>NW_027256884.1:81168911-82418911 GCF_029215685.1 Pituophis catenifer annectens
CAGTTTTCTATACTTATAGGTATTGATAACCAATGACACTGTAACATTTTAGTTTTAATCTAGTTATAGCATGAAACAGCATTTCACTATCAATATTTCTATGTCATGCAGAAAAAAACCCACATTAGCTGTTGTCTTTAAAGAAGGCCTGAATGTAATTTAACTCTGTAAATTGATAACAGAAATGTTTTCTCATGGGCATATTTCCCTCTGGTTTATATACTGAACATTATTCCCTTACTTTGAGGTGATTGTAGGTATAAGCATTTTTCTTATTATATATTTAATAACAGTTTAGCAATCATTCTCCCATTTGATTTCTCTGCTAAACCACATACTGGTAAGGAGATATCTTGGATTAGTTATATTTATCATACATGTCCTTGTATGCTTTTTTATTTGGTGTTTACTGAAATTTAATCTTTGATATTATGTATGTGAGAGAAAACAATGACATCAGGTATATTAGTGCCTTCCACTGATGCATAATCAGTTATCACTCATTAACTGTATATGAGATAAAAAGTTATGTGAGGTTTTTCTTTTTAAAAATTAAAGTGATGTTTTAATATCTGTTCTATGCATTTTTGACATAGATCCAGCTCTGTAATAGTATGTAGGAATGACCTTGAGTAAGGAGAAGAAGAGATTCTGCTTAAGCAAGAATCAGACAAAAGAGGGAGGAGCCTGCAATTGCTTAACAGTCAGAGCAAAAAATTTAGAAAGGACCTGCCCTAAATAATTACACTGATAAGAGACAGTGGGAGGTTTGTACTTTGAGATTTTCAAGATTCTGTTAATGAAGCCTTTCAGTAAAGTAGAATAAAGTAGGTCATGTGGTCATACTTCCTTTCTGGTTTGCCTGGGAGGGCTGACAAGAACAAACTATTCATATCTATTACTTTCAATGTATTGTTGTTATATACTTGGTACAAGACATGACCTAACATGACTTGTTAGGTGGGTGTCTTCTGAATGTTTCAAGCTATAATCTGAGTACGCTCCAATCAGTAGAGCTATCAGTGATGCATTATGAGCATTGGAGACCAAAATATCTGAAATGTATCAAGTTGCTGTAAGGAGTCTTAGCAGTTTTTAATATTAGGAATTTGAGTTAGCATAGGGATAATATTAAAATAGTCTGCTTTTTCTTTGTTATCTATATATCTCGTCTGTCTGTTTGTCTGTCTGTCTGTCTCTCTATCATATTTATATAGCTACTCATCCCACTAAATGTGGGCAGCTTACAATCAACTATTAAAACAATACCACAGGTATTTACTTTAAAAATATGTATAAACAAGATAATTAAAATAAGATTGTGGGACTACACCAATCTAAATACAATACAATCATTGCATAGGCTTTACAAGGGATAACGGGGATGTAATTAACCTCACCGCTGGGTTCAGTTGTAGAGAAAGAAATCTAACAAAATCACAGGTGTGAACACTATGTATGAGTGCTAACTATTTGTGTCCCAAGCAGGGCATACAAACATATTTGTGCAATGACAATTAATTTTATTGTTAATAATAAGCACACATATAAATAATTAGATACAATATAGTCTTACATGTTATAGAAATGGTTTTCAATCAATATTCACTTTTTTATGACAGCAATTTAATATATGCCCTCCATCCACACTGCACAGTATTTTGGGATGGTGCAGTAGTTAATCAAAGAAAAATGTTTATGTACATTAAAGAAAACCATTAATCATGCTTCCCTCTTTTGGTGAACCATTTCATTGTTTTCATAAGGCATATGTCTAGCATATGCTCAAGTCATTCTTTCTCAGTGATGGGTTTCCCAACAGTAGAACAGCTTAGCCCCAGCTATTTATTCCTGTGCAAATATGGTTCTTTAGGAAATCATTTAGAGATGCTTGGACATACTTTTTGTTTTATTTTCCATAAAATATCCAATAAGGCAGAAAGATTGTTTCTATTTCCTGACTTAATATTACCAATTTTAGAATAAGTTATTAGTAAACTGCCCTTCATTAGCTGCCAGAATACCCTTTTCCACTAATTCTACAACATCTGAACATAGTGTTCATGTTTGGAGAGCCAATTTGGTTCTGTGTATATAAACATGTTTTCTTTTACTAAGTTATAAATGGATGAACTTTTATAACATTCCCAGGGCTCCTGAAAGTTTCCTGACAGGATCAGATACAGTGTACAAGAAAAAAACAAAAACAAAATACTGCCTTTTAAATGGTTGAAGTATTATGTACTGAACATCTTGATAGCAATCAATGTTTTAAGAAGACTAAAGATAAGTTGATAAAGGTCTAAGTGTCATGGGCCAACTCTTGATTAGACAATGGAACCAGAATAAAAAAAAATAAACATTTTAAAATGTGATCTTAACTTGGATAAATGATATGTAAACAAAATTTTAAAATACATAAAATGGACTTGATGGGAAGTAGAAATAGTTTTTGTGTTTTGATTTTTGAAAATAAAACACAGTTTTGACTCACAGTGAAATAATATTGAAAGGCACATTGAAGGAAATTGTAAGGAATGTAGGCTATAGAAATTTGTTTTTCGTATGTATACTGCAGTTTGATTCCAGACAAGTATTAGTGAAATTAATATTTTTCCTGCCGTGTTGCCAATAAATATACCATTTGAAATATTTTTAAAGATGCCATTGCAAAACCAAATACAGCCTGGTGGTATGCTTAATCAAAATGCTTAATCAAGCAATAAAAAAACTATAAGAGTACTGTTGGTGTACCCTTATCAACCTAATAAACAAACCTTATGCTTGTGTGCTTATCAACTAGAGTAGGCAAATAGTCTGGAGGTTATGAGGCTATATCTAACCCCATATAAAAAGGGAATAATATTTTACCTTTACAGTTTTTTAAAAAAGAACACTGAACGTTTTTGTTATGTGGAAGTGCTGTATGATGTGAACCCACAGATACTTTTTCTCAGTCTAATCTAGCTTCCTCTGCTATGTACATTCTACTAGGTAATTATCTTTACAATATAACTCAGAAGGAGGATATATGCTTCACAGGAAATATACTCCACAATTCACAAATAATCTGAAAGTTGCTCTTGCTTAAAATCTCTTAATAATTAGAATTTTTATACCCCACCAATTGTGTTCACTTAAGATTGTGATTGAAAAACATATAATAATCTTATCTATATCTGCTTCTAGGTGCCTACTGATGGAAATGCTGGCCTGTTGGCAGAACCTCAAGTAGCCATGTTTTGTGGCAAATCAAATATGCATATGAATGTTCAAAATGGAAAATGGGAATCTGATCCTTCTGGAACTAAGAGCTGCATTGCGACAAAAGAAGGGATTTTACAGTATTGCCAGCAAGTAAGTTTTTTAAAACATGCACTTTTAAAAACATTTTTAGTATCGAATACCAAGGATACAAATCTTCCTCCAGCTTTTAAAGTGAAATATTCTGAAATCTTGTCTCTCAGAATAAGATTTGAAGCTAATGGTACTCATATCTTTTCTAAAGAGTATGTTCTTCTTTAACCTTGTTTCCACATTATGTCCTGTATCACTAAGGGACTGGGAGAAAACATTTCTCATTATTATAATGAATGCTGCATTTCCTCAGTTTCTCTGTGTGAACAATTGATTGGCTCTGCAATACTTAAATTTGGTAGAAAAGATAAAAGAAAGAAAGAAAGAAAGAAAAAGTGAATTATTGTCACATACTTATCTGTGATGCTTTGTTATGGCATTGAAATAGCAAATGATTTTGATGGCCATATATACACCACTTTCAAAGAAGAACAATTATTTTGTCATATGAGATGGAATATTAATAGCTGTTTAGCTTATTAGAATGTTAAAATGATTCTCCTAAGAAGAATTCTGATATTCAGATCATTGTTTTAACACTGACTTTTATCATAACATGTAACCAAGCTCTTTTGATTATATGAAGCAGCCAAAGTATTTGATGAATACTTCTTAAAAGTAGAGCTGAAAAACAGCAAGATGTCTCCAGCCTTACAGAATAAGCAGAATATGAGTATGTTACCATTGACTATAAAATCCATATACCTCAATCCTTTCCCTTTCTCTCCCCCATCCCAATCCATGCCCATATCATCTTATAAATAAAGATGGTACAGAAGCTGTGGTATAGTTTAAAGGCCTAATTAGAACCCGTCAGAGATAAATTGTCTTTAATTGATGCAGGATCTGCTGGAAAAAGGAATATGTTATCTTTTGTTACAGATCCGTCTGTGATTCATTTTTGTTTCATTCCTTCTGATCGCTTTTCTCCTTTTTTGGGGTGGGGTGGGGTGGAGAAGACACCCAAGAGGCCAAGTATATCTTTAAAAAAAATTGTGTGTTCCATTTTAAAATGAAATGATATGTCAAATAATGAAAATGGATGAATTTTGAAAGCATCAATATTACTGCAGGTTATTTTGCAGAGCAGTCTTCAATTTGGTGACTTAAAAGTAATGTAGACCTTTCAACCGATATTTCATTATTTAGGAACCTATGGCACCTAGAATGATACATTAAATCCTACTTTATTATTAATTTAACAAGTTGATTCTGCCCATCAAAATCTACATTGCAGATTAGGTATAACTCTTTATATTTCCTGTTTGTGAAATGCAATGTAACAGCAAAGCTGAGTTTAACTTTGGGAGAAAAAATGTCTGCTCTTTATTCTCAATTTTACAGCAGATCCAACCATATAGGTTAATATTTCTAATCCCATAATGCTCCCTGCTGAAATGCTGTTGAAGAAAATGGATATTCATGCTTTTAAAACATTTTGGAACAGATTACTTTTTTTCTTCCTAGTAAGCAGGGTCACGTGACAGTGTGTTATAGTGTAAGCTGGATCTAAAATTAATCCCTGAGGTCACAAATTGGATAGACACTCTAGTATTATTAATAGCCACAGAGTTGCAAATAATGGGAATTCGGCAAACAGTAGAGGTATAAAGCAATTTCTTGATCAATATTTAAAAGCAAGCTTCTCTTTAATATCAAAGTAGGAAAAGCAGAGGAAGACAGCTTTTGGGGTTGGGAGTCATACAACATTTGTGGGCAGTTTCTGGTGCTCCGGCATGCGCGCACCAGTTTGGGCACTCTGTGCCAAAAAGGTTTGCCATCACTGACATAGAACAATCATTAGAAGAATGGCCAAATATTTATTAACTCAGAAAAGTCCCAAGATTAAATTTTGAACTTGCTAACAACTAAGCCCGTTTCTAAACATGGGATTATGTGTCTGGAGAGCCAAGATTTGCAATTAAGCCCAGTGTGAAGTCTGATAGTTTCAGACTATCAGTTTCAGCAATTAGGATCAGAAGCAATTCTGAGGGTCATAGAAAATGGACGTAGACATAGCTTTCCTACCTGAATCATTTTTATTCACAGGAAGTCCAGTAATCTAACCTGGATCTCAAACATTTGAGGCTAAAAATAATATTTATTTTATCTTTATGTAATGAATTGTATTTTATTCTATTCAAAGTGTCAGGGCTAGGAGGCTTTTCCTAAATATGACCAGAGTAGGTTGAGTGGGGGCAGGATGGAGATTTTTAGAACTGTTTGTAAGTATAACCTCAACTGTAGTGGTCTGAATTCAAAAAATCTGGAGGAGGTCTGAATAATAAAAAGTTGAAGTCTTTATTTTGTTTTTATATATGGTACACACACACACACACACACACACACACACACACACACACACATACTCACATACTGTTTTGAAAATATGTTAATAAAAATATACTGTACTGTGTATACAGACATTACCTAATGTATAAATACATTATGTATAAGTGCATATATGAGCATTCAGTACATATAATACATATATAATATATGTATTATATATTATAACATATAATATTGAACAATATTATACATACATTATATGTACAGTATGTATATATAGCATTATAACTATTGTGCATTATACATCCATGTTACATTATACATATATTATACATTCACACATACACACATGTTGCATTATAGTACTTTAAACATCCATGCATTATATGTTATGTTATATATAATGCGTTCATATACATATCCTTTTTTTTTTTCTTTTTACAACTCTGCAATCCCTTTCATCGGGATGGGGGTGAGACGACTGAATGGAGCCAAGTGATGCATACTTTACCTTATGTATTATATCTGTGATGGAGACATACATAGGTTATGGTATACATACAAGTGACATTATAAACCATTGGGTTTTGAAGTGATTTACAAAATTTGGGGAAGAGCCTTCCCTGTGGGGGCACCCGCCCTCTGGAATCAGCTACCCCCAGGGATACGACTGATCCTGGACCTCCGGACCTTCCGCCGGGCTCTGAAGACTTTTTTATTTCAGCAAGCCGGGCTGGGTTAAAAATCTTTTAATTGCTGAATTTTATGGGTAAGGGGTTTTAAATTGGGGGAAGCCAATATAAATTTAACTTTGTTTTTATAGTATTTTAATGTTTATATTGTATGTTTTTTTAATTTTGGCTGTTCACCGCCCCGAGTCCTTCGAGAGAGGGGGCAGTATAAAAATTTAATAAATAAATAAATAAATAAATAAATAAAATAAATTTATAACCATAGGAAAAAAGGGATCATTACTGTTATTGTTCATTCTGAACATGCAGTTAGAGAAGGAACAAAGACAATTTGAGAAAAACAACAACAAAAAATAAAAATTGAGGGTGTATTTAAATAAACTAGTAATAAAAGCATTAATTTAAAAGATAAATTTATACAATAAGTGTGTTCTGTTTCTTGAAGGTAACACAGGTTTCCTCCCCCTTTGCCAAAAAAAATTTATATAATTTTAGTCAAGGGTCTTCCCAATCTTTCATTTGAAATTTGAAGCCATATAATAGGAACTAAACCTACATATAGGTGTTATATCACTGCCCAATAGCTGACATAATGTCATAGCCAAGAATAATTTAAAAATAATAATAATAAAACTGGGTTGTGTGTATGACCTGGAGATTTGAAGGGAGAAACAGTGTTAAGAGTCCCAGACCTAATTAGTATCAACTTTATACAGCCAGCTGGTGAAGGAGCTGTAGGCACATGTTGTGTTGTGTATTACAAAGCATTGCTTTCCAGTCAAATTGAAAACAATGCACATTCTTTTATTTATTGTATGACCAACGTATTACCATATTATGAGCATGGTATTAATATAATGTAAATATGGCCCAGTAGAACTGATTACAACGAAAAGAGAAGTGCTGAAAATTAATGCTGAGAAACAAAATATTAGATAGTATATTTGTATGTGTTCAGACCACTTGTATAACTTCTGTGCATTTTATTACCAATAGTTATAATTAACATTGTACACAGGAGAGCACTGAGATTGCCAATAATTGGTCTGTATGACTAATGGGAACTGTTTGAAGCATCATAAACCCAACAAATTACTTGGTAGTTATTACGTTAATTACCATTACAGAATGAGCTATGTTTGATGTTAATCCTAAACCATTGTTAAAAACTGTGTTAGCTGCTAGTAAGACCTATGAGGAAGAGTTCAGAAGTACTAGTTTCTATTTTCATTAGCGTAAATTGCTTTGTTAGCTAGAATTTAGTTAACTGCTTAATTTAATATAGAAGGGAAGATATCCAATTTCCTATGATCAGGCTGGAATAAGCAGTAGGTTGGGAAAGTAAAAATATGAGGCTTGTTGATGAGTTCTTGATTTATGCTTTTTATCCACTGGTAATGTATTGTTGATAAAAGATTAATTAATCTTCTCTGTATGCATTTCTAATCAGACTGTACGACATCTTTGGGGATTTTCTGAGAACATCCTCTGCCAATTGCAAATTGCAAATCTAAATTTAGTAGATTATAATCCCAAAATAAAAAGTCATTGCACAAACTAGATGGCATATACAATCATATTCTCTGGAGAAAACAAAATAGGGAAATATTCTTTTAGAACAAAAGTTTAACAATAACTGGATGAATTTACAAGATTGGATATTGTCAATAATTATTTCCCAGTGAAGCTAGTATGACCTAAGAAAATATGGAAATCCACCAGCAAAATAACCCTGCTGTATTCGGTTTGTTTTAATATTTTATTAATGGAAAATGCTCAGAAGTTGGAGGCATTTAATTATGAAAGGTTAAACATAAACATAGTACCTAAATACTATTGGCTACAATCATCTGTAGTCAGTTTTTTACAATTTTGGCTCAGATTTCAACTTGCATTAATACATCTGTTGTAATAATTTATCAATTTAAAATGTACGTGTCTAATAAGGAATTTAAAATTTGCACTGTTTTATGATATACGTACATATAGTAACACCCTGCAATCATTACAACATCTGCATTTCATGAACTTGCAAGACAATCAGTTTGCCTTAGTCAAAAAGTCACTTTGGACCAGTCACTTTTGTCTCAGCCCAATTCATCTCACAGGGTTGTTGTGGGGAAAATAGGAAGAGGAAGGTAGAATTAAAAAGCTAATTAAATAAATACAGTTCTATTAACTTAATGTTATTATTTCAATTTCTAAAATATATATCCTAGCATAAAAGGATATGCAAATACATGCAGTATTTTGGGCTATATTGTGCCATTACTTCCATAAATCATAAAAAAAAAAACCCTTCCCTTTCTGTTTTTGTTTGTTTGTTTTTGTTCTTGATTGTTTATTGCATAAATATACTGATGTGCGGTATGATCAACTATATTAATGTAGATATTTTATATTTACATCTTTATATTCACATTAATATTTTAATATTTCTAATATGTCTGTTCTGGTTGCAAACCACCACATTAGACTCTGCAATGTAAAAAATATACATTTTAAAAAGAAAAATATGCCATTTTGATGGCTATGACAGAGATCTCTCTTGATAGTTACTCAAATCAAATAGCACATTTATACGTTAATGGGATATTAAATATTACAGCTGTTTAAACTATTCAGAGGAACACTTCACTCCTGAGAATGCCTTTTCAGATTGTTTCTTCAGCTATTAGTGGTGAAGGCTTTCTGAAGACTCAATTCAATCAGTTTGAGGGCTTTCTGAGGTGGTTTGCAAAATGGATGCACAGAAGACTGTCTACCTGTCCAAATAGTTACACAGACTGATAAATATTACTTCAGTGTATTTCTGTTGAAACTTGATGTAGCTCTGTATAGAATGGGAGAAGAAACTTTTTGAATTACAGATTGCCAATTATTTTGCATTTCTCTAAATTCCTTTGAAGTAGTTTCTAAAGTAATTTATCTTCTGTAAGATCTTTATTTTCCAGTTCTTTGTTTATGCAGCAAGTTTTTAGAGAAGAGTGAAGAATTTAGAATTCCTGTATCTTCTTTGACTATATATTTTCAATTTGTAGCTCTTTAGTATCACTTCTCTTCCTTTGTCCAGAACTCTAGATGTCATAGATACTTACATGCCTTAGCAAAAATCTAGGCCAAAATTAACTTATCAGCATGAAGCCCACTACCACTTCCCAGGTTAAAATTCTATGTGATTAATAAGCAACAACCAGCAGTGTGGGTTTAGCAATATTTTGGAAGGATATAAGCAACAGAATAATAAAAGTGTGCAGTTGCTAGGACCTTTGTCCTTCTGTCCAGCTCCTGACTAGCTGTTCTTGTATTGATTCAGGCCTTTTGCGTATGAAGCAGGTCTACAACTATTGTGTTGCTGCTTTGGTGAAAAAGTTTTAATAAAATTGGTGTCGGACAATAGATTCTTTAAAGAGAGTGTGTGTGTGTGTAAGTAGGTGGAGGTAGATGGACAGGAACACATAAATATCCTTCCCTCCCTCCCTCTCACATGTATACACATACATAGCAATAGCACTTAGACTTATATACTACTTCATAGTGCTTTACTGTAAGTGGTTTGCAGAGCCAGCATATTGCCCCCAACAATTTGGATCCTCATTTTATTGACCTCAGAAGGATGGAAGGATAAATCGACGTTAAGCCGGTCAGGATCGAACTCCTAGCAGTGGGCAGAGTCAGCTTGCAATACGGCATTCTAACTACTGCACCACCACAGCTACTATATTCCTGGACAAACATTATGTGTATCTGCATCTGAGTAACATGCATCAGTTAACATATATCACTTACATTAGCTCTTTATATTTCACCTGCCTATCTTCTATGTTGTCATTTTTTCATTTAGGCTTCATCATATATTAGTCCATTTGTAATACGCTGTGAACATCAAGTATAACCCTAATTTTATACTAATTGAGGCAATTTGAATTGTTCAGTTCATTATTTCTAAATCTGAGCATGATTATTTCTCTCAATATTTTATATTTGTTTATTGACTCAAGAATAGAAATGGCTTTATGGTTGTTGTAAGCGGCACAGAGTTGCTTAATATGGGTTGGCTACATAGAAATAAAATGTTAGGCTAGCATATATATCAAAATTATTTCTCAAAATGCTGAAGAGGTTGTCCAAAAAAGGGTAATTGTTTTTATTTGTGGTAATCATTTGGTACAGTTATTAACTTTTGGTAAAACAAATTTTGAGAGATAAATACCATCACTAAACTAAAAGGATTGAAAGTTCTCTGCAGTTGGGCTTATTGCACTTATTTACAGAACCAAACCATAAGCTTAAAAATGATAAATTTATGATAAATTTTCACCTGTATACCGGTAGTAGCTGACTTTTTATTTATATGAGGGTAGATTTTTTTATATTTTCTACATTTCCTTTTTTAATATGTAACTTGGAATTATGTTAATGCAGCTGTCTGATATTGTAAAAGCAAAAGTAAATAAACTAAAAATAAATAAAACAAATAAGAAAAAATGCAGCTTTCTTTGTTTCCTAGGATATATTTAATATTCAAACTAATAGTTCACATTAATAAATTACTTTTGGCTAGTTTTGTAAGTAGTAATATCAATGTGCACATTAATTAAATTATTAAAATTTGATGCTCATTTAGGACAGTTCAGACAACAAGAAGCCGTCCCTGGATCCGGCAATATTGGCTAACTATCGTCCTGTCTCCAACCTTCGCTTTATTGCGAAGGTTGTTGAGAGTGTGGTTGCGCGACAGTTTCCACAATTCCTGGAGGAAACATCTTATCTAGATCCGTTCCAGTTGGGTTTCAGGTCTGGGCACAGCACGGAAACGGCATTGGTCGCATTGGTTGATGATCTCTGGAGGGCTCGGGACAGGGGTTGCTCCTCTGTTCTGGTCCTGTTAGACCTCTCAGCGGCTTTTGATACCATCGATCATGGTATCATGCTGCACCGGCTGGAAGAGTTGGGGGTGGGAGGCACTGTGTTGCGGTGGTTCTCCTCCTTTCTCTCCGACCGGTCGCAGTTTGTGTTGGCAGGAGAGCAGAGGTCGACCTCGAGGCCTCTCATCTGTGGAGTGCCGCAGGGATAGGTCCTCTCGCCCCTTCTGTTCAACATTTATGTGAAGCCGCTGGTTGAGATCATCCGTGGCTTCGGGGTGAGATACCATCAGTACGCTGATGACACCCAGCTGTACATCTCCACCCCAGGCCACCCCAACGATGCCCTTGAAGTGATGTCCCAGTGCCTGGAGGCTGTGCGGATCTGGATGGGGAGGAACAGGCTCAAACTCAACCCTTCCAAGACTGAGTGGCTGTGGCTCCCGGCATCCCGATATAGTCAGTTGACTCCATTACTGACTATTGGGGGCGAGTCTTTGGCCCCCACTGAAAGGGCTCGCAATCTGGGAGTCCTCCTGGATAGGCAGCTGTCTTTGGAGGAACATCTGACAGCTGTTACCAGGGGGACCTTCTGTCAGGTTCGCCTGATTCGCCAGTTGCGGCCCTTTCTCGATCGGGATTCCTTGTGCACAGTCACTCACGCCCTCGTCACCTCTCACCTTGACTACTGCAGTGCTCCCCTTGAAGAGCACCCGGAGGCTCCAACTGGTCCAGAATGCAGCAGCGCGGGTAGTGATGGGAGCAACATGGCGCTCCCATGTAACACCGCTCCTGCGCGAGCTGCACTGGCTCCCAGTGGTCTTCCGGGTGCGCTTCAAGGTGTTGGTTGTCACCTTTAAAGCGCTCCATGGCATAGGGCCTAGCTATCTGCAAGACTGCCTGCTGCTACCGACGACCTCCCATCGACCCGTGCGGTCCCACAGAGAGGGCCTCCTCAGGGTGCCATCAGCCAAACAATGTAGGCTGGTGACCCCCAGGGGGAGGGCCTTCTCTGTGGGGGCTCCTACCCTCTGGAATCAGTTGCCCCCTGAGATAAGGAGAATCCATGACCTCAATGCCTTCCGTCGTGCCCTTAAAACCCATCTTTTCCAGCAAGCCGGGCTGGCTTAAGAAGAAATTTTTAAATTCTTTTAATCAGTTTGTGATTTCTTAACTTTCGGGCCAAATTTATATATATTTTTAACTGTTTTTAATATTTATATTCTATGTTCTTATCTTGGCTGTACACCGCCCTGAGTCCTCAGGGAAAAGGGCGGTATATAAATTGGAAATTAAATTAAATTAAATTAAACACCAAGGAGAAAAATTTGACATAAAATAGATCATAGTATAAAATGGTAGAAATTAGAGCAACTTTTGAGTAATTTATTATTGTTCGTTCTTGACAGAAAAATCAGACAAATTGTTGTCATCTGCCAAAGAGAAGTTTCATTCAGTTCGAACTTAATGTGTTTAATAATATTAACTTTGATATTTTAAAATCAAATTACATCCACCTTACTGGCTGCAGAAAGAGATATATAGAATATAGCAATAGTACTTATATACCGCTTCACAATGCTTTACAATCCTCTGTAAACGATTTACAGAGTCAGCCTATTGCCCCCAACAATCTGGGTCCTCCTTTTACTGACCTCGAAAGAATGGAGGCTGAGTCTGTTAGATTCTTGGGGACACGACGCCTGCGCAACCGGCTCTGTTGCCAGGCGTTGAGGATTGGCTAGGACGCGAGCAGCTGCGAGAGTGGGAGAATAGCTGCCGGTGATTGGTTAGTGTGCCCTGACAACCAACTATTTAAGGAGCTGTCAGGCGAGTTGTTCTTTGCTTGCGTTATGAGTTCTTCTCAGATTTGTTCGTTTAATAAAGTTGGTGGACACAACAAGTGGCGACGAGGATGGGATCCGTCTGAGGTGACGGTGACTGCAGACACCAGCAGTAGGACAACGCCAAGTCCGCGCCCTCACGCTGACCCTGTCTACACGATGGCAACCACTCTCCCTCCTTTCACACCGTTTGAGTCAGCCCTGGAAACCTGGGATGAGTACATGGAGAGGTTTGAGTGTTTTTTACAAGCAAATGACCTCTCGGATTTATCTAGCGCCAGGAAGAGGGGCTACTTTCTTAGTTCGTGTGGGCGCGAGATTTTCGGGACTGCTAGAGCTCTCGTAGCCCCTCAAGCGGTGTTTGCTGTGCCATGGGAGACTTTGCTCGAAAAAT
Source organism: Pituophis catenifer annectens (assembly GCF_029215685.1). Taxonomy (NCBI): domain Eukaryota; kingdom Metazoa; phylum Chordata; class Lepidosauria; order Squamata; family Colubridae; genus Pituophis; species Pituophis catenifer. The sequence goes on from NW_027256884.1 coordinate 81,182,356, forward strand.
TGAAGCACCATTACTCTCCCACCCCCTCAAAGATAGCGAGACGACATGCGTTTCACCAGAGGGCTCAAAAGGAGGGGGAGTCAATCAACGATTACATGGCTTCCTTGCGTTCGGCGGCACTCCATTGTGAGTTCAGAGAGCTGGATGACATGCTCCTGGACCAGCTCGTGTGCGGGGTGCGGAACCTAAAACTCCAGCAACGCTTACTGGCCCGCTCCGACCTGACCCTTCCGATTGCTATGGACGAAGCCAGGGCTGCGGAGATGTCTGCTAAGTCCGCGGCCGAGATCCAGCGTCACCAGACCGGAGGGGGATTACCAGCTACCGCCCCTCAATCGGTACATTATGAGGAGTCCGACCAGGAGGACACTTCTGAGGGAGAAATGGACGTCAGCCGCCTCAAGACCTTGAAGACCAAAACTCGCATGCCTCCAGTTAAGAGCTCCAGGAGCGGCTGCCTCGGATGTGGCGGGGCGCACAACCGCTCGGAATGCAGATTCCGGTCCGCAATCTGCCGGCGCTGTGGCAAACGGGGGCATCTCTCTAGGGTCTGCCGCTCCGTTTTTCCGGTTCCTGAGGGTGCTGGGGAACCTGGCCCCAAGCGAATGAAGACCAGGAAGGCCGGACGCCCCGCAGAAGCTGTAGCTACGACGCTTGAGGGTGAGGTGGCAGCAGCGGCCGTTAACCATGCGTCCGTTCCGGTCACGGGGAGCAAGATTTTCCTTACTATTCGGTTGGAGGGGGTCCCCTGCAAGATGGAGGTGGACACGGGCTCCTCCAAGTCACTGATATCCTGGCCTACACTTTCTGCATTACTGCCTTCCATCTCTCTGCGACAGTTACAAACTTGCCACATCAAGCTGAGGGACTATCAGGGCAAGGCTATCCCCATTCTGGGTTGTGGGTCCTTCCAGGTTGCATATGACTCATTTGCGGGTAAATTGCCTTTAATCGTGGTTCGCGACCGCCTCCCCTCACTACTGGGGTTAGACTGGTTCGCTGCCCTTGGCCTCGGCGTGTCCGGCATACACCATACCTGTCCGGACCCCTTATCCAAACTCGCACACGAATTTGCCGAGGTTTTTGATGGTACCTTAGGAAGATACACAGGACTTCCCATTTCCTTTAATTTGGATCCCCAGGTTGCGCCGATCCGCCTGAAGCCCAGGAGGGTGCCTCTTGCACTGCGGCCCAGAGTTGATCGAGAACTAGATAAATTAATAGCTCAAGGGGTTCTTCAACCTGTGGAGCATTCTAATTGGGAGACCCCCATAGTAATTCCCCTAAAGCAGGACGGCACCATTAGAATCTGTGCCGATTACAAGGGGACAATCAATAAGGCCCTGAAAGCCAACCACTATCCCGTGCCTGTTGTCCAGCATCTGTTACATTCTCTGGGCCAGGGGAAAATCTTTGCGAAGCTTGACCTCGCTCAAGCTTACCAACAGCTCCCGGTGGACGATGCCACCGCCCTGGCCCAGACAATTGTGACTCACAGGGGGGCCTTCAAATGTACCCGGCTACAATTCGGGGTTAGTGTGGCCCCTGGTATTTTTCAAAGCCTCATGGAGCGTTTGCTCCATGGGCTTGAGGGCGTTGTGCCCTATTTTGATGATGTGCTGATTTCTGCTGCTGATCACAGCGAACTCATCATCAAACTTAGGGCTGTTCTTGCCAGATTTCAGCAGGCAGGCTTAAGACTTAAGAGGGATAAGTGCAGGATTGGCGTCCCTCAGGTAGAGTTCTTGTGGTTCCTCATAGACTCCTCTAGCATTCGCCCTGCCCCATCAAAGGTGGATGCTATTAAGCGGGCTCCTATCCCCACTAACAAGGCCGAATTGCAGGCATTCCTTGGCCTGCTGAATTTCTATTCCGTTTTTTTACCACATAAAGCCTCAGTGGCTGAGCCCCTTCACCGGCTCCTAGACACCAAGACTCCATGGATTTGGGACCGTAGGGCAGCTAATTCCTTCCAGGCCGTCAAAGACTTCCTTACCTCCGATGCTGTCCTCGTGCAGTACGACAATAACTTGCCCCTCTCATTGACATGCGATGCCTCCCCCTACGGGGTGGGGGCTGTTTTGAGTCATGTCTTGCCCTCCGGCGCGGAGGCACCTATTGCGTACTACTCGAGGACCCTATCGCCAGCGGAAAGAAATTACAGCCAGATCGATAGGGAGGCTCTGGCTGCTGTGGCCGGCGTGAAACGTTTTCACGACTACCTCTATGGCCGCCCTTTTTTATTGGTCACGGATCATAAGCCCTTACTGGGGCTTTTGGCGGGAGATCGCCAAACCCCTTTGATCCTGTCCCCGTGCATGTCTCGCTGGGCGGAATTTCTGGCAGCTTATTCGTACGATTTGATCTATAAGCCGGGCAAGGCTATTGGGCACGCTGATGCCCTTAGCCGTTGCCCTCTCCCTCTAGCGGTCCACGATCCTGCCCCTGCAACCTCTATTTTCCTTGTGGATGAGTTGACCTCCTTAGTGACCGCCGCTGACATCCAGACTCATTCCGCGGCTGATGCTATTCTCTCCGGGGTTCTGGACTGGGTGCGCAGGGGCTGGCCACAGTCCCAAGCCACTGCTGACTTCCTTCCTTACAGTCGTAGGAAACATGAGCTGTCAGTAAACAAGGGCTGTCTTCTGTGGGGTAATCGGGTGGTGGTCCCCCCCAAGCTCAGGTCCCAGATTTTGTCATGCCTGCACAATGCCCATCCGGGCATTGTCCGCATGAAGGCCCTTGCGCGCAGCTATGTCTGGTGGCCTTCCATCGATCAAGACATCGAAGCCTGGGTAGGTCGCTGTCCACAGTGCCAACTCACTAGACCAGTTCCGCCAGCGGCCCCAGTTCTGGAGTGGGAACCGTCCAGAGCCCCTTGGGCCAGGGTGCACCTGGACCTTGCGGGGCCTTTCCAGGGTCACACCTTCCTTATCGCTGTAGACGCCCATTCCAAATGGGTTGAGCTCGCCCCTATGCAGACCACCACTTCTGCAGCTATTATTGGAGTGCTAGAGGGCCTTTTCGCCACACATGGGTTGCCGGATATCATTGTCACCGATAATGGGCCGCAGTTCGTGTCAGCACCTTTCCAACTGTTTCTGGCCCGGCTGGGCATCCAGCATGCGCAGACTGCCCCGGCTAACCCTGCCGCTAATGGTTTGGCGGAAAGGGCTGTAAGATCAGCTAAGGAGGCGCTGCGACGATTGGGTACCACAAATTGTCACCACAAAATTCGGCAATACCTCTTGGCACAGCACACTACACCTAGTTCTACCACCAAGCACACCCCGGCCGAGTTGCTCATGGGCCGACGGCTCCGTACGACCCTGGACCGTCATGGACCGTCTGCACCCGGATTACACGGGGGAGCCATTTAGGGAAACCCATTTGCCGTTGAGAGTTTTCAATGTGGGGGACTTAGTCTACGCTCTGAACTTTGATAAAGACTGTCGCTGGCTGCCGGGCCTCATCACACAAATAACCAGTCCCTACTCTTATACGGTCCTACTCTCTGATGGGAGAGTCTGGCGGCGACATATAAATCAGATTAGACAAAGACTAGCCAACGCACCTGCCGACCAACCGAGCCAGGATTCCCCGACTCCGCCTGGCAGAGACCACACGGGGGAGCCTACCATCCCTATTCCTCCACTCGCAGTGTTCCCGGCGGAAAACTTACCTGTTGGTGCAGGTCCGGCAGTGAGTTCGAATCCTCCGTTTCCCGGCGAGGCTCGGAATCCGTCTCCTGGAGTGATGGAGGAATTGGCCCCTCCTCCTACGCCATCCACGCCGGCTCTAGCGTCCTCCCAGTCTGCACTGCCTCCTCCCACCTCGACTGCTACACCAGAGCCGAGGCGGTCTGGCCGGTGCCGTCATCGTCCGGCGTACTTGGAGGACTACGCATGCGCGATCCGGGAGGGAAGGGGTGTTAAATTCTTGGGGACACGACGCCTGCGTAACCGGCTCTGTTGCCAGGCGTTGAGGATTGGCTAGGACGCGAGCAGCTGCGAGAGCGGGAGAATAGCTGCCGGTGATTGGTTAGTGTGCCCTGACAGCCAACTATTTAAGGAGCTGTCAGGCGAGTTGTTCTTTGCTTGCGTTATGAGTTCTTCTCAGATTTGTTCGTTTAATAAAGTTGGTGTTTAGCAAACAACCTAGCCTCCAGCGTGTTTACCCACTGGACACAACAGAGTCAACTTGCAGTTCACTTTCCTTTAAGCTCTCCAGAAAGATACTGATGTTATAGATGGCAGTCCTGGTAGAAGTCATAGATCACCTACATATAGGGACCATGACATAATGTAACATCTGTATCTCTTTCTATTCTGATAGCTTAAAGAACAATAGTCTGTATATACTACTATGATAGATTCTAGATGTACCTTTCTGCAACTGCTGAGTACCAGGATCTGGATAGCATTTAAAGCTAATGTGCCATGTGTTATTCTTGTTGTTGTTAAGATTTTTTTATCCTGCTTTCCTGTAATCATCTACACTGCAAAGATTCAGGAAATTCCTTTGTAAAAGGTTTGAATTCCATAGAACAGGGGTGTCAAACTCACGTCGTCAGGGGGGCATGTATCAGGACTTTTTCCCCCGTCGCTAAACCAGGTGTGGGCATGGCCAGCACATGACGCATCCGGCCCGCGGGCCGAAAGTTTGACAGCCCTGCCATAGAACAATATCCAGATACCTGCATTTTATAAGTCCCAAATAGGATAAAACTGATCATGTAGTGCCTACATCCTGATAACATCACACAGAATGCATATTGTGTAATAATATATCTATTTCTCCATTTTTTTGGGTCCAAAGAGGTTTGTGGAAATCATGTAAAATCCTGTTCATGAGACAAAACATTATGTAATATGTATATTTTTTGTTTTGGAAGCTTTTCTGACAAGATTATTAATTGCTAGATAATTTTTGTGCTTGTACATCTTCCCAGAGTTTTCCTCTCTTCCTCTTCTCAGTTGCCACCCAGTGCATCATATATCTTACTAAGTTATCTGACTGGCTCTTTCTGGTACCTATCCTTCCTCCTCTCAGATACTCTCTGTCCCATCACAGCACATCCTGTTGGTCTGCCATAAACATCCCTAGATTTTCCTTCCACTTAGCTGCTGTCAACATCCTAGCCTTGTAAAAGCTAATAAACCCTGCTCAGTAAGGTCATTCTTTGCAAACATTAGGATATATTCTCACAAAAGATTTGTCTACTGCACTATGCAGATACCACATATAGGTCTGTACCTCTGGGTTTACGTTATAGGCTTTTCTCCATTGTGGGTGGAGACAGCAGCCAGGATGGGTTGTGCTTGTCTGTTCAGGTTGATAGACTGAGCCTGTCAAAGTTGTTAAGTCCCGCCCTTGTTACTGGGTAGACCCAGCTTTTGGCTCAGTCTGTCAGCCTGGACAGGCGTGTGGGACTGTTCCTCTTGCTGTTTTTTTCTCTCTTTCTTTGCTATTTGCCTCTTCTGATAGCTGATTAGTGTTGGAATTGTTGGTTTGACTCGGACTGTGACTTGGACTGCTTTGGACTTCGTTTTCTCTTTCTACAAACAGTAAGATCTTAGACCCCAGTAACTAGCTTAGCTAGTTATCTGGGGAAAAATCCTTTCCCTTAGCCGGGATTTACACCCCCTTTGTTTCTATCGGCTGTGGGATCTTTTGGGGGGATTTGTGGAGCTCCGCGCTCCGGTTGGTGACTCTGCTGGCCGTTCCAGGCCTAAAAGGCTGAATTATCGTCTGTGGAGTTTCGCGCTCCCCTTTCCAATCTCCCGGTGGCCATTTTGAATTCCAGCCGGCCGCCAACTATTTTCTACCGTTTGCCTGTCATCTAAGCTCCCTGTTCGCCTCTTCTCCTTCTGGTTCAGCTAGTGGAGCCTCGCACCACCGGCTGGAGCCGGAGGAGCACGGGGATCTCTGTTTTGAGCGGATCGCTGGCCGTTGCGTCGCCCTGAACGGTGAGACAGTTTCGGCATGAAAACGGTGTTCGGAGGATCGTTGGCTTGGTGCTTCTCCTGTTAGCGTGTGACGTGCTGCCTGACCGTATATTGCCGTGGGGGAGAAGCACGGTGTTCGGTGGGGCTTCGCACCCCCCTCCCCCTTTAACAGCAACGGCTCTCCTGTGTGCAGATTTTTGGCTGGTGGAGCTTCGCACTCCCCTTTAACGGCACAGCCGACTCTTCTGGGTGAAGGACTTTCCTGGTGGAGCTTCGCGCTCCCCTTTGACAGCACAACTGATCCGCCTATGCGGGGATTTTTGCTGGTGGAGCTTCGCGCTCCCCTTTAGCAACACAACCGACCCTCCTGTGGGGTAGATTTTGCTGGTGGAGCTTTGCGCCCCTCCCTCCTTCTTGCTAACGCCTCTGGCTTGCCACCTTTGGTTTTGCTGTCATCCTTGCCTGTTATAAATCAGGGCATGTCGTACCATTGAAAGGGTGGAGCTTCTGCGCTCCCATTTATAGTAGCACTGTTTAGAGGTCTGTGCCTCCTAACAACAGTTTACCCCTTGCGACATTCTGACATTTGGGACTTCTGTCCATTGTCACATCTGGGCGGTTTCCCCTGATCATCGATCATGCCCAAGGCTTTGCACAAGTCGAAGGATGTTCACAATGTTCTGATAGCCCTCAACATAAGGGGGCTTCTCCTACTAGGAGGGATGTCAATTCTGGCTCCTCCTCTAGGCCGGCGGCTTTGGATCCGTCCAAGCTCCACCACAAGTCATCATTTCATCCTCTGCCTTCTCATGCAGAAGCCCGCCGGGATAAAGTACTGTAAAAGATCTGTGCGAAAGCCAGCAGGCACCAACCGTCTGTCAAGAAGGCAACTGCGGTTTCTCCTCATACGGCTACCGCTTCTGACTCTGGGGCATAGATGGACCAACTTTCCCTTCAGGATTGCCCTGCGGTTATTCAGACGGCCAATCTATGGGATTCCCCCGCGGCTCTGGCTCCTGAGCCCCCGGCGGAGTCTCCTCTGGCTCCACAGTCCTTGTTGCATTCCTCCGAACCAGCATCTGCACCCCCTCCTGTGGAAACTGGGTCTGGTGCAACACAACAAAACAGTTTTTTGTCGCCCGATCAAATTTAACAACTCATCATGGCTGCGGTATAGCAGTCTTTGGCATCTCAATTTTGGCCTACCAGCAGGGCAGCCTCTGTTCGGTCTGGCGCTTCCACTTCTCGAGTGGATGTCGAGCAGGAGGATGCTCTGTCTATCGAAGCCCCAGATTCTCCGGTCTCCTCCATTGTGAGCCGGGCATCTTCTCTCGCCGATGAGGGATCTCGGGATTTGGAGCTCTCCGAAGGCGAGGACCTCCCTCCGGACCAGCCCGCATTTATGGGCTTGTTTCCCCAGGCCTTGTTCAAATCCCTGCTGCACAAGGCCATTAATACGGCCCAGCTTAGTTCTCCTTCTCCGATGCCGGCTATCCCGAGTACGGCCAATGGGGATCTGAACCCCCTGTTCGCTGAACCATCCAGGCCTGTAGACATCTCCTTTGTTCCTCGATGTTATCCGGAAATAGTGGTCCTCACCTGATTTGGCCCCAGCCCCTACGGCATCGGATCGGTGGAATTTCAGTGTGGCGCCGGATCTAGCTACCCTTCTTCAGGTCCTGACCATGGATTCTCCTGTGGCCGCTCTCCTACCACACACTGCAGTTCCCGGTGATCCAGATGAAGGGCTCCATCCGGAGGAGCACCGAGCGGAGCCAGTGTTGCAACGGACACACCAGGGCACCGCTTGGGCCATTAGGGCGGCATCTATAGTGTCTTTCTTTAATCGCACTACTCTCCTATGGCTCCGTCATCTACAGGAGACTTTGGCTATGGAGGATGTCCGTATATGGAAGGAACTAAACAAGATTATCGCCGCCACATAATTCTCAGCGGATGCTACCTTCAATGCCGCTCGCTTTGCAGCTAAGTCCCTCGCCTCTTCCATTACTGCCCGTCGCTTGGTCTGGCTCCGCCATTGGCAGGCCGAAACCAGGCATAAGTGACGTCTGGCTTCGGTTCCCTTCGCTGGTTCCAAGCTGTTTAGGGATCCCCTTGACGCCTTCCTCACTGAAACAAAAAACAAAAGGAAAATCCTTCCAGTTGTCTTCCGTAGGGGGGAATCGAGGTTCCATCCATACCCATCCCGTCCTCAATCTCGTTCGTATGAAGAAGCTAACTTTACCTCTCCTTCTGCCAGACCACAGGAGAATTTTCAATCTAGGCAGCGGGGCGCACAGGACAGGGCATCCAGAGGTAGGACTTTTGTTTCCAAATGGCCCTTTCGAGGGGGAGGAGGTCGTTTCTCCAGGCGCCGTCGTTAACTGCATCCCGGATCCTCCCATAGGGGGCAGATTGGCCCTCTTCACCCCTGTTTGGGAAGGTTCCACTTCGGATAAATGGGTCGTGGTCACCTTACGATCTGGGTTGGCCATTGAATTTGTCTCCCCTCCTCCGATGTTCTTTGTGCGCTGTCTGCTTTCTAATAACATTGAGAAATGATCCCTTATGGACTCAGTGGTTCAGCATCTCCTTTCAATCAGGGCTATTCAACCTGTGCCTGATGTTGAACAGGGGATGGGATTTTATTCCCTTGTTTTTCTTGTACCAAAGTGTGTGTGGGGGGGTGGAGACCTATTCTGGACCTTAAACGTCTGAACCGGTATGTGGTATACCGCAAGTTCAAGATGCAGTTCTTAAGAGGGGCGATCTCCTCTCTTCTATAGACCTTACTGAGGCGTATCTCCATATTCCCATCCTTCCCTCTCACCGGAAGTTCCTTCGGTTCTGCTACGGGGGGCGCCATTACCAGTACTGGGCCTTGCCCTTTAGCCTTTCATCTGCCCCTCATACATTTACCAAGGTATTGGCTGCCTTAGCAGCATCCCTTCGGGCTAGATCCATTCATCCGAAGTGCTACTTAGACAATATCTTAATTTTGTCTCCTATCCCTCAACAGTCTTCCTCTGATCTGCAGCTTACTCTTCAGACCCTGGCTGCCCATGGCTTTTCCATTAACTTGGAGAAAAGCCACCTGGTCCCTACCACTTGTTTGCTCCATCTGGGGGCTCTGATAGATTCGGTGGCAGGGAGGGTCTACCTTTCACGGGAGCGACAGGATAGCTTGAGGTCCCTGGTTTCTAAAGTTGAATGGGCTAGATCTGTGTCCTCCCTGGTACTATCACAGCTCCTGGGCAAAATGATATCTGCCATTTCGATAGTTCCCTGGGCCCAGTTGCACTCAAGGGAACTTCAATGGTTTCTTTTGCCGTTGCAGAAGGCGGGCAGAGGCACTTTGACTACGAACGTTCCCGTTCCCAGAAGGGTGATCAGGTCCCTAGGGTGGTGGTGGTCTACGGCAACATCCCGAGGTTGTCTCTTCTTCGACCCGCAGAGAGTGGTGGTGACAACAGCCACCAGCCTTCAGGGCTGGGGGGCTCATTGCCTGGGTCAAGTTGCTCAGGGCACCTGGAACAGCTCAGACGCCCATCGCCCCATCAACTGGCTGGAACTGCGGGCGGTCTACCTGGCGCTTCGAGCCTTTCGACACCTCATCTCCAGCTCTCACGGACAATATTATGGTGAAGGCCCATATCAATCGTTTAGGGGGCACTCGGTCCCTATCCCTGATGTCGGAGGTGTTGAGATTGGGCACCTGGTCGGAGACTCACCTCGCCTCGTTGCGGGTGGAACACATTGCCGGTGTCGCCAATGTACAAGCAGACTGGCTCAGCTGTCAGCGGCTGGATCACGCAGAGTGGCATCTTCACCCGCACATCTTCTGCCAAGTTGCGGCATGCTTCGGGACTCTGGTGATGGACCTCTTTGCCACGTCGGACAATGCTCAGCTTCTGCACTTCATCTCGTGGTACCCATCGCCACAGGCGGAGGCCACCGATGCCCTCCGCTCCCCGTGGCCGCCGGAGCTGCTCTATGCGTTTCCTCCGGTCTCCCTGCTCTCGCGAGTGATTCACAAGTTGTTGCTGGAGCAACTGGAGCTTATCCTTCTGGCCCTGCATTGGTCACACAGACCTTGGTTTGCGGACCTAGTGTCGTTGTCAGTAGCCCCGCCTTGGCAGCTACCGCAACCGGAGAATGCCCTGACTCAGGGGGCAGTGAGACACTCGGACCTGCAATGACTCCATCTGACTGCTTGGCGATTGAGCGCCGTGCCCTAGGAAATGCCAACATCCCGGCAGACGTGATCTGCACCATTCAGGCTTCACGGAGACCTTCTACGGACTGAATTTACTCGGCCACCTGGCGGGCCTTTTGTACATGGTGTGATCGGAATGGGGTTCAACCCCTCCAGGCTTCGATCGTCAATGTACTGGTGTTTCTTCAGGAGGGCCTTTCCAAGGGACTTTCTCCTAACACTCTGCGGAGGCAAGTGGCGGCGATCTCATCAATACTTACCTTCGGATTGTTGTCTTCCTTGGCCCAGCACCTGTTGATTCGCCAGTTTCTGCGAGGTGCTACCAATCTTTGCCCTCCTGTTCAACATAGGTACCCAACCTGGGGCCTTTCCATAGTTCTTAATTCTCTCACGGGTGCCCCGTACGAGCCTTTGCAGACGACTAGCCTGCGACTCTTAACATGCAAAGTTGCCTTTTTGGTAGCGATTACCTTGGCTCGCCGCATCTCAGAGATCGCCACCCTCCCCATCTGTAATGACCTCAGTGTGTTTCACGTGGATCGGGTGGTCCTCCATCTGGATCCTACATTTGTGCCCAAGGTCAACACGACCTTCCACTGCATGCAGGATCTTGTCCTGCCCAACTTTTGCCCTCTCTCGGCTCACCGGGTCGGTGGCACTCTCTGGATGTCCGTTGGGCACTACGCATTTACATTAAGCGGACTGCGGACTTTCGCAGAACGGAATCTCTATTTGTCTCCTTCCTGCCGGTTTCTTTAGGTTGCAAGGTGTCATCACCGACCATCGGACGTTGGATCCGACAGTCGGTAGGCAAGGCCTACGAACTCCGTTCCTTACCGAGACCTCCTCATCTGACTGCGCATTCTACCCGCAGCGCTGCGACGTCGGCGGCTTGGGCCACGCAGGCCTCACTGCTCGAAATCTGCAGGGTGGCAATGTGGACTTTGCCTTCTCCATTCATCCAGCACTATAAACTGCTTCAGCAGATGCCGCTTTTGGTCGTAGGGTGCTGCAGCGAGTTCTCTCGGGGGAGGGTTCTTCAGACCAGCCTTGTCCCCCCAACAACTGTAGGGACAGTGATCTTTGGTATGTCCCATCCTGGCTGCTGTCTCCACCCACAATGGAGAAGGGGCATTGGTCCTACCTGAGACGCACCTTCTCGTTGGGTGGAGACAGCAGCCAGACCCTCTCTTTGCCAGACTGGTCTCTCTGTCTTTGCCTTTCTCTCCTCTCTTATTTGGCTTCCCACATGCCGAGCCTGTCTTCTTGTCTTCGCCAAAAGCTGGGTCTACCCAGTAACAAGAGCGGGACTTAACAACTTTGACAGGCTCAGTCTATCAACCTGAACAGACGAGCACAACCCATCCTGTCTGCTGTCTCCACCCAACGAGAAGGTGCGTCTCAGGTAGGACCAACGCCCCTTTCCTGTATATTTGATTATTCTCTTGATGGTGGTGCATCACACCTAATCTTTGTTAATTAAAGATTTTTGTCTCATCTGGGGAGCAATTGTGCCTGCCTCTTCATTACTTATAAAAAGACTAAACAAGGATCTTCCAAACAAACAAACAAACAAAAAAGACTAGAACTAAAAATAAAGTGATTAATGATTTGACATGAAACTGAACTAAAGAAATGTTGAAAGGATTATTTTAAGTATCTGTATGGGAATGATACTGATATGTCACAATGTGCAGTGGAGATGATTATTATAAATATTTGCATCCAAGAAAAAATAATAAAAATGAAGTCATAAATGGTGTAAGAATGTTGAAGTTTATAGGTATATAATATGTAACGAGAAATATTAAAACATAGCTATGATTTGCATATGGAATGACTGATGGTTTTTTAACTTTGTGAAGATTCCATCTGTGCATGACAATCAGAAGAATGATGACGTTTCTTTGTACAAATTAAAAGATAACCAAGAATGACTGAAAAAGCAAAAGAAAGATTGGTGAGGTAACTATGACTGGCAAGTATTTAGTAGCAATCTAATTAAAGGGCACAAAGGGTGACAATAAGCATCATTTGGAAACTGTAATGTAGCAAGATATAAAGTTAATTGTACATTGACTGGTTTACAAAAAGTGCCGGGGAAAAGAGATAGTTTTGAATTATTGATGTTACACTAATATGGGTTGAAGGTTGGTTGCTGAAGATAGGAAGACTAATATATGAGAGATATAAAGCATGTATGAAAATAAATGGAATGCATAGTGAATGGTTCAACACTGAAGAGGCAGTAAGCCAAGGATGTGTCATATCCCTTGATTTTTTAATGTATCTATGTAAACGTATGAGGAATGCTTGCAGTGATCTACATTGATTATGTGAGCATGAATGTACTTTTGCATGCAAACCATATCCTGTTCTTAGCTCACAATTCTAATGATTTATATTAGTTGTATATATCAAAGGCCCCACCCTTTTGAGCACCAGGGACCGGTTCCATGATAGAGTTTTTTCCATGGACGGAGGGGGGGGGTGTTTGTCATGGTTTCATATGCTGCCTGCATCCCACAGATGGGGCTTCGCTTATTTGTGGGGACCAGATTCTGGTATGTCGCAGTCCGGTGCTGGTCTATGGACCGGATGTTGGGGACTCCCACTATATATCAATTAATGTATCAAAGAACAAAGTTGATAGATATGAGGGAAAAAATTGAATGAGATCAAATTATACATTAAAAATTACAGCTGGTAGATTAATTTTTGTATTTTGAAAAATGTTGATTAAACATTTGGCTAAATAGATAGTATTTTAAGATGTGCAAATGCTAAGGAAAAGTAATAAGTATTATTTGCAGTTGCACTAAAAGAAATCAAAATGGTTGTGTATAAGCATCTTTGTTATCTGTATGTATGAATTAGATATAAAACACAAAAGTAAGACAAATATAATAAGAATTGATTATTTAAGTGTGAGTGAAACATCTGAATGAATATGGATTCATTATCCATATAGTAAATGGATACTGAATGGATAGTGAACGAATATGAATTAAATACAAAAGTGAGTGGTCACTATGAAACCATTAGTGTGTTGGTGTGGATTTACACAAACAGAAAATGAACAAGAATAATTAAAATTTTGGAAAGCAAGAATATACAGTTAGAGGGGAGGAGGCAGACTAAAAAAGTTATAGTTGAATGGAGCTGATGAGATCATCATTTGGCACTATTACTTTGAATTGCGATTGATGTGTTATAACATGTTATGAGAAAATTCTGCATTACATTTTTGTAAACCACTACAAATGATGATAATATATGTAAGTTTGAAAATTATATTTAAATTATATTCAAAAGTATATTAAATTAAAATTATTGATTTTAAAAATATGTTATTTAAAATATTTGTATTGATAATCTTTCTGCTTATAAGGCTGTTAGAGTAAAGTGATTGAAGTGGCATAAAATTATTTATGTATACATAAAGAAGTTACTAGAAAATTGACTTAGCTCTTATATTTTATTAATTAATAAAATTTATATACCAATCATCTCACTATTACAGTGACTGTAGGTGGTTTACAAATAAAAACTATAAAATCCATATAAAAAGAGACAAATATGAAAAGACAAAGTAAAAATAAAAATAAAAACAATTAAAAAGATGGATGAAGTATCCTCTAGCCACCAAACATCCCCAGGCACCATGCTAAGACATGGTTTATAGTTAATTAAATAAGCCATAATTGACTGAGTTCACATAATGGACTTTGGAAGCACTTTCAATGCTTCATAGGAATATGTTGTGTTAGTCATGCTTTGATGACGTACTTCTTTGACATGGCACTTCACTTAGGGATTTGCATCTGAGCTGCTATGCTGCATCAAATCAGACACTTCATTGATTTTCATCAGTCTTGTGTGAAGTACCCTAACAAGGCAAAGCTTTGCATGACCCTAACGTTACAGTGTGTGCAAGTTGTTGTACGATATTCATAAATGCACATGTCAGCAAAATAACATTTTAATGCAGATTAGAGCTCTCTATGGATAAGGATATGCCAGATGTTAAAGCTGGTTTTAGAAAAGATGTAGCATGCTGGTTCATGCTGTAAAATTGAGAAAGTCAAAGAATAGCAAACAGTAGTTATGTTCGTAATTGATTATAGAAAGCCCTTTACTTGTTTTGACCATATCAAGTTATATGTTTTTTAATTTTGGCTGTTCACCGCCCTGAGTCCCTTCTGGGAGAAGGGCGGTATACAAATTAAATTAAATTAATAAATAAAATAAATAATATTCTTAACAAAATAGGAATCCCAGAACAGTTCACTTTTGTCAGGATACGTCTACAAGGAATGACACAAGGCTATGTATTCTCTCCTTATTTATTCATTTATATATATATATATATAACTTGCATTATGCTGATGACATTGTTCTGATAACTGAAAACACAAATGAACTGGAAGCTCTAATGAGAGTCAAAGGACACTAATATTAATAAGACCAAATTAATGAATAGGTACATCAGCATCCATAGAACTGACAGTGAAAATGCTGAAATAGTGGATAGTTTCTGCCTTTTAGGATTGACGTATCAAATTCAACTGAATCACCAGTCAAGAAATACCTTGCAGACTAGCATGTGGTAGGCATCAATGAGGACTTCAGAAAAGAAATGTCATGAAATGTTTTTGCACTGATATTATTCAGGGGATGGTTTGGCAAGCAATGAAAGCAAAACCTGGACTTTGAAGAAGTAGAATAGGAAGAGCATTGATGCTTTTGACCTTTGGTGTTAGACAAGACTCTGAGAATGCCAAAGCTTACCAAGAAAACAAATAAAATCGTAGATCTTTTGAAAGATTTGTAAATTTGGGGAAAGTGGAAGGAAGGAGATGAAGAGAATCACCAGCAGCAAAGCGGATGGATTTAATTAAGTGGCAGTGGGGTCACCTTTGGATGAATTGAAGAGCTGGATTGGGGAACAGCCATGATAATTAAGAATCAAAACTGACTGATGGCATATAATCAATCAGTCAGTCACTATTTATAAGCCATTTCGGTTCTGTAATCAAAACCCTTATAAATCATACTGTGACTTAGCAAGATTTCCTCAAGTAATGAGGAAACTCAACTCAATTTATTTGAATTTCTATGGTGAATACATGGGTGACTGAATCTCTAGCAAAACTACATGGACTATTGTGTCAGGTAACTGAAGCAACACATGCTAACATGTTTAATATATTTTAATATAATTACTTTTAAAATAAATACATTATAAGGAGAAAGAGGAGTTGGTATGTAGTTAAACACCTGCAAATAAACAAGATGAACAAGTTCATTAAAAGCAGCATTGAATGTGCCGTATAATTAATTATACTGTATGCTGTTGTTACGACAGGTCATTAATTTTTTATTACATTGCCTACATTCCTAGCCAATTATTTATAAATAAATAATAAGTTCTATAAATAGGTAAATAGATCAATAGTAAGGTGGTTGATGAGACCCAATAACTTTGTTTATTTTACTCCTGCCTTCATTCCATTCCATTTGAATGAAAGTAGTGTATAAAGTTTTACTTGCACAGCAGGAGAAGATGTGTGATGAAGTAGTTTTGTGTTTGTTTCATTGTACAGTATATATTTCAGTACTCTTAACAGTCTCTCTTTATTGATTTAATTATTAATTGAATAGCATTCAAAGAAAACTGCCATCATGTGATCGTGTGTTTCAGTTACCTTGCATCATGCAGGTTCCTGATTCATGCTAATATGAAAAGTGAATGCTGGATGAGCAGCCTGTAGGGATTTGTTTTCAGATTGGCAATATTCCAGATGCTGCTTTGCCTTTTGGTGGAAAAATGCAAAGCTAATAAAAGCTGGGGGAGGGGGAGACATTTGCCTAAATTTGGTTTTTATTTATTTAAAATATGCCACAACTATTAAAGATCACACTGTCACTGTGGATCATTTTGCTCTTGAGGCAGTTCTGATTTTAGAGTAGATTTTAACAATTGCTTCAGGGAACCTAGCAAAATGATTTCTCCTGTAGTGAATTATAAAAGCCTTTGCTATATTTTATAGAACAGATTTCTCCAAACTGGTTCCTTTAAAGTGTTGGACTCTACTCTCTATTTTCACACAATGTAGTAACTATTGATCATGATATCCAGGGATAATAGCAGCTTTGGTCAAATTAATATGGAGAGCATGTTGGGAAAGGGTGGTACCTGCCATATGGATGTCTGCCAACAATTTTATTTTTGCTTTTTCCATCGAATGCTTTTCATTACTTATCAAAGCTGTAATTTATGGCTCTGGGCTGAGAATTGTTTGCCACAGTTGAAGTCATTTACCTGATGTGTTCTGTACTAAAATTTGGATTATAATGTTTGAAAACTTTTACTCTTGAGCATATAGCCCAAAAATCAATCTCATTGATGATATTTTCTCTCTCTCTATTTTCCCTATTTTCCCCCACCCACAAATCACTTAAAATTCTTAGTGGGTACAATGCAAACACTATGAAATGGCAGTCACTTGCTTTCTGTCTATTCATCAAGTTAAATTAAAAAATGAATTAATAATAATCTAATGTACAACACTAGGATGTATTGTAGAAACCATGTAAATGATAAGATTACACAGGAAGACTAACTGACACCAGAAGACTAATTTAAACATCAGAAACAAGATTGGAAGAGCAATATTCCACAATAGATACGATTTAATTTTCTATATCATAATATGAATTTAAGGAGAATTTTACAAATCCAGGTTTTATCATATTATATACCCAACAACGAAGTCAGTTGAATAAATAAATGCTTATAAACTTTTGCCAGCCTAAGAGATCATTGTGTTTTAATACAAATTAACTTTTACTATTTGAGGAATAGATTTAACTAAAATACGTTTTCACAGATTTTGTTTAAAAATGAAAGATTTTAAGAGAAAAAATACACTATACTGTATAAGGAAAACAGAATATCTGATTCTAAACTACTGTTCTCAAAACTTCATTCCCCCCCCCCTTTTTTTTTTTTGATTTATATGCCGCCCTTCTCTGGAGACTCAGGGCGACTTACAATGCATTAAGCAATAGCCTTCATACTTTTGTATATTTATACAAAGTCAGCTTATTGCCCCCACAATCCGGGTCCTCATTTTGTCTACCTTAGAAAGGATGGAAGCCTGAGTCAATCTTCAACCTGGTGAGATTTGAACTTGCAGTAATTGCAGGCAGCTGATGATGTTAATAACAGTGCTTGAAGATCTAGCATCCCAATTCTTGAAGATTTAGATCCTTGAAGATCTAGCATCCCAATTCTTGACACAAATGAATTATAAAAGCTTGAAAATGTGCATAAATTATTCTACAGTTTTTAAATCATAACTCCAGTAGCTGGTATTAAATTGAAAAGTCCTGAACAGCTTCATTTCAGGATAGATGAAAACACTTTTTGTATACTTCAGAAAGAGATGCCATTTGCAATTTCCAAGTATATATTTTATAATTATTCTCTCTTCTAGTCACTTTTAATACATGATCAATGGCAGAACACCTAATGATAATTTCCTTAATTGCAAGCCTGATTTCTAACGTTTGTATATAAAATTGGTCTGCACAATCAAAATTTCACATAGGTTTCTGCTTATTATATATACTTTATGCATCTCTCCAATCATAATGTCATGAATATCATATGCATTTACAGTAATATTTTATCTATATTTCACTATTTTATGTTTTCAATAATAGGTTTATCCTGAACTGCAAATCACAAATGTTGTTGAAGCTAATCAACCAGTAACAATCCAAAACTGGTGCAAGCAGGGAAGGAAGCAGTGTAGGAGTCATCCATATATTGTTGTTCCATATAGGTGCTTAGGTAAGTATAATTATAAATTTTGTCAGGCTGGTCTGTGAATGTAACTATACAAATTTATGTATATTTATGTGTATGTATGTATACACACACACACAAATCAACTTAAAATTAATTTTATTCTGAGAAAATGTCTGTGTAATAATATCATATTCTTTTCCTATTAACTATGACATTATGACACTTTAAGGCAGGAGTGTCAAACTCAAGGTTCGGGCCGAATCTGACCCACAGGATATGTAGATCTGGCCTATGGGGCTGCCCTGGAAACAGCGAAGGACCGGCCCGCTGTGCCTCTGCCAGCGAAACGGAGCTCAGGAGGGCCGTGCACAGCCCTCTTGACCTCTGTTTTCATCTGCGACGGCCTCCTGCAACTCTCTGGCAGCAAAAATGGAGCTCGGGAGGGCCGTGAGCGCTTGGGCCACCACAAGGGCCCCTGACCGAGTGACGTCAAGCTGGCCCTGCCCACCCTGGCCATGGCCACCTGGCCCCTGAGGTCAAACACAACTCTGATGCGGCCCTCAATGAAATCGAGTTTGACACCCCTTCTTTAAGGAAATTAAGCAATAGTTTTTTAAAGTCTAAATAGGAAAAAAATAAATATATGATATGTCTATGCATTACAGTAGTAATAAAATACATCCTAGTTCTTGTGTTTTATACATTTATAAGTTGCATATAGAATGACAGAAACAACTAAGTTATTGTCATGTTATAGATATTTTCTCAAATCTCTTATTTACTTTGGTCCCAGATGTAAAATGTATTTAAAACTTATTCCTTAATTGGGGATTCTTAACATTACAATTAGAAAGAATGGGAACCGGCGATAAATTCCTAAATATGATCAAAACAATATACTCCGACCAAACCGCAAAGATATGGATAAACGGAGAGACAACAGACCAATTTAAAATATCCAAGGGGGTGAGACAAGGATGTCCCCTCTCTCCTATACTATATATATTAGCATTGGAACCACTGTTGAACGAAATTAGGAATGACAATGAAATAAAAGGATTAAGAACAAAAAACCAGGAGTATAAACTACAAGCATTCGCGGACGATGTAGTATTTATTTTAGAAAGACCAAAACAATCAGGATTGAATTTACTAAGGAAGATAGAACAATATGGTGAAGTGGCAGGATTGAAAATTAATAGACAAAAAACAAAACTACTAACTAAAAATTTGACAAAAACCCAGGAGAAAGAATTGGAGGAGACGCTAGGAATACAAACAACAACAACAAAAATAAAATACCTAGGAATTTGGCTTACCAATAAGGTATCATCTCTTAAAGAAGACAATTATAATAAATTGGCCAAACAAATCCAAAAGGACTTAGAGGCATGGAGTAAATTGAGACTATCGCTATTAGGCAAAATTGCTTCAATCAAAATGACAATTTTACCGAAATTATTATACCTATTTAGAACAATACCGATAAATCCAGGGGAAATCATATTTCAAAGATCTTGATAAAATGACTTTAAAGTATATATGGCAAGGGAAAAGAGCCAGGATTAAACTGAAGCACCTACAGGACACTAGAAACAAGGGTGGCCTGGGACTCCCAGATTGGCAAACTTACTACACTGCAACAGCTTTAACTTGGATCAAAGATTGGATGACACTCGAAGATAAACGAACGTTAGCATTAGAAGGATTTGACCTGTCGAAAGGCTGGCACGCATTCTTATGTGAGGAAAAACCCAGGCAACATGAGCACTTCAGGAGACACTATATCAGAGGAGCATTGGCAAAAATTTGGACCGAAATAAGGAGAAAACACTACGATAAAATCCCAAGATGGTTATCAACCATGGAGGCCCAAATTTATCCGAACAGAATGGATATAGACAAGATGAAAACCTATGACGAATTGTTGAACACAGAGGGAGAAATGAAAACAAGAGACGAATTGAGACAACAGGGCACAGACATTGACTGGTGGCCGTATTTACAGATAAAATCAAGATATAAAATCGACATGAAAAAATTTGGAATCCAAAAAGAAAGAAATTAATTAGATAAAATCATAATGCAATCAGACAATAAATTAATAACTAAAATATATAATTATCTATTAAAATACAAATTGGAAGAAGAAGTGGTGAAGGAAAATATGATTATTTGGGCTAAAAATTTTGGATATAATATTAACCTAGAAAATTGGGAGAAAATGTGGAAGGTAAATACTAAGCTGACAATGTCCGTGCCCTACAAAGAAAATACATACAAGATGTTTTATAGGTGGCATCTCCCCCCCGCACGCCTGGCAAGGATGTTCCCCAATGCGAATCAGAACTGTTGGAAGTGCAAAACACAGAAGGGGACCTACTACCATATGTGGTGGTCATGCCCAAAGGCCAAAAAATTTTGGAAAACAATTCAAAATCAGCTGGAAGAAATCACCACCCAAAAAGTGCCCCTTAGACCGGAAACATATCTACTAGGAATACTGACAAAGGACTATAAAAAAGAGACACAATACTTGATAATACATATCCTGACCGCAGCCAGAATCACTTTCGCACAAATGTGGAAACTAGAGGACACGCCATCAGAGGAAAAAATAATACAAAAAACAATGGAATGTGCGGAAATGGACAAACTTACCAAAGAGATACAGGGAAAAGAAGATTCAGAGTATTATTTAATCTGGCAGAAATGGTACAACTGGTTAGATAAAAAGAACACGAAATAAGGGAATAACACCCAATGATACAAAAATAAGGAAATAAAATGAAATATGGTTGTATAAACATTGATATATGATGAAAGATAAATATACATAGATATATAGATATATAATTACCGAAGTAGCTCTATTTTTAAAGTTCAAGCTGTAAGACTTGACCTCTCTGTATAGTTAGTTTAAATGTCTATGTCTGTATATGTATGTTTGTTTATTAACTAAAAAATTAAAAAAAAAACTTATTCCTAAAATAGTGCATGTTCCTTCTTTCTCCACTGTGGCCATAAAAATAATAGGGGGGAAAATTGCTTTTTTTAAAAAAGTTAATACTGTCTTGCTATATCTGGACAAAGAATAGTTAATTTTAGTTATGATTATTTGAAATAAAACAGTATATTGAATTATCTAAGCCAGCTTCTTAAATAGTTTAATATTGATGTTAACTATAGTATTAGCCCTAATTTGTTTATGAAGCACACAGAATTAATTGCTGAAAATACCTTTGAAAGCTTCTCAACTTTTTTTTGATTTATTTTTGTAAGTCTAGACCAGTGATGGCTAACCTTTTTTCCATCGCATGCCAGGAGGGGGGGGGCGGGGGAGGTTCACGCATGTGAGTGCCCATAATTCTATGCACCCTGCCCTGCACATGCGTGTGCAGCCTCCCTCCTCCCCACCCCTGCTCCTGGCATGTGATGGCCCGGTAGGCCCATTTTTCTTTCTTACCTGGCTCCAGATTCTCTCTATACATCTGGGAAGGGTGAAAAGAGCCTTTCCCACTCCCTCAGAGGCCTGAAAGGGCCCATTTCCCACTCCAAGTGGGACAGGAAGTGACGTTTTTTACTGTCCCCAGCTTCCAGAGCCTCTCTAGAAGTCTCTGGAGGCTTGGGACAGCAAAAAACGTCACTTCCTGTCCCATCAGGAGTTGGGAAATGGGCCGTTTCAGGCCTTTGGAGGGCCTCCGAGGAAGTGGGAAAGGCTGTTTTCACCCTCCGCAGATGCATAGAGAGGATCTGGAGCCAGGTAAGAAAGAAAAGTGGGCCTCCCCCCCCCGGGCCCTCCGGAGGCAGGAAACAGCCTGTTTCCCTACTCTTGGTGGGCCCAGAAGGCCTGAAAATCAGCTGGCTGGAGTGTGCATGCACACCAGAGCTGAGCTGGCGTGCCCACTGATATGCAGGGTGGGTAGGGCCAGCCAAGAGTGGGATTTGGGGGTTCTTGGAACTGCACAGAATGTTAGCTAGAAGTTCTCCCAAGCCCCTGCAAACCCCCAACAGCCCACCCCTGACTGTAAGGTGTTACAAAATATAGGAATCCATATATGGGTATATACATATTTCTTTATATCAAGCTCTGGTTCGAATCCTTAGTGCCTATTGTCCATCCTTTGGGAGTTATGACTTTTGCTGCTCTTTTCTTTAGGATATAACTCTTTGCTTTCCCACTTTTCCAGTTTTAGCACTTGTTTTTTGCTTCTTGTGCACTTCCAGCTCAGGAAGTTCTGCCTCTTCCTCTAAAAGAAAGGTTATGATATAGTTGAATAATGCTGGGCTTATTTGTCAAACTTAAGCATGATTAAGTGGAAGGCAATAGAATTAAAATAAGAAAGCCTACTGTATTACTGACTTTCACAATTTTTACAATTGTATGAACAATTTTACAAGTATGAACTTGAATTACATCATGTTGCTACGGCCTGTGTATAATAGAGAATTATTTTATTTCTTCATATTACTTTACATACATTTTTCATTATTCATCATTTCTTAATTAAGATGAATTGTAAGTGCCAAACTTACCAAAGAATGATAACAGCTGCAGGTAATAAATCATTTTATTTATTTATCAATAAATAAACTCTGCAATCATAAGCGGAAACAAATATTCCCATGTGATACATTTACATTGCTATTTTATTCTAATTCAGAAAGTAAATCTTTTTGAACCATCTTTTTACACAATACAGAGCTGAGAACCTTAAGCTTTCCCTGTTTGAAGTATTACACTATGTCTGTAATGGTGAAGCTATGGCACGTGTGCCAGAAGTGGCACGCAGAGCCATGTCACCTGGCACCTGTGGCGTCGGCCATTCCTCTTCCAGGTTTCCAGGGCACACATGCGCACCAGCCAGCTAGTTTGCTGGTTACTGGTGCGTTGCGACAATCAGCTGGCCTTAACGTCGTAGTGCGCATGCGCACTGGCCATGCCATCGTTGCCCGCATGAAGCCCCGGGACATCTACCCTTTGCCAGCCAGAAGCACTGCTGCCAGTCGCTCCCCTGTGCCCGGCTGCCTGCCTGCCTGCCTGCCTCGTCACTGCCACAACCTCTGCGAGGAAAGGTCCTGAACTTGCGCTGCTGGGATCCACGTGAGCTGCCACGGGGGATGCCAGGTATGGCTGGCTGGATGCTGCCCGGAGAGTGAGGCTGGCAGGAGGAGGAACCGCCCCTGCCTCTTAGCCAGCGTGAACGGCCTGCTGCCGCCACCCTCTCTCCCCCGCCAGCTGCTCCTGCTACTGCCAGGGAAGTGGCAGCGCAATAACCACCACCGCTGGGGGCGAGGGGGTGGTGGCAAGGATGGGCGGTCTGGGGCTTCCTTGTCTCCCCACCTGAGCGGGCTTCTGGCACAGCCTCAGGCCTCCGAGGAGAGGGATTGAAGCCCCGGCCTGCTGCTCCTGGCGCTGCCATCCCCTCGCCCCCGGCAACAGCGGTTCTCATGCTGCCGCTTCCCTGGCAGCACCAGGAGCAGGACTTCCTGAATTTTGAAAACCTGAGTGAACACCTTGAATGCATTGTCCTCATTCTTGCAAAATTCCTTGAAGAGGCATTCAAGACAAACAATATTTTTAATGATATCCAGCCTCCAAAAGAGCACAAGGTGGCCAAGAAAGCTTCCCAACCTGCGTAACCCAAGATGGCACCGGCCGAAAGAAAACTCTCACTTTACTTGTTGATGTTGTTGCAACTTCACTGCCTTCCTTGCCCACCCCACATCCCTGTCATCTGCCTACACAGTGAAGCTGGCCCGCGGCTGCCTTTCGCTTCTCTACCCCTTGGTCTCCCGGTTGCCCATCTGCTCAGGAGCAGCAGGCTGGAGCTTCCCTCCCCCCGGGGGAAGCCCCCTCGGGTGATGAGAAAGGGAAGCCCCGGCTCGCCCATCCTTGCAGCTGCCGCCCCCCTCGCCCCCGATCAATCTGCTCCTTTTGGAAATTTGCTTTTCTTCCAATGCCAAGACCTGGATTCAGAGGACTGCAGACTTCCTCTGAGCACATGCAGAGTGGAAGACTCTGCTACCCTTCAGGGCTGAATGTGGAAAAAGTCACCCCAAGGCAAGGTCTGAGTGACAGGAAGAAGCTGCTGCCGGCTCCGGACCTGAAGGCCCACAGGCTCAGCCTGAGATTTACAAGCCGGTGCGGTAACTGCGCAGCCTCACCAGTTCACCAGAAAGCCCACCACATACAGACACAGTAAGAATCGGTTGGGCCAAACAGCCCTGCTTCAGAATAATGACTTTCCAGGCCCAAAACGGGGCATAGGAGAGGGCAAAGCGCATGTGCGGGGACGTGCATGCGCAATGCAGAATGCATGCGTGGGGGAGTATGGGGTTGTGTGCACATACACATGTGGAGGGGTTCGCATTGCATTATGGGTGCTGACATACGTGCACGCTGTTGTGCGCGCACACACACACTTCCAGCACGCAATGAGAAAAAGGTTCGCCATCACTGCACTATGTATATCACAAAAGAAAAGGTTCTTAGTCTCCTTTAGAGATTTGTTTATTTTTTTTCCAACCTTCATTCCTTTGATAGAAGGAAGCTTACTAATGGAAAGATCTAGTTCTTAAACTGCTGTCTCCTTAAATTAATTGAAGTCCTTGTGTTTCTGAAACAAAAAATGGGATCCAATTCCAACCCAGTATTTGTTTATTTGTTTGGAAATTATGTCTCAAGTCTTATATAAAATACTTGTATTGGCACCAGGAAGAAAACAGATTATCAAGGTTTCATCTGGAATGTCATGAGGATTTACTTGGTTTCTTATTTCTTTGCCTCCTGTATACTCAAGTTTTTCAAATTTATTTTACTATGGCTTCAGTTAAACGTTCTTCATTGCAACTGTCATATTTACCGGAAAATTTAATCTTCCAGAAAATACTAAGTACTTCAGTTACCAAGTCTATTCCACTGCTGAATTGAGGACTCCAAAATAAATCATCCAAAAAAGATGGCTATTTAGTTCCACTTTACTAGTCAACTGTAATTTTATTGTAACTTCCATTGTTCCATATCTTGTACCCTGAAATGACATGAAATGGAAAATCATTTTTTTGCTTCAAACAGATCACATACAGGAAGTTCTGCTGAAACTTTCTGAATAACAGTGGTTTGGCAAATACAAAATCTGGAACTTTGTTTGTTCTAGACTCTGGTGAAAACAAAACTGTCTAGGTCTCAGATTTGATGGGGCTTATATAAGGCTACTGAATACAGCTGTCTCTCTCTCCTCTTACTTAGCAACCTGTCTTCTTCCATTCTTTTCAATGCCCCCCCCCCCCATTCTCCCTTTGTGATCCAATGTGGCATGTCTCTCTGCCTTGCCCATCCTCTAGCACCTTCCCTGCTTTCCTTGAATTTGATATTTCCTTGATATGCTTCTACCATAGAATATCTCACCATAGTCCCTATTCCTATCATTTCTCTGCCTTCCCTTAGCTGTCACTTTCTCCATTGGCTTACTTTATATAAAAAAATGTTATTACTGTGCCCCTTGCCAATTTCATTTCATTCTGAACTTTACCTTTTTTGATAGAACCTATTTCTAAACTTAATTGTCTACACACTTCCTAGACAAACCTGTGGGTGTTTGTTTTTTAGATTTTTGCTAAATATCCACATGGAACATTTTTTCTTTACTTTTTTTCCTTTATCAAAGTTGGTTGCAATTGTGCTTTTAGTATCTTTTTTAAGGATTTCTTCTCATTATCTCCCTGCTATTGTGAAAGTTGAAGCTTTTGAAGTCCAAGTTATACTAGTATTAGTTTTCCTTAAAACGAATAATTAAAATTCTAGTACATGGCCACTTTTCCTCACTGTTCTTGCTAGTGGCTCTGCATCAGCTTTCTTTTTGGTGACCATCCTGGCAGGAATGACTAATTCTCTTGTGCCTTCCCTCACTTTCTAAATAATAAAGTTGTTGATAGCACAAACTAGAAATTTCCCAGCTTGAATGAATGAGTTTTGCAACAAATGTTGGGATATACAGTCACCAGTATTGTTTCATTGAAAAACCTGCAGTTTGTTTTTGAAAGTGGTCACCTACATCTTTTCCTTGTTGTTGATAGTATGCATCAACAGGTTTTAAAATTGGATTTCTTATTTTAATCCAGTATCACAAAGTTCATTCACATAGATTTCTGTGCAGATGTGAATTGCAATACCTTTCTGTTGAACGAATAGTATCTTTTAGTTGCTATATTCTAATTATGGAAGTCATCCTACCAATATATCCATGAAGTCATATTTTATTCGTTGTAATAAACATTCAAGTTCAGTTTTTCTGTTATAAACTTTATAGACAATGAATGTTATGAACTTTATCAGCAAATATTCAGATCTTTGAGCAGTTCAATACAGAATATTCCTTTCTTTTCTTTTATTTTAAACCCACAAAACTTGATCTGACGTCCTTTAAAATTTTCATCTTCAATTCCCCAGAAGAATCTGCTAAGTCTTCATGATGAAATTGGGTATGTTTTAGCCAATAGCATTTTTATCAATCCAGTACTCAATTCTTTAGGTAACTCAAGACTTTTGAACAAAGTATCTTTTATTACCAGCATTACAAACCTAGTCATTTATATATTTCCCCTTCCAATGTCTCTTTCATGAAATAAAAGATGTTTGAGAAAATGGGTTCTTCACAGATTCTTGAGTTACGTATCTAGATTTTCAAAATCCCTGGTTGCTTATTTACAATCTCTATACATATGTCCTCGCAGGAAGAAATAAGTGGACTGAATAAATTTTAGAAAATGTCATTAGATATCACCTTGTATTTCTAATAGTTTGATTTGAAAAGTTTGTAAATGAACAGGTTTTGTCTGATGCTGTTGTTGAAGTAGCATGACCAATTTGAGTTAATAAAGTCTAGTTTTCAATATCAGGTATTCATATGTGAAGTAGCTGTTTAATTCGTTAGAAATAATATTATTCCCTAAGGATTTCCAAATGTGTTTGCTTATAAACCATTTATTCAAGCTTATAATAAAATGGGAATGTTCAAATATTTTTTCTTTCAGTTGGAGAATTTGTGAGTGATGCCCTTTTAGTGCCAGATAAGTGCAAGTTCCTTCACCAGGAAAGGATGGATATTTGTGAAACTCACCTGCATTGGCACACAGTTGCTAAGGAGGTATGTTGAAGTTCCTAGCTCTCTTTAATCTAAACATTTCTTTTGTGATGTTTAAAAATAAATAGAACATTGAGCCAGAAAAATTTCAGCAACATTTTCAGTGCTGTGTTTAGAACAATTTATAGCCATTTTATTAAAACAGAAACATTAGCTTCATTCCAGCAGCTCTTTTTTGTTTTCAGTTTGATTCATAAATGTGTATTTTCTTATTCTGCAGCTACATAAAGCACAGATTTTAAAAAATAATATAGTCTAATGTTTTTTAAATGCTTGTTGTCCTGTCCCAGACCAGACACACATGCCTGGAGTACAAGACTTTAGTTTAGATGAACTATTATAAATGGCAACAGGCAGGGCATATACACAAACACATGTATGGTTTATAACATCCCTAAATTTGCCGGAAACTTGCCTGGAAGAAGTTTTCATGGCCAAAACCCAAAGCAGCAAAAAGAAATGTACTCGGATCTGGCCCAAAGCTCTAAGCATCATGGGTGAATCAGCTGGTCTAGGTTTAGGGTGACAGTTTGCACATCACTGACGTAACTCTAATTTCCAACTAGGAATGCTAGGCTAGCAGTGGCTGTTGAATAGAGATGAAGTCAGTAAATGTAATCAAGACTGGGATTGCCCCTGGTATACAAGGAGATGCAGTGAATGCTATTGCTCTGCTCTGTTGCACACAATGCACTCTTAGGGTGGTCAAATCAAAGTCTTCAGTTTCTTATTCTCTGACTTCAGGTGCAGTTGCTTCTGATGATGACTGGGTAGATGAGCCTCAGGCGATTGAGTTCTCAAAGCTTACTCAGGCTGAGGTTATTAGGTAGAGCCAGTGTAGTCTCCTTGGTATTAGAATCCTTTGTCTTGGAGCTGGCCATGACACCTGTAAACAACAGTGCAAAATTATATATATATTATTGTTCAGAAAACATTTTGTTCAGAAAACAAAAATGCAAAATATTTTAGATTCTATTTATTTATACCTGATTTATGTTAGATATCTCATTTTATCTAATGAAGTTTATAGAACTCATGATTCCTTCTGTTTGCATTAACAGTCACAAGGTAGACTTCCCTTGTTCTTTAAGCTTATGGCCAAAGGATACTATTAACAGTAGTTCTGACTGTCATGCAGAGCTGTAGCTACTTTCCATGTCTTCTGTGAACATACAGAAAAAAAATGTAATAATTGAACCCACTAGAAGTGAGTTCTAAAAATTATATATTATATAAAACGTAATGTACATCTGCTTACACAGGCTTACTTTACTATTTCTTCAAGTTATTTAATTTTCAAGACATCAAGTTATTTAATTTTCTTGCTTCCTCTATATTATTTGTGATTTTACTAACATATACGATGGTCAATCTGGTCACCTTTTAACTTTTAAGCTCTTTGCTAATATTTTATTTTTATTTATTTATCTACATCCCACCTTTATTATTTTTACAACTAATTCAAGGTGGCAAACATATCTACTACAACTTCCTCATATTCTGGGTTATCTTAAGTTTTGTTTTTAGGATTTTGTATATTTTCCTATTTAAAGGAGAATATTTGTAGCTTAGGGTTGAAATGAGGCGTGCTTGGTGCTCTCTGAGCTTGCTTGTTTTCTTTCAGATGTTTCATTACCCAAACTAGGTAATACTATCAGTGCTATTTTGCTATTTACATAACTAGTGATTTCAGGTTTTCAGTAAGCTTTCTGAATTTGTTTGTGATTCTTTTCAGACTATGATATATTTTTGACATATACGTTTTTCCATAATGTAAATTATTTTCATTTTCAAACTAATAATTTAATCTGAAACTAATTATAACAGAGTAATGTTTTCTCGATTGCCATTGGACTTTATAATCATGAAGAATTAAATTTGAGTTATAAATGTTTATGTGAGATAAAAGCTCTGGGGACCATTTTAAGATATTCCTAATAGAGCAAATGCTGAAACTACATAAATCAGATCCAGAAATATAAAGTGAATTACAGGTTGTCTTCAGTTACGATCATAGTTGGGACTGGATTTGGCAATTGGGACCCAATTTTATGACAGTTCTTGTGATGGTCATTAAGCAGATCATTGCAGTCATTAGGCAAATCTGTGGTCACTAAGCAAACACTGTAAGTGTGAACCCATTTCTTAAACAAGCAAAAAATGTTTCAGATCACAGGATGCTGCAACTGGTTGTAAAGGCAAGCCAGTTGCTAAGCACCCAAAATGTCATGTGACTACAGATGTGTGTATGGCACACATTTTACTTTGGGCAGAAATTCTATGCCTATTGTAATTTTGAACAGTTATTAAGTACCAATTGTAATTTGAGGACTGCCTGTATGCTCCAGGAGGAAAATCTTGCTTTCATTTGTTCTGTATCCTGAGGAGAAAGTCGTTAAATAGCTCTGCCAAATAATTGACAGAGGATCGATTTTAATTATTTTTCTCAATAGTCAGAAATACAGGAAAGAAAAAGAAAAGAAAGATAAAATGTCGAATATATTTAGAACATTTACATACCATAAAGACTAGAAATATAACATATAATATATAGCTATATAGTATTCCTAAATGTAGCATGATTTATAAACATACATTTTACTGTAGCTCAACTAAGGCAATCCTAAATTTCAACCCCATAGAGGAAAGTGGCATATTGTCTTTTGTTAGACAAATCTGCCTTGATAGGTTCATATCTTAGGGTTTCTATCCCGAAGAATTGTTTTAAACATTAAACCACTATATTGTGTTCATTTTGTTCTTACAAAGAGTCACACTATTATCTTTTATTAATATACTAAATGAAGTAATACAGAAAGTTTAATGCCACAGCAGCCTCTACAGGACATCATGTGTTTTGCATGTGCTAATAAAGCATGGTTTATCCTTACAAATATGAGCTTAGTTTCTCCCAGGCTGAGGTAGGGAACATTTCCTCATGAGGAAATCCAAATCTTTAGAAAAGAGAAGAAAATAAGTCTGCTTAACATTACTTCTGAATAAAACTCACTCATCATGCTGCAGCAAAATTGTATACATATAACAGTATATTTCACTCTTTCTCATGTTGAAGTTGCGAAGACTATTACAAAGGACTCTGGCTGTATAGCAACGGTCTCCAACTTTTCTGGCTTGGCAGATTGGTGGAGGCAGCGGTGGACTGGGGGGAAGAGGGGATGGTGGCACTCACGCATGTGCCACTTTCACAAATGTGCCTTCACACACTTGCACTCGCCCACCACTTCTGTGTCCCAGTTCCAAACAGGCCATGGCCCGCCACTGGCCCGCGGACTGGGGGTTGGGAACCGGTGCCATGTAGAGTTCGAATTAGCACTAAGACAATTGACTCACCAACCCGGTCTGTACCAGTTTTTAAAAGCTAGTTTTTGGTGACTATATATGTTGTGTCTCTTTTTGGCTTTCTTTTTAGTCCTGCAGTGAAAAGGGAATGAATCTGCACGACTATGGTATGCTCTTGCCCTGTGGAATTGACAAATTCCGTGGTGTCGAGTTTGTTTGCTGCCTAGTAGCAGATGAGAGTGACAATATTGATTCAGCTGAGGCTGAGGAAGATGATTCTGACGTTTGGTGGGGAGGTGCAGATGCAGACTATGCAGATGGCAGGTAAGATTGATCTTTGAACCATCTTTAGATAGGGATGGTATTGGGAGGAGTTAG
This sequence comes from Pituophis catenifer annectens, assembly GCF_029215685.1. Lineage (NCBI taxonomy): Eukaryota > Metazoa > Chordata > Lepidosauria > Squamata > Colubridae > Pituophis > Pituophis catenifer. The sequence goes on from NW_027256884.1 coordinate 81,213,163, forward strand.
AAACTTAATAGGGGATATGTATCACCCAGTGAAAGTCCGCAGTGAAGAAAGATTGTGATACTGTAACAGTAACAGACATAGTCTAGCTAAGACCATGTTTATTTGAAAGTACTGTACATCCCAGTAGATTCAGTGAGAATTGCTAATCAGGCTCTTTCTACTCATTAACCTAACCATAATGGGTACAAGTAGGAGTGTTTTCTCTGGCTTGATTGTTTAGTCACATTGTATGATTCTCTAGTGCTATATAAATTCTACAGATTCTATTTCCTTTTATTCTCTCGAAAACACCTACATCCATAATATCCAGACCTTCTTTTGATGACCAATTTAAGTAAGGCCATGTTTGTTCCATGATGTGATGGGATTAGCAATATCAAAAATTTGACCAAATCTGTTGTTTGCAGTTATGACAAAGTAACAGAAGAGCAGCTAGCAGAAGGGGATACTACAGATGTAGAAGATGAAAATACTGATGATGATGATGATGATGAAGACGGTGATGAGGCTGAAGAAGTTACAGAAGATCAGTACCAGGAAGCCACTGAAAGAACAACCAGCATTGCTACTACCACTACCACTACTGAGTCTGTGGAAGAGGTTGTTCGAGGTAAGATGTTTTAGGCATTAGGTCTGAGAAACTCTTTTTCACAGTGCACATTTATTCTTTACTACTGTACTAAAAGTGTACAGCAAAGTGTTCTATGTTATAATTTATATCATGTGTTTCTCCTAAGATGTAAAAATTGAGTGCTTCATTTATATTTTTTCCATCTCAGACTTTTCAAAAGCAAAAAAAAAAAAAAAACGGAATCATCAAGATTTTCATCTTTCTGTACATTGGTATACAGAGAATTAAAATAGATGTGAACTTTTAATTCAAAATAGAATCAAGCATGTGACAAACATATTTAGTAAGGTATGAAATAGGAAGGATTCATATCAGTAAGGTCATCGTTTTAAATAAAGCTGAAAAAATGGTCAGTGTGTAACAAAAATAGACTAGGAGATTTGATATGTTGCCTTTTTTCCTTGTAGATTTATTCTTGGTTGAAGTATAGGATACAAATGTCAATTCAATAAAATTTTAGATTCAGCTGATTTGACCATTATATTTTTACCCAAGCTTCTTCTGTAACAATGCTTTGTTAACAAGGTTTCCCTAATCTGATTTGCTTTGAAAGGATTGAGATTGCTTTTCAAGAATTCTTAGAAAGTATGATTCGTGATACTGGAAAATAAATTGAATCTCTGTGTTTTGCAGGACTTCAGTCAAGATCCTAAATTCTTATTTTTTATACATTCATTTTAAACGGGGACTCTGGGACTTTTAAGTCAGTGTTGTTGCAGATAAAAATATACTGTATGTTTTAAATTTTATTTTTTTTAAAAAAAATAGAAATATTAAATTTTGCAAAATAATGCTAATTTTACTATTTTATCACAAAAGTCTAATAAACTGAAATTTTATTAGGTTTTTATTTAGGTTTCTCAAATCTACACGTGTACTGAAATACCTGTCAGTTAAACATTAACTTGTATTTTACCTTCTTGCCTCATGAAAATTGCTACATCCTATTTCCTGAAAATTCAGGTTTGGGATTTTTTTGTCTGATGGAATTTGGAAAAATTCATAATAGATTCTTGTTTTGTAATCAAATAGTCATGAAGATGTGTGAAATGAAGCATAGAGAAAATATAGCAGGAGTAAGTCAAGAATAGTTTTTGGAAAGCATAGTTGGTAATATGCCATCACAAGAGTAAACATAATAAATTTCTTGTGCCCGGCATTTTAAAAAGGTGGTTTATTATTTCCACATATATTGATCAAACAGTGGATGAATATTTTATGGAATTCTGTATTCTGTTTGAAGGAGAAATCTGTATTTCTTCTCTATGACTAGAACAAAACTTTAGTTTGGGTTTAATCGTTCATGGAGGGAAGGCAATAAACAGTCTCAATACATTTCCTGGAGGTTGAATATCATTAACCAGAGATGCCACAGTAACCATGAGCTTTACCCTCATTTCTTCTTCCAGCATTTCTAAAGGACTTGCTCTCAATCAAGATGTGCAGAACACATTGGAAGTATTAGTCTTGTAATTATCATCCCAAACCTGTAATCATAGTAAGAACAAAAGAAATAACGCTTTCTCCTTAGCATGGACATCCTGAGTACTGTCCCCAAGAATAACACGATTTGAAATTTTTCGATGAATTGTAAGATGTGGGTTATAAAGAGATGATTCATTCCATATAAAGTCCTAGGTTTGAACTTGTGCCCTTAGGCACAAGTGAATAGGGTGGTCATCCAGGGAAATAAAAGCCTAGTATATTTTTATTTATCATAATTTCTTGAAACATTAATATTTACGAAGTGGCGGCCAAAATATTCTGGATAGAACAAATATGCTTCCATTTTAAAGAACATAACAGTGTTACTTGTGCCTGAAAGATGACAGGTGGCAGCCTGTTATTTTTTGCCCATTGGCAAAAAATAAATGAAAGTTGTTTTTAGCAATTACTCTTTTTCAGAAAAACAAGAGTGGAGAAAGAAGGTGACATAATAACTTAGTTGGATCATTCCTGTTAAATTAACGAAACTTTATAATCAGATATATCCCTGTATGACATGTAAAGCTGTGTTTAATGTTTTTTTTTTTTTTTTTGCAATGTCAGCAAATCAGAGCCTCTTTGATTCATTGTTTCTTCAGAGGTCTGTAATTATTAGTGAACTATAGTACCTCTGTTGATGGCTTATGACTTCATAAGGATCTCTGTGACATTATTGTGGTGTTTGAGAACAAACTGATAATAAAAGGGATAGTGAAACATACCACATTTAAAATTGTAAATTATGCTTGCATTATATATGAGTGGTTTTGAAAAGACTATCTTTAAAGTTGGATTACTTTCTTTATATTAAATCCAATAGTTCTGTATATTTTTCTACTTAAGTTCTCAAGAAAGAAGATCACATTTCCGTGTTTTTAATAACTTTTATCGAAGGTTTTAATAACAGTAGTAAAAAAATACAAATAAAACACAGAAAGAGAAAGAAGAGAATTAAAAGTGTATCAAAAAATAAAGAAAAAGAATATGAGAAAGAACAATAAATAAAGAAGTAGCTTTCAGTCTTCAATCTTAAGGACAAATAAACGTAATAATTCATCATCCCCTGATATATTACATGTAAGTACAAGTAGTCCTTGACTTACAACAGTTCTTTTAGTGGCCATTCGAAGTTATAGCAGCACTGAAAAAAGTGACTTATGACCTTTTTTTTCTTTCTCACGACCGTTGCAGCATCCTCATGGTCACATGATCAAAATTGAGATGCTTGGCAACTGGGATGTATTTATGATGGTCGCAGTGTCCCATAGTCATGGAATCACCTTTTGCGGCCTTCTGACAAACAAAGTCAATGGGGAAGCCAGATTCACTTAGCAACCATGTTACTAACTTAATAACTGCAGTGATTCACTTAACAACTGTGCCAAGAAAAATCACAAAATGGGACAAAATTCACTTAACAAATGTCTCACTTAGCAACAGAAATTTTGGGCTTAATTGTGGTCGTAAATTGAGGACTACTTCTATCTCTTCTTCCCATAACTCATCCTTTATCCATACTCAAATCCATTAATTAACATTTCAATCCTAGTGTTAAGAAAAAGTTCATAAAGGGATCCCATATTTATACAAACGTGTCTTATTTAAACTTTGATGAAAAAAATATTTATACTTCTTTTGCTTCTAAGAATCTTAATTTTGAGTTCAGGCAAATTCTATCATAAGATTTGATCTATTTTCAGTTTTTCCTTTTCCAATACCAACTATTTCTTCAAGGCTTTTGTTAGTCTACTAGAAACTGTTTATCTAGGTCAATCATCTTGACTTGTACTTTATATTTCCACTTTAGTTATTGACTCTGTCTTACAGTCCATAATTTTCTAATTTCCCAATATTCTGCAAATTCTTTACATTTTGATATTTCTGCATCAAGCAAAATATCTTTCCTCTCTTTATCTTGTGTGTTTTCCAAGATGTTCTCTTTCTCATTAATAATTTCTTTAATATTTCTGGATATAATCTATTCATAAAACATGCATCATTCCTGAGAATGAAGCTGCTGTTTTTTGAACCCATTATTCAAGAATCTTCTGAAGCAGTTCTAGGCATTTTATGGCCTGCAGAGTGGTCCTTGTCTGGACCATAGCGGTGATGGTAGGTGGAACAGTGGCAAGGGCAGGGCAGTGTCAGAGAGGGTGATGCTGGTGCAGCATCTGCAACAGTAGCAGGAACGGGGCAGTGGCCCTCCACAACAGTCTCAGTTACTCATATGGCTCCTTAAGGCATTGGGAAAATTAATTGCCCATCCCTGTCCTCAAGTATTTCAAATGCCAGAGCATTTTCTGTTATTTCCCAAGTTTCAATACTGACCAAAGGGAAAAAAAGACAAGCTTTTCTAGGGGGGGTTTTCTGCCTGGAATCTTTAGTCCCCAGTAGTACTCAGTTTCTGAAATTATAAAAGTTTCAAATTTCTGTTTGATTTAGGAGAGACTAAACATATTGGTTCACATGAAACTGCTGTTTATTTACTGCATATAATTATTTCCAATATCTTGTAGCAAATGTCCCACTACCCCATTTTCCTAAGTCCCTTAATTTGTTTAGAAACTTTCTTGAACCAGATTCTACTTAGCTTTTTGCCGTTTATTACTAATATTTTAATTTCACAAGCTAATAATTAAATTTTCTGTTATCGAATACAAAGGAAAATTCACCAGGTAATTTTTCAAATTTGTCATTTTGAATATTTCTAATAGTTGAACAGTTTTTTTTTTAAAATTTGGACCTAATCCCAAGCATATACCTCAAGGCAATCAACAAGTGGTGAAAAAGAAGGGAAACCCAGACACAAAACAGGGGACATAGGAAGCAAACACAGGGTTGGTCATATTGGACTCAGATGCCTATACATTAACAAATATAAGGAACAAACAGCATGAACTTGAAGTCTTAGTACATGAGGGCAGATACAACATTGTTGCCTTTAATGAAACTTGGTGGAATGAAACCCATGACTGGAAAATAATGACTGGAAAATAATGCTAGAAGGATTTAAATTGTTCAAAACAAATAGATCTAACAAAAGAGAAGTTAGAGTCACATAATACGTAAGAAATAACTATATCTCTACAGAAATGTAAAAAACCAAGAATGAAAACCTTGAATGCATTTGCATTAATAGGAAAAAGAAATGAGATTATCATAGGTGAACACTACAGACTACCCAACCAAACACAGGGATTTGAAGTTGTAGGAGCTTTGGGGGAGAGTGACTATGTCATACTGGAATTCAACAAAATGCAAGCACAAGTAATAGAACAGAGTCAAATGAGTGCCTTAAGACGTTAAGGGAGATGATATCCATAAGTTTAGAGATGAATTTAGGAAGGATTACATAGATGGAATCTTAAAGAAGAAAACAAGTCAAGAAGCTTGGGAAGCTCTGAAAACAGAGATCATAAAAGTGCAGTCTAGCACAGTACCACTGAGAAAGAAAAATAAGAGAACTCCAATGAAACCAGCATGCTTGCATAAAGAACTCTCTGATAAACAGAGACAAAAAGGACAAGAATAAAAAATGGAAAGAGGGACACATAACTAAAACATAATACTAACAAATAGCCCAAATCTACAAAGATGAAATAAGGAAAGCTAAGGTTCAGAATGAAGTAAGACTTGTAACAAATGTCAAAAATAATGAAGTTGCTTTCAACATGGAAAAACAAGATTAAAGTCAAAGAAATGGTCAACTAATGGGAAAAGATGGCAAGGACGTGACAGGTAGCAGAGAGAAAGTAGAACTACTTAATTCTTTGCATTAGTCTTTACATAAAAGGAAAAAATAATCCAACCTATCAAAAGCATTATCATAAAACAAAATAAAGACTCTACAAGTCAAAATAGGCAAGAAAATGGTAAAAGAGCACCAATCCACTATAAGGTAAAGGTAAAGGTTCCCCTCACACATATGTGCTAGTCATTCCTGATTCTAGGGGGCAGTGCTCATCTCCATTTCAAAGCCAAAGATCCAGTGTTGTCCAAAGACGTCTCCGTGGTCATGTGGCCGGCATGGAATCTGTTACCTTTCCACCAAAGGTGGTCCCTATTTTTCTATGTACATTTTTTATGTCCTTTCAAACTTCTGGTTGACAGAAGCTGGGACAAGTAACAGGAGCTCATCCCGTTATGAGGCACTAGGGATTCGAACCGCTGAACTGCCGACCTTTCGATCAACAAGCTCAGCGTCTTAGCCGCTGTTCAAATCACCAGGACCAGATTGATTACATCTCAGGGTTCACATTCTGGCAAATATGAACTCAAAATCACTGAACCAAATGTTTCAAAGCTCCTGGAGCACCAGAAACCACCAGAGACCTAGGTTGCAGTCTTCTAAAAGGGGAAAATAAATCCAGAAAACTTTAGACAAATCAGCTTAATGTCAATGCCTGGGAAAATCCTGGAAAAGATTAAGCAATGAATATGCAAACACCTAGAAACAAGAAAATGGTTGTGTCAAAACAGATCATGCCAGACAAACCTTACTACATTTTTTGACAAAGTGACTAAATTAGTGGATCAGGAAAATACTGTTGTCATAGTTTACTTAGACTTCAGTAAGGCATTTGATAAAGTAAGCTGCAGCCCACTTCTTGTTAAGATAGAAAAATTTGGGATAGACAGCATCACCACAAAATGGATTTGCAACTAGTTGATCACGTGCACTCAACATGTAATCCTCAACAGAACTACAAGTATAAGGAGGGGAGCATGCATTAGGGTACCTCAAGGTCCTATCTTGGGCCCAGGTTTGCAGACACCATGCTAGAGTGAATACTTTAGAAGAATAGACTCAAGATACAGAAAGGTCTTGATAGACTTGATTTCGCATTGGACCAACAAAGTTAAATTCAGTGGTGAATTTACATTTAGCTCTTACACTTAGGCAAGAAAAACCAAATGCACAGGTATATACTCATCAGCAGTAATTGTGAAAGGGATCTAAGATGCCCTAGTGGACAACCACTTATATGTGAGCCAGAATTATGCTGCAGCTGCCAAAAAAGCCAACGCAATCCTAGGCTGCATCAACAGAGGGATAGCATCAAAATCACAAGTATAGTACTGCTCTATACTGCACTAGTGAGGCCACACTTGGAATATTGCACTCAGTTCTGGTCACTACAGTATAAAAAACGCTGAGACTCTAGAAAGAGCATAGAGAAGAATGAACAAAGATTAGGGGACTGGAAGCTAAATCATACAATGAATGGTTGCAGTTACTGGATTTGTCTAACAAAGAGAAGGACAAGGGTGACATTATAGCAGTCTTCCGATATTTGAGGGGTTGCCACAGAGAAGAGGAGGTCAATCTATTCTCCAAAGCACCTGAGAGCAGGACAAGAAGTAGCAGATAGAAGATTATCAAAGAAAGATCCAACCTAGAATGAAGGAGAAATTTCCTGACACTGCAAACAATTAAACAGTGGAAACATTTGCCTCCAGGCATTATGGGTGCTCTATAATTGGAGGCTTTCAAGAAGAGATTGAACAGCCATTTGTTGGAGCAGAAGACTTCTAAGGTAATTTCCAAAAGTGATTGGAAAATGAGTTAGCACACTCAGTGACCTTTAAAAGGCTTTATTGCAGTTGACAGCCTGATTATTTCTTTCATCTACTGACATTCAAACCCACAGGAAATTGCTGTTTCCTTGTGAGGAGCAACCATCCAGAGCACAAGTGGGTGATCTCCTATCTTTATTCAGAGATGTTCTGTGGAATGGTCTACTTGCCAGTTTTTGGTCTTAGCCATCATCATAATCTCTGCTCATTCAGAGACATCTTAGATCTTCATTCCTCACCTGGGAACTCGAAATCACATTTCAGTTATAAAAGATCTCTAATAGTTGAAGTGTCATTAGTTCTTCACCTTAAGCTACCTTGTTGTAATACAAAGAAGGGTTTTTTCCCCAAGAGCCTTGGTAGTACAGTGGTCTAAGGCACCCTGTTATTAAGCTGTTATTAAGACCAGCTGCCTGCAATTACTGCAGGTTCGAATCTCGCCAAGGCTCAAGGTTGACTCAGCCTTCCATCTTTTCTAAGGTAGGTAAATTGAGGACCCAGTTATGGGGGCAATAAGCTGACTTTGTATAAATATACAAAAAGGATGAAGGCTATTGCTGAGCACATTGTAAGCCGCCCTGAGTCTCCGGAAAAGGGCGGCATATAAATCAAATTTAAAAAACAAAACAAAAACAAAAAAACCTTCATTTATTCCCTTTTTTATCATTCTGGGAAGCCTCATTGCAATATTTTAATAAAAATTAAGAAATTATCTTTTAAAATTCAGTTCTTTCTTAAAAAGCAAATAATAAAGAACTGTTTTAAAACTTGTTTAATACCTGTAAATTATTCAGAAATGTTCACAAATTATAATATGCTTCATTTATTTAAATCATTTCTTTTGATGTTTAGTCTTCGTCCGTAATGGCGAACCTGTGGCATGCATGCTGGAAGTGGCATGCAGGGCCTTCTCTCCAGGTACGCCAGCTGTCACCCACTGCTCTTCCGGGTTCCAGGGTGCTGGTCTTCGCTGAGCTTCCAGTTGGTCTCTGCTCTTCCGTGCTGGTCTCCACTTTTCTGGTTTCCGGCGCACACATGCATGCCGGCCAACTGGTCTTCACGTGCATATGTGCACCAGAAACCAGAAGACTAGGTGACTGGCGCGCATGTGCATGCAGGAAACTGGAAGGTCAGCTTCCTGCAGGCGTGCCAGGGAACTGCTCTTCCGGTTTCCAGTGCTCCCACGCATGTGCGCCGGGGAGCTGCTCTTGGTGTACACAAACAAATACCTACAATGAATTAGATGTCAAATATTTTATGAAATTTATTTGGAAGCATAGGACCTCTCCACAATAGTCAATATGATTTAAAAAATTGGAAAAAAACTAGAATATATCTGGAGCCATTGATTTAGTTGTAAGAGTTTTGTATTCATGAGTAGCTGTAAAACATTATGGCAGGTAGAAAATGGTTCCTGGGTTCAGTAATCTTGCTCAAGATTCTTTATTGCATGTGCTTTATTCATTGCTAGTTCTGCAATGCAGAGATAACTATTTGGCATCCTTAAATTATATAAAGTAATCTGTTACACTATATAGCAAAAAGGAAGCAAAAAGCTTTTAAAGTTTGAGAAAGTTATTGAAAATATGTAAAGAGGTTTATTTTTCCTCTTTGGTTTGGCATGAAGCCACAATGTTTAATTCTGTATTTCTTGTAGCGTTACCATTTTGTGGAAAATGTTTATTTCTTGTTAGAAATGGAATGTGTCTTAGTTTTCTAAAAGCTTATAAACCTTATAAAGCAATAAGTGGTTTTGTTTTGTTTACATTTTTAAATTTTATTTATTCATTTCAGCCTTATATTTAAGTCAACAACTGAATATGAAGTAGTTCTGCATGACATCTCTTGAGTCATTTGTTATCCATTTGTGTGTATGATACTTTATGAGAGACCTTTTATTTCACATTGCTATTAAAATGTATTTAATATGTGCCTGTATCATATTGAAATTGGTCTAGATATGAAATTAGGAAAATTAGGCAAGTTTTAATCCGGCTGAAAAAAAAATGAAAATTAATTTATTCTATAAATGTCTTGGACTACATATATATAATCTTCTCAACCATCTGCCCAATGCTGAGATATTTGTAATTGAAAGATAGTTGGCATAAACCAGTATTTTGAAAATATGGAGTAGGGTTTTTTGGTTTTTTTTTGCAAAAAGTTTTTTTATTTTTATTTTTCTCAACACACAAATTACATCTTTTTGCAACAGAGCCTTGATCCGGTCATCAATTTATACAATTTTTTTATCATCTTTAACATAATGTTATATATTCTATTTTGCCATAAAACTTATTTCTTAATCTTAAATCACCTATCTCCACTAATACCATCTTAAAGAAAATTTACTCAAGTTTACTCAATCAAAACAATTACCCTTCTATTAACCCCCCTTAAATCTTAATTCAATTAATACCTCATAATACATTTCACAATTCTTACCTTAAATCCTCACTATTAACAATACTTAACCTTAAATCACCTATCTCCCTGTTACCATCTTATAAAAAAGTTACTCTTATTTATTTAATCAAAACAATTACCCTTCTGTTCACGCACTTTAAATCTCAATTCAATTAATAACTCATAATACATTTCACAATTCTTAGCCTAAATCCTCACAATTAACAATACAGGTCACACATGTTTGTATTTCAAAATCTTATTTCCCTTTCTAAAACTTCCCAGAATATGGAGTAGTTTTTTAAGGACTACTTTATTGGCCATGATATACTACTCTCTACTCTGAGTACTCTCTAAATAATTTTCTCCGAGACTTGTATTCTGCTGTTTTTATTTTCCCAGTTTTGGTCTTGTGACAACATATCTGTTAATCATACACTATGAAGTGGAGTAGATTTGCTTAAATGAACTGATTCAAGTCATGCAAGCTATTTGATTTCTTCACCATATCCTAATTTGGATATCCTCTAATCTTTTTCTTCTAGAAATATAAGGGACGGTTCTTTTTAGCTGCCTTCTCCTGCAGCACTGATCAAAGTTTTATAGGCTGATCAGTTTGGGGATTACTTACAGTGCATTTGCTATAGCTGCTCATTATAGAAGACCTTGAGTGCCAACTGAGGCAGGCCTAGAATGGATACCTTTAGTGGATAGTGTGAGCAATCCCACAGTGTTAGCCCAAACAGCCCAGATTGGAGTCCTTCAACCAATCTTGTGGAGGTGAAAGTAGCCTCTTCTGGAGCTCTTTCCAAAGCGGTAATTTTGCCCTTTCAAAGGGCACTGCCTCTTTTAACTCTTTGTCAGAAGAAAGCAAGAGTATATATTTTAAAAGACAGTGATAAGTTACTAATGTTGACTATATTTGCTGAGTATGAAAAGGGAAGTTCTTTTTTTCAATTTGCTTTGATTTTTCTCTGCAACACACACACACATACACATACACACAGTATTTCTATATTAGGTTGTTGTATTAGTTTTAGTTGTTTAATATACTCCTCAAAAAATATTAGAAAAAAAGGCAAGAGGCATGTTACTAACTCTCTCAACTGTTTATGAAATGTCTAAAAGATGCCATGTCTTGTGAGCTAATATGCAGCTGTTGCCACAGCACAACACTTGAAGATGCCTGGCCAGCATTGTTGTCAGCCATTTCTCTTAACATATTTTGTGGGAGAAACCAAAGAAAAGAAAAGGAAGGAATGATTGGAACAAATATAAGATCATCAGTATGATTCAAATACTTAAAAATTAAACATGTAATTCTGCAGATATAGTTTAACTCAAAAAAAGTCTTTGTTTATTCTTTAAATATAAATATTTTAGTTATAATAATTTTTAGTTTGTATTTTTAAGGTTATTGATAAAATTTAACCTGGGAACTCAATTTTGAATGCTGAGCTGTAGCGTAAGCATTATTGAACTGAATGGCACTATTCACTTACGTTATTCCACATAATATATTCCAATATCTGTGTGCATGAAACTTACTTTGACCAGTTTAGACAAGTTACTGGCTGCAGTTTAATGTGTAACTATATTAAACCACCAGCAGCCTTTCTCACCTAATATGCGCTCTAGCTTTGTTCTTTCATTTCTTTTAAACAGAGGAAACTGAAGGGCCATATTCAGATGTTAAGTTAAGCTTACATCCACTTTTAGGAAAGGTCATTAGGTCATATTTCTGGCATGTTAAACATTTGAAATATTTTAAAATCACAATGTTTTGCACACTTCCACAACTACTTGTTTTCTTTTTGGCAAAAAAGCATTACTTTTTTCTTATATAATTTATCAATCCATATACCCCTAACAAACATATAGGTTTTTCATAATATTTCATTTCAAAGTTAGGCAGTATGGTTTTGTTAAGAAATTAAAAGGAAGGGGACATTTTGAAGAAAATGTGTTTTTGCACTATTCATATGTTTATATATACTTTTGCAGCTAGCAAAAATGTATTCTGTGGGAACAACTGGAATAAACAGTTTACATGACAAAGTTTATAATATCCTTTTAAAGACTACTAAAGTGTTGACAATAGAAAATACCACTTCAATTAAGAAGAAATAGCAAAGGTTATCCAAATAGTATTATCATCATCATCATCATCATCATCATCATCATCATCATCATCATTATTATTATTATTATTATTGTTATTGTTATTATTATTATGAAATCAAGTGGAGTGAAAGGATCTGAATAATTATTTCTAATCTAAAAATGTATAAAACTGAAAATCTAAATAAAAACTAGCTATGAAATGTAAGCATTGTAGAGGCTACCTAGACCCTGTATTTTGAAATAGATGGCCATAATTAAAAATAACTAAAATAATAGAAGGTAAATATGACTACGTGCTGTGTAACTTTTTTTAAAAAAAGTTTATTGCTTCTCCCTCCCCCACAGGTTTGGAACACTGTTGAGTTGATCTGACCTCTAATGAGTAATACTAATAAGTAGTTGAATTTGAATCTCATCATTTTTCATTCTGGGAGATGGTTTCGTAACAAAGGTGACACAGGAGCATTTTCCATAGAATCAACTGTCTTCAGTTCAGATCTTCCCTGATAGACTTTAAGCACTGACCTAAAACAAGAACAATGTGTTTTAATTTAAAGAGTGGAACTTGAAGCAGTAAAATTTTGTTGATGCTGTAATAAAGGTATAAAACTTCTTCATTGAAAAGCCACTTCCAATTTTTTGTTTCCTGGAAAATATGTAGAGACATATCTACATATACAAATGAACGTATATAGAATAGAATGAACAATTCCACTTTCATGCTAAATGTAGTTCCTCCACATCTCCTATAATTAGAAGTGTGCTCTGAACAAGCTGAGACTGGTCCTTGCCGAGCAATGATCTCCCGCTGGTACTTTGATGTGACTGAAGGAAAATGTGCCCCATTCTTTTACGGCGGATGTGGTGGAAACCGAAACAACTTTGACACTGAGGAATACTGCATGGCAGTCTGTGGCAGCGTCAGTAAGTGGATCTTTCCAGCCTGTGGCAGTTTCTTTCTCTTTTCTATCTCATGCCACCCTGCCTCTGCTGTTCTGTAGTAAATATTTTTGTTTTTGTTCTTCTTTTTTTAAAAAAAAGACTTTGGGAATGGGCCTATCACTAACCATATTTCTGTCAGCTTTCCTAATTGCCCGCATCTTTGTAGAATGTGTTTGGCCATTAGTGCGTCTGTTTCTCTCGCTTTCTATCTATTCAGGCATGACAATTAGTGACTTCTGTCATCTATGTTGTAGACACAAATTACTGCTGCTGCAGTAATGGAAACTGGGATATGAAAAACTTAGAATTTAAAATTTCTGCTAAAAGCTTGTTATACAAACATACTCACTGTTATGCATCTGTGTACTGTTCTCATGCAATCACAGTGAATGATCAAAATAGAAACAATCTGCAAGCTTGTAAAACTGCCTCCAGTTATATTATTTTGTTTGTGTCCTGTTTTGTACAAATAGTAGTGATGCAACAAAATACATGTCCACACAAAATAAATGTATATTTTCAGAAAAAAATTGATCTGAATAATCACACATATGCATGCACAGTATATACAATATATACATGTACACATTTATTTATTTGTCATAGATGATTGTGGAGATGAAATCATACCTACATTTACATAATTGCTGTACATTTAATTCTGGTAAAATAGAATTTATCTTTATAAAATAGGCTTGTGCCAGTTATTGAGTTGACATGTTTCCATAATATTCTTATACATTTGGGGATGCAGTAGAATATTTATTGTCTGATTTGACTGGTTACAATTATACAACTGCTTTATGGTACATTATAATGCATCTTATGGCAAGCAAAGTGTTTCAAAAGATTGATCACTGGGATAATCTACAGCTTGTCAGTTTAATAAAATGACAAACTATGACTAATAAGACTAAGCAGTTATTCTTCACTTTCAAAAAAGAAGATGATAAAAGACTAAGTCAAAAGGGGAGATGGACACAAACCTTGTCCCTTTCATTATAAGCTTTATTATTTCGTTTACATGGTTACTGAAATTTTCATTGTTGAATGATATTTTATGAAATTATTGCATTTTCTCTTTAGTTCAACCTACTCATGCAGTAATGTTTTCATTTAATTTTAGTCATTCTATTTACATATGAATTTGATTATTTTAGCTGCATATACACTACAAAACATAAATATACAGTCAAATACATTGTGTCAATTCTGTTCTGAGGTACTTATACTGCAGTCTGAAATGCAAGTATTGGGAGAACAATTGAATTAAATTCAGTTGGAGTTATTTCAGAGGAAAATATGCTTAGGAAAACATTCTACAAGTCATTAAGTATGTTTAGTTCTGCTTAAGTGGAAGAAGTTTACTTTGGGTATTGGGTAGCTGGTATTTAATGTTTTGCACTCTGAAGCCAGGGAACAGCAGAAGAAATGTTTTCTCTTCTCAAAGCTGTTTCTTTTTCCAGGATAACTATTTTCAAAAGGGGTTTATACACAAGAAGTTTTTGATCTTATTTTGCAAGTGAGGTCTCATTTGTTACCTTGTATTTTCTTTTCCCTTCTGAGGGAAAACATTTTTTATTTTATTTTTTTAAGTTTGATTTATATGCCGCCCTTCTCCGGAGACTCAGGGCAGCTTACAATGTGCTCAGCAATATCTTAAGTGTTGTCAGAGAAAGATCTGACTGGTAATGTGATTCAGAGATTGAACATAGAATAACAGTGTTGGAAGGGACCTTGGAGGTCTTTTAATCCAATACCTTGCTTGAATAGGAGGCTCTATACCATTTTAAACAATTACCGGTAGTTCCCAATTTCTTCTTGGAAACTTCCAGTAATGGAAGTAATGGAGCATCCAAGCCATTCTACTGATTAATTGTTCTCACTGTCAGGAAATTTTGCCTTAATTCTAAGTTGGAGCTGTCTTTAATAATCTTTATTATTAGAATATTATTAAAGAAACCAAACTTGCTGCTGTTTTTTGA
The DNA here is from genome assembly GCF_029215685.1 of Pituophis catenifer annectens. Taxonomy (NCBI): domain Eukaryota; kingdom Metazoa; phylum Chordata; class Lepidosauria; order Squamata; family Colubridae; genus Pituophis; species Pituophis catenifer. Next base: position 81,228,313 of record NW_027256884.1, read on the forward strand.
TATTAGAGTCTATTGCATCAGATGCCATTTCTCAGTTAAATCTACCACCAGTGTTTGGCAAGGAGGGAAACTGGATTGGAAGAAAAGTAAATGCAATGAAACATAACCAGAATGTTTTCTGTATCAAACTAGACTAAACATATATCATAGCCACATCTGACAAATTAAATTTATTTACTTTTTAAAGCTCAAGATACATTATGCTGCAGATAAACTGTCAAAAATTTCATGCCGGAGTAAGTGAAACTAATTTCTTTTTAGTCAACATTTTAAAATAAAAACTAGAGAATTGCTTCTGATTATTCATCAAGAGCTTCAATCTATATATTATAGTCCACTTTTCTGGTTGTTAAGTAGGCCAGTCTGTTTATTCCTCCTGTCCAATACAGGTAGTACTTGATTTACAACCATAATTGAGTCCAACATTTCTGCTGCTAAGCAAGACAGCTGTTAAGTGAATTTTGCCCCATTTTATGATCATTCTTGCCACAGTTGTTAAGTGAATCACCAGTTAAGATAGTAATGGTTGTTAAGTGAGTATGACTTTCCCATTGACTTTGCTTGTCAGAAAATTGCAAAACATGATCATATGATCCCAGGACACTGCAACTCTCATATAAACATGCCAGTTGCCAAGTGTCCAGATTTTGATCACGGGACTTTGGGGAAGCAGCAATAGTCATAAGTGTGAAAAACCATCATTAGTCACTTTTTCAGTGCCGTTGTAACTTTGTTCACTAAGCGAACAGTTGTAAGTCAAGGACTATCTGTATCTCCATTTCCAAAGGTCCAAATTGCTTGGATATTTGGATAATTTACTTAACATTTTTTCAAGCAGTCTAAAAAAATTCAAATGAGATCATAACTGTAATTCGTTAACTTTTTTTCTTTATTCCCCCCTTGTTATAATGCTGGAGAAAATTCATCAAGCATTAAAAATACAATTTTTAATTAGGTGGGGTTATTTTTAAGAAAACAAATGAGATTTTGAACAGGGAACTTTAAAATATATAAGTACTTTAGAATCCTAATACCTTTGTCATACTTTTGGGAAATAGTACAATTCTGCAATATATGTTAAACTTCCCTCGCAGTTATTGATGGCTTAAAAATAGATTCCGTACAGGCTGTTGTTTCTGTTATTTCTTTATTTCACATACAATGTTTTGGTATTCATATATGTAAACCAATCACAGGTTATAGAAGGATTGAGCTGGCCTAAAGTTCATGTCTGGTTTTCTGTAAATATCTTAAGAGTTGTGTGTTCAGTTAATACAATAGTAATCCTTAAAAGATTTTTCTTAAAAACAGTAATTTCAATCTTTAACTGCTTTTAAGATTCCTTTTAGTTTCCTAGGACAGATGGTTGTTAAAATTAATGCAATGTAGCATTGATCCCAAATCATAAAAATTCAGTACTAAGTAACACACAGCATTAATGTTAAGTATGTTAAGAAAGATATAAAGATAAAGGTTTGAAACACATTTTTAGGTGTTGAATCTTATGGAAGTCAGAAAATTACTAGGCTAATGACATTCTGCTAAATTGTGGGACATTGCTTCCTTCCTCGAATAGCATAGGAATTAGAACTATTTTTTTTTCTTCTCTCTTTATAATAAAGTTAGTGCATCTTACACTTTAAAAACAGGAACAATTAAAGTAACTGATCATAGATACTATTAAAATTTTATTTTATACATGTGTATAATAAATCTCGATGCATATAAACTTCATATTGCTGTGAACAGAGAATAATACTAAGACAACTTTACTTGGAACAGCTTACATCCTGTATCAATACCTTTAAGACCATCGAACAATAGCATCTTCCTATCCCGAGTCCTTGGGAAAGACTCAATAGGTGGATTAAAAAATGCCTAATCCAATCTAAATATTGGGCTAATTGTGTGACCAGCCATAATAATGTAAGGCATTTTAAAAGCAAAAAATAAGAAACTGATCATAGATGTCCAGATGTTGTGGCCCGTCAGCGGCCTATGCAGATTGTAGCTGATTCCGACAATGAGGAGGCTGGTGTGATGCTGTGTCAGCAGCCTGTGCAGCTGGCGCTCGAGTCGGACAGTGAGGAGGCTGTAGAAGATGTGGTGCCAGAGGCAGGGATTCAGCCAGGGCCTTCAGAATCTCCAGAAGCTCCTTTAAGTGAAGAGGACGAAGAGGAGGAGCCTCTTCTCAATGCACGGGCGTGCAAAGCTGCCAAAAGGCAGGAGTGGCTTCTCAGGAGGAGGTCTCCTCGAGAGTAAGGCTTGGGGCTAATTGGCCACTCCCTTAGCCTATTTAAGAAGGAACACGGCTTGCAACAAGCTGTAGAGAACAACTTTAGTTCACTCTCCTTCGTGTCTGCAAAATTGCTTCTGGGCTTTCTGCCAATTCTAGTAAGACTGTGATTACCTTATCTTAGAATTCTGGTAGGCTGTTAAGGAAGTTCATTAACAGCCTTTGGTTGATAAAGACTAAGTTATTTGAGTCAAATAAGCTTTGTATAGAGTTTGTGTGTGCTGCGTTCTTTGGGGTCCGTAGCTTGGGCAGAACACCAGAAGAGAAAACCAAACATTGCAATAAAAAACAATTTATAAAAGGCTTAGCAATCACCCTACTATAAGGCTTGTGAGAACAGCCGTGCTTTTAAAAGACTTTCAGAACATTACTAAGGTGGGAGCTATATGGATCTCTATGGAAATATTATTCTCGGGGGCAAGTATCATGACTGAGAAAGCATGTTTCCTTGTCCAAAGAGAGGGCATTTTTTAATTGAGGGCATGTGGAACATGCCTACTTTGCCTGATCTTACCGGACAGGCATTCTGAAGTTTGGAATTAGAGAAGAAGAATCTTATTTCAGTTTTAAATAGTGCACTGCAAGGATAAATATCTTTCTTTTTTTCCCTGTCTTTGCTTGGTAAACAATTGGAATTCAACTCTGTTTTTGTCCTTCTTGAAAGGTGTAAGGAAAGGTCTTGAATGGTTCCAAATCAGCATGATTCATTTTGTATGATGTGCACAAATTCAATATTAAAGCTCTCGTAATCGCACTAATTAATTAGCATTTATATTTGTTCCCCGATGTGCACTCTGAATTGAGGCTAGCTATTTCCTTAGTAAAGAATTTTACAACACTTTTGCCAAGAATTACCAAATAAAACCCTTGACTCTTGCTGAATATATTATAATGGCCTCATCAACAGTGCAATTATGGCAGATCCAATATGTTTGTATGAACTTTCTTAAGCATTTTTAATAGATATTAGAGTTACAGTGCAATTTCAGATGGTAAAGCATCTTGAAAATTTGTATTTGCCTATATCAGAGGTCTTCAAACTTGGCAGCTTTAAGAGTTGTGGACCAACTCCCAGAATTCTCCAGCCAGCATAGCTGGGAGTTGAAGTCCACAAATCTTAAAGCTGCCAAGTTTGGGGACCCCTGGCCTATATAGTTCTTTTTACCAAATTTGTAATTTAAACTTTAAAAGCTGTGAGATTGTGTCCAAATGTGCCATTTTGCACGAACAAAAGAACATACAGGTAGACCTCGCTTAACAATTGCCTGTTTAGCAACCATTTGAAATTCCTATATCACTGAGAAAGTAACTTTATAACCAGTTCTTGCATTTATGATCGTGGCACATCCCAGTGGTCATGTGATCAAAATTTGGTCAGTTCACAGCTGACAGGTGTTTGATTGTCACAAAGTCCCTTGGTTATATGATCACCATTTGCAAACCTCAGAGTTAGCTTCTGAGAAGCAGAGTCAATGGAGAAGCTAGCAGTAAAATTTCAAGTCATGGTCATGTGATGTCACACTTAATGACCCCTAGTGACTTTTTAAATGATTAAATGGGAAATGGCATTGTCAGTCTGTTGCAGTCATGTAATGTTTCGTGTAGCAACTGTATTGCTTAGTGACAAGAGTTGTTCGTCCCAATTGTGTTTGCTAAACAAAGTCTACCTGAACATTAAAATGTTAAACTTGGTTACAAGAAGATATTCGATGTTCTCTATTTTTATTTTTTAACTTTCAGAAGTTGTCTAGATGGCACTTGTAAAAAAATGAACTTCTACCAAAGAAAGTATGCTTTACAATTGAAGTTTGATTCAATATTCATACAAATTTTGGATAAATAAGGAGAATAAAATGAATGACAAGAATTCTGAGTATCTGCACATTTCACTTCATTAAATCTGCTGTTAATTTGTGGTTTTTAAATGGGGAAAGACCAACTGAATAGTGGAAGATTTGCTTTATTTCAATCATGGGATTAAAAAAAATCATGTTATTGATTATATGGGTGACTTCAGTTGAGAACCTGAAAAGCCATTGAGAGTCAAAATAATTCTGGCTTAGATGAACAAATAAATTGTCTTGGTTTATGACAGTTTCCTGTGTAATAATTTCTTCAGTTTCCAAATTAAAGGCAAGGCTAAAGAAGCCTGCAATAATTAGCAGAAAGCTTGTGTTTGGACAATGATGAATTTTTAACATATGCTATTACCATATGTTTGTGAGCTTTTTCTGGCAATCAAAGCTTTGGAGAGCTGCATAGATCAAGTTTAGTGTTCTCTCCCTGTCTTTGTCTCATATGCTATTCCTACCTCCTGTCTTGTTAGTTGTAACTAATAATAAAATAATGTTTGAGTGTAGTCATAAAGTGGGTTTTTAAAATGTGTCGTCTGTAGGAACAGGGTACAAATCAAACTTGCCTACGAATTAAATCTGCATATGTAATTATATACTTGATTGCTTTCCCAAATTAAAAAAAAAATGTTTTAAAATCCTAGTTTCCTCTCATTGCTTCTTTTGAAATAACCTGAAACTTTCATGCTTTCCTGTTGTGTTTATATGCATCTTCTCTGAAATGACATATTTTCTTGAAATACATTATTTCTGTATTTGTTCCTCTACTAGCTGGTTGCTTACAATGTAAGATTTCATAATTCCTTTTAAAAGAAATTTTTGCTTTCTTTTGTAAATTCCTGTTTCTAGTACCTACCACAGCTGCCAGCACTCCGGATGCTGTTGACAAGTACCTGGAAACACCTGGTGATGAGAATGAACATTCCCATTTCCAAAAAGCAAAAGAGAGACTAGAAGCGAAGCATCGTGAAAGAATGTCTCAGGTAAACCGCAGATGGGTCTTATTAACTGGTTTTTGTAATGCAAACTTGATGTAGATATCCGCTATAATCAAGTGTTCCCGTTTCCTAAACCTTAATGAATTTCTCTGATTATTTAATTTATCCTCTCATTTTTGTTCCTCCAGTTGCTTACTCCCCAACACCACAAGTCTTTTAAAAAATCTACAAGCCTATTCATGCAATTGTGCACCCTTCTTGAATTTAAAGAAGCATTCACTTTTGATTTAATAAGTTGAGGATATGGTGCGTCAAACTTTCCCACCCAATGCTTACATATTCAAAATATAATCTGTGTAGTTTTAATTCAGCTTTAGAGTGAACATTCATAACTTTCAAAGAGAAGCTGGCCTGCTAAAAATTTACACTTTTTATAGAACCTTTGTAAATGATAAATGATAAACTCTAATAAAGCATTTCACAGAGAGGGTTTTCTCAGGGTGCCATCGGTCAAACAATGTCGACTGGCAGCCCCCAGGGGGAGAGCCTTCTCTGTGGGGGCACCCGCCCTCTGGAACGAGCTACCCCCAGGGATACGATTGATCCCAGACCTCCGTACTTTCTTCCAGGCCCTGAAGACTTTTCTATTTCAGCAAGCCGGGCTAGCTTAAAATTTTTAACTGGTTAATTTTACGGGTAAGGGGTTTTAAATTGGGGAAGCCAAATTGATTTAATTATGTTTTAAATTATTTTAATTTTCATATTGTATGTATTTTAATCTTGGCTGTTCACCGCCCTGAGGCCTTCGGGAGAAGGGCGGTATAAAAATTTAATAAATAATAATAATAAATAATAATTATATTCTTATCTCTTGTTTGTTTTTTGCTGGCCACTAATGTTAATATCTTGTGTCCAAAAAGTCCTCCCCCTGCCCACCATTGTAATTGGCTGATAACAATATCTTTTTGATTATAAAATGGGTACATAAATTTGCAGAGGTAACTGTCAACCATATATCAATGTCTCTAATCCATTCAGCAAAGGGGGAAAAGCATGAAATAGCCAAAATAAGTGAATGTAATGAATTTTTGTATGAAACTGATTGGCAGGCAAAACAGGAAAAAGATCCATATTTTCTTCTGCTGTGATGTATGCTAAGAATATAAAAAGTATACGTCAGAAGTAAAGTATTTGTTTCCGATTTTTTCTTCTTGGTTGGGTGAAGGTACACAAATATTTAACTTTAAATTATTTTTATAGTAAATGTGTTTTTTTTTAAACATGGATTAAATATGTTCGCTTGTAAACTGGATTATTGGTTTAAATTATGTAAAAATGGCATATACAATAACCCCTTTGAATAAACACAGGGGAAAACAAGTATTTTTTCAATCAAAGAACTTGTGAATTTAGTTCTGATACTGATAAGTGCCTGGGGTGAGGAAACACATTTCTTAATTTTAAAAATCAATTGACATCCTATGTATTTTTTAGTTGGCTGGTTGGTTGATTTCAGTATTTTAACTGAGAGCACATGCACATCCTGTAAGCCTAAGGTTTGTCCAGCCTTGCTGTACAGTTTTAAATAAGACCTTCAGAAAAACACTGGAAATGTCTTGTGCATAAATACTTTCTCAAACATACAATACATTAGCTCTTGACATTATGTGTATATTTAACTAATCAGCTGTATTCATAATCTAATAATTTGCATAATTGTGCAGTGATTAATACTGTAAAGTATTTATGATTTTAGTGTTTGCCTTCCAATCTATGTATGTATACAATCATTGTTAACTGAATTGTCTTTACTTTCTGGCTTGATGTTAATAGCAAACCTGGGCTGTCCCTAGAATGAACACTGAGTGCCTCTTTGGAATGTGAATAATTTTCACTATTCAGCTTTTAGGAGTCACTCCATACTATAATTGGAAAAAAAAAACTTTTCTAAGCAGTAAACATTTGAAACCATTTTACATAGGACAATATTTGTTCATTTTCTGTTTTATTTGCACAGGTCATGAGAGAATGGGAAGAGGCAGAACATCAAGCAAAAAATTTGCCAAAGGCTGATAAAAAGGCTGTCATTCAGGTAAAAAAGAAAATGCTAATTTAGGATTGTATAGTTAAAAAAATAAGACTGTGGTATGATTGAGTTTTGTGTAACACTTAACAGCATTACTATTTTTATTTATTTTGTGCACAGAGCTTATTATAATAGATTGTGTACATTGTGTGTTTACGTACACTTAATAACCACTGCATAATTCATTCCCCCACTGGATCATCATTTTAGAGATCTTTCCTTATCTAAACAGAGACACAGAATGACCATGGGCAGGCAAAAGAAGAGGGAGCAGTAGTGACTTTTTCTGCCAGCTTCCCCATTGAATTTCCTTGTGAGAATGGTAGGAGCATGGAAAATCTCCCTCCCTTTTCTTCCCCTTCCTTTCCCTTTTCAGCAGGCAGGTGTGTGGCTGCTCCTGGGTGGGGGAAGGAGTTGTGATCTCTAGTTTTCAGGTATGTTACATTATAACACTAACATACCTTGATGGCACAGAGTTTGTAAGAGATATCCCAAAAGCTAGACTGAATATGCGTCTGGAAAGTGTTCCATCACAGAATAGGTTGTATATTATAAGGGCATATAAGGTAGTCCTCTACTTACAACAGTTCATTTAGTGATTGTTTGAAGTTAAACGGCACTGAAAAAAGTGACCATTTTTCACACTTATGACCGTTGTAGCATTCCCATGGTCACGTGATTTACATTTAGAGGCTTGGGAAATGGTTCATATTTAAGATGCTTGTGGTGTCCCAGGGTCATGTGATCATGTTTTGCAAAATTCTAACGTCAATGGGGAAGCCTGATTCACTTAACAACCATGTTACTAATTTAATAACTGCAGTGATTGGCTTAACAACTGTGGCAAGCAGGGTCGTAAAATGGGGCAAAACTCACTTAACAAATGTCTTGCTTAACAACAGAAATTTTGGTCTCAATTTGTAAATCGAGGACATGCTCTTGCCTGCCACTTCCATGGCCCTGTTCCAAACAGCTCAATGCCCAGTTCAAGGGTTGGGGGCCACTGGCTATACCATTATATTAAAAAAAAGTCTATTTCATTACATATAATTATCTAGATTTATAATTTTAACGTTTATAATTTAAATGTTTATATTTTAGTTTCTATTATTTAGTGTTCTTTTTATGCATATAGTTTTAATAGTATAGTAGTAGCTCTTTTTGAATAATAGAATGAAATAAACACATTCTTTTTTGTTATTATTGATCCTTGTTATTAAAGTCAATAATAATTTTATTTCTAAAACAATTAAGCTACAAGCGAGTAAAATTTTATGCCGTTTAATTTAAATTATGTACAGAAAGCAGATAGATGATTCTTCTCAATTTATGAAGAGAACAGCCAATTCCTCTTAAAGAATAGAATATATACTCCCCTATCCCCAAGACCTTAAATTTACTTAATAACTTTGAGTAAATCATATAGTCTAGCCTTATGTACTTCATAAGCACATAATCATCACCTTATGTAGCTTATGCTTTGAACTCCATGGAATACAGAGAAAATAAAATAGACTATAGTTAGTATCACAGTTCCCCCCGCCGCCGCCCCCCCCCGGGGAATATGCCTGAAGTTAATTTGAAGACGGTATGAGAAGAGAGATGTAATTGGGACAGAAATGCACACATTTTTTCATGCATGATTTCAGTTTTGCGAAGACGGGGTGGCTTGCTGATCTCAGAAGCATATTATACTTATTGGAATATGTGATATGTTGTATAACCTCTGTTTTTGGAAAAATAGTAGTGTAATTTTATCAATACATTAAAAGTTGAGTTTTTTCTTTATATATGATCACATTTTGTTGAACATTGAAACTTGGATCATTACTGGACACTTTCACTTTTTGCTACAATTTTCAGAATCAGGAGAGACATCTAACCATATTGGAAAGATTGGCCATAAACAATAAAAATTCAGAAAATTCCAGAAGCTCCCAGTGAAGACAATACAATTCATTTTCAGAATGTTTATGTTTCAAATTTATTGCTGCTTATATTATTACAATTACTTTTGCTGAAATCCTTTTTTTTTCTCCAATAGCATTTCCAAGAGAAGGTGGAATCCTTGGAACAAGAAGCTGCAAATGAGAGACAGCAGCTAGTAGAGACTCACATGGCCCGAGTTGAAGCCATGCTCAATGACCGCCGCCGTGTTGCTTTGGAAAACTATATTACAGCTCTACAGGCTGTGCCCCCTAAAGTAAGGGATTCAAATAATCATAGATTATATTATTGTAACTAGGAATTTATTCACAAGCAGGAGTGCATGGACCCATGGATCCATTTATCTCAAAGTAATATACACTGGAATTTAAATCACGTTATTCTGGTTAAAGTAAGCTATTTGTCTTTGTAAACTCATTGTCCTTTAAATACAATTTTAAAATTTATCATTTATTATAATGTCTCAGATGTTAACAAATTCTGAAATATTCTTATCCATGAATAATAATATATTTCATATTATATAGCATGTCATATTTCTTAATGGTATCAAATTGGGCAATATCAAAAGTAAGTGTATTGGAGAAATAATAAAATCTTAAACATGGAAGTTACCAATAATAGAAAATACGTTAGTGGGACATTTATAACAAAAGACTAATATGGTATTGATCTTAAATCCCTAAATAAGTATAATAAGTGAATAATAGGTTTGTTAATTTAAGAAGTAAATGATAGGCTTTGCAGAAGAAAAAATTGATGTTAGGAGTTTTTAATTGAATGTGTGACTTAACAAAGTAGCAATTTTTAAAGTATGATTGATTTGTAGATGTATTGTATCTTTAGAACAAGGATCCCCAACCCCCAGGCTGTGGCCTGTTTGGAACCTGGCCGTGTGAACAGCTGGCTTGCACACGTGCATTTTGACTTGTGCGAACAGCAGGCTTGCGCAGCTTGACTTACACGAGTGGCAGTCTGGCACACATGCACAGCTCAACTTGTGTGAGTGGCGGGCCTGCGCGCACAAGTTTGAATTGTGTGAGTAGCGGGCTGACACACAGTTCGAATTCTCCAAGCAGCGGGCTGGTGTGCATGTGCATGCATGTGCCCACCCACCACTTGCCTAGGCCAGATCCCCTCCCCCTGCCAGGCTGCCAAGCTGTAAAAGTTGGGGACTGCTGCTTTAGAGGACTGCAGAAGCTTCAATTTTTCCGACCTACTGTATTTTTTTTAATCCAATATATTTCTAAATCAGGTATTTATTAGAAATGACATGATTTTTGCATTTAAAGGTTGTTAAGTATGGCATTTGTATTAAATTGTAGTTAATACCTCTTCTGACTAGCTTAACACATTTTTGTCTTGGCTGCTTTTATATTGCAAAATATGAAAAGTGCGATTATGATGCCTTTACAGACTGCAAAATAATTCATCTTGGTTTTTTTGACACTATTAAAATATATCTCATCTTTATAATGAATTAAATCAATGAACTTGATGTAAGTTTGGATTTTATGGGTATTTGGATTTAATGGAAACATATATCTTGCCTTTGGGTAAATGAAAGTTTTACTATTATTATCTTTGTAAGTGAGTATTTGTCTAAAATGGATATGACTTGGAACTTTGAAGGCAGCTTATACATTGAAAAATACACTTAAAAACTAACATTGTCCTCTATATTATATACTATTTTTTTCATATTACTATACTTTGGGAAATGAACAGTCCTAATACCAGAAGAACGCTACCTTATTTCACAGAATGTAAGGCTTATTAGTCTTTTAAAGGCTACATACAAGGGACAGACACATTTCATGGGACTGTCAACTTCATAAGTGATTTATGTGGTGACTTTTATCTCTATAGCCTCGACATGTATTTAATATGCTGAAGAAATATGTGCGTGCAGAGCAGAAAGACAGACAGCATACACTGAAACATTTTGAACATGTGCGTATGGTGGATCCTAAGAAAGCAGCACAGATCAGATCTCAGGTAATAAGATAGAAAATTATAGAAGTTCTTATTTTAATATTGTGTGAATGTCAGCATAAAAAGGTTGAATATAAAGCAGAGATTTAAAAGGTTGCAAGATCCAATACAGTAATATTGTTTCTCTTTATATTTAATCTTTTAGAGAAACTAAAGTTGTCACACTTTAAGCATTTTTGTTGCATCCACTGCAGTATTTTTATAATAAAATTTGGATTTCTGCTTAGGCTGCATTTTTTATCAAACGCTCCTTCTTGATCTAAATTCATTTATGTCTATTTATTCCTATATTATATGGAAACTATTATTGATAAATGGTTATGCTTATACAGTAAATTATTGCTCATCCAAACAGAGCAGTTACTACTTTGATGGTCAGCCGTTACTGATGATGTGAGTGATAGTTTCCTATTTAAAAAGCTGTTTAATTTGCCTGTTTTACTAAAGGTATTAATATAATGCTTTGCCAAGCATATTTGTAGAATTTTTGAAGTTTCAAATTTTCCTGTGGACATCTTTCTCTCCGAGGTTTTAAATGCACAATATGCAAAAGCTGCTTGATTGTTTTTATTAAAACACAATTTTATTACAAGTATAAAAAGGCAAAAGTTGTATGAAAAGATTAGAAATGATGTAGATTTTTATAGTTGAATTATTAACACATTCTTGTATGGCGCTTGTAAAGTAAATGCTTAATAGATCAATTTCACATGCAAGTAAGAAAACAAGGGCTGAACTTTCCATTTCGTAAAGCTGCCTTTGGCTTAAGTTTCCCTTTTTACAGTTCTCTGGCCTTGTCTGGCTTCAGTTGCTAAGCAAGATGAAGTGTGGTTAGTACTTGAATGGGAGATCTGTAAGGAATACCAAGAATATAGGCTACGTTCTTCTCTCCCAAATCATAAAATATTCGGTTAAACATCTTTATCAACTTTTCTATGGGATAAAGGGAAAATGATGTTCCCAATATGTGGAATATCCAGCAAATGCTTACTTTTTAATATCTCTTCAGTCATCTTCTGAAGTCAGTGGAGAAAGGGCTTTGTGACTGAAAACCCTCACTAACCCTAACTCTGACACTTAGTATTACCGGTTTCAGATACCAGCAACAGAATCAGAGTAAGGAATGTTGTCAGTCAGATTAGCTGTAAACTTCTTCTTGTCAAAATCCTTCTGTTACAATTTGTGCATGACTAGATGCTGTTCATTGGAGATTTTCTATATTCTAATGTTTGAATTCAAAGTAAATCGTTCAGAAAGTGCTTCCTTGGTCATTGTGGCATTTCCCTGAAGGACAGTATAAGACATATGACAGTTCAAGGTAATGATATTTTGATCATTTTAGGAATTCTTGTACTGGCTATAAAAGAGCCTTGGTAGTACAGTGGTCTAAAGCACCCTGTTATTAAGAACAGCTGCCTGCAATTACTGCAGGTTCGAATCTTGCCAAGGCTCAAGGTTGACTCAGCCTTCCATCCTTTCTAAGGTAGGTAAATTGAGGACCCAGTTGTGGGGGCAATAAGCTGACTTTGTATAAATATACAAAAGAATGAAGGCTATTGCTTTGCGCATTGTAAGCCGCCCTGAGTCTCCAGAGAAGGGCGGCATATAAATCAAATATATATATATATATATATTTGAGACCCTATTTAGGTCTCCCACCTAGCAGTTAGAGCTTGCTAGCTGTTAGAAAAGAAAAAAGCCCAGAACCGAGTAGATGTGATTCTACTGAGCTGGAGCTACAAAAATCCTTGGTTACGTAGGGAAAACCTGGCTAGAAGAAAAACATGTATTCCCAACCAATCAGAATGAAAAGGTGGAGCCATCCCAGACTACCAGCACCAGATTTGAAGTAGTAACGGCAGTTACTGCAAAAGACTCCTCACATAAGCCTGATGATGGCAGATGAGATTCTGTCGAAACGTCGCTTCTACCCTTTTAGGGATATATCCACAATTACACGGGAAGAAACCCGAAATATTAACTATACACACATATATACCCGTGAAAACTTACATAGACATATACATATACATATATACATACATACATACATATATACATACATACATACATACATACATACATTATATATATATATATATACACACACACACACACACACACACACCCTTTGAGGCTTGTACATATTAAAGCAGTAATGCTCCAGCACCTCCTATCCCTGGGTGAAACTCAGTCAGAAGCAAGAATAGATGTCAGGGTGAGGAACTCATTGACTTTGGCATGTCTATTTAGCATGCAGTTTATCAATCCTCAATTGGAACACTTAAATATGACTGCTTTTGTAGATTTGAAACACTAGCATAAATGGAGGGTTTTCAGGCATTATTAGGTATTGTGAATAATTGTTCAGAAAAGCCCCTGATAGAGAACTCCTCATTCTGTTGGGATAACATCAGTGAATTTCTTATTAATCCTTTTATAAATTCTCAGCTATAACTTCAAGAAGTTTGTAAGTGTTGTAATTTTATTTCTGTAGGTTATGACACATCTACGTGTGACATATGAACGTATGAACCAGTCTCTTTCTCTTCTTTATAATGTGCCGGCAGTTGCTGAAGAGATTCAGGATGAAGTTGGTAAGTGCAATCTCATTTTAGTTTAAATTTTTTATTCTAGCAATAATGCAATAATTTTCAATAATTTGGGAGAAAAGAAATTGTAACATGCATGATATTAAAGGAGATAATGGTTTCTCATACAGTCTGAAGCAAGCACAGAACTGAAGTGGGGTTGAGTTATCACATGACTATTAACATGAGATGAGAAAAGCCACTATATGTTAATAAGAAATTGGATTTCTCCATACTCTTCATGCAACAAACCATAAATAGGCAAATACAATGTATTGCTCAGAAGAATATGTTTGCTTTTATCAATGTTGCTGGAATTGTATGTGCTTTTCAAAGAGAAAAGGGAGGGGAGGGGAGGGGAGGGGAGGGGAGGGGAGAGGAGAGGAGAGAAGGAAGGAAGGAACCTTGGAGGTCTTATAGTCCAACCCTCTGCTTGGGCAGGAAACCCTATACCATTTCATACGAATGGTTGTCCAATCTCTTCTTTAAAAATGTTGGAGCAATCACAACTTCTGGAGGCAATTTGTTCCACTGATTAATTGTTCTGTCAGGAAAATTTTCCTTAGTTCTAGATTGCTTCTCTCCTTGATTAATTTCCATCCATTGCTTCTTGTCTTGCCTTCAGGTAGATTGTTTAAATTGTTTAAAAGAAGTATAGTGTAATGTTGTATCAAGATAAATTATTAGGGTAATGGTCTAAAATATTTTTTTTTTTTTTGTCTTTCTTCAGATGAATTACTTCAGAAAGAGCAAAACTACTCTGATGATGTCTTGGCTAATATGATAAGTGAACCCAGGATCAGCTATGGAAATGATGCCCTCATGCCTTCATTGACAGAGACTAAAACAGTTGAACATCTCCCAGTAGATGGAGAATTCAGCCTAGACGATCTTCAGCCTTGGCATCCCTTTGCAGTTGATTCAGTCCCAGCAAATACTGAAAATGAAGGTAATGTAATAAGAGCTTGGATGGAGATAGTGTGCTTATTATAAGATTCATTGTGAGAAAGACTTGATCTCTCTGACTTGAGCAAGGTTTTTCTTTAATCATTCTGAGTAGTGGAAGGTATGTCAGAACAACTTGATCATTTTATTTGTGGGATATACATATGGATATGCATGAGAAATTTCAGGGGTGACATTTATGTACTCCATTGGACTGAGAATCAGTAAAAAAAATTGAAGTGAGATGCCTTTAGGGTATTAATGTCAAGAAACTGTCAGAAATGGTTATAACTTGTAATAATAAAACATGATTAAGAGAAGTGCTCAGAGTTCTTAATAGGTATTACTAACTTGGAGACTTAATGAAAGTGAAATTTAAAGGAATATTGTACACTTAATAATTAATATGAATTGGCATATTCAAAAAAATTCTACTAATTAGATTTATGCAAAATATTCCATGCTTGAACCATTCTGTCAATGAAATAGCTGTTTTTGGCTGGTCTGTGCTCAAACCAAACCATGTAAGTTTTAATTATTTTGGTCCATGGGCAAAATGTGGCTCTTTTGGACTGTCTGTGGACCAAAACTAGACTATTCCAGGCACAAATGTCTTGTAAGGAGCAGCAGGAATGAAGTTTATAAGAAAAGTCAAGGACATCAGTGATAGCTGAGAGGAAGGAAAAGCACATCACCCTCCTCTTTCTTCTCTTCCCTTTGACAGCTCCTAGCACAGCACATTGGCCCACTCCCACATCTTTCTCTTCCCTTATCCACCCACTCCTCAGCCATTGTCACTGTCTCAACCTGACATCCTCACCCCAACCTTCCCAATGTTTTTCTTTCCAGGATCTTAGAGGTTATTGTTGTGACCATATTGTAGATTTTGATCTCCATTCACAGCTGGTAATAAGGAAATGGAACAACCTTAGACTCTATCTCAAATAAGATGAAAATGAAATCTCAGTAGCTATCCAATAATATGAGAGCTCTCTAAATATGCTGCAATACGTCTTCCATCTTTCTCATCCACCATAGCCTCACTTGTGATTTAAACTTAAATAAAATTAGAAAAGTCATTGTTGATGAGTCACAACATATAAATCAGACTTAAAGTTTTTGAAGCTCTGTGTACTTTTACACCTTTACGGTATCCATTATGTCTCTATGGCCTATTTTGGTGGCTTGCTCCCATTTTGGGGTTGGGAAATAAGATTTTCCCAAAGATGCCATAAACTCCTGGAGAAACATTTGGCACGTAAAATAACTTAAATCTGTTCTAGTGAACCCTGTATTGGTGGAAATAGAGGAGATTATAAGGGTTTTGCAATCACAAGCGGTTACCTGAAATTTAACTTCGGCTTGTGAATGCAAGAAAATAAATAGTCACCTACATGCTTTAATCTGTGCCTGGTCTAGCTTTTTCGGGAAACTACAAAGGGATGAGCAATTGGATCCAAGAAGTTGTTAATGCTTCTCTTATGGAAGGCATTGCTGCCTGCTGCCTTGAAATTTATGGCCATTCATCCCCCCTCTAAAATCAGCAATTCTTGATAATAACAATGTGGCTCCAACATTTTTGTTTTAAAAAAAATTGTTTAAAGACTAGTGGAGTACTAGCTACAGATCACCCTAAAGATAATGGTTTATTTAGAATGGAAGTCAGGATTCATAACTGAGCATGGACAGAAGCCACCTTGATTTCCCTCCTGGATGGCTTGCATTAGAATATGGATAAGTGTAGTACAGTTCTCTGGTCCTTTTAGATCTCTTGAGTTCCTTTGATACCATCTACTATGAAATCCTTCTGGACTACATGCTAAACATTGGAATTCGTGGGCAATATATTACAGTGTTTCTCTCCTTCCTGTCTGTACATACCAGTCAATGGTAGTACATGGGACAGGCTTTGACCACTACTTAAAAGCTATTGATACATGGTTGTCCAGC
This sequence comes from Pituophis catenifer annectens, assembly GCF_029215685.1. Taxonomy (NCBI): domain Eukaryota; kingdom Metazoa; phylum Chordata; class Lepidosauria; order Squamata; family Colubridae; genus Pituophis; species Pituophis catenifer. The sequence goes on from NW_027256884.1 coordinate 81,244,914, forward strand.
AGTAACCAACTTGTAGTGCTGCAGGGTCATCTTTCTCTCCTGTGTATGTAATGTCTACATGAAGATACTGACTGAGTAATCTACTTGGTTTGAATTAGGTTTATCTCAGAAGTAATTTACTTAGCTTGAGATGTGATATATTTGATATGCTGGATAAGAAGACTTTCCTAGATATAGATCCATGTTTTGGGGATCCTCCTAGATGGATCTGGTCCTTCAACATCCTAGCAGAAAACAATCCAAGGAACATACCTCAAGGTCCTAATTAGTGTACTTACTAGAAAGGTTAAGATGATAGTGCAAGAATTCCAGTTACTCTTTTACTTTCTGATTTTTGTGAAAATGGGAGAAGCTGCATTTGCTCACAATTTTTTTTTTTATTGAAAAAGTTTTCAAATACAAATTTTTCCCCTTTTTTCCTTCCCCCCCTCCTCCCTAACCCCCCCTCGCCACCCATCCCCCCGTGACTTCTTCACACCAAAAACCTAATTCATAACAGATTACATAATATTTTACCATCGCCTTACTCTCTCCTCTATATACTGACCCTTACTTACTAAAAATATTATTAATATTGTTACTTTCCCCTTTTACCATACATTTCAAAAAAAAAAAAAAAGCAGTCTGCTATAACATTGTATGATAACTTCTAGTTTAGTATAATATTATTATAACCCCCAATTTAGCAATAATCTACCCTTTTTGTCCTCCCCAAAACTTATATCTATGTATTGTTACAACATTTCAAAACAACCTTCCACTTTAAGACTGTATAATAAATCCTACTTTAACATTTATTCTTTGTGTATATTAATATAACATTTCAAAGCAGCCTTCCACATAAGTCCTAATTTAACATTTATTCAACTCTGTCCATTTCCTCCACTACCCTAAATATATCACTTAAACATCCCTTTTCTTAAGCTAATCCATCAGTAGACTAACATATTTCCACCCACTTTCCTACAAAATTACCATACACAACAATTCAATTCTTAATATCTGCCCACTCTACTAATATATATATATATATACATATATTCCGTTATTTAAAAAAAAAAGACAATAACTTTAAATTTATAATCCATATAATATCTTCTTTGATGTCTTTCCACTAGATTGTTGAGTCCCCCATCCATAATTGGGTAACATAGCATCCTGGTGCAACAGTTTGTTCAAAGTCTTCAGTCTTCATCTGCCCCCATCAGTAATGAATATCCTCATATATATATAAAAATAAAAACAACCACCCGAGTGACATTATAATTGTATTCCATATAGTTATAATTGTGGCTTTCATCAGGATTATTAATTCCCATCATCGTAATGGGTAACAACCAGATCTTCTGAATGCCCCAACGTAACTCTCTTGCCTTGTAGCTCAGAATAATTATAATATATTTATCAGTACAAGAAAAGAAATCCAAAATAGATAATTCAAATCCAACAGATTAAGGCTCTTTTCACATCCCAAAATTACGGCATTGCAGAGGTCTGTCACTGTCCTCAGGATGATATTAACCAATACTTCGCCTCCACTATCTTTTCACATATTCATTCATTTTTTTTTTTTAAATCACTGGCTTCACCGTTGCTTAGTTTAGAAATTTCTGTTTTTATGAGACCTATTTCTTTTTTTCTTTTCTTTTTGTGGGTTTGATTTCCATCCTGTTTTCCTTTCTACAAGTTGTATATCAACTGATCGGTTTTCATTCTGCTTTATAAACTGATCTTGTTGGATCATCACGTTGAAATCAGATGCCGCTTCTCTCATATTTGTAGATAATCCAGCTGGAGTATCAAGAGAATCCAAAGACAGTTTGTCTACCACAACCTCTGTAATTCGATGTTTTCCCTTTATTTCCAACTCCTTCTGCTTATCCTGTATTGTGCCTATAGATGTTAAGTTCATTTTCAAAATTTTTTGATAAAATTCTTCCGCTTTTTCAACAGTATCTAATTGGTATCTTTCTCCTTGATATCTCAATATTATGCCAACTGGGGCATTCCACCTAAATGGAATATTTCTGTATTTTAACTCAGTCACCAGAAAACCAAATTTCTTCCTTTCCATTAACATCTTAGGGGAAAGCTCTTTGTAGATCCATATCTTCCTTCCATACAATTGCAAAGTAGAATTGAAGGAATTTTGCACAATTTTATTCCTAATTTCCTTGTCTGTAAAATAAATCACCACATCTCTAGGCAATTGCCTTTGCTTTGCAATCCAGGAGTTTATTCTGTACACTCTATCAATCCTACAAAACACTTCCCCAGGTTGAACCTTTAAAATCCCAGCCAGAATTTCAGAAGATATTTTCCTTAAATCATCTCTGTTATTTTCCTGTAAACCTCTGAGTCTGATCGCATATTCTGTAAAATTATAATGCATCATTAAGACCTCTCTTTCAATCCGTTGTTGTAAATTTTCTACATTACAAGACTTTTGTTCAACCTCCATTTTAGATTTTTCTTCTGAGCTATTGTCTTGAGTATTTGTCAAATCATTTTCAATTTTTTGTATTTTATTATCCAAATTGTCCTCAATTTCTTCCACTTTAGACTCTAATAAGTTAGTATTTTCATCCAACTTAGTCATAAATCCTACAAGATCATTAGCCATTTTAATAATCTTTCGATTCAAAATATCAAACTTTAATTGCACTAATTCTTTAATTTCCTGCTTAAATTTTTCAAAGTTCTGATTCACAATCTCATCCCTTCTTACAATCTCCTCCAAAAGAAATTCAATTATATTAAAATCGGTTTTCTGAGACTGGAGCTTTAAAACTTGGTCACGTAGTTTGTTAATGGGGGAATCCCCCCCCATTGCTTGTTTGTCCAACTTTAATGCCATGTTTCAACACAGACAAACTATTTTTCTTAAAAAGAAAAGAGAGGCAGCAGAGAAAAAAAAAAACCTCTTTCCAACCAAGATGAATATCAAATCTCCAGGAAAAGAAAAAACACAAAAGTAGAGCTTTATTTTAAAGTGTAGCCAAAAATATTTATTCAGCTACTTTGTATCTCAATGAGAAACGGAAGGACTCTCCCTTTCAGCCCCTTCTCAAGCCTCGGCAGTCGCCCTTTTTAAAGATTCTTTTTTCCTTTTCCTTTTCCTTCTTCAATAATTGTTATAAAATAAGTGAAATACTTGCAATTCGAGGTCACAGATCCAGCTCAAATCCCTTCAAATGTAACCAGGAGCATTTATTCTGCTATTTTGTAACTTAATAAGAAACGGAAGGACTTTCTCTTTTCAGCTTCCCTGCTCCAGTTTCGGCAATCGCCATTTTAAAAGGTCTTTTTTGCTTTGTTGAATATCCTTTGTAAAATAAGTATTAATACTTGCAATTTAGGGTCACAGATCCAAATCCGAATCTCATCATCTTTAGTTAATCTGTTAAATATCTTAAAAGGCTTGTCTTCGTAGCCTTGTTCTGCAAAAAGGCAGAAGTCTCCCAACGCCCGGAGCGGGCGGCGAGTGCTATAGGGAGCTTCCTCCGCCCGCCCCCAAGAGTAAAAAAAAAAAACCCCTGGGGGCTACGGAGAGCTCTACCTGCACTCACCTGCTCTATCCCACATTTCCTCCTGGAAATGGGGTTTTTCGAGCCGCCTTTGCGCTGTACAGGCGGCTCTTTACAGGCGAAGGGGCTGGCGGTCCCAAGAGACCGTCTGGTGGCTACGAAGAACAAACCGGAAGTCCATTTGCTCACAATTTTGATAACTGCCAATTTCCTTACTAGTTTAGATAACCCTCATCATTTCATGGATTTACTACTGAAATATTCTTTATATGAGCGTTCCTTTGAAGGCTCTCTTGAAGCTGCAAATGGCAAAGAATGCAGCAGCCTGTTTACAGTGTGTGAGAGCCACCAGGGTAACATAATCTATAAAGCCCTTCCTGGCATGGTGCCTCGGTATCTGTGGGAGCACCTGCTTCAGGTAGACTCAATTCCAGATTACAGTATGAGTCCCTCTCATGAGATTAGAGAAGAAGGCTACAATATGTTACTTTTCAAATTATGGTCATCTATTTTACATAAGCCTTATCTGTGGAGATCCAGATGGCATCCTTGCTCGCAGTTTTCCAGAGAAAAATACACCGCTTAGGTAGCATTTTGAGCTGCTGAAGGATATAGAAGGGCATAGAAATCATTCTGATGCCATTTTTAAGAAGGTGTGAATTTATGGATTTAAAATCATCAGAAAGCTAATTAGATTAGCAATATAGAAATGTTATAAATAAATGGATGCAAACGTTTGAATCTTCTGCAAAAAATCAGGTTTTCCACTCTGTCAAGATTTTAATGGATGGCACTGCCTAAAACTGCAGTCAAAAAAATATTTTCTGTTGACAGCTCAGAAAGACAAAACACAAGTACAAAAGCTTTCACTGATTGAGACTATAAATCCCACAATTCACATGGGCAAGAAGAAGCTTTTCTTCTTATTTATCCAATTCTCAGCCTGCAGATGAATAAAAAAAATCACTACTGGTTCAAAGGGTTCTGTATTCAAATATTATGTTGTAAGTCAGAGGTGTCAAACTCAAGGCCCGCAAGCCGGATACAGCCCATGAGATGTTTAAATCCAGCCTACGGGGCCAGCCTGGAAATATCAAAGGGCTGGCCTATGGTGCCTCTGGCAGCTAAAACGGGCTGCATGCGCCCCCCCCCTCCCCCGGTGTCTCGTTTTCACCCTCCATGGCCTCCTGCAGCACTCTGCTGGTCAAAAACAGGCCAAAAACAGGCTGAAAAACAAGCCAAAAATGGCTGGCAGAGTGCTGCAGGAGGCCATGGAGGGTGAAAACGAGGCACTGGGGGGCCGTGTGCAGACTCCCCATGCCCAGTTTTGGCCAGCAGGGTGCTGCAGGAGGCATACATCCTGCGTCCCCCTCGCCCTGCTCCCCCAGCCCGTGGAGGAGAACTGCAGTGCTGATCTGGCCCTCGAAGAAATCCAGTTTGACACCCCTGTTGTAAGTAAACTTACATTAACCATTCTGTGATTATTTATTTATTTTGTCAGTTGATATGGCTGCCCAACTAGCAATATGGAATGAAAATTAAAAATAGATCAACAATCTGAAAGCACACACAGGTAGTGCTTGACTTATAACCATTCATTTAGCGACCGTTTGAAGTTACAATAGTACTGACAAAGTGACTTAGGACCAGTCTTCACATTTATGCCCATTGCAACTTCCCCACAGCTATGTGATCAAAATTAATGGGCTTGGCAACCAACATCTATTTACAGTGGTTGCAGTGTACCAGGATCACGAGATTGCCATTTGCAACTTTCCCAACCAGCTTCCTACAAGCTAAGACAATGGGGAAAGCTCAGGAGTGAAATGCTCCCGGTTCCGACCGGATCACCCAATCCGGTAGTGATGGCGGCGGGTGGTTTGGAGAACTGGTAGCAAAACTCCCTGCCTGCCCTCCTGCCCAGCTGAGCCGCATGATCGTCAGAGCCTTTTTTTTTTTTTTACTTTTAAAAGCATTTTTTCTACAACCTCTTCAGCTGAAAAAAATGCTTTTAAAAGGGGGGGGGAAGTTGGCCACACCCACCCAGTCACATTACTTCCTCCCCACCAAGCCACGCCCACAGAACCGGTAGTAACAAATTTTACATTTCACCACTGGGAAAGCTGGATTTACTTAGCAGCCATATGATTCACTTAACAGCTGAAACGGTTCTTCAACAATTGGGGCAAAACATATTGTTGAATTGGGCATGACTCACTTAACAACCACCTTGCTCAGCAGTGGAAATTCTGGTCCCAATTGTGGTTGTAAGTCAAGGATTTATTGTGCATTACACATACACAAGAAAAGCATAGCAAGGCCCAAGGCTGCAATCCTTTCAGTTTTTGGAGAGTTACAAATGGGCTCCTCCTTTATCCTGGCTCTGTACCCAGTGAAAAAGCTGGCTAGGTCTTTAAAGCTTTGTGGAGGGCCAATAAATTTGGGACCATGGAGTATGCTGTCCTCTGCAACAGAAAATGTATGCCAGCTCCTGGGTCCTGCTGCAGGGCAGAGTTTTAAAAATTATTTTCTACTAAAAGTAACAGATGACATGTTCTTTTGATTCTCATTCATATATTCCATATGGATATATTCTACATTCCCTGTACATTTCTGAATTTTGCAATTATTACTTGTTATTGTTGATTTTTATATTGTCTTCCAAAAAAAAACCTAGCTTTTTTACTATGTGCTATCAAGTTAGTGTCAATTCTGAGCATCCACAGAGATTATTTTTTTCTCTATGACGTAACATGGACATCTCTAACTTGGTCCTTCAGATGATCTGGAGTCAAATATATTGTCACTATAACTAAGTTCATCCACCTTGCTTCTGGTTTTCCTCTACTCTTTCATTCTACCATTCCGAGCATTAAATCTTTCTCCAGAGAGGCAGGTCTTTGCATAATGTGTCTGAAGTAGGATAATTTGACCCTGGGTGTTTGTGCCTTGAGTGAGAACTCTGGATTAATTAAATATCTTTTGTTATTTTGAAAAATAATAAATTTGCATGCGCTCACAATGTCAAATATATCATAAACGTGTAGGCATTAATGAACTAAATATTAAACTTGGTTACAATGCATGTGAAGGCTTGGCAGGTAAGCTGGATTTCAAAGCTAAGACTATTTGTAGCTACAGTTTTCTACAAAGAACTTTTATAATTATAGAACTGTTATAATCAAGACTATCTTTTCTAATCAAATGCCTTTAAATGTATTGGGTGGAAATTTTTGTAATTTCTAATTTGTCTTAAAAATAATGGGACTTGTGATCCACCATGCACAGACATTGTTTTCCAAAACATTTTTTAGAAATAATTCTTTTTTTTTAGAAATATAGAATATTGGTTTTGAAAAGATTATGTTTTAAGACTTCATTCATTTATTCTGTTACAAACTAGACTGAATCATAATTGTTTTGAGATTTATGATAGTATTTGATGATGATTATTGTAACAACAGCAACATAACTTCTAAAGGGCAAGAGAAATAAATGGAGTAAGAACTACCTTAAAATAAGTGGTATGTATTTATTTGTGTTATTTATGTTATCAGTTTTGCTTAAAAAAAACAGGATAATTTATTTCACCTTGAAAGAAATACTTTTTCTTTTCTATCACATAATTGTTTATTATTTTGATTCAGGACAGCTAAATTGTAACAGCTAGAAATTAATTACAATAAGATGTCAGTTGCATATATACATTTAGTTTCAAATGTTCTTGTTTCTTTCTTTTTTGTTTTCAGGATTAACTTAAAGCAGATACTTTTTCTCAGCTGATGCTTTTGTAACTTTATTTATGGCACATATCTTTCCTGCACTGCCCCAATCAAAACCACAGGCAAATTGTTTTTGAAGTTTTTGTTTATTTCTTTTTATTTGCTCCTTATCTTTCCTTTTTATTATTTCTTTGGCTGCATATACACAGTTGAGCCAGTTGATGCCCGTCCAGCTGCAGACAGAGGACTCACCACACGACCAGGTATATAATTGGCATGGCTTTTACCTAACCTGTTGTCCTGCATGTCTATGTTTGGCTTGAGCTGAAGGAATCATCTTTTCTTTTTCATATTTCTCTGCTGTGCACCTCTGTCTTTGCATAGGCATGATTTAACATCAGTAACACACAAGCAAAATCATCTTGCTTCAATATTTCCATTGACCCATGAATTATAAATATCAAGAATATGATGAAATTAAAAGCAGAGTGACTGACTGGATGGTTTAGGAAATAGTTACTCCTATGTATTTAAAAAAGTTAAATAAGGGCAACTGGACCAAAGTATATTAAGTATATACAGTATTAGTCTTAAGATACTAAAAAAAAATCAATAAAGATTAAGATATATTAGTCCAGTTGCCCTGATTTAACTTCTTTTAAATACTTTTGCCCTGGAGGATTGAGTCTTCATTGACATATTGCTCCTTTGTAGTTTTTCCCCCTTATATTCTTAACATTCAGCAGCATCAATTTGATGTTCAAAATATGTAATATTTCATGATACAATTTTACACATGAAAGATAAAAGTTTAATAAGATATATGGGCTTTAAAATGTGCCATCTATTCAGTCCAAAATGCAAATATTATTTTAAGCTACATTTTCTAGACTGCCACATTATTTTCCTTTCAGTTACTATGTAATGTAATTTACCCACCCTGCCACACTACTTTAGTAAAAAAATAGTTTTTTAAAAGTAGTTAAACAATGGTAAATAGCATTTTCTACTTCTTTCATGAGCATAACTGGAATATATCACAAATGAGGATATATCTGTATAAAATTAGTGGCTTTTGGAGGCATTTATTTTTGGTGTATAATAAACATTAAAATAACTTGTTCACTAATAAGTCATTTGGGCACAGTGTCATATAAGATAAACATATAACACTGTTCTATGGTTCACAAGTTCACAAGACATTCATTGGGTGTATTGTTAAGACCATAAGAAAAGAAAACTTAATATCTTTTGAAACAAAAACAAACCAAAGTTTTAATATTAATCATGTTGCACAATGCAACTTAAAAATAAAGAAAATTACAGCTCAAAATAAATAATCACCAAATATTCCCTTTGTTTTACAGAAGACAGTTTACAGATCTCTTCTAAAGATTATTGGGTTGAACTTGTTAACTGCATTTTATTTCTTTCATAAAAAGATCTACTGAAGTGCCCAACAAGTCTTAATAAAATATATGTAATAGTGCAGTTTTGGAGGAGGGACTTCAGTTTCCTCAGGTCAACAACTAGTTCAAATAATTGCTTTTAATTGCTTGCTGTTTTACATAGGTTATCAGAGTCTTTTTCCATATCCAATCACCAATTACAGGACTTTAGAATTAATGTGACGTTTTTGCCATTCTTGAAAAAAATATACCTCAGTGTTCTTTTAACACTACAAATGTTTTAAAAATAAATGACTGTTTCCATCTTCTGTTCAGAAACCTATCTGCTGACTTTGTAATTTCTTCTTTACTTTAATCACTCATATATTATAAGCTTAAGAAAATTATTTTGATGTCTGTTTTCTCAAGGAAAAATATCTCAGGGCAGGGGTGGTAAGAAAAAAATGGACAGTTCACTCAATGAAATACCTTGTGTTAACTAGCAAATATATGGTTTTTGAAACTGCCCTATTAAAAATCTCATCCTGTGATAGTTAGACATTTAACATTGTTATTCATTAACCTTTATTGACCATACAGAAAATTTGAACTGTTTGAAAGCTCTCATACAGATTTATTCCATTAAGCTATATCCTGTCCTGGTTTAGCTGTCACAATCTGTTCCATTGATTTTGTCATTGTGAAATCATTGTTAAGCAAGTGTTTGTATGTGTGTGTGTGAGAGAGAGAGAGAGAGAGGGGTGGGGGAGGGGAAGAGAGGAAAGGAAGGAAAGAAAAGAAAGAGAAAGAAAGCTGGGAAGAGCCATGTCATCTAATTCAGATACAGTTATCTGCTACAGCACAGGTGTCAAACTCCATTGTGTCATCTGACATATCACAACTTTTTTTGCCTTTATGGAGCCGGGATAGGCGTGGCCTGAGCATGATGCATCCAGCCTTTGGGCTGCCAGTTTGACACCCTTGTCCTACAGTGCCCTATGCTTGATCTATTTTGTTTTCCTTTTTTTGCTCTTACTCAAAGAGAGAGATTACTTTAACAAACTCAGCAATGTGACCTCAATTAGTTCATTAGAACCTCCCAGCCAACACTGCTGCTGAGTGATTAAGTTTCAGACTGAAAGCTTTTTTTGTCAGGTACACAAACTGCGCATTGGTCAGAAAATGATTTTCTAAAGAAAATTACAATTATATTTGTAAGAGATCACTAACTATTATTTTGCTAACTAACTGGTATGTTGCTAAATAAGGAGTGGTATAATTTCAAAAGTTGCTTCTAAACATTGTCTCAAAATGTGGATTTTCTAAAAAAAATTTTATTGACCTGCATCTCAAAAATACACTAATTACACTTCACATTTATTAGATTTATTCCTTCAGGACATTAAGGCATGTTTATAGCAGTCCCTCATCCAGTTTTCACCATGACCCTGTGATATAGAGTAGTAATTTAAACAATAAACTGTTGAAGAAATTGATGTCTTCAGTGGTTAGGTAAGTATGACTCCCTAAAGAGTCACTTGAATATAATGCTCAAATTAAGGTAGTAGCTCACTGTTGACTCTGCTTCTCCACTATTAAACTTAAGCATCTAGCTTTCACTAGATAAGCACAGAAAAGTGTAAATTAATTTAGCAAATACATTCTTTTTAGTCTGACAACTATGCATTGATCTCACTGGAATAAAATGGAAAGTGTGAACTTTTGCAAGCTTTACTTGCATCCAGAATGTTTCGATATGAACACATACTGGCACATTACTTTTGTAATGTTGAGCATTTATATTGATACTTAGCAAGAAATTGCAAACTGCTGGTTGCTGTTGTTAAAAAAACTTCTTTAAAGATTGACAGATACCCCTATTTCCCCATCTATTATGCAAGTAGCAAAATTTCACACCCAACACAAATACATTTTATGGCATAAGTCACCAGAGCCTGGCTTGATTGTTTTTCAATGGGCAAACCTGTTGTAAACCTTTTTGTGGCATCAGATCTTTGGCAAATTTGCATATATTTGCCTTATTAAAACATATTACAGTAATATAAGGGATCATCTAGGAAGAAATGAGAGAAAAAGTAATATGTATTTTCCGTGAGGAAAAACATTGCTATAAATAACATTGTTGTGGTTCTTCACACACTCAGCCACATTGTTTAAACTGGATTCAGAGTTTTTGTCCATTGATTGAGTCCTTCCCAAAGACCTGAGAGGTGTTGTTGTTTGATGGTATTAAAAGGTATGTCACAGGATGTAAACTGCTTCAAGTAAAGTTGCTTTTTGCAATTGATTGATGGGGATTTTGTCAATGGCGATGGTGTTAAAATGGTGTTCCAGTTGTTTTGAGATTGTACGTAACGGTGCATATCACTATTGGTTCTATCTTTGCTTTCGTTTGCCACAGTCATTCTAATTCTATTTGTGTGTCTTTATATTTTGTGATTTTGTCTAGTTCTTTCTCTTCTACTCTGCTGCCTCCAGGTACTGTAGTGCCCACTATCCAAACATATCTCTTACGAGATTTCTATATCTCATGAGATTTCAAATTTTGATAAAATATCCCATGTAAACAGTAAAGTCTCTTGTCGCCACAACATAATTGAGATTTAGGAAAGCAGTCAAACTTGATGATTTCAACAGAATTTGAGGAAGAAAGGCTTGAAAGAGATTCTTGTTGAGTACAATTATACAGCTGTGTGGATATATTATCCCTTGAGATAGAGACTCCATGCTGTTCATTGCTCAGCTATTTTAACATTCTTTACATATGTTACATACATCAGATTTGGTTCATATAAGCCTAGTTAAATACATAAATAAATGGCAACCTTGCTAAAATTCAGCCATGAGTTAGAATTACCTGTTACTAATTTAAATAAGAATTAAATAGCAGGATATAAATTTTATTATTCATTAGCAATGAACTTTTCACTAAGAAGTGCCTATAAACCAGCATTTTACAATTATATGCATTTATAGCTTTAGGGCCTGATTGTCCAACACTTTTTCCCGCAATGAGCCACGAATGTTATTTTGAACTTGTATTTTGAGAAATGAAACAATATATAATGAAACGATGTAACCGCAACCAAGATTCTCTATTTATGTTAATGTTGGATGTCTCAGTGGGCCAATTCAAACAGTCAGGCACAGCAATCTCAGTTAGTGCCAGGAATAAGACTCATGCTTTCAAGCTTGCTCCAACTTGCTCCAACCTGGCCTCTTTTTCCTCTGAACACTGTTTGTAGTCTCTAAATTACTTGTGTAGTCGTTTTCTTTGTTTCACTGTTTAACTCTACCTTTCACTCTCTTAATTTTTCACTTGCATTTCTTAATATTTTTCTGTTGGTAGCTGTGTTCATATATGATTTCATATAACTATGTTCAAAAGTTTGTTTTTAGTCATTTCTTGCTTTTTTGGTTTCATTCAGGCTCTGGATTAACCAATGTTAAGACAGAAGAAACCTCAGAATTAAAGATGGATGCAGAATATAGACATGATTCAGGATTTGAAGTACATCATCAGAAACTGGCAAGTGTAGTCTCCATTCTTAGATTCAATTTAGCTAAAATTAAACAATTTGTTTATGAACCTGTTTCATATAAATTTCTTTAAATGTTGTCCTGTGATTACTGAAACCTGAATCTTGAGAAACCATATTATCTTAAATTGTAAGATAACATTTTTGTAGTAAAAATCTTACACTTTATTATGTTAGATTACATTGTTATTTTATGTTATATTTTTATGTAAGAATGTGGTATATAAATTTTGGGTAAATTATAAATATGAGTGATTTTTGTTTAATCATCATTCATTTAGCAACTACTCAAAATCACAATAGTGTTTAATGAATAGTAATTATAACCAGACCTTGTACTTACAACCAGCACAGTCTCCCTCAGTCATGTGAACATGATCTGGGCACTTGGCACCCAGCTTGCAGTTATGACATCACAATATCCTATGGTCACATGATTGTGCTTTGTGACTTTCACTGTTGGCTTTCCACAAACAAAATCAGTGGTGAAACCGGCACCTTTAAAATATGAGAATCAGACCGTAATAATTTGCCTCAGGAAACAATATTTAGGTATTTAATCTTGTTCACTTTGGAGAAATTATTGGATTGTACATTGCAAATCCATCATCAAGCTAAAAAATGCATTGGAAATCATGTTATCTTCTTACACGATAACCTATTATTTTTATGTTTAGGTATTCTTTGCTGAAGATGTAGGTTCAAATAAAGGTGCCATCATTGGACTAATGGTAGGGGGTGTCGTCATTGCCACAGTCATTGTTATCACTTTAGTGATGCTAAAGAAGAAACAGTATACATCCATCCATCATGGTGTAGTGGAGGTAAATGAAACTAATAAATATTATTCCATACATTATTTCAGAAGCAGACAATGCTAAATAGATTTAAGTCCCTCTGTGTAGATTATGCATTTAGTAGAATGGTGTTAACTTTTATATATGAGATATGTATATGAGATATGTCATCTGTATCCTTAATATTCTTATTTTTAGTATGAGTCAGTTTCTCCAGGTTAATATTCCTATGTTGAATACATAGACCTGTTGTCCAAAAGAAAGCTTAAACTTAAATTTTGGTTGTTTCTATATATCAACCTCATAACAGCATGAAATACATTGTCTATCTCTGTAGTTTTAAGATATTAAAAAGGTATATCTCACCATTTTGAAGATATTAAGTTACAGAATGTTTAACCAAAGAACTGACTGTATTGTCTTTCTGCATAGCATCTATTGGGAAGTAAAACAGAGTGAATGACAATTCTGATGCTTTCCAGGACCAATCCTCATTTGAGTGTTTGTAATGTTCGAAAGAAAATTAGTAGTTCAAAAGAAACTACTAATTAAAACTAAGTTTTATCAGTGGCATATCTAAAATATTTTTATTCATCTTGCCCTCTTTTCTAATGACAGATTATCAAATTATGAAAGTATCATGTCAGCCCATACTATAAACAAATTGATTAAACTGTATTAGTATTAGTGTTATTATTATAACAAGTAAGCAATTATATGACAAAATTTAAGTATCTTGTATGTAGACTGGCCCCCATCTTTTTGCCCTTCAAGCCGCTGGTGAAGATTTTAATAAGGCAATAACATTTTAATATATTTATTTTTATGATTGATTTAGCTTTGCATTTCTCGAGTTGTACAAATAAGGTGAATACTAATGCTGGGAATGAATAAATAAATCAACAATTGTATCAATAGAAAAAATATTTGTAGCTCAGGGTTGAACTGTGAAGTCCTTGGTGCTCTCTCAACTTGATGGTTTTCTTGAGGATATGTCATTACCAAACTAGATAACATCATCAGTGCTAGTAGGGAATGGGGTTTGTTGTCATTTTATGTATTAATGGCCACTAAGATATAAAATAACTGCAAATCCCACTCCCTACTAGCACTGATATTACCTAGTTTGGTAACAAAACATCTGCAAGTAAAACAACTAAGCTCAGAGCACCAAAGGCCCCACAAACAATTGTGGCCTGTCCATGTTTGGCTTTGACTGTAGTCTCCTTTGTCCTGCTCTAGGTGGATGCTGCAGTGACACCAGAGGAACGTCACCTTTCTAAGATGCAACAAAACGGCTACGAAAATCCAACCTACAAGTTCTTTGAACAAATGCAGAACTAGAACACCATAGCAACCTCATGAATTGGACAGCAAAGTGATTGCTTCACTGCCCATCGATGTTCAGCTGAAAGTAATATGGAAATAAGCAAACGAAACAATGTTTTATTATTTACTCATTATCGCCTTTTGACAGCTGTGCTGTAACACAAGTAGATGCCTGAACTTGAATTATAAAATCAGTAATGTACTTTCTTGACATTTCAGTCTTTACACTACATTAATGAATGTTTTTGTGTACTGTAAAGTTAGCTGTACTTAACTAGTGCATGAATAGATTATTTCTTGATTATTTATCATACAGCTCCTTTAGCCAGTTGTATATTATTCTTGTGATTTGTGATGAACAAAAAAAATCAAGTCCTAATTGAAATATACTTTAAGAATTGATGGGGGATGCTTTTTGTGTATGTGGGATTGAGCTGCTTCTCTTCGCCAAGTTTTCCTTTTTCTGCTTACTATGCATTTAAAGACAAAATGTTTTGGAATTTTTTTTTAGAAAGTATTCCAGATGAGTTATTTTCCTCTGCAGTTGCATTTTATTGTACAGATTGTTGCTTCTGCTGCACTAGTGATGTAGAAAATCATGGGAATACACATTTGTTTCTTTGTGCCTGTTTTATGTGCACACCTTTAGGCATTGAGGGAGTAAAGTTTTTTTGCCATGTATCTTTTCATCTAAAAAAGAAAGAAGGAAAAGAAAAAATATCATGCCTGTTAATCATGAGCACTTTTATACCAGGGCAGGGTGAAGGGGAAGGATAGGATAGGATGGGAGAAATGCCTGCTGGTTCAAAAAAATTATAGGGAACCTACAAATGTTTCTGCAGGATAATATACAGAATTGTTGCTTATGAATTGATAGCTTTCTATACTGTGTTACATAAATAAATTACAAATAAGACTTTCGGGCAAGAGTTTTACTTGGAGAAATTACCTTTTGGGAGGAATAATTTTAATAATGACCATCAAGTGGGAGGGTGGGGGGGGGAGTTAGGTTTTTTTTCTTCTGCGAAAAGACATGATTCATAGAATGTCTTCTTTAAATACAATAGATAAAACTAGCAGTGGGTGAGAGGGTGTTTGCCTTGGCATGCCTTCCCTCTAAAATGTCTTTTTTCAGTTTGTATAATAGTGTTTTAATGTAAATAAATACATTCCTGGAGGAGTTTTATTGTATTAGTGTGATTCTGTGATAACTATCCTATATTACTTGCTGGATTGTACACTTGGTTCCATGAAGAATGCTCAGGCATTTCCTGGTAAACACCAAATTGGGGAGGCTGAAGCTCACAAGCTCTCTTTAATGTAGTTATATCCGAGTGAGTTCAGTATGATTTACTTAAGTAATCATAAGTAAATGTACTGTTAAGATTACTGAAATCTTCTCAAATTTTCAAGGTTGATCATCTTCTGGTAACAAGGATATTTGTGGAAGCAGGGGATTAACTTTTCAAGAAACATACTTTAATTTTTGTAAATAACTGACAAAAGAGGCTGCTGCATTCCGGTATGCAGAAAAGGATGTAATTTTAGTCAAAAAACTCCTGGTTCACTGGACGAACATATCTTCTATGGTAATAATGGCACACAGATTTAGTAATCTTATGATATGCTCAGCCCCTGCTGCTTTACAGCCACCTATCCCTTGCCACTGAGCAATCCAGGAAAAAACTCCAAGAGCACTTTACCTAGCTTGCATCATCATGTTATTTTCTTCTGTATAGTCAGGAATATACAGAATTATAGATTTTGTTTTCCTTAAATGTAAATTTACACATACAAGTGCAGTTCTCAAGCTGCACAGCATCAGCATCAAAGGCAACTGAAAGAAACTAATTCAATTTGCAGCATTTGAGCTGAAATTAGTTAATTTGCTCACAATCGTAACTGGAATGAGCACTGCTGTTTTAGAAGGATGCATGTTAATTAAAAATTTTGATAACCTTTTGCTTCCAGTCTAGGAGTCTGATAATTAAGTATTCTGTTCCTGTTTCTTTATTAAATAAGCTACCTAACCATGCTTGACACCAGAGTAGGGGAGGGGGATTTATAGGATGACCTTTCTCCTAAAGTGCTTTGATTGTGATTAGAGCCTGTATTTGCAAAGATTCAGTACTTTCATTATTTCATATGAGTTGTCTATTCTGTATCTCTCAGTTCTATTACAATTACAAAAGACTGAACATATATTAATTTATATTTTCTATATATTGATTCTTCTATTGAAGCAGTGAAATATTAAGAGCTTTCTATTTGGATTAATACTAATCACTAAGTATACAAGGCGTGCAGTAAGAACATTTTATCATATTAATTAAAATGCATTTTACAAAAAAGCCTATTGTCAAACAAGGAATTGTTTTAAACACGTTTTTGTAAAAATATGTAAAAGCCATTTTTAGATCAAACAGTTTCATGTTTTCAATCTAGTGTATCTAGGGCATTTATTGTTTATAGAACAATACTGTTGTAAAATAAAGTTTCCAATTAAAATAATCATAAGAAAAATATTTCTGCTAGTTTTGAACTAATATAGATCAAGGGCCCAAATCTACTGATTATTGACAACAAATCTAAAGCAATCGGTATCATTGTTCCAGAATGTTTAGGGTGCAGACCTACAAAAACTATGAATAATTCATATTTGGACATATAACCAAAATTGCTGTGTAAAATTTTATTTTTTTACTTTTACTATATTGACAATTTTATGCACAAATATTTTAGCGTAAAAATAGAAAATAATTGTTTCATGTAAAATTACCAAAACATTCAACACAAAAGGAAATACATAATTTTAGAGCACATGTCCTTGAAGAGTAAAAATGTATGCAAACCCTCTATTTTACAAAATTTGGGAATATACGATCTATATTATTCTTCTGACAGCCACACAATGCCATTTCACATATAATATTCCATACCCTTGTACTGAAGACCTCAAATTAGTCACAGATTGTCCCTCACAAGAAATACAACAAAATATTTCTAACTTGTTTTATCCTGTCCGTGGTTCTGTTATAAGCAAGGCTTAACATACATCAGCACTATAAACTGGAACAAATGTAACAAGTGCAGCAAACTTCTAAAAGAAATACAATGAAAATGTAAAATTCTGGAAAAAAAAATCAATGTATATAAAAGAGAGGCTGTATGCCATGTTCCTTACTATGGCTTATTCTAGAATATGCATAGCTGAGAGAATATAATAGCATTAACTAATTTGTGATCAGAGTAATCTGAGTCAAAATGAACAGATTTATAAATATGAATGCATAATCTGAGCTACGTTGCTTGTTATGCAGTAACAATCCTAAATCTTATATTGGCATAGAAAGAGTGACACTTTTTTTTTGTTCTTACTAAAATGAAATATGAATTCTTGATAATATATTTCAAATGAACAATTCTTTATAATTATTGTACAGATTGGAGAAGAAAAAATAACAAAATATTAATAGAATTTAAACTATTTTGTATTCACTACACATCCGAGTGAATTGGATTTAACTGGCCACAAGATTACATGCTTTCTTTGCCCAAAATGATCCTTAAACACAATATATTCCTGTATATTTTTTTTAGTAACTTGAAAATGAGTAAATAAAACCATGAAGTATATCTTAGAAACTAGTGGGGCTGTTACAGTAACAGCATCTCTACGACTAGGATGCTTAGAACTAAGTCATATTGTATGATCATTGCTTATGGAAGCATGATATTCAACTAAGTGAATTGTTGATAAAGGATAAAGATTCTATTCAACTTGGCTATATTTTTGATTAAGTGAACCATAACTTTTAATGGCCTTAATTCATAATATTTATACCAAACTAACCAAGAGTAATAAATATATCCATGAATGTGTTTCCCAGTAAAAAATAATAAAACAGGTGCAAACAGTGCACTATTGTCAGCATTTCTGGATTTCAACTGGGTATAATTTTAAAAACTATTTTAAATTTACAGGACTATTGTTTTGTCAATATTTTTTTATTTCCAAAGCATTAAAACAAAGCTTGGAAACCAAGTAATTTAAAGAAAGTTTTTTTTTTTTGACACAGCTATTTATATAACTTTGAGAAATCAAACTCCATTCTTTAATTCTATTACTCAACAAGAAGGGGTTTCTTTCTGTGATTAACTTAAGTCTTCAGTTGAAAAACAATTACAGTGCAAGTATAAAAGCAGAAACAGCTGATATACTCTGCAGTGTAGATTAAACAAAGCAAATTTATTCTTTGGATGAGAGACAAATTTCAAGTTTTTAATTCCTACAATAAAAATGTGGAAATCCTTTTTGTGCCAGACATTAAGCTTAACAAAATTTCTCAAGATAGTTAAGCATTTTCCCCTCAAACACACATATTTATCTACAGATATCAAAATACTCATAATTGGCTTATTGGCATTAAATTTGGATTTCTCTTCAGCAGTTACCTTTTTTCTTGCTATGGGACAAAGAAATCACCTTTATATCAATGTTTTTCTTACAACCTGTCATGCTTAAAGTTATAATGAGGATAGCTAACAGAAACTGTTCTAATTTTAGAAATTTATTAACATAGCATCTGAAGAAGTGCAGAGACCAATTTTTTTTAAAAAAAATCTGACTGTTCTATATGTGAATGCTTTACTTTAAGCTCTGAAAAAAATAAGCAATGTAGCACAACATAATACCAACAGATCTTCAATTTCCTTATAATTCCCAAGCTCCTTGCTACAACCTGTATGTCTTCATATTGTAGAACCTGTGGAGTGCCATTAACATTCATGAAATAACATCTTTAAGTGAAAAAGGCCCTAATTTATGAGCGTTCCTTGTAGAAAATCATGCATCATATTGAATTGCCAATTAATAGATGCAGTTCTAATTTTAAAACCAGAAACTGCTAAGTGTAAAAGAATGTTGTCAAGCTTTTAGGTCCTAGTCCTCAGTTCTCTTTTTCTGTTTGCAGAGATGCTGTAGCCAATGCAACTGCTGTGACCGGTTGTGTAATCCCATGCAGTTGCATCTTTGCCAGTTTCTTTTGTTCACATTCTGTCACCAATCGATTCAGTTCAGCTGCACTGTACCCAATGAGAGTCTTCAAGTCACACACAAACTTGTATACAAACCTTTTGCCTTGTACTTTGCAGATCATGTCACCATCGTAGTAATACCTTCATTGAGGAAAGGAAATGCAACAAGAAGACAAATGGAAAGTAACTAAACCTGGCCCATTTTTTAAAATTTATAAAATTTGTCTTTTGCAATAAAATTGATTATCTTTTTTTCTGTGATTCCCTCAAAATCTGTGCCAATTCAGAAACTATAAAGCAGTGAGATGCAGGTGGCACAAAACATTGAGAAGCACACCCATATCATGTTAGATAATCTCCATTTCATTTAAATTTTAGCTTAACTTAAATTTTAGCTTTATAGCTGCCAGAACTATGATTTCCTGCATATTCAATATCACTATCGAATTATTAAATAATAAAACATACATTAAATCATACATTTGCATGATTCAAATAGCCTATGACGATATTTCTGTCCATCCTCATATGTACTGGCACCATGAAAGACTCCAGTGTTCAGACTGGAGAATATTTGTGAGAAACCGAATACAGTGGATGTATAAAATCTGATAAACCGGGGGGGGGGGGGGGGGGAGCCACTAAAGCATTTAGCACAACTAAATCCTTTAAGTTGGTAAAAAGAAAGATGGTTCCCAAACTCTATTTTTAAGAAATATGTGGCCCTTTCTGTAAACAACTTCCTTTGTCTTAACTGAGAGGGAAATCATGTCAGAGTCTTATTGAAGCAGCTTGTAAGCAAGTTTGCAGGCAAGTAAATAAATATTTGAAACAAACAAGCCATATATTAGGAGTATCTTTATAAGGAGCAACAGAATGTGAAGCTTTTTAGTTGAAAGAAATATAAAAGGATTTTCCAATATTAGGAAAATATTTTCCCATTGTCATATTGTAATTTGAAACTATAAATGATACCAATTGAAGATGGAAGATTGAAAACTCCACTGAAGATGAAAAGAAGTATTTTATTACAGAATACATTCTTTTAATGTAAGTTGTACCTATGTTAACATTTTTTATGTGGATACCTCTGCCTTCTGGAACCACTTTTCTCCCGAAATCCAAAAGGTTTTCCCACACTGTGTTGGGCTTTGAGAAAGCCTTTTTAAGGAGGCTGTATGGCAGGGTGGTTTATGATGTACCTTTTGATTTATAGTGTTTAACTGATTTTCTGTTTCCTCAACATGAGTATTAATCATTTCTCTATTCTTGTTTTTTTATTTTAATCTTAATTATTTATTTTTTAAGCTACTCCATTGACTAAAAAGGGCATCTTGAAGGACAGATCCACTATCAAGGCAAGAATCAGATGAACAAAACTTGAGCCCAACACAAGAAAGAAATTTGTGAAAACACTCACTCACTTCTCACAATTTTAATGAAGATAAAATAGAGAGGAAAAGTAGCAAAGAAAGCTTTGCTGAAAAGTCAGCTGCAACAAATTCCTCCTGTGCTTCAACCATTTTGATGTTAATTATTTAATTTTGAGAATTGAATCCAATATACATTTTTCTTTATTTTATACTGCTGCTTAGATTATAAGACTCTAATTGGATCCTATAAAGCTTTTATCGATCATGTCTATTGTTCTAGAACTTTCAGCTGAAAAGCAATGCAAGAATGCTATAAAATCAATCGAGTTTTTAACTTACCGTAAAGCACGACTGAGTTTTTCATAATTCATTGTAGGCTTATTTTTACGTTGTCCCCACTTTTGGGCAACTAGTTCTGGTTGATTTAGTTTAAACTCTCCTTCGTCACCGACCCATGAAATGCAATCTCGGGCATCTTTATCAGTCAGAAGCTCAAGCAAGAATTGCCATAACTGGATTTGACCATTGTTTCCTATTATGATTAATGTGCAAATATATATATATATATATTAAGTATTTCATCTGTTATAAAGTTAAGGCAAGCAGAATAAAATAGTAAAGATAAAATTTAGGTAACTGTATCTAGGTAATCCTTACTTACCAACCACAAGTGGAACTGGCAACTCTGTTGCTAAACAATGTAATCAGTGAAATGTCATGTGACCACTCCAAAATAACATGTGTTATGGCTGCAGTCACTAAGCAAATTACCTGTGGTCATTAAGCATGATACCACATGATTGCAATTGCTTCCTTCCAGCGTTCCCACTGACTTTGCTTGTTGGAAGCCAGCTGTGAAGGCTGGTGAATAGCATGAATATCAATCATGTCACTGTGGAACACTATGACCATCATAAAATATACTGGTTGCTAAGCAGACAAATCACAAATCTGTGGGGATGCGATGGTAACTACAACTTTGAGGACCAGTCACATATCTCCTTTTTTGCACCATCATAACTTTGAACAATTGCTGAAACAGCAGTCAGTAAGGAAGGACTATCTGTAATCTACTTAAAAAGAAGAAACTAATATAACAATAGAAAATCTTCATCAAAAATTAAGATCAACTAAAATGTCAATGAAGAGACTAAGCTTTTTACTTATTAAAATTCTACAAGTTAGAATTCAAGTATAAAATATGCCAAAATGTTTTTTACAATTTATATCAGCTTTCCATAGTTTGGATATGCTCCACAAGCTACAACTTACTTCTCCTGCATCACCATTGCTGAAAATCATAGGAATAGACAGATACATATTTGCAGATCAGGCAGGTTGAAGAAGATTTAACTCAATTAAAATATTTCTTAATTCAAAAGCTTAACATTTTAGTTAATTCTAATTAATACTATTTGTGAAGTCTTGCATTTCAATCTCAATTTACAAAATTACTTAACAAAAGTGTTTAGTGCTGCTTGTAACCATTCATGATTGTAACCAATGATGAAAGTTTATACATTTTAATAAAATTTGTTAGTTGGGAAGGTGCCATCAGATTCCTGATTAATGTGGCTCTCCTACATTTTCTATAGTAGAAAATTCTTGAAGAGACTTACACCAAACTTAAACATAAATTTAGTGAGAGATGATTAAACATCCTTGGGATTGAAATCTTCTGAAAGAGTTACTAACATTATTTTTTTAAAAAAATAATGGTAGTGAAACTATTTCAAATACTTTTTGAGGGGAAGCATTAAACTACAATAAAAAGTTCATAATTCATAAATAAATAATTCAGTCCTTCTGAAACAGATGCTTTCTCTTTATTGGAGAAAATATTTAATTTCTCAATGAAATATGGATGGAAAATTAAAATACAAGAGTAATAAAATATAAAGTGTGCCTTTATATAGTTTTATATTTCCAGAAATTGCACTTCATTTCTAGATTTTCACAAATGTCTGGCAACATAGGCATTTCCCTTTAACTTCAAAATCATTGTCTGTCTTTAGAATAATAATTAAAATAATTGCTTTAATAAAAAAAAATACCTGTTCTGTTACCAGGTGAACTTCTATCTTCCCCTGAAATCCTTGGAGCTCTTTGTACTTTTGCTGCCTTTGCACTACTATTAATTACTTTAATGGTGGTTGGAGTAGAAGGCTGAACTGAAGCTGGAATAATCTGCACAGCTAGAGAGGACAAAGCATCAGACAATAAATTTACAAATAACAAAACACATAAATTGCTATTTCCACCATAACAGAGACGACCTCTCAAGATACTAAATTTTTTTTTATGGGCAATGCATAATGTTCTGCTTAATATGATGTAATTAAAAAAGGAATATACAATGAATCAGCAACATAACTAATGTTTTATACTAGAGGCATTATTTCTTAACCCCTTTATCTGTAACCTGTACTCTACATGTAAACTAAAAATGGAATTTAAAGAGACAATTTTGAGAAAGTACAAAGTGGATTTTACGTCGGTTTAACTCCTGGTGACTCTGGGTCCTACTGAATCTCTATTACTGATGTTATTACTGGCCTGCCTGAAGTGAATGGGAGTTAGAGGCATTGTTTTGTAATGGTTCTGCTCCTGAGTAGGTAATTTCAGTTTATATTCATGGAGAAACAGAACTAAAGGCCTTACTAACTCCAATATGAGCTCTTAGCTTTTCCCAAAGTATATCCTATTTTCCCAACAACTCAGAGATTAATTCATTAGGTAAGCTTCTCTTCAACTGATCTGATGACAAATACTAGTGCTGTAACATCCAAGGTCAAATTAGAGATCTAAAGAAACGCCTGAACCTGTACTTGGAGGCTGTTGGTTCTGGATTTGGCAATAGGCTTAGAAAATATTCTTTGCAATTAAGTTATTTTTTGGGGGAGGGATATAAATTAAGTATTAATCAACTAGGTTTTCCAGCAGTAACATAATTTTAGTTCAAGTATAATTACATGAGTATATCTGCAGAATGGACTTTTCTCAGTAAAAAAATAATAATTTCAATTTAATTTAATTATAGATACTTTAAATTACAGATTTAACTTTATAAAAGTTGTTTTTGTTTTTATAGTTTAAGTCTCTAATTAAAGTATTTTTCTTTTGTAAGTATTCAAAGAATGACAACTTACGTTGATCAATAGTAACTGTTGCTATTTCTCCAGAGTGTTCCTGGCTAGCTAGTACATCTGCAATAGATAATAAAGACAAAATTTTGCTATTAAGAAAATGTTGTTGCAATTGATAAACAAGGAAAACAAAGGAAAATATAAAAAGGATGTGAGGATTTTATGTACAGTATTATAAACTGAAGATAGGACAAAATAGATTTTGTTTTGTTTGAAGCCAGAAGAATTCATTACATTATTGTGTTCTGGAAAACTGTTTCAGATCAGCCATGGTTTGGCAGGACTGAAACACCAATGCTTTAATTGTTCTGTGTTTTAGACAAAAAAAGAAAAAGAAAATTTAGATAGAGCAAACAGGGCAAGGTTGGGAAGCATTACTCCCTCTAACCCCCTCTAAAGCTCTCAGAATGGCAAATCTCACTAGTCTTCCTTCCCAACTTTTCCTTCCCTGTTTTCTCATGCAATATCCCAACACGCATATCCCACCATATCCCTGCCCCCTTATTTTCAGCACTTTTACTCATCATCTCAGCTACTACCATAGCTTCAGCCAAGGTGACAGCACAAGATATCCCAGTGCTCTACCTGCCCCTCCATCTTCCCAGCACCTTCCCATAGCTATTACTGCTGATACTCCATAATACATATTCTAAAAGCCTGATCATCCCCCAGTATCACAGTGCCTTTTCTTTTTCTTCAGCTGCTACTGATATCCCAGGAGAGTATATCCTACCAGCCAACTTTCCCATCAATTTTTTCACCCTTCCTCAACTTAACAGACTCTTTGGCTTTTTTCTTGATTCCACCATCACCACCACGGCTACCTGAATAAACTCCATTTTACTCAAGAACAAGGCAACCACTTCACTCTATCCATGGATCAAATAACCCAAAACCAGCTATTCTATATCTGGAACATTTTGTACATTTTACTATAAATATACACTGTAAACCTTTATATACCTATTACATTAATTACATTATAAATTCTATAAGACAATTTCAGTTCATACTTTTTCTTTAAATTCCCAGTCTTTTTCACCAGTTAACTTCTGCTATTGAAAATGCTTAATTATGGATGGATATGTTTTTGTTAAGAGGGAGAGATGTATTTATTTAACTTTGTATGGTTGAGAAAGTGGATATTAGCTAGATTCCCAATGTTATCTACCTGTCAAATAACATTTAGTCAGGTGACTAGCTTAATGTTTATTTAATACAGGACAGCCATCTTTATTTATTTATTTATTATTTATTATTCATATTTCTATGCCGCCCAACTCTCTGAGGACTCTGGGCGGCTTACAACAAAGACAATATGAATAATATACAATAAGAGACATTAAAAAACCCATACACACCGCTCATGGCCAGATTTTGCAAGTTCGCAGCGGCGAGATCAATGGCCCCAAGCCTGACGGAAAAGCCAGGTTTTCATCATTTTCCGGAAAGCCAGTAGAGTGGGAGTGGTCCGGGCCTCAGGAGGTAGCTGATTCCAGAGAGCCAGGGCAGCCACAGAGAAGGCCCTCCCCCGCGGACCCACCAGCCGACATTGTTTAGCTGATGGGACCCGGAGGAGGCCAACTCTGTGGGATCTTACCGGTCGCTGGGAACTATGCGGTAGAAGACGGTCTCAAAGATAGCCTGGCCCTAAGCCATATAGGGCTTTAAAGGTAATAACCAACACCTTGAATTGTGACCGGAGACCGATAGGAAGCCAGTGCAGCTCACGGAGGATTGGTGTAATGTGGGTGTACCTAGGTGCACCCACGACTGCTCGAGCGGCTGCATTCTGGACCAACTGTAGTCTCCAAACACTTTTCAAGGATAGCCCCATGTAGAGCACATTGCAATAATCCAACCGTGAGGTGACAAGGGCATGAGTAACTGTGAGAAGAGTCTCCTGATCCAGGTAGGGTCGCAATTGGTGTACAAGGCGAACCTATACAAAGGTCCCCTTGGCCACAGCTGCCAGGTGTTGCTCTAATCTCAGCTGTGGGTCAAGGAGGACATCTAAATTGTGAACCCGTTCTGAGGGGGACAGCTTCTCCCCCCCCCCGAGGGCTAAGGATGGACAATCGACATGGTCCTTGGGAGGCAATACCCACAGCCACTCGGTCTTGTCAACCCAGACAAGTCTGAGCCTGTTGACTCCCATCCAGACTCTCACAGCCTCCAGGCACTGGCACATCACATCCACTGCTTCACTGAAATGATGCGGGATGGACATATACAGCTGGGTATCATCGGCATACTACTGATATCCCACCCTGTATTGTCAGATGATCTCCCCCAGTGGTTTCATGTAGATGTTGAATAGAAGGGGAGAGAAGACCGAACCCTGAGCCACCCCACAAACGAGGGGCCTAGGGGTCGACCTCTGTCCTCCTATCAACACCGACTGAGACCGACCAGAGAGATAAGAGGAGAACCACCATAACACGGTGCCTCCCACTCCCAACTCCCTTAGTTGGCCTAGTAGGATACCATAGTCGATGGTGTCAAAAGCTGCTGAGAGGTCAAGTAGCACCACGATAGAGGAAGACCCTTGGTGGGGCAGCGGATTAAAGTGCTGTTAAGTAGCAATTAGTTGCCAGCTGCCTACAATTACTGCGAGTTCAAATCTCACCAAGCTCAAGGTTGATTCAGCCTTCCATCCTTCCGAGGTAGGTAAAATGACGACCCAGATTGTGGCGGCAATAAGCTGACTTTGTATAAAAAGAACACCGCTTAGGGGGAGCCAAAAGCCCTACTAAGCAGGTATATACAAAAGTATGAAGGCTATTGCTTAACGCATTGTAAGCTGTCCTGAGTCTCCGGAGGATCTGGACCCTTTTCAATCTGGCTTCAGACCTGGCTAAAGCACGGAAACTGCTTCGGCCGCGCTGATGGACGATCTCTGGCGAGCCCGGGCTCGCCAGAAATCGTCCATCAGCGCGGCTGAAGCAGTTTCCGTGCTTTAGCCAGGTCTGAAGCCAGATTGAAAAGGGTCCAGATAATCTGTTTCATCCAATGTTCGTAGGAGCTGAAGTGCCACCACTTCAGCTCCACTTTAGGCATCAGAGGCATGCATTCTCTGCAGAATAGCATTTGCCCGGATATCCAAACACAGCACACACACAATGACTTTTGGGAAGTCCTCACAAAAATGACTTTTTTACTAAGCCTTGAAAAGTGACACTCTATGATCTACTCCTTTTTGCAACAGCAGTTGTTTTATGCTTGGTGGATGTGAATGGATTAGATTCACAGATTCTGCCATTATATATTTGATTTTATGAACTGTGGTAGCTATTATTTTGTTGTAAAGCTTACTGTATGTTTTGAATTCAATTTACAATGGTGGATACTGCTGCTTAAAGTCAATTTCACCTGGAACAGCAAGCAAGCAAACAAACAAATACCGGTAAATAAAACATTGGGTATCCTTAGCATTATACAAAATTGTGCATTTTTATTTAATGTCTGCTTATTTTTCAAAGGTGGACTGAAATCTTTTTAAAATTGTATAAAATTGTTTTTGTAAAACTGCAAAGATAGAAATGGATTATAATTTCACATAGCCAAATAGCATTTAAATTCATATTTCATGCATACATTGTCTGAAAACTAGAATATCCACAATGTAAAACATTTATTTACTTTTTAAAAAGCACACTTGCTAAGAAAACACACATACATTTTCGAAGAAGTTCCAGATGGCTCCATAGGATTTCTCCCCGAGGGACTCTTTGGAAAAAATCTTCTTGGCTGAGGCTACACAGTTCTCTTCCTGGAATGCTAAGTGTATTGAGGTCAATGTCTGTCATGCTGAATTCCTTCATCACCCATACAACCCAATGCAGTACCTGATCAGTTGACCATTGTACTGGATCTAGGAAAATAGAAAGAATTCATTTTCCCAATGCTGAAATATGACATATTCTATATAATGTACATTCTGCAAAAATAATTAATCATAATCATCATAAAATTCCAGCAAAAAATAGTCATCAGCAGAAGCAACTGAAAATTAGTAGGCTCAAATCTAATATATCATTAATTAAAATTGCAATTTCTTTCAGAATCATTTGGAATTCATCACCTGAATCATCAGTTTTAGGAAAGAAAAACTTTATAACAAAATTGTGTGAGTGGTCCAGAACAGTGTGAGTCACAGAGAGGATGTACAGGGGAGGACACTTACCTAGCAACTTGCAATCTTCCCTGCTGGTTTCCCCACTAACTTTCTGGAGGAGTCAGCAGAAAAGTTTGCAAATGGTAATCAAGTGATTGCATAGGGCTTGGCAACCAGGTGTAAAAGCAATTTGCCAAGTGCCGAAATTGCGATCTCATGACTGCATGGGTGCTGCAACAGCCACAACTTTAAGGACCAGTTCTAAGTTTATATATTGAGTACCATCGTATCTTTAAATGGTCACTGAACAAATAGTCATGAGTCAAGGACTACCTGTAATGCTATCCATTATGTTTTCAACAAACATTGAAGCTGTTAGTAAATAAAATTCAGTATCATAATACATTCCCTCATTTACAAGTTCAGTTGTTGCATATCCATAGGCTATAAAAACTCATGTCTGTTGATAGTAACTGGATAGACAAAACAATGTTTGATTCCATCTATGGCAATTGCTATACAGTAATTAAGTTTCAATTTTAAATCTATAAACCACATAAAGCTAAACAGAAGTACTTGCAGTGGATGAAACAGGAAGATCAAAATGATATTCTACTAAATAATTTGTTTTAGAGTTACATGCAGAGCCAGAACATTCCAGCATTCCCCAGAATGTTCCACTCTTCTATCATAATGTACCAACCTAGACTTTGCAGGAGTGGTTGAATAATTTTACAGAAATAAATTTCCCATAACACAGATGGTTCATGATGTTTTAGACATGGTCTAAAATGGCATGTTCTAGAAAGTTTACTTCTAGATAACTACTAAACTCAGATGACCCTATCATCATATTTTGAGAAAATGAGATGTATGGAGCAATAGACTTTGTACACCCCTAATTCTTATCGTTTAATGATACAATGTCTTACCATAGGGTATTCCTAAGCGTTCTTGTTCTTTACGGTACCCTTCTAATGCTGCAGCCCATCGAGTTACTTGTTCTGATGTTTCATCAGATATAGTGGTAATATGTTTAGTTCCATCTAATGTTATTACTTGAGTTTCTTCAACAAGGTGTGCTTCAGTTTCAGTGTGATGGGCATCTGGATCAATCACTACCTCAACTGTTTCGACCGGTTTTACAATTTCAAGGATGTTTAACTTGGGATCCATTCCTATATACCGAAAAAGAAAGTGACTGTATATACAAACATAATATTTATAAATAATGAAATAGTATGCTACCTAAATGTAATATTAACATAATGAGCAGGATTATTACTTAAATTGCCTCTTCAAATGCAGTTTTTGTTTAAAAAATCATATCGGAAAAAAGTTATTAGCCTTTATTCTCTACAACGATAAATTTCATTTTTTAATGGTATATTATATGTGAAATATTCCTATATGAACTAATTAGCAGAGGATTTCATTTCAGTTTTTTCAAAGTTATATTGCATCTCTCATGAATCAAGAGAAGGGAAAGCAAGTGAGAGAAAAAGTAATGATGCCCCATGATACTTTCATAAACTGTCCATATCTATCCCAGCTCTCCATTATGAAACTTAGGAATTATTAGGAACTGGTGCCAAAAGTATTTTCCTGTTCCCTCTTCGCCACCTTATCCTTCTATTTATACCTTTTCACATTGAAAGCCTATAATAATCTATAATAATTTACCTTGCCTCGATATTACTTGGACACTAAGCTGCACAGTTCCATCTGTTTTCACACCTTGATCAAACAGACTACGGTCTGGATCCAGCTTGATAACAAAAGATTTAGAAAAATGTTGAAGTCAACAATTCATAACTATCAACGTGAACATTTCTTAAAAATTTCAAGAAGTATTGACTTTAGAAATACATGTAGTCTTCAACTTACAACCATTCATTTAGTGACTATTCAAAATTAAAGTGGTACTGAAAAAAGTGAGTTATGACCATTTTTACACTTACGACTGTTGCATGGTACATGATTAAAATTTAGATACTTGGCAACTGGTTCATATTTATGATGGTTGCGCTGTCCTGGGATTACGTAATCATATTTTAATGACCTTCTGACAAGCAAAATCAATGAGGAAGCCAGATTCACGTAGCAACTATATTACTAACTTAACAACTGCAGTGATTCACTTAACAACTGTGGTAAGAAAGGTTGTAAAATGGGACAAAATTTACTTAAATGTCTCACTCAGCTACAGAAATTTTGGGCTCAATTGCGGTTGTAAGTTGAGGACTATCTGTAAGATGTGAAACCATTATTATCCAATCACAAATAACAAAGCTATCAATTTTAAAGACATATGCACGTGGGCTACACATACACAAACTTACGCAACATTATATGGCAATATCACAAAAATCAGTATCATATTTAACATGTCAAAATCGTTGCAGATCAAAATAATTTCCTCCCTGCACCCCAGGATGGAATAATCTTTTGGAAGTTTGTTGAAAATAGCATTTATACTGCACAGTACTGTACTACTTATTCTCTATAAGCTAGATATTCCTTAAACAAAGACAGCTTTCTGCTCTCATTTAGATACCCAAAAGATGTGATTCATCTGAATAAATCAAAATTCTATTGGTTTTTTTCTGATGTATTTATAACCAAACAATGGCTTGTTTTGCATCCTGGAACAATCTGTTTTCACCATCCAAGCCAAAACTTTCCTCTACATGCACTACTATATTGCACAAACTTTAGTATTTTACATTTAAAGTAGGCTAGATTATTTGCTATAATTTAGCTTTCTCATATTCATACTTGACCTTATATTCTATTTTCCTAAATAAATATTAACTTTCCTTTAAATAATTCAAAAACTCTTATATAAAAGGTAGCAATTAGTTTGATAAATGTATCAGATGTGAGAGGGGAAACATAAGTAGAATGGTTAAAAAAAAAGTAACATGTTGTATAAAAGAAGTATACATGAACCTATGACTGGTCTATATTGGACTAAATCTATATTGATTTACTACTAAATCAAACTAGCTCTAAAACTGATGCTTATTTACAACTCTTTAACTATTTGTGCTTATACCTGTATATCTTGCAGACAGATTTCATGGGCTTCTAAGGAACATTGAAGTCTTGGTTCCAGTAGTTTCTTTAGGTTTCCAACTGGTTCATTGATATCAATAGCCTGACTTACAAATTCTGCAGTAGTGTAAGTCTGTTCAACAATGCTGAAATGAAAGAATTAAAAAAACAATCCACTGTATTTTAAACATTTTTTCTAGAATAGATTTTTAATTTGTTGACCTAAATCTGATTTGAACATTTTTTTAAAAGTTCAATATTGGACATTGACAAGAAGTACACGTAGATAATTCATATGTAAACACCTAAATCAATGTCACTTCCAATTATTAAATGATTGATGACATGAAGGTTACAGATGGATAGTTAATGAAACTATTTTATTTTGAATTCTGAAGTCCACTAAAGTAGGCATGAGACAAAAACCACAATAATTTATTTGAGTACCAGACCTAAATGGGGCTTTTTCATATAAAAATGCATTTTTAATTAATTGCAAAATTTTGGAATTTATGATAATTTGGGAGAGAGGGTGCAGTCTTTTGGCAAATCACCTAGAGATTTAGCATATCATTAAATGTTTCTGTTGTTTCTACACCCTATAAAGAATCTTCAAATGGATAAGGATGTGATTAAGGCAAGAACTATTTTTTTAAAAGTCACATAAGAAGGAACAAAAGAATTCTAAGAATTCTAAGTACATTACATACATCACAAAAATCAAAATGTTGGCAGATGATTAGCAGCAGTAATCCACAAAATTCTTGACTAGTATTTTAATACTAATAAAGAACTGAATCAAAGATCAAGTCAACTCTATGAAACTGCACTGACAACTATAAAACAATATTTTCCCTACCAATTAAATATTTCTATTAGTTATTTTGTAAGTAATATGTACTCTGGCTTTAAAGAAAGTCCTGTTCATGTTATATTTTTATTTCAATTTTATAAACTAACCCTAAAGTAATAAGGGATGAGGAAAATCATCTGTTGTTTCAATTTGTTGCAAGCATCAAAAGTTCTTTGAACAGTAATAATAAATTTATGCTTTCTATCCTTTATAAAAAACTCGTATATTTGCATCCTTAAAGTCAAGAAAAATATTATTTCCATATAATTGAAATGAAAACATTTTTTAAAATGGATTTAATCTTACTTTACTAATCAGAAAGACAACTATAAAAATAATCATGTATGCGGTCCCATGGAATCTTTCAATATACCTTTCTTCAGTGCACTCTTGTTTTTCAGTTCCATCAATTTCTATTTCTATTAGTTCTTCTGCTTCTCTTTTAGTCATGGTTGAAATATTTCAAGAGATAGCCTACAAATTCAAACACAAATACAAGTAGTCCACATGTGTTAAAATAAAAAATAAAAATGATTTTATGTAACATGCATTTTTACTATTTCATACAATCTGAAAAAAAAGATACAGTAGCATAAAGAATGCATGTTAGTTTGTTGACTACAAATATGAAGCAATAATGGTTAATAATAATAAATACTAGAATTAATAATAATTCTAGTATTCCTTTACAAATAAAAATGCTGCTTTAAGTTGTTGACAAGTGCTATATAAATACACTTGAGCATTTTTAAAGTACTTTTTTTGCCCTTCAAACTTGAAGTGCTGCACAGCCTTTGAAATCACTTAGACAGTAAACAAATCACTTGTGTTAAAATTGTTTAAATACACAATAATAACCTCATATATTCTGGATTTATTTTTAAGAAGACATTACAGCACTGGCTCCTTTAGAAATCTTGTACAGGTGTCCTCAAGTTATGATGAATGTTATAGCTTAAAAGAGTTACCGTATCTTTAGTCTGCATGCATTTGCCAATTAAAACATTCATTTTAAAAGGCTGGCCTATACCCTTCAACTTTAAAGACAAAATGGTGCTTTAGAACATTAAAGTACAGCATTGTCTGCAGTTGTTTAAACTAAATACATCTCTCCCTTGGATCTCATGGCAACTTTAGAGGGTGGCCAAGAAAAGGCATGGCAGAGAAGGGTTCCCATCACCCCACCAGCTTATTGCCTTCATTTTGGAAATATTGCAGTCCTATATTAATGCGATTTTACATTACTTTCCATTTCAAAATATTCAGCTTTGTCTTCCCCAATATGGAAAAAAAATAATTTCCAAGAATTCTAGCTACACAGCACCAGATATACAGCAAAGGCAGGTTAGAGAAACAAGAGCAGGCATTTGGAGAACTCAATTGGATATAACCAGGGAACTTTATAATCAGTCTACCAAATAGTGTAATATACACACCTCAGCTAGTCCTTACAAGAATTATAAACTTAAGAAATAACACCAGGCCTTTAATTTTTCTCCTATGGAAATCTTTCTCTTTTGAGCATCACAGGCTATGTTCACAACATGCTTACCACTACTTAATTTAGCCATGATTTACTGAATCAACCAAAAGATTCACAAAATACAGTGAGCCATAAAATTATCAATCTCTCTCAGTATACATAACATGCTGGCTAAAATATATCTGGCTAGTTTATGATTCAGTCTACTATGAGAACTCAACTATTTTAAGCCATGGGGCTGGTATTGTTTCACTACTAACATCTGGAAGATGCTCTTGGGAGCCTAATGAAATTGGAAGCTTTGGAGTTGAAAAGTTAAACATTTTAAATTAAAAACAAGGGGATGTTATTTTGCTCCTTACAATGAGGAATTCCATTGGTTGGTTAATTACTGTAGTCATGCTGATCAAGAAATAGTAAAAGAGCATAAAACTCAAAGCCAGACATTCTTTTTTCCCTCTATATCTATATCCTGCTTTACCTGGTATTTTTAAAGACAAATAAAACTAATAATTAATTGCCCCCAAACCAGTTCTTGGTCCTTTATTAAACTGAGGTTTTCCAAAAAAAAGAGTAACCCTACATACGCATGCAGTAAGAACTTACACAAAAAAGTAGTTTACAGGTAGTCCTGACTTATGACCACAATTGAGCCCAGAATTTATATTGCTAAGTGAGAAATTTGTTAAGTGAGTTTTACCCCCTTTTATGACTTTTCTTGCCACATTTGTTAAGTGAATCACTGCAGTTTATACATTAGTAACACGGTTGTTAAATGAATCTGGCTTCCCTATTGGCTTTACTTTGTCAGAAGACCAGAAAAGGAGATCATGTGACCTTAGGAGACACAACAACTGTCATAAATATGAACCAGTTGCCAAGCATCTAATGTAAATCATGTGACCATGGGGATGCTGCAATGGTCATAAGTGTGAAAAATGGTCATAAGTCACTTTTTTCTGTACACTAAATAAATTGTTGTAAGTCGAAGACTACCTGTATTTCTAGTGTGTGCCATCAAAATTACAAGTAACAACTGCACTGAAGAAACAATGTTGCGCGTTCCTTGTCTCCAAAACATAAGAAACTATAAATATAAACCCTTCTTTGTCATAATAATAAATACATTTCATTTATCCCTAGTTCTCGTTTTCAAAGCAGCCTTACTGCACTTTATAAACAGGATGTACCGTGCTGATATACTTACTTACAAGGTAACTTTTGCTACCAACTACGGCTATCCACCAGACGCCCCTTGTTCCTCACTGAAATAATTACACATCGATTTTGACAAAATATACGGCTGTAGCAGTTGAACGTAACTAAAATAAGCCGACAAGTCAAGACTAAGAAAACTGCGAAAGAAAACTGTACTGTTACTAATGTGGAGCGTTTCAAACACGGAGATGGCGAAAACGCGTTTAAAATTGAGGGAAGGAGGGAAAGGGGCTGCCGAAATAATTTTGAAATCTGTTGTCAGATACCCTCTCCGGGACACAACGTTGTCAGAAAAAAACAAAAACAAAAGCATGTATATCAACCTATCCCTGTGTGGAGACAAAAAAGGCGCCTGCCAAAGGGACTTGGCTTTCGGCGGGAGTCCCGAGGCCTTTTTTTCCAATGTCCAAAAGAGGAGACGAACAGGACGCAGGGATCCTTCCCGCCCCATGATTCGAGAGAAAGAAAAGGAAAAAAAAAAAAAAAGGCAAAAGCTTGCCAAGACGAAGAGGCACCAAGGGGGAAGAGGGGGAAAAAAACCCTTCCCCCGGTCCAGGCCTTCCTCCGTCACCCGCGGCGGCGCCTCCTTGTTGTTTGAACTCGAAACGGAAATGAGACTCGCGCCGCGCGGAGCAGAAACGGAAACAAAACACAAGAAGTGAGGAGGCCACGAGACCCCCCTCCCGCCCGGATACAGCGCGAGGCGCTTTCCTCTTCCCCCTCCCGCTCACTTTCCTCCGAGCCGCGAGTCCCGGAGTTCCCGCTTGAAGACTCACCAGCCGCCGCCGCCACCTCACGGTCTCCGTCACAAAAACAATCCAGCCCCGCTGCGACTGGAGCAGCGCCGCTGCTTTCTCTTTTCCGCCGTGGCAGCTACGTCGGTTCAACCAAGAAGCTCCTATTTTCCCTGACAGTCCTGGCGGCGAAGAGGAGAGGGTGGAGGGGGGAAACCCTTAGCGGACTCCCAACTCTGGCGGTCGGTCGGCTAGGCCTGCGTGCGGGGCCCTGGCGGGGGAAAAGCGCAGATACACGATTCCCCCCCACCCCCGCGCGCCAGGGCAAAAACTACGACTCCCAGCGCCCCTTGCGAGCTGGCCTGCTCTGCTATAGTTAAAATTCAAAGTATTTTTACAAGCGCCACTTTAAATCGGAAGTGAATCCTTCTGTTTCCGGTAGGCGTACGGGCCATCGGTTAAAAGAGTTTTTCCGAGTTTTTAAATATCCTTTCCTCATTAGAAAAGAGCCGGAAAGGAATTTCGAGTAGCTCCGCTAGAGAGAAGGTGAAGGTGAGCCGTGTTTAGATAAGATAAGTCACCGGAGACGGGCGGTCAAAAAATAAAATTCCCGAAACCCATTGCGACTTTCGGTGTCGGGGCGGGGCCTTTTGACTGCAGGCTCCAGGAAGGTGACCGATCGTGGTGGTGCTCCTTGAGGAGTGGAGACCGGTAAAAGAAGGCTGAAAGAGCAGCCGTCTCCTCTGAAGGATTTCGGCTTTAGGTAGTTTAATCCCGTTTCTCTCTTTTCCCCCCCAATCGCATTGTTCCGAATCGTCTCTCCCTCCATATTCTGGTTTCTAGAACGATGCAGGCTTTAAGCGAAGGGGCTCCAGTTAGCGACAGGTAAACCGCTAAATTCGTCCATCCCGAAGCCGGTGCGTTAATTTGGCCGCAGTATGTGGGGATCGCGGAAATAATACCCGGCGCATCAGAAGGGATCA
This sequence comes from Pituophis catenifer annectens, assembly GCF_029215685.1. Classification (NCBI taxonomy): domain Eukaryota; kingdom Metazoa; phylum Chordata; class Lepidosauria; order Squamata; family Colubridae; genus Pituophis; species Pituophis catenifer. The sequence continues at coordinate 81,281,238 of NW_027256884.1, forward strand.
TATTAGGGAAAGTGGGATTGGGGAATGCGAAGTAGGTTGCTATGGTGGCTTGAACTTCCAGAGTGCTGGACAGGAGGAGTTTTCTAGAGCAGCAAAGACAAGGCCAGTGCCAGCTGATGACCATAGGCTTGGGCATTATGCCTTCAGCGGCTTTTCTTCTGACGCAATATCGTAACTTCTGTCCTTTCTACCTTTACTAGACCCGTTTTTGTTTTTCGGTGGTGAAGGATGAAGTGAGTGCTATTGCCGCTTTTTTTTTTTTGTTTGTTTGTTTGTTTCCACTCGCTCGGGAGAGACAAATGAATGGGTGCCTGCAACAAAAAACCGACTACTGTAGTAACAGTACTCTGATCTTGATAATAGAATGGGCCTCCAAAGCTATTCATTGATGGCAACTTTATTAGCTCCCCTGTAAATCTTTCTTTGATCTTGCCTGTAATCCAAATCCCTCAAACAGCTTCGAGTTTAAAGTATTTAATGCTTCTGTAATGAGCAGACACTTCCAGGACACTTACTGAATATTTAACATCAGTATACTTTGGATTTTAATGCTGGAATTCAGTTTCTTTAAGCAATTTATTATTTTACCCAAACTGTAAGCCTTTTAACATTCTCATAGATTGTTGTTAAATGATAAGTAAGCTGCTCCTTCAGTATTTACGAAAAAATTACAAATGATTAAGGAAAATGAAAACATTTCTGTCCTACCTAGCTCAGTTAAGAACTGTCATTTTATTAATTGCTGATAGAGTTTAGTATTGATAGTATTATCAATAAAATGAGTCGTTTAAATGAGTCGTTTATGCAGAAATATTTTTGCATAAGGAGATGTCTGATGGAGAGGCAACTAATCTGCCAGTTGATGTGATTGAGTAATTTGATTTGGGGTGGGGCTCCATCTGCAACCTACTAGAATTGCCCAAACTGGACATCCTATTGATTTTTGTTTTAAAAGTAAGAAGCTAATTGGCAAAGTAGTATATTATTGCCTTAGTCGTTTTTGTTACTACTGGTTATATTTATTTACCTGACTTTTATGCCCATAAATTAGAATAATTCAAGGTGATTTACCATAAAACACAGCAAAATCATCAGAATCCAAAGATACAAAAATTAAATGAGTGAATGGGAAGTGTCCTCTTCATCCAGAGCTTTACTGCAAATTAGTCTTATTGAAATATTTGTATTGTATTTATACTTACAGGTGTGATTTTTGTTGGTGATATTTTTATCTCTGTAGTTGATTGTCTAGTTGTTTTCCTTTTTTTCTGTTTTTTTAAATTGTTAGCTGCCCAGAGTCACTTGTTAGAGGCAGGCAACATATACACTAAATAAATAAATACAAGCTTTAGTATCACTGGGCTGTATTCCAAATAACTTGGCAGACGACCTATTCAAAAAGTCAAGTTTATACAAATAGTTCTTGACTTATGACCACAATTGGGACTAGAATTTCTATTTCAGTCATTAAGTGAATCACTGTGGTTGTTATGCAAATCCAGGTTCCCCATGTTTTTTTGATGGAAATTAGTAAAAAGTTGCAAATTGTGATCATGTTACTGCAGGATGCTGCAACTAGTCACAAATATGAGCTAGTTGCAACGCATCTGAATTGCGATCATATGACTACAGGGGTATAATGGTCATAAGTGCAGTACAGGTCATGCATCACCTTTTCCAAGGCCATTGTACCTTTGAACCATCATTAAACAGTCATAAATCAAGAATTACCTGTTCTACTGTTGTAAAACACAATATGGATGGGACCAAATGGTTCTCTGGGAAATAGTATTTTAGAGTAAATGAACAGCAAAGGGAAGGCACATTATCGCATAATATTGTTTAAATGAAGGGATTCAGGAATACCATCCTGTGAGATCATTTAAGACAAGTGGAGAAAGGTAAGTCCTTTAGTCATGTAGGGCTTGATAGATGAAAACCAGCTCAATGAACTGCATCCAGAAACTCGTATCCCATGGAGCTCACTGGATATAACACAGTTATTGTGACAACACAGCAAAATTGTCACATAGAAATATCGAGGTGTATTCATAATTGATTATGAGGGCACATTCTGGATCAGCTAAAGCTTCAGAATGGTCTTCGTTGGTGGCCCCATGTACAACATATTGCAGTTATTTAAGAAAGAGATACTTAGACATGAGCAGTCCAGGAAAGGGCGCAGTGGCACATAGGACAAGACTATTCTGGCCATGGCTGCCATTGAATGAGATACTATCTAATGGAATAATGGCTGTCTGAAATTATTTGCCAGATTTATCTATAGCTTTCTACTACTTGGATTTTAAGAGGTCGGCAATGAAACAAATAAAATGAAACAAACCATTAAAAATCAAATGCCAATCATTAGTATACTGAAGGAAGATATTGTGATGTGATGAGCAGAGCAAAATTCATAATAGTTTTGAAGTGGCAACTTGGAAGTTCCTTCTTGTGGGGTGAATTTAAATTTGAAGCAGGTTTCCCAACGTATCTCAGACTATATAGTGCTCATATCAAAATAAATAAATTGCATTTCAGATGTAATATCTTTTGTCTTTCTAGGTGAAAATTTGGCAAATTTATCATGATTCTTCAACAGCTCTTTAGATTTTCTTCCATTTTCCGTTCAGCCCTATCTGCCCAGTTGCATAGAAATATTGGCTTTTCTGCCATTGCATTTAATAAAGCAAAGGAACTTGATCCTGTACAGAAGCTCTTCTTGGACAAGATTAGAGAATATAAAACCAAGAGCCAGTAAGTTAATCATCAGTTCATTTATATGAGCAACTACTTTTACTACTCACACTTCCTGCAAGTTATTTTATAGTATTATTTAAATGTCAGGTATATGTGTTTAATTAAGGGATAATATGATTTTTTTTTTATTTGTTACTATTTTTTGATGAAATCCATGGATTGAAAGATTTTGAGATGATGGATTTAATTTTATATAGGTTAAGTTATATAAGAGTTAGATAATACACTTTCTCTCTCCATCTACTTTATCCTTGAATGAGATAATGCACAGCATCCCTCTGACCTCCCACCCAGAGAGTCTGAGACTAATAAATTAATTGAAAGGTAGAAAAGCTCCCAGGTCATTATCTTCAATAAATGAACAAGTGTGTTTTTGACTCATTTGTGTAATTGGGTTCTCTTTGTCTAATTTTAGGACTTGTGTGGAGAATACATTGCATTTCAAGTCATATTTATGCAGAAATATTAAAAGTTGAAAATGGTTCACTAACTTTTAAGCACCATTGTAAATCTGTATCCCAATGCGGTACAATGCACATATACACGCACACAGTGACCTAAAACTCCTGGATATTGTCCAATGTAAATTTTGGAAGCACTCTTCCAGCTTCCATGTTGTATTTCAAACATTCTAATTCACATAGAAACAGGAGTGTGATCCCTTTGGAATCAATAGTCTAAGTTTGTTATCTTTCTTTTTGGTTTAAACTTCTATTTTTTATTGGCTCATTAATGCTTGATTTTGCATCAAGATGTGATGTAAATATCACAGCTGACCTGTGCTGTGGGGCCTTTGTATCCATTCTTTGCTACTTCTAGACCTAAAGACCAGGGTAGATTTGATTTAAATCAAGTCAATTTAAATCAAGGGTCTGGATGGGAGTCAACAGGCTCAGACTTAACCCAGACAAGACTGAGTGGCTGTGGGTATTGCCTCCTAAAGACTATGTTGATTGTCCATCCTTGGTTCTGGGAGGGGAGAAATTGTCCCCCTTAGAACGGGTTCACAATTTGGGTGTCCTCCTAGACTCACAGCTAAGATTAGAGCAACATCTGACAGCTGTGGCTAGGGGGACCTTTGCACAGGTTCACCTGGTGCACCAATTGCGACCCTACTTGGATCAGGAGGCTCTCCTCATGGTCATTCATGCCCTTGTCACCTCATGGTTAGATTATTGCAATGCGCTCTACATGGGGCTACCCTTGAAAAGTGTTCGGAGACTACAGTTGGTCCAGAACGCAGCCACGCGAGCTGTCGTGGGTGCACCTAGGTACACCCACATTACACCAATTCTCCGCGAGCTGCACTGGCTCCCTATTGGTCTCCGGTCACAATTCAAGGTGTTGGTTATTACCTTTAAAGCCCTACATGGTTCAGGGCCAGGGTATCTTCGAGACCACCTTCTACCGCATAACTCCCAACGACCGGTAAGATCCCACAGAGTTGGTCTCCTCCGGGTCCCATCAGCTAAACAATGCCGGCTGACGGGCCCGTGGGGGAAGGCCTTCTCTGTGGCTGCCCCAGCTCTCTGGAACCAGTTACCTCCTGAGGTCCGGACCATCCCCACCCTATTGGCCTTCCGAAAAGCGGTGAAGACCTGGCTTTTCCAGCAGGCCTGGGGCCGTTGATCTCGCTCTTGCGATCCGGCGAGATCCGGCCATGAATGGTGTAAATGAGTTTTAATGTTTTTAATGTTTTTAATTTTAAAATGTTTTTATAATGATTTTAAATGCATTGTGAGCTGCCCTGAGTCTTCGGAGAGGGGCAGCATACAAATTGAATTAATAAATAATAAATAAATAAATTACTAGTAAAAAGGCTTGATTTAAATCTATTCAATTTAAATTTTTAAAGAGCAACCATCATTTCTGTCCCGGAGAAGCTCCTCTGACCCGCTGTTGATTCACCGACAGTCCCAATATTGCAGAATATACAGCCTCATGCTACATAACTAAGCATTTCATGCTGAATAAACTAAATTATTAATGTATTTTAAATAAAAAACTACCTTTAGATAGATTTTTACTCCAAAAGCATTTTATTAAAATAAATTTAATAAAAATTAAAAAAAAAGGATTTTTAATTTTTTTTTTTTTAATCATCAATTTTTATCCACCCTACTAAAGACAGCAAAAGGTGAGATTTGCCAAAGGGTCTATGATATTGCTCTTCAGACGAGCACTATAAGCAATTTACAAGAATGGGTTCCTTTCTGGAAACCATTAGAAAATTCTTTTATTCTCTTGTCTAAATTTTATCAATTTTGTTTTGCTTTTTTATATTTTGATCTTTTTGTTTAATATATGTATAAATTTTAATTGGTAGGATTGTATGGTTTTATTATTCTTATTGTTTTTGAGTCTGCTTTTATATGTTGCTTTGGGATTATACAGTGGGTATAAAGTCAACACACCCCTATAAAAGTGCCAGGTTTTGAGATGAAAAAAAAATCAGACCAAGATAAATCACTTCAGAATTTTTTTCTACCTTTATTATAAGAACCCAGACCAGAATCCAATTGAAAATCTGGGAAGTAACCTGAAGAGGGCTGTGCACAGGAAATGCCCTTAAAATCTTCCAGATTTCGAGCGCTTTTTTAAAGAAGAATGGGCAAAGATTCCCAAGGCAAGATGTGCCACACTGATAAGCTCCTACTACAAAAGACTGAATGCTGACAAAAAATCAAGTGCTTCAATTATAAAGATGTGCACATCTATGCAACCACATTATTGTAAGTTTATTATCATCTTCCCCTAAAAGATTTCAATTTGCTTTTCAATTGAATTGTAGAGTTTATATGTTATATTAAAGGTGAAAAAAATCTGAAGTGATTTATCTTGGTCTGATTTTTTAATATTTCTAACACCTAACATTTTAACAGGTGTATAGACTTTCCGTATCCAATATAGTTACTTTGTTGATCATTGTCCATAAATGGCAAAACTGAATTAATGTATGATGGTGCATATGTTAATATATGATGGTGCATATGTTATTAATACACTTCCTGAAGGAAGGATAAATCCTGGGATTCTCCATACACGACCCACTAATGGACTGCTTCAACAATTGTAGCAGGAACAATTGAGCAGGAAATATTAGGTTTAAAGTCAGCTTGTATCTTAAGTTACCTTTCCCCCCAAATAGTGTTGAAGTACGCACTGTAGTCATATATGACAGGTTATATCTTCTGTGATGTTTCTAGCATCAGCAAGCTTTGCCAACTAGTAAACTATCCATTGTAGCTTAATTTATTTTCTGTTAGCCTATGCTGTAATGTTACTAAATTTCCTACAAGAATCCTTCTTCCCTAATGTTATCTTCCATTTTCGGGCAAATTGAGCAGGTACTCAAGCAGAGTACTTTGTCAGGTCCCCCCCCCTTTTTTTTTTTATTGATGCATATAACTGTATAGATGCAAATACTGTACTTTCAAAAAAAAGTCTGTAGCCTCCCAGTGTTGTCCAAGAATAAAGTGGAGAGTGGCGGAGGCATACTAGAAAATGAAATTGAGGCTGCAATTTTTCTTGTAAGCATGCTATTTTAAAATTAAAATTGTGGAGCAGGAAATATTCCAAAGCAGGCCTGGGGATTTTATGGCCCACAGGCCACATCCGGCCTTTCAACTGTATTTATCTGACCTGCGGCAACAGCGGAAGCAAGAAGGGTCCTTCCACAACAGGCCCAGTTTCTGATGTGGCCCCCTTGGGAAAATTTATTGCCCACTCCTGTTCCTAAGAGATATGTGTAGGTACATTGATTCCAATAGGTGCCAAAGATGTCAATGGGTGATAAGTTGGAAACCCTATATATATATTGTGTTTGGTTTAAGATTGTTCTGCAAGTATATTGGTGACTGATAATTCAATTTAGAGTTTTCTGATTAATCAATTTGTTAATAGCATTTTCCTATGGCTTTTTTCTCATAATTTAGCAGTTATGCAGCAAATGATCTAAAAGCTATTATGAATTTGTTTATGTATTGTAAATCTGGTAATCATTGTCATTGTCATCGTTGTCATTCTGTTTGTGCTTAAAGTAAATAAATTGTAGATTCCCCCCCTCCCCCCCAAAAAATTTTGGAATTCTCATACAGGGATCTTTTTAAAAAAATGTTACCAGGTTTTTGTATTTATTTGAAAAATAACAGTTCTTGTATTTTTAGAAAAACTGGTGGCCCTGTTGATGTTGGTTCAGAATATGAGAAAGAGCTAAATGAGCAAACTGAGAAACTCGCACGAGTATATGGCGGAGGAGACATGACCAAATTTCCGGAGTTCAAATTTGAAGGTAAGGTTTTAGAAATGTGCCCATTACAGGTAGTCCTCGATTTACAGTCATTTGTTTAGTAACTGAAGTTACAACAGGACTGGAAAAAGTCACTGAAGATCAATTATCACACTTATGACCTTGCAGCATCCCCATGGTGATCAGAATTTGAACACTTGCAAATCAGCATGTATTTACAACAGTTGCAGCATCCTGGAGTCATGTAGTCTCAATGTGTGACTTTCCCAGTTGGCTTCCAACAACACGTAAGATCAAAGGGGAAAGCTGGATTTGCTTAACATCCATGTGATCCACTTAACAATGCCTTGCTTAGCAACAGAAATTCTGTTGCTCATTGTGCTTGTAAGTCAAGGATTACCTGTATTAATATATAATGTGATTAAAATCTGAAGTTATAGTTCACTAATGGTGACAATATAATTACAGGCAATAGATTATGTGCAGCATTCCTGATTGAGGCAAAAATGTGCTTCAGGGTGCAAACACCTTTCTACTCCTTAAAGCACCTATACCTTTTTCTATATGGTTTCCTTGGTTGCTACCTTCCATGGTTATTATATGATCCCATTAAAAGATGTCTTCCTACAGACTGGCCAAAAGACACCCAGCTAGCTTCATGTCTAAGGCAGGACTAGAACTCATAGTGTCCTGGGTTCTAGTCTGGTGCCTTAACCACTACACCAAACTGGCTTTCTATTCAGACCTAGCAGGCAGTAATTAATATATTTGAATTCTAAATGTAGTTTAGTGGTTCTGAATTGTTTTAAAACAACTCAATTACCAAATTGTAATTTCAATACATTTATGAAACATATCCAAATATTAATACTCAGTTTAAAATAAAATTGTAGAAGCCCGCGTTTTCATATTCTTGGCACAATAATAATTATTCTTTTTCCAACAATATCTATACACATTCACACTTGGTATCTTTGTGTTTAATTTTTATATCGGCTACAATTAATGTAAGGGGTTTTTTGTTTGTTACTATATTTTATGGAACTTCCTAAAATTCCCTTTTGTTATTTCAGATGGTAGCTTTATTGAGCAACAACTCAGCAAGCTTTATTTTTGCATAATTCAATTTCAGTGATTCGTACCTCTAGTATGTAAAAAAGTAGAATCCAATGTTGCTTTTTGATGTTGATTACTTGAACATTTTTATGCCACGGTATATCACAAGCAAATGCTACATTTATTTGCTCTTATCTAAAAAAATGTATGTTGAACAGTATGACTTTATTTCTGGTACATGGCAATGGGAATCAAGTTAGAAAACTATTTTCAAAATAAACTTAACAAGATTTTTTTTCTACTCAACAGAACCCAAATTCGATGAAGGTCAGAAGTGATGTGATCACATGCATATGAATCGTTCGGTTGGACATATTGAGTTGCAGTTATAACTTAAATAAACAGTTCAATGCTAACCGTGTGCACTGGTGTTTTGAATTCAATTATACATATAGATTCTTATTCATCCAATATGCTTATAAAAGCATATTACTAAATATTTCATTACAAATTAATGTCTCTTGTTTTTCTGATAAGCTTTAATTACTTACTAAACATAGTAAAATTTTGGGGAAATAATTTAAATAGTTCTCATAGTTCAATCATGAGAAATTAGAATGTAACAGTACACTAGATGTCTAATAATAGCAATAAGGTTCCTTAAATGATTAGAATCTTTTTATGCACACCAGTGATTACTCTTGCTTGGCAGCCTTTTTCTGGACTCCACATTTTTACACAGAGTCTTTTAAGGGAATACTTGCTTTTGAATAAACAGAAGAGCCATTAAGATTGTAGATAATTTCACCACAAAGTCCATAACTTGCTGATACTGGTCTTTAGTAAATAATTACTTTAAAGATAGTAAGCAAGCCTATAGTATATCAAGGATATTAAAAACTGAATATTCTTTATTACCAATTTAATAAAGGAGTACATATTTTTTTAAAATCTTAAAAGAACAGTAAATGTTTACCCGCCTTAATGTTTACCTCCTTAAATATTGACTTCATTTTGAGAACTGTGAAGTATGATAACTTATCATTTATTTTTGAAAATTATATGGCTGCCAAAACAGATATTTCTAGGATTTTTAATATAAAAAAGAATTGTCAAAATGCAGTTTGTGATTTAAGTTTATATGCTTATATTAATTTTTTTACATGTCATAAATTTGATTAAATTCAAATCTATGCTACAACTTTTGTGACTGAAAAAGAATCACAATGTTCCTAGTGTTTTAAAATTTCAACATTCTCTTTTATTCTAGCAAAACACTGGTAGTACTAAATGATGCATTGCTTTGTTAGGTGGCTGTGTTTTGCTTTCAAATTAAAGATTGTATGGTATGTGCAAAATACTCTGAAATCTATTGCATTGTTTAACAGTTGGAGATACAAACACCTGAGTATCATATAAAAAAACTCCCTCCCCCCTCTCTCTAAACGGCCTTCCTAGACTATTAAATAATAAAATAAAATGTTTTAAATAATATTTTTGGCCCAATTTCACTGCAAGAAAAAATCCAATTTGAAATAATGGACAGAGTGAATTTGTATTTTTTGTCACTTAGGTTGGGAAGCAGCCTATATATCCCCAGGTAATTCTGTATATTTTTAGCACCCCAAAAATCATACCATTGGATTGTATGGCAATCTTTTTTCTGTGTTTGGTGGAAAACAAAAGATATAATGCCATATTTAGGCTTCATTTATTTCAATGACCAATCTCCTTTCAAAGTTGAAAGTCCAGTCATACAATTAGAAAAGTGCAGTCCTTTGTCATTAAGAGGTTGCCAGCTCCATTTGGTTCTGAATAGATTACACACATATTTGAATAAAGTTTCAGACTAAATAAGAACACATATTTTTTATCACTACAATAACAATTGTCTTGATCTTAGCCCTACAACAGCAACAAAACATTTACCCTCAAATCCAAATTAATGATACAAATTGACAGTAATTTTCAAACCAATTTGTTAGAAATGTTTCTGCTTCATGAAATCAACTGGTTATTATAAATTGAGACAGACTGGTTGCAGTTATCTTCCTTCCTTGGCAATGATAGCAGCAGTTTTAGTGGTTGACCTCTAGAGAAAGAGGAAAGAGCAAGTCCTCCGTGAATGCCAAAGCACCAAACTCTGTTTTGGAATAATATGGATAATTGTTTAAGGCTATTCCAGTCCCAGAGTTCGTTTCAGAAAAGTGGCTTTGTAATTAGCCTCTTAATTAGGCCAAAGTGCTATGTAATCCAGTTTCTGATCTTAGCGCCTAATGCTTCCATCAACCTCAGAGAGAAGAGATAGCCTTCTCCTATAGTTTGTCTCCACAAACGTATTACTCTATGTAAAAAATGGGAAATAGTATTTGCTTATCACAACTGGTAGCCATTTTTAGTCTTGTCTTCAATGAATTTGTCTAATTTTCATTCCATGCCATCCAAGCCAATAGTAGTCACATTAATTAGCAAAAATCCCAAAAATTAATAATGTGAATACTATTTTTTTGTCTGCATGGGATATTTTCATCCATATGGCACCAGAAGGGCATGGGAGCTTAACATTGTCAGTGAGAAAACACCAATCTGTCGTAATCTTCATAGATTACATAATGTTATAAAGCCTGGTCATGGTTCCAGTAATTTCCTATTTTTTAATTCTATAAATCTAAAAACACTGTTCCTGTTTAGGATACCTTCATAAATTTGTTTGCTCTTTCACACACATTTTTCTACTCAACAGTACCCTTTTTGAGATCTAATAATCAGAACTATACTATTAGTTCACTATTTCTTTACATGTAGGCATGTGAAACAGCAATATTTATATTCTGCCAATTATTTCCACTTCTTTTTTAAACAAGCAGCATCAGACTAACATTTTTAACAGCTTTTACCACCTTTTAGCAATAGAATCTTGAAATCTGCCACCAGTTGTTTCTTGTTGCACTTAACATTCTTTTTATAGAAGAGTTCAAACATCTCTGATATTTTCTGCAGCAAATTCTGATCCTCAGAAATCGATTTTCTTTTAAATAATAAAGGACTTGGTGTGCTTGAAATCCTGTAAACATATGTAAACAATAAAAATATATTTAAAAGAAATCCTAAAGGAATTAAATAATTAACATAATTCAAATTCTAGTAAAGTTAATGCAGTAGTATTTGTAAACAATCAGTGGTCATGTATGTACTCATCACACTAAGAAGATTATATGTAGGTGTACAAGGTATGCTACTTTGTATCATCTTGAAACAGAAGAGTACTGACCTGCCTTTCGAAATTTCTTCCATGTCTCCCAAATACTGTACATACATACATATACACATACATACATAATACCAATAGCACTTAAACTTATATACCGCTTTACAGTGCTTTACAGCCCTCTCTAAGCAGTTTACAGAATCAGCATATTGCCCCCGACAATCTGGGTCCTCATTTTATCCACCTTGGAAGGATGGAAGGCTGAGTCAACCTTGAGCCTGGTGACATTTGAACTGCCAAATTGCAGGCAGCCGGCAGGCAGCAGAAGTAGCCTGCACTCTAACCAGTGTGCCACCGTGGCTCATAATCCCCAAACTAACAATGTACCTGATGCTATAAGAGCAAATATTCTTTTGCTCAACAAATATTAGGAGCATTATCATGCCTTTCATGTTGCAGAAGGTTACTAGTCAGCTTGGAAACATTGGGGTCATTTTTATAATAATCTGGTGTATGCATGTGAACTGAAGTCAAGACACATTGGCATGAATCCATAGTTCATGGCCACTTTATGGCCATTATGCAGTGGCGGTTGCTCCTGGTTCTGTCCGGTTCTTCCGAACCGGTAGTAAAAATGGTGGAAAGTTCTGCCCACCCGCCTGGACATCAGGTATGATATGCGCAGAAGTGCATGTGCGCGCTCCCGTTGCAAACCAGTAGTAAAGTGATCATGTATGAGAGAAAGATCATAGCCAAAAAGAAGTACATTTTTCTAAAGGTAGACTTTTCATTTACATCATCTTATAAACTTAAAAATATTTGCCATGGCCCATATTGTTTCTCTGTACTATGTGATAATGATCTTATGAGAGGACGGGTATCCAGAGTCAAAAACTGCTATGACACCTTCAAAACCAACCAATATATTTCTATACCTTAGGTAGGTAATTATATAAACTAAATTTATGTTTAAATATAAAATAGCCATCTGAACCCTTTTTTCCCCTCCTGAAATATTAGTGTTCATTTGAAGGGATACCCAATGGCTGAGAAACATTTGAAGGGAACATTTATGTTGGGGAATATTCAAAATCAAGTCGTATCTTTTCCCTACCTATTTCTTCCCCAGACTCAGTAAGAATATATTACTAGGTTCAATTGACTTGTCCAGTTTTTAGCTACTGCACTTTACATAATAGCTGTGTGAAACATGCAGATAGATGCAGAATACTCACTTTTTCACTTTCTGTAACTCTGTACTTGGAACTATTGTTCCTGCTCGTGAAATTAAAAAAAACAACCATTTACATCTGAGGACTTCCGGTCAATTAATCTATATATCTCATGTGTATAAAGGTTTTTCATGCATACTTCAACTGTGTTTCCCTGAACTGAAACCAAAATTTATCAGCTACCTGGATAGTGTACTGAGGAAAATATTTTCATTTGTAAAGCTACACCAGTCATCAAATTTTAAAATTTTGGACTGAGTAATGCCTTATTTTTTGTGACCATAATAATATTAATGTGTATAAAACCCTCATGTTGAAATATTGCAACAGAAATTTGGTTTGGCATTTTATTCAAATGAATTTGTCTAAATAGAAAATGTATACATTTTATGAAAAAAGTAGTTACTATTCTTTTAATTAATGAAAGTGAACTATATACAGTATTTAGTCCAATGGCCATAAACCATAAAAGGAAGTATACTTTATACATGTTCAATGATGAAACTGTATAATGCATAAAGAAAAAGATTGCCCAATGTCTACTGTATTCAAATATTTTTAAATGATATATTAGAAATCACTCATACTCTTTAAATATTTTTCAGCTGTGCCAAAATTTATAGGTTACATTCTTCAAAAGGTAATAATGCAACTAAATCTACTCATTCTATTCAATTGCTTCCACAACTTAGTAGAAATTATGATTAACATTTTGGCAATACAAACATGACAACAGACAGAAAAGTAACTGTACTTACATTGAAGAATTTCTTTCTAGAAAAATAAGGAAAAAATGCAATAACACTAATGCAATTTGATACTGCTTAATTGCAAAGTTTTTGAAAAATTAACTATTACAAGAACATTGAGTTGCACTGAAACAAATATTGTATTCTCTCACTGATTTTTGGACACATTCTTTTTTGTATTTCCTATAAGACTGCAGTTACATATTATCATGACTTGCATGGTTGAAAGTGTAATCATAAGCAGGGGTGTCAAACTTGCGTTGTCACATCATCACATGACATATTGTGACATTTTGCCCTTCGCTAAAATGGGGATGGGCATGGCCAGTGCGTGATGCATCTGACCCGTGGGCCACAAGTTTGACACCCTGATCTTAAGGAATGTTTTTTCTCTGTGTGAGTTTTCCTTGCAGATTGGTGCTTTTTCTTATCCTGCTAAGGGATAGCTTATCTTGGAACATTTCCTAAATAATCTGAAGAAGTTTATTGAGCACATGCTTTTTACCTAGTGTGGATTGCTTTGCCATGGAATTAGAAGTAGGTACTGGTCTTAGCAAACCTAGTCACAGCTATTTCTTATCTAATGTTTTATGTGTCTGAGCAAAACAAAAATGATTTTTTAAAAAAATTATGATGTGCTATGGAAATGCTTAAAAATACAAACTCCTTTTGATCAATTATGAAAATATTCAAAGCCACAATAGGGCAATACTTCTTAGAAATAACTACAATATTACAAAATAGTAAAATATTTTCAGAAATTGACGGAATATAGAGAAACATTATATGGAGAAAGAAGGATACAGATTTTTTTCCCCCAATGGAATTAAGACATTGTTAGATTTCTCCTGTCTGCTCCCTCAAAGAATAAAGGCTCTGTTTTGCTGCTAAGAATCCAAATTGTTCTCTTCCTTTTGTGGCTCATTGTTCCTATAAGAGTAACGCATGCAGAGAGCAAGAACTGACCAGCTGCTCTGCTGAAAGTGAAGTGGATTTTATTTCAGCAAAGTCTTTTGTAAATGAGTGTGCTTCTACTGTAATCCGGCAGAGGGAGTTAATAATGAAAATTCTACAAAGATTAAACTTGCTGTCTAAACATCACTCTTTGGGTAAAGAAAAGTGCATTTTAAAATTGCTAGTATGTACATAATTGCATTTTATAATCCAGAATGCACCTATTAAGAGTTCAAATAATGATTCACCTTGAATTCCAAAAAGGAATCTAGGTATACATGAGGGAACAAATATAGCAGATTCTGATACAGTATTCAATTTAGCAGACATATAATCTTGGGGAAACTGCAGCTACTCTAAAGATTTGCAGTGAGGCATTGTAATCATAAAAGAAGCAAAGTGTCGGTCTAACCTTCCTGGCTTTCCACAAGAATTTAAAAACTCGACTCTACCAATTGACTTGGGGCTCCAAAGGAGGGGTTTCCTTTGGGAGTGATAGAGCCCATCTCTCTCCTCCCCTTCTCATCTTACTCCTTCCCTTCCCATCTTTTAGTTAGGGATGAGCATTTGGATTTTTATAGTATTTATATTGTCCATTGGTTTTGTATAGTTTTATCTTCTTTAATATCGTAAGCCACCCAGATTTACCGCCTGGTAAAATGGGCGGCCAATAAATTTAATAAACAAACAAAAAATAAACGCACCTTTTCAGAATTGTACTGCACAGTCCTACTTTCTGTGTTAGAGTTAAGTTTGCCAAACAGTTCTATGATTTTCATAATTTCTGATAACCTCATATAGAGAAAGACTACAATAGCAAGTTAGACATTTTTTTCCAATGTGAATACTGGCACATTTCTAAAGGAATCTTTATTTTTGTGGAGCTGCATTATTCTCTAGGCATGTCGTTCCTCAATAATAGTAGTAACACAGTCTGCTGGAATACGTGGAAGTGTTTCCCAAATTATCAAAAGAACTTTAAATCTAATTGTACTTAATCAGTAAAAAAGAATATAAATTCTGTTGATTCTCCAACCAGGAAAGGGTTAGTCATCTTTGCGTGTGTGTTTGGCAGTTAGTGGGGTGTCAACATCATCTCCTAGCCTTTATTAGTGTACACAATGAATCCAGAGCACATAAAAAAGGGTAGGATTTTGAACATCCAGTTATTATATGTGCACCATTTTTATTCCCTCCCATCTCCCATGAAGGCTTCCACTTCTGTTGTACTAATTGTAATCACAATTCACAAACAAGTAGGCAATGAAATATTTGTAATACTTCAAAGAAAGGGTAAACTCTACTTACTTGAAAAATAACCTTTCTTCTGTGCATAATATACCCCAAGACCACAGGAAGCCATTATTAAGACCACAATGACCACCGAAGCTATGATAGCACTTACATTAAGGTCATCTAAAATTCAAAACAAAATGAATATATCAGGAAGGGATTCAATACCCAAAGTATTTATTTTGAGTAAATCGTCTTGAGAGAAGGCAACAATGACTAACATTCAATCTTAAATGAGAACATTAAATAAAAACCTTACTAATATGTTGTTGCATGTAAACAATGAAAATTCAGTTTTCACCATCATGATGAGTTTATTGAGTGGCCTTATCCAAGCTTCTATCTCTGTGTTCTTATCTCCATAATTCTCCAATAAGATAATCACTAAAATTCTTCAATACGATAGAAAATAATTGTTACAAAGATGAACGGTGAGGTCTGTGAAGTCTTAAGTATGCAACAAAGTCACTTTGAAGAACGCTTTATTTATTTTTTTCAATTTTTTTTCCTTGTGAACATCCTACAGAAAAACTTATATTCTGAAGGATTTAGCTATGAAGAGAGCAAACTATAGCTCATTATATTATCAATTTTTCCAAAAAGGTTTCATTCTAAATCTCAGATGCCAAGTGAATGTAGTTGGAAATAATGCAAGACCAAAATAGAACACTGCTGCAACAGTAAAGGTAGAATTTAAATGGCCACTATACTAAATAGATAATAGAGTCTTCTGGCAGTAGCCAATCAATATTTCCAAGAAATCTAGAATACATGATTGAAAACCTCAGCAGATGAGGTAATGTATTCCACTGGTGTCAAACTCGATCACGTCATGTGACATATTGTGACCAGTGGTGGGATTCAAATAATTTAACAACCAATTCTCTGCCCTAATGATTTCTTCCAACAACCAGTTTGCCAAACTGCTCAGAAAGTTAACAACCAGTTCTGCCGAAGTGGTGTGAACTGGCTGAATACCACCATTGATTGTGACATTTTTTGCCTTTGCGGAGCTGGGGTGGGCGTGGCCTGCACATGATGCATCCGGCCCACGAGCCGCCAGTTTGACACCCCTGTTGTACTCATATATGCATTTATTACCTTTGCCAAATAGTTTTTTCGGCATACCTGAGTCTAAATACTATTGAAACTACCATCTAAGTACATATATGGTAGGATTATGCTATAAACAGGAGTTAGCTTCCATTGCAATCATGAAAGCACAGGATATATTTTGCTGCTTTAAATATAGCACAAATGTTTGAGCATATTTTAGGGGTACAAAGAGAATGATTCTGACAATGACAATGTAGATATTTTCATATGGGGAAAAAATATTTGATATCCTGTTCCCATTGCTACATGATTTGTATACTTTAAAAGTATTTAGATTTCTATTTAAAAATAAATGGTTATATCTTATTTTAAGATTTCATGCAATACAGGTCCATATTCAAAATTATCAACATTTAAGTCCTCCACTGCTGCTCCCTGGTTTTGAATGGGAGCACTTAGGAATGACCCAAGATGACCTTTGGACAATTGAGTGACCCAATTGTCCAAGGGGGGGGGTGTTCTTGAAAATTCCAATTTCCTCTGGAAGCTATCAAAAAGTCATTGGGTGTATCCATCTTCCCATCAAGCAGTTTCATTTTCTAAGTGTGCCACAATTTTAAACTTTTACTTTTTGATTTCACTGTTTTATTTGCTTATTGTTTTAAAAGGTTAATTATTGGTTGAGTGCTGATTTATCTCAACCTCTTGCCTTTTCTCTTTTTTTCTTTTGATATATGTTGTTTTTGGATAACCTCTGTCTCTTCTGTATGGAAATCATGGTAATGTTCAGGGGTGGTGAACAGCTCTCAGACTCTCACTACTGAATTCTGTATTTTTTGAATTTGTAAAACACCCAGAGTTTATTTCCATTGAACTTTTCTTATAATCTTGGATTGATAAAGGCAAACATACTTTTTTTGTTCTTTGTTCCCTGGCTAAATTTCACAGATTAAGATGGCTGAACAGTCTCTGAAACCTAAGAAAGGAGAGTGGGGTGATGAGCAGCTTCCAGCTGGGTTCCTCTCTTGAAAACTTGATTAAACTTTAATGATTGTTAAAATAATGTTAAGATCTGAAGCTTTTTCTTTGGATGTGGATGAAGATACACAAAAAGACTTTGATCAAGTTCTAGATCATGGCTGGTGAACCAACAAAGTGGATTTCATCTGCTGTTCCGATTTCATCTGTTGTTCCAAAGTTTAAGTCTATACATCCTTTAATGTTATGGTTTTGACTAAAAAGGAAAGAATAGATTCCAGATCTCTACGAAGTCTGAGGGAGACTGAACGAATTTATTACAGTTAATTGCCAATTACTTCTGCTTGCATTTTGATTGGAAGATAGACCTATTTTGGAGATTGAATTTAGTATATTTAATTAAACAACAATTGACTAGATACAACAGTAAGAAACAATCACAAATATTTAATCCAGAATGTTTTGTTTGTAACTTTTGGATGATTTTGGATAAATAAGATGGTAAATTTTCTATGGGTGGATTACAAAAGCAGCCTGTTAACAGAGAGTTTCAAAACTCTTGTTTTGTTTCACTGATATTGTTTTTTCTGTTAATTATTTTATCATTAATATAACATATAGAAAACAGGTCAACAAATTGCAAATAGATGTAGTAGTTTAAAAAAATTGGAGGGCTTGTTTTGCAAGGAGTGGGAACTAATGTTGTAATATATTGATCAGTATTAAACTAGAGGGGATAATATGTGTATAATGTCTTTTTTGATGCACCTTTTTAATGCTTTAAGTGTTTTGTGCTTTTTTCCCCTTTTGTCCTCTTGGGCTTTTTTTTTTTAGTTCTGTATTTTGTATTTTAACTTTGTTTTGAGTAAAACAAAAACATAAAATTTTTAAAAAATTACTCACTTGATCACCACATTCTAGTATCTATTGGTATGTTCAGTAAAAAATTAATATAGTACAAGTAGTCCTCAACTTACGAACACAACTGAACTCAAAATTTCCATTGCTAAGCAAGGCCGTTTATGACCTTTTTGCCAGTTGTTCAGCGAATCACAGCAGTTTATAAGTAGATCATGTGGTTGTTAAGTGAATCTGGCTTTCCCCATTGTCTCTGCTTATTGAAAGCCAGCTGAAAAGATTACAAATGCTGATCACATGACCAGTGGTGGGTTGCCCCCGGTTCGCACCAGTTCTATAGAACCGGTAGTAAAACCGGCGGAAGGCTCTGCCCATTGACCCTGACGTCATCAAAATGCTTCTGCGCTTGCGCAGAAGAGTGTGCCGACCCATTGCAAACCGGTAGTAAAGGTAAGTAGAACCCACCCCTGCACATGACCCTGGGACAGTGCAGCTGTCATAAATACATGTCAGTTGCCAAATGCCTGACTTTTGATCACATGACCATGGAGAGGCTACAACAGTCATAAGTGTGAATAGAATAGAATTCTTTATTGACCAAGTGTGATTGCACACACAAGGAACTTGTTTCAGATGCATAAGCTCTCAATGTACATACAAGCAATAAGTGGTAAATCATGATTACAATCAGAAAATACAATCATCATAAATCATAAGATGCAACACTCACTGATAGTCCTAGGATATTAAATAAAAGCAATCAACATAAATTATAAGATACAAACAACCAAGTTATAGTCATAAGATGCTAAAGGAGTAGGTAGTGGGAGAGATGAGAAGGATAACAGTAATATAGCTCTGCTATATGGTTTGACATCTCAGGGCATAAGACAGTGTTGTGGAAATAAGTTGTTTAGCAGCATGATGGCATGGAGGGAAAAACTGTCTTTGTGTCTGGTTGTTTTGGCATGCAATGCCTATAGCATTGTCTTGAGGGAAGAAGTTAAACAATTTATTTCCAGGATCTGAGAGGTCTGCAGATATTTTCACAGCCCTCTTTCTTGCTCATGCAGTATACAAGTCCTCAATGGAAGGTTGGTTTTAAGTAGAGGACTGCTTGTAATGTGTTTAGTATTAATTGCCCTAAAATTTAGTTGATAGAAATTCTGTGTACAAGTTTCAGACTTAAAATAAGATTGGTTCTTACAAAATGTAAACGGTAAGCTTGTCAAAATAGTGCCTTTAAAAAAAATTAAACTGGTTCTGGACAATAAATCCTCTTTAACTTATAACAATTTCATAGAACCATTATCAGGCCTTATTTGCATTTGATATTTACCCACTTGCATCCTCTTCACAGGACATCTTTTAGGCCGCCCAACTTGATTATGAGCTTCACAGTAGTATTCCCCAGTGTCATTCTTTGAAACAGGATTGAACAGCTAGTTTAAAAGAAAATATAGCATAACTATCGGGTAAAAGGTCCATGAACAATTAGATCTACAAATTTCCTATATATTCCTTTGCATCATTTAGAAATATTTATGTACAATATGTCAACATTTTCTAGTACTAAAAATGATTAATTCATCTAGCAGCTAATTTAATGAAGTAAACTATCGTTTTTCAGAGGAAACCTAAGCAAAATGTAGCATCAAATTCTGAAAAGTTGGTGGGGTTGTATATATGAGACTGAAAGATGATAAAATAAAATTGAGGGAAATGAAAGTCATAGGGATGTAAAAAAATGGACTGGAAATCACTACCCATTTTGGCTTTAATTTCTTCAAAGTATGTATCAGATATAGAAAGTTAATTATTTGTTACATGCAAACTGGTATCCTTTTTTTAAAAAAATGTGCTAACCATGTAAGAATAAAGTGATAAAATACTCTTTAATTACCAGAATGGTGCCAATGAAAACAGATCCAAAATATAAGCTACAGTTTTTCTATTCAGCTAAGGTTACTGTTCTGTAAGAATTCAGCACATGCTCAGTGATGAAATTTGTATTTCAAGCCTGATTTTATCACAAGCAATGCTCTTGTCAATCAATTGTTTTGCTGGTATTGTCCTCAAAGTGGGATGAGATTCGGGATCCCTGTTCAGACAGATTTTATCACCAACAGGCCTTTGGAAATAATCCTGTATGTGTAGTAGACTTCAGACATAATGGACTTGTAGGCAGAAATTAGTTTGAGATCAGAATGAAGGGACGTTTCCAGTACCCATTTCTGCAGTAATGGTGTATACTTCCCAGTTAACATTCAATAGAATATACAAAACATTTCTAAAATAACTAAATTCCTTAGTATTGTTCCCATTCTTGCATCAGTTCAATCCCAATTATTTAATTCAGAATGCATTTTTCTCATAACTGAACTTGTAATTAAAATCTTCATGATGTGAATAGCTTTGGCAATTGGCTTTCTTTCTTTTTTCTTTTTGTTATTTCTATAGTTCCATTTTGAATTTCTTCAATGTTGCTATAATATAGTTTGAATTGTTTTGAGGCCTGGAAAGTTACACACTAAGTGTCATTGAAGAAATGTAAACTTACCAAAGTTCCTGTTGTAGTATTCAAAGTATAAGAAATTTTTTCTTTTCTGAAGCTCCAAAAAAATGTGTTCTCAGGCAGAATAGCACCATTCCGATACCATCTGTATTTTGAAGCTGGCACACCTTCACTTTCTTTGCATCGCAATTCTACTACTGTCCCACTCAGGGCTGAGATAGGCACTTCACAAACAGGAGCAGATGGTGGCACTAGAAAATGATGTCATATATCTAAGACAAATACCATATTTCTAAATCTGAATATTTCTTCACAAGTTACTCAAATGTTTGAATGGTATGTTTGGGTGTTTATATATATAAAACATCTGCTATTTCTCTGATTATAATCTTAAATCAATTAATAACAAAATACCAGTATATCAGTTGTATTTTCCATATACATTTTCTTTCACATTGTTGGAAGGAAAATCCATCTGGTTTAGGGGTGGGTTCTACTTACCTTTACCACCGGTTCGCAATGGGAGCACGCGTGCATGCTTTTGCTCATGCACAGATCACCCATAATGATGTAGTGGCGGGTGGGCAAAGCCTCCCGCCGATTTTACTACCGGTTTTATAAAACTGGACCAAACTGGGAGCAACCCACCACTGATCTGGTTCAGTTCCAAGCTGGGAGAAAGATGCTGGAAACAACATGGAGGCTGGAGGCTGATTGGAAAGAAGGTCTATTTATTGATGAACAGAACCACTAGGATTTGTGATTCTGTGTCAGCTAAACCAGAACCACAAATCCTAGTGGTTCTGTTCATCAGTAAATGGACCTTCTTTCTATACAGCCTCCATTCTCCATTTTATTTCCAGTGTCTTTCTCCCAGCTTGGAACTGAACCATATGGGTTTTCTTTCCAACAACAGTATTAAATAATACAAGTGAAAACTGCCTATGGTACCACACTTGCTCAAGTAAGCAGGATGAGGGCAGGTGATGCTGAGGCTAGAAAGCATTATTTCTCCATTATAATACCTGCATTGTGGAATAGATTCCCTCTAAAAATTAAGCTGATATGCTCTGAAATAGTCTTCTAGAACCCTTTAAAGGCTGAAGTCTTCCACAGGATGCTTTGTCATCTAAACTTGGTTGTTTATTTTTGTAGTAATAGCAATAGCACTTAGATTTATATACCACTTCATAATACTTTACAGCCTTCTCTAAGTGCTTTACACAGTCAGTATATTTCACTCAACAATCTGGGTCTCCTTACTTTAACCGACCTCAGAAGGATGGAAGGCTGAGTCAACCTTGAGCCAGTGCATTGTAACCACTGCACCACTATGCCTCTTAAACAAATTATAGCTATTTTGTTTAAAGTGCCTAACAAGTTTCCCTAATTTTCCTACCTTTCTCGTTTATAGTCATTTAATTAACCCTCATTCAAATAGATGCCTTTATTTGACCTAAAAGGTTTTTTCATAAAATTGTAATATTCCTGTATTTCATCTGTATCAGCTCTCAAATTAAATTTAAAGAAAAATGAAGCTGCCCTACAGAATTAAAATTAAAATTTAATTTAAACTGCTGATAAGATCCTTTAGATTTCTTACCCAAGACTACGAGAGAAATTTCCACTTCCCCTGTTCCTTGTCCTTGTTCTGTGGGTGCACTAATTTCACAGCGATATTTTGCAGAATCCTTTCTAGTCACATTTTTAAGATGAATGCTTGAGTGCAATATTTCAGCTCGACCTTTAAAATTACCTGGAAAACAATAACATTTAGAGAGAGAAATGAGAGAGATGGCGGAAGAGTTGGTGGCAGCTATAGAGACTCTTGGATGACTGATTTCTATGTAAAAGATAGATACGAAAGTGGTTTTCTTTTCCAGTGTATAACACAGTTGCTTTCCATTCCCCAAAAGACATTTTCTTTTGAATTATTTTACAGTTTTGTATTTTGTATTAGCTTTTAAAAAAATCAAATTAAAATTTTCAGACAAAACAGATGCAACTACATTTTTGTTTTTCTTTTCCTGCTGCCTGCAGCTGAGGCAGTGGCTTTAACAATCTTTGTTTGCTACTGTACAGAGTTCTTCCCATAAAGGTAATATTGTCTGTTCAATCCATATTCCATGTGGGGAGGGGGAGGGGGGTAGGATAGGATCAGGATTATATTTTTACTAAAATTCTCTTAGGGTGAATATTACATCATAGTCTTTCACCAATGTATCCAGACACGTATTTCTGCCATCATTACCAAATCCTCTGCATTTCCCCCACTCTAGGAAAGTCCCTTCCCAAAAGAGATTTGCTTAAACCAGGACCCACAAGAATAGTGTTAGAGCACTCTAGCCAAGCTTTAATTGGACTGAAGTTGTCTTCACATATGTAAACCGCATACTTATCTTTTCTGTGTATTCCTCTAAGCACCTGGAAGCATGCAAATAAAAAAGGTTATATCTGGTTAAGCCACTTTAGTCAGCAGCCATTTCTCCAAATAATCATGGTGACAGTTTGATCAGAATAGCTGCTAAAGTCCAAGCTCAATCCAGGACAGGCGAAATAAGATTTACAGACAGACAAATCATGTATTGATTGACCAATGGTTCTCTCAGCCAGTGGTAGGTTTCAAATTTTTTTACTACCGGTTCTGTGGGCATGGCTTGGTGGGCATGGCGGGGAAGGATACTGTAAAATCTCCTTTCCCACCCCACTCCAGGGGAAGGATATTGCAAAGTCCCCATTTCTTCCCAATCAGTTGGGACTTGGGAGACAGCGAATAGATGGGGATAGGTCCAGTCAGAATTTTTACTATCAGTTCTCTGAACTACTCAAAATTATCGCTACCTGTTCTCCAGAACTGGTCAGAACCTGCTGAAACCCACCTCTGCTCTCAGCCCAACATCTCTCACAGGATATGGTGAGAAAAAAATGGGGAAAGAATGTATTTCATTGAAAATCTTTGAAGGGTGATGAAATATAGGAAATAAAATCTACCAATAACCTTTATTTGACCTCTAATTGATCCTATATTTGGGGTCATTAACGTGCTACAAACAGCAAATTAATGCATAAACAACCACAAAATATTTGCTTACCTACAAAGACACCATTCAAGTAGACAAATGAGACAGTGGAGCCTTTTATCATTTTCCACTCAATCCTTGCACCAATTTCCTTCTTTACATTGTGCTTACAACTCAGATACACCCCTACAGGAAAGAGGAAAAAAATATGATTGTTTTCTCTTTTGGTATAGCTTATATTGAAATCGTACAATGCAACCAACCAGCATAACATGAAAACTGATTTCAATAAGATGATTCTGAATGACATTTCACAAATTGTATTTTGAACAGAGATTAGTTACCTGAATACCCTCATTCTCATAATGTCTGAAATACTATGTAATTTGATGTAAGTCTATTATAAATGGTAGGCACATTTTTTCTTAGACCTTGTTTTAAATTGATACATTTATCAGACCTTTTAGTTATCAAAACTATGTCAACTTCCAAGTATAACACATAATGGTGGACAGGGTAAGAATAAATCTCAAAAGTATAAGCAAACTCTCACTTTAATTCAAAGTAGGGAATGGTATCCATTAATGTAGAAGTCTGTCAAATTTAAGAAGTATTTTATATATTCATACTGTAAAATAGTGGAATGAAACAAATTTTGTCCATTGCTTCTGAATATACTAACATGGGATTTACTATGCAACATGTGGGAAAAACGCTGGCTACCCAGGAAATTAAATCTTTTATCTTGCAGAATGCTCATTTTCAATATTTATTAGAATTCCTGAACTTCAGATCACTAGGAATACCCAAGCTATCATTTTTCAAGAACACTCTTTCAAACGTTTTCAAAAGGCACTGTTTTAAAGACAGTTTTACTAATGAGATTTATATTCTTAGAAAATATAAACAATGTTACTATAGGAGACTTCTAGAGCCAAGTAGTGGAAATGGCTAGGCGGTGCTTTTCCTGAAATTTAGTTATCAGGAGGTCAGAGTATTTATATTTTTTCAAGAATAAAGGTTATTAATCAAAGCATTTTTGTTTTCATAATGTTCTTTTTTTCCTATTCCTTTAGCCTTTTAAAAAAAAAAATGATTGTAGTGTGCGCATGAATTTTAATGAGGACTGCTAAAACAGAGAATATAAAATCTATTATTTAACATGCACATGAGGAAAAAACTCAATTTTTTCACATATCTTCACAAAAAAATAAGTGTTTTCAAATTGAATTTCTCATTGGTATTTCTTAAGAGAAAATAAGAGAAATTAAACAATTGAATGAAAATTGAGAGGTATTATATAATATTAAAAACCAGGCAAAATGTTTCTGAAGTACACAGTGATAAAAAAAAGCAAAATAAACATTTTAAAAAGTGAATTTTGGAATGGAGAATTCACAACAAAAATTTCAAGAAGGAAAGATGAAGACATTTTTGAGAAACAGACTCTTTAAATAAAAAAGAATAAAGTAGTTCAAGGTCCAAGCTTTTAAAATGCTAAGGTTTCCCAAATTAATGAAAATATGCTTGAAATATTTTTTTAAAGTATGCATTGTCCAAACTTCCACTTATTCCATTGTTGTGCAGACACAAATTCAAGCTCCATATAAATCCTTCATTAACATATTCCTTTTCAAAGTATTCCTGCTTGACCTATCATGTAACAAGATGGAATGTATGTCAAAAATGTGATTTATTAATCAGAAGCCCACAGCAAACTTGATGAGTATGGATAACGGCAAGGATAGGAACTTGTGTTAGAAAGACAGGGCTTCAACAGAACACTTGCAGAGAAGCCAATATTGCTTCTGTCTTGGATCTGAAAGAAAAAAATAGCCTGGTGTAGGAAATTTTATGAAATATTTATCAAATAGCAAAATATGTTTTAAAAAGACAGAAATGGATCATAAACAAAGAATAGTATTCCTTCCACAAAAAGTTGACACATGCAAGTTTCTTCTTTGTTCTAATCTTTCATCAAGGTGAAATAGTATGGGAAGGGATAATTACATAAATTATTTCTACTTCTTGGCAGTCCACAATACTGAAGCAATTCTGAATACATGTGCAAGAAATGTTAGATACTGATTCAGAAGTTATATGTCAAAATATATCACATAGATTATAGCAATAATCCCAAATTAAGCAAATTCACAAAATTTGATGAAAACAAATTTTCAAATGTTAGAAATCTGTCCATGTTCCTGAAGGAGAAAGACTGTAGTAAAAGTGTAGTTTTATTGTAAGATCAGATAACTTGAAGCCTAACTAGAAAAGAAAATATTTGGAAAACCTTTCTACCCCATGGAGGTAGGAGGCAGACTTTAAAAAACTGAGAAGGTAGCCTCCCATAGATTCTACATCAATGAAGGAGAGACGTCATGAATGCAGAATTTTTGTTACCTGTGAATTAGAAGAGCCAATAATGGCACTTAAAAATCAAACTGGATGGGGAGGAACAGGCTCAGGCTCAACCCTTCCAAGACTGAGTGGCTGTGGCTCCCGGCATCCCGATATAGTCAGTTGACTCCATCACTGACTATTGGGGGCGAGTCATTGGCCCCCACAGAGAGGGCTCGCAATCTGGGAGTCCTCCTGGATATGCAGCTGTCCTTGGAGGAACATCTGACGGCTGTAACCAGGGGGACCTTTTGTCAGGTTCGCCTGATTCGCCAGTTGCGGCCCTTTCTTGATCGGGATTCCCTGTGCACAGTCACTCACGCCCTCGTCACCTCTCGCCTTGACTATTGCAACGCTCTCTACATGGGGCTCCCCTTGAGGAGCACCCGGAGGCTCCAGCTGGTCCAGAACGCAGCAGCGCGGGTAGTGACGGGAGCAGCATGGCGCTCCCATGTAACACCGCTCCTGCGCGAGCTGCACTGGCTCCCAGTTGTCTTCCGGGTGCGCTTCAAGGTGTTGGTTATCACCTTTAAAGCGCTCCATGGCATAGGGCCTAGCTATCTTCGAGACCGCCTGCTGCTACCAACGACCTCCCATCGACCCGTGCGCTCCCACAGAGAGGGCCTCCTCGGGGTGCCATCAGCCAGACAGTGTAGGCTGGTGACCCCCAGGGGGAGAGCCTTCTCTGTGGGGGCACCTACCCTCTGGAATCAGCTCCCCCCAGAGATAAGGAGAATCCAAGACCTCAGTGCCTTCCGTCGCGCCCTTAAAACCCATTTATTTAAACAAGCTGGGCTGGCTTAAGATGAAATTTTTAACTGTTTTTTAAATGTTTTAAACGTTTTTAATTGGTAAATGAGTTTTAATTGGGCCAAATTTATATATCTTTTAATTGTTTTTAATATTTGTTCTGCATGTTTTTTAATCTGGCTGTACACCGCCCTGAGTCCTCAGGGAGAAGGGCGGTATAGAAATCCAATATAAAATAAAAATAAAAAAATAAAATAAACTAAAACTATCAGACAAAACTAGGCTGGAACATCAAAAAAAATCAGTTCAGGAAACATATTCCTATCTAAATTTTGTAATGTGAACAAATGAATACCAAATTCCCAAAGGTAAAGGAAATGGGTTCAATGGAATTGAAAAAAAGGCAGACGTGATTGGTAGGAGAGAATGGAAGTCTGGAAGTTGGAGTAGAAGTTGCAGGTGACTTTCCCAAATATCAACCCACCCACTGCAATGTATGGGATTATGTATAATATAATTCTGTGAATACATTTATTTTCATTGTTTTAGAAAGATTTGAACAAGCAGTAACATAATTTATCTACTGATAATAACTGTGAATAATAATTAAAAAGAAATTCCAAGGTTAGTGCTATGAATGTTTTCAAATAGATTTAAGTATATTTTTAATTTTTTTTTCTATTAAACACATATGATTTAATACATTTTTGAGTTTGGCTGGGTCACCTATGAGAAAAGCTAAAGAACATTTGAAATAAGTATATTAATCAAGTAACTAAGTGATTCTGGGTGGACATTTTATGTTTTTACAACCTACTATATTTTAGTGATACGAGCCTTCCTGACTCTTAACCTTGTTTCTGCTTTTCTATGCTTTCAATATACTGTAAATATTTTTCTCAGAACACACATACAAACACGTGTGTGTGTGTGTGTGTGTGTGTGTGTGTGTCTGTGTGTGTGTGTGTGTGTGTAAAATAGACATACTATACCTTCAAATTCTCTTGCTGTGACACGTTCATTGTCTGAGTACACGGTGATTCCATATGTTTTATAATCTGAAAAGAAAGAAAAACTTACATTAAAATGTTCATTATTTTTATACCGAAACAAACGAAAACAACCACTCCTTTTCTTGGCAATCATACTCTCAAACTGCTTGGTGTCATTTACGGTAAATTTATGGATTCCTATGAGAAATCAAGGGTTTAGGTTTTATATATATATATATATATGTATATGTATATGTATATGTGTATGTATGTTTGTGTTTGTGTATGTGTATGTGTGTGTATGTATGTGTGTGTATGCAAATTTACCTTGTTCTTTTTTGAAACTAGGTTTCATGTTATATAGAAGGGTGTTTTTTGTAATAATTTTATGTTAGAAGCAGCCCTGTTTATTATTTGAAATTACATCCATTTTCTTTGTTCATTTAAGATGTTGAATTTGCTCTCGGTCAGAATAAGTAGGTTTCATTTTGTAAAAGTACTTTAAATACTTTAGATAAAAAGATACATTATTGTTTTTATGATTAGGAAACACAAAAGAAGAACTGATAAACATACAAGAGAGAGAGTATACTAGAGATCAAGCTTCATTTATTTTTAATGGCATAGCTTCCAAACAATTTTTAAAGTCAAATAGTCACTCATCTCAAAAACCATTGCCCAACTGTGACAATGTGTATGATACAGAAGGTCATATTTCTGTTTCATCACAGGGAGTCCAAATCAATCTTGATTCACGGAGGACCATTGTGAAAGAACAAAAAACACCCTGCTTAGCTTCTTGGATATTAAGACAAAAATGCAAGAAACACAAACAGAACCCAACTACTTGCATGCAGTTGCTTCCTCTATCACATCATAGGGCAGGAAGGACCCTTAGAGGTCTTCTAGCCCAACCTCCTGTCCAAGGCAGGAGTTCCTTACACCATCTGGGACAAATGGTTGTCAAATCTTTTCTTTAAAATCTCCAGCAAAGCAGCACCCATAACTTCGGGAGGCAAGCTGTTAAATTTATTACTCATTCTCAATGTCAGAAATTCCTCATTTCCAAGTTGAATCTCGCTCTGATAAGTTTCCACTCATTCTTCTTGTCCTGCCCTCGGGTGCTATGGAGAATAAATCAACCCCTTCTTCCCTTTCAATTACTATGAAATAAATGAATAGATTCTGAAAATTAATTAGATACAATCAACATTGTTTTTTGTGCATAGGAATATCTACAGAACAATTAAAACTCGGACCACATGTTTTCTGAATAGTTTTTATCCCAGAGCTATAATTGCACTCAACAATGAACTAAAGGGCCACCATCAGTGAGCTGTTGGACAGCATTACTTAGTCTGTTGTGTAGATGTTTGGGTGGTTTAGGGGTGGGGAATTTGTGGTGGGTGTGTTTGGGGATTGTTATGTGTGTTGGACCTGGTCTTTGGGTGTTAAGTGAATTTCGTTATATGGGTATACTGTGTATACACGAACAATGACAATAAAGTTATTATTATTATTATAAGAAATACCACTTTCCTACAAGCAACAACTGGAAGGACCACAAAATAGACAAATAGAACATGAAGAAGCTAAAGTTCTCTGAGACTTTAGAATTCACACAGACGAGGATCTGCACACAACACCCCAGACATAACAGTTGTTGATAAGAAAGACAAAAAAAAATTGGATAGTAGATGCGGCAGTACCTGGAGGCAGCAGAGTAGAAGAGAAAGAATAGAAAAAACTGAGAAAATAATAAAATATAAAGACCTGCAAATAAAAGTTGAACAATTGTGACCAAAGAAAATAAGCACCTTGTGTGCAATTCCAAAACATCTAGGGCATCACTTGAACACCACTGGTATTGGCAAATTCCCCATCAGTCAATTGCAAAAGGCAGCTTTATTTGGAACAGTTTATCTCCTGTTATCAAACAAATTGTAATTGTTATCAAATTGTAATTGTTTAGACTGGATTTGACATTTTTGTCCAAACAACTGGGATAAGCAAATGATTTTGTTTGATGGTATTAAAGATATCATATTTATTATTTTTTAAATACTGTTGTTTGCCACCTACAGTAACTTGTTTGTCACAGCTATACATGCATTTTTGACAAATAAATAAACATCGAGTTATATAAGGCAAACAGTAGATATGACATTTTAATCTCTACTATTATATTCTATATGTAGATTAAGATCTTAGACTCATTATAAATGAGGGGGGAGGGGGATGGAGAGAGAGAGAGAGAGAATTCTTTAGAAATTTCATTTTGACAAATTAGATAAAGGTTCAAAGTTATCCAAAAACATGCTTACCAGCTACTAGATCCCACAGCAGTTGAATATCATAAAAAACCAGATATATATTTAAAAAAAATATGAAACAATCTTATGGCATTCATCTATATGAATCATTTATTATTCTGTTTTAACTTAAGATTCATATGTCAAACAAGCTAAATTTGGGGTTTTCCCATACAACAATAGAGAAAGTATAATAAAATATAGTATAAAAAATTCCCACCCACACAAATATGGTACATTTTGTGAACACTTTTGTTGCTTGTTTCCTTTTTCCAAAGGAGAAAAAAATATTTATATAAACCCTTTCACCTTGTGTTATTTGGAAAGATCTTTCATAACTATGGACAAGTTCCAAAACGTCTAACCAGAATCACTTTCAAAACTGTGACTAGAAAAAAGGAGTTCAATGCTCAGTACTCAGATTAAAATTAATAGAAAAAATGAACATAGTAGTATAGCCTTTATTGTCATTGTACATCATATATATAACAAAATTGGTTACATAGTTTTAAAATTTAGTGAATATCACCTACACAAAAATCCTCAAAAATTCAGAATTATAAACTATATTTTTAGTAACCAAAAATAATTAGGATATTTCTTGCAAATCTTTAATGCTATGTCTTCCAAGTCTGTTTATGGATATTATAACAGTTTTAAATAGTTTTTAAATATTCTTTTGACAAATGTAATGAGTAAATCTGGCAATAGTTTAAAAAAAAACCTGAACATTTTTCTACCAATTCTGTTCTCCTGAAAATGAACAGGAAAATAAGTTAAACAGTTTAACATTACAGAAAAATAGATTGATACTATTATACTGTACAGAGTTTATGACAAAAACAACAAAATTGTGGGAAAGGTTACCAGTTGATAAAACATATATATTACAGTATCTTTTCCCAGCATTTCATTCAGGTAGGTAGATGAATTCTATTGTTCTGTGTTTTGGGGGAGTGGAGTTATTGTTTATTCTTGACAATGGGGAGCTATATGTATTGGTTTTCTCTAATGAACAGCTGAATAAATCAACACATACATGCATACTTTTAAAGTACAAATTTAAAATGCTTAAAAGTATGCATTTTTCATTTTAAAGTACATAAGTAGATACATCTTAAGATGTTTTTAGAATAAATCTCACATAAATTGTATCCAATGATACTGTATGTATGAGAACACTGTATATATCATATGCATGTATATATTTCTGTATACTGTGTACATCTACATCTATATCGTATGCGTTTGTGCAGTGGTTCAAATTCAGTTCCAAAAAAGATATTCTGGAACATGTGGAAGCATCGAAGTAGAACAGAACTGAAACTTCTGAAAGGAGCTGCTAAGCAATCCCAGGAAAATATATTGTCCCAAACACTTTGAAGTACTTTTATGGAATTTAATTCAAAGCAGTAGGCAGATCGTACTAATATCAACACAAACACACATAGAGATATAAACAAATCTAAATATTGGATACATAAATTTATTCCCTATTATTTCAGGCAGAATGAAGCAGAGTGAATACAGCTGCTAAATAGGTCTGTAATTACTTTCTCACTTTTACTTTGCCAGTTACAGTGTTACTATTATCCAAACAGGACCACAGAGTAAAATTTGTTTTCCTTGCTTATACATGGTATCTTAAGCCAAGGATAAAACAGCTATTCTATCAGCAGAATTTTTATATGTATGAATTAAAAGCCACATTTAGATAAAAGTCTTTATACAGTATTTATTGATTGTCCCATTTTGTACAGATATCTGTTTGATAATAGACGTTGGGAAAATTTATTCTTCGCAAAATCAAACTACATAAAAATTGTCATGCTTAGTATGGCTCTTTACTTTCTTTTCCATATTTCTTTTCCATGTATTATCATTTCAACTGCATTTTTAACTAGATAAAATATGCATTGGAAGTATGATTTAATCATCAGATTGACCCCCCCCAGCAAATTTTAAGTAGGATTGACCTAGTGCAAGCCATGAGTATTTCAGACAAGGGTAAGGCAAGGAATGGAGAACTGATGCAGAAATTCTTGATGAAGAATTTCTCACATCATAGCACAAGTAGACTCCTATTTAAACATGCACGTGCACATGCACACTTCATAATAAAGACTACAAATGCTTCCACAGAGGCCCAGTGTTCTTTATTTGAATATGTTGTCATCTCTCCAGCTGCAGTGCTGTCCTCCAATGCAGCTTGCAGTCTTGAGAACCAAATAGCATCCAGAAATATTTTTTTAGCGGTAATTGTTGCTATTCTCTACACATTTTCACCAATGCTAGCAGTGGTGAGTGGTTCCCAGTCTTCTACCACCTTTTGGTGATACCACTAAAGCTGCTTGTCTTTTAATTGCAACATGTTTAATTTCTGAAAATGAAGTCTTCTTCCCATTGCTTACTAGCTACTAGATCCCACAGCAGTTGAATATCATAAACAACAGGATTTTCTCTTTTTTTCATCTTAAAACCATCCTCTCTCTTCACCACTTCTATTTGCTCCCTTTTTATTTTTGTAATGCCACTAATTTTCAACACCCTTTGACCTTCTCTAACCCTTTTATCATTTTTACTTTTTCCACTAAAAGCAATGACTGATCCCCAAAGTAAAAGCCTGCCTTGGCCATGTTAGAAATGTTAGCAGGGGTGAAATTCCGCAGGTTCTGACAGGTTCTGAAGAACTGGTAGCAGAAATTTTGAGTAGTTCGGAGAACTGGCAAATACCACCTCTGGCTGGCCCCAAAGTGGGGTGGGAATGGAGATTTTGCAATATCCTTTCCCTGGAGTGGAGAAGAAATGGGGATTTTGCAGTAACCTCCCCCTGCCACGCCCACCAAGCTACGCCCACAGAACTGGTAATAAAAAAAATTGGATTTCACCACTGAATGTTAGGGCAAGCTTTTACTTCAAGGTTAGCACTTTGCTTCTTAAGCTGCTAGCAAAATGTGCATATATTTTCTTTAAAAAAGAAAAGAAAATGAAACTACATTTTTTCAAGTAAATGAAGGTCAACAGAATTCTTGCAGTTACCTTAGTTATAAAATAGTCAAAAGAAGTGTGCAGGTGTCCTGACTTTCACTTTACAATCATTTTGTAAAGTGGCAATGTACCTGGATTTATTTCAATACAATTCCAAAAGTATACCTGCAAACATGAGGTAGCTCCTTCCTATAGGTCTTTACAAAGCCTAAGCACCTGAAAGCCTTCAGAGGGCTTAACAGATAGTTAACAGAACTACAGCATCTGTCTCCTTCTTATAATTAAATTACAAAGAAATAGGAACAAGACATTCTAAAGGAATTTTAAAGAACCAAATCTTTAGATAGGGAGAAAAAACATTTCAGAGAAGACAGTTTTCAGGCAACTACACGTTTCTGAAACAGTAAACATACAGTAGTACTTTTAAGTTTTTATTTAGACTTCTATTAAAAAAAATAATTACTACATATTTAGATATTATCCAAAAATGGACAGAAATTAAGCATGTTTAACTGGTGGAAAACTTGTAATTGCTCTCTGCCCCTTGCTTTTTCTGTGTGTTTGTAATGCCATGATTTCAATCCTTCCAATATAAATAAATTATACCTCTCACATAATCACATCAATGTTAAGCCGACAAAGTGTAATGTATAATTTTAGCATGGTTATAGCTTAGCATATAAAGGGACACAGTGGCTCACTGGCTAAGGCGCTGAGCTTGTCGATCGAAAGGTTGGCAGTTCAGCAGTTCGAATCCCTAGTGCTGCGTAATGGGGTGAGCTCCCGTTACTTGTCTCAACTTTCTGTCAACCTAGCAGTTCAAAAGCATGTAAAAAATGCAAGTAGAAAAATAGGACCACCTTTGGTGGAAAGGTAACAGCATTCTGTGCATCTTTGGCATTTAGTCATGCCGGCCACATGACCACAGAGACATCTTCGGACAGTGCTGGCTCTTCGGTTTTGTAACGGAGATGAGCACCACCCCCTAGAGTTGGGAATCACTAGCACATATGTACGAGGGGAACTTTTACCTTTTAGCTTAGCATATATGCTATGGTTTAGCATGGAAATATGGTCCTGCATATTTCATTGTAAACTATTTTGACAGCTGTGCATTCCAGCTTCACTTATCTATGATCAACACATTGTTTGGGTGTGGTGATTTCTATTCCATTATTGTTTTTTTTTAAAAAAGTGTTTTAGTTTTCAATAGCTATGTCCATTTTTATGAACATCAAAATACTACAAACCAATATTTTGAAACATCTGATACAATTTGTTTCAAGGAGAATTCTGTGACACTTTTAACTATTTAACAAGACTTGCTCAGAAATTTACAGTGGGTTTTATAGCAACATTTTCAATAATATCCATGCCAACACTGAGAAACTAGCAAATGTAAACTAAACAAAGATAATTTTACATGCATCTATGACTAGAAGGTATTTCATATAAACCAGAAAAGGACCATCTTGTCCTCATGTCTCAAATATCTTTACAAAGAACATAGATGAAGAGTACAGATAAAGCTTATCAAATTTGTACAAGGCATCACACTGAGAGGAACAACATTTAAAACAATAAGTAGAACAGAGCCAAAACTAACAGAATGAATTTCTATTGGGAAAAGTATAAAATTTTGCATTTTAATGCAGTATCACATGCATAATATTGGGCAGAAGATTTGTTGATTGTACTGTAGTCCATAAGAAGACACTTAAGGAATTGGCAAAGCATAAGCTAAATATTAATTCAGAGCAGCAGCAATGAAGTATAAGAAATTCTACTCATCATCAATAGGATAGGTAGCACTCTATTTTGTACTGACTGACATTAAGACACATTCTTGAATAGCAATAACCTACAGTGGGGGAGAAAAAAGGGGGCAGTGAGAGGATGGACCATCACTTAGTTGATGGACAGGTCAAAAGGTTTATTGATAACCTACTAAAACGCAGAATTTTACTCTGCTCTCGAATTCTAGGGTTGTAAACTTCATGGCAAACCTGCCTAAGAGCTCATCTTAGGTACCGTAATCGGTTAACACGGTCAGCCTCATGATCGCCTCTCTGGCAGCCAAGACAAATTCTGCAGCCTGCCTTGCTTGAAGGTATCTTCCCACCTTCACAAAGCAGGGTGAAGGATGAAGCCTCCTCAACATGTTGAGGAAAGCTTTACTCCCACTTCGTCTTGGGCCAATCTTAGCAGACACATAAAATGCTCCACCGATTCGGTGGTTTTTATTTGCGAGGGGAAAACAACAACAATAACAATAACAACAAACCCTCTGCAGCTTTCCAGCCAAAACAAGCCAGTTAACTTTTTTTTTTTGGGAGGGGTGTCCTCGGTTCCTCCCGGGTCCCCGCACCGTTTGGAGCCCACGCCTCTCCCGGCAGCAACGGGCCAAGCTCGCCTTCCTTTGCCAAGCTGGATAATCAAATCAATGCGAGCCGTGGGTGGGGAAGGGGCGGGCGGGTTTATCCCCTTTTGCTTTTTCGCAAGCAGCCTCGTAGGAAAGACCCGAGGGAGCGGGCTTTTGTTTGCTCCTCTGGACCTCAAAAGTGTGAGGAAAAGCCAGTCTGGAAAGCCGGCGAAGCGCCCGCACCGAAAGAGCCTCCCCGTCGCCACAAGATGCTCCTCGCCAAAAAAAGGAGAAAGATTTAAGGCGGCGTCGAGTTTGGCAGCTCCTAAGCTCAGAGTCCTCTTTTCCCCACCTCCGGCCAACCGTCGTGCCTCGCAGCCCAGAACTGAACCCTCGCACGTTGGGAAGCAAGTACGCACTCCCCACCCCACCTCCCACCCCCCAGAAGAGAGAGGAGAGAGACTTACAGCCAAGGGACCCCAAGAGGGAGAAGAGAAGCCAGCAGAGGAAGCGCCGGCAGCTCGCCATCTTCCATCCAGAGCAACAAGCTGCTTTCCCCCCTCCCGCCAAGACAAATGAGAAAAGTGGCTGGCGGGTGGTGGCGGCGGCTCCCTCGGACTGGGGGAGAAAAATCGATGCAGCAGCTGAAAGCCTTGGCTCCGGCTTCCCCGCGGCTCCTCCCTTCCTCCGCTTGCGCACCTCGCGGCGGGGACGATGGAGGGGGGGGGGAGAGCTTTGCTTTTAGTAGGCCAGGGTTTGTGAGTGCGCGTGAGTGTGTAAGACAGCGAGAGTGAAGGGAGCGGTGGGTTGGGTCCTTGTAAGCGAGTGGGCAAGAGATAGCCGGAGGGGGCCTTTGAGCTGATCCCTCCACCGCTTTGGGGTGGGGTGGGGTGGGGGACGCCCCAAACAAGAGAAGTCCCGGGTCGCAGCAAGGTTGGGTTTAGCACCAAAGTAAGCGGTGCGCCCAAGTTTTATACCATTCTAACTGGTTAGGTGGTGGTATGAAGATGCTATAAAGCATTATAAAACATTAGTGTGGAAATGGTCCATGGAGATTTATTTATTTATTTATTTATTTATTGGTTTGATTTATATGCGCCCTTTTCTGGAGACTCAGGACAGCTTACAATGCATTAAGAAATAGCCTTCATACTTTTGTATATACCTGCTTAGTAGAGCTTTCGACGCCCCCCCTTAAGCGGTGTTCTTTTTTATACAAAGTCAGCTTATTGCCCCCACAAACCGGGTCCTCATTTTACCTACATCGAAAGGATGGAAGGCTGAGTCAACCCTGAGCCTGGTGAGATTTGAACTGGTGAACCTGATGAGATGCTCCAGCTTTGGGTTAACTCTGCATTCCAACAAACCGCCTTTGTATGTGTATTTGTCACAATTGTTACTGATACCTGAAATCAAGTTGAGTCAACAATTGGGGTTCTTTTGGGGGGGTTGCATCTGTCATATAAATTCATTGGATTTCTGCCTTTTTGTAAGGTCTTTTTTCACACAGAAGAAATTGTATTGCTGACTAGCCTTATCTGTAGATTTTTGTTCTTCCTCATTGAAGTTAATGGCCAATAAACAGGAGTACGGGAGACCCAGCTCTCTAAATCCTGGGAAAGGTGGAAGGAAAGAGAAGGAGAGGTTAACCAGCAGGAAAATGGATGGACTCAGTTACAGTGATTGATGAGTGGCTCAATGTGACATTTAAAAGATCAGGTTTAACAACCATGAGTTGTGATTGCCTTAGGCATGAAAACCAATTGGGTGACCTTGGGCCAGCATCTCTCAGCCCAATTCACCTCACAAGAGAGTGACTGTTGTGGGGAAGATAGAAGGCATATTAGGCATATTCACTGCCTTGAGTTTTGTTTTTTGTTTTTAAAAAAAAACACTTCCAGGGATGGCATGAGACCTCACGCCAGACATCTGCTTCTGGGTGGTTATGTGCTGGAATAATATTGATTTTCCTTTTTTCAATTTTATTTTCAGCATTCCCACCTACCCCTACAATGATTTAATACTGATAAGTAGTTGGGGCAGCGGAATACAATTGGGTAGTTCCACTATAGGATCATATTGCTGTTAAAAGAATGCCTTGATCAGATGAGGCAAGAAACTTGCCTTTTTCTTGGGGTCTGCATACTTTAGATTCTCTGAGTGATGCAGCATTTTGTCAAGCTACAACCTATTAGGGTTAGACATTAATGGTGATCACCATTCTGACCTATTTGTAGCTGTGGCAGCCTTAACAATTTGCTGCTTGAGTTTATTGCCGCAATCCTGAGTACATAGTAGGACCAAATTAATTAATAGCGCTATTCTGGAATGTGCTATTACCAATGTTTCTCCTGATTTAACCAATCTCTGCGTGGTGTCTCTGAATCTTGCTCTGAATCTGGCAATGCACCAAATGAGCCAATCAATTTTACATCCTGTAAGTCCTTAGCAGAACCTTCTGCTACAGCCTTCAGCTGTAGGTAACACAG
The DNA here is from genome assembly GCF_029215685.1 of Pituophis catenifer annectens. Classification (NCBI taxonomy): domain Eukaryota; kingdom Metazoa; phylum Chordata; class Lepidosauria; order Squamata; family Colubridae; genus Pituophis; species Pituophis catenifer. The sequence goes on from NW_027256884.1 coordinate 81,319,459, forward strand.
TTTGCTGATTAGAGCTCGTCTTTCTCAAAATTGTTGCTGATGAAACTTTATTACTTAGGTTTATTGCAGTAATTAACCAGCACAAAATTGCTAGTCAAGCATCCCTGAGGTTTTCCTGGATTCAATATGTTACACTTAGATTTTAAAGTAGTAATGTTCTCTTGGGTAAACTGAATCTAAATGTGGGGTAGCTTTCTCTGATCAGAAGTCATATACTGACAATAGAAGAAGGTGATTAGGAAGGGCTTCATTCTGAAAAGCATGCTAGAGACTGTAGATTGCTTAAAAGTTAGCAAAATTCACATGCAGCCTCTTCTCAATGGTAGCCATTTGATATGTAATAGATCTATCAAAGAGCTGCCTCAGTGGGGCAGCTTCCTCTAGGACAGAATAACTGCCTTTTTGGAATCTCATCACTCTGTTCACTCAATTATTGGAAATCTGCAAAATAATCTGACCGATATGCAAGTAATAATTGCACTTACTTCTGGCCCTTTTAGGGTGTTAAACCCTCAACAGTATTTCTTTAGGAATAGGTTTAGCTCTAAATTCCCTGTTAACTGCTTGTTGATTGTTGGTATGACCTGTCTTTATAGCTTCTTCTGTTTTATTTTGGTAACTCTCACTACTATACTATTTTACTCAGTATACTTTAGAAAAGGCTCCTTTAGTAGGTCAACCTTATTTTTGACTGAAGTAAAAAAAGTTTGAAGATTGAGATTACTGTTTACTCTGTGAGTTACTGTTTGTCTAGCTTTGATGTCTGTTACTTTTTCTCATTATAGGTTGATATCATCCTCATCTTGCAATGTAGCTGCTGAACAAATAGCAGCTTGGGAAGGCAGGGAATCCTCTACAACAAACTGTTGTAGGGAGAAGTTCAACAAACTGTTGACTTAATTTCTATCTGTATATCCCGTTTCAAAGAGTTATTAGTGTCATATCTGTCTGGGGAGTAAGTAGGGTCAAAGTTACTTACTGCAGTTGTCTACTTATTGTGTATTAACCCTTTTCTACTGCTTCAAAGATTTGTTTGGAGTCTGTGTTGTGGCTTGTATAGGTTGGGACAAGATAGATTCTCCCTTTTGCTCATTCTTGAATCCTGTTTTATATCTGATTCTGTTTTATCTAGAACAGATAGACGACCTCCCAGGTGGTAGTTTATCAAAGATAAGTTGAAAAATAAAAATAAAATAAAATGGCACAGATTCACCCATGACCATTTTCAGTCCATCCTTGAATTTAATGGTAAGGCTTGACATTATAACATGAAGGCCCATGGAATTAATGGAATTAATAGGACTTTGGAGAAACTTCCGGTGCAGCGGTCAGGGTGGAAGATCGGCGCGGTGCGAGCTCCGCTGTGTCAACTGATTTTTCTGAGTCTCCGCGGCTTTTTTCGCCGTTCTCAGCCCCGGAGAGGCTGGGGGAGCAGAGGGGCTTTCTTCAGAGGCAAGGAGAGGGAGTGCGACTCCCCTCCCGCCGTAACAAAGTGTGAGTTCCGAGGACCCGGAGGACAGGAAGAGGGCCACGAGATAGCGGCCCTGAAGCCAATGACACTGCGGTTTTGACCGGCATGGGGAGACAGGACAGAACGAAATAGGACAAGAAGAAGAAGGAAACTGAACTTAAAACTGCAGGGACTGTGCAGCGACCTGAGAGAATAGCGGCAGCCTAGATTATAAGAGAAGGAAGCCTTTACTTACTAACTGGCTGGATATCTCACTGCTATGGAGCTGGAGGGAAACGGAAGTATGATTTAACTGGATTATGTGATGGTGTTTATTGGATTTAATGAAAGTTTTTAGCTGTGATAATAACTGAATCCCAGCGGACAAAAGAACAATATATTGTGAATTATTAACTGTATGAAGCGAGCGATGATTAGGGGGTAAAGCTTCTCCTGACCCCCCCTTCCTCCCTAGGAGCACAGTGTGATAGTGAGCCCTTTCCTGTCTATCTTAACTACTTAGACAAACTGAACTAAGGGTTGAGACTAATATCCCTCTGAAGATCTAACCGACAACTAATATTGTTAATATTTATTAATTGTATATAATAATTGTAGACTAATTGATTGATTATGTAACTATCTACCTTGATTTACTATTTAGCATAATTTGGTATATTAATTTGTATATATATATATATATATACATATACACATACATACATACATATACATATATACATATACACATACACATACTCATACACACACACACACACAGAGATATATATATATATATATATATATATATATATATATATATATATATATATATATATATATATATATATATATATATTTCTTACTTCTTCGTAGGGTTTATGTGTGTTTTTCTTCTAGCCAGGTTTTCCCTACGTAACCAAGGTTTTTTTGTAGCTCCAGCTCAGTAGAATCACATCTACTCTGTTCTGGGCTTTTTTCTTTTCTAACAGCTAGCAAGCTCTAACTGCTAGGTGGGAGACCTAAATAGATCCATTTCTAGCTCGTTTGCTTTCATCAGTAGGCCACACCCATATCTTGTGTATCCTCCCTGTAAAGGTACAGTATCAATTTTCTTACTTCTTCGTAGGGTTTATGTGTGTTTTTCTTCTAGCCAGAACCGAGTAGATGTGATTCTACTGAGCTGGAGCTACAAAAAAACCTTGGTTACGTAGGGAAAACCTGGCTAGAAGAAAAACACACATAAACCCTACGAAGAAGTAAGAAAATTGATACTGTACCTTTACAGGGAGGATACACAAGATATGGGTGTGGCCTACTGATGAAAGCAAACGAGCTAGAAATGGATCTATTTAGGTCTCCCACCTAGCAGTTAGAGCTTGCTAGCTGTTAGAAAAGAAAAAAGCCCAGAACAGAGTAGATGTGATTCTACTGAGCTGGAGCTACAAAACAACCTTGGTTACGTAGGGAAAACCTGGCTAGAAGAAAAACATATATATATCTATAATCATTTAATTATAGATAAGACAAACTTGAACTGATTTTTGATTATAATTATATAGAATTGAGATTGAACAATAGTAGGAGTTAAGTAAGGGGGAAAACGGAATTGATTGTGCAAAACTAATAGATTATATAACACTGGGTATATGATAATCTGAAAAAGCTTCCTCTGCCTAACCAATAAGTCTACCACAGTAACCTCCACTAAAGTGATGAAGAAACATATAGCACCTACAGTGGCGTCTTCGCTGATAACAACACCTCCAGGGCTAAGAAAGTCATCCGAAAATCTACCAATAACAGATAAACCAATTACAATGCAAGGAATGCAGGTGATGTTCCAAAATATTCAAGAATTAATGGAGAAAAACCAAGAAGCAATGTCTAAAAATTTCGATGATCTGAAAACTGAGATGAGTGAATTAAGAGGAGAGGAAAGAGACATTGGGAGAGATGAAAACCCATTCTAAACACGAGGAGAGATTGATAGAGGTTGAAAAAAAACACCAAAAGAGTTGAAATCCAGATAGATAAATGTGAAAAGAAATGTGCTCAAGCAGTTGAGAAACTCGAGGACGAAGTAGTATTTTTAGAGATGGAGAAGTCTGCTTTCTTCCTACGTCTTCAAAATGTGGAGGAGGACAGAGAGGAACAGCTGGAGGAAATCGTAGGAGAAGTGATAGCAGAAATAGTGGGGAAAAAGAAGGAAGAGGTCTATGCCGAGATAGATGAAGCCTACCGCGTTTACACCAACTATGCGAGACATCATAACCTGCCCAGGGAAATTCACGTAAGACTCACCAAAAAGGCGCTTAGAGATGAAACACTTCATGAGGCTAGGGATCAGAATGTTACATATAAAGGGCATCAGATTACAATTCTAAAACAGATCCCTAGAAGGGTGCGAGAACAGAGACAGAGCTATAAATTCATAACCTCGCAATTAAGGAAACACAATGCGCCATACCGATGGTTGCTACCTGAAGGGCTTTTGGTGACTTGGCAAGATCGGAAAATTAAAATTGAGAATATACAGGACGCACAGGAATTTTGCGAAAACTTTTTTGGACCTACTGAAAGTGAAAGAGTCAAAGAAACAGTAAAAGAGACTCAGAGAGAGCAGAAGGAGGAGTGGAGAAATGAGAGAGGAACACAAGCATATTATGGAAAGGGGAAACAAGATAGGAGGAAGGGGGAGGAAGGAGGATTAGAAGAATATAGGATTGAGACTCGCTTAGCAGCCAAAACTAAAGGGAGAAACAGATAGAAAATGGATCAAGGAGTAAGACTTTTGATGGTAAATGTCAATGGCCTCAATGCTCCAATAAAGAGAAGACGTATACTAACCAAAATTGTTAAAGCCAACGTGGATATAATATGTATGCAAGAAACGCATATTAAACTATCGCAAGCTAAATTATTGAAATTCCCTAAAGCAGGGAAATTGTTTGTAGCGGCTCCAGAGGAGAGAAAGAGAGGAGTAGCAATATATGTAAAGAAACATCTCTCATCGAAACAACTATTTGCAGACGAAGAGGGAAGAATACTAATATTAGAGGTGGAATTACTACAGAGAAAAGTTTTATTGATAGGAATTTACGCCCCGAATACTAAACACAAATCATTCTTCCGAAGAATACGAAGAGAAATTCGAGACTTGGAATACGAGCAGGTATGCCTTCTGGGTGATTTTAATGCAGTTGTTAATAGGATACAGGACTACAAAACAGGGGAAAACTCAAAAAAAAAAAGAAATGGAAGACAAGACAAGAAGATATTACCAGCCATTTATAACGAAATGAGAGATGAATTAGGATTGATAGATACCTGGCGTGAGCACAACCCGATAAGTAAACAATTCACTTATTATTGTCCCAGGCACAAATCGTGGTCGAGGTTGGACATGATTTGGATGACACAAGAACTTAATTCTCAAGTGGCAGAGGTCAGAATTATGCCGAATGATTGGGCGGATCATAACCCAGTACTAGCCGTATTAAAGAAAGAGGGGAAAAATAGAAAGAGATGGATGATGCGATCAGAGATATTAAAAGAAACCGAATTTATACAAAAACTCAAGACAGAAATACCCCTTTTTTTTCAAGAAAATAAAACACCAGGAATGCCATTTCAAATAATTTGGGATACTGCTAAAGCTTTTATAAGAGGTCTTATTATTAAATATACGGCCACTAAACACAAAAAAGAAGAACAAGAAAGGGGCGAGTTAATAAGTAAATTAATAAAAGCCGATGTCAGATGCAGAAATCAGCATTACCATTTAAAAAATGAAACAGAGAGCATGAACAAGAAACAACAGCAGATTTATTATGAACTTTTGCAAAAGAATTCCTTCCTGGGTGGAAGGAATACTAATTACTTCAGTTACACAAATTAAATACAGTTTTCAGGATACAGAAGCCCAATACAACAGGATACACGCGGTTCCCTAGAGATCAGTTTCAGATCTTATATAACATATTTGGCACATGTTCCGCCCTGGAAATTCCCCTCCAACAATACCCTTCAAAAATATCCTACACAGATGTTTCCATGCTAAATGGTATCGTCAATTGTAGGCTTTTCCTCAGGCCCATTTCGGAATGTTACTAGAACATCCATTTCCTCAAAAATATGCATCACATATCCTACAAAACAAACATCTCAGGAACAACACATTTTCCTTTCTCATGTCCTCACTACCAAATTATATAATCAGGTTATATCAGGTAAAACATGGCATTTAAAATGGCGTTACTCAAGTTATGCTTTTTACAGGAATAATTCATATTTCTCACAGCCAAGGAACAACTACAAGATAACCCACTTTCCATAGGAGCAAAAGAACAGATAGCACTCCTAAAACACCAGCTTAATCTCTTGGAGTTAGACAAATTGAAAGATAAAATAAAGATAGCAAAACAAAAACACTTTGAATCAGCTAATAAATTAGGAAGATGGCTCACATTTAGATTAAAAAAAGAAAAACAGGCTAGACGAATTGACCAATTAGAAGACAAGGAAGGGAATTTAATAAAAGATAAAAAAGGGAAAGAAAAAATTGCAGTGGACTTTTACAAAGAATTATATAAAAGAGAGGAAATCTCAACAGATGCGATAAAAAATTATATAGAGAATTCGGATTTACCTAAGATACCCAATTTAACGAAGGAAATACTAGAAGAAGAAATTACTTTAGCGGAGATTGAAAAAGCAGTAAAGAAACAGGGAAACCTGAAAACACCCGGTACAGATGGGCTGCCGGCGGAGCTATATAAAACAATGTTTGAGGTTATGGGAGAACATATGAAAGACCTATTTAATGAAGTCCTTGGGAAAGCAGAAATCCCCCATTCATGGAGGGAGGCCAATATCAGTTTAATCCCTAAAGAGCCCCCCCCCAATAGGTATAAAAAATTATAGCCCAATATCCCTTCTGAATTCAGATTATAAAATTTTTACCACAATTTTAGCAAACAGATTAAAAGGTTTTCTGAACAAATTTATACATATGGACCAAAATGGATTTTTACCATCACGACAATTATGAGATAATATGAGAGTCATGCTAAATATATTGGAATATTATGAAGAACACCCAGGCAAACAGGTCGTACTAGTTTTTATAGACGCCCAGAAGGCAATTGATAGAGTTAACTGGGAGTTTATATTATTACAGTTAGAACACATGGGCTTTGGACAGAGATTTATAAACGCAATTAAAGCTATTTATTCAAAACAAATGGCCAGACTACTGATAAATGGGGACCTGACAAAAGAATTTCCTATTGGTAAAGGCAGGGCTGTCCTTTATCCCCTTTACTCTTTATCTTATCACTAGAAACATTACTGCATAAAATAAGGAACAAAGAAAGAATAAAAGGCCTTAGAATTGGTCAACAGGTATATAAAACCCAGGCCTTCGCAGATGATATGGTCTTTATTTTGGAAGAGCCTATAGAATCTTGTTTATATTTATTAGAGACAATTGAGGAATTTGGGGCGGTAGCAGGTTTATTAATCAACAAAAAGAAAACAAATATATTAACTAAGAACATTTTAGAGGAAGCTAAGAAAGGCCTACAGGAAGTGACTGGATTAAAGGTAGTTAACAAAGTCAAATATTTGGGAATTTGGCTAACTGGCAGATGCTCGAGCATACAAGAAGACAACTACAATAAACTACTAATTCAAATAAGAAAAGACTTAGACAAATGGGGTAAAATACAACTCTCACTTCTAGGACAAGTAATAACAGTAAAATCCTATGTGCTACCGAAATTTAACTTTTTGTTTCAAACCGCACCAGTGAATTTATCTAAAAAATTTTTCATGGACTTAAACCAAATAATAACTAAATTTATCTGGGAGGGGAAAAAACCACAGATTAAAAAAAAGATGATGCAAGAGATAAAAGAAAGAGGAGGCCTTGGCTTACCATGTTGGGAGAATTACTACTCAGCCGCTTTGTTAACCTGGGTAAAAGAATGGATTACTTTAGGTAATAGCCGTCTTCTTAAAATAGAAGGTTTTGACCTACATCAGGGCTGGCATATGGCACTTTGGCGAGATAATACCCCACAAAGCAAATGGTTCACCTGACATTACATAAGAAATATTTTAATTCAAAATTGGGAAAAAGTTAGTAAAAATATTATATTAAAACACCGTGCTGGATATCACCTTTAGAAGCATTGACATACCCCAGACTCTATAACTCTGCGAAAAAATTAACATATAAGGATTTGCTGAATGTACAAGGAAAATTAAAATCTAAACAGGAATTGAACTCCCAAGGGGTACAAGTGGACTGGTGGACCTATCTACAGATCCAATCTAAATACAAAAAAGATAGAGATAGGAAAGGTATTAACGGTGAGTTACAAGAATTAGACAAATTTTTGATGGGCCAAGAAAAAGGCATGAATTCGAAAACTTATAAATTGTTGATGAGAATAGAGATAGGTGCTGAGATAATTAAGGATACAATGATTGCCTGGGGGAAAAATTTTGGATATTCAATTCATTTAGAGAAATGGCAAGAGATCTGGTGGGAGAATATGAAATTAGTAGTCTCTACGGCATACAAAGAAAACATCTACAAGATGATATACAGGTGGCATCTTCCCCCCGATAGACTAGCTAAAATGTTCACTGGACAGTCTGTGGAATGCTGGAAATGTGGGTTTGAGCATGGCACCTATTACCATCAGTGGTGGACATGCCCAAAAGCAGTAGAATTCTGGGGGAAAATAAAAAAATGGCTGAATGAGATTTTAAATCAAAAGATCGAATGGCGACCAGAGACATGCTTGCTCGGCTCCAAACCGGAAAGTATTAAAAGAGACTTATGGTATCTTGCATTACACATCATCACAGCGGCGAGATTGGCGTATGCTCAACTTTGGAAAAATCAAAATATCTCATCAGAGGAAGCTATTATAAAGAAGATTTTAGACTGTGCGGAAGCAGATAAATTGACCAAAAAATTAAAAGACAGACACCAAACACAAATATCTTTATCTTGGGAAAAATTCTATAGGTGGCTAGAGAAGAGGAAAATATAACCCAAATTAGATGAGGAATTATATCTATTGAGAAACTTATATTATACAAGTAAAGTGAGGTCGGATAGACCTAATTGTTTTATAAAGATATGCAAGATGTTCTGTCTTCTCCGGATTATAATATAGTAAGCTTTTATTGCGGTCAGAGACCAAATTAAAATAGACAAAGAAAGGGAGCATATTTTACAAATATGGATAGATCATGAGACAGTACACCATCTAGATTATAATATAGATATACAGTACCGAATACTAGGTTATTAAGGTACTGCTTATAGGTATGCTTGCTTTTTTGTTTTTTGTTTGTTTGTTGCTGTTGTGTTGTCTTGTTTGTTATTTATATGATGTGTTCTTTTGTTTTTAATGGAAAATGTAAATAAAGATTATTTTTTTAAAAAAAGAATTAATGGGACTTTGAACAGATTATGCATGAAAAAAATTATACCTGCAAATCATGCATCAAAACTGAAATTAACTATCATACAATATCAAATTGATCTGGACAAGGTTTTGACACTAGGAAAAGTGGAAGAAGACAGATAGATGGACTCAATCATGCTGGGTAATCAGTACACCCTTGGAAGACCTGAAACACCAACTCAGAGACTGATCATTGTGGAGAAAATCTATGTGGTTGCTAGAAGTAAAAAAATGTCTTGATGGCACATAATCAATTACAAAAATGAGGGGAAAAATCAAAACAATCATGATAACTGCAAAAATCTGGATAGCCATGAGATGGTAGCAATGGTAGAGTTAAGTCTAACTTTACTGGAGCTCAGATCCAGTTGTCTACCTTTGGGATTTTATTGTATTCAGAAAGTTACTAGGTTACAGATTCATCCACTCCTGAATCCATCTGAAAAATACCCCCAATGCTTTCAATCCAACTTGCATTTAGCTAAATGTGATGCCACGGTGGCATAGTGGTTAGAGTGCAGTACTGCAGGCTACTTCTGTTGACTGCCAGCTGCCTGCAATTTGGCAGTTCAAATCTCACCAGGCTCAGGGTTGACTTCGCCTTCCATCCTTCCAAGGTGGGTAAAATGAGGGCCCAGATTGTTGGGGGCAATATGTTGATTTTGTAAAACCATTTAGAGAGGGCTGTAAAGTGGTATATAAGTCTAAGTGCTATAGCTATTTAAGAAAAGCTACTGGGGCTTTTGTCTACGTATAACTTTAAGCTGATGTAACAATAAATATTGACATAGTACAAAATGAAGCTAGAAAGTTAAATAACTATAAGGCCAGGTATTAAAACAAGTAAACAACTACCACATCTACCCAATACAAATTTTGTGCTCATAAAATTAGAAAGTACTTTTTTTGTGTGAGTATGTATGTATAGTTAAACACTTCTGTCCTCCGTCCTATTGTTTACATCACAACCAACTTTTAATTTTTATTTATTGAATTTATACTGCCGCCTATTTGCCCATGGCGACTCAAGGTGGCTTGCAGAATATAAGACCACATTTAAAACAATAAAAACTAACAAAAAGAATAAAATAAATTAATATAGTACAATATAACAAAATCACCCCCCATCTCCCACACCCCACCCTGGCGATAGCAGATCACACTAGCCATTTAATGGGCTCCATCCCGCTCTGGGTTCCCCAGGCCCGCGGGCAGAACCAGGTCATCAGTGCCTTCCAGAAGAGTATTAGAGTGGGGGCCATTCTAATCTCTGGGGGAATGATGTCTCAGAGAGAGGGAGCCACCACAGAGAAGGCCGTTCTTCTGGGTCCCTGCCCTTTCATAGGCAAAAAAGCCCCACCTTTCACTTCTCTTTCCATGATCTTTAATTTTCATTCCTTCTGCTGGTCTCTCTCACGCACCAGGAAAAAGGCAAGGGAAAAGAACCAGGCAGTGTAACAAGCTAAGCCAAATTCCAATTCAGTTTTGTCTCCCAACATCAGCTCTTCCTTGCTATGCATTATATGTGGTGGTATCATGCCACTGGTGTAATGGCATCAGTTAGAATAAAAGTTTCATGTTTGTGGATGCTTTTTTCCAGCACTGCCATTGATGACTTTGGATATATTAGTCCAGAATGTTTGCAAGACACCAAGTTGCCTGCCTAGAGCGACAGTTCTTCTTTCTTCCTCCAAATATGCTGTGCAAAATTAAAATCCTCTAAAAGAGGGCCCAGGCTCATGAGATAAGAGGATGAAGAAGATTAGGAAGTGAAGCCCTGTTGCAGATAAAAATTACTTTTTTTAATTCTTAAAAAAATTACTTTTTTACCTGCCAAGAAGTGTTTTGCCTGGCAGTGAACTTCATACACCATTTGATTACGTCTGTTTATTTTGGTTATCTCGTGTTCCCTCTCCACAAATAGGTCAGTTGGATCAGGATTATTGATTGGTGATTGATAGTTACTTCTGTGAATTTATGTACCCATGCTCATGCTGTAATCATAAGAAGCATTTTGCACCAATTAATTACCTCCATAGTGGGTTAAAGCTCTTTGGACATGAGATCAGTAATAGCAGGCAAAAAAGTAACAAGAACCCAAATAGCTGCTGAGTTTCATCAGTTTTTACCATATAACTCCCAGCTTTTCTTTTTCTAGTGAAGATAATTGTATTTGTCAGTACATACATGAATAAAACATATTATGAATTACTTTGCTCCTTTGTTCATATTGTAGCAAAATTTTGCACCTTATTTAACTTACTATAGTTATAGTTGTTTTATCCAGGTTTTTTTTTAAGTTAAAAATGCCAAACAATAAAATGAACAAAAATAATCAGTTCTTGACATACGTTTTCTACTAATATAAGCCACATTAGAAAATATTTTGTTTGAAACACTTGAAATTTATTATTTATCTATCAAACTTAGAGACCACCCATTTCATTCACAGAGCAATTCTGGGTCATTGCAATACAGTTAAAGTACATTTATTAAAATAAAGACAAATTGCAAAATGGAAGGCATGATAGGCATTATAGAATGCGTATGTTTATATGAACAAAAATCAAAATATATACAACATATTCTTCATCAAAACAAACAAACTCAGATGGGCTCCAGCTGAATTTAGTTCTAGTTGAGTATAGGCCAAAACTAGCAAATGAATGCAAGTTCAGCAAACAATGTAGAATTATTTTCATTATTATATTCAGCATTTATCTTTAAGTTCCATATGACTTTAAGAAAGTATGGTCTTGATTTTTAGGCCTAAGTTTATTTTACAGCAATTTACAATATATACAATACATAATTTCTGCCTATAGTGTGACATACAGTGTTTTCAGGCTTTCCTGTTCAAACAGAGGTGCATTACAGCTTTTTAAAAATCTCCTTTAAACAGTTGCAGGAGGAATTAGTAATTAAATCTAACTGTGATATGAAACAGGGACATGTTTATGTTTCATATGTTTCATATATACAAAAACAACATAAAAACAACAAAAAGAATTTCTAGGACAAAGCATTTGCTGGTAATGATCTTGGATGTGAATGTGTTATAGCTGAGCAACGTTCTGTGGTTGTTAACTCTTAGATAGAATGCTTTAATTTCACTTTTTTTTCAAGCAAGTTCTTGAGGAAAGGCATTATACATGGTCAGAAATAATATTTCCCACAGTATTAATCTGCTGTGATTATCTCAATGTCCAGTTGTTTTGATAGTGACTTCTATGCACCTTTATTTTTGCTTTGGCTGTAGTATAAAGTAGGTTAAACTAAATATCTAGATAGCAGTGCTGACACAGAAATATCTATTTCCTAGAGCTATCATTAAGAAGCAATTTTGGAAAATGCAGCTGGCTTGTATTGCTCATATACTTTTGACCCAGTAATGCTATACTGAAAATGTTCTTGTATCCCTCACTGGGTCATATATTACAACAGACTTATACTCCACAAATTCTTTGTTTTATACATGTTGCAATATTTTCAGGATCAGACTCAATAAAATTAGTGAGAGTTAAAGGTTTAAATATACTTCCTTTTATTTACAATAGGCATTCTATATTCACAGAATATTCACAGATAGAAGCAAGGAAAAGGGTGTAGGTGGCTCCTTATATATACAATGGGTGGAGCTATAAGTGGGAGTGGTGAATTATGAATACATTAAGAAGTGAAGAATAAGTTAACCCCTGATACCCCATTCATATACTATTTACATATTAGAGAATAAGGCATTTACATCTGACAAATCCCCCTCTAAATGCCGATTCGTTATACAACACCAATTACATTCAGATTCAGGACAATACAAGACATACAATTTAGATGTTAAATATTTGTGTTGCTTAGAAGGTAAAGGCTTTGTCAATATGTCAGCTAATTGTTCTGAAGTATCACAATGCACTGCTTTAATAAATCCATCCTGAGATAATTGCCTCACATGTTTAAATTTTATATCTATATGCCTGGACCTTTGTCCAATGGCATCAGATCTAGATATTTCAATGGCTGCTTTATTGTCTTCATGCATAACAAAAGGCAAAGCAGGTTTTTTCCAAACATCTGAAATTAAATCATTAAACCATACAAGGTTATTTGCAGCTTTGGATAAACAAACATATTCCGCTTCTGTCGTTGAAGTGGCTACTAGTTCTTGTTTACCAGTATACCAGTAAACTGGACAGTCATTTAAGAGAAAAATATAACCAGATGTACTTTTTCTGCATGATGTGTCTCCAGCCCAGTCCGCATCTGCATAACATGCAAGCTTTGGTTCTTTATTATCACTAGGTTCTAGTACTAAGCAAAAATCTAGTGTACTTTTCAGATATCTTAAAATTCTTTTAACAGCTTCCCAGTGATACATTGTTGGTTTGCTGACGTGTCTGGATAATAAATTGAGTGGTAAGGCGATATCTGGTCTAGTCCAATTAGATATATAAAGAAGTGAACCTATGATTGATCTATAAAACGTGTTATCCTTGAATTCAGGGGAAGATTCATCAGTATTTCTAAGAAAATCAGTTTGCATAGGAGTATCACAGGGTTTGGCATTGTTTAAATTGCATTTATTTAAAAGTTCTATAATCTTATCTCTCTGAGTAAGTTTGAATCCCCTTCTAGTCTTATTAATTTGAACATCAAGATATTTGTTCACTTTACCTAGAGATTTCAACGAGAAATGTTCATTTAACTTATTTACAAAAGTTTCTCTTCTCTCTTTGTGTTTTCCTATATATAAAATGTCATCTACATAAATCAACACAAATTCAATGTAATCATCACCCTTTTTGACAAAGAAACAGTTATCAGCAGTGGTAGCGTTGAAATCCATGGTCTTAAGTACTTTTACTAAACAATCATACCATCTTTTACCAGATTGTTTTAATCCGTATAAACTCTTGTTCAACAGCCAAATTTCATTTTTGTTGGTGTATTGACTGTGAGGTGCTCTTACGTATATTTCCTTATCTAGTTTTGCGTGTAGATACGCAGTCTGTATGTCATATTGAAATACATCAAGATTGAGTGCTGATGCTACCACTAGAGCTGTTTTGACACTCTCTGTTCTTACAGTGGGGGAATACGTGTCAGTATAGTCCTCCGGATATTTCTGTGCATAACCTTGTGCAACTAATCTAGCTTTATATAGAGTATTGCCTCCTTCTAAATTCTTAATTTTATATATCCACCTGGTACCAATAATTGTTTTATCTTTAGGTGCAATTGCAGGTGTAAATACATTTAATCCTTGTAAACTTTCCATCTCCTTTTTCATAGCTAATTCCCATTTTTCTTTTTCTTCACGAGGGAGTTTTAACACTTCCTCATAAGTATTAGGTGTTATTGGCTCACCATCCATATGCATTATGTAATCTCTGTATTTATTTGGCATTTGATTTCTGTTGTTTCTAATGACTCTTTCAGGTTTGCTATTGTTATCATGCAAATATCTTGCTTCTTTTTTTGTTAGAGTGTCTGTCTTTATTTTGTGTTGGCTATTTGTCCAAGTTTTGGTTTTGCTTTTATATTTGTTGATATTCTGTTTTTCTATGGTTCCTTTCTCATGGGATTTTGTATCTTTACATTTATTTGGAAATATTTCATTAAGATGTAATTTAGACCAGTTGGCCTGTTCATGGAACACAGCTGTTCTGGAAACTATAAATTTGTTATTATTATCAATGAATCTGTACCCTTTGGTGCCAGTTTCATATCCCATAAATCTGAGTCTTCTGGATACGTTTTCTCCCTTTCTTCTCAACTGCTTAGGTATGTGTACGTCTGCAGTGACTCCAAATATGTGCATGTGTGCTAATTTTGGTTTCCTATTATACATTACTTCATATGGTGTCTTATTTACAATACTGGACCAGGTTCTATTTTGTGTGTAATTTGAATAATGTAAGGCTTCTGACCAAAATTGTTTGCTTAAGCCAGCATCCTCCAATGTGCATCTAATCATGGTTTGTAATGTGGAATTCTTTCTCTCTGCAATCCCGTTCTGAAACGCAGAAAATGGACTAGACGTGTAATGTAGCATTCCTCTATCCTTTAACCATTGGGAGAATTCTTTAGACATGAATTCACATCCCCTATCTGTCATAATTTGTTTTATTCTGATATTGTGTTGTGTTTCTATGCGTTTGTAAAATTCCTTAAATTTTTGAAAGGTTTCATCTTTGTGTTTTAATGTATAAACAAACCCATAACGGCTATAATCGTCTACTATTGTCAGGAAGTAACGTTTTCTATAGGTGATTGATGGAGTTAATGGGCCAACTAAGTCCATGTGTACTAAGTCAAAAATTTTGTTAGTTGATCTAGTAGATTTTCTTGGCCTGGGACTAGTTTTTAGTTTTGTAGATTTACATACTGAGCATTCCAAATAGTTTTCACAATTTTTTATTTTGACACCTTCTGCGTGTTCAGTCATTTTTTGTACTACAGGAAAACTGGCATGTCCTAACTTCCTATGTAAGATGTGAGCACACTCATCATGAATTGGTTTACCTATTTTTGGTTTTTTTTCATTGTGTGCATCTGCGTGATCATGAGATATTTTACATTCATCATTGTCACTGTTACTAATATTTTCATCATCTGCTTCAATATAATCTTCCATATTTGAACCAATGTTATGCAACCATTTTTCCTTTGTTATCAGATAAGGTAGGCCTCCTTTAATCATCACAGTGCCTATATTTATTTTATTCTTCTCCAAAGTCGCTTTTCCCTTTGAGAAAACTATATTAATGTCAGAATCTCTACTTAGTTTTATGGCACTTAGTATGTTATGAGGTATTTCAGGTATTAACAATACCCCCTCTATTTTTCCTAGACCAGGCAAGGTTACATTTCCTCTGCCTAATACTTGAACCTTTTCTTGGTTAGCTACCTTTATTACAAATTTATCTTCTGTAAATGAAGACAATATATTTTTGTTATTAGTGGTGTGATTAGTTGCTCCAGAATCAATAAGCCAATTATTGTTCTCATTTTGCTGTATTTTAGTGTTGTTTTGTTTATTTAATCCATTCAGTGAACCAGATTTTCTATCCTTTGAATTATCTCTGCCCCCTCTATTCTCTTTGTAATTTGGTGGGCTTCTATATCTATGTCTATCTATGGAAGACTGTCTATAATTGTATTTGTTCCTATATTCTGACCTATGTCTTTCCCTTGAAATTTTGGGACAATCTCTTCTATTGTGTTCCCTGGATCCACAATTGTGACATTTAAATGTTTCATTATATTTTTCTTGGAAAGCTACTTTCCTATAAGGTTTGTGTTCTGTGTGATTGCTAGAACGATTTCTTCTTGAATTGTCTTCTGCTATCAATTTATTGGATAGACTTTCTATGGATAAATATCCTAGATTGATAGTGTCTAAATGTGACATAAAACTGTCCCATGATGAATCAAGTGAGTTGATAATAACACTTTTCATTGTTTGGTCTGAAATCACCTCCCCCCTCAAATGCAGCTCAGCTCTTATTTTGTTTAAAGATATTAAATGCTCACTTATGGAAACCCCTGGTTTCACTCTAGATGAAAAGAAATCCTTAGACATTCTTGTGGTGGTAGCCACACTATCGCTGTGAAACAAATTAAACATGCATTGAATAATTTCTGAAACAGTCAGATTAGGTTTGATGCTATGATACATTGCAGGAGACACACTAGATATTATTAAGAAAAATGCTCTATGGTGTAAACAATCTATTTTTAAAGTCCAAGGTCTTTTTGGGGGACTAGTGATAAAAAATAGTAAATTTTCCTTCATAAAGACAACCTGGAGCTGTTGATACCATTCTTGCAAATTAATGCCATCAACCCTTAGTTTTGGGAAGTCACTGGGTAAATTTCCGACATTATTTTGTCCATTACTTACGACCTGAGGTAGTCCGTGGTCTCGCAAGTGTAGAAAATTGCAAAACGGCATGGGGATGCTCGCAACGAGTCTGCGTGGTTCTCTCGCCAGTTCATGTCTTCCCGGACCGTCTGCGTAGTTTCGCGCATGCGCGTTGTCCATTTCTTCTTTGGAGTCGTCGTGGAAGGTTCTCTCCATTGCGACTCGCTCGTTCCGCTCTGCTTCAGACGAGTCGGTCTCTGGTTCGACCTTGGGAGTTCTGACGACGGCGGCTGCTCTTCTCTTTCTTCTGGGGGCGCTGGCACCTGCCTCGGTCTGTGGTGTAGGGCGGAATCGACAAGGCTCTCTGGGTTCGGGCGTCGTCGCTCTCGAAGTCAGGATGGGAGCGGGCAGGTCCTGAGGCATCGGCTTGCTCGCTCGCTTCTTCGGTGGCCCTTTGGTAATTTTTAGTTTTGGCCCAAATGCAGCAAAAAGTGTTTTCATTGCTGATTTTATTTGAGATTTTGTTGAGTCATCTTCACTTTCTGATTCTGATTCTTCTGAGGAGTTCGAATCTTCTTTTTCATTTTTGTTGTCTGATAACGTTTTTCGCGCCAGAAATTTTGAATTGAGCATTTTGATTGGCTCTGCTTCGCTCACCTTGGAGGCCTGTTGAAACCAAGATGGCTGCCATTCAAAATTTCGCGCGGGATCACTGTTTTTCTTCTTCGTAATGACTTTCTCTGCAGTCATATCACTCACTGTTTTGGGGTCTTTAGACTTCTCATTAGTGATGTTTTTCTCTCTCGCTGCTCCGCTGTTCTTCAGCATTTCTTGGAGGTTCGCGATGAGGCTTTCATCATTCTTCTGGCTTTTTAATAGTTTTAATATCTCTGACCTGAGTTCGTTATTCTCTATTTCGATTTCCTCCTGGTCATCATTTTCGTCTATTATTTCTTCGTCTTCAGTGGTGTATTCTTCGGATTCTCTCGAAATTGCGTTTGTGTATTCGTTGATTATTTCTTGTTCTGTTTCCATTTCTTTGCTGTAGGCCCTGGTGTTGGGCCTATCTTTCTTAGACATTTTTTTAAGTTTTTTATTGAGTCAATTAACCATCCTCTGCTACCAGCTTGTTGCAATATTTTCAGGATCAGACTCAATAAAATTAGTGAGAGTTAAAGGTTTAAATATACTTCCTTTTATTTACAATAGGCATTCTATATTCACAGAATATTCACAGATAGAAGCAAGGAAAAGGGTGTAGGTGGCTCCTTATATATACAATGGGTGGAGCTATAAGTGGGAGTGGTGAATTATGAATACATTAAGAAGTGAAGAATAAGTTAACCCCTGATACCCCATTCATATACTATTTACATATTAGAGAATAAGGCATTTACATCTGACAATACATAATTCTATATTACCCAGGAAGGTTGCCAAAGAAATTATGTCATGATGGTGACAGTGGTCTATTTGGAGCATCTATTGGAGTTCTGGTAATTATCTTTGTTTGAGTAGAAGCACAAAATACTCCAACAGCTGGAAATAGAACACTTATCCTAGCTTATGGAAATCAGGATTTGCCTAACAATCCAGATACAACACAGACCCCAGTTTTCTCTTCCATGCTTCTTCTGAGAAGACCATCTGCTAGAGCACTAGTGTCAAACTCACTGCGTCATGTTGCTGTCACATGATATTTCATGACATTTTTCCCATTCGCAGGGCCACCAGTTTGGCACCCCTGTCCTAGACGATTTTAAGGATTAATTAATTACTTAATTCCTAAGTAATATATAGTCAAGTATGTTCACCAAAATTAATTGGGTAATTCTATGATTTTTTTTTTAATTCAGAGAGATCTCAGGAAAGTACCTTTGCAATCTGGGCTGCAAAAATCCAGCTAACAACAACTAGATGGCTGTAAAGAGTTAGCATTTTCTGAATCTTGTTTTTGCCATGTACAGTATTGGTTATATGGATATTTGTAGTGTAGAAATATATAGACAGTAGTCCTTCAACTTCAAAGAAGACACTCTGTTGTCCATGGCCTGTAGACTCTGGAAGCATGGAGTCTAGCACAGTGGGTCACTGGAAGTCCATTGTTGTAGTAATCAAAGCTGGAGGAGGCTTCATAGCATAGGGCTTGCCAGCAAGTTCTGTCAGCAGCTGCAGCTTCTAATTCCCTTAGCTGGATATCACCAAGTGTAGGATTTCTTTTACAGTGTCTTTATAGTGCTTGTGTGCTTGACTTCGAAGTCTCTTTCCAGGATCCAGTGTACCATAGAGCAATTGGCAAGGCATACAGCAGTCATACTGTTGAGCACAGTATGACACAGTAATGTCCTACCTGCCTCATCTGTACTCTGATAAACATAAAAGTGATTTAATGTTGGGGACTTCACATTTTCAAAGACTTTCAGGTTGAAGACTTGGGTGTCACCAACAAGTATCAAGGATGGAACGGAGAGCATATATGTGAAATTTCTCCAGTTTGATGTGCCTTCAGTCCAAAGTCCAAGACTCACATTCATATGAGTGGGAGGGTATAACTTCAGCTCTGTAAACTTTTACTTTTGTGAAGATACCAATGTCATGTTGATTGAGCACTCTAGTACTCAGCCACCATCTGGCTGACCTTGCTGATCCTGGAGTCAATTTCTTGTTCAAGGACCCATCGCTCAAGATGTAGTTTCTCAAGTATTTGAAGCTGTTTACATTTGTTAGTTGAGTGTCATCAACAGTGATTTGGGGGTTTACAGGGCTTAGTATTAGACACAGGCTGGTATAGTACTTCAGTTTTGTTCAGGCTGAATCAATTTCACAATTTTTTGAGGGGGCATCTATAGTGTCTCGGGGAGAACTAGTGAACCTCCCTACTTAAGAGTCTCAAATGCTTTTGCTTAAAAGTGATTCTAAAATACTCCAAAGGTGTTTTATGTATATACCAGCCCAATGCATCTCACAGGGTTCTTGTTATGTGAAAAAGAAGAGGAGGAAGGAGTTTTAGGTATGTTCACCAAGTTATTTATGCAGGAATAAAGGTAAGAACAAATATACTGTAAATAAATACATATAATAATAACACCTTACACATTTTGTTCCCAAGGTTTACCTAATGTGCTATATTAAGCAGTAAAATTAAGTAACATCCTTGGTCTTCAGACTACAGAGTAGTAAAACGTTACATATGCTTGTAAGAAAGAGCAATGCAAACTCACTGAGTTTCAGTACTGCTTTGGCAACATTAAAACATCCAAACATACAATCATGGTTCTTTCTGCGGTCATCACCATGTCATCATTGGTTGCTTTTATTATTATGTTAGTTAAATTGCTATCCACATGACTAGCTGATGTAGCCAAAGCCTGTAAGTGCTTATTGATGTGCAATGCTCAGTTTAGGGTATCTGCAAATGATTAAAAATCAGTAAGAAAACTATAAAGGTTAAATATTTGCTTGGGCTACATCTGTGTGTAAGAGAGAAGCATGCAAAAGTAACCAAAATCTCAAATATAAATTATAGATTCCTTAAAAATTACAATTATGATTTATTAAAATATATAATAAAAGTATACTGCTCAGAGATAGAAAATGTCCTTGAGTGGAGCTCAACATTTGCTGAATTTCTTTCTTTCTTTTTAATGGCAACAATATAGAACCCTTTGTCATTGCCTTTCTCCAGGGTGTTCTTTTGATCTCTCAGTCTACATCCTGAGATTACCTGATCATCCCATACAGGTCTGACTTTTCATAACTTTTTTTGAGATCAGCCAAGATTTGCAAGCTGACATTACCTCCACCACCAACTCTAATAACAAAATAAAGACGAATGTGAAACTTAAATAATGTCTCATTGTAAGTCCATTTTTGTAAATAAAACAAGTATTCTTAAATGAATCTTGATCTATACCTAAATGCTATTTTGTACTTTATTGTACAGTAGTAACAGATCAAGACACAAACATACAGTATGCCTGAGTAGAAGATTGTGTATTAGCTCCCATGCAAGGGAATTTAAACTTTTACAATCTTATTACATCTTTCACAACTACTATTTGATAGTATTGCCGCAAACTATTTTGGGGAAAAAAATTTCTCTGGAGAGGTTCATTCAGCAGCGGATAAGTAACAATCTTCCTGCCTTATCTCCAGTAGTTGATGGGGGTGAAGGTAACATCTTTTAAAGGTGGATCCAGTGGTGGGATTCAAATAATTTAACAACCGGTTCTCTGCCCTAATGATTTTTTCCAACAACCAGTTCACCAAACTGCTCAGAAAGTTAACAACTGGTTCTCCCGAAGTGGTGCGAGCTGGCTGAATCCCACCACTGGGTGGATCCTTTGTTTTTTTTTTTGTCCAAACTGAATGTCGCAGGTTTGTTTAGAATTCAGATCTTTATTGTTGTATGTATCAAAGAAGGAGCTGAAAGAAAATAAGCAGCGAAAGATGATTGAACAAGTATTTCAAAACAGATTTCATTTTATCAGCCAGTCCCAGAATTCACGCAAGTACACATACCCCTCCCCCTACAAACAGAGCAAAACCTGCAACAGCTCATATCAAACAAATATATACTGCATGTAAGTCCAATCATTGTTAGTTTGCTGCACAATTTTCTGATCACCAACACAGATTTTAGGGATTGGGGCATCTCTTATCTAGCTTTATGCCAGCACCAGGGAAGAGACATTTTCAGCCCTAACTGTGAGGTCAAAAAACATTTTATCTGCAACTTGCACTGGACCAGCATGGTGGAGTAACGTCTATAACCTTCAATCCTGCAGTGGATAAATTTAGTGATAATAAGCTCTCCCATATCCCTTCCCCATCCAGAAACAAAAAGCATTGAGTGATAGTGACCCACCATTTAATTTGCTAAGTGGACCTCTAGGGACTTTTTGAGTGCTAGAGTCACTGCTCAATAACACAGTATACTTCAGGATAAACATTGTTTTGCAATCTGATAATTAATTAACAATCTAAAAAATAATCAAAACACAACTAAGGAACAGGAAATCTGGTAAATGTCAAGGAAGCAGAAGTTGGCAGGCTCACTGTTGTCCTCAGGAGCCACAATGGTGATTCAAGATCTGTAACGTCAGAGAAACAATCACATGGAATATGAAACTGGAAAACTCTTCTACCTCCAACAAGGAAATTCTAAAAATTACCACAAATAACTTTCCAGGCAACAATCCTGATCCCTCAGATTAAAAAGCCAAGGTTCTTTTAAAAAAATCTACAGCATTTAATTCTAAACTGCCACACTAAGTAGGAAAATTGGAATAGTTGTATTTATAGTTGTTTGGACATGAATAGTTGTGTCAGATGTTGTACTTGGATGTTCCATTTATCAGACTTTGTGACTTTACAGAACATTACACTGATCTCTAGTAGAATAAATCCATATAAAGCAAGTGTGTCTAATCCATGGCCCATGGACTACTTGCAGCCCAGGACACTAGAAATGTGGACCCACAAAATAATTAAAAAATAAATTAAAAAAGGAAGTTTGTTATTTATATACATTAATTATATATTTTATATGTGATCCAAGACAACCATGCTGTAAAGCTCATTTTTACAATGTGGCAAGATAAGGACTCAAATTATGTAATATATTAAATATATGGCACGCAAATGCTCTTCCAGTTTTGTTTGATTTACAGAAGACCGTGCAAAGCATCTAAAGGTTGAACCATTTTTAAATTTAAAACATCATACTGTGCATGCGAAAGAGTTGTTTTGAATGCAAAATGATCTGTTTTGGTCTCATGACCAAATGATCTGGAGAATGTATTAATAGTAGCACAGCACAGTTTGGGTATGAAATGGGACATTCCAGTTAATAAAGTTTAAAAATCAAAATGTTTTACACATCTCTACCCAAGATTAATGGCAACATAGAGATTACTCTGAGTGGACACATTCTGTCCACATGATATTTTTCATGAAATTCAAATGTTATGACTTGCTGTATGTGCATGCTTGCATCTTCCTTGCATAAGGAGCTTGTTTTAAAGAAAATTTGTACACACAAAACGTTTGTTGTGAATTCTATGAAACAAGGTAACAGGGTATGGGAAGCAGAAATTAAATTTCAAAACAGCAGCAGTCACAATCCGCATGTGCTTCTATTTTAATATGGGAAGCCCAAGTCTAAGGAAGCTAAAGTTCACACTAACATGATTTTGGATGTCCAGGGCCAGATTTGCTTTTTTTTTTTGTGGATGCAAATTCATTCAGTGATGGCCATCCTTCTGTTTTGTATTCTATTAGATATGGTAGGATAAAGCAGGTATCTATGGCCCTGGCAGCCATTACAATAATATCATCAAAAATGTACATTAAATAGGCTTCCGGTTTGACTTCCATCGCCGCCAGACGGTCTTTCGGGACCGCCAGCCTCGTTGCCTGTAAAGAGCCGTCTCTACAGCTGAGAGACGGCTCGAAAAACTCCATCTCCTTAAGGAGACGTGAGATAGAGCCGGCGAGGACAGGTAGAGCCCTCTGCGAACTCCCCAGAGTTTTTTATTACTCTTCCGGAGGAAGCAGAATGTGGCTCCCTATACAGCTCGCCGCTGCTCCGGGCTTCGAGGGAACTCTGCTTCTTGCAGAGCCAGGCGACGGGACCAATCCATTTAAAGAAAATCAACAGATTGTTTAAACAAACAGGATGAAATCCAGATTCTGGACCCTAAATCGCAAGTATTTCTAACAATTTTATAAGTGATCTTAAAAGCGAAGGAAAAAAAGTTTAAAATGGCGACTGGCTGAGGCTTGAGAAGAAGAAAGCTGAAAGTGAAAGTCTTTCCGCCTGAATAGTTTAACACGTTACAAAGTAGCAGAAATAATAGCGCTGGCTAGAATTGAAAAGAAAAATTTCTACTTTATGTTTCTTCCTTCTTGGAGACTTGATATTGATACCGTTTGGAGAGAAGTCTTTTTCTTTAAAAAGAGTTTGTCTGTGTGGCAGGATGGCGTTAAAACTGATAAAGCCAGACAAACAAGCAGTGGGGGGGGGCTCCCCCATTTACAAACCATATGAACAAGTTTTGAACTTGCAGACTCAGAAGAATGGTTTTAAAGACCTAAAGAAATTTGTTTTGGAGGAGATGGCAAGACATGATGATATTGTGAACCAGAATCTTGAAAAATTCAGGCAGGAAATTAAAGAGTTGGTACAACAAAAATATGCCAATCTGAAACAACAGTTTGTAACAGCTTTGAAAACTTTTTCAGAAATAGTTAAAAAGATGGATAAAGATATTAACTTAGAACTAGAGTCTAAAATGAAGGAAGCTGATCATAAGATTTATAATCTGGACAATAAAATACAAAGAATTGAAAATGATTTGATAAATATTCAAGACATGAGCTCAGAAGTAAAGTCTAAAAAGGAAGCTAATCAGGAGACTTATAATGCAGATAATGTAAAACAAAGGATTGAAAAAGAAATTACAATGATGCAATACAGGTCCATGGAATTTGCGGTCAGAATGAGGGGATTACAGGAAAATAATAGAGATGATTTGAGAAAGATGTCTGCTGAAGTTCTGGCTGGGATTTTAAAGGTTAGTCCTGAAGAGGTATCCTGTAAGATTGATAAGGCCTACAGAGTAAATTCTTAGGTGGCAAAGCAAAAGCAGTTGCCTAGAGATGTGGTGATTTACTTTACTGATAAAGGAATAAGAAATGATATTGTGCAAAAGTCTTTTAATTCCACTCTAGAAATGAACGGAAGGAAGATTTGGATATATAAAGAGCTGCCGTCTAAGATGTTAAAAGACAGAAAGGAATTTGGATTTTTGGTGACTGAGCTAAAGAAACAAAACATCCCATTTAGGTGGGATGCTCCAGTTGGTATAATATTGAGATACCAAGGAGAAAGATATCAATTAAATACTGTTGGAAAAGCGGAAGAATTTTACTACAAGGCTCTTAAAAAGGATTCAACATCTCCATGTATGCCATCAGTGTTAGGACAGGAGTGGAATAAAGAAATGCAAAATGAACAAGAGATTGAAACCCAGGCTAAGCAGATGGAGATGGAGGTAATGGAAAAACAACAAGTCACAGAGGCCCTTTCGGACGAGTCGCTTTTGGATTCTCCTTCAGAGGTTATAGCTGGATTACCTATAAATACAAGAGAGGCGGCTTTGGATTTTAATGTGATGTCTTATCAAGTTACAGACCAGCATGGAAACCAATCAGCTGATATACAAGTCCTAGAAAGGCAACCAGAATGGAGATCTAAACCACAAAAAATTAAGAAAAGAAGAAGCAGGTTCTACAAAACTAAAAAATTTTAGACTAAACAACAGTCTATTGCCAGTTACTTAAGAGACAATTAATATGAAAATATAGCTGAGGCAAATTATTGACTTATACTATTTTGAGAAGAATAACAGATCTCTGCAGTGCTGTGCTTTTGGAATGTGGAAGATGGCCTCTAACTGAGTGGATTGGAACTTTCTATTTTGGACTCTTTGAAAAATGGATTATGTATATGTTGAGCTATAAGGCACGAGAACTATGGGATTGGGGAATGCAGAAGATCTGGTTGTTACCCTAACATGGTGGTTGGAATTAATAATCTAGATGAAAGACACTACAAAAGATACTATATGGAATATAAATATAAAGTCACTCGGGTGGTTTTTTATATACGAAAACATTTATTATTGATGGGGGCAGATGGTAATTGAAGATACTGAACATACTGTTGGAATTAGAACTTGATGTTACCCTTACATGGGCGATGGAATTAATAATCTAGTTGAAAGACATTACAGAAGATATCATATGGATTACAAATTTAAAGTCATTTGAGGATTTTGTTTATATATGGAAATATCTTTTAGTGGTGTGGTGTGGGCAGAAGAACAAAGATATTAAAATATTATGTATGGTAGACCTGTAGGAAAAGGGGTGGAGATAGGTTAGGTTACTGATTGTTTAGTTTAGGAAAAGGGATGTTAGGTTCAGATATTAATATACGTAAAAGATTTGAATTAAGAGATATATGTATGGGGGTGGAGGAAATGGGTAGATTATGAGTTGAATAAATGCCAAATTAGGATTTATTATATAGTTTTATAGCTGAAGGTTGCTTTGAAATGTATAGTATAAGGGGGATATAATAACAATGTTAGAAAGAAATGGTTAGCATGTGGGGGGTGGTGTAAAAGGATGGTAAAGTATTATTTAATTTGATATCAATGATTTTATTTTGAAGAAGCCATGGGGGGAGGGGAGGGTGAAGGGGGGTTAGGGAGGAGGGGGGGGAAAAAGGGGGAAAAATCTATTTGAAAAACTTTTTCAATAAAAAAAATGTACATTAAATAGAACACAGACCAAAGCCAAATCAGCTTTGTGGAATCAGAATAATTAGAATCAGAATAGAGCTGGAAGGGACCTTGGAGGTCTTCTGGTCCACCCCCTGCTCAAGCAGGAGATCCTATACCATTTCAGACAAGTGACTTCTTAAAAACCTTCTGTGATGAAGCACTCACATCTGAAGGTTCTACTGGTTAATTGTCCTCACTGCTAGGAAGTTTCTCCTTAATTCTAGGTTGCTTCTCTCCTTGATTAGTTTTCATTGATTATTTCTTGGACCAAGAAACAATTGACCGAGTTCAACCAAAAGATGAAACATCAGACCATAATCCACAAGGAGACACTAATATCAGCTCAAGGACAAGGTTTTAATGCACATGCTGTCACCTATTGCTTTCTTGCATGCCTGTTGCATTGAACTGAAGAACTGTCCTGGGATGGTCCTTGGTTTCAGTCCCTAGAGCCCTAAAAGCTAAAGGCCACAATGTCAGAAAAAAATCCTCTTTCTACTTGAGCCATAAAATCTTCTGCTGAGGCCTTCCAAGCAGAGCATTGCAATGAACTTTTTCAATGGTGATATCCTACTCTTTGAACACCAGCTCCACTAAAGTGTAATTGAAAGCTACTTTATAATAAGGTACGAAGACAGATGAAGACTGTTTATTTCACATCACTTTCTTTTAGAAAGTTGAAAACTATCCTGAAAACATCACTGATAGTTATCACTGTCAATGCTGTAAAACACAAGTATATTTAAAATAAAAATTATTCTTTTTGTCTTTGGTCTTATTTAGACATACAGTAGCTAAGGTAGGGCTATCATGTCTTAACTACAAACTTCCAGTCCAGATACAAGAGACTAAAGTAGAGATACGGAAACGCATCGCTGCCATCTGGTGGTCATCTTTGAGTTTGCAGTCCCGAATACTGTAGAATTAATTGCTGTTTAGGTGAATCCATAAGGTATCAGGGAACGCAACTATCTTTGAAAACAACCTTCGTTCTTACCCCTTTGGAACTCTTCCCGTTCATTTATATTTATCCAGAAGAAATAAGTTGCGTTTATTTTAAGTGGCGTTACTTCGAAGCAAAGGGTTTTAGGATTGCAGTTTCGGAACGAAGACGAATATGAATCGTCACTATCATAATTTAATTGGAGTCAGTTTTCCCTATATCACAGAGTTTTCCATCTATAAGTTGATTCCTTATAGGAGAGTCTAGTGCAAGGCAGTCTTTTTGCATCCCTGAGTAACGAAAACCTACCCAGGATTTCCAAAGCAAACTTTGCAGGCTCCAGACAGTACCGTAGGGCAGTGCCGTCTCTTCATGTCATAAAAGAAATTTTGTCTATGGTTCAAGATCAGACAATTCAAAAAGATAGAAAGGTGGCTGTTTTCGACCCGCCTCCTGACAAATCTCCTTATACCTATGGCTCAAAGCAAATGTCATAAAGCGGTCTCTTTCTTTCGCAACGAAATCACCAGTACTCCTTGGCTATCACTGAGTGGCTGTTCGGAACTTCGTAGCACCGATATGGCAGCCTTAAAAAAAAGAAGCCTTAAACAGTCTTTTCTCCCGTAAATTCTTTTCTCATAGCGACGCGCAAAAAAAAAAAAAAAAAAAAAAAAAAAGCATTCATTCCAAATAGCCTCGATTACCGCTGAAGCGAAGCGGCATGAGAGGAACCGCGAGAGACGGAACGCTTTTTGTAGCGATCGGTGGTTTCCGGAGGACGCGAAGTGCGTCGGACCGCCCAGAGGAGGTGGTGGAGGACGAGCGAAAGGAAACTGGGGATGGCTTCTCTTTCGTTTGCCCGTGGACTATGGCGGGGCTGCAGCAAAAGTAAGCCTAAGGAGGAACCCGAGGGATGGCGGCTTTAAACTCTGGGCTCAGGGGATACAGCTAAGGAATTATTATATTGCCATTCACTTCGATAGATCTTGGTATTGCACTGCTTGGATTAAAACATTGCAATCCCTGCCTGCCCTTCTTAACGATAGAGCAGAATATCTGCAACCCAGAATTGAAAATCGGGGGTCCTTTGGTTGTTTTCTTGGAGACGTTTCGATACCCAAACTAGGAAGCATCATCATTGCTGGTAGGGAGGAGAATACACATTTGGTCTCAATTTGTATTCTAGTGACTTGCCCTGGCAGTGTTAGTGGGAATGGTCTTGGTATTTCTTTGGTTAGGCTGTTTACTGTTAGCTTGTTTGGCAATTCCTTGATTGGGATATTGTTTGTTTCTTGATTGTTGGTCTAATGCTAATCTGAATATTAACATTAGACCAACAACAATATAATATTGTTATTGGTCTAATATTGTTAACATTATTCAAATATTCAAATAATATTTATGTCTGTGTGCTTGTTGATGGCCAATTTGATAGCCCTAACTCTGACAAATTGTCCATCAGCAGGTACAAACAACATCTATATACCATTCAAAAGAGACAATCAACAAGCCCAAAAGGGAACAAAAAGACTAGAACACCTCCTCACCAGCAATCAACACCCAGATAAGTAGAGATTTACACCAAGATTAATATTACATTAACAAGTTTAAAATTTGGTTGGGACCAAAGAACAACCAAGATCACTCCCACTAACACTGACAGGGAAAGCCACTAGAATATAAAATGAGAGCAAACCCCATTCCTTATTAGCACTGCTTATGTTGCCTAGTTTGGTAACAAAATGTCTGCAAGAAAACAATCTCAGACAGCATCAAGGACCCCTCATGTCCTTAAATCTTGCAAGAACAGCTTCCTGAGAATGGAGATGGCTGTTTGCTGTAAATAATTAGGGAAAGTTAGATAACCATTTGCATAGTATCAATAATATTTCCTGTCGAAGGCTTGCATTTCTCAAGTTTAACCCTGGAATTTAAAAATGGATTCCATGACTTTGAACATTGAGTTCAGTTTGTTTTATGTGGCTGGTGCCTTGCTTTTTGACCCTGGAGATTTTATAGCCTGACATTTCAAATTCTGCTCCTTAAATTGAAGAGTATTTTCTTGATAATTGTTGGTAAGAAAAGCAGAGTTGGTAGGTCTGACATATTAGAAGCAGTGTGCATTGTGTGTGGTAAGGTGTTTGTGCAGTGAACTTCATAGCATCATTGTGCATATTTATAAAGACTCAAATAATTGTTTGATTATGTCTTATGGCTGGTATTAATGGCATGTGATATTGTCACTGTCTCATACACACATACATACACACATATTTCAAACTAGCAGGAACTTACCATACTTCTCTTAAAAGATTTAAGTCATTTTTGTCAGATTTTGAGTAAAGGAAATGCACTTTCACAGATGTTCCTGAGATATTAATTATAGGTCTTGCAGCAAGGAATATTTTTCCTTCATTAATTTTAATCAGATATCATAGTTTCATATAAATGTATTAGCAAAGATGATATTAGACAATTAAAATAATATATTTTAACAAACATTTCTTTTTTTCTTCTCAGGGTTAATTTCCACTGCATCTGCTCCTCAACTTTCAGCAGCAGAAATTGCTCAAAGGCGCAACGATCTCTTCACAAAAGAGAAAGAAAGACAACTGTCTCTTAATCCACGGATTGAGAAAATTGAAGTAAAACATGTGGGTAAATCACATCCTGGCACCTTATTTATAATGAACAAAGGACTTTCCACTCCATACAGTTGTGCTATGCGTAAGTAATTGAAATGGTGGTTGTTAGGCTGAATAACAAATTGAATAACAAATGAAACATGTTTTATGTAAGAAGGACTATAGTTTAGTTAGTTGTGCAAATACATAATGTTTGGGAGCTAAACTTACTCTTAGTAAGTATTCACTTGGGATCACCAGTAATTCTGCTTCCCTAACATGTTTCTTGATTTCTACAGATCTGTTCTCCTCTTTGATACCTAATCTCTAGCAATTTGGAATCCTCAGTTTTGTTGAGTCAATTTCACCTATCCCTATTAATTTCCCATGAAGCATCATTAAAGGAGAGAAATATTCCAAATCATCATGCTATTTAGCAATGAATTATAAATTGATCCAAAACAGGCAAAAAAATTCTGGCTTCTTAACCAAATTCTTCAATTGTTAACCAAAAAAGATTGATAGTGTTTCATAGTAGGATTAAAAAAAGAAAACAAGTAGAAGTAACAGATGATTCAAGAAAACTATGGGTGAAACCTTGCTGCCTCTCTTAAAAACAATTAGTTTTTACCTTAGGTGTTATACAGGTGATAGTTTTAGACTGTTGTTTCACTAATAAAATATGATCCTATGATTCTTTGAAGTTCAATTTTTATTTTATTTTGTTTGTCTTTCCCAGATTTAAGTGAATGGTATTCTACGAGATCTGTGCTTGCCCTTGTAGATGGGCAGCACTGGGATATGTACAGACCTTTGACTCATTCTTGTGAAATTCAGTTTCTTACTTTCAAAGATGAAGATGCAGAAGAAGTGAACAAAGTATGACAATACTGGATTTCTTGCTTTATATTGTTTTTATTAAACCTGAAGGACAGAAGGATGCATGGTTTAAATTTAGTTGAATGTAAATACAGCTAGTCTTTGCTTAACTTTGATATTTGGAACTGGAATTTCTGTCACTGAGTGATGCAGTGGTAAAGCACAATGTCATGTGACTACATCATTTAGTGATGGAATCTTGATTGTGGTTGTTGTGTAAGGATCATAGGTTATTAAGCAAGGACATCCTGTCACTTCCTGCAAGCAAAGTCAAAGGGGAAGCAGATAGGAAGCTGCACTTGTGACTTCCTACAAGCAAAGTCAAAGGAGAAGCAGGCAGGAAGTTGCAAGTCCTAGTTGTGACAAATCTTTCTTTAGCTTGCAAGCAGGCCAGTGGGCAGGTGAGTGCTATGGAATATGGACAAGTAGGAGAGAATTTAGGGTGCTGTGCTGGGAGTGCAGCCAAGCAGAAGTTAAGTCTTGCAGTTTGGCATGGTTGTAGGGCACCTATGGCCCAGTGCAATATGGTCAGGTGTGCATACATTGCAGAGTGTAGATATGATTGCTGCAAGTTGGCATGTGCTACAAAATGTCAGATTTTTCAGGCCTTTAACTCCATAGCAGGGCTCCTCAGGAGAAAAACTGGAATATTGCAACTGTCATAAGAATGAGATAATTGCTAATGCCTGAAACACAATTGTAATTCTCATGGCACTGCTGTGGCAGCTAGAAACTCAATAACCGTATACCATTCATTCAGCACCATCGAGGTCATAACCCAACAATTTGTAGAGAAGTTGATTAAAAAATGATTGGAATATAATGATATTCTGTTTCTCTTAATATTCATCTTAAAGTTTCTGTTTTTCCCCAGATTTAAGTGAATGGTAGATTAAGAGGTCTGTTATAAGGGATAAACGATCTAAAGGATAAA
Organism: Pituophis catenifer annectens; assembly: GCF_029215685.1. Lineage (NCBI taxonomy): Eukaryota > Metazoa > Chordata > Lepidosauria > Squamata > Colubridae > Pituophis > Pituophis catenifer. The sequence continues at coordinate 81,350,993 of NW_027256884.1, forward strand.
GTTTCTTTCATCTTTCTGACTTTCTACTAATTAAAGATTTGAATAATACAAGTGGAGTATTTTTGATTAATAAAATAAATGACATTCTTATTCCTTAGTCAGAAACAGAATACAAGGCAAATATCTTTTATGTCTGGCTGCGTTTTTAATTACATTTGCTGTTAAACATAAAATTTTATAAATGATGCCTTGAGTCTTTTCAATTTTGCTTTTGAAACTTACATTGAACTGTCTTGATATAATTTGAATTAATAATCTATTGCAGGCTTATTGGCGCTCTTGTGCTATGATTCTGGGCTGTGTTTTAGAACAAGCATTTAAAGATGAATATTCAGTTACTCTTGTTAAAGCTCCTGAAATACCAGGTAACATAACTCTCTGGAAGAGTATTACAATGAACATAGAAAATAATTTCTGTAATTTACACATTTCAAAAATGTAGGTATTATGGCATTTGGAGTGCATGCAAAATATTTCGAATTATAGTCTGAACCCACTGGAAGGTTACAAAGCTGAATTTACTAAATTACCAGTTTCAGTAGATCATTGTCAACTGTTTTTGTTCATCTAGTTATATACATTTCTTATGATGGTAAATACTTTAATTGCTTTTTTCTGTGAAGATAGTATACATGGTTTTTTCAGTTGGTCTTTATTTGGAATTGGCCATATCCAAAACTGCCATGCTAAATAACATGATGCTGGAGAAAGTATACTTCTTAAAATGATTTATTAACCCGTGTTCAATTCTCAATTGCATACTATGGCAGAACAGATAAAATTCCTGTTTAAATAGAACAGAATTGCAGACATAGTTTGAATATTACTTTTAATATTCAAATTAATTCTGCAATTTGTTCAATTTATCTGAAAGGTTTTACCCCATTGAACTAGAAGAAATTTACTTATGTATGTATATAGAGAGTTGTGTTATAACCCCCCTCCTCCCCAATTTTTTTGAATAAAAATCTTTCTTTTTTATTCTCTTGAATAAAAAGAGAAATTAAGATAGTGTTAGGTGAACTTTTTTGTGTGAAAAAGTTCCAAAGACATTCAGTTATTTGACCAAAATGTTCCTTCAGTTTTTTGCCTGAGGAAGTGTCAATGCTGGAGGAAGTCCTAAAAGTCTATCTTGATATTTGGACACAATTCATTATTTTTGTTCAAAAGTGGGATGTGTAGAACTCAAGAATAATCTATGTAGCCATATTTAGATTTCATTCCTTTACCATCCTGGGTTTATTTGTTTTGATAATATCTTGTCTAATGAAGAATTCTGAATAACCCAAAAACTTGCACTCTGTGTTTGACATTTTGCTTAATGAAGACATGCCTAATTATGGATTTAGAATTAATTGTACAGCTACATTTCTGGGAGGGAAAACTGATACTGTAACTATATGCTGGCTGACTTTGTTAAATATCTGACTTTGAAAAATCTATTCATATCAATATTTCAAAATGTTGTCTTGCTATATAGTGACGTCTGGAGCGTTTTGCTATGATGTAATCTTGGATAGCAAACTTGATGCATGGACACCAACTGAGGTAAGATCAAACTGGTGTAATGGACAACTCAATATATCCATTCTATTAAAAGAATAATTGCTAAATGTAAAAATTGCAATGGGCATTTGTATCCACACAGAACTTTATCTGTTTGTGCCCTATGTTATTTGCTCTTATTATCTAATAAAATATGATTTTGAACTACTGGAGAAACTCATTTGTTATAAATGTAGATATTAAACTGCAATTCCTAGACTGCTGGACCAAGCTTCTAATACTTATTTAGGTTTCAAATGTATATTTTTTTGAATAAAATATATTTAAAATATGCATATGTGAGGAAATATTTAAATATTTTGTAAAAATTGATCTGAAAACAGAATATATGCAGAATTAGCAGACCAGAAATTGATTGATCAATCCTATGATGATAGAGTCAATATTAATCAATATTTGTTCTGGATTCAGACCTTAATTCATATAATAATAAATGATAAAACCTAATCTGGAACTTCTTCTGCTCTGGTCTGGTCATATTTAGTTTGGTCATATTTCTATTGTAAAACTTTTTTTGCCATTGTTCTACCCTGTGGAACAGCATATGTTTAATAAATGATAATAATAAAAATAACATCAAACGTCCACATATGTCTATCCCCGGTCCTTGGAAAGGACTACCAGTAGTTAGGCAGACAAAAGTACCTAATACAACTGGCTGACTGTGCGAGAAGCCAATAATATTGGTTGTAGGTCATGTAGAAAAATGCAAGGAGGCAGGTTAATTTTAAGCTAAGTCTTGCCTTAATATAGTAGAACCTTTTTTTAAAAGTATGGTGTATTAAAATATATAAATTGGATTTAGATAGCCTCACAAACTTGCCCTTTTATTCCTCAAATATTTCTTATAGTATTTGCTATAGTTGCTAAAATTATTAATTCATAAACTTCCTTCTGTATTACATTAGGGATGAAATAAAAGGAACACTATGTGATATGTTTAAATCAATTAAGCCAAATAATTTTCCAGACTGCTGGGCAGATAGAGGATATTGAGTTTTTTTTAAGCTTAGATGAAAGGAGGAATAGTAAATATGAAATATGTCCCGTTTTTTATGCTTACTATATTCCTGCAAAGACAGAGCTAACTTAAATAGCTACAGCTTGAAAAGTCTCCAGAATAATGTTTAAATATTACACACCAAGAATTTAAAGTACTTAAATTATTTGAACCTTTTTGTTTATCATGTCTGTCTATATAATCTCAGTATTTTTATCTCATTTTTGAAGGAAAATCTCCATTCTCTTTCAAAAGATGCTTTCAGATTAATTCAGAAAGACTTGCCGTTTGAAGTGCTGGATGTCGATGCAAAAGTGGCACTTGAAATATTTGAGTATAACAAGTTAGTATTAACAATCTATATGTCAGAGTTAAAATGTCATTCAGAAAGGATGTGTATCTGCCTGTCCCTGCAATCATGTATATAATCTGAAATCAGTATTTCATTCAGAAGATCTATAATATAATTTGAGATTAAAAAAAATAAACAGGTCCTTATCAGTTTACTTTTGGTTTTCATGTCTATTAATATGCTACTGATAATGAAAAGGAGTATGGATGAACAATGTATAGCTCCAGTTAAAACAAATAGCCATATTTTGCAGCTGTACTTAACATATGTTGTATATTCTTTATTATGTAATAGATAAGGCACATCATTCCACTTTGAAGAGTAATAACAAGAATGAGTAAAATGGAATATGTTTTCTGTGGGTTTAAATGCATCAACATTTATTGTATAAAAATAGGGTTTTGAAGTTTTAGGAACATCTCTACTAGAAGCAATGCTGGCAACAGTTAATAAAGGCCTGGTGGTGGGTATAAAGAGATGTTTTCTCAGTTTTTGAAAAGAAAGAAAAAATATTCCTTAGCCCAGTGTTACTAGAATTGGCATGTAGGAAGGAAAAGTGACATATGATTTTAAAAAATGAAATAGCATGTATATATTCTTCTACCTGAATTTGTGGTTATTTTACATTACATACAATAGGAAGTTTTGTTATGGACCTGTTTCTTTGTGTTTTAGGTTCAAACAGGATATGGTTGAAGAAAGAGCTTCTCAAAATTCCAAAGGAGTAGTTACAGTGCACAGGTGAGCAAAGCCCAAGCCAGCCTTTTTTAAAAATAGCTAGAAATCTTTATGATCTTTACATTGAACCAGAAGTGAAATATTCTTATAATCATGGGGAGAATAAATGAGATAAGGATCTGAGCAATGTTTTAACACTTCAGTGAGAAGAAAGTTATCTTTGCTCTCTCTCTTTTTCTCTCCCTTTAAAGTCATGTCAAAGAAGAGACCAGTCATTCCTGGCTCATCGGAATACATGATTTATCAGCAATTTCTTTTTCATTAAAATTATAGTGAAAATGTACAAAAATGCATTATATTCAGTGACCCAGTCCACTTTCAGAACTCGTAGAATTATCTTTTGTGATTAGGGCAAATATTTTATAAGGAATAAATAAGGCCTCAATCCTTTGTTCTGGAAGCTTCCACTTGAAAATTATATGGAGTGAAGGAAATCTTAAATGTTTGGTCTGTTTTCTCAGTAGACAAATCTATCACCACCAGAAAGCTATAATATATTTTAGAAATGTTGGTTAACTGGCATTAAAGACTTTATTTTAGCACTTCTAAATGGCAAAATATGTAGCAAAAATAAAAAGTTACAGGTTTAATGTTTCCTTAATTTTTCAGCCAGAGAGAAATTCATTATAGATCCTTAAAGACAGTCTATTCCAGAAGCTTTGAGTTTGTCAGAAAAACAGAAATTTAGGCCATGATTCCAAGCCACATTTGTGCAAAAATTCAAATAGGGAACACTTAAGAAATTTAGTCCATCTTCCAGTTATCTATTCAGTTTCACTTCAATACATGCAGTGAATGGGAGCTTATCACCCTACTGGATAGGTAACAGATGCACTTTTCAAACTATCACTAACACATTTTGGGGTGATTAAGCTTTCTGTGTTTTGTTTTCAACCAGATTTGGTGATTTTGTAGACATTAGTGAAGGGCCTCATATTTCAAGAACTAGCTTGTGTGATCAGTATGAAGTGACAGCAGCTCATAATCTTCAAAGCAGCCAGTCTGAATTAAGAAGATTCCAAGGTATCTCTGTACCACATCATTTAAAGGTTAGTAATCTATTTTACTAGTATTTTTGTTTAGGATAAGAAAGAGAATATAGACTTAGGATGGTATGCAGTAAATAGCCTTCAAATTCTTCGTCCTAAATTCACTGATGTTTCTCATGAGGCAAGAGAAAATATTTTACCCTTTTTAAAACTCCTGGGGAATTTTTGAGGTCTTTTTAAAAAAAGTAAAATAAACACATTAAATGTTTTGGAAAATTAGCAAAGTTTTTGTCATTTCTTTGAAAAGAATGAAAAACAATATGCTTGCAATTTGGCAGTGCAATACTGAAGAGTTTAAGGGCCAGTAAAAAAGGAAAGGGCTACTTATGGGTTTTATACCGCACAACCACCAGCAACAATTGATATAAGAATTATTAGGAAAGGTAATTACTAAACAGTCTCTGCTCCATAGAATTATGGAATTAGAATCCATAAGGAGAATGAAAGAAAAATGATGGGAAATTGGAAATAATCTCTTGTTCCTTTTTTTTTTTTACTAGAAATAAATAGTACAAAGCCAGCATCTTAGAGTTTAGTGGAAAAGATTCAGCCAAACTTCAAATTATAGTACTGTATTTCTATTTAGAAAATGTAACATCACTTTCCCCCAAAAGGCTTCATTTGCTTGATATATTTGGGAAAAGATGTTTTCCAGAGAAACATTAAATTTTAATCACACACACACACACAAATTCTACTGGTGCCCAAAATAATGGAATTTAATGTTTATTCTTAAGAAATACAACTGGATTTCCCTTTTTAAATCTTGGGAGGTTTTATATAAGAAAGCTGAAAAATTATGAAATGTGGTTATTTGATCCTCTCATGAGATTTTGCCCATAGTACACAACACGGAAACACATTTTCATTGCAAAGTAATAATAATGATTTATTAAACTTACATACTGACTGATTCTGTTTCATTACAGCTTTATCATACTATATGGCACAGATTGCGGAAAAGATCACAGAAACTAGTAAGTTTAAACCTCAAGGAATAATCACTACATTTGCATGACGTATTTTTCTGAAAGCTATGAAGAAACACAACCCTGTAATAAAATGTAATATAAAATATCAATATTTCAGAAAAAATGCATTAGAAATTACAATCAGTTTGTTTTTCTCTGATACTCTAGAGCAGGGTTCTCCAATCTTGGCAACTTTATGACTTGTGGACCTCAACTCCCAGAATTTCTCAACCAGTTCATGCTGGCTGAGGAATTCTGGGAGGTAAAGTCCACAAGTTGTAAAGTTGCCAAGGTTGGAGACCCCTGCTGTACATTTTTTTATAGGAAATCCTGGTCTTGTGATCACAATTGTGACCGGAATGTCTATTGTTAAAAAATGTGGTCATTAAGTGGCACCCAATTTTACGAGATTTTTTGCCACAGTCATTAAGTGAATCTGGCTTCCCTCATCAGACTATGTGTGTTCGAAGCACCCTGGGAAAGTTGCAAATGGTGATCACTTGACCATGGTGATGTTGTGACAGATGTAAATGTGAGGACCAGTTGTAAGTTACTTTTTTCAGTACCATTGTAACTTCAAACATTTGTGAACCTAATGGTCATAAGTTTAGGACTACTTACAGTATTTACCAATGTGTAAAGAAGAACTTTTCATAAGATGTTCATAATACTATATGTAAGGCATACAACTATGTTTGCGTTCTTGGGCCTGGAAAAAATGAAATAGCACTATTCTGTTATAATTTGTATGTTATATTGCTCCATGTTTTAGATTGCATACACACTGCATGTGTACTGCAAACATCCATGAAAATTATTGTTGACATTTTCCTGCTTTTAAAAAGTAGAGACATTATTCTTACCCATCTGCCACTGGGTTTGGAGGTGTGTGAATGTCTATTTTTCTCATAATATAAATTACAGTATATATAGGATTTTCATCTCTGGATGGCCAAAAAAATGTAATGCTTGTCTTTGACAATTGTGGCCAAAGGCAGCACTGAGGGCTGCACATAAATGACTGGAAGATTGCTAGGAATCTTGAAACTTTATTTTGCCTATGGGTGGAATGGGGAGAGAACTGAATTGCAAAATTGATCTTTAATTTGAGTGTATAAAAGTAGTAGTAGGAATTGGGTTTAAGAATCATGGCATTGTCAATCTAATGTTATCAGATAATTTAAACTATTGGCAAAAAGCTAAGATTTCAAATGTCAGTGCTACTTTCATATTTATATAAATATATTTTCTAAATGTTCAGTATTACCCGGTGTATTAGTACTTCTGTTAGAATATCTACTAGCAAGCATTAATTCTAAAGCATCTCTGTATCCTCTTTCTTTCCTGGCTAGTCTGAATATTAAACCAAATCACATTTAATGTGTGTTTTTTCAGTAGTATTTTTTTTTCTGAAGTAAATGTTAATGAGAAATGAATTATATTTTTCTCAGGAGGCACAGTGTTATCATTTCCGCCCAGATTTTTCAGTTTACCATTTGCAGTTCTCATTAAGAAAATCAAAGTGTGGCTGCCAACATGCAGGGGGATCAGTATGAACAGTGAATAAAGGGGAGGAATTGGAACGGATTTGGGGATTTGGCAAAAGGTATATGAAAGTTCATATTTTACCTCAAGCATTTATTATGTTTTACAGATCAGTGAAAAAAGACCAAAAGAAACAAACGATGGAAATGAAATTACAAACGTTGAACTAGCCTGACCCTTTCTAATCTGTATGTGTGGAAATACTTATGAATTAAATTGAGATTGTTTTAAAGTACAGATTCATGATTCAGATCAATTCCTTGAAAAAATTCTTTGAGAGAAGGTTTTCAGAGATTCACAGAACATCAATCTTGCTCTACCAGATTAGGATTTAGATGTAATGGCAATAAAAAAAGATTGCATATCCAGGGGTGTTTTACAGTATCTGCAGGCATTCAAAGCCTGTTGCAAAATGAGAGATGAGTTCAGATACTGATCCTGACAGACATTGGATTTTCCTCTCAGCTTAAATACTTCTACAATTCACAGTTAATGAATATGAGCAATAAGCCTGTACACATCACTCCAATTCAGTTTGAATGGAAGATTCAAAGAGGGTGTGATTGAATTTATGTTTGTAATTTGATATTTGGAGCCAAATTGATTTGAACTATTTAAACAGTTGGGATTCAGATTAGAAAATATATATATATAATCTCCATGGGCTATAAGAGCAAAGCATTGAAATACCCACAGATGTTTATTATTGAATGAGATGAAAATAGCAAGTTCAGTAGACATTTTAGCTCTGTCACGCTTCAGCTGGATGTTACAAAATATTTTTGAAATAATATTCTTGTACCTCTTTGAAGGCAAAGAGAGCTTGACTTGTGCTTACTGAACCAATGCAGCAAGTACCCTACTCCAGTTTTAAAATAAAGATGTTCAGAAAATATTCTAAGATAATGCTTGTTTTCTGGAGTGCCAACCCTTTGCCCAGGACACTAAAAAATGCTTTGCTGATTCTATCTCTGATTTGCAGAGTGATGGGAAAATAGATATATCAGGATGACTTTCTTGCTGCTTTCTGAAAAGAACCCTTTCCTCCCTATTGGGACTCAGTTGTGTCGTTGGCAACTGTTAGCAGAGGCAACAGACACAGGCTAAGTCAAAGAGATACAATTCTATAGAGGTAAGTAGTTGAGAAAGAAAGAGGCTAGCACAGAAAAATATTTAATATGCTTATAACCTTTCTTTTAAAAAAAAAACAATAAATGGTTGGATGTAATACCATGGTCCCCTTTTAGTTCTTACAAAGAATTAAAGGTAAAGGTTCCCCTCGCACACATGTGCTAGTTGTTTCCGATTCTAGGGGGTGGTGCTCATCTCTGTTTCAAAGCCAAAGAGCCAGCGCTGTCCGAAGACGTCTCCATGGTCATGTGGCCGGCATGACTCAATGCCAAAGGCTCACAGACCGCTGTTACCTTCCCACTAGGAACAATGGTCCCTGTTTTTCTACTTTCATTTTTTTACGTGCTTTCGAACTGCTAGGTTGGCAGAAGCTGGGACAAGTAACAGGAGCTCACCCCGTTCTGCGGCACTAGGGATTCGAACCACTGAACTGCCAACCTTTCGATCGACAAGTTCAGCATCTTAGTCACTGAGCCACCACATCCCTTTTTACAAAGAATTAAATTTGCCCAAATGATAGTGAATGTAAGTGTTAGCTTTCAGCCAATAATACATAATCTGACTGGTCAGCCTTGAGTCCATATTCAGAATGCTGAGAATTGAGCTGAATCAGTTGTGTAGGCAGAACTAGTATCAAAGTTTAATACATCAGCATGAGAGAGAACAAAGTTCAGTTTTGAAACTGACCACATTAAAGAAGCCCAGAGCTAAGCGGGAATGAAGTCCTTGCCAGTTCAAAAGAGTTGGTAATAAGAGGTTAAAAATTTGGTAGAATTCAGATTAGCTGCTGAAGCCTGTGTCAGAGAGTAAATCACTCTACTCCACCGCTATCTCTGATATTTCCATTTCTGAAAAGAGAATGTCAACATTGTATGTCCTCAGTAACAAGTTCAGAAGGGGCAAAATGACCTTTTAAAGTCTGGGATGTTTTACAAGGCTAACAAAGTGCTTCACGGTCATCTAGTTTGATTTGCTGCTTCAAAGTGGTTCCCTGCATTGATTCATGAATGTGCTTTGATGTGATTATTTTACTGAACCTTCCTCTAATTAAAATCCAAAGCTTTATACAGCACCAGTAACCAGACTTACTTAGTCTCTAATGTTTTCAGATGTGCTGAACTGTCCATTTCCAAACATTTCAAGCTGCAGGATTCTGACTGAATTCAGAGGTTGCAATCCAAATATTTGGAAGGAATAAAGTTGGAAAAAGTAGTTAGTTATAAGTTTGATACTAGAGCAATGCTACCAAGTTGCATGATCAGATCTAATCTTTGTATTTAGATTGTAGTGCTGAAATTGACATTTGTATATTAGTAAATACTACTACTGTTTCAGTATAGCCACAATGGGCATACTTTGTACCAATGTGATATTTTGAAAGCTCATTTTAATTTGGGTATGTACCACTATTGAATGTGAACATGAGAGCATTGCAGCTTGTACAGAAAATTTCTGAAGTTCAAAGTTGAAATTTCCATCTATTAGTGACAATTTTTTATAGACTGGTAAATATAAGAGAGAAAAACCAATTCATTAAGGATGTAATGAGGCTATAAAAAAGGAATTTGTAATTTGTAATCTTGTAATTCATCAGCCCGAAATGTATTTTAGGTTATTCCACTTTAACTGTGTATAGGCCTGGCCTTTACCTTCTTTTGTGTGTGTTAATATTTGGTCTTTTTTTGTGTGGGTTATTTGGAAAGAGATCATAATGCAGTCTGTATTACCATGGTCCCGTTGTTGAAAAAGAACAGCATGAATGTTCAGTATTAATCCTTAATCTTTGGAAATATCTTGGAGCCAAATCAAATGTCCATTTCTTTCAAGAATTAATACCAGTCATAGTTTCTAACCACTTAGACCCTATATGTCTATAACACGTGTGGTTTGCAGATAATAAGGCTCTTTTTATGTAGGCAAAAGCATGTTAGTGTATGAGGGAACTAATGTACTCTTAGGATAGTTGCATTTGAAGCATTTTTATTGAATCTCTATGATCTCTGATCCACTATCTGCAGTGCTGAAGTTTATTTTATTGCCTTTTTGAAATAGCAGAACTTTCATGCTTCTGAAACTCAGACCGTGGGAAGTGAGTTAAGTAATATAAAGTTTCTGGAAACATTGAAACAGCGAAAGGAGAAAAAGTGGTTCTATGCCAAAGGATAGGTGGGAGTATGGAAATTTTGAAACGTGACTCTTTTTAAAAGAAAAGTTAAACTATCCTGCTTTAAGAAAATAAAATGCATTTAATATCCTTTATAACTAAGAGCATAGCATGTTTATTTTTCAGATTTATTTAAGAGCTGGAGATTGTAAATTATCAATAGTTTCCCTATATTTTAAACTGCAAATTGTCAGTTGTAGCCAGTGTGGCTGTGGATAGAAATGATGGGAAATGTGGTCCGAAGTTCTTATTAGTAGATAGAAATCTCAACTTTGAACTTCAGAAACTTTCTGTATGAGCTACAATGCCCTCATGTTTACATTCAAAAGTGGCACATGCCCAGAGTGTAGTCTGTGATGTGGAACATTTTAACCTGATTTTTCTTTTGGCTTCAGAAAATTTATTTACTAATACATTATACATCACTTTATTTGTTGTAGTTTGCTGGTATCAACATGGATGAGTTTTGACATGACAGAAAACGTTGTAGTGTATCACCTGTTCTTGTCAGTTGTCCTCATAAAGATGTATTGATAAAATGGTTAACTTTTGTTGGAAGAAAAAAAATGCATGCTAGCAAACTGGCAAATGTAACAGTTTCCTTTATTTTTTTAATTTTCTTTGCTTTCGTGCAAACAGCAGCAGTATATTCCATATTACTTCTGGAAAAGAGTACCACACCCTATTAATGCTAACATGTAGGAGTTGATCAGAATAAAACACCTATCACAATTAGCATTAACAGTGTATGGCCTGCAGATTTAATGTAATCCATAAAGGTGAAGCTTCTGGACAATTCTCTCTAATTTACCTATAATATAAAAGCAATAATGAATTTAAGGAATGGAGTACATGTTAAACAAATCAAGGACAATAACATTTTAAAAATAATAAATATTAAAATATTCTGTTAATAGGAAATACATCTCAACAGCTTTATCTGTAACAATTACTGTACCAATTTTTTTTATTGAGTTTGATATACATGTATTAGAAATATTTAAATTGGGTAAAAATGGTATTTCAAGCAGAATTGCATATGTGAATTGAAAAAAATAAGATTATTTTAACTGTGTTAAACATCTGAAGGAGACCCAGCTTGGTGTAGTAGATAAGTCATCTGGCTTTAAACAATTCTAGTCCCCTCTCCCCAAATTATGTAGCCAGCTGAGTGACCTTGGGCCAGTCATTCTTTCTCAGCCCCAGAAAGCAGGCAATGACAAACCACTACTAAAATATTTCTGGAAGAAAATTGCAAGAACTTGTCTCAACAGTCACCAGGTGTCAACAATAACTCAAGCAGGAAGTATAGACCTGCTTTTGTTCTCTGAAATATACTAAGCTATGTGAAGTGAGTTGTTTAAGATCATTTAATGAATTTTATGGTTCTATGAAAATTTGAGATTAGATTTCCCATTTCTAAATTCAGGAATATTAATTATATTAATATTAATACTATTAATGTAATATTACATGCTGTTTTGTAGATTACCATGTAAATGAAACATAATAATCCCTTCTCTCTTAGCACCGATTACTTGTACTTGAGAAGCAGTTTCTGGTGGTTCTATACAGCAGGAATTTTGTGGAGACTTGGCATTTTGGTTCATAGTGTATATGAGTATATAGTGTATATTTAAATTGCAGCTCCAGTAATTGAGAAACCTATTTTAAAGTACATCAACTTATTTCCAAAGTTTTTCTTTTGAGGGGAGATGGAAGTAAATGAAACAGCTTATGTTTTCATAGTAGTTGCAGTTAGTAACTGAAAAACAAAGAGGAAGTAGATGTTGGGTTAAGATGTGGTAAGTTAATTTAAGTGATAAATGGAAATTGCTTCTTCCTTTTTATTTTAAATTAAACCAGTTAAATATAATCACAAGACACAATAGTAAATGCCCAGAAGAAACAGTAAATGTGAATTATATGGGCTTTTGCAAACAAATGCTATAACTTCTGAAGAAAGTGTAAAATATGATTACCAGCATTCCAGATTGCCCCTCTTATGAGCAGCAATGCATATATTCATTGATGAGTATATCATTCAATGAATATATCATTCATTGATATATTCTAGTTGAATATTTTAATCAATGGTCCTCAAGATATCCTTGCAAGAGTTTTCCTTACAAGCTAAGTACCTAAGTAATTGGGCTTTCCTGATTAGTGTAGCCAGGAATGCATCATTCTTATTTCGTATCCTGATTCATAAAGGTTTGTGAAAAAGCAAATGATTTAGTTCTGTTTTGTCTTCCAGATCTTAGAAAATGGAATTGCTTTAATTAAGTCAGGTAGTGGAGGTTCAGATTTTGTTACTTAGTCCTAGTGTGGAAATTACAATAATCTCTCAGTTACCAGTTTCAATTCTGCTTATGGATAAGAACATATATGACCTTAGTTAATAGTGTCTACCCACATAAAAGCCACATATTACACGGTTATTTGAAGGATATCATTTACCTTCCAGAAATTTTGAACTTTTATTGAAACATATAGAACTTAAAATGATATTTATCCAACTGATTTGTTCACAGTTAAACATTATTTGGAGACTTTAATAATTTATTATTTTTTTAAAATGAAAGCATAGTTTGAATTTTCCTTTCTTCTGTGATGGCCAGTAGTAGTACCCTGTAATAATGTGGTTGTAGATACGAACAGAGTCCAGACGGCTATCAAAAGCTACAATTGTGTATCCATTATCAAAGCAGAATAAAAATACTCCTGCCAACAGAATTACAGTATGTGTAGAAGATATGATCAGCCTAGTTTTCAACCTTACAGACTACATTTGCAGGGAATTTCCCTCTTTTAAATAGAGGAACATAATGTATCTCTCCCCCAGAGTTACTTGAATTGGAACTGTATTACTTGATTTCACTGTATGTGTCACTGGACCATTAGAGAAGACTAAAGACTAACATCCCTGAATAATACATATATAACCTTATATCAATATATTTATGGCACTCCACTAATATGCTTTCTTAGAAGTATTTGGTAAAAAGAAAAACCTAAATTAAAATTCTTCCTATAAAATTCTTCCTATAAAATCAAATTTTGTTTGACATTTCACCAAACTATCTTATCTGACTTGTGTTGTAGCAAAGAGAAACCTTCCCTGAAATTAGTAAATGATACTTCAGTAAATTGAACTGGAACTATATACAAGAAGTTCAAAAACCAGAGTTAAAATTGTTAAAAATATTCCATGGAAGTTTTAAACACTAAATATATATATATTTAAGAAATGTGTAATTATAAGTACATTTTCCAGATAAAAATTTCTACAGGTTTAGTTTTTAAAGAGGAATGCTGAATAAATAGCATATTTATAAACAATTCAAAGGGCGCAATGTTGAAATCCAATAAAAATCAGTGGAAGAGAGAACTGCATTTAATTCAAGTCTTATTAATACAGTGGTTCTTCAGTGTAACAAGATTTTGATGACGGTATTTTAGTTCTACCTTGCCAATGCAGAAGACTCATTGCAACTTGTCAAAGAAAAAAAAATCTTTTCTTTTGATATTACCTTGTCAAAAGAAAAAAAAAATATTGTGTAAAATAACCATCCTATATGTGTAGATGTGGCCTAATGTTAAATCACTAGTGATGAAGCTACTATGAGTCTCATATGTCTTCTATTTTGACAGAATTAGTCTGGCCTGAAAATATTGTCTCAATTTCCTATGGCATACAAAGACTACCCATGGTTCCCATAAATATAATTTTAACTGTTCGTATTATTTAAACAAATATTCAAATTTGTTTACCTGTCAATGACTCTGACCCATGCCTGCTCTGTTTCATTGCATCCTGTAGTTTTATTTTAGAAAGAAAGAAAGAGAATGCACCTACCTGTTATTGGGAGCCGTTTCTACATAGACATAAGTAGTTCAGCAAAGCAGCCACAGACTTCCTTTCGTTATGTTTCATGGAAATCAAAAGTGTTCAGTGTGTAGGTTCTTTTCTGCCACTTTTGAGAAAAAGGACCATAAATAAAAAGGAAACACGAGGTTCTCAGTGGCCCAGAAGTTGCTCGAATCGGTCTCGTGTCTGGCTCTGCACCCTGCATCCTTGCTGCAAAAGATAGGCAAAGAAAGCCAGTCCTATAAAATCCCAAGATCTTTTATATAAGTCATGAAGGTGACTCATCCTCTTCTTTGCAGGGGTTCCCCTACATCTTTTCTTCTTAGAATCTAATGCTCAGGTTTTTTTCAGTGGCATTATAAAATTTCCATGTATGTTTAAAAAAACACTCTACTTTCTATAGAAAACATGGGTTCAATATATGAAATAACTAATTATTTGCATTTGTGATTAAGTTTTCTATTTTCAGTTGTACGAATGGACCAAATCTATTACTGAGCAGTGCCTAGCTTATCATTGTGAAACACTCTTGTCAAGTCATAGTAAATTTTCCTCTAGCCCTGAAGTGAACAGAAAATTGTGTCAAGTTTAATTTGACAATGCAGTTGAAATTATAAGGCATGCAAATAGATCTAAAGGACTATTTTGGATGTTTCTGAATGTCAGAGAAAACAATATTACATTGATATTTAATTTTGGCTTTTGTCAGATGACCTTTTTTCCCCAATCATGTACAATTGTGGTTGACTTACAACCACAATTGAGTCCAAAATTTATGTTGTTAAGTGAGTTTTGCCCCGTTTGACAACCTTTCTAACCACAGTTGGTAAGCTAGTAACCCGGTTGTTGACTGAATCTGGCTTCCCCTTTGAGTTTCCTCATCAAAAGTTTGCAAAAGATGATCACATGACCTTGGGACACAGCAATGGTCCTAAGTATGAACCGGTTGCCAAACATCTGAATTTTGATTACGTAATCATAGGGATGCTACAAAGTTTGTAACTGAAAAATGGTCATAAGTCACTTTTTTCCAGTGCTGCTGTAACTTTGAACTGTCACTAAATGACCTGTTGTAAATTGAGGACTACCTGTACATGGTGCCTATGTGCTTGTTTGTTGTGGGTCATGTTTTGTTGATTGTATCCGCAATAAAAGATATCCGCTGCTGTGACTTGATAATGTGAGTGATTATATTATAAATATACTCCAAATGTTAATGGGTCATTGAACAGGTTAGTAGCCCTAATGGAAAAATAAATAAATAAATAAATATTATGCTTAGGTATTAATCCTGATAAGTTACTTCTGTGCCACTATATCATTGATCTAGAATATCTAGAATACATGCAGAACACAGTTGTTCCTAAAATATTGATAGGAGAGAGCTTTATTAGTTTGTCTTCTGTAAATGAGAACTATGTAATGGTAGTCATTTTGTAAACAAACAAGGTTATTCCATGGTAAGATTTACTGAAAGAATCCAGACTTGCTTGCACAATTCCAAATGTGCCCTCTGGACCAAAGGAGCTAATTTAAACTGTTAATTGCATTCATCTTTATAACAACTGCACACTGATGTTTTTATTGAGTTCTTTACCATGCTCCAAAGTTTCATTCCAGTTCATGTTCAAAACCAATTCATATTAAAAGCTTTTGTCACCTTGCAATTATTTATATTGATTTCTATTTGCCATTTTAAGCTTATTCAGTCAGTTTGGGAATTTTTAAAAAAAGCCTTTTGCAATTCTAGTTTATTTTATCATTTGGAATAATTTAATGTCATTTACAAATTTAGCCATTTCATTGCTGATCCCTAACTCCAGATCTTTTATATACAAGTATAAAAGTCTTAGGTCAAGTTTATATCTTTATTAGATCCAAATTTGTCCATCTTTTCATTATGAAAATGGTCAGTTATTCTTGTGGATTAGTTAACTGGCTTTATTATAGATTGGTAACTGGTTAACATTTAGGGAGCCAGTCTGATATATATGCCCTCTTGTTTTAAAGCAGCTGAGTTTGCTCAGAAGCCTTTGGTAGGTAGGATTAACATATGTGAATTTGGAGAAAGAACTGAGTATAGGAATATCATCAATTCTGCTAAATTAGTTGCTAAGATCGTAGCTTTGAACTTCATTACTATTAAGGAAATTTCACTCCCAATGTTAATTTGAACTCTGAGACAGGAGAAAATGGCTCGGTTACTCTTCCCTGTTTCTCCAAAAGTTGTCTTTGGCTTTCACTTTGGTAGTTCCAAAGGTGCTTTTTCAAGAGGCAACTGGACTTTCTTGTTTTCTGTTGTTTTTTTTCAAAGAAAAACCAGAAATTCCAGTTGCCTCTGGAAAAAGCACTTTTGGGACAACTGTGACCTGGATGAGAATCTCTACAGACATCTCACTTGGGTAAAATGTACATTAAAATATAATAATAATAATAATAATAATAATAATAATAATAATAATAATAATAATAATAATAAGTCTGGCGTCTCCTGGTACAGCGATATCGATAGAAGTGTACAGTTGATTGATATCGCTGTACCAGGAGACGCCAGAGTCGAAGAAAAAGAACTGGGAAAAAATCATGAAATATCGCGACCTGGCCACCAAAACATCAAAACGGCTATGGATGAAATATGTAACAGTGATACCCATTGTCATCGGGGCCCTTGGTACTATGTCCAAGAACAAAACACATTTAACAAAACACATTTAACAAAACACATCAAGAAATTGTAGCTTCCTGCAATAACACCAGCGGAACTGCAAAAACTGCTACTCGGAATATCATATATTTTAAGAAGATACTTGGTTGATACCTAGGACTCTGGCAACAACCTGTATCAACCATTAGTACCAGTCAATTGTATTTGTGACACATTTTAAAATGTTCAGATGACTGAGTTTCATGTTTAATGAATAAAGTAAATAATAATAATTAGTACCAATACTTGTAGATGCCTTGCGTGCAGTCCTAAAACAACTGTAGAATCACTTGAGCGAACACCATCAGCATTGACAGATTCACCAACAGTCAGGTTTACTTGGAACAGCTAACATCCTGTCACAATATCTGTAACCATCAAACATCCTCATCTTCCTAGTTTGACAAAAATGCCAAACCCAATCTGAACATCTGGCTGACTGTGCGTCGAACCATAATAACAATAACCTATATTTCACAGACTGGTTGAATCTACTTTGGCCCTTAACTTGGCAGTTATTTGGGTTCTAACTATCCTGCTTAATATGTTGTATTGTTTATAATTCTAATATTATGATTTATAATATTACAATTATTAAGTCTATGATTTACAATTATATTTGAACAATTAGTAACCTCAATATTTTAATTTTGGTTACTAGATATGTTAGTAGAGCTGTAGCTGGACTAAATTATTGGAAGGGTTAATTCTTTGAATGAATGTATGCACACATGGGAGGAAACTGAACACAGATTTCCTGTAATTTTTAAAAAAGGGACTATATTTGGCACATAGTAGGTAACAGACTCTAAGCAAGAAAGAGAAGCGTGATAATATGCATACAACATAAATCATGTAGGTGGGGGGAGACTTTAGTTAAACTTCTTCATGTTTTCAAGCCAATCTTTTCACTGATCACTAGGTGAACAAAAGTACAGGGGATTTTAAACTATTAAATAAAATCTAGGGTTTTTTTCACCTTCTTCCCAGAAATTATCATTAGTAAATTTTGCTGGACTTTTTAAAAAAGAAATTGTCCCAGCCTCCATATAAATTACTGTGTTAGTGCCTTTTATTATGATGAAATCCATATCTTTTTCTTAAATTAACTGTCAATATTTTCTATAGTAAATAAATAAAACCCATTCATTCATTAATTGTCCTGTACTGAAAGTTTAAATTGTTTAAATGTAAATCAAGATAAATTATGATAAAATTATCAGATAGAAACAATATAGGGTATTTTTCTCTGTGCATTATCAAACATGCATTGATAATGTATTGACAGAAGCATGGACATTGCTCCGCTGTCATGTGTTCAATGAATTTATGAAGATAAATAGATATAGCCTTTGCACTATTTATTTATTTATTTATTTATTTATTTATTTATTTAATTTTTATTTATTTATTTTTATATGCCGCCCTTCTCCGGAGACTCAGGGCGGCTTACAATGCGTTAAGCAATAGCCTTCATACTTTTGTATATTTTATACAAAAAGCTTATTGCCCCCACAAACCGGGTCCTCATTTTACCCACCTTAGAAAGGATGGAAGGCTGAGTCGACCTTGAGCCTGGTGAGAATTGAACTCGCAGTAATTGCAGGCAGCTGGATGTTAAATGCTGCCTTAGTAGGAGGCATTAGCCTCCTACGCCACTCAGGCTCTATGTGGCATTCAGTAATGGGCCAGCTGAACCATTGCATTGACATGTTTAAGATCATGCCAAACTTTTCCCAATTAAAATTAAAAATAATGATGTTAAGCTATCGGACTGATAAATTATGCTTTGTCCGTATATTGTTACTCACCTGCCTTGGGCTGTCGGTATAAGTTATCTTTCTTGCAGACTAGCTCTAGAAGTTTTTCTAAAGACAAGCAGCAAAAAACATCTAGTCTTGATTTTAGTCCTTGTCAGTATTAAAAGACACAAGTGCATTGAAGTCGGACTATAACAGAAATCTCTCAAGCCTTATCTTATCTCTGGAGAGAGAGAAAGAATAGTAAAAACAAATAGACAAACAAAAATAATGCTGAACTTGTGACAGTGAGTAAAGACAAAAGGGAAAAAGAGCCCAGCAGGAGAGAGTGTTTATTGGAAAGATGGATGTATTTCATAGTACCACAGATGACTAGTCATTATATACAGAGAGACTTCAGCAGCTATTTGAGGCAAATAGGGAAAAAAAGCTGTTTAAATGAGAATTATGGGAGACAAAGCACACAATTCATTGAGAAGCTTAATTGCCACCCACAAATCCTAGCAGTTCAGCTCTCCAGAACTAGCAGCAGTGATGCAGAAATGGGGATGCCAAACTGTTATTGATTGTAGTGTTTGAAGTTTCATAAGCACAAATTAAAAGAAAGTCTGTTGCAAGAATTCAGTTGCACTTACGAAGATGTCTGAATATTTCAAGTTTAGCAAAGGACTTAATGAGGCATTGGAAGACTTGCTAATCTATGGAATTATAGAAGAAAACGAAACAAAAGACGTAAGAATAACAGATAGACCATTTGAGCACAGAAGCAACCATTAGAGCTCCATTTTTGAATAAAGAAAAGTGTACGTTTATAGAGAGCCAGCTTGGTGTTAACATGTTGGCCTATCAACCAGAAGACTGTGAGTTCTAGGCCTCCTTTAGACATGAAAGCTGGCTGGGTGACTTTAGACCAGGCGCTCTTTCTCTCTCTCAGACCTATCCGCCTCACAGAGTTGTTTTTGGGAAAATGGGAGGCAGGATTACTAGAGTCATTCATGTTTGTACGCAGTATGTTTACTGTCTGGAGTTGATAAATATATATATATTAAAACAGTGGAATAAGATCAAATAATAACCAAGAGGAAAAATTCAAAATAAACTGTTATTGTTGTGGCACTACATATAGAAATTCGGTCCAAATTTAAGGAGGAAATCTTTAGAAAATTGTAATCAGGTGGAACCTATCCTGACAGCCTATCACTCAGGGAAATGCAAACAATTTGCTAAATATACATAACCAAGTCACTGTTTTGAAAAATTTGCAGTGTTCGATTTCATTGATGAAAATGTAACAGATTACTAACTTGGAAACCTATAGCTAAAAAGGTAAAATGAGACCAAGAATAGTGATCATAGTAGAAAGGAATGACAAAATCAGATCAATGCTATTGTTGGTTCTGCTAATCAGCTTTTTAAATTATAGCCATGAGAAATACAATTAAAACTTATACTGGACAAAATGTTCCCAATGGAATGATACAGCTACTGTAACTGTAAAATAACCACCACAATGTATCAGACTTACCATATGTGCTGTGAAATGACAAGGTAAAGTCACGCTGCTGCTAAATTGGAGTTGTATCAACAGTTTGCATTCTCTCCTTCTTCTCATGGAGATCATCACCAGTAAACTGGAAAGTGTAGCATATGCATGTATTCAAAGATGGCACTGGCACATTCAAATTGATTCAAGGCAAACAAGCGTTACAAGAAAGCCATGTGAAAGTCCAGATTCACACGTTATATATGGAAAGACAGAACTTGAACTGGATTGGAGAGAAGCTGAGGAAATTCTTCAAAAAGTTCTTGTTGAAAGGAATCCATGGACTACACTACACCTGTGGTTTTACACCTAAATAGAACAGAACTGGGGATCAGTGGGGATTTTGAAGTTACCATTGACCCACGATTACAAGCTGAACATGCACATCTACATGTCCTTGCTGGACATTTTGGATAATCCAGTTGTAGGTTAAATGAAATAGATCAAGCAGGAACTTATTTACAGAAGGGAGTAGAGGAAGATTCTAAGGTATTTCTTATCATAAATGCACACAAAATATATATTATAACACACTTTGGTTTGGGGCATTATCTACCTAAGTGCTTTAGTCTTTCTGGGCATTCTAGGAAACCTATATAAATGATATCATTGTCATCACAGAAATTAATGAGGTACACCTGCAAAACCTTAACATTGTAAAAATTGGTGGATTTTGAAAGCAACAGAACAAATATGAGTTTTGAAACGTGGCATTGCATATTGTGATCACACCATTGATGCATAAGTATATAGGAGTAATTCAGTCAATTATTAACGTCCTGAGGCCATAGAATGGATCTAAACTATGATTTTTGGTTTTAGGATTATAATAGATTTGTACCAAATTTAACCACGCTTTATTTAAATGGGGAGTACATGTCAGTGGACAAAATAAACTTTTCCAGAAAATGTTGACATCAGACTTGACACTCACTTATTATAACCTGTATTTATCAATGAAATTGGTTGCAACGTCTCACTGTTTGGAGCTGGTGTAGTTATGTCACACATTGTGAAAAACAATAGGTTTTGCAGTATGGTCTCTCACAGCTATACACCATCCCCAAACAAAATAAATCAAAATAAAAAGCAACTAGAGAAGTTCTCAGTTTGGTTTGGGAAATTAAATGTTCCAAAGGATTTTTGTATGCAAGGGAATTTACAATCCTTCCTGATAATCAATATAACATTTGGCTTTTTGCTTTAGATGATAAAGATATAATGTACAATTCAAAAGTACAGACAATGATACAAATGTGGACAGGTAATTTATTTTATATGGAGGTTAACAAGACAATCTGAAAAATCAGTATTAAATGAGAATTCCTTTGACATGATTTTTCTGACGGAGGCCTTTCCATCTCAAATGAAATTATCCAAATAGAGACCAGAGAGACTCAGCAATGTCTCAAGACTATAGAACTACCATTATGTCTGGCATAAAC
The DNA here is from genome assembly GCF_029215685.1 of Pituophis catenifer annectens. Taxonomy (NCBI): domain Eukaryota; kingdom Metazoa; phylum Chordata; class Lepidosauria; order Squamata; family Colubridae; genus Pituophis; species Pituophis catenifer. The sequence continues at coordinate 81,372,832 of NW_027256884.1, forward strand.
ACCAAATCTCTCTCTCCCCCCTCTCCCCCCCCCCCAATTTAGGACGTTTTTTCAACACTATGATAAATTTATGGTTTACGGCAGTTATATGGAGAGAGAGTTACCATACTACCTAAGCTGAGAGCTCAAATGTTGGATGGACTTGCATGTTGGACATCACAGAGTGTTAAATATGAAAGCATTTGCTTGTACTCTTTTAATAGTTAAGAACAGACTCCTTTCTCTCTGGCCCCAATGGCTTATATTGCCAGTGTCTCCAAAAGATGCCCCAAACATCACTACTTTCATCCATGGGACTGGTCTGCCATGGCAAAATAATTCATGTAGACTTTTTTTTAATTGTGATGGATGTCTATTCAGTATGCCAATTTCCCAATGGCTTTAGTATCATCACCTAGTCAGAGATGTATTGAGGTAACTCTTTCCACATTTTTCCTTTGTCCTAGAACAATTGTGAATGATAATTAATCACAGTTTGTAAATGAACAGTTTCAATTACTTCAAAAAAAAATTGGCATTGGGAATATATTTTTGGTATTTGTTTTGTATATTTTATCTTGCTGTTAACCTTTCTGGAATCCTTTGGGATTGGGTAGGACATAAATATTGAAAAGTAAATAAGCGGCACCGCATGACCCAGTTACCAACAAATTTGCTGAAAAGTTTGGTTTAAATCTCAATTGTTTTGCACATTTCAGCAAAGTAAGCAAGGGGGGAAAACCTACTTCTGACTCTGGTGTCCTTTAAGGACACAACAAATGGTGTTTAAATAAAACAATTGTTGATTTAATTGTGCCATAAGGGTGCCCTATTAATGAAAACTGTTTCTTTTATATAGACATGTAAAATGTACTTTAAAACGTCATATAAGTTGGGAAAGCACCTGTTGTCTTTCTGGATCCTAGATCATAAATCATATTTTCGTTTCTGATGAACTTGATTAAACTGCAGCAGGAATAGAGACAAAATGAAAGTGAAACTACTGCCAGTACTTTTTGAACAGCTTAGCTGTTGGTGAGAAACCAACTCAGAATTGAAGTAGGACTAGCAAACATTTTCATATCAAAATCTCTGGAGTGAATGGAAAAATCCACATGAGATCAAATGATACTAAGTGTGGTTATTACACATTAGCATACTGACTTCCAGAATTTAGTTGTTGAAACGTATGGTATCACATTATTCTCCCCTCAAGATTGTTTAAAAATTGGCTATTAGTAGTTTTAAAATTATTTAGAAATTGGCAGTGAAGATTCAGCAAATTGTCCTAACAATTTTAATCTTTTTCTCAAAGCAAGAAAGATTATTAAAACAGAAAGGCACCAAAACTAGCCAAAAGGCAAATTATTTTAGCTATCCAGTTTATTTTCTATGATAGTAACTGTCACAATATGTTTTGGAAGCAAGTCAGAATTGGATAGTAATGCAAGCCAGCAAATTTGTTCAACCCTGTTTTATTAAAAAGCAAATTACATTATCTGGTGACAAATCCCTTTTTGGGGGGTTTTGCATATTTTTCCCCCAAATATTTGTCTATAACTTTTGTCTACATTCAAGGCTGATCTAAAAAGAATAATATAATCTATATGCTTTAAAAAAATAGAAATTTTATTTATTTGGAAACAGCACTACCTTTGCTCAGTCATCTAATCATGGTTTCTTTTTTCATACTAATGTAAATATATTTAAACAATTGATCATATCTTGGTGAACAAGATACATTATCTGAGGCAATTAAAAAGCAAGACAAATCAGAGGCATTGCTACCATGGTGGCAGATTTGTATTTTGGACCAAAGTTCTATGTTTTACATTTTCGGATGTTACTTTTTCAAGTTCAGATTGATAAAATGACAGCACAAAGGCTAAGTGTGGCCTTTAGACATGTACACATCAGCCTGCTTACAAAATGGTGCCTCATGAGGCATGTGATTTATTTTTCCCATCCCAAAGAAGCCATGCTATCCAAGCTGGAGGTCATGACCTTCTATCGTTAGTATTTGTTTATTTTTGAGTTGTATCCAAGCCATGTTAGGGATGCCACTTGGTAGTAAAGTTCCGATTCTGGTAAACCGAAACCTCCTTTTTTCCTGCTATCTTACAGTTATTTGAATTTGATACGCGTTTTTTTCCCTGACCATATAAATTTTGATGTCAGTTTATTTAATTGTTAAATAATATTTTCCCTAATTTTATTGGTACCATTTGAAATAAATAAAGTAACTTAGGTAATATGTTCATTTTGATTGTTGAAATTCTGCCAATTAATGATATTGGTAATTTAGTCCAATTGTCCAAATCTTTTTGTATTTGTAATATAAATGTATAGTAATTATCTCTCTTTATCGTGGTACATTTTTTTGATAGCCAAATTCCTAAATATTTAATTTTCTTTGTTCTCGAGATTCCCAGCTTCTCCTCTAGTTCTTTGTTATGTCTGTTGGTTAAATTCTTAGTCAATATTTTAGTTTTGTCTTTATTCATTTTAAATCCTGCTACCATGCGAAATTGGTTTATGTCTTGTAATAAAGTAGGTCCAGATTCTAAAAGTTCCTCAATAATGAATGCTAAATCATTTGCGAATGCTTGGACTTATATTCTTGTGATTTAATTTTTAGTCCCTTTATTTCTGAATTGTCTCTAATTTGTGACATTAATGTCTCCAGAGACAGATTGAATAAGAGAGGTGATAGGTATCTCAATGAGAAAGCTATCTCAAAGCTTTCTGTTTGTTCCCCATTTATTATTATTTTTGCCGTCTATGTAATGTATATGGCTCTAATCATTTCTGTACATTTTTCTCCAAAATAAAGTCCCAATTTAAGTTGTCAAAAGCTTTTTGTGCATCCAAAAATATCACAGCTACCTGTTTTTCAGGGTGAGCTTCATAGAATTCTAAGGCATTGATGATAATTCATATGTTATTTTTTATATGTCTGTTGGGTAGGAATCCATTTTGATCCAAATGTATAATTTTGTTTAGTATAATTTTGATTCTATCTGCTATTATAGCCATAAATATTTTGTAGTCAGCATTTAGCAATGAGATTGGCCTATAATTCTGAATCTTCTGTTGTTCATTATTGTTTTTGGAGATGAGAGTTATTAAAGCTTCCGTCCAGGATTCTGGTATCTTGGCCTTTCCCAGTACTTCATTATATGTTTCTAATAACAATTGTTCTAACGATTCTTGAAATTTTTTATAAAATTCAGCAGGGATTCTGTCCAAGCCTGCTCTTTATAACTCCAGTTTCGTTATTTTCTCATTTAATATTTCTTTTGTTAAATCTGGTAATCTGAGGATTCCTTTTTTGGAGATATCTATGGATATCTTTCTCTTCAATTTTTTCTTGACTATATAATGTTTGAAAATAATTTACTACTATGCTTTCCTTTTTTATTTTCTGGAAGTACATCGTCCTGTCCTCATCCTCTTGATTGTTTTATTAATTTCTTTTCCTTTCCTTTTTTTAATTTATGGGCCAACCATCTTTCGGGCTTGTTGGCATTTTCAAAATAATTTTGTTTAACTGCTCTAATTTTTTGTGCTACTTCTTCTTCGGTTAATAGTTGTAATTTATGTTTAATTAATTATTTTTCTACTTTGGTTTCTTGATTTTGAGGTTTTTTCTGTAGTTTAGATTCTAATTTTGCCAATTTTCCTTGGAGTTCTGTAAGATGTTTCTTTTTAATTCTGTTTTTCCTTATTATATATGCTATCGATAGACCTTTTACATAAGCTTTAGTTGTATCCCATAGATTTTGAATGGTGGTTTGTTCATTCCAATTTTCTTTTAGAAAAGGGCCTAATTCTTTTTCTATATGTTGAATAAAATTCTTTTCTTTCACTACTCTTTGACTCATGGTCCATCTTCCTTTCCTCCTGACTTCTCCTTTCCATCTAATTTTTAATGGGTTGTGGTCTGCCCAGGTATTAGTTTTAACTTCTATTTCTGCGATGTCTTTCCCTGTTTCTGGGTCCATCCACGCCATGTCTATCCTAGACGATGAATTTTGGGGGTTAGAGAAGAAAGTATATTGCTTTTTTTGGGGATTAATTTCTCTCCATGTATGTTTTAAATTAAATTCCTGGGCCAATTCAAAGAATGTAGTTGGTAATATTTTCCTTTCATGGTTTTTCTTTTTTCCAGTTTTATAATCTTTTTTGGGGTCTACCACTGCATTAAAGTCACCTAATATGCACAGATTATCCATCTCTAAATCTATTAATTGTTTATGTAATTTACTATAATATTCTCTCTGATGTGTGTTAGGTGCATAAATAATTACAATTAATATTCTTTTTTGTTTTATTGAAACTTCAATCATTAGTGTCCTTCCCTTATTATCTGCATAAATTTGTTTAGGGTTTATCCTTTCCTTTATATAAACTGTTATCCTTCTTTTCTTAGATTCTGCCAAGGCTACACATAATTTTCCTAAGGAAACTTCTCACTTATTCATCCAAATGAATATCCTTGCAAACTGTTTTCAAATCTTAGATACATAAAGAGCTGGTAGCTATGTTGAAGTCAGTGTGTTGGGGTGGAGTTTGCATATGTCTTTCTCATCCATTATTCCTTTTAGCCTGTGTATATTCAGCAAACTATGGTTATTTTTTAAAATCCAAACTCCAGCAAAAAAAATTCTGTTACCCAAAAATATCTTAAATCAACAAAATAACAACTCTCAGACATTGAATTTGGGAAGAAACAAATATAAATGATACTATACAGGCTTCAGTGATATACAATAATTTATCTCGGTGTTTATGCTGGTTGCATCAGATGCAAGTAATTATTCTTGAATTTGGAATTGGAGATTTTCACAATTTTAATGACCTCTATTACAAATGAGAAAGTATGTTTTATACCTTAAATTTAGAAATCTTGCAGAAATACCATAGATTTTACAAAGTTTACAACTTTAGCTTATAGAGATTTATTTTTCATTGAAGAAGATAATATGGTACAAAAAATATTCAATTTGCACCCAGCTCTTTCTTATCTCAGTTTTTCATGGAAATATGGACATTACACCATTGTTGGGTGTAAAATTAGAATAAACTGTTTTATTAAAAAGAAGTATAGTATATTTCACCTTAGACAAGAAAAACAGTGACCTGGTAAAGTGATTTATATCCTCTAAACCCACTTAGAGAAATTAACTGACTCTTATTTCTATCTTTATGATTCTTTCTTTGGAAAAAAATGTTGCATGTTGCAACATTATCCTGGGACGTGTATATTTGCCTTCATTTGGAATATATTTTCAAATAAACCATGCCTTAATGCAGCTGGATCTGAAGAAACAGGTGTATATTGTTTTCAACCACTTATCCACCATGCTGGGTGGGAATTCTGGAAGTTTATACCAATATATCTTTAGAGTTTTAGGTGGAGTGACGGAAGACATTTTTTTTCTCCTGATTTGTAAATAGCAACTTTTTTTTTAAGTTTCTCAACTTTTCATAAATATGACTGATCTATCACTAATAATAAATTATATTATGTCCTTCCTTGTGTGTCTGGCCCAAAGTCATTCAGTTAGCTTTGTGCCTAAGTGTGATGGCTTCTCCGGATGTCAGCTTGGACGATGAAAAAGAGCCAACTTTGGGGACTTCGGAGGGGTGGGTAGAGAAGTGCTGGGAAGTTGCTGAGGGCTCAAAACCAGGAGTGGAGAGGCCAGGTACAATGGAGTGGCACTGGAGGGGCACTCGGACAAACACTCAGCTGGAGAAGAAAAAGGAGAGATGCAGCTGCAGATGGATAGCATAGAGGTCTTGCTGGAAGTGCATGGTGGAGAAGGTGTAGTTGCAGTTGGCCAGCAGGGATGAGAAAGAATTGCCTCCTCTATCTGATCTGCAGATGCACAGGGTGGAACAGAGGCAGGCTCAATGAATGTTGGTGAGGCTACTCATAAGGAAGCAGCCTTGCCCCTCCTGATGAACTCCGTCAGCAAGTACCTATTTATTTAGATGAGTAGAGCAGGAGGTTGTTGGAAACAATTGGCAATTCTCCTGCATGCTTCATTTTTATGACCTCAGTTTCCCTGGACTCTGGACTGTGCTACGTTGGGACACAGACTTGTTCATGGATTTTGGGTTCATGTCTTGGGCTTTGGACTGGACCTGGATTGTGGACTTTGTGGACTCTTGCCCTGCCTTTGTTTTTGAATTCAGTATCCTTGCCTAGATTGAGCATTGCTGGACTCAATGGGACTTTGTCTTTGGTGTGAGTGGGAACCTGGGAAATTCACTTTAAGGGCTTGCATGGAAATTCACATTAAGGGCTTGATGCAAGGGCATCAAGAAAGTCCTTAAAACTCTTGTGCATGTCATGCATGTGGACTGAAATAGGACATTAAGATGGGGCTCACAGTCTCCTGGTTTCTAGCCTGATGTCTTAACCACTATACCAAATTGGCTTTCTTATTACTCTTTATTAATAATAAATTACTAAAATCATAATTCCAGTTTTTGCAACTTTATATCTGTAACTTTATTTTCATATTGATGAGTAACAGTAATATCCAAATTCAACATCAAACCAGATTTGATTTTTGATCCTACAGAAATCTCTATAACTATAGTAATTTTCAAGTCTTCTCTGAAAATCTGAAAGAAGACTGGAGTTATGTGGATTGTACTTGTTTCTGACTTTCACATATTAATTGACAGACTATAATAAAAGTGTATTATTTAGCTTATGACATAGCTCAATTAGTGCATATATATCTTCAGTTTGGCATACATCCTTCTGATTGTGAGCTTGAAAAGACAGAGTGATAATGTGGAGCTGAAGAGTTTCACATATGTGCCCTAATTCTTGTGTTCAATTCAAAATTCAAACCTTTATTGTCAGAGTACAACATGTGTATAATGAGATTGGCTCCCTTTGTGCCCCCCCCAACACAATATAACTCATAGTGAAAGTTAAAAATCAGGAAAAAATGACTTGTATAATTTAGACTAAAAATCTGGGTGGATGGTAATGTACCTGTCCCGAAATGTGATAAATAGGAATATAGGAATATCTGATCAATTTGCAGTTAAAATTATTTTGAAACGCCTTAAAGTCAATGATATATATTCACATGCACTTTCTTTTAGTGACCTCTAAACTTTTTATGTGTCTAGCTAAAGTCTAATAATAAGCTCTCCTAATTCATAGTACAGTTATTTTTAAAGAGCAGGATGGTACCAAAGCTGAAAGTTTCAATAGTCAAGATGAATTAATTCCAGAATATCCTACACAGAAACTACTTCTAAGAAGGTTTACACTAAAATCAATACTGTATTGAACTATCTAAAAACTTTTGGAGGATGGAAAAAGTTGGAAGTGTCAGCATCAATCTGCAGATAAAATAAAACCTGATAGAAATGAGAAAGTAGAGCTACCTGGATTGATGCTTATTGATTAATAAAAATGCTGATATATATTTTAATAAATATAAGTTTTTAACATTATAGGTAATGTTAAGTCAACATTCCTCCTGATATCAACTCACACAGGGTTAGTTTAACTTTGCTATTTCTAATGTGGTTTAAATATTGGGGGTGTATCTCTCTCTTCTCTATGGTCTATGTTTCACAAAACATAACATATTCTTTAGTGTGATAAACTGTACCAATGATCCCTACAACTGATTGCCTTCTTCCAGTATCATCTGACTATCTGGTAATGTCAAGTAGAGATTATTGCAATAGCACTTAGACTTATATTGCCCACCAAAGCAAAAATATTTAATTAAATCTAATTAATCCATTAATTAGTACATGCTTTTATTTCCATGATCAAAAGCTACTTAGCACCCAAATAGCAATAGCGATAGCACTTAGACTCATATACCACTTCACAGTGCTTTACAGACCTCTCTAAGTGATTTACAGAGTCAGCAGATTGCCCCCAACTATCTGGGTCCTCATTTTACTGACCTCAGAAGAATGGAAGGCTGAGTCAACCTTGAGCCTGGTGAGATTTGAACTGACAAATTGCAGTCAGCCAGCAGTCAGCAGAAGTAACCTGCAGTACTGTACTCTAACCACTGCACCACTGCACCTCATATGTTTCTCCTATATCAGATTTTGCCAACTACAGAGATATTTTCAACATACAATCCTCTGGAATGATATTCCTACAGAGATTTAGATATTTTAGAAAGTCTATGAAGACTAGGCCATGTCACCAAACTTTGGGAACAGAACTGCTATGATTATCTTTCAAGATGAGTAATTATTTTTAATTGTATTTTTGGAATTTTGATTCCTGGTGTATATGGTTGCTTTCTAATATATCACCTTGGCTTCAACACTTCATTATTATAATTTATCTTAGCCTAGATTATAGCTCCAGGGAATAGTACACCACTCAAAAGTTAGTTGATTAGAATGGCCTATAAATGTTGCAAATAAATAAATAGATCATTACATTTCCAATTTAGAAGTTATGGTAAACAATTCATGGAGAAATGAATGTCTCCCCCATCCATCCATCCATCCATCCATCTAGCTATCCATCCGTCCGTCCATTCATCCATCCATCCATCCATCCATCCATCCATCCATCCATCCATCCGCAATCTGAAATAATAGTTTCCAAAAGTTCAAATCAGAATTTGTCTTAAAAAGAACAATTCAAAATGGTTCTTGAGTCAGTCTTTTACAACAAAAACAATACATATAGTGTCTTATTAAATAGTAACAGTTATTCTGTGACAGCAGTGTTTATCAACTCAGCCTACTGTACATCTGGTGCATAAAAGCTTAAGCCACATTAAATCTGTTAATCTTTACAAAGACATAAAATTGCTATTTTTTTCCTTATGAAACAGCCTTCTTCAGTCTGTTGCATTCTAGGAATTTTTATTACGAGGAATGTACAAAGTCAAAATGAGTACCATACCCCTGTGTTTTCACAAAGAGGGATAATTCTATTTTGGTTTAACTGGTGCCCTAGGTAAAATGCTGCAAAAATAATATGGGAGTAGTGATAGTTTCCTATAGGTTGGAGTTCCTGTCTCTTGGCTCCCCAGAGTTCTCCTTTTCTCCAGAAGTCAAGGTACCATTTCATTTTGCTCCTGTACCCTTGTTTCTAATTGAGGTAGCCTTGTCATTCCTGTGCAAAATGGCTAGGAGCAGTGGTGGGTTGCCCCCGGTTCGGACCGGTTCTATAGAAGCGGTAGTAAAACCGGAGGGAGGTTCTGCCCACCCACCCCGACATCATCAAAACGCTTCTGCACATGCGCGTGGCTCCATTGCGGACTGGTAGTAAAGGTAAGTAGAACCCACCCGTGGCTAGGAGGAACATTGGTCTACTCAGTAGCACAAAGACGACACTCAAAAGAATGCTCAAAGGTGACCATAAATATTTAGGAAGAAGGGATTGAAAATAACTGGTGCATATGTGACCTAATTATGTTGCAATGTTACTGTCATCAACCTCCATTGGGAAGACAGCTGAAAAAACTTGAACATACTTAGAAAGTGCAGGTTTTGGGAAGTGTATTTTAATGAAAGCCTTTAAACTGGAATTAAGTTGCATGGAATGCATCTGAAATCCAAAGACTTTTACCATAAGAACAAGTTATGTTTACACAATGTCTATGAGCAGTATATTAACTTCTTCTATCTCAGTTGTTTTTTTTAAAGAAGAATAAAAGTAGTGCATGAGTAATTTCTGAAAAAAGGTTGTTTCAGAGATTATTCACACATAAAATTCCCTTTTATCAAAAGCATTTAGCAGTTTTGTTTTTACTCATCATATGTGTAATTTTGCCTGATTCAAATGAGTATTTTGAGTGCCCAAAATCTCTCGCCACCAATATGTCTACAGAAATTAAAATTATAGTTTCTCTTTCTCCATCCCTGTTTTTATTTTCTCCTTTACAAACAATTTCAATTTTAGACTGTGTGATTTAAAGTCTGTGTTTCCTCAAAGTATACTGCTGCAGGATTTCTACAGTTAAGCCTGTATCTTGATAGCTGTGGTTTATTTGAGCTTCTAATACTTAGATATGGTTTCCTGTCAGACCCCTGGGCTGTCGAGTACAAAAACTGTTACTAATTCTATAGGTCCTAGATCTTAGAGGCCTTTCTAAGTTTTTCTTAGTTTCTAAGTTTTTAATGGCTATGCCAGAAACTGAATCTGCAAAGTATATGTATGAACACTGAGCAATGTTTTCCCCCAAATTTAATCCAGTTATTCTGAGATTTCTTCATAATCGAAATCATAATTGAATGTATGAACTTTGTTTAACTTCAACAATCACACTGATTTTCATTGATTTCCTTATTAAATGATGAATACTTTTACACATTATGCTTATATCTTTTCCAATGTACTCAAATATATTTGGCTGCTTTGTCATTTACTCTCGGCTAAATTTTTCTGTATAAATAGGAAGAATAAGAAGTTTCAGAAAATGTTTTATAGCGGTGGCCCCCAACCTTTTGGATGTCAAAGGCTGGTTCCATAGAGGATAGTTTTTCCGCAGACTGGGGGGGACATGGTTTAATGGGGGCTGGGGGGACATGGTCTGGATTCTGCATTTGTGTGGATGAGGCTTCACTTGCTTGCGTGGCCTGGTTCCTAGTGGGCCGCAGACTGGGTCCAGTCACAAACAGAGGATTGGGGATTCTTGTTTTATAGAGCCTCTAAGACAGAGTTGTCAAACTCAATTTCATTGAGGGCCACATCAGGATTGTGTTTGACCTCAGGGGGCTGGAGTGGGCATGGCCAGGGTAGGTGTAGGCAGCTCAAGGTCACTTGTGTTGGGGCGCCTGTGGGGGCCCGAGTGTTCTGCCAGTGAAAATGGGCTCCTGATGCCCACTGTCACCTCTGTTCTTCATTCTGACATTAGAGTCATTATTAAAGTAAATTAGAGCAAACCCAGAGATTAAAGTAACCAAAATCAGAAAGGAAGAGTATAAAATACAGGCGTTTGCGGATGACCTGGTATTTTTATTGAGGACCCAAAGGAGACACGACCTATTTTAATACAGGAAATAGAGAAATACAAAGAAGTATTGGGCCTTAAAATTAATAAAGCAAAAACAAAAAATATAGTTAAAAATATAGCATTAAAACAGAAAAGAGAATTAGAGGAAGAATTGGGACCAAAGAGCAGGAAAAAAATTAAATACTTAGGAATTTGGCTGACAGCGAGGTGTTCCTCGATTAAAGAAGATAATTATGTGAAATTAATACAACAAATAAAATTGGATTTGGAAAGATGGGGGACATTATAGTTATCTATACTAGGTTGAATTGCAACCATCAAAATGAATATTTTGCCAAAACTGCTCTACCTTTTTCAAACTATACCTATAAAGTTGGACAAGAAATTCTTTACAGATTTGGAATTACAACAAAGTTTATATGGGCAGGTAAGAAAGTAAGCATAAAATTAACAGATCTTCAGGATAGTAGAACCAGAGGTGGCTTAGGGCTTTCAGATTGGCGACTTTACTATAAAGCAGCAACTTTAGTATGGGTCAGGGAGTGGATTAACTTGAGAAATAGAAGACTGCTTACTCTGGAAGAACATGACCTACAAAAAGGATGGCATGCCTTCTTATGGAACAGGGAGAATAAATCTCATTTATATTTTTTTAGACATAAAGTAAGGGAAGTTCTGATGTAAATATGGCAAGAGATTAAGAAGAAGCATTATTTGAAAATCCCCAGTTGGTTATCGACAATGGAAGCGATGATATACCCTAACACTCTGGATATAGGTAAAATGGCCAAATATAACAAAATTCTAGATAGCCAAGGGAACTTTAAAAATAGACAGGAATTGGAAGAACAAGGTATAATCATAGATTGATGGCCGTATTTGCAACTTCAATCACAATATAAAAAGACAAAGATGAATATGGAATTGAGATGGTGCCGTAACAATGGGATAAACTATTGATTGGCCCAGATGAAAAATTGTTAACAAAAATTTATAATTATCTATTAGAATTTGATAGAGCTGAAGATATAATGAAGGGAATTATGATAGCGTGGGACATAATATTGAATTGGAAGATTGGGGAAAAATTTGGAATAGAAATTATAAAATAAGTAAATCAGCAAAATATAAAGAAAACCAGTATAAAATGTTTTATTGCTGATACTTGGCACCCTCTAGACTAGCGAAAATATACCCAAATCTAAGCCCAAATTGTTGGAAATGTGGCCAAAAACAAGGTACCTTTTATCATACATGGTGGTTGTGCCCTGAAACGAAAAAATACTGGAAGAAAATATTTATTTATTTATTTATTTATTAATTAAATTTCTATACCGCCCTTCTCCAAATAGGACTCAGGGCGGTGCACAGCCAAGATAAAAACAAAGCATACAAAATTTAAGAACAGTATTAAAATAATTAAATATTTTGGCCGAAATTAAGATAACCCAATTTAAAATCAATTTAAAATTTAACTCAGGCCAGCCCAGCTTGTTGAAATAAATAGGTTTTCAGGGCCCGACGAAAAATCCGGAGGTCTGTTATTATACGTAACTCTGGGGGAAGGTTGTTCCAGAGGGTGGGCGCCGTCACAGAGAAGGCTCTCCCCCTGGGGGTCGCCAGCCGACATTGTCTGGCGGACGGCACCCTGAGGAGGCCCACTCTGTGCGAGCGTACTGGCCGGTGGGAGGCTATTGGTGGCAGAAGGTGGTCTCGTAAATACCCCGGCCCTAAGCCATGGAGCGCTTTAAAGGTGGTCACCAACACCTTGAAGCGCACCCGGAAGACCACTGGGAGCCAGTGCAGCTCGCGCAGGAGAGGTGTCACATGGGAGCGCCTCGTCGCCCCCATAATCCCCCGCGCGGCCGCGTTCTGGACCAGCTGGAGCCTCCGGGTGCACCCCAGGGGGAGCCCCATGTAGAGAGCGTTGCAGTAGTAAAATACACAGGTGGTTACAGGAATTAACAGGACTTCAAATAGAATACACTCCAGAACTATTTCTCCTAGAGATAGTCAAAAGGAAATATGAAAAAAGAATAATATACATCATTTTACATATAATAACTGCAGCAAGGATAGCTTTTGCACAATCCTGGAGAAATACAAACATACCTCCCGAAGGCTTAGTAATAAAAAAAATATTTGATTGTGCAGAAATGGACAAGTTGACAATTGAACTGAAAGGACAAATAGATTCAGAATACTACGCAATATGGGAGAAGTTGGTATGATTGGATTGAGAACAGAAAAATGGAAAAGAAATAGACAAAACAGAAGTAGAATTAAAATGTATAGTAAAAATGTATATATGAATATATTTGAATTGGAATGTTACGATATGTAAATGGTCGCAGTTATGCATAAGGTGTGAGTAATATTTGTTTAATTGTAAAAATGCAATAAAAAGAAAGAAAAAAAGAAAAAGAAAATGGGCTCCCGAGCTCCGTTTTTGGCTGCAACAGCCTCCTGTAACCTCTGCCAGTGAAAACAGAGCTTGGGTGGGCCACCCGCAGCCCTCGCATGCTCTGTTTTCAGCTGCGATGGCCTCCTGCAACCCTCTGCTAGCAAAAATGGAACTCAGGAAGGCCATCAGCGGCCCTCTGAGCTCCATTTTCACTGGCAGAGGCACTCCAGGCCAGTCCTTTGCTGTTTCCAGGGCAGCCCTGCAGGCCAGATGTAAGCACACCCCCCCCCCGGGCCGGATCCAGGCCTTGAGTTTGACCCGCCTGCTCTAAGAAGCTTAGTTATGTATTTCATCTGAAATCTAACTTATCCAAAGCAAAGTGGAACCAAATATCTTTTGCTGTAACTGTAGGTTTGTTTATGCCTCTCTCTCTCTCTCTCTCTCTCCCTCTCTCTCTCTCTCTCTCTCTCTCTCTCTCTCTTTCTCTCTGTGTGTGTGTGTGTGTAGTACACACACACACACACACACACACACACACACACACACACTTCAGTCAATTTTAGGGCCCAGGAAGATGAATTTCTTTACTGTTTCAATAGTCTTGTTGATCTGCTTGTGTGTTCTGACCTATGTATTCGCTACAGTTGTCTTTATCTTTGTTTTCTTGCTGTTAAGGTGCAGTCCAAATTTTTCACTTTCATCTTTGACTCTCAGGATTAGGCACTCCAGATCCTCCTTGCTTTCTACAAGCAATGTTGCATCAACATATCAGAGATTGCTGATATTTCTACCACAGATTTTAACCCTAATGGTAGATTGGTCCAAACATGCATTTCTCATAACTGTTGCTGTGTAGTTACTGAATAGTGGAGGAGACAAGGAGCAACCTTGTCAAGCACCTTTTCCAATTCTGAACCATTTTGTGCCTCCATATTTTATTATTATAGTGGCTGCCCAATCGGAGTATGATGACTGAATGAGCTGGATGTGGTGTTGTGATACTCCCAGTTCTTTAAGGAAGTTCCAGAGCTTGTCATGGTCAACATAGTCAAAGGCTTTTGTGTAATCAATGAAGCACATGGAGAGGTCTTTTGCTTTTTCCATCATTAAATGTAGATTGACAGCATGATCATGTGTTCTTCCTTTCTGAAATCCTGCTTGTACATTGGACAGTTCTCTGTTGGCGGTGCAAACATTGTTGGATTATCTTCAAGAGAATTTCATTCATGTGTGGTATCAAGGCTATGGTTCAGTGGTTGGAACAGTCTTTCTTTGGTTTTGGGAAAAATATTGACCTTTTCCAGACTTCCATATACTTTGGCAAAATGCTGTCAGTGCTTTTGTTGGCAGTGATCTCAGCAACTCTATAGGAATTCCATCAATTCCTGGGGTTTTGCAGTTAGGCAACTGGTTGAGTGCCCAGAGTACCTCCTCCTCCAGGATATCTGGTTCCATTTCTGGTAGGCCAACTTCTTCTCTTATGGCTTGGCCTTGTTTTTTGTTTGTATAAAGTTGTTCTGCATATTCCTATCATCTTTTTGTTGGTCATGCAATTCCTGCCCATTACATCTTCTGCCCATAGTCTTTCTTGCCATAAAAGGGTTTCTAGTTTTCTTCATATAAATGAAATACTCTCTTGTATGATCTCTCATGGCTACTTCCTCCAGTTTCTTACATTGCTCAATCCACTATTTTTCTGTATCTTTTCTTGACTCTCTTTGGAATTTTGCATTTAGTCTTTGCATTTCTTGCCTGTCACCAACAGCTTTTATTTTCCCTTTCTCTTCTGTAATCTCTACTGTATCTTTTGATATCCATATGGCCAGTTTTGTTGTTTCTCATATGCAATATGTTCTTGGACTACTTCAGTGATGTTTGTTTTTATTTCCTCTCATAGATCATCTGGTTTTCTTTCTATGAAGTTGAGCAGTTCAAAACTGTTCTTAACTTCAACTGCATATGCTGGGGGAATCGTCTTGAAGTCAAATTTCTAAATCATGGGTGGTTGTTTGACACTACAGCGTTTGAATTTTACTTGGCTGCTAACAGTTCATGGTCTGACCCATAGTCTGCACTAGGGAATGTTTTCATGGCACGGATGGAACATTTCTACTTCTTTTGGCATAATATGTAGTTAGTTTGGTTTCAATGTTCTGCATTTGGTGAAGTCCAAGTGTATAGGCACTGCTTGAGTTGTTCAAACCACATGTTCATTATGATGTTGTCTGTGGCATACTTGAATCAGATATTCTCATTTCATTCACCAAGGCAAAACTTGCCTGTGATCCCTATTTCTTTCATTTCTCCCACTTTTGCATTGAAATCTGCAATAATATAGATAATATCTTTTTTTGATGTTTGTTTTAGAATTTCCTGAATTGAGTTCTTTGATGTTCTCTACTGCTGAGTGCAGTGGGAGTGTAAACTTGCAGAATTGTCATGTTGATGGTTTTCCATTAATACATATTACCATTATCCTACACTGACTGTTCGAAAAGTTTCTATGGTTCTGCTCACTTTTTTGTGCAGTATGAAAACCCATTCTTCTTTTGATGGTATCATTGCCAGAGTAGTATACATGACCATCAGATATGAAGAAGCCACAGCTAGTCTAATGAACTTCACTGATGCCTAGTAAATCAATGTTGAGCCTATTCATTTCATTGATAAATGTTCAGCTTTCCTAGATTTAAGCCATTGATATTCCATGTTCCTAAGTTGAAAATCTTTGAATAGTGGAGAGATTTCTTTTCACTAGGAGCTGTGTCAATGGCTGGAGTCCTATTAGAATTCACCTCTTCCACATCATGGATGTCCCTGCTACTATGATAGTCCCTTTGCTCTTCCTTTGTAGTTATTGGTACCTTCCAGCCAGGGGGATTCACTGCTTGGTACCATATCTTCCACACCTTTGGGTCGATCCATAAAGTTTTTGGTGGAGAAAACTGGAGTTCATCGTCAGATCTTTCTCTAGGCCAGAGCCATGTTGGCTAGTAAAATAGACTTATACTGTTCACCCCCCTCCCCCATGGTGAAGTATGGTTGGATATACTTTTGTATATTTATACAAAATCAGCTTATTGCCCCCACAATCTGGGTCCTCATTTCACCTACCTTTGAAAGGATGGAAGGCTAAGTCAACCTTGAGCCTGGTGAGATTTGAACTTGCAGTAATTGCAAGCAGTAATTGTTAATCACAGTGCTTTAGTCCACTGTACTACAGGCTCTTTAATTCAAATGTAGGCTTTCCAAATAATTTAACAGAAGGGGTTCAGATAAGTGGACCACTTTTACTGTTTATTAAAGAAGCCTGAGACTTTCAAATTCCTATATGATATTAAAAATTGTGGGTACTATAAAAAGTACTTTAACAAGGTGATTGTTAAAGCAGCTATATCTTTTTTTCAGTTTCTAGTGGTGGCCTAAAAGTAATAAACTGCTTTAATGAACAGCAGATGCTGTGCTCATGTGAAATTCAAAACACTTCTGACTAATTTTTGAATGTTGCACAGCCCTACTATTATGTATTGGTCTGAATCCATCTCCAAAGCTGAGACAGAATAAGATATTAAGATATTAAGATATCTCATATAAGTCACTTCATATGAGGGTCTTGTTTGCTTGGGTCCCCATCCAACAGGTGTACCTCAGGACTTCTGATTCTTTTAGATCCTTGCTTGATTTAGAATGCTATAATCTACCAAGGGCAGAAAGGAAAGCAGAGCTCATTTCTGTAGTTACTCATTTGATGCCAGTCACACTGTGATTAAAATCTGAACACACTTTGCAAAATTTATGAGGGAGAACAATGCAAATAAAGTGTAAGATGTTCTTCATAATGGCCTGATTCAGATATAATAGGAAACGATGATCTCTACATCAAGTAGAGACATTGTGCAAATTTCAAGATGTTACTGAATTACAGTAATTCACATTCTTTACCGGTGAGTGCATTGGGTAGAGCTGATGGTAATTGCTTTTCAATAGTGAACAATGAATCATGTATTACCTACTCCTTCCTTACATAAAGAGACCTGCATAAGCTTTGAGTTTATACCTTGTCCTCTTTCTTCTCTTATAGCAATAGGGTCAAATATGTGTGGAGATATTTCAGCATGCAGACTATTCACTTAGGTATTTCCTGACTTCCTCCCAGGAGGTCCAGGTGATGTATATGATACTCTTTTCTCCAATTATTCTAACACCAAACAAAATATGGGATAGTCCAGTGGGAAAAGAATGACTGGCCTCGTAATAGCCAATGAGGTGCAGTGGTTGAGGGTGGATTCTACATTCTGAAACCAAAACATGATTTATTTTAGCATCCAAATTCGATCCTGAGATTTGTTTACATTCTAATTTGGAAGATCAGATTACGGTGTTAGAAGCTGATTAGTTGATGAGTGAAAAAAATATCCAGTTTAGGAATTAAGTGAATGAAAAGAAATTTGAGGATAAAACAAAGTGAAAGCAAAAATATATAATTAAGAATATGAAGAAACATTCCAAAGATGTTTTAAAAACAAAAGAGAATTGATATAAATACAGGTAAAATAATTGCAATAACTTCATTTATATATTACTGGTAACAGTGAGTTAAACCAAAGAAAACACTTTTTACAAATTTAATATGGCCAAAAATCTCTTGATGATTTGATTCAAAATTTGACCTTGCAATACAGTCTGTTTCCCCCAGACAAGATGAAAATAGCTTATTTCTCTTGATTCAAGCTCAAATCTAAACTTTAGTATCCATCTCACTCCTTATTTTGTCATTGTCAGCTCTATCATGAATATCCGTAACTAGCATCTCTATCAATGGCAGACAAAATGCTCTAGAGAATTTGCTCTTCTTATCTTCTTTTCTTAGCTTCTTAAACTACATTGTCCATGATATCAGGAGACCTCTGAAATATAACTTTCCCCAGCAACTTGTCCTTATTTAATAGAGATGTCAAATGACCTGACAACTACTAGAAACCCTGAGATTAAAATTTAGTTTTCTTCATTTGATTCTTGCTTTCAAGGTTAACATAATTATTGTTTTGGAATTTTGACTTGCTGACATGATTTTCAGGTACTTCAAGCCAGCACCCTCCAAATGTGTCAGGATTGCAGCTCCTAGAATTCTCAGCCAGCACGTTGACATTCTGGAGACCAATGTTTCAGTACATCTGAAAGTTCACAATTGGACAAGGCTGGGCTGAAATAGCTGAACATAATTGGATATTTATACATGCTATTTATGCTTCTATTATTTTTAATTTGTAGTTATTATTAATACAAATAATAATTTTATTTTGGAACTACCTTCACACTAACAAAAGCTGCACAGACTGGGAACACATTTGCAAATGATGCAGTTAATAAGAATCTAACTTAGATCTAAATTGGAATCAGTGCTAGATTAAACAGACTATATATAACAAACAGCTGAAAAGGATCTAAGAAAAAGAAAATCTTGTAATCTATAGCTCTTTTGAAAATTTAAATATTTGAGTAAATGTTCATAATAAAGATGCTCTTGTCTTTGTCACAAACAGTTGCTTTTGAATCCTGCCGCTTAAATGAATTATATGTTATTTATAATTAAAGAGAAGAAGGAAAACTTATTTGAACTTGAGTCCTGGTGAATTACATGGACATATCCGTAAAGTGTTCCTTAGAACAGTGTTAGTTGACGGTGTTTTCCTGTCAATTAATAAACAATTGCTTGCCTTTTCCTTTTAAAATATTTTTTTTATCAATTCTCTTAATTTAAAGGCCTGGAATTTCCTGGTAATTTCCCATTTGAGTAATACAAGTAGTCCTTGATTTACACTATTTGTTTAGTGACTGTTTTAGTGACTGTTTGAAATTACAATGGCATTGAAAAAAGTGACTTATAACCAATCCTAACACTGGTTGCAATATCCTAAAAATGTAATTAACCATATAGTCATTCTCTATAAGCAATAAGTATTTTTATTTTTATTTAATTTTTATTTTTATTAGTATACAGTGTATTTATATGTATTGATTTATATTGTGTGTATATATATCTGTATTTTTCTCTCATCTCTCCACACAATATAAACACAAACACACACACACAATGGGGCGCGCTGGCCTAGCAGTTAAGACACTGGGCTTTTTGACTGGAAGGTTGAGACTGGAAGCTTGTCGACTGGAAGCATTGAGACCCAAGCACCGTGTGACAAGTTGAGCTTCCATTCTTGCCGCAGCTCCTGCTAACCTAGCAATTCAAAAGCATACCAATGCAAGTAGATAAATAGGTTCTACTTCAGTGGGAAAGTAAAAGTGTTCTGCGCGCCACAGCATATAGGGCCATAAAGGACAAGGTTTAATGAATCCCCCCTTCTCATTGCATGTATATCCATCCAGAGTACGTTGTCTTGCTGCTATTAAGAAAAACTGTGAATGGTTGGCTTCATAAATATTTAATCTTTTAATGGTATCAACTTACTTTAAATGAGGGAACATTGCTTTAACCTTAACATTGTCTCTAACATGAAATTAAATAACTTTCTGTCATATGGGAAAGTACACACATGATGTGATACTATCTATGGAATATTTTAAGCTGCATTTCTTGTACTTTTGCTGGGGACAAAAATAAGTTTTCCACCCCCATAGTGAACAAGACATATTTTCCTCAATTTTGTTCTCAAAGTCCATTTCCTGTACTATCTGTAACCCTTTATTGTCCACATCAAAGTCTAATAGCATTCTATATAACACTGTTTAGTAGTGTTAAATAAGAAAATACTGTAAGACTATATGTGAAGAGAACAGTTGTTTAGAAAAAATAAGATCACCCCACATTGTAAAAAGAATGCATTATGGCAGAAAATAATACCTTAAGTGTGATCAACTGTTGAAAGAAAGAAATTGGGCACCTCTAGGAATAATTTCTAAAAAGCCACAAGATGGCAATAGCATCACATGCCACCTAGAAATTTCTGAATTTCATAGTTATTGTCTTTCTGTTTTATTTTCTATTTTTCCTGCACTAGAGATGTATATAGTAATTCCATAGTAGACACTTTTTAAAGTTAATATTGTATACAGAAGTAAATACAGCTATGACATTCCGTAATATATAGATGGAGTAGACTTCTTTTAAAACACACATTCTATTTAGTGATTAGATTTTTCATGTGCTATACAGTTTTTTAAAAGCTGTATCATTTTAGTAGTATTTTACAGTACAAATTCTGAATTGGGGAAGAATGTTGACTTACATTTTCAATAGAGGAGAAGGTTAAAAACAATTACAATAGTACTATGATCACTACGTGCACATTTCACTTTATTAAAATTATGCTATATCTTTGGTGAAATTCAGGTGTGTTAGAAGCTTAAGGAGGTGAAATAATTGTGTATATGAAAATAGGTTTATGAAATCTATACAACTCAATCCTAAAGATTTGTGGTAGATTAATTTTCTGCCACACTGGCTTGATGCCATGTTTTGTGACATCATGACATCTCAATTGATTTACAGAAATGCATATGTTTTGTTCAGAACATACTTTGTGTAGTACACAGTAATAGCTGCACACTACAATTCTCGAAATCCTTTTAAAATTAATTTGCTTAACCCAGGTTTCTTTAGTTTGTGTTTTATTTTAGTTTTGTGGGCAAAGATTCCTCACTAACAGCCTTTGAAACATCCTTCAGGAAAATTCAACAACTCATAATACATTTTATATAATTAGTTAAATGTCAGATATAGGCAGTATCAAGAGAGCTTACATTCTAAATAAAATATCAACCAGAAATGTTCCATTTTTTAACATGGTAACATTACTAAAAATAGAATGGTTTCTTAGGACAAATCATTACCTATTCATACCTCTTTCTCCCTCTCTCTGTGGGTCTATCTGTCTTTGTCTCTCTTCTTCTTTGTGACAAACAGTAAAAAGAAAGCAACTAAAACAACCTATTATTATTATTATTGTTGTTGTTGCTGCTGTTGTTTGTTTGTTTTTATAATATTTCAATTTATGCCTCTTCAGTTCCTATATTGTATATGAAAAGATACTGCAGCCAAACAATTGTGTAAAATCTTGTACAAGAGTGATATTAGTTTACTATGTGCAAAGCCTATTCCAGAATGAAATTATCTGGAGACATCTGGAACATTCTATTTTTTCTCAAGAATATGCCAGTCTGGTTGTTCCCCAAAATTAATCCTCTAACTTGGAATTTATTCATTCATTGGGTTGTCTAGTCTAACATCTCTCTGTCTGTCTGTCTGTCTGCCTGTCTGTCTTTATTTCTCCTCCATGTCCTCCTCTTCCTCTAACCCTATTTTCTGCATCCATCTTTTTTTGAATGTAAAGAGGACTGGAAAAGTCAGATAGTTGTAATGTAATTGAGGTGGCTGGCCAATATATTTAAATAATAATAGTTGTAAATAATAAATTTAATTAATATATAATAATTAACATATAAGAAATTTGGATTAAAATGTGTTACAGAAGCAATAAACCAGAGTAAAATCAAAAACAGTAATGGAATTGAAATACTGAATGACTAAACCATCAGATCCTACCAGGATAAAGTCTATAACTATTTGGGCATTTAACAATTGGATAATATAAAGTAGGGACAAGTTAAAAATGTGATTAGTAAAAAATTCATCCAAAGAATGAGAAAACTGCTATAGACAAAATGACTCATGGAAGCATCATCAAATCCACCAATACCTGGGCCATACCTGGTATTAACTGATACAAGCTGATCTGAACAGTTTTGTCCAAAAAAGAAGAAAACTGATGACTATTCACTATGCATTATATACATAGTAATATTGATAGATTATACTTTATAGTTTATATATAACGTATATAGGTATACGTTAAAGATTCTGAGCTTGTCATCTGGAAGACCGAAGTGCTGCATGATGGGGTGAGCTCCTGTTACTTGCCCAGCTCTTGCCCACTCTGCAGTTCAAAAGCATGCAAATGCAAGTAGATGAATAGGTACCACTTTGATGGAAAGGTAATAGCATTCCGTATGCCCCAGCATGCCAGCCACATGACCATGGAAATGTCTGGGGACAATGCTGGTTCCCTTGGCTAAGAAACAGATGAGCACTACCCCCTAGAGTCAAACACAGCTGGACCGGGGAAATTTTGATCTTTACCTTTTTATTTGCTTCACAGAAGTGGAGGCTGAAGTTTATTTCAAGTCAAACAAAGGGTTAAAGAAAAAAAGCAGGCGCTGGCCAATTGCATAAAAGACGAAACTGATAAAAATCAGAACTAACTGAAAGTAGAGGAAACAACATGTGGATATTGAAATAATGTAATAAAAACACAAATAGAATGCTGGAAAGGAAAAGCATTACTCAGTCAATTTTTATAAAAGATTGAAGGGAAAGTGAGTAAACATAAGATCTGGCAAAGGCTTAACAACTGGAACATTTTAAAAAACCTGAAGGCTTGAGTTTGGCTTCTCAGGAGCAAGCTATTCAAACTAATATAATTAAGGGCAGAATTGAAAAATCATAGAAAAAATCTCTAAGACGACCCTCACCAATACTGACAGGCAAACCATCGAATATAAACTGACAACAAACAGCATTCCTTACTAACACTGATGAGTTACCTAGTTTGGGTAATGAAACTTCTGCAAGAAAACAAGCAAGTTCAGAGAGCACCAAGGGCCCCTCATGTCAATCCTGAGCTACCAATATTCCTTATTAATCATCAAATTGATTTGCACATTATGCAAAGAACCAGAAGATCATATACATAGCTCATGCAAGAGATCACACAAACTGAATGTAAACAACAACATCACACAGTCACAGTCAATGATTCACTGGAACATTTGTAAAAATTATCATGTACCAGTAATAAAAATAAATGTTGTACTATATAGTTGAGAGAGTAGTTGATAGGTAAAAGTGTAGGCAAAAATATTGTGAGATTTCGGAATACAAATTGATAAAGTCTTGGCGCACAACACATCAGATTTAACAACAACAACAACAATAATAATAATTTAATATTAAATTATATATATATTATAATTATAATATAATTATATATATATATATGTAGGTGTGTGTGTGTGTGTGTGTGTGTGTGTGTGTGTGTGTGTGTGTATATATATATATATATATATATATATATATATATATATATTAATATAAATTAAAATAATAAAACTGAAACGTAGTCAATGGTATTTGTTACACATTTTTAAATGTCCAGTTGACTGAGTTTCATTTTTAATTAATAAAAGATCATCATCATCATCATCATCATCATCATCATCATCATCATCATCATCACCACCATTCCTTTTCCACCCTGCATGGTTCATTTCTGTTCTGTGTATTTAGAAAGAGATTTCTATGCAAGCATCATACACATGGGATATACAGTACACTTGTTAGATCTTCAGCCACACTAATTATTACCACATTTTGTAGTATTTTTAGTTTTAGCAATTTCAGCAACTTTTAAAGAATTCTGGCTAAATAAAAAACAAAATGTCTCTTACATTCTTATCTAAAGAAATACTGATCTGTTTATATGTACATTGTAAATCACATTCAAGTTTTTTTTTCTTCTGAAAAGGGGAATGTATCTGTAATAATTTCACATGAATTATCTTTGTTTGAAATTTTCCTGACAGTAGACTCTTCTCATCTTTAAAAAATTCTCTTTAATGCTGCATGAGATCTAAAGCACATACTTACTCAGTGAAATTTTAATTGGTTTTACTTTTCAAAAGAAACCTGGCCTATCAAAGATTGTTATATTTTCAGAGATTTTCCGATTGTATGTAAAAACATCTATCTATACAGATTTGCAATTTTCAAGTTTGCTATTTACTATTTTTGAGTTTGCTATGAAAGTGGTGGATAGCCATTATAAGTAGACAATGCCATTTATGGGTAGAGTCATGGAAAATGAGGTAATCAGACATTACGAATGAAGGCAAATACAAATGTCCAGGGATAATGTTGCAGGATCCAATCTGAGTCAGTCACTAGGACTCCAGCATGGCAGCACAAGGAATCAACAACCAATGACTTAATAGCCAGCCATCAATATCCCAATTAACAACTAAAAGCCACACACAACCAGGCACTACATAAATACTATGCATAGAATGTCCCAGTGCATACATTCTAGACAGAGAGTTTCAGTGGTAGGATTCAAATAATTTAACAACTGGTTCTTTGCCCTAATGATTTCTTCCAATAATCAGTTCACCAAACTGCTCAGAAAGTTAACAACTGGTTCTCCCGAAATGCAAACTGGCTGAATCCCACCACTGGAGAGTTCCCTGAGGATGGGTTCTCGTTCAAGTCCAAGTTTAGTTTAGTTTAGTTTAGTTTATTAAACCGCCCTTCTCCCAAAGGACTCAGGGCAGTGTACAGCCATGTTAAAACAAACATAAACTCACAAAATTTACAAACAATTTAAAACGAATATATAAAATTTGGCCTACAAAGTTAAAAATTAACAAACAACCCAATTTAAAATTCATATTCTAAGCCAGCCTGGCCTGTTGGAACAAAAGAGTCTTAAGGGCACGGCAAAAGGTACATAGGTCGGGGATCATACAAACCTCCAGGGGCAGGTCATTTCAGAGGGCAGGTGCCCCCACAGAGAAGGCTCTCCCCCTGGGTGTCGCCAGTCAGCATTGTTTGGCCGACGGCACCCTGAGGAGTCCCTCTCTGTGGGACCATATTGGCCGGTGGGAGGCTACCGATGGCAGAAGGCGATCTCGTACATACCCAGGTCCTAAGCCATGGAGCACTTTAAAGGTGGTGACCAGCACCTTGAATTGCACCCGGAAGACCACTGGGAGCCAGTGCAGCTTGTGCAGGAGAGGTGTTACATGGGTGTGCCGTGTTGCACCCATAAT
Source organism: Pituophis catenifer annectens (assembly GCF_029215685.1). NCBI lineage: Eukaryota > Metazoa > Chordata > Lepidosauria > Squamata > Colubridae > Pituophis > Pituophis catenifer. The sequence continues at coordinate 81,398,092 of NW_027256884.1, forward strand.
TACCCGCGCGGCCGCATTCTGGACCAGTTGGAGCCTCCGGGTGCTCTTCAAGGGGAGCCCCATGTAGAGAGCATTACAGTAGTCCAGACGGGACGTGACGAGGGCATGAGTGACCGTGTGCAAGGTGTCCCGGTCCAGAAAGGGACACAACTGGTAAATCAGGCAAACCTGATAGAAAGCTTCCCTGGCCACAGCCGTCATATGGTCTTCTAAAGACAGTCGTGCAACCAGGAGAACACCCAAGTTGCGAGCCCTCTCTGAGGGGGTCAGGATCTCACCCCCAATAGTCAGCGATGGAGCTAGCTGGCTATATCGGGACGCCGGAAACCACAGCCACTCGGTCTTGGAAGGGTTGAGTCTGAGCTTGTTTCTCCCCATCCAGATCCGCACAGCCTCCAGGCACCGGGACATCACATCAAGGGCATCATTAGGGTGGTCCGGGGTGGAGATGTACAGCTGAGTATCATCAGCATACTGATGGCACTTCACCCCAAAACCACAGATGATCTCACCTAGCGGCTTCACATAAATGTTGAACAGAAGGGGTGAGAGGACCGACCCTTGCGGCACCCCACAAACAAGGCGCCTCGAGGTCGACCTCTGACCCCCTGCCAACATAAACTGCATACGGTCAGAGAGGAAGGAGGAGAACCACCGCAACACGGTGCCCCCCACTCCCAACCCCTCCAATCAAAGCAGCATGATACCATGGTCGATGGTATCAAAAGCCGCTGAGAGGTCTAATAGGACCAGAACAGAGGAACAACCCCTATCCCGGGCACTCCAGAGATCATCAACCAATGCGACCAATGCCGTTTCCGTGCTGTACCCTGGCCTGAAGCCCGACTGGTACAGATCTAGATAGACAGCTTCATCTAGGTACTGGGGAAGTTGTCGCGCCACCACACTCTCAACTACCTTTGCCACAAAGCGAAGGTTAGAGACTGGACGATAGTTCGCTAATACAGCCGGGTCCAAGGAAGACTTCTTTAGGAGGGGCCTCACCACCGCCTCTTTTAGGGACGGAGGGAAGAAACCCTCACTCAACGAAGCATTAATAATCCCCTGAAGCCAGCCTCATGTAACCGCCTGGGAGGCCAGCACCAACCAGGAGGGACACGGGTCCAATAAACATGTGGCAGCGCTAAGCCTACCCAGAATCCTGTCCACGTCCTCGGGAGTCACAAGGTCAAACCCCTCCCAGATAACATTCTCAAGACCCACCTCTGTCACCCCATCTGAATCTACCCAATCAGAGTCCAGGCCTTCCTGAATCTGAGTGACTTTATCATGCAGGAATTGTACAAAATCCTCAGCCCTACCCTGCATGATAAAGTAAACCTCTGGTTTCAGTGACTGACTCAGTTTGGATCCTGCAATCAGATGTTATTGTATTCTTGTTACAAGATATATGTATTTCTTAATGCCAAATGCTGAAAAACTTGAGCAAGAAGATACTATTGTGTTTCTGCCATGCTATGAGTCTCTCAGAGTTCCCTACTGTGCCGGTATGAGAACAGAATACTGGATATTTTTGTATGGCTGGCAGGTACTGCTTACAGAACTGACCAATATTCTGGGTTCATACATGAAATTATACCAACAGCTATCTTAGTAGATCCCACACTTTGCTAAATTAGCAACAACAGCAGTAGCAAAATCCTTAATCAAAATTAACATTAATTAGACGTAGCATTTAGTGCAAATGCATTGCAAATTGTAACCATTTTATATTTTCAGAAATAAAGGGGAAAAAATAAAAACAAACAAAAGCTAAGGAAAGGAAAAAGTAAAGAATCTTGCTCACATGCCCAATAATATTGATTAGTCTGTCTGTTACATCGATAAACAGCCAGTTCATAAGCAAAGAGTAAAGACCAGGTCAAGTTATATTAAATGCTGTGCTGGCAGGATTTCCATTTCATTGGAACCAGAAGTTCTCTGGTGTTCTCTCCCTCCCTTCCCCCACTCTCTCTGTGTATTATTTTCTTGCAGAAATTAATGAAGCTGTGCCAGTTCTGGAAAAAGTGGCTGGCAAATAGTCTTAACATCCCAGCCAATGTTTAGCTTTAATTAAGGGAGATCTTGAAGCCATGAGTGGGCTTCCATTGAATGTATGATAATTTTTGCAGTTTTCTAAACAAGTGTTCAAAAAATGGAATGCTAATGCAATGCAATGCAATGAAAAATGTCATTTTAAAAGTGACTAAATTATAACTTTCTTGAGAGAATAATATGCATGAGTAGTTGTAGACAGAAAGGAGAATGGTCCATTCCCTCCCCCACAATCCTTCCTAACTCCTCCCCAGTTTGCTTACTATTTGGCTAGGCTACCAAGTTAATTTGCCACAGACTTGCAATAGAAGAGTTTACTGTACATTTTTTCTCCCCTCCGCAAACCCCAGGAATTTCCATATTTTGGATAATACATTAAAACTCTTTGTATCCACATCATAGATAATTGCTATGTTCCCAACATACCTAATTCTATATAAGTTTGGCCTAAAATTCTCAGAATTGTAACTTCTACAGTAATTGGCTATGCTATTGTAAGTCATTACTTAAAGCTCAATGCATTTGAAATAAAACCTTGTTTCTGATAAAGAAAGTTTCCAAGCCATACAGAAATGAAGATGTGCATTAAATCTTATTGGGCAATTTACATTGGTAGGTGATGAAGGGTAAGGCTGCATGATATTGACATCATGTATTATAATGAGAAAGGTTTCTAACACTCATTTGCTCAGTCTCTCGTCTTCTTCTAAACAATATATGCACCCTTTCCCATCCTTAACATGGCAATATGCTGATCGTGTTGTTGAGGAGATGTAGTTCCTTTATCTGATTGTCTATTGCTTGAGATGAGTTATTTTTCACTCACTTCACATTGCCTTTCAGATCCTTCACTGATTTACTTTAATACAGACCACATAGAGATATGTTTCACAATGTTTCTTTCTAGGGCTTTATAGCGTGAAACGTTATTTTAATCTTTAAACTAAACAAATATTGAGATTTCATTCTTACCCACATAAATGAGACATTTAGTTATGATGGCATTTGCCATAATCTCTTTTTCTATATTGCAGCATTGTGGAACACAGATTAATATTTCAGAGATTATTTCTACTTCTTAAATAGAATATGCATGAGAAATTGTTGGATAAAAGACCAGCTGACAGTATATATATAATATTTCTATTCATATTCTAGGTTGTAGAATATGATCTACAAGGTCTGAGACCAATATTTTCCTCTCAGTCCACTGGATAATTTGTATATTATGTTAACAAGGTTGGAACTTTTTATTGGAGAGTAAAATTTATGGAGTTCATTGGAAACATGTTATGTTTAGCTATTGATTTCTCAAAGTACTATATATAGACTATAGCTGCCAACCTTTTTGGCTAACTCACATTTTGATATAAGAAATATCAAAATGGTTTGAGAAGCATCTTTCCATGAGGCAATTAAAATGAGGCAAAGGTCCCCCTTTTATTGATTTATTACCTTTATTGATATATGTGCTATGAAGTGTTTGAAGGCAAATATTAATTAATTAATTAATTGAAATTAAGAAGGATAGAAGTGAATACTCCTGAGAGTGAAGAAGATCTTAAAGTCCAAACTCAGTGGAGGAATTACAGACAAGTCAATTAACACCTGGACAATTCCTGTCACTAGATACACAGCTGTATCAAATAGTGGACTGGACTCAAGCAGAACTAAAAGCTCTTGGATTGTAAGACAAGAAAAATAATGACAATGACTCATCCATGCCCCCCAACCATGCAGATGTTGACAGACTCAGCAATCCCAAAACAAATGGAGCACAATTTGAATGCCATCGGCATGGATAAAATCACCATCAGTCAATTGCAAAAGGCGTGTTTACTTGGAGCAGCTTACATCCTGCAACAATACCTTTAACACCATCAAACAACATCTACCTATCCCAGGTCCTCGGGAAGGATTTTATAGATGAATGCAATCCCAAATCCAACTTAAACAGCTATCCAATTGTGCAATATACACAGTACATAATATACACACACTGTACACCTGGAAATGATCAAGAATTCAAGTAAAACAGTAGTTTAGCAAATTGTTATACCATAATACAGATTGAAGAACTATTCAGTAAGATTTTGTTCCTAAATAGAGAGCTAAGCTAGAGGAACATGAAAAAATATTTTAATAATTTATTAAAGGGTTGTAAAAAGAAAAAAATATTTAAATAATTTTGGGTTTGGGACCATCAAAGTCAGTATGTGAGATTTTTAATAACATTATACACAACCCATAATTAGAAAAATTATCCAAACAAGCAAGTACTTGTGTGTTTTATGGTGGCCTCATTTTCTTCTAATGTTCACCATTCTGAGCATAACTGCCTTTTCCAGTGATTTTTATTGCATGACATGACCAAAATAAATAAGGTATAAATTTGTGATTTTGCCCTCACAATAAATTTAGTTTTATGCACTCCAGTATTTGCTTTTTTGTCACCTTTGATGTGTAAGGAATGCATAGGAGCTTATCCAACAAAGTAACTTGAACAAGTCGTTTTTCCTCCTGTAAACTTTTGCAACTGTAGGTAACTATGGGAAACATGATAGGGTGGACTAATCTGCATTTAATTGCCAGGCTAATGTCCTTGTTTTTCCATATTCAATTCATGGTCATCATTGCACAACCCAATGCAATCCAAAGCTTTACTTCTAAATTTGGTCAATCTGCAATCCTAGGAAAGTGAATTCCTGCACTAATTTGATCTCTTTATCAACCTTTTTTTGTTTCCATTTCATTCCAAGTTTGTGAGCTTGGTCTTTTTGATGTTTTTTTATTGAAAAAGTTTTAAAACAAACACATTTTCCCCACAACCCCCCTCCCAACCCCCCCCTCCCCCTCCCCGACTTCCCAGAGCAGAACACAAGGTATTTCTATTGACCTTTAACAATAAGCTAAATTGCATAACCAATCATTAAACTAACACCCCTATAAGAAAAATTTCTTAACCCCCCATATATAAAATCCTATTTCTTAAACATAATACTTCTAATATCACTTATATGACACTTATACAAATAAAAGAAATCATTCATAAGCTATTTGATATTTTTTGGTCTGATACTTATTTTGTATATAATCAATCCATCTTCTCCAGTCCTGTATGTACCTTTCTTGTGTGTGATCCTTCAAATATGCTGAAATTTTAGCCATTTCAGCTAAATTAGTTACTTTCAATATCCAGTCATCAATAGTAGGCAAAAAGTCCTTCTTCCAGTATTGTGCTACCAACAATCTTGCTGCTGTTATCAAGTTCAAAATCAATTTAGTCTCTGCAACTGTACAGTCCATAGTTATACCCAGTAAGAACAACTGTGGAGTAAATTTCAGTCTCTTTTTAAGAATATTCTGCATCACCCACCAAATCTTTATCCAAAATGCTTTGATTTTTCTACAAGTCCACCATATATGATAATAAGTTGCATCATCACAGTCACATCTCCAACATTTAGCTTGCACATTAGAATACATACATGATAATTTTTTAGGATCTAAATGCCATCTATAAAACATTTTATAAAAATTTTCTCTTAAATTTTGTGCTTGTGTAAATTTCACATTTCTAATCCAAATCTTTTCCCAAGTCTCCATCATTACTGGCTCTTGAAAATTTTGTGCCCATTTAATCATACAGTCTTTAACCAATTCCATCTCAGAATCTATTTCCAATAAAGCATTATACAACCTTTTAATATGCATTTGTTTTTGATCTCTAATTTGTTTTACCAAATTCTCCTCATTTTGCACAAAGCCAGTTTTTTGATCTTCCTTCCATCTAGCTTGAAGTTGACCGTACTGAAACCATGTATAAATTATACCTTCTTCTCTCAGTATATCTAAAGATTTCAAATACATTACCCCCCTTTCCATAATAAGAAGCTCTTTATAGGTAATTACCTCCTGTTTTTGTTCTATACTTATATTTTCCATTGCATGTCTAGGATTTGCCCATAAAGGTATCTTATAATTTAACTTATATTGATATTTTTTCCAAACCCTTAACAAAGCATTTCTTAATATATGAACCTTAAATACTTTATCCACTTTTTTGTCATATAACAAATAGGCATGCCATCCATATAACAAATCATAACCTTCTAAATTCAAAATTCTCCCCTCAGTTAAATTAAACCAATCACTAATTTGTGATAAAACCGCTGCTTCATAATATAATCTTAAATTAGGCATTTTAAGACCCCCTCTTTCACGTGTATCTTGTATAATTTTCATTTTTATTCTGGGTTTTTTCCCAGCCCAAATAAAAGTATTAACAGTCTTTTTGATGTTTGATGTTCAGGAAGAAGCTCATTTTTTGCTTTGTTTTTTAATCCTTTTGTTCATATGTTTTAGGCCTTCTTTGGTTTCTGAGAGGAGAGTTGTGTTCTCAAGTTGTGTTGAATTAAAGATTGTTGACATTCCTTCCTTCCAATTTTTATTCTGATTCCTTGTTTCTTCTAGTTCCACCTTCCTCATGATCACTTACAAATCTATAATTTACATTCATATTTTTAGAAAATGGAACAATAATCACTTTCTCTCAGCACTAGGAAGGAGGCAATAGCAAACCACTTCTGAAAAATCCAGGCATTTTCTGAGAATCGGACACAATTGAATGAAAGAAAAAAATGGATCAAAATTCTGGAATAATTTGCCCTATCGTAACCCTTATATTTATATATTTTGCGTGGGATAGGGACATTTGGTGCTTACAATTACATCTGACAGTTTGAGGACAACAACGCTAAGTAGTGCTGCAAAATGCATGGTACCATGCTGTGAACATGGGAAAAGATGACATTTCTAATAAATTAAATACACTACAATGTTTATGCCTTTGTCATCATTAAATGGTAGGAAATTTTATCTCCAGTTTTTGGTGTTGGCTTTCAGTGGTGTGGTCAGAAATGAACTTAGGGCTGTAAAAAAGAGCTCTTAAGTTCTCTGTATTGCCTATCTTCTGTGTTGGACTTCTTCACACACCTGCAGATATCTGGAAAGAATTTCTGTGTGCATCTAAAAAAATTGTACCTAAGGGAAAAAACTTCTGTGGAAACTTTTTTTCCTGGCATGCTAGTTTCTTGAGACAGAGACTGCAGCTTTTTTATCCCTTGGGTGAGGGTAGTAATAAAACTGATGGTTTGCATTTACCCACAGTCTAAGAGAAACATTCTCATTAGATACTGCTGAATTCATAAATCTAACATATGAAGTGGAGCTTACCATTCCACAGAATATATTAGAATATAATTTTTCTACAGTTTATTTCCAACGCTAGCCTTGGCAGATCAAACCATCACAACAGGAAAGGATACATTGTAAAAGCCACAAAATGAGTCTGATGAGAAACTAATTTTGTTTTGGTTTTCTTTGTTTGGGGAATAGTATTTATATAGATTGTCTCTTTAAAAGGCCATAATGTTAATTTAACTAAGATTCCCACAGTTCTACATTATACTTTCTTCCTTTGTTAGAATTATACTGGAGGCTTAATAGATGTTTTACTTTAATGGCAATATTGCACTAATTGAAAATGGTACCTTGGAATGCTGATGCAGCAGATATATTTCTGGGAAAACAATTACACAGAAACTGAGGCAAGCAAATAATAAAAAATTAGACACAGGAAAGAAAAAAAGTGGGGTCTATGAGGTAGAAAGATAGTTAGATAACCTTTATTGTCATCTTTTTCTTTGTCTATACTGGCACACATTAAAAATAAAATTCTGTTGCCTGCTCTCAAAAGTGTACACAAACATAACACGCACACACACACACACACACACACACACACACATAATATAAATGGTAAAAATTCATTTCCCTGGTTCACTTTTAATCAAATTTTGAACTCCAACACTATATGAAATATCCTCAGACTTACTACGTACATTTATTGACAATATCCACCTTCCTGTTTATTTTAATAATAATCAAGCAAACTGCTACCACAAAAGTTTTAGGAATTATTTGTGTTTATCCTATAGTGTAAGGGAAGGAAAAGTGATTTTTCCTGGAGAGTTTTAGACCATATCAAAGGCCAAATTTTATCTTAAAGAAAATGTGCAATGTTTATTTTCATTGAGAATACAAGCTGACTACTTAATAACTATTTCAAGGACTCGCAGATACCAATGAATACAATTATAGATATGACTGCATTCTGGGAGAATCATCCCTTAAACATCCTCAGGCTGATGAATGAAGGTTGTTCCCAAGACCAGTCTTTCTCAGTGTGATGCTTTCCAGATATCTGGCTTTCAATATAGAACATTCTGGGCTATGTGGTTATAGGTGCAGATGAAATAAAGGCTGATCATATGTATTCTATTTTCTTCATTGATTTACTTCTTAATGATGTTAAGTTGCCATTTTCTTTTGTTTAGGTGAAAGGCTGACTATCTTCCTTTTGTGCACTGTAAAACCCAAGTATAAATAGGTCTCTATTTTGAGAGTTATAGCCAGAAAGATATCTAGGAGAGAGATGATGTATGAAAGTACATTCTTTTGCCTACTTTGTGGCAGTACTGATGGCAAAGTGGTTACAGATCTTAGTCTGCACTACATCCTTGAATAGTTAGTGGCCACTGGTGACAAACTGATGGCAAACAAATAATTTGTTGCTACTGGTAGCAAACAAATAGTTAAGTCAGTCTTAAATGGGATATTCAAAATCCATCATTCATTGATTTCTTGTCTGCATGTTGCTTCTTATTAGTCACTCAGAAACTTTATAATTAGAACTGCATACAAGACGGAGTTCACGAGTAGTGTTTTATCTCAGCAGTGATGGTGGCATAGATGTCTGCAAGGAAGAATGGGAAGAGGGACAAATGATGCAGCATACATTCTGACATAACAAAGCAAAGCAAATGGCTTATGTGTTTACTTTCAACATTGGGACACAAATATGAAAGGCTGATGGTCATGCTGTGATGTTGCAATATATATTTTGTCATTATTTTACCTCATCATCACAGTTTATTTTAGAGAAGCTATAAATCACAGGTCCAGGCATCTAATGAATGAACAAAAAATCTGATAAAACATTATAGAAATATCTGCACGCAGGATTTGACCCTGTTATTTTTTCTTTTTTATGGGGAAGTGACCCATGAAAGGTGACTCAAGTAATGCTGCTGTTGCCCTCTTGTGGTGCCTGGAGACTATGGGGTCTGATTAGGGACAACAGAATTTGGCTGAGTGCTGGTAAGAGCAACTGGCTTTGAGTACGTGCAGCTTCCTGTTCTGGGTTTTAACATCTCTATATTGGATGGGGCTGCAGTAGCCCAGACAAATCCAGTGTGCAAACTTTGGACTCATGGCTCCTGCTTGATGAGCAGTTAGGAGAGCCTTTGTGCGACTTCACATTGTGTGCTAGTTGTGCCTTTCCTGGATCAGGAGTCCCTGTGCTCAGTCATTCAAACCCTGGTCATCTCATGTTAGGACTACTGCAATGTGCTGAACCTCTCAGAAGCAGTTAGTATTTCAGTGTGCCAAATTGTAGGTGCACTGAAAATAGTGCTGCACAGACCACTTTAGAGAAGAAAAATAGAGTGGTTCATCCCTGGGCCACACAATAGCCTCCCAGAAGCAGTTAATATTTTCAGTGCACTCAAAATTCCTCATGGGCATGCTAAAATAGCAGCCATTTCTGGGAGGCCCAGGGATGAATTGCTCCATTTTCCTTCTCTAAAGCAGTCTGTGTCACACTGAGGAAACCTCTGGAGCTCTAGAGATCTTCAAAAGGTGTGTGATGGATATGGGGAGTGGGGAGCATGCCCATATCCATCAGGTGGAAAAGCCTGTGGGGATCCAGTGGGGTTAAGGAAAGCAGGCCCAGAGCTGTGGAAACCTTGAGAGGCAGGAAATAGAGCATAGGGAATGCTGAGTGGAAGAGAACTTGGGAGGCCTGGGGCAGGCAGGCCTCTACCCCCAAGACACCGTGTGCTTTGCTTAATGACCCATGTATCCATTTACTGACTGCAACAGAGGAGTGTTCTTAAATGTGGCCATCTTGCTTAATGGCCATCACCATTTATCATTGTAAGCTCCATTGTAGTTGTAGGTAGAGGACAGTGGTGGGTTGCTACCGGTTCACTCCGGATTGGGCAAACTGGTAGCGATGGCAGGAGGTTCTACCCACCTGCCCGGACGTTTCTGCAGATGCGCAGAAGCGCCGCGTGTGTGTGTGAGCGTGTCTGCACCCACGAGCAAACCAGTAGCGACCAAAATTGAAACCCACTACTGGTAGAGGACTACCTGTATATTCTCAGATGAGCTCCATTAATGCTGGATTCAAAAGCTATTGCTAAAAATGTAGCTATATGAAATCAGCATGTGCTGTGGATGTAAACTTGAATTCATATTTACCAATACTTAATCTTGCCTTCTACCACTTACTTATTAGTTTTACTTTCTTGTTGTAAAAAAAAAAAGTATACTGTTAAATGGAAAGCTAAGGAAATCTTGAAGTACTCTACATTGTTTTGAGAATAATTTAAATCTTTTGGATAAATTTTATTCCATACTGCTTTTAATTCTGCTTTCCAATTTTTCTCTCAGATATAAGGAAAATGGTTGCTGCGTGTACCAGAAGAATATCAAAATGAAGAACATCTATCCAACATGCAACTTGGCTTTAACACCGATTTGTATTTGCTATTTGATATGCGCAAAAGATGGTATACATCAATGTCTCTTGACATGCCACTGTTAAATGAGATCAAAGGACACTCTCTTTTCTGTTGAAACTGACTGTCTCAGCTCAGCAAATCTTTTTCAGATGCTTAACTCTCAGGTTCCAGAGAAGAAGGAATTAAAAATAGCAGTTTCTACAAAACTCTGATAAAAAAAATGTATTTTTAATGTTTGGAAATAATCATATTTTGCATATACTTTTAGAATGCCTCAGTGCTTATTCAAACAGTATGTCACAGAAGTGAGTACACACCCTCACGTTTTGTAAATATTTAAGTATATCTTTTCATGTGAAGAAATGACACTTGGCTACAATGTAAAGTAGTGAGTCTACAGCTTGTATAACAGTGTAAATGCGCTGTCCTCTCAAAATAACGCAACACACAGCCATTAATGTCTAAACTGCTGGCAACAAAAGTGAGTACACCCCTAAGTGATAATGTCCAAATGGGACCCAAGTAGCCATTTTCCCTCCCTAGTGTCATGTGATGCATTAGTGTTACAAGGTCTCAAGTGTGATGGGGGAGCAGGTGTGTTAAATTTGGTGTTATCGCTCTCACTCTCTCATACTGGTCACTGGAAGTTCAACATGGCACCTCATGCCAATGAACTCTCTGAGGATCTGAAAAAACGAATTGTTGCTCTACATAAAGATGGCTTAGGCTATAAGAAGATTACCAAGATCCTGAAACTGAGTTGCAGCACGGTGGCCAAGACCATACAGTAATTTAACAGGTCAGGTTCCACTCAGAACAGGCCTCGCCATGGTCAACCAAAGAAGTTGAGTGCCCATGCCCAGCGTCATATCCAGAGAATATGGCTTTGAGAAATAGACATATGAGTGTGGCCAGCATTGCTCCAGAGGTTGAAGTGGTGGTGGGGAGGTTAGCCTGTCAGTGCTCAGACCATACACCGTACTCTGCATCAAATTGGTCTGCAGGGCTGTTGTCCAGAAGGAAGCCTCTTCTAAAGATGATGCACAAGAAAGCCCTCAAACTGTTTGCTGCAGACAAGCAGACTTAGGACATGGATTCCTGGAACCATGTCCTGTGGTCCGATGAGACCAAGATAAACTTATTTGGTTCAGATGGTGTCAAAAGTGTGTGGTGGCAACCAGGTGAGGAGTATTCTTGAGTAAAGAAGAGCCACACAAGGCAATACTATGAGTGCCTAAAATGATAAATGAATTTGATGACTACCTCCATCTCCCATGAAGAAAAACAATTATTGGGGATAAAGTTCTAAAATAATAAATATACCAATTATTTTTCAAGAATTAAATTTTAGCCTATTGCATATATAAAACAAAGCTATAGTAGAACCATGCAGTTTATAAAATAAAGCTGTTTTTTTGAACATTTAAAAAAACCCACCATCAAATGTAAAATAACATTTTAAAGGAAAGGATGCCTTGTTAATTAGGCTTGTGTAACAATCTAGAGTTGAAGGTGATTGGAGCATTTGGAAACTCTTTTTTAAAAACTCCATCTTTATCAGGCCTGTTTGATTGCCATGCACAATCCCATGAAACAATACATTTAATTTATAGGGAGCTCTAGATGCTATGTGTAAACACAAATGCATTCTTATGATTTATTTTTTTTTGCATTTGAATCAGGATCAGCTTGTAGTCTTATTGCTTACGGCATAATTCTTAAAAACTAGTTTCATTTTCAGGGCAGCCATGTTCATTGACTTAAAAAAAAATAGGAGAAAAAAATAATAGGAAAAAAAATCTTTCCCAACACCACAGCACTAAGACCCTGCAACACTGACGCTTATTCTCTTTGCTCTGTAGCCTTAAATTTAGTTCTTTCTTTCAGTTATGTCCAGAAGTGTCACAATCCCTCTTCCCTCTGCAGAGTGGTGGTTAGATCAGATGATTGGAGCCTCATGCATTCCAGATTGTTTACTCCTCATGTGTAAGATAAATATTATGCATTAAAACAAAACATTCAGCATTGCACAAAATCTTGTAAATATCATAGTGCTTTGTATACATACATTTTCATAAAAGTATAATGCAGCGAAAATAGCTTACAAGAAAGATAATCTCTTTTGATCACCCTGATGCACTGTCTTTTGCTGCCACCCCCCACCCTTCTGCCCTTATTTTTCTGCCAAAGTAGTTGGGTTGCAGTATGGGTCTGTCCATTTTAAAGCAACTAGCTGAAAACGAGAAATTGCTTTACAATGGAAGCTAGGCTGTTAAAAAAAATCAATCCATTTTTCAAAAACCCTCAGCTGTAATATTTTAGGTTATTCAGTGAAACACATTTATTTTCAGAATGTGTCTAGACCTGTCCTTTACAACAACTGCTCCTTCTCAGCTTGGAGAAAGTTAAAATAAGATTATAGCCCAGCACATATTGACTAAACATTATACAGAGCAAGTAAAAAGACATAAAACTGTTATTTTAAGCAGCAGCGTCCATTTATACTAGGAGACTTTTCAGGATTGCATCCAAAAACCAATGGATGGAAAATTAAATATATTTTATCCCATAATCTGAGTCCTGCTCAATACTGTGATCCACTTAGAATTCATGGCAAAGGGAGCATATGAAGTAAATGCCACCAGATTCAAAGAAACTGCAATTGAATATATTCTGAACCACAGATTTAAGATATTAACATAAATGAATGCATAAAAATAATGTTGGACAATTTGTTTATGGAGAAAATAAATTAGCTATAGTATATTTGCAAAGAAGACTAAATAGTCCTAGAGATTTAAGACAGTGATGAACATTCATACACATATGTCTCTATTGAAACACCATGACTTTGTCAGTTTATTCTAAAAAAAGTACTATGCATCAGAAAAAGGAATGTTTGTGACTCTAATGTTCTATAGTTTCTCCAAGCATATTAGGATATTAATCTAATATACTGTCATAAAGACAAAATTAAAAGAACAAGTTCCCTTTCCACCTTTTAGAAATCAGACTTATGAACCATGTAAAAGTTTTTAGTGTTAACTCTTCAACTTTAAAAGAATTGATCTTGTTTGATAGCATTAATTGCAATTTATTCTAACATTATCAAAAGCAGAATTTACAGAATTGGGTCAATAAATATATTGAATTTCTTTGTCAACCTAATCTGAAATTATTCAGCATAATTTCCTTCACAATTGTGGCTGAGAAATTACTATCTATTTACTTTCAACAACAACAAAAATCTATTAGTATCCAAATCAGGCCGCAATAGTGGTGATGAGCTAAACAGCAACTAGTCACTGTGCTGAAAACAGAGGCTATGGGTGAGACAGGAGTGGCATATAATTATTGAAAACTGAATTTCAAATTAAATTGCTTCTCTGGGAGAGGTATTTATCATGGTAACTGTATAATAGGGTTGTGCAATAATGGCTGAAGTTCTCTCTTTTTGTTTTTGCTCTAAGCAAGCTTAATTATCTGAGCAGAGAACTTTTATTAAACTGAAGATGAGTTGCTGCCAAATCCACATCAACACTTGGCTGTTTAATTCACAGATGAAAAATTCTCTATTAATGAGAATATGTGGAGTTCTTGTTGTAAACTACTCTTGAGTGACAATATTTTTCATTTTTAAATATGTATCCTTAGATTAGCTCTGATATTTTTGCTAGTCTCCCAAACATTCACTTTTAGCATACTCTCTGAAGATCAACTCTCTATTCCTGGGCCAGGTTATCTTTGAGACCGCCTTCTACCACATAGCTCCCAGCGACTGGTAAGATCCCACAGAGTTGGTCTCCTCCGGGTCCCGTCAGCTAAACAATGCCAGCTGGCGGGCCCGCTGGGGAGGACTTTCTCTGTGGCTGCCCCAGCTCTCTGGAACCAGTTACCTCCTGTGGTTCGGACCATCCCCACCCTATTTGTTCATTGAAGTTAATGGTCCAGAAAAGTGAAGTGTATGGGAAAAGTCAAAATTGGAAAAATATTTTCACTTATTAGTTTTGCTGCCTTGTAGAAAAAGTGTTGATCTATATGATCATCTGGATTCTGAACCATATCTTATTGAGACTCCTTTTTTATCTGGAACTCAAAACAAATGCATCTAGTGCCCATTCCTAAAAAAGAGTTTTTGTCTCAATTTATGTTCTTGACAGATAAGGACATTGAAAGAAAGGCAGACTGTTACAAAAATAAGATATAATGCTTAGTAATTGAACATTATTGTGAATTATATGCATCATTGCAGTCATCTTCTGGGCAACAAAAATGGCCCATAAGATACTACATATTGTAAGAGTAGTAGGAAGTGTTCTGTTTCTATTGTTTGGCACCAGTTGGGAGAACAAAGTAAATAAATATTTTTGAGTTCTTCAGCGTGGTTTTATGAGATTCTGACTTCATTGACTGCTCTTCCAGTGCTTGGAACTGATGTGGAAATCACAGTTGTTTTTCTTAACTTTGAAATAGTTTTTCCACTTCATCTAGAAGCAATAAAGGGGACAAACAAAGCATTTTATGGTAATCTGCCAGTATGTGTGCCTGGAGGTAACTGTTCTATTGGAGGAACATTACCCATCTGCTGGCAATTTCAAGAACAAACATAAGTAATGATGGGTTCAAACACTACTGTGATATATCCACTGAAATCTTACACAGGAGGCCAGATTCTGATATTATGACTAATGGACTTAAGTTGCTGTTTATGAAAGCAGGTAGTGATGTGGAAGAAAACACTACATAGGATTTAATAATCCTTTGAAGACTTTGCCAGATGTTTCTTGGAAAAATTGAAGCAACAAATATGTGTTTATATGTGTATATACCTATATCTGCATATGTAATTGCCTCTCTTTCTCTCTCTCTCTCCCTCTCTCCCTCCCTCCCCCTCCCTCTCTCTATATATCTCCACCTGTGTGTGTGTGTTTATGTGCATGTATATCAGTGGTGGATTTCAAAATTTTTTACTACCAATTCTGTGGGTGTGGCTTGGTGGGCGTGGCATGGCTTGGTGGGCATGGCAGGGGAATATTGCAAAATCCCCATTTCCTCCTGATCAGCTGGGACTTGGGGGGCAGAGAATAGATGGGGACGGGGCCAGTCAAAGGTGGTATTTACCGGTTCTCCGAACTACTCAAAATTTCCACTACCGGTTCTCCAGAACTGGTCAGAACCTGCTGAAACCCACCTCTGATGTATATGTATAGTGTGTATGTGTGTCTACAATTACACCTATACATTCTCTGTGTCTATTTAAATTTACATCCATATTTTGACTGCATCTCTCTCTCTCTCTCTCTCTCTGTCTCATCACATGCACAGTCACATGGACACACAATATTATCCTGTATGAATACAGGAGATAACCCAACATTTTCTGACCTCTTTTCTGGAACAAAACATTGACTACCATGTTAGACTTTCACTTCAAAATTAAATAGGCACAGGGAAAAACACTGATCTTATTTATTTGGTATAAATGCCAGCGCACACATGCAAAAAACCTGGAAAGGGTAGGAAGCTGATTAAATGCATCAGAGGCAAGAATGTGATAATGCAAAGCTTTCACTGGTGGTAGCTTTTCAGGACTGATTTTAAATAAGAGCTAAAGAAATAGTTCTTTTAAAATGTGATACAAACATCAAAATGCATCTCAGTATTTTTTTTTCTTATAAGAATAAACACAAAGTGTTAATCATCATTTTTTGGGATGAATCACAAACCTGGTCTGTGATAATCCAACATCAAAAATGTCAAGATCTAAGATAATTTAACATCAAACTTTCTCTTTATGAAGGCCAGAGCAATGAGTTCACAAGACTACTTTTTAAAACAATCTTTAAATAGAGAATAAAAGCAGAGTTTTCTGTAAAAGTCATTTGACAGATGGTGTAAAAATGAATTTAGAGCTACTGGTACTTTTTCTTCTTTCTTTTTTTCTTTTTGGTTTATATTATGCATTTAGAAGTTTACATTTGTTCTATATTTTAGTTGCCATGGCGCTAAGGTGAACTTTAGTTCACTACAGAAGTAGAAAAAACAATCATGGTGTCTTTGATTATCATACCATCTTAAATCCCCCACTCACCCCCAAAATAGCTGGATTTTGGCAACAAGAAATATTTTCCTGACTTCTATTCTAAAAGCAGAAGACATGGATTTTAATAGATATTGTGAAGGTGTAGAAAGTTGGTAGAGCTGACAGTAATATTTAAAAAGTAATCTGGAAGGAGAGTATCCTGACTTTTTCTGCAGACAGAGTATGGGTCTCTTTCATGCAATTATTTTCTCAAATATACAAACACCAGCATGCCTGTTCCACAGTGGTGAAATCTAGAATTTGTTACTACCGATTCTGTGAACGTGGCTTGGTGTGTGTGTGGGGTAATGTGACTGGGTGGGCGTGGCCAATTAAAAAAAAACTTTTAAAAGCATTTTTTCTACAACCTCTTTGGCGAAGAGGTTGTAAAAAAATGCTTTCAAAAGGCTCTGCTGATCCTAGCTGAGTTGCCTGATCGGCAGAGGCTTTTTTTTCTTTTAAATGCCTCTGACGATCAAACAACTCAGCTTGGATCGTCAGAGGCTTTTAAAAGAAAAAATGCCTCTGCCGATCAGGCAACTCAGCTTGGATCGTCAGAGATATTTAAAAGAAAAAAAGGCTTTTTTTCTTTTAAATGCCTCTAACAAGCCAAGCTGAGTTGCCTGATCGGCAGAGGCATTTAAAAGAAAAAAAGCCTCTGTAGATCAGGCAACTCAGCTGGGATTGTCAGAGCCTTTTGAAAGCATTTTTTCTACAACCTCTTCAGAGGTTGTAGAAAAAATGCTTTTAAAAGTAAAAAAAAAGCCTCTGATAATTATGCGACTCAGCTGGGCATGGTGGGGGGGGGCAGGGATTTTTGCTACCAGTTCTCCGAACCACCTGCCTCCATCGCTACCAGATCGGGCAATCCGGTCCAAACTGGGAGCATTTCACCCCTGCTGTTCTTTTTTTTCTTTTTTTTTCTTTTTATTAGATTTCTATACCGCCCTACTCCCGAAGGACTCAGGGCGGTGCACAGCCAAACAATAAAAACACATGCAATACAAAATTTAAAAAATAGAATAAAATCAAATTAAATAATTTTGGCCCTGACAAATTTAAAACCCCAAACTTTTAAAACCAATTTAAAATTAAATATATAAATACTAAAAGATATTTAAAATTTTAAAATCTTTTATAAAAGAGGGGGAAAATTAGGCCAGGCCGGCCTGGTGAAATAGTAAGGTCTTTAAGGTGCGGCGGAAGGTGCGCAGATCCGGGATCCTCCGTATCTCTGGGGGGAGCTCGTTCCAGATAGTAGGTGCCCCCACAGAGAAGGCTCTCCCCCTGGGGGCCGCCAGTCGGCATTGTTTGGCTGACGGCACCCGGAGGAGCCCCTCTCTATGGGAGCGTACCGGCCGGTGGGAGGCTATTGGTGGTAGTAGGTAGTAAATATGTTCCATCATATTTATTCTCACTCTGGGTCTAGATCAGGGGTCTGCAACCTTAAACACTCAAAGAGTGATTTGGATCCATTTCCCACCAAAAAAAAAAACAAAAAAAACAAAACACCCCACTGGGAGCCACAAAACCTGGATGGGCATGGCCAACTCGACATCCCTCACTCCCAGTCACATGACCAGCTAGCCACACCTACCCAGCTGGTCATTAGGGCAGAGAACCAGGAACCACAAAACCGTTCTCTCTTTATCTCCCCCTTTCTCTGTATATGTCTCGCTCTTCCTCCTCTCCCTGTATCTCTCTCTGTATTTCTCTCTTCCCCTCTCCCTCTCTCTCTCCCTCTCCCTCTCTCTGTAGCTCTCTTTCTCCCACATCCCCCCTCTCTTCCCTCTCTCTGTATCTCTCTCTCTCCTGCTTTCTCCCCCCCTCTCCCCCTTTGTATCTCTCTCTCTCTCTCTCTCTATGTCTCTTTCTCTCTCTGTGTGTGTATCTATGTATTTCTCTGTATCTGTGTCTGTGCCTGTATCTCTTCTCACTCTCTCCTCAAGCAAGTGGTCACCCACCCAGCATGGCCCTTTGCTGTGCTTTGGCCAAGCCCGCTGGCTTGCTTGAGGAGGGTCTCCCTGCTTGTGTGCACACTCCCAGCCCATCACATCTGGCCAGAGGGATATGAGAGGAGAAGGAAGAGGAGAGTTGCCCAAAGGGAAGCCTCCACTGCAGTTAATGCTCGTTCCATAGCCAGACCGGATTTCCAAAAAGAAGAAAGAAAAGGAGTAGCGAAGAGCCCTAAGGAGAGCTTGCCTGCTTGGCCCAGCCTCAGCTTTCCTGATCCAGATGGTGGGTGTGCAAGGTTCGGCAGGGCCATCCCTTTTTTCCCACGGC
Source organism: Pituophis catenifer annectens (assembly GCF_029215685.1). Classification (NCBI taxonomy): domain Eukaryota; kingdom Metazoa; phylum Chordata; class Lepidosauria; order Squamata; family Colubridae; genus Pituophis; species Pituophis catenifer. Next base: position 81,417,160 of record NW_027256884.1, read on the forward strand.
CCTGAGCTTCTTAAAGCCGCAGGTGGGTGTTTTGGGCCCATCCCACTTTCTGTCATCCCTTCCTCCCAGATCCCATTCCCACCCTGCCAACCCTCATGTTAGCGAGACTGGCATCAGTCACTGCTGGGTTGGGCCAGTGTCTTGGGGAAGAGAGCAGGTTGTGAATCTCCTCAAGTGACCAAGGCATGCCCAGCACCAACAAGGGCCGGAAGAAGCTCCAACAAGAGTGAGGCACCGGAGAATCAGCTCTGGCCACTTCTCCACCCCCTGCCATCACCCTTACATTCTCAGGCCAGGCAAGGGGTGACTGGGAGGGGAGGGTGAGGGGCAGGACCAGCCAGTGATGGGACAGAGAGCTGCAACAGAGGACCCAAAGAGCTGCAAGCGGCTCTGTTGCCCACACCTAATCTAGAAAGATGACATGATTGCTCAGAGGCAAAACAAGTGCTCTTAATTCATGCAGACATGATTTCGTAGAACTGATTAATGTTTTTATTCTTTTCACAGCAATGTATTGCAACATGGATGAATTAAAAGTTATCTAAATTAGTATATATCCAAGGTTGTGTATAAAAAAGGTTCATAGAGCTGATAAGAACAATCACAATACACTACTTTCAAATAAATCAAAATCCCAGTGCAAATAAAACTCCAAAGGGAACTTTACTTCAAATAGAAATAAGACAAAATGTTTAATGATCACTATAGTATTTAATGAGCCATGGTGGCGCAGTGGTTAAAATATAGTACTGCAGACTACTTCTGCCAGTTGCCAGCAGTTTGGCAGTTTGATCCTGACTGGCTCAAGGTTGACTCAGCCTTATATCCTTCTGAGGTCAGTAAAACGAGGACCCAAATTGTTGGGGGCCATATGCTAACTCTGTAAAGTGCTTAGAGAGGGCTGCAAAGCACTGTGAAGTGGTATATGAATCTAAGTGCTATTGCTATTGTTATTTGGATGCTAAGTAGCTTTTGATCATGGAAATAAAAACATGTACTAATTAATGGGTTAATTAGATTTAATTAAATATTTTTGCTTTGGTGAGCATCTAAGATAGCTATGAAAATATAAAGATACAAACAGACTTAAAATAGATTAATATTAAACATTAAGGTACATGTGTCCTTGGCTTATTGACCACAGCATATATTTACAATGTTTGCAGTGTCCTGGGGTCATGAGATAATCATTTGTGACCTTCCCAGCTGCTTCCACAAGTCAAATCAATGAAGAAAGCTGCATATGGTTAGTAACTGTGTGATTCACTTAAAAACCTCATTGATTTTCTTAACACCTGTGGCAAATAGGTCACAAAATAGGGCATAACTTATTTAACAACCATGCTGCTTAGCAACAGAAATTTGGCCCAGCTGTGGTCATAAATTGAGGACTACTTTTACTGGCATTTATAAAGCAAACATTTGCAGTATACTGAACAACTTCGTTTTAAATGACATGAGAATTACAGCTTCAGATGACGATAGAAATAAAACATTTATTTCTACCAGCAATCATCATGAGAAAATTAACACTGAAAGTTTTTATATTAATTATAAGTTCATGAAATGAGTTATAGTAAAGATCTACCTGCTGTACAAATGGATCAGAAGATTACAAAAAAATTGGATAGGAAAGAAAATAGATTGGGGGAAGTTTTGAAAGGAGGTCTGCAAAAAGCAAAAGATGAAATTTATAGAATGGCAAGGAAACTATATCTGAGAAAGAATACGCAACATTCATTGGTGAGTTTTGTTACTTGCTTTCAATTACACAGAAGATCATGTACATTTCTTTTCTTCACCCTGAAACCCCTCCAATATTTTGGGCTCTCTTGTACTTATACTTTTTCTTCCCCTTCATTTTTTTCTTTAGATAGCTGGTTATGACTTTTCAGCACTGAAGGCTGTCAGTGTTTTTCTTTGTTTTACATCGTTGTCTTGAAATTTTGCACATTTTTTATCCCTCCAGAGGCCTTGGATTTCTGTCCCCATCTTCAATCTTATTCTTTTTCTTCATCACCACATATGGCTGAGTCCCCAAGGACTGGGAGCTTGTGATCATTATCTGTATATATAAAAAAGGGGAAAAAAGATGATTTTGCTAATTATAGACCAATCATGCAAAAAAGAGAAGAATAATTTCTTCCTAGATTTGGAATTATTCTTTTGTTGATGTTGCCTAAAACTGCCTTACCTTTATTTGAAACCATAATATCGTGCTAATATTTAGTTTATAATCAACAACTTTCCCAAGTAAAAGTTCCTCAAGTACATTACAATCCCCTATCTTATATTTATATATTTGTTTGTTTGTTTGTTTGTTTGTTTGTTTTATTAGATTTATATGCCGCCCTACTCCCGAAGGATTCAGGGCAGTGAACAGGCACAAAATAACATACATAAATACAAAATTTAAAAGCAGAAATAAAACCAGATTAAACAATTTAGTCCGAGACAAATTTAAAACATCCCAATAATTTAAAAATAGATTTAAAATTTTCAATTTAAAAGAAAAGGGGAAAAAGGTTAGGCCAGGCCAGCTTGCTGGAATAGGAAGGTCTTAAGAGCGCGGCGGAAAGTGCGCAGATCCGGGATCCTCCGTATCTCCGGGGGGAAGCTCATTCCAGATAGTGGGTGCCCCCACAGAGAAGGTCCTCCCCCTGGGGGCTGCCAGTTGACACTATTTGGCCGACGGCACCCGGAGGAGCCCCTCTCTATGAGAGTGTACTGGCCGGTGGGAGGCTATTTGTGGTAGTAGGCGGTCCCATGAGTAGCCAAGTCCTAAGCCATGGAGCGCTCTAAAGGTGGTAACCAAAACCTTGAAGTGCACCCGGAAGACCACCGGGAGCCAGTGCAGCTCACGCAGGAGAGGTGTTACATGGGAGTGCTCCCATAACCACCCGCGCAGCCGCACTCTGCGCCAGTCGGAGCCTCCGGGTGCTCCTCAAGGGGAGCCCCATGTAGAGAGCATTGTAATAGTCCAGGCGGGAAATGACGAGGGCATAAGTGACTGTGTGTAAGGAGTCCCGATCCAGAAAGGGACGCAACTGGCGAATCAGGCGAACCTGATGAAAAACCCTCCCAGTCACGGCCGTCAAATGCTCTTCTAAAGACAGCCGTGAATCCAGGAGGACGCCCAAGTTGCGAGCCCTCTCCGTGGGGGCCAGTGATTCACCCCCAATAGTCAGCGATGGCGTCAACTGACTATATCGGGACGTCGGAAACCACAGCCACTCGGTCTTGGATGGGTTGAGCCTGAGCCTGTTTCTCCCCATCCAGATCTGCACGGCCTCCAGACACCGGGACATCACTTCAAGGTCATCGTTGGGATGGTCCGGGGTGGAGATGTACAGCTGGGTGTCATCAGCGTACTGGTGGTACTTCACCCCGAAACCACAGATGATCTTGCCCAGCGGCTTTACATAAATGTTGAACAAGAGGGCCGAGAGGACTGACCCTTGTGGCATCCCACATATGAGGGGCCTCGGGGTCAACCTCTGCCCCCCTGCCAACACAGACTGCCACTGGTTGGAGAGAAAGGAGGAGAACTACCACAACACAGTGCCCCCCACCCCTAACTCTTCCAACCGGTGCAGCATGATACCATGGTCGATGGTATCAAAAAATTTGTTTCATAAGTGAAGAACTTTGTACTTTTCTCTGCTAAATTTCATTTTTTTCCATTCCTCTCATCTACAAGATGGTTTTGAATTTTTCTTTTTGGACAACTATCTTAGCAATTGTGTATTAATTGCAAATTTAATAAAGATTCTCTCTACTTCATATTAGTACTGAAAATATTGAAGAATATAGGGCTGATCCTTGATGGAGACTCATATCTTTTTCCAATTTGATGACAGATCATTAATGAATACTATTTTTAGGATGCTATTCACTTATTTAGCTTCCTAATCAACAGGCCGTAGAATATTTTATTAAAATGTTTACCAAAGCTTTATCTAGTATGTATGTGTGTGTATACACATCTAACATGTATATACTATCTAGTATGTAAATACCTTTCCAACAATTAAAGAAATTGACTACACAAATTATGACATAAGAAGTGACCACAATTAGTTCTTAAGAAATCCATGCTGACATCTGGCTTAAACACCAACCTATAGTTTGCTTAGTCTTCCTCCCCCTCCCCTTTTGGAGATAAGAACAGCATTTGCCCTCCTCCAGTCATCTCACCCATCACTAATATTTCAGGATTTTTCAAAGATACAAGCCAGTATATTGAGTAACCTAAGATGTAATTCATTCAGTCCAGGAGATTTGAAGTTGTGAAGATAGATATTCTGTTACACATTTCTACTAATACGATAATTCATTCCGACCTTTTCACAATTTCCTGGTGGAAGACATGATTTATTATTATTGTTTTTGTTAGAACACTGATATATATTCACATACAGACATACATACTTCTACATCTGTATTTAGTCTATGTTTATATGTGTGTTCACATGCTCTAGGTCAGGGAAAAAAACCCATTAAATAATGAGTAAGAACAGCCTGAGATTTTTTTACTTTTCCATTGTATGTCAAACAGCTCTAACATATTCCAGTCTTTAATAACTTTTTGCCAAGCTTTGCTTCTGTTCATGCAATAGCAGCTTCTAGAAAATGAAGCAAAAAATGGTTGCAAATAAAATACTTTGGTGGTGGTAAACAATCTGTTCAGCCTTTCCTCAGAATGATTTTTAGTCCACATTAAGTCAAAAATCAAAGTACGGTAGGACTCATTCAAATATTACCAGAAGCGTGTGAAGACTGAAACAACCTGAACAAATCTTGCTTTGGTCAAAATACAAAATACAATATATTAAAAAAACATCTATAATTCAGAGTACTTCCACAGGTGGCCATTACATGGCTAAGAATAATACATGTTCCACTTGGATGATCTTATACCATCCTTTAGTGCTGGCAGTTGAATCAATTTATTTCCAGATCAGTGTACTATATCTGAAATCGTATTAAAGGTGATCTTTAATTTGAAATGCTCAGTTACCATACAGCTTCTGGGTGAGCTAATTCCTATTGAATAAATGTAAAATTTCTCTTTCTTCATGACTTCTAAACTTAAGTCAAGGTCTTTCTCCCTCCATCCCATATATGCCAAGATATTATCATTTCATAGATCTTTACATTCAGTAGGAAAACAATGTCAGGGTAATTTTGCTGCTTTTCCTTATATTAACTGCTTTTTTTCTTCAAATATAACCAAAATGAACAAAAATCTTGGATGGTAAGGAAAGCAGGATAAGGTACTGATTCAGTGACATCTTGTGCACTGATTGTCTGTTACCTAGATAAGCAGTGATTGGTTGGAGTGTCCTCAATATTTCAGCAGTGAGGACAATACAACTGGAAAATGAAACCTGTGGATGTGCTCTCAGAGTAAGGGTTGTGATCTCTTCTGGAGAAATTGTTGTCTGAAGACCTGGCAGTGGAGTCAGACAGTGAGGAGGTTGGGGAGGACAATGGGCAGTCCTGGAGTCAGGGGAAGGCCCGGATGAGGGCTCTGCATCAGAGGCAGAGATGGGGCCAGGGCTATCTGGGAGCGATGTGCAGACTCCGGAGCCTCCAAAGGCGGACAGCAGAGAGGCAGAGGAACAGGAGGAGCCTGTTCCTAGTTCACGCATGCGAAGAGCTGCCAGAAGGCAAGAGCAGCTGAAGAAAAAAGGACAACTCGGGAATAAGGCCAGAAGATGATTGATCACTCCCATAAGACTTAAAAGAGCAGGAACGAGCCGTTGGGTTTTTTGTAGAAAAGCAACATTGATTCCCGTGCTTCTTGTCAGCATCTCTTGAAGTTTGTGAGGGTTTTGCCAAGAAAAGCCTTTGGCAGGTTGCCAAAGACATCAAAGGTTGGTGATAAGGCTGATGGATGGGTTATTAAGAATTTTGTTTTGGACTAAGTTGAGAATGAATTAATTCTCACTGTTTTAATAAAATAAGTTTGTTGAGGACTGAATTGTGTTTGGTAATCACTACTTGGACCTCGGTCACAACAGAAATAACAGGAATAAATTCAGCAAAAAAAATTATAATAAAACCCTTTTCCTCATCTTTTGGATATCACCAGGGTCAAGCACAGTCTTTGCCTAATTCTAGATATATATGTTGCATCACAGTAGCCATGGTCTAATTACTTTCTCAGATAAAAGAGAGAGGAGGGATAACACAAAGATAGCTTTTTTTTGTTTAATAATTCCAGAAGTAGCTTTCTTGCAAGAATGAATTCTGTTTTTCCAAATCACATTCTGGAAGCAAAGATGGAAGGTCTATCCTGGGTGGGCTATTTCTAGATCCCTGCTAAACTTTGCATGCTCTGCTCTTGTCCCTTCCTTTCATCCTACAATCAAAAGGTCATAGATTCTGCAGTGAAACATATTCATCTTCAGTCTCCTATGCTGCCCCTATATCTGTTCTGGATTATTGAGGAACCCTCTTCAAAAAATTTGGGTGTATGAATAAACTGGAGGAGAAAGAACATAAGTCCCATTGCACAAATATTTCTTCAGTTCACTGATAGATAAATAAATTGTTTAACTCAAATAAATTGTTCAGCTCAGATGACCCAGTTTAGCACCAGTTTCTGGTTCACAAACCTATGGATACCATCAGGTGATGTGATTTTTATATTTCCATGTACCATTTCAATGTGACAAAATACTATCTTTTATGTGTCCTTTTTCTCCTTCTTATTCTTTTAGCAGATTCTAAAAGAATTGGCATACTTGTTATGCGAGCCTTGGTGGTGCAGCGAACTAAAGTGCTGTTAAAGTAATACTTAGCTGCCAGCTGCCTGCAATTACTGCAAGTTCAAATCTCACCAGGCTCAAGATTGACTCAGCCTTCCATCCTTCTGAGGTAGGTAAAATGAGGACCCAGATTGTGGGGGCAATAAACTGACTTTATATAAAAAGAACACCGCTTGGGGGGGAGGCTGAAAGCCCTACTAAACAGGTATATACAAATAGTAAGAAGGCTATTGCTTAATGCATTGTAAGCCTCCCTGAATCTCCGGAGAAGGGTGGCATATAAATTGGATAAATAAATGAATGAATGAATAAATAAATAAATAAATAAATAAATAAATAAATAAATAAATAAATAGTATCTATTTTCCTTCAATGATAGTTAATGATAGAAGAGGGGAAAAAAAGGAGAGCAGACGCGCAATACAGATTATCTAAATATGAATACTGATTAGACTATATGCACGCTCAGACGGTCAGCCGAGCTCTAAAGCGAACTGCTTTAGATCAAATTTTTATTTTATTTTATTTTAATACAAGACAGCAACGGGTAAGGGATGTTTTGTAACGAATTAATAAATAAATAGGTATGACCATTTTTCTTTTCAGCCAGAATGTGTCTGCAAGCACTAATATCACTGATGTCTTCTTTGGATGATTTGAGATTGTTATGAATTCATCAAAACATTTATCTATTTTTTCTTTTAAAACTTGCAAGTTGGCAAACATTTAAAAAAAAAGTTTCCAAGGAGGCTTTAACTTTAAAAACATCTGAGTCCTATATGTCTTATTTAACTCTTTTGTGGGGCTTTTAAAGAATATATAATGTATAATCAATGTACATAATTTATTATTAACAGTTAATTTAAGGTCCCAGTGCTCTGTGATATGCTGGCCACATGACCGCAGAAACTTCTTTTGAGAGTGCTGGCTCAATCACCCTTGAAATGGAGATGAGCATTTCCCCCTATAGTTGGCAATACTAGCAGAGTAAAATCCATAGGGACTCCTTTATCTTGCCTGTAATTTATTGTTGCTTTGATTTCAATATTGTCCAACTCTCTCTTATAGCCAAGCTTTCACAGTATAGTGTAAACAATTCTTTTTCAAGGACAGGGAGAATAGATATTCCATAACAGAATAACCACAGAAGCAGCTGAGATAATAATTCTCACAGCAGAAATAAAATGAAAAGTTCCTGTCCCTTTTTAAAATAAAAAAAAAAAAAGTTCTTTTAGAACGACTAATGAAATGGAAAATCCTTAGAGTTAAAAGCCAGTATAATCAGATCACTTTCACGGCAGAGAAAAAATAACCTTCATGTCGCCGACTTCCTTGTGGCGAAAACGAACGTGTTTTAAAACTTCAGAGTAAAACAATGACAGTTTACATTTGTAATCCAGCAAAGAGCAAATCGGCGTTCAGTCAGACTATTAACAAATTTCAAAAAGTGATGTTAAAAACAGATGCACCTAAAAATACAAGCACCAACTAGAAAAGATGGAGACTCAATCTTCCAGCTGCTTTTATCAAGAATCGTAATCCTTTAGATTTCTCTTGCCAAGCAAATATACGGTTGTCCAAGAGTTGTCATGGCTCATTCCTATTTGCTTCCATTCAAATCTGGGGACTGTGTTCCCAAAGAACCCATTTTGGCAGCAAAGTCAGCTGTTTGTTGGCAGGGAGAAAAAAAACTTGTTCAGCGTGCCATTTTCTGGGGATCCCAGGTTAACTAGTTTCCTATCTAACTAGTTTTGTGTTCCCTTTAGTTGTTTGAGCAGTGTATAAACTACTGTATGTAAAGAACAAAGTATTTAATAAGGCTATTTCATTCATTCAGATCTCAGATGTCTTCTGCTTGTGTTCCCTTTATTTTTTTGAGCAGTATATATTATTGCCTGCCTTAGAAAGTGTAAATAGTATTTTTCTTGTAGGGCAATTGATAGTAATAAAAAAAATCTGTTGAGTAAGATTACATCCAATGGTAGTTTTGCTGTAATACACTGCTTTTGTGTGTATAACTCAGAGCAATTACAGTCAGGTCCATACATATTGGGACATCGACACAATTCTAACATCTTTGGCTCTATACACCACCACAATGGAGTTGGAATGAAACAAACACAATGTACATTAAGTGCAGACTGTCAGCTTTAATTTGAGGGTTTGTACATCCAACTCAGGTGAACGGTGTAGGACTTACAGCAGTTTGTATATGTGCCTCCCACTTGTTAAGGGACCAAAAGTAATGGGACAATTGGCTTCTCAGCTGTTCCATGGCCAGGTGTGTGATCTTCCCTCATTACCCCAATTACAATGTGCAGATAAAAGGCCCAGAGTTCATTTCAAGTGTGCTATTTGCATTTGGAATCTGTTGCTGTCAACTCTCAAGATGAGATCCAAAGAGCTGTCACTATCAGTGAAGCAAGCCATCATTAGGCTGAAGAAACAAAACAAACCCATCAGAGAGATAGCAAGAACATTAGGCGTGGCCAAAACAACTGTTTGAAACATTCTCAAAAAGAAGGAATGCACCGGTGAGCTCAGCAACACCAAAAGACCTGGGAGACCATGGAAAACAAGTGTGGTGGATGACCGAAGAATTCTTTCCCTGGTGAAGAAAACACCCTTCACAACAGTTGGCCAGATCAAGAACACTCTCCAGGAGGTAGGTGTACGTGTGTCAAAGTCAACAGTCAAGAGAAGACTTCACCAGAGTGAATACAGAGGGTTCACCACAAGATGTAAACCATTGGTGAGCCTCAAAAACAGGAAGGCCAGATTAGAGTTTGCCAAACAACATCTAACAAAGCCTTCACAGTTCTGGAACAAGATCCTATGGACAGATGAGACCAAGATCAACTTGTACCAGAGTGATGGGAAGAGAAGAGTATGGAGAAGGAAAGGAACTGCTCATGATTCTAAGCATACCATCTCATCAGTGAAGCATGGTGGTGGTAGTGTCACGGCGTGGGCATGTATGGCTGCCAATGGAACTGGTTCTCTTGTATTTATTGATGATGTGACTGCTGACAAAAGCAGCAGGATGAATTCTGAAGTGTTTCGGGCAATATTATCTGCTCATATTCAGCCAAATGCTGCAGAACTTATTGGATGGCGCTTCACAGTGCAGATGGATAATGACCCAAAGCATACTGCAAAAGCAACCAAAGAGTTTTTGAAGGGACAGAAGTGGAATGTTATGCAATGGCCAAGTCAATCACCTGACCTGAATCCCATTGAGCATGCATTTCACTTGCTGAAGACAAAACTGAAGGGAAAATGCCCCAAGAACAAGCAGGAACTGAAGACAGTTGCAGTAGAGGCCTGGCAGAGCATCACCAGGGATGAAACCCAGCGTCTGGTGATGTCTATGTGTTCCAGACTTCAGGCTGTGATTGACTGCAAAGGATTTGCAACCAAGTATTAAGAAGGGAAAGTTTGATTTATGATTATTATTCTGTCCCATTACTTTTGGTCCCTTAACAAGTGGGAGGCACATATGCAAACTGCTGTAAGTCGTACACCGTTCACCTGAGTTGGATGTACATACCCTCAAATTAAAGCTGACAGTCTGCAGTTAACGCACATTGTGTTTGTTTCATTCCAACTCCATTGTGGTGGTGTATAGAGCCAAAGATGTTAGAATTGTGTCGATGTCCCAATATTTATGGACCTGACTGTAATTTTGGTCAACCTTTCCTTCATATCCTATTATACTACATTATTTTGTTTCAGTAAATCTGCAGATGCCTTAAAAGAGACTTTGTAATGAGCAAGGGCTTCAATTAGCAGTCTTGTAAGAAATCTGATGATCACACCCAATGTTTTCTCCACTTGCCTCATCTTCTGCCTCTAATTTTCATTCCCTCTTTCCCCACTTCTGCTTTAGAGAGTAATCCAATCCTTTGTAGCAACAATGATTTATATGCCTGGGTGGTCATTGCCAGATGGTTGTAATGGGAGGAGAGATCCATTCCAGTTGTGAATGGACTTCCTTGAAAATAATTTTGAATTTTTATACTGTAATACAGTCAAAACTTTATGCTGTAAGCCGCCCAGAGTCCCTTGGGAGTTGGGTGGCATAGAAATGTGATAAATTAAATTAAATTAAATTAAATTATGAATTATGCTCATTATTCTTTTTAGAAGGTAGAGGATCTCTGTTTTGAAACTCATATTGTAGGTAGTTGTTCAGCCAGTAGATAGAAGGGAAAAAAAAGATGAAACATCATAATGGAATTGTATTTCTTTGGCCATGGGAATTTTGATTTTATTAAGACTATTGGCTTTTGTTGTGTTTTCATCCATTGTTATTGTAAACCACGTGGAGTTTTGGGAACTGATTAGTATTGAAATATATGAAATGAGATTTTTTGTTTGCTGTGCTGCTCTTCATTCAATTTGATGACACTGGAATGTTTTGTGTGCAAGACTGAAAATTTATTACTGTTAACAATATCAACAATAAACACAACAACAAAAGCAGAATTTTAACAAGATATCGATTGCAATAAATTCACTGCCTATATGGACTGAAGATAAAAGGGAGAGAGGATTGGAAAAAAAATCCACAATTCCAGCAGGGGGCAGTAGGCTTCCATAGGCCGAAAAGCTTATATTATAGGAATCATAAATTATTTTGTACCCTCAGTTTAGTGTTAAGCTTGGAAACATCATAAAATTCATGCTTTTTATCTTCTCTACAGAAGACTGTTTGTCTGTTTTAACCCCAAATGTACAAGTTCATTTAGCTTTTTCCATTTAAGTAGGTAATAAATAAAACTTTTTGAAATTCCACGGTCCTCATGTGGATTTTAGTTTACATCCCAATATAGTATTCAAATGGAATTCCATTTTTTCTTTTTCAAAAACATGGAGTAATTAAGCTTTTCTATAGAGAAGCAATTATCTAATAAATGACCTGAACAGTGCTGGATTAAAATGAAGAGGTACTCTCTGTCTAGTTGGTGGCCCAACAATAATTTGTAAGGACAAAGACAGATTTTGAATAGCTAATAAAGTCTAATCATTTTTGAAACCATGGAAGCATTTAATAATAACATAGTTCAGATCCTAAGAGTTTTTAGCAGCCACAGCCATATTCAAAATGCTATGACTGAAAGCTTTACAGACTGCCAGTCTATTAGTTTCTAAAACCTGTACAATGAATATTTATACGAAATTTGAATACTTTTTCCTTGTCTTTCTCTTTTTGGGGTATATCCATAATACTATAATCATCAACATGTTTATATTAATGTGAATTGAGAGAACTTTTGGAGAACATTGTCCAATCTTTGTGCATTCAGCTGCCTTCACGCTGCCAAGAGATAAATATCCTTTGAGGCAGATTGCAGTTCCATGACAATAGGGTTTGTTTATTTGATTATTTATTCATTCATTTCAATTTTGACAATGCCAATTTCTTGTTAGGAGCTTCTGGCAAGCTTTCATACAAAAGAAAAGAAATAATACCTATAAAATCTGAATTTTAAAACTTTGAGACTTTTAATTTGTAAATTTTAACTTTGTAATTTTGTTTTTAACTGTACGTTTAGTCAGGGAGAAGCTGCACAAATCTGTAGAACAAAGTGATATAGAATAATTAATAAGTAAAGTCAAATAAAGGATAGGAGGCAAGAAAGCTACCCTTTCTAAGATGGAAATTGAACCCAAATAAGGAGTTTTTTTAAAAAAAGAGCACAGGGACAAGTATAGCACATGTAAACCAGGGGTGAAATGTCCCCAGATGGGACCAGATCCCCCGGTGGTGGTTCAGCTCCCGGATCGGACCGGATCACCCGATGGTGGTTCAGCGATCCGGTAGCGATGGCGGAGCAAAGCTCCGCCCACCCACGGGTGTCATTACTTTCTGGTTTTAACCAGGAAGTAATGTGTTTTTTACCTTCTGTGCATGCGCAGAAGGTTTTGCGCATGCGCAGAAGGTCTGCGTGCACACGTGATGCACACGCACAAGTGAAGCAAGAATGCATGTGGCGCGTGCGCTTCTAAACCGGTAAGGAAGGTAAGTAGAATTCACCCCTGATGTAAACGGAATACAATACAAATAATTGTATTGATCAAGTGAGAAATACATGAAATATGGCCTCTCATACAGTGTTTATATTAACAAAATAATTCTTGAGTACATAGAACATTTGTATATTATGACATCATATGATAGATGTCAGCACTTCAAGATGCATTTACTGTAGTGCTGACATAAGAAGGAGAATTGGAGGCATCTGGAAAGGGACGTTTGACTTTTCACCTACTTATTTTCCCTGGAGGTAATATCCCCTAGGAGATGGGATGGGAGGAGGGAAATTCCTTTGAGCTGGAGCGGTAGATTAGGGGTAGAATGACTTGGAAGATGGCCAATGAGTGCAGGGGAGTGGGGAACGGAAAGGGAGGGTTTTGGGTCTGGAAGTCAGTGTTGGCTTCGATGAGTCGGAGGTAGAATGTCATGCTTAATAAATGGGAATTTTTCTTCAAAGACTTTGTTTGAAATGCAATTTATTTGAGACGACCTCAAAACCTGACAATAGGTTTACCTTGTGTCTGGGTTAATCCAGTATAATTTTAATTTTGAGTAAACCTCCATGATTGAGTTTGTGGAAGCAATCAAATTTAAATAATAATACTAAAACTAAATATTGAAGCTAGTATACCATGAAGATTTGCTGAATGCTGGAGAGGGCAAACTGGCCTACAAGAAAGATCAAATGAAGAACAAAAAGAGGCATGGTAAGACAAAGTATTGCATTGCCAGTACATTAAAAAATAGCAGGCAAAGCAGATTAGAACAGGACCTGGCAATGTCTGAGAGCAAGAAAATTGAAGAAAGAGACTGAAGGGCTAATTCTGGCTGCACAAGACAAAGCCTTAAGAACAAGTGCATATAAAACCAGAATTGAGAAGATGGCAACAGACAGCAAATGCTGCCTCTGCAAAGAAGCTGAAGAAACAGAAACTACCTAGTTAACTCCAGCAAGAAGATTGTACAGACTGACTGTAAAAACAGCATAACAAAATAGCAGCAATGGTGCTTTGGAACCTCTGCAAGAAACACCATTGGCCTGCAAGCGAGAACTGGTGGGACCACAAAATAGACAAGGTAATAGAAAATGAAGAAGCTAAACTGTTCTTCAACTTCTCTTTCTCTCTTATATGCTCTCTTATATACCCTGGCAAAAAAAAAATCACTTGTGACAGAGAGGATTCAAGCTGTTCCTGCTTCAGTGATTTTGATTATTTTGTCACTGATAAGAACTGTGGGGAAAGCAGCAATCCTGCCTATGTAGAATCCTGAAAAAAGAGTGTGGAGACTCATGCTTCTAATGTTTCAGATCAAGATTACTACAACCTGTCGGGAAACAGCCTTCTCCAATCTGCCTGTTCCTCACTTTATTTTTTGATTTTATTTTCTGGCTCAATCTCAATTCATATAAGAATATGGACTCTATGATCCTTCAAATGTTGTGGACCATTCTCAGCAGCCTCAGGTAGTAAGGAGATGGAGGATTTTTGTTTTGAAATATACTGTATGAAAAAAACCCTACTGGTTTCCAAACCTAGATTCAGATTCTCTTCTATAATTTACATAATTATCCATTCATATTGCTTGCTTTAATATAAATGTTCTGATCCCAGAGTCATATAAAGCCAATGTAAAGCAATTTCCCATGTGTTCATCTATCTATAAATATGTTGCAATGAACAAGAGGATAACAAATAATAAATATTCTAATTAATTATGGGAATATAGTGTTAAAACAACATTCATTCTTTAAGAATATAGCTCCAAGAAAATAAATTTGCAATTGAGAATAGACAAGCAAGTATCAATTTAATTAAATAATTGTTAATTTAATAACACTAACTTTTCTTTACCAAATTAATTTCATTTAATTTCTAATGTTGCCCTAGGAAATACATTATATGAATGTTAATTTGTCAGATTTTTTAATAACAGTCTATTTTTAATTTAGTATAAGCGGAATGTATCTTATCAAAGTCTTGTATTATCATTAAACTTAAAATTAGAAAAGTGTATGTGTATTTTTAAATGAATATTCTAGGAAAAAAATATCAGGGTTCATTGCCCAATTACTCTAATTTACTATGGACTCCAATTTATTCTTCAATTTATTTAAAGCTCTCTAATTTTAAATCAGTTCCTTTCTGTTTTATATCTAAGCTTACTATTCCCCCTCCCTCATCCCAATTAAAGTAGCATATTAATGTAGAAACGATTGAGCCATGAAAGGTTATGGAAATGCCATCTTATCCTGGATAATATTTTTTGCTATTCTGAAGTTACTTGTTATGTTTCATATCTTTGTGTGTGCACTTGATGATACCAATGTGTTCACTGTCTGTGGGCCAAAATGTCACCTTTGTTTTCCTAACAGTCCATATACTTATTGTATGTTAGTCACTTTTGCTAATTAGCCACCCTAAATTAGCAATTTACATGTGCAAAAGAATCAGATCCCCTGGTGTAATAATCACAGTAATGCTTCCCAAAAGGTGGCAATGGAGCCTGATTATTTTGTTTTAAAATTGTTTTGTTTTAATAATGTTTTAATACTGTACCTTATTTATTTAAATAAATTTATTTGGCCACCTATCTTACAAATTTAATTTCTGACAACTAACAAAGATTAAAAAATGTAATATAATTACCGTGTGTGTGTGTGTGTGTGTGTGTGTGTACACACACACACACACACACACACACACACATTTATATATTACATTTCTATTACATTTCTCAAACAACTAAAGTGGCCCCTGAAGACTGTTTCACCAGTAGTGTGTGCCTAATTACTCTCTTGGCTCTCTTGGCTGGGAGATTATAGTGGGGTGCTAGATTTTTCATCTCATATGCACAGGTTGAAAGTGTATCTATTTGTACTTTTCCAGTGTAGAAAAACTTACATAATATGTGTTGGATCAGGCGCAGGAACAGAAGACGTGACCAGCTCGATACATCTAATAACTTTATTGGTTACAAAAGTGGCAAGACAAGACTGCTGGCGCGCTGCCGGAGCTCTCCTTATATTCGCTCCCGGCAGACGCACCGCCCCTTGACAGGGATTCAAATCTCCCGCCCGATTGCTAGCAGCCAATCAGGGCGGATGTCCTTATAAGGACATAACACTCCTCCCCCCTTAGTCCGAACTGTCAATCTCGTCCACAAAAGTCACGTAATCGCGCAGGTACGTAGGACGCCTCGGCACCCTAGCTGACCTGCGCAGTCTCACTTCTTCTCCGTCTCCGGCCTGGATGGACGGGGCTCCTTCGTCTCCTGGTTCCCTCTCCGGAACCGGGCTCGGTTCGGCTGTCGAGTGAGCGGGGTCACCCCCAGCGCCTCCGGCCGGACCGCAAACCTTGGGTGGCTGGTTCTGTTGGTCTTCCTCCTGGCCTGTGGATCTCTCGCCTCGTCTCGGTTGCTCGGTTCTGACCCGGGAAGAGCGTCTGAGTCTCGGTAAGTCTGTTGCTTGCTCCTCCCTGGTCTCCCGGGCGCTACGGTTCGGTTGCGGTCCGGCCTGCTGCCGGTTGGGTGGTGGTTCCGCTCGGTGCCCTCGGGTCCGGTCCGCCGGCTGCGGGTGGTACTGGCTTGCGTTGTGCTGTCCGACCTCGCAGGGGTGGCGTTGGTCCCCTCGGTTGGGCTGGCGTTGGTCGACCTGGTCGGGATGTTGTTGCGGGACTACCTCTGCGGGGCGGCGGAGGTCTCCCCTGCCGGGGTGGTGTCGGTCTCCCTGGCCGGGTTGTTGTCGGCTTTCCCTTCCCCCTAGTCCCTGGTCTACCGTCGGGTGGTGCCTGGGGTCATCCGGGTCGGGTTGTTGTTTCCTGGCTGTCTTCTGAGATGGGCGGGGGTCCCTCTCGCCGGGGAGTCGTGTGCCACCCTCGCCCATGGGTAGTGGGGTGCCTGTCGTGGCTGGGTCCTGGTCTACTCGCCTGGAACTGCGGTCTCCCTGGCTGGGCTGGCGTAGGCTGCCGTCACTGGTGGGGTGCGCTGCTCCTCCTCTGGGCAGGTACCGGTCTACTTGAGGGCTGGGTTGGTGGTCCCTGGCCCTGTTGTGCCCGGTGCCCACCTGGCTGGGTTGGTGTTGCCATCCTCCGTGCGGTTGGCCCCGGTCTACCTCGCTGGACTGCCGACGTGACAGTACCTGGTAGTGTGCTGGGCCGACCTTGTCGGGATGGCGTTGCTCTGCCTCGCAGGGGTGTGGTAGGCCTACCTCGTCGGGGTGTCGTAGGCCTACCTCGCCGGGGTGTTGTAGGCCTACCTCGTCTGGGTGTGGTAGGTCTACCTCACCGGGGTGTTGGAGGCCTACCTCGTCTGGGTGTTGCAGGCCTCCCTCGTCAGGCTGGTTTTCGTGTGCTCCCCCCCACCTTTTCCGGAGTTGGTCGATATGACGTCTACAGACCTGTCCATCTTCCAACTCGACGGTGTAGGATTTGGGGCCGGTTGTGCTGGCAATCTTCCCCTTCAGCCACTTAGGAGAGCCGTTGAAATTCAGCGCGAAAACTGAATCTCCCTTGCTGAAGGCGCGAAGCGGGCGGCTGGCGGTTGCGGTCACTTCCGGGCTGTATTGGGGGTGCAGCCGGTCCAAGGGTGACCTCAACCTTCTGCCCATCAGCAGTTTGGCCGGGCTCTTGTGGGTGGTGGCATGTGGCGTGATGTGCTGGGTGAGGAGGAAGTTATCAATGCGTTCTTGCCAGTCTCCCGGGCCCATCTTGGTGAGGGCTTCTTTGGTCAGCCTGACCATACGTTCCGCTTGTCCGTTTCCGGCCAGCCTGTAGGGGGCGGATAGGGCGTGGCGGATGCCCAGTCCTGCCAGGAAGGATTCCATGGCCAGGGATGTGAGCTGGGGGCCGTTGTCCGAGACTAACACGTCCGGAAGTCCATGTGTGGCGAACAGACGGCGCAGGGCTCGGATCGTCGCTTCAGTTGTGGTAGATGCCATGGGTATCACCTCGAGCCACTTGGAGAAGGCATCTGCCACGATGAGGAGGTGTCGCCTCTGCATCGGACCCGCGAAGTCGATGTGGATCCTCGACCAGGGGTTGCTGGGGGTCTCCCACTTTGCGACTTCGGATTGCGGTGGCGCTGGGCGAACTTCTTGGCACGGGTCACATCTGGAGACCCATTGTTCAATGTCTCTGTCCATGGAGGGCCACCAGACGTAACTCCGTGCCAGGGCCTTCATGCGGACGATGCCCGGATGCCCTTTGTGCAGAGTCTCTAGCGTCCGCCGTTGCAGAGTGCTTGGGATCAGCACTCTGTCTCCCCATAGCAGACAGCCCTTTATGGTGGACAGCTCCTTCTGTTTCCTGGCGAATGGGCTGAACTTCTCCTCTGGCTTTTCCGATGGCCACCCTCTGAGGATCCAGGACTTCACTTGACGGAGTGTGGGGTCCTTTTGGGTGTGAACGGCCACATCTGCGGATGACACCGGACAGCTGGCGTCGTCATCAATATGGAATAGGTGGAGCGTGGGGGCTGGGTCTTCGACTGGATTTTTCGACGGGCATCTGTTAAGCGCGTCGGCGTTTCCTATGGCTGTGCCTGGCTGGTGCACGAGCCGGTAGGAGTAGCCGGCTAGGAAGATGGCCCATCTCGTCATCCGTGGAGACATGAAGGTCGGGGTGGGTTGGTCGCCTGCGAGGAGTCCCAGGAGTGGCTTGTGGTCGGTGACTATGGTGAAGCGTCTTCCGTAGAGGTATTCGTGGAAGCACTTCACTCCAGCCACGATGGCCAGGGCTTCTTTGTCCAGCTGACTGTAGTTCCGTTCTGCGCCGGACATGGTCTTTGAGAAGTAGGCGATGGGGGCTTCCGTGCCGTTGGGCAGTTCGTGGCTGAGGACTGCCCCCACCCCATATGGCGACGCATCACAGGTCAGCTTGATGGGCAGCGTCTCACTGTATTGAATGAGGACGCTTTTGGAGGTCAATAGTCCCTTGATGGCCCGGAACGCTGCTTCCTCTTCCTGGCCCCACTTCCAGGCAGCCGATTTCCCCAGCAGGTGGTGGAGTGGCTCAGCAACTGTGGCTTTCTGTTTTAAGGAAATGGCGTAGAAGTTGAGCAACCCAAGGAAAGCCTGAAGCTCCGTTTTGTTTTTTGGGCTTGGAGCTTCATGGATTGCTTCCACTTTTGATTTGGTGGGGTGGATGCCTGTGCTATCAATGAGGTAGCCCAGGAACTCGACTTCCTGTACTCCTATGATGCACTTGTCCCGCCTGACCCTCAAGCCCTTGGCCTTGAATCGCTGCAGGACAAGCCTGAGCCTTTCAAGGAGTTGAGCTCTTGAGTCACCGGAGATGAGCACATCGTCGAAGTAAGGCACCACCCCTGGAACGCCTTGGAGAAGGCGTTCCATCATAGATTGGAAAATGCCGGGGGCTGCGCTGACTCCGAATTGGAGGCGGTTACATTTGAATGCCCCCCTGTGTGTGACAATTGTTTGAGCCTCCGCCGTTTTTTCATCCACTGGCAGTTGCTGGTAAGCCTGGGCCAGGTCCAGTTTCGCGAAAATTGATCCCGATCCCAGGGAATGCAGCAGGTGTTGCACCACTGGGACTGGGTATGCGCTCTGTGCCAACGCCTTGTTGATGGTACAACGGTAGTCGGCGCAGATGCGCACAGACCCATCATGCTTCAGTGGGGTCACAATGGGGGTTTCCCATGAAGCATGATCGATCGGTTCCAGGACGCCCTGGGCGATCAGCTTATCCAGCTGTTCATCTACTTTAGGCTGCAGGGCAAACGGAACTCGGCGGGGCTTAAGCCTAATTGGGGTGATTCCCTTGTCCAGATTAAAGGAAATTGGCCTCCCCACAAATTTCCCCAGCTTACCATCGAAGACTTCCTTGAACTCTTCGATGATGGTGTCGAGTTCGTCCCTGTGGATCTCATGGATACCCTGAATTGAAAGTCCCAGCGGCTTAAACCACTCCACGCCTAACAAGTTCGGTCGGCTGTGCTCCACGATGGTGATGGGCAGCTTTCCGTTGAAGTCGTTGTACTTCACGTGGATGGTGGCTCTGCCCAGGATTTCGACGGGGTTTCCATTGAAGTCCACAAGCCTCGCCTTCGGGGTTTTCAGCTGGGTCTTTTTGTATGAGGGCTTCAGCTGCTGTAGGTGCTGCCAGTCCATGATGGAGTAGGCGGATCCGGAGTCTACCTCCATCTTGCACAGTGACCCCTCTGCCAGCAGCGTCACGTGGAACTTTGTGGTCCCCTCGTCGCTTGTATGAGCGATGGTGGTCTGGTGCACCGTTTTATTTCAGGGATATTCCTCCTCCCCGCGCCGGGACTGGTTTGAGGACCGTTTGGATGTCCTCTGGTTGTCTTTGCGATTCTCCCGGAATCGTGGTCTGGTTGGTTCCGGGGCTGGATCTGTGGCTCTGCAGGCCTCGGCGATGTGCCCTCTCTTCAGGCATCGGCGGCAGGTCGCGTCCCTCCATCTGCAGGTTGCCCTGGGGTGGTCGCCTCTGCAGCTGCCGCATCGTTCTCCCCGGTCGCCATGCTGTGGGTTTTCCCGCCTGGGGGGGCGGGAAACCTTATGAACGGCCCTTTCCTCATCAGACTCGGATTGTGTGGTTGAGTCATCTGAGGAGGTCAGGCCCGACTTGTGGATCTTGTGGATCCCTCTAGCTTTCACCATCGCAGCGGCTGCCTTCTCGGATGT
Organism: Pituophis catenifer annectens; assembly: GCF_029215685.1. Taxonomy (NCBI): domain Eukaryota; kingdom Metazoa; phylum Chordata; class Lepidosauria; order Squamata; family Colubridae; genus Pituophis; species Pituophis catenifer. Next base: position 81,437,636 of record NW_027256884.1, read on the forward strand.
TTCAGCCGCTGTTGCTTCGTCGAGGACGTCTTTGAGTGGAATCCTCTTCCGGCTGAGGAACTTCTTCTGCAGCCCCACGTCTCGCATTCCAAACACAACGCGGTCTCGGATGGCATTCTCCACGTTGTCGAATTCGCAGTTGGCAGCGATTTGGCGAAGCGCTGCCATGAATTCCTTGACGGATTCACCTTCCCGCTGGTTTCTTTGCTGGAAGGTGAACCTGTTTGCGATGGGGGTGCCTGTAGGTGCGTAGTGCTCCTGTAGGACTTCCTGCAGGTCGTTCCAGGACATCTCCTCAATGTCCCTGGGTGCCACGAGGTCAATCGCCATCTCTAAGACGTCCGCTCCGCAGTGAGCCAGGAAGAGGGCTCTTTTCTGCTCATCGTCGAGGTTCTGGTAGCCATTACCTCGCAGGAACTGCTGGAACCGGACCATGTACGACCTCCACTTCTCTCTGGATGGGTCGAATGGGTTCAGCGCGGTCATCGGGGCTTGCGGAGTTGCCATTCTGAGAGTCGCTGTGTGGTAGTGACTTCAGCTTGGTGGGCGATCGTGCCGTGAGTCTTTCTCAGGTTCTCTTCTCTAGTCCTTCGTCGCCAGTGTTGGATCAGGCGCAGGAACAGAAGACGTGACCAGCTCGATACATCTAATAACTTTATTGGTTACAAAAGTGGCAAGACAAGACTGCTGGCGCGCTGCCGGAGCTCTCCTTATATTCGCTCCCGGCAGACGCACCGCCCCTTGACAGGGATTCAAATCTCCCGCCCGATTGCTAGCAGCCAATCAGGGCGGATGTCCTTATAAGGACATAACAATATGGAACTGGATCTGTGCCCTAGGACTAGGCTACTCTCTATCAAGCACATCTGCAAACTCAGATGAGGATGTCCTTGGCCAATGAAGTTTATGGTCAGAACAAAATATGTTGTGTTAAGATAGTGTAGGAAGCATCCACCCCTTTCCTAGAAGAATGAAATATTTTAGGAAATATTAAAAAGGCAGAATATTATGTTTCCCTGGATGAGAAATGGAGAAGCATGTTTTAAAAGACGAAGCAGCTCCACCTTCTTGCTCCCCCACCCTTTGTCAATGGGCCAGAGGCAGAAACTCAATCTTTGTCAATGGACCATCAACTGCAACACAATAGGACCCATTTAGCAACAGAAATTAACACAATAGGACCCATCTAGCAACAGAAACTGACCACATGGCACCTGGGAAGATTACATCAACCAGCAAGGCTAGCTAAGACCCCCAGCCCCTGAGAGCCTGACAACCAATCAGGATACTCTTCCTGTGCCCCAGGAAGTTCAAAGCACAGACAGTGCATAAAACCAAGGCACGCTCAGCATCTCTGCCCTTTTCTGTTCAGGAACTCAAACCATGTGATCCTGTCCACCATTAAACCATCTTTCCAAGCAGTCTCCATGTTTCCAGTGTCTATTTCCCCACTTGGAGCTGAACCCAGAAGGATATTTCTTCTTACAATTTGGCCCCCACAGATGGGACTCCAAGCTAACCTAACAAATGGACCTGGCCCAGGTAAGCCTCCCTTGCTAGCAGCAGACCCATTGAATTTATGGGTAAGTTTTCGTGGACCTTGGCCATTTGGAACTAGGTTTTAAAGGGGTTTTGAGTGTTGAGCTCAAAGGCTGCTTGGAATGAAGGTGAGTACCTTTAAATTTTAATTTTAAAGCATGGGAAATGTGTGTATGCCTGCGTGTATGTGAGGGCCCTTCTCCCAATCACAGCTGGATCTTGCTTCCTCTGTGCATTTCCTAACTGCAGAAAGACCAAGAGTCTGCAGAGCATGGGGTTCTTGCCAGAGCACAGGACCTTCTGTTAGGGAAGGAGGAAGTGTGTGTGTGTGGGATTCCATCTGATTTCACCTCTTTGAGTGACCTCTAGCCGCACCTCTGCCTACTGCTAGCTCCACTGAGCTGTTACTGGTAGGATAGAGAAAGGAAGGGGGGGTCGCCAAACATGGAGCTTTGTGTTTAAAAGGAACAGAAGCCAAGCAAAAGCCAAGTGAAAGTGAAAGGGGTATTAAAAGTAGTAAAGGGAGTCCCTGGTGTTCCAAGGAAAGCAGCCCGGTGTATGTGTATTGCACGGGGAGGTACTGGTACTAACTGTAGGGGCAGTGAGGTCCTCCCGGATCCCTTTTTGATCCAAAAACTCAGGCAGATTCCACGCAAGGGAATCTGTGTCCTTCTCAGAACCTTTTTTTTCCTGAAATAAAGAAAAAAAATTCTTTAAAAAAAATAAAGAATTTTTTTTTCTAAAAAAAAATAATTCTGAAATAAAGGAGGATCACCCAGCTGAGCCAAAGGGAACTTACATTTCAAGGATCATGGGAAGCTGTAGCTCGAAGGTGAGGAAAAATCCCCTGGAAAAGTTAATTGTGGCCTGGGACGCCAGGCGGACGCCAGTGTTACCTGGCATGAGCAAAAGGAAAGCTCAGAAATTGTGCAGGAAATGGGCTGTGGTAAGAGTTAACACTGGGAGACAAATTTGGCTAAATAAAGGTACTTAAAAGAAAAGGGAAATATATAAATAGGAATGTTGGGGTTTTTGTTTGTTTTGTTTGTTTGTCTCTTTTTCTGTCTTCTATGCAACCATGTGGTATTTTTGTTAAGATTTGTGCCTTCCTTAATTTAACTGAGATTTATGGTGGGAATGATCAGTGTGTGTGTAAATCTCAGATTTCTGTTTTCCTCTCTTTGTCCTCCTTGTTTTTATGTGTGTATGTCTAAGTCTTTGTGCGCCCTCGTGGTAATTGTAACTGTAAAATGTATCTGATCCCCAGAGACAAGAATTTGAAATTGTTAGAGAAAAAAAAAGGTTAAAGCAGTGAAAATGGGAGAGAGAGAGAGAAAAAGAAAGAAAGAGCCTTTGCCCTGTGTTTGTCTGCCAACAAGAACAGAGTAAAGAGAACTTTTAATTTTATTTCTATTTTATTTCTCCTTCTCTCTCCGTATCTTAAAGTAACAACTCAAATTTATGAGGAAACGTTTTAAGTTCATTTACAAGAAAAAAAAAATCAGTCTTGCACTCACTGTCTGTGTTTAAATGGTTTTATCTGTTCATTTCTTTCCCGAAGTATGTGAATCCAGTTTTTTCTTTCTCATCTGTTGTGTCTCCATTTTGTTGAAACTGCATTATCTGTTTAGTAACTGCAATACTGTTGTGTTGTTTCTTTTCCAACTCTGCCTGCAAGCTATCTACCCCCCACCCCATCTCTAATCCTGTTACAATGCCTTTCCTGGGAAGATTACCCACAAAAGGGGGGAGGGGACCCTGTTCTCATGTCTTTCAGCCCTGCACAAATGACTCTGCAACCTGTATAAGCAGAGCACATGGATCCAGATTCTGCCTCCAGAGGAGACCTTCCATCTGTTTGAGCCAAGAATTGGATTTGAATCTAGCCCCCCCGAATCCCTTTTTGCTCATCACAGTCATCACAGCAACCAGAATGGAGCAAACCTTCCCAAGCCTGACTGACCAGCCTTACCACCAAGCCCGTCACCCAGGAGATATGAAAGAAATGATCCTGAGATGTATAAGTAAAGACCAAAAGACTCTTTTCAATCCCCAGAAGACAGCTGGAAGGAGGAGGGTGGAAATTCATTGTAAGGTTTTCTTTCTTGTCTCATTTATATTGTAATCAGTTTATTGTAAGAATTGTATTTGGAAATGGTTGCCACAGCAAGTTATGTACATTTTAGATTTCTGTCTGGTGGAAAGGAGAAATATGTCCAAAATGTTTGTATTGCCTGTATTGTAAAAGTAGCTACATACACATGCACACACAGAGAGACACACCATTCAGAATTAGACTGAAACTATTCTCTTCACTTACCTCCACATAAAGCTTCTCTGAGGTTGATTTTTGCTCTGTAGCACTAAAAGCCCAAGTAGTCATATCTCCCTGCTAATTCCATGGGGGAGGGAACAATCCCCCTCAGGCAATTCCCTCACTTGAAGAGATAGCAGAAAAAGTGATATCCGAAACCCAAGCCCTGATCCTGACTCACAAATGATGCTACCCAGTTGCCCAGTAAAGCAAGATATGTTGCGCTGGTGGTCTCATGAGTAGAAGTCCCAGGGCTCATTGTGTGTAATAATACTAAAAAAAGAAAAAAGAAAAGAAAAAGAAAAGCCTAGATTACACAGACTAACCTCAATTTGGACTCACAAATCCTGGATGCAGTAAAGCAAGAGCTAGGGCAGATTCAGTAACCAACCCATGAAATGGGCAGCCTGAAATTTAAAGGAAAACCATGGCTGGGAAAAATTTTGGGACATGTGCTTACTTGAAATCTGACTGGAAGCTCACAGAAAGTGATATTTGACATCTGAAATTAATTGGTATAGAAATTGGATACTGTAAATTTCTTTTCAGAATTTTTGCCCTGGCTGCTAGACCTTCATTGCTGAAAGCTCTCCTTTTGGGAGCCACAGAAGGAATCCTTTTCTGTTGCCTCTATCAATGCCTTCCCCTTTGCATCAGAACAATTAAAAGCACCTATCAAGCCTCCCTGACCTAATCAATTTTAATCTTTTGCCAAGAACATGTTTCAAAACTCCTGTTTTGGAGAAAAAAATAGGGATTGTAGGAAGTTAGCACCCACCCCTTTCCTAGAAGAATGAAATATTTTAGAAAATATTAAAAAGGCAGAATATTATGTTTCCCTGGATGAGAAATGGAGAAGCATGTTTTAAAAGACGAAGCAGCTCCCACCTTCTTGCTCCCCCACCCTTTGTCAATGGGCCAGAGGCAGAAACTCAATCTTTGTCAATGGACCATCATCTGCAATACAATAGGACCCATTTAGCAACAGAAATTAACACAATAGGACCCATCTAGCAACAGAAACTGACCACATGGCACCTGGGAAGATTACATCAACCAGCAAGGCTAGCTAAGACCCCCAGCCTCTGAGAGTCTGACAACCAATCAGGATACTCTTCCTGTGCTCCAGGAAGTTCAAAGCACAGAGAGTGCATAAAACCAAGGCACGCTCAGCATCTCTGCCCTTTTCTGTTCAGAAACTCAAACCATGTGATCCTATCCACCATTAAACCATCTTTCCAAGCAGTCTCCATGTTTCCAGTGTCTTTTTCCCCACTTGGAGCTGAACCCAGAAGGATATTTCTTCTTACAATAGAAAAGGCAGTAAGAGACATTTGCATTTTTGGCAGCTTTGGCATAGACCAACAAATGCTTACTATCGTCTATCAGACCAGCTGGAGTGTTGTCTGCTGTCTTGAAGGAGCTTCTGGCAGCAGAACCAATGTATATTTATACAATATCTCTTATGCTTCTTATTGTACTTTAAACCATATAGCTATAGCAAATTGCATCGCCCATACAATAGCCATAATAAGTATGGTTATTGCCTCCAAATCCTAAAATAAACTCTTGGCTCAGCTGACTACTGCTGCCAAGACAACCCAAATACAATAAATCATAAACCTCTAACTGCAAAAGAAACCAGATGATAGAAAGTTAGGCGAAGATGGACATATTCACTAGCCCTCTGTTACATAAGTAAGAAAAAGAAACTATGCTTTTTTCTCTGCATCCATTTTTTTATTATGAGAAGAAAACCAACGAAATATAAGTTTTGTTTTCAAAGGCTGCTAGTGCATTTTGTAAATAGTTTTTTTCTTTGGATTTCAGATGAGAAATATGAAATTTAAATATCAAAGCCAATCAGACAGAAAAGCAACTATTGTTCCTCACAATGCTGAAAGCAAGTTAAAGGCTGCAATAGTTCTATGGCTGGCCAATTTAAATCAGTAACAGTAATGTTTCATACTCAATGTCCCAACATAACCTTTTAGATCTCATATTCAAAATTAGGCATGTTGGATCTCTGTAAAAACCCAGACTCCAGTGGGTAGCCATTGGCAGCTTTTAGACCCTGTTTTCCTTCCTCTCTGATGTTTCCCTCCATTTCTTGTTCTGTTCATTGAAAAATAATTTGCCTTGTGCTTTCTTTTAAGTTAAGATGTACTTTTGGCTGAAAGGGAAAAAGCAATTAAATGGATAATGATTTGTCGATAAGAGAGGCTATGTTAAGAATCTAAAACTACGGCATATTCTACATTACTCATTATTAATAACAAAAGAGTGATAAACTTATACGAAAGTGTAAGAGGGGAAGTAAACAGATAACAAACTATTAAACGATCTAGCACCAGTTTTGTCTATGATCTTTCATTCTGATTATTCTTATTTAATCTGCTTTCAGACTGGTTTTCTTTGGCCTCCCATGATTTCTGAGCAAAAACAATGGCAGTTTCTTTCTCCAGTGCAGTAAATTCTGTTGCTCTTTTATTTTTCCAGTATAGACTAAATTTTATAGTTCTTAAATTCCTCCCCCCATTTTTTGTTGGGTGGAGGGAGAGCAAGGAGGTATGTTTGTTCCACCATAGTTCATTCTGGATCACTGGAAAGGACATTATCTCAAGATGGATTGAGATGGCTCAGTGAGCTTTTGTAGCCTATTGTATCTTGGAAACACTTTATCATGTTGTAAAGCTGCTAAGGATAAGAAACATTTCTTTCGTGTTCGTTAAAGCCATATTGCATTGATACATTTGAAGTTCATTGCACTTTGAAGGCTGCTTTTTTCATTCATTATCTATTCATTATTCATTCATTATTAAGTATCTTAGCAGCTTTGTTTCCTAAGCTTTTTTTCCTTTTGCTGTCTTATATCTTATTAACAAAAATATTCCATTTGCTTTTGTATCTTAGATTTGGGCTCTTTGGAAACTAGGTTATGAGTCTATCTGCACCACAATTACTGACTCTATAAAGTAGTCAATTTATGCAAGCAAGTCTTGTAGAAAGAAGGCAGCGTAAATACAAGATGTATTACTGTGATGCTAGCAAGAATCATTTCTGGTATTCTTTGATTAAACTATGATTGACAATTCTTCTCTTCAAGTGCACTTATTTCAGATGGATACATTTTTCTCTAAATATTTTGCCTTGAAGTCATATTTACTTTAGGGCAAGTTAACCAGTGGTTTCAAAAATTTTTACTATTGGTTCTGTGGGTGTGGCTTGGTGGGTGTGGCTCGGTGGGCGTGGCAGGGGAAGGATACTGTAAAATCTCCATTCCTACCTCACTCCAGGGGAAGGTTACTGCAAAATCTCCATTTCCTCCCATCAGCTAGAACTTGGGAGGCAGAGAATAGATGGGGGCAGGTCCAGTCAGAATTTTTATTACTGGTTCTCTGAACTACTCAAAATTTCTGCTGCCGGTTCTCGAGAACTGGTCAGAACCTGCTGAAACCCATCTCTGAAGTTAAGGTTGCCCTAAATGTTATTAACATTGTTGATAGGGAGTAAGAGATCCAGTTCATGGCTGCAATACTGAATCCTGCAGGGATCAGTATTCTCCTTTTTAATATCTACATCAGGGCTGTCAAACTCCCATCCCATGGGCCAGATGCATCACATGCTGGCCATCTCCACACCCAGTTTAGTAAAGGAGAAAAAAGTCCTGATGCATCATGTGACACCACCATGATGACATGAGTTTGACACCCCTGATCTACAGGAAGTCATTGGGTGAGATAATCTACCACCACAGATGAGGTACCATTAGTATGCTGATGATACTCAACTTTAAATCTCCATCCCCATGACCAAGTGATGCTGTCGCTGTCCTCTTATGGTATCTGGGGGTGGTGGGGATCTGTATAGAGGACAACAGACTGTTGATGAACCATATAAAAGCAAGTGGATTAGGGTGCATGGGGCTTCAGGATCTGGGACTTTAATATCTTTATATGGGGTTGAACCAACCCAGATAGAAAGTCTGTGTAACTTGGGGGTTCTTTTAGGCTCACAACTCCTGCTTGAAGAGCAGGTGGCAGACATGGTTAGGAGAGTCATGCAACTTTGTGTTGTATACCAGTTATGCTTCTTCATGGATTGGGAGCCCCATGGTCATCTCTGTCACTGCGTTCTTTTATTTACCAGCTGAGCTAATCATTTCTGGACTGTCTGACTTTCCATAGCTTGCCAACTTCTTATCAGTAAGCTACATGTTTCCGGATCCACCCACATTCCTTCACACTTTTTTTCCTTTGTTCTCTTGCCAGAGGTCCGGCTGGACCGGCAGGAGACCTCGCTTGCCAAAATGTAACAATTACTTTTCTTAGTTAGTGAGGTGTTTTATTTTCTTTATAACAAATAAATGAGTTTTATTAGAGAACTTTTCTTCGGGTTTTCTTTTCAGAATATTGCAACTTGGAGGAAGCCACGATCCATCTCCTCTAATCAGGGTGATTGTCCCAGAGCCAAACATGGGATTAATCAATGCCCTGACATCTGGTAGCTCGGACGGTTGATTTATGGCTTTTTTCCTTGTTTGTTATTTCTGATAAGGGCGCATAGGCAATTAGTTTTTAGCTACTGAGGTACGCTAATTATTTTTGCTAAGATGCCGAAACAGAAGAAAAAGGGAAAAATGAAACTCAGAGTATTCCATATTAATGATTTCAACCTCTCCTACGAAGAAGGAATGAAAGGAGATAACAGAGAAATTGCTTTTGAAGATAACGTACTGGAACTGAGGTCAGTGACGTCTTCTTCTGAATATGCATGCTCTCAAAAAGTCCTCCCAGAACCTTCTGAATTTGTAACGCTCGATGCAAGGCCAAAGCAAACTGCCAAGCAAAATTACTCCCACACAGAGAGAGAAACAATTCATTATTCTCCTCGAAGCTCTAAGCTTACCCTGGATGAGCTGGCTATGAAAGCCTATCGTGACCGTATAAAGTTCTATGAACAGGAGTTATCCCAGGCAAAAATGGCTATATCTATGCTTGAGCAAGATAAGGGAGAATCTCGTGACTTAAGATTTTCAAAAAGCACCATCTTGTCTCCTTCCTCAGAGCCAAAGACACCCCCCCTGGTGGATTCTGTGTCAGGCCAATTAAGGCAAAGAGCACTGCATACATCACATAAAAGTCTCCCTGATCAAGTTACATATAAACCTGCCACGCAGCCATTTCTTGTAACTGGGCTGCCCGAAGCTAAACGTGCAGCACCATCTGCTGGTGAAAGTAATTTACTACAGGAAGCTGAAATGCCACAAGTGTCTCCATGGGCCCAAACTCCAACACCCCCTGGTGGTGCTGGTGTCCTTTTAGATGGAACACAACCACGCTTAGTGCAGCAAAGGCAAATGACTGCATCTCCAGCAGGTCAAGCCAATATTGCAACTCAAGCACAAATGGCAGATGGAATACAGCAGATTCCAATCCCACACCAGCTACAAATGCCTGCATATATGCCCCAGCCACAAGTGCAAATAGGGCCAGCTCCTGGCCCACCTCCAATGGCACAACCAAGACCATTTTTAGGTCCACAACAGGCACAGCAAATACCACAGGCATTTCTGCCAGCACAGCCAGCATGTCAAATACAGGCTCCTTACCAGGCATTTTCTGTCTCTCCATTAACTGATGAGTCAAAACTAAAAATGTCAGGACACAATTATAAAGCCTGGGTCAGTGAGATTACACTATTGCTTCTTAGAGAAGGCACTCACTGCATGGTTTTTAATCCTCCTGCTCAACCTTGGACTTTTGCAATAAGAGATTTAGAGATAAGAGCTCGCACAACATTATTTATGTCCATGGATACTGAACTGCAGGTCACTTTTCCACCAAATACAACAGCCTGACAAATTTGGGCTCAATTGGAAAATTGCTACAGGCCTGTCTCAATTGAATCTTCATGTTTACTCATGTCTGAACTCCACGGTTCGAGATTGAAATCTGGTGAACAAATTGGAGGGCATTTGACCAAACTGAAAGGTCTGAGAACAGAATTGAGAGAAAGAGGCCATAACATTGAAGATATTCAAATGATCAGCATCATTATTAATCTTTGAACTATGAATGGAAAGATGCTGTTACAAAAATTAACCAAGTCCCAATTGCTCAACGCACAGTGGACAATGTCTGTAGACTTTTAATTGAAGAAGAGGCATTCATGTTGGCCATGCCACACTTGAGAGGACCACCCGCATCAAGAGCTCCAGCTAGGCGCCCCTTCCGAGGAAGGACCTATGCTCCAAGGATGCCAAGATGCTACATCTGCAATCGTGTGGGACATGCCACCCGAGATTGTCCCCAACGAGTTCCAGCTCCCGTCACGTACCAGCCCAGAAGAACAGATTCCAGAGGCAGAGGTAGAGGTGGAAGACAAGGTCATCATGGTCCCCGGCGTGATCCACAAACTCCACTCACCACATTGGCTCTAACCAATGATCCACAACATCAACCAGAGTACGACAGATGACTCCTGTGGACTTTGGACAGTGGTGCAGCATTGCATGTTACCTACAGAAAGGAACTTTTCACAGAGATGCACGAGCCTGAACCAGAACTACGTGAACTTTATTCTTTTTCAAATCATCCTTGTCAGGTCAAAGGAAAAGGAACTGTTTATGTTGAAGAGCTCGATGCATTCATTCCTGATGTTTATTACATACCAACAGCAACCAGTAACTTGCTTAGTCAGAGTCACTTGTCTAGAGCATTAAAATTCCAGGTTCACCACCTTGAAAATGCAAGTTACATAGTTAAAGATGGAGATATTGTTGCTGAAACCATATTAATTGGTGGTGTTTATTACTTAAAGCCAAAGCCTAAAACGCAAACACAGGCAAGTATACAAACTCCAAAAAGGGAGAGCACAGGCCCAGAGAGAGATGGTCCAGAGAGAGATCCTGTTGCTATTCCAAAGGGTCCTAAAGCCAACAAAAAGAGAGTTGGTAAACAGGTTGCTCAGAGCAAGCCTGAGGTTCCGCATAAAAATGTTAATGTTGAGAATTCACTAACTGGTGAACCTTTGCATTCCAGGTGTATCCACAAATGGCATAGAAGATTGGGGCATGCCAGTTTCCGTGTTCTTAGGAAGATGCCGGAGTTCACAAAAGGTTTGGATCTAAAGGGGTGTAGGGTGTTTTTGGATTGTGCTGTCTGCAAAAAGGCCAAATCCAAAGCAGCAGCCATTCCCAAACACGCTACACGCCTGTCAACACGCATTTTTGATTTGGTTCACACTGACATAGTTGGTCCTTTCCCGCCATCATTTGGTGGTAGAAAATATTTTCTAATAATTGTTGATAATTACTCTAGATATGGATATGTATATCCTATGAAAAAAAAATCAGAGACCTTTCAGATCTTTAAAGACTTTGCAGCCCTTGTTTCTACCCAACACCAAGTTTGCATTGCCAGAATCCAGAGTGATCGTGGTGCCGAATTCATGTCTCAGCATTTCCAGGACTGGATGCGTAAGAATGGAATTATTCATCAGACACACCGGCTCACAACGGAGAGGTACTGCAAACCATGATGCGTTGTCTCCTAGAAGACGCCAACCTTGATAAGATATACTGGGGTGAAGCTGTAAAATATGCAAATTACATTGTTAACCGTACTTGGAGCAGTGTAATAAATCAGACTCCTTTCTTCATGTTGTATGACTACAAGCCCGATCTTAAAAATATCCATATTTTTGGTTCATCTGCTATGGTGAACATTCCCTTAGCTCAAAGAAGAAAAGGAAGTCCAGCAGCAAAAAGACTGAGATTTATGGGCATTGATGATAATTCAAAATGGAGCAAATTTATTGACTCTAAACATGTAATTGTGATTTCCCAATCTGCTAATTTTGAAGAAGATATTGACTGGTCCAGGATTCATTCCAATGATCCTGGAGTTTATTTTCCCAGAGATGATACTGCTGATGCTACCCAGATTGATGATCAAGATTCCACTGATTCTTCTCAACCCAATGTTCCGTCTTCGCAAGCCACGGATGCTGACGCTAGCGACGAAAGTGAGGACGAGGACGAAGCAGAAGAAGACTGGACAGTTGTTCTGAGACATTCCAAGAGGGCCACAAAAGGAATCCCTCCACAACGATATTCTTGGCAACTGACAAAAGCACCCTTGCCTTTGATTTGCAATGTTACACTTCCACCTGATAATTTCACACAAATCAAGCAACTTCCTGATTCAGAGCAAGACAAATGGTATGAAGCAATGCAGGTTGAAATGGACAGTCTAAAGAAACTTAAAGTATTTACACCTGCAAAACCTCCAGCAAACAAAAAGGTCATTGGCACTCGATGGGTCTACAGAATCAAAAAGAAACCAAATGGTGAGTCACTGTACAAGGCCAGACTTGTAGCTCAGGGTTTCGCTCAACGTTATCCTGAGGACTACACAAATACTTACTCACCGACAGTCAGAACTGAGAGTGTAAAAATTGCTTTAGCAACTGCAACTGTCCTTGGTTTAGAAGTTTTCCAGTTTGATGTTGACATGGCTTATCTACACGCAGACCTAGATGAAGAGATCTACGTGAGAAGTCCTCCAGGATTCCGACAGCAAGAAGGGGATACCTGGTTCCTAAACAAAAGTCTTTATGGTCTCAAACCATCTGGTTTAATGTGGTACTTATGTCTTACTGACAAACTAAATTCAATGGGCTTTATTAAGTCCGAAACTGATGAGTGCATGTTCACAAAAAGATCTAACAATGCATATGAGATAGTTCTTGTTTATGTTGATGATATTGTTTATATTGGTCCAAATAAGCAAATGAGTGAAATTTTTGCCAAAGCTTTGCAGAGATACTTCACATTGAAATCACTGGGTCACATTAGCACTTATTTAGGTGTTCAGATTGAAAAAACACAGAAGGGGTTTAGTCTTTCACAAGAAGATAAAATTGAACAAATTTTGCATCATTGCAACATGAAAGATGCTAACACAACAAAGACACCCATGCAAACAGATTTTCATAACTTGACACAAGAAGCAAGTCCTGAGTTCGAGGATCAAACACTTTATCGTTCAGTCATTGGGTCACTATTGTACATTAGTAGTTGGACCAGACCCGTCATTGCACTTAGTGTTAATCTCTTGTCTCGACACGTAGGTAAGGCAAAACAGTTTCATTGGACATGTATTAAGAAATTATTGAGATACCTAAAATACACTAAACATTTGAAGTTATTGTTAGAACCAACACATACTGATTATGCAGAATTATGTTGTTATGCAGATTCTGATTGGGCAAGTGATAAGAAATCACGTAAAAGTACTTCAGCTTATATTATGTTCTTAAATGGATGTCCTGTTTATTGGCAAGTACGTAAACAGAATTTTGTTTCTTGTTCATCTACTGAAGCTGAATATGTTTGTGTTTCAGATGCATGTAATTCTCTAACTTGGTTTGATGCTTTAGTCACAGATATCTGGACACACCCGATCCGACTGATCACCGTGATGGAAGACAATGAATCGGTAGTTTATATTTCTGAATCACATTTCACAGGTTCTAGGTCCAGACACATTGACATCCGTTATCAAAACATAAAACATTTAGTGAAAAAAGGTTTTGTCAAAATGCAATATGTATCTACACATGATCAAATTCTGACATGCTCAACAAACCACTTCCAGCAGCTCAACACGAGTATTTGCGTAAGAAGATGTGCCTTATTTGATGATGTACTGATATTCGCTCAACTGGCAAAAGAAGGGGAATGTCACTGCGTTCTTTTATTTACCAGCTGAGCTAATCATTTCTGGACTGTCTGACTTTCCGTAGCTTGCCAACTTTTTATCAGTAAGCTACGTGTTTCCGGATCCACCCACATTCCTTCACACTCTTTTTCCTTTGTTCTCTTGCCAGAGGTCTGGCTGGACCGGCAGGAGACCTCGCTTGCCAAAATGTAACAATTACTTTTCTTAGTTAGTGAGGTGTTTTATTTTCTTTATAACAAATAAATGAGTTTTATTAGAGAACTTTTCTTCGGGTTTTCTTTTCAGAATATTGCAATTTGGAGGAAGCCACGATCCATCTCCTCTAATCAGGGTGATTGTCCCAGAGCCAAACATGGGATTAATCAATGCCCTGACATCCTCTTGCTTGGACTACTATGAATATATATCCTATACATGGGGCTACTCTTCTGAAAAGTATTCGGAAGCTTCAGTTGGTGCAGAATGCATCTGCTCAGACAATTGAGGCCCCTAGGATGGCCCATGTTACACCACTGTTTCATGAGCTGCATTGGTTCCAGGTCCAATTCAAAGTGTTATTATCACATTTAAAGCCCTTCATGGCATAGGTTCATGGTATCCAAGGAGCCATCTCAACCCAATGGGAGTAGCCTGCCCTATCTGTACTGGCAGAAAAGGCATGCTGCAGATTCCATTGGTCAAGGAATTCCAGCTATCAGAGCAGAGCCTTTCCTGCTCTGGCTCTTGTTCTTTGGAACATTGTGCCTCCTGAGGTGAGATATGTACCCATCCTTTTGGCCTCCTGAAGATCTGGTTCTTCCAATTGGCTTGGGGCCTCAATGGGGACACATCATTCTGGAGATGGTTAGTAGACTAGATAATAGACTAGACACCACTTCTCACCCATGTGCATCCTGCTCCCTTCCTCCTCATCTTTGCCAAGTTTAAGCTAATTTAATGTTATTATTTATTTGAATGTTTTTATGGTTTTTAATGATTGCCTCGAGTTGCTTCCAAGTCAGGTGGGCAGCATATAAGATGAATGAATGAATGAATGAATGAATGAATGAATGAATGAATGAACGAATGAAAGGCTGAAATAAGGTTTTGCTGAATTAATGAGTAGAGAAAATGAAGCAGAATCAGATTCAGATTACTATACTAATTTAAATTAGAGTTGTTAAATGTTCTGTTGGTATATTTGCCATGGATGAATAGCAAATTGCATATATAATTTTAACTTTATACTGGGTATTTAAAATGATTTGTACTTTTCATTTCAGAATTTTCAAAATGCCACTAAAAGATGAAGAAAGTCTACTTTGCCATGTAGTAGAGAGATAATGTACAGGCAATAGATTTGAAGAAACTGAATTCTCATTTGCATTGAATTTCTTTGTGTTTTCATCCTACTTAATTAACCTCTTTGGTTTCATAAAGGGTATCAATTTCACAAATACACACACACACATGCACACTTTCTCTCAAACTCCAGGTGCCAGCTCCAATTTCCAAGGGTACTTCCAATTAAAAGGAGTAAGCGCTCACTTTTGGGAATTACTCATCAGTATACTTTTAAGTGCTTAATAAGTTTCATATCAAATCAACAATAATTATAATCATGCTTATTCAATTTTTTTCTCTGCCATAATCCTGCTGTTACCAGCAGAATCATATTGAGATTTATATTTCTTCTAATAGTTGGATGAAACTATAATGCAAAAGGTAATATGTTTGGAATTGATAGGACTTTTGATTACTAGCAGGCCAAATTTGCACCCATTTATGAAGAGCATCTTAATTACCTGACTGGAAAGGAACTAGAAGGAGCAGACCCTACAGAAGATTTCATGCATTATAGTCTCCAAGTAGTTTGTCCAAATGTTAGCCTGTTTTTATATCTAGCACATAAACAACTCGTTGAAAATTAAAAATCTTGCTTCCTGTACTAATTTACTTATAGTTGAATAATAAAGTTATATATGTTGTTAAATACAATAAAAATTCTGAGATGCATCACTAGAGAGATCACCAGCAGGAAAAAAGAGGTCCTAATCCCACTATATAGGCCTTTAGTCAGACCCAATTTGGAATAATGTGTCCAGTTCTGGAAACCTCACTTAAAAAAAAAGATATTGGTAAGATTGAGAGAGTTCAGACGGGCAACAAAAATGGTGCATGGTCTGAGGTACAAAACAGTGACAGACCTATCAAGACATCTGTTCAATTCTCAGTTTGAACTTGGAACTCACTCGGTAGCCTTAGTAAGCTGATGTTTTCCATCTCAGTATCCTATCTGAGGAGAAATTGGAAGAACTGAATATGTATAACCTGGAGGACAGAAGGGAAATGGGGGACATGATTGAAACCTTTAAGTATATTAAGGGTGAGAATAAGGTTCTAGAAGGCCATATTTTCAATATTAAGCAAAAATCAAGGACACGGGGACACGACAGGAGGGAAGTTCAAAAGTAAAGTTAGAAAGTATTACTTGACAGAAAGAGCGGTGGAAACTTGGAACTAACTTCCAGTGGAGGTAGCGGGTTTAAACATGGTTGGGATAAACACAAGTCTAGCATCTGACAAAAATTTTAAAATAAACAAAAAATAAAATAATATTAATAAATAAAAATCAATAAATTAAAAATAACTAAACAATCTCCTTTTTAACAACCTTTTTTAGAAAAAGCTAGCAGTACTTTTTAAACAGACTCACAGTTTATTTTTTTATTGTTCTTGTCTGAAAATACAATCATCCACATGATTATTTTCTCTTCTAATAGTTCTACAGTGTCAGCAAATTTGTAAAAAATATTTCTCTAAATTGGAATCATTCTGTATTTCAAATATCAGTAACACACTCAGTGCATGCTGTAGAATTTATTTTTAAAACTTAAAAAAAAAGAAACTTGGGGAAACTTTACATTTAATCATTTAGAGAAAAAACTAATTAATTAACTATATCTTGCAAAATGAATTTTCACATGAAGAAAAATGAGAGAAATTATTGAAGTAATAATTGAAGATTTTTTCTCTTGCACCACAGGGCAGGAAACTTTTGATGGAAAGGTGAATCCAGATGATTTGACAGACAAATCTGTTGCTTCACCTCTTATCACTTTTAAATTCATCTGCTTGACTTCTCATCTGTGTGGCTGAGAATAATAAGTTTTGAAAAGATGGGGGAAATGTTTGCCAGGGACATAATTCTACAATTTTTAACATAGTATATAGAATAACAGAGTTGGAATGACCTTGGAGGTCTTCTAGTCCAACCCCCTGCTCAGGCAGGAAACCCTATACCATTTCAAACAAATGGTTGTCCAATCTCTTCTTAAAAACTTCCAGTGTTGGAGCATTCACAGCTTCTGGAGGCAATTTGTTTCACTGATTAATTGTTCTGTCAGAAAACTTCTCCTTAGTTCTAGATTGCTTCTCTCCTTGATTAGTTTCCATCCATTGCTTCATGTCTTGCCTTCAGGTGTTTTGGAAAATAGCTTGACTCCCTCTTCTTTTTGGCAACCCCTGAGATATTGGAACACTGCTATCATGTCATCCCAGTCCTTTTTTTCATTATAGATGTACCCAATTCCAGTAACCATTCTTTATATGTTTTAGCCTCCAGTTCCCTAATCCTCTTTGTTGCTCTTCTCTGCACTCTTTCTAGAGTCTCAACATCTTTTTTACATCATGGTGACCAAAACTGAATGCAGTATTCCAAATGTAGTCTTACAAAGGCATTATAATGTGGTAATAACACTTCATATGATCTTGGACTTCCGGCTGATGTTGTGGTGAGATCAGACATGAGTAGGGGGTCTCCGTGCTCCTGTGCTGAGTTTTCCCCATTGGAGGGCTCCTAAAGGAGCTAAAGCCAGGGGTACCCTGCAGGTTGCTGAGAGGAGCAACTCTCCTGCTTGACCCAGAGCTTCTTCCCTCTCATCCACGACGAGGAGAAGAGGCAGCCATTATGGCTGCCATGAAGCTGGGACAGCTGAGGCAACAAAGAAATGTGCAGGAGCAGTGTAGATGAACAGTGATTGGAGCTGGATGAGAAGATTCCTTATTTATTTCATTTTTTTAATGAAAAAAAAGAGGAAAATCCAGGAAAAGAGACTCTTAGAACTATTTCTTAAAGCAGCGAACAACCATAGAGAGAAAAATCCTAGACCCAAAAGAAAGGAACTAAAGGGAGAAAAGCTAAAGAACTTTTAAAACATAGAAAATTGGATTTTTAAACTGGATAGATGTTGTTTTGGAAAGGCATTATAAAATGCTGGAACTATCTACTTGAATCTACTTGAATAGCCAACTTTGCTTCCATAAATGGAACTAAATTTGCATTAATCAATTTATCAGTCTTGAAACAATGCTGAAACCTAAGCTGAGGGCCATCTACTGGTGAATGGAAAATATACCATACCCCTACAACACTAGGACAATTTTTAATAAGAGAAATAAACAAGATTTATCTGGAGGACTTTGGTGATACTTACTGTTCTATAACTATCTACTTTATGATTACTGGAGACTCTATTGTGAGAATAAGGAAGACTCTTAAGTAAAGTAAAGTGATTCTTGATTTTTAGAAGCTGCCTAGACTACTTAAATGGAACTGATTAATAATCCTGACATAAAGAACTATGATTATTGAACTTTCTGAGGAGCTACATTGGAATTGAATATATTGTTTTTGGACTTGAGTAAGAGCAAGACTTATTAAAATAAGACAAGATGCTCCATCAGAGGGAAATGAGTGAGATTTCAAGAGAAATAGCATTGATGTTTCAAAGCATTAAGAGTACTATGACAAAGAATCATAGAGAGATAAAGAACCTAATGCAAGACATAAATGGGAAAATAGAAAATATGCTACAACTGATAATGAACAAAGATCAAAGAGCCCAGGAAAGAGAAGAGTCAGAAAAAAGAATGGAGGAAAAGATAAAACAGAAAAACCAGCAAACAAAGCAAGAAGGTGAGAAGGAGACAATAAAGATAATAATGACCGATGAAATAAACCAAGGGAAAAGTACTTTAGGAGATTTAAAAATGGAATCGGATAACCTGGAAGATACTTTTGAAAAGGAGATAGGGGTTTCGGTGGACACTTTGGAGACCTGGCAGTTTAGGAGGATAGAGATGGGAGAAATATTCAGACTAAAGGGTGAAGACACAGATGCTGATATAGACAAAGATCCAAGAGAGGAGTATGGGAGGCAAGCCAAAAAACGAATAAGAATTGAAGTATTAAAACAGGTAAGAGATGATGGATAGAAAGGAATTATTATTACTCCCCCCCTTTTTTTTCTAATATAATGATGGCCTAATTAAAAACTAGAATAGAGGTAGAAATAAGAACACACACCTTTATATAAAGCAATAGTTAGATGGAAAGATTGGAGGTTGAAAGATGGTATTATGAGGTATGTTTAAATAATAGGATGATTGGTACTTGAATGGCGCATTATGACTTTGAACAAATAATGAAGGACTATGTCTTAATATAAACAAGTGTATTAATATTAGGATTAGCAATGGTGGCCTGATTAGAAGTTAGAATAGAGGTAGAAATAAGAAATAGGGGGAATATTAGCAGATATACTTTTTATATAATAGAATATAAGTAATAATTAGATGGAAAGATTAGAGGTTGAAAGATGGTAATACTATGTATGCTTAATAATATCATTGACATTAAAATGGAACATTGAAATATTAAAACAAACATGTATATCAATACTAGGATTATATAAATTTGATTAATGTAACAACTATTATTATTATCATTCCTGTTTGTATCAAAATGAATTATACCCAGAAGCCACACTGTTCATGTATTGATATTGATATATATTTAAAAATAAAAATCCAATAAAACTTAAAGAAAAACACTTCACATGATCTTGATTCTATTCCTCTGTTAATGCAGCCTAGAACTGTGTTGGTTTTTTTGGCAGCTGCAGCACACTGCTGGCTCATATTTAAATGATTGTCTACTAAGATTCCAAGATCCCTCTCACAGTTACTACCATTGAACCAGGTAATTACCTCAAACCCCAAATATTACCTGGATCATTCTACTTTGGGATTAGCCAATTAATGCACTCAACGTCAGTATTTGCAAATTTGATTTTTGCCTATTATTTTCCTTTGGTTCTAAAATCTATGGCTATAGATTTCTTCTACTGCAGACTTATAGGTTCTCTGAAAAGAATGTTAATTGGGCTTGTATCTCTTATATTAACGGTTGTCAAGTTATCAATTTGACATGGATTTAGCTCACGGATTTCAGTAGGTTGGCTCTACTGTTAGACACAGTTTAGTTTAGTTTAGTTTAGTTTTGTTAGGCAGTTATTTTTAGCTATTTGGTGAGCATATTTTTTTATCTCCTATGAGAGAGTTGCTCATAGGATTTTATGTGCCAAAATAACTTGAACATTCTTTAGTAATATATACTTTTCCTCAGGGTGATATATTTGCTGTCTCTCCTCAGGTGGCAAATGTTCAGTCCTGAATAGAACTTCAGTTTTCAGATACATGAAAAATGATGAATGGTCTTAATACTATGTATTTTCACAGCAGAAAGTTAATACCATCCTTGGCAACTGCATTTTTAGTCTATGATGACTTTAGCCACTTCACGATACAATCGTTTTTGTTTTAGGGTTTGAGAGTTTTTTATATATAGGCAATGATATCATTATGGTTTACAAATATAAATATGAAAGACCAACAGAAAATAAAAGAAATATAAAAGGTGAAGAAAATAAAAATAAGAAAAAAAGATATATAAGCAATGATTATATTCCCCCTTTCAGCCATGCATAAGCAACTTGAATAACTTAATATGCCATGCAGCAATACAGATGGTAAAATGTTATGCCTGACTTTGAAAAATGGTGCTCTTAGCTTGGAGAAAGTTAAAATTTGTAGGTATTTTGCTGATTTCTAAATTCCCTTATTTATCCAGTTTCTGCCATGTTGGAGCAATCTATTAGTTTAAGCCTGGAACTCCCCATTCCTTATTCTTTGAGTGAGTATTGTTTGGCTTGGTCACACCTGAAAGAAATTAGGAATAGTGCAGAAATATAAGGTCAACTTCTGCTGTAAAGCCTTCTTCCAGGGAGGAGGAAAATTGTCTTTTAAAACTAAAGGGGTCAGGCTGACTAGGATGAACAGGATTGTCAGCTAGTAGTTTATTATTATCCTCCAGCTCCTTATCTGGATTCAGGCATTCCTGTCCCAAGCCTTAACCAGGTATTTGCTGTTCCATTGTGTGTAGTAAGGATTGGTCTCAAAAATGCTGTTTGCAGTGATTCCAGTGCAGGGGTGGTATTCACTTTCCTTTGCTACCGGTTCACAAATGTGAGTGCGCGTTGTGCAGAGGTCAAAAACGGGATGTGATGACGTCCGGGTGGGTGGGTGGAGCCTCTCTCAGCCATCACTATGGATAGAACCAGCTGAATACCACCACTGTTCAATGTATCCTTCTTTACATAAATTCCTACTTATGCACTGTAAATCTGTAAAGAATTTGGGCCAGTAATTGGCCTCAAAACGTTTTAATGCTGCAAGGACTAATTAGTCTTTGCTTGTGTAAATGAAGTGCTTAATAACACCTGTAGATCTAAGGTAGCCGTACTATAAGATTTTGGTGTGCACTCCAGGAAAACCACTCTAAGGTTTTAAATGCAGTAATTTGCTCTAATGTGTGCCCTTCTGCTGTCCAGGTTTGCTATCTTAGCAAAGACCAAAATTATAGATATTTCAGAATTAAGTACCAAGTGATTTTTTTCCTGCACTACCAAAACATAGCTGCCATTGCAATTTTTCAGTCCCTTAAGGGTTTTTGAAATGATGGCAGTATCACCAGCATAGAGAAGTATATTTTGTACCCTGATAGTTTAGAAGGATAAATGTCTGGGTTATGAAGAAGAGCCACCATTAAATTGACATATAAGTTTAAAAGAAATAGGCCAAGAATATATCCTGTTGCACTCCTTTCTGAACATTTAGTGCAGGGGTGTCAAACTGGCGGCCTGCGGGCCGGATGTGTCACACTCAGGCCATCTCCACTCCAGCTCCACGAAGGGAAAAAAACATTGCAAAACATCATGTGACAGCAATGTGACATCACAAGTTTGACACCTGTGATTTAGTGTGTCAGAGAGGGATCCTTAGGGATAACACCTTACTCTTGGGTGCTGGAATATAATTTCATCAGAAAAAGAGGCATCTGTTAATAGTTGTGTTTTGTAATTTTTTTCCAAGGAGCATTTCTAGAAATTGAGTCAAAGGCATGTTATAAATCTAGAAAGGCCATAAAGAGGAACAATTTCTTTTTATGGCTGTATTTTGGTGCAAGATGGTAGAGTATTAGAATGTGGTCTGCTGTTGACCTCACTTCTCTGAATCCTGCCTGGTCATCTTTTTTTTTTTTTAATTTGATTTATATGCCGCCCTTCTCCGGAGACTCAGGGCGGCTTACAATATGCTAAGCAGTAGCCTTCATCCTTTTGTATATTTATACAAAGTCAGCTTATTGCCCCCACAACTGGGTCCTCAATTTACCTACCTTAAAAAGGATGGAAGGCTGAGTCAACCTTGAGCCTGGCGATATTCGAACCTGCAACTGGTCTTAATAACAGGGTGCTTTAGACCACTGTACTACCAAGGCTCTTTTTAAAATTGTACTATTATTGCCTGCCCTCTATTTTTTGTATATGATCGGTCTGATGTGTGAGTATAAACAGGGATGATCTATGAACTGGGTGTTCTATGTTCTATAAATACAGTATATTTATAATCTATGAATGTAAATAGTGATTCTAGCAGAGACACTTAACAGCTGGGTTTCTTTTTGATTATTGCAGGCAAAATGCAACATCTGGAGCCTTGTTCACATTAAGTGATTCAATCAATTGGGTTACCTCTTACAAAGAGACTGGAGACCAATTTTACATCTGGTCCAGGTCAGTTTCACTCTCATTTATGCTACTAGAATTCAGGTAAAATTCAGAAGTATACTTTTTACTGCAAAATACTCATAAAAGGAAAGTTAAACTCATTGAAATTTAAAACTATGTTAACTTATATTTAAAAAAACCCAAATCATTCTAAATATTTCTAACCCCCTTCCCTCAAAAAATGACAGAAAGAAGAAAGTTCCAATAAGAAGAAACTAGCTGCAGGAAGTATGTTCTTCAGCATTACTACCTATATAGTCTCTTTGTTTTCATTTTCATATCATCAGAAGGACAAAGGGAAGAGAGGACATGCTTGATGATGTCATAATACAAATCTTTGACTTATCTACTTGGATCATACTTACATGATTGTTACTGAGCACATGTCATAATTTGGGCATCATCAGGGTTTCCTGCAGTCACAGTAAATATATAGATATCAGCAGAAGATGTTTTGCTTTAAAGGTATTGTATAGTTGTATCCTACTTTATCTTTATATTTTATGTATATAGGTTACATTAATTTGTTCTTAATCTGGAGATAGTAATGCTTATATCTGAACAGTACCATTAAAAATGTATTGGTGCAGTTCAATACAGTTACACCAAATTTCTTTATAAACAAGGTTGATCAGGGATTTGTTAATGATTTACAGTATTTTTAAAAGATTCCTCGAATTACCAATTCAAGATCAAGTAATGTTGACTTCCTAATAACATTTTATTTTATAAGGTATGATGTTTCACAGTTCTACTATGCTGTTCTTGTAAATAATGATGAAGAAGGCAAAAATATTTTGGAATCACCACGACAAATGAACTGCATATTGTTTCAAAGTAACTATGCAGACATGGAATCAGAGGTGGGCTGCTGTTGGTTCAGACTGGTTCGGGAGAACTGGTAGTTGCGACCAGCTGGCCTGGCGCTATCCTGTCCTATATTGCCGTGTTTTTGAAGCTGCACATATGCGCGTAAGGCCGCACACACTCACATTTTTGGTGCTGGGCGAACCGGTTGTTACAACCGGCAGCAGCCCACCACTGCATGGAATAATGTTAAAAAAGACATACTAAGATGGGTGAAATTACAACTGCCTTTGCTGGGGAGAATGTCTGTGAAAAAAAAAGAAAAAAGAAAAAAAATGTTTTTCCTAGAGTGATGTTTTTGTTTAAGACAATACCTTTTTGACAACTGATGTACCACTTAAACAATGGCAGAAGTATTTATCTAAATTTGTGTGGCAGGGGAAAAAATAACCACAAGTTAAACATAAGGTTTTACAAAATGCAAAGGAAAGAGGAAGATTGTCTACCTGATTTGAAATTTTATTTTGCAGTGTACTATTTGGTTTTGATGAAAAACTGGGTGCAGCTGGGAAATAAAAGGCTCTTGGAGGTAGAAGGACATGATCACGGAATGTGAAGTCAAATGGGCGTTAGGAAGTCTGAGCAACAACAAAGCTAGTGGAAGTGATAGTATTCCAGCTGAGCTATTCAAAATCTTGAAAGATGATACAGTAAAAGTGCTACACTCAATTTGCCAGCAAATTTGGAAAACTCAACAGTGGCCACAGGATTGGAAAAGGTTACTTTACATTCCAATTCCAAAGAAAGGCAATGCCAAAGAATGTTCAAACTATCACACCATTGCACTCATTTCACATGCTAGTAAAGTCATGCTTAAAATCCTACAAGCTAGGTTCCAGCAGTATGTGGATCGAGAATTACCAGAAGTACAGGCAGGATTTCGAAGAGGCAGAGGAACTAGAGATCAAATTACCAACATACACTGGATCATGGAGAAAGCTAGAGAGTTCCAGAAAAACATCTACTTCTGCTTCATTGACTATGCTAAAGCCTTTGATTGTGTGGATCACAACAAATTGTGGCAAGTTCTTAAAGAGATGGGAGTTTTAGACCATCTTATTTGTCTCTTGAGAAACCTGTATGTGGGTCAAGAAGTAACAGTGAGAACTAGACACGGAATCACTGATTGGTTCAAAATTGGGAAAGGAGTTTGGCAAGGTTGTATATTATCACCCTGTTTATTTAACTTATATGCAGCAGAGCACATCATGAGAAAGGCGGAGCTAGATGAATCACAAAATGGAATTAAGATTTCCGGGAGAAATATCAACAATCTCAGATATGCAGATGATACCACTCTCTAATGGCAGAAAGTGAAGAGGAATTAAAGAGCCTCTTGATGTGGAGAGTGCAAAAGTTGGCTTGAAACTCAATATTAAGAAAACTAAGATCATGGCATCAGGCCCGCTCAATTCCTGGCAAATAGATGGGGAAGAAATGGAGGCAGTGACAGATTTTATTTTCCTAGGCTCCAAGATCACTGCAGATGGGGACTACAGCCAAGAAATTAAAAGATTCTTGCTTCTGGGGAGGAAAGCTATGGCAAATCTAGACAGCAAACTAAAAAGCAGAGATATCACTCTGCCAACAAAAGTGCGTATAGTCAAGGCTATGATGTTCCCAGTTGCAATGTATGGCTGTGAAAGTTGGATGATAAGGAAGCTCAGCAGCAAAGAATTGAGGCCTTTGAACTATGGTGCTGGAGAAAACTCCTGCGAGTCCCTTGGACTGCAAGGCGAACAAACCGGTCAGTCCTAGAGGAGATCAACCCTGACTGTTCTTTAGGAGGCCAGATCCTGAAGATGAAACTCAAATACTTTGGCCACCTAATGAGAAGGAAGGACTCACTGGAGAAGAGCCTAATGGTGGAAACGATTGAGGGCAAAAGAAGAAGGGGACAACAGAGAATGAGGTGGCTGGATGGAGTCACTGAAGCAATTGGTGTGAGCTTAAACGGACTACAGGGGATGGTAGAGGACAGGAAGGTCTGGAGGAATGTTGTCCATGGGGTCAAACATGACTTCGTGACTAACAACAACAACAACAACATGTGGGGGTGGGAAGAAGGGATTGCAAGACAAGCCTGGAAAATGTAATGGAACACTGAAAATGAAGATCCCATGACTGCAGCAGCTCAGCATCATAGCAGTAGCCAATAGCATTGAAATAGTCACAACTATCCTAATTTTCATTCTCTTGAGAGTAATGGATCCCAGATTTTAGATCTATTCTGTAAGTTAGCTCATTTCAGGTACCTTGGTTCAAAAACTGTTAAAAGGTTGTAACAACAAGAGTTTTAGTACTATTTAGTTTTCTTATTTATAATTAATAGAAAGATTTAAGGCAAACAAAAAAGTTTATGCTTCTGAACACTGTAAGACTAAGTCTAAAATAGAATTGTGTGCAAATGATGAGCATGCAATGAGTAAAATGTATGATTTTTTAAATTGAAATTTGAAACAGAAGATCAGTCATGTTGACAGGAATTCTGGGAGTTGATTTCCTCAACTCATAAAGTTGCCAAGGTTGGAGCCCCTTGACCTAGAGGATGTACAACTCTCTACTATACCTATGATAATGTTGGCTTTTATAATTTCAAATGCAAAATATGTTTTTCCCTATTTGAATAGAAAATAAATGTAATATTTAGGTACAGTATTATTATATTTTCATATTTTCACTGATAGTTTCAAAAACCTGAAGAAAGTAAGATAGAAAACATATAAATTACTTCAATTTTACTACATTTATTTTGAAAAAGACTCTATTTTACATTCACCAGCCATTTTTCTAATTACCATAAACATTTTATTCCTTCATTTTAAGATTTGTTTGTTTAGCATAATTTCTTTCATGTATTGAGAAAAAGGAAAATAACACGAAATGAATAGTTACTTTTATGAATGAACATAGTCATGTCAAACCACTGATCAACCTATCAAAGCAAGCTATGTTTTATGTAGCTCAGTGTCTCAAATAAATTACTAACACATTTAAGAAGATTGAATCTACTGTAACTTGTTTAAGAAACATTTAGAATCTTCTACAAGAAAGCAAAACATCACATAAATATGCCTAAAATGGGCACAGAAAGCTACCTATTGTTGTCATCCCAAGAATAATGTTCCAACAGTCATCAGGAGCTTTGTGATTTGTCAGAAAATATTATGAAACATGTTTTCTCAACAAATTTTCCAAAGTCTATAGGTTTGCTCCATCAGTTGTCACCCCATAACAGACACAATAGATATTGCACTCTATTTCAGTTTGGTGAAGTGCAAATGTCATGATTTTTAGAGACTATTCTTTCTGAATTTATGTAGGACACCAAATTTAGGCAGTCCTCTAAAAGAGATTGTAATTTTTTTTATCACTTTGAACCTCCGCATACATAAATAAACTTTTAAGTACTGTAAGTATCGCAAGTGTTTTCAAACCATAGGGTAGATCAACAATGTAATATTACAATTTGAAAAATCTTACTTTTATATTTACCAGCTGTTCATTCTTCAGTCTTTTGCAACTTTCTTTAGGAGTTAATGTATCCTTTGCACCTTTTAGCTATTTAAATAAAAGTTAGCCAATTCTATTGCCAGTTACAGGAAAAAAAAATACAAGGAGTGGATTATTTGGCAGTTATTTTTTCAAAACTGAGAAACATCTAAACTGAGAATCCTAAATTCCATAGGACAAAGAGCCATAAAACAAGTCTACATGGTGAACATACTTTTAAAGCCTCTGTATATTTCATTGTATATAATATTGGTCAAAGTATTTGTGATAGGCTATGTTAAGAAATAACAGATATGACTGAAAGAGGCAGAACCACATGGTCTTCCAATTTTACTTCTCCTTCCTTTTTTAACATTCATTGTCATGATCCTGTACTAAGAAACAATTACAGCCAAGCTTGACCAATCAAAGAATTTCATTTATACAGCTCCAAGTCTTCCTAATGGTTTTGCATTATTTTGCATGCAGTTCTCCTACTTTTTCTAGATGTACTTGACATAGTTTTTGCAAAAAGAACAAGCAAGTTTTTTTTTTTCCTTTTAAACCTGTAGGTTAAACCATTTGAACCAGAATTGACCAGGCTGAAATTATCTTACGTCAGACACATTATGCAAAGATCCAGCTCTCTGGAAAAATTTCTCATACTAGGAAATGTGGAAGACAAGAGAGGAAAAAGATGACCAGCAGCAAGGTGGTTGAATACTGTTATTTGAAAGCACAGGTAAGTGATAGTTCTTCATGGAGAATCTATCTATGTAGTCCCTGGGAGTTGAAAATGACTTGATGATATAATCAATCAATCAATTGTTGCTAATACTATTATTTCCATGTAGAATTAATAAATAACTTAATATTCTGCTGGCTGGTATCAATATCCTAAAGCAATATTTTACATTGGTGGGTTATTAACTTAATAAATTAATCAGATTTGCAGTTTGCTGGATTTTCTTTCTGGTAAAGAAATCTTTAATATTCTCCTCAGTCATCTTCAGCCCCACCAAAAGCTTTCTTTCTTTTTTTTAAAAAAAATTATTAAACATTTTTTTAAAACAAAAAGAAAGCTTTAACACTTTTTCCGTTTCAACAGTTTTGCATCAGTCAAGAATTTCATACTTATACATTTTTCCTTCCTTATTCTACTATATCTTTTGTACATATATGTCTAATATTAATTTATTTGTTTACATATACATATAAATACCCTTGTACACACTTTCATTTCTACAGTTTTTGTTTCCTTATATTTGCAATTATACTTCTACTCCTATTTCAACCATTATTTAATTTTTCCTTGCCTTTTATCTCTCTCCTCCAGCCATTCATACCATTTCTTCCACATTAAGTAATATTCTGTTTCCTCTTTTTCTTGTATCTCCTTTGTTAATTTGTCCATCTCCACAAATTCCAAAACTTTTCTGATCAAATTATCTTTGGATAGTACATATTATTATTTTTCCAATTCTGAGCGTAGATTATTTTCGCTGCTGTGATAATATGAATAATTAAATATTGTATTTCTTTTTCATACAACCCTGGGAGTATTCCTAGTAAAAAAGTTTCTGGCCTCATCTCTATCTGTTGTTTGGTTATTTCTTCTAATTGCGATCTGATTCTACTCCAATATTATGGCAGGACCACTACATGTGTAATACGTTGGTGAGATATTGGGAAACATCTTTGCTATTTGGCTGGTGGCAAGTGCCACCTGTAAAACATTTTATATAATTTTCTTTATAGGATACAGACATTGTCAGTTTACAATTTTTGTTCCATAATTTCTCCCATTTATCTAATTCAAAAATTTTTGCCCAATTATCATATTTTCCTTTACTACCTCCTCTTCCAATTTGTATCTTAATAAATAATTGTAAATTTTTTTGATCAATTTATCTTCTGTGCCTTGGAGGATTTTGTCTAATTCATGTACTTCTCTTTGGAATCCATATTGTGTCAAATCTGTCTTATATCTAGATTTTATTTGCATGCAAGGCCACCAATCAATGTCTGTACCCTGTTCTTTTAATTCCTGCCTTGTTTTCAATTCCCCTTGACTATTTAACAAATCTTTATATCTTTTCATTTTGTCAATGTCTAATGCATTTGGGTAGATTTGTGCCTCCATTGTGGATAACCATTCTGGAATTTTATCATAGTGATTCTTTTTTATCCCTTGCCATGTTTGTAGTAGTGCATCTCTAATTAAGTGTCATTGTAAATAGTTATGCTATTTTTTCTTTCCCATAAAAAGGCGTGCCACCCTCTCTGCAAATCATATCTCTCTAATGTTAAAATTCTTTTATTTCGTAATTCCATCCAGTCTTTGCTCCATATCAAAGTCGCTCGGATTCGGGATGGCTTGGACTCCGATTGGATGAGTCCACGGGAGGAGACCGGGGCAGGTCTTGAGAATGTTATCTGGGAGGAGTTTGATCCTGTGACTCCCGAGGATGTGGACAGGGTTCTGGGTAAGATTAGTGCCGCCACGTGTTTATTGGACCCGTGTCCCTCCTGGTTGGTACTGGCCTCCCGGGAGGTTACACGAGGCTGGCTCCAGGGGATTATAGGTGCTTCTCTGAGTGAGGGTGCCTTTCCTGCCGCCTTGAAAGAGGCGGTAGTGAGGCCCCTCCTCAAGAAGCCTTCCCTGGACCCGGCTGAATTAGCCAACTATCGTCCAGTCTCCAACCTTCGTTTTGTGACGAAGGTTGTTGAGAGCGTGGTGGCACGACAACTTCCCCGGCACCTGCATGAAGCTATCTATCTAGACCCGTACCAGTTGGGCTTCAGGCAGGGGTACAGCACAGAAACGGCATTGGTTGCGTTGGTGGATGATCTCTGGAGGGCTCAGGACAGGGGTTGCTCCTCTGTCCTAGTCCTATTAGATCTCTCAGCGCCTTTTGATACCATCGACCATGGTATCATGCTGCAGCGATTGAGAGGGTTAGGAATAGGGGGCACCGTTTTGCAGTGGTTCTCCTCCTTCCTCTCCGACCGCTCGCAGTTCGTGTTGGCAGGGGGACAGAGGTTGACCTCAAGGCGTCTTGCATGGGGAGTGCCACAAGGGTCGGTCCTCTCGCCCCTCCTGTTCAACATTTATGTGAAGCCACTGGGTGAGATCATCCATGGCTTTGCCATCTGTACGCTGATGATACTCAGCTGTACATCTCCACCCCAGACCACCCCAATGATGCCCTTGATGTAATGTCTCGCTGCCTGGAGGCCGTGCGGGTCTGGATGGGGAGGAACAGGCTCAGACTCAACCCCTCCAAGACCAAGTGGCTTTGGCTTCCGGCGCCCCGATATAGTCAGCAGGTGCCATTGCTGACTATTGGGGGTGAATCTTTGCCCCCCACAGAGAGGGCTCACAATCTGGGTGTCCTCCTGGACGCGCGACTGTCTTTTGAAGAGCATATGACGGCCGTGGCCAGGGAGGCCTTTTATCAGGTTCGCCTGATTCGCCAGTTGCAGCCCTTTCTGGATCGGGACGCCCTGCGCACAGTCACTCATGCCCTTGTTACTTCCTGGTTGGACTATTGTAATGCTCTCTACATGGGGCTCCCCTTGAAGAGCACTCGGAGGCTCCAACTGGTCCAGAATGCAGCCGCGCGGGTGGTTATGGGCGCAACCCGTTGTGCCCATGTGACACCCCTCCTGCGCGAGCTGCACTGGCTCCCAGTGGTCTTCCGGGTGCGATTCAAGGTGTTGGTTACCACCTTTAAAGCGCTCCATGGCATAGGACCCGGGTACCTCCGAGACCGTCTTCTGCCACCAATAGCCTCCCACCGACCAGTCCGTTCCCACAGAGAGGGTCTCCTCAGGGTGCCATCAGCCAAGTTATGTTGGCTGGCGACACCCAGGGGGAGGGCCTTCTCTGTGGGAGCTCCAGCCCTGTGGAACGAACTGCCCCCGGAAATTCGTAAGATCTCTGACCTCCGGGTGTTTCGCTGCGCATTGAAGACCCTGTTGTTCCGCCAGGCCGGACTATCAACACACTAGTTTTAAATTGGGGTATTTAAATTTTTTGGGGTTTTAAATCTGAGCCAATTTATTTAATTATTTTAAATTTTATATTGTTGTTTTGTCTGTGTTTTTAAATAGGCTGTACACCGCCCTGAGTCCTTCGGGAGAAGGGTGGTATAGAAATAAAATTATTATTATTATTATTATTATTATTATTATTATTATTATTATTATTATTATTATTATTATTATTATTATTATATAAGTGATGTTGCTTTATAGTAGGTTTCTCAATCTGGGAGTCCAAATCCTCTACTATCTTGCAGTGATTATATTTTGATTCTTGATTTTTTTCCCTGCCAAATATAGTTCGCTATTAATTTATGTAGATCTTTAAAAAAATTTTTTCCTAATTATATGGGGATTATTTGGAATAAGAATAGTAATCATGGTAGCACGTTCATTTTAATCGATGCTATTTTTCCTAAAAAGAATAATTGTAATTTGCTCCAAATTTCCAAGTCTTTCTTTATCTGTATTAATTTATTATAGTTGTCTTCTTTGATCGATGAACCTTTATTTGTTAACCATATTCCTAAAGCTTTTTTTTTTTTTTTCTGTTGTTTGGATACTCATTTTGTCTTCTAATTCTTTCTCCTGCTGCTTGGTAAGGTTTTTTGTTAGTGCCTTTGTTTTGACTTTATTAATTTTAAGTCCCGTTACTTTTCCATATTCCTCTATTTACGTTATTAATTTAGGTCCTGACAGTATTGGTTGTTCTAAGATGAAGACCAGGTCGTCAGCAAAGGCTTGGACTTTATATTCCTCCTTTTTTTATTTTCAATTTATTTCATTTTCACTTCTAATTTTGTTTAACATTATCTCTAGAGTTAAGATAAATAGTAAGGGGGATAGAGGACAACCCTGTCTCACTCCTTTTGCTATTGTGAATTGTTCGCTAGTGTCTCCATTTATTGCTATCCTTGCTGTTTGAGTTGAATATATTTTTTCTATCATCTTTACAAATTTATCACCGAATTTCATATTTTCTAATTGTAAAATAAGGAATCTCCAATTTAACTTATTGAAGGCTTTTTGTGTCCAAAAATATTAATGCCAATTGTTTATCTGGATTTGTTTCATAATATTCTAATACATCAATTATAATTCTCATATTGTTTTTTATTTGCCTTTTTGGCACAAAGCCGTTTTGATCTGGGTGGATGTATTCAAAATAGAAAAGCCTTGTAAAGATTTTAAATGGATTTGAAATTGGACTGTAAATTTGAATTTGGGACATATCAGAATTAAGAAGAGAAAGAAGAAATTTGAAAAACATTTGATAAGTGGATTTAATACACAAATTGGATATTTTCTTAAGCTGTTGATTTGAAACTTGTGGATTGGAGAGAGACATCTACTGGTGGAAAAAAAGCACTACATTGAACACTTTGAAATTTGGAAAAAATTACAGTGACCTTGATCTACAAGAGCCGTGAGAAGTTTTAAGGAGGATTTGTTTTCTTTTTAGCTGTTCAACTGTGATAATCCAAGGAGAGGGAAAATAATAAAACTTTAAATTGGAATTAAAAATGAACCAGGATGTCAAAATGTGGCAGGAACTAATTGAGATTGTTAAAATGATACGTGTATCATTCAATTTGGATAGGAAAAAATCAAGAATTTTATCAGGACATATTCAATTGGATAAACAGGCTATGAGTGAGAAGCAAGAAAGCTTCTCACTCACAAGATAAAGACATTGATGAAAAATTAAATGATTACATTGGGAGAAACAATGAAAAAAAGAGAAAGGGTTAGGAGGAAACAATCAATAAAAAAGAAGCAAATTAAGGGAAGGAAAGGAAAGGGGAAAAGGTTAGAGAAAAATACTTTTAAAGATTACACTAGGATTAACAGTGGCAAAAATAGAGAGGATAGAAAGAAGCAAGAGAGACAAGAAAAGGGGAAGAGATTAGAGACAAAAAATTAAATGATTACACTGAGATTAACAATGGAAAAATAAGAAAGGTGAGAGGAGAAAAAGGGAATATATTAGAAGGGCTACTAAGCGAGTAATGGATTTAAAAATCAAAGGAAGGATACAGGAGAAAAAAACATAATAACTATAAAAATAAGAAAAAGAAAAAAAAAGAAAATGAGAGAATGGGATAAAAAAGGGGAATTCTAAGAGGTGGATTGCTGGATGGA
Organism: Pituophis catenifer annectens; assembly: GCF_029215685.1. Taxonomy (NCBI): domain Eukaryota; kingdom Metazoa; phylum Chordata; class Lepidosauria; order Squamata; family Colubridae; genus Pituophis; species Pituophis catenifer. The sequence continues at coordinate 81,470,731 of NW_027256884.1, forward strand.
CCAAGAGAAAATGGCTAAAAAGAGCAATTAATGGAAAGGAGGAAGGATAATAAGATATATATTTATAGTAACAAGTAAATTATAAAATTATTAATATTGGTGATTGTAATATTTGAATAAGATGAAACATATTGTGTAATATGAATGGTAAAATGGAGAAAAATAATGAACTGAGTGAATTGTATTAATATTATTATTGTAAAAATTGAACTCAACATAATGTAAATGATACAAATTGTGAAATATAAAATGAGTTACTTAGAAGGGGATAAGATATGGAAACTTAAATAATTGAAATGAAATAAGATATTTCTAGTAAAAAAAAGTGGTATGAATTATAAATTTGAAGAAGTATATTGTTTTTGGTAAAATGGTAAAATGATTAATAAGGAAGTAAGAAACGATAAATTGGTCCACTTTAGAAAATAATTGTTATTAAGAAATAAATATGAAATATCAAGTTAAAAATTAGAAATTAGGGATAGAAATGATTGTGTTTAAATTAAAGGGTTTCAATAGAAAAAAGGAGACATTGAGAAATATATGTGATAAAGGGAGAAATAAGAGAATGAAATAAAATAAAATTAATTGTTAGGGCAGATGGCAATATTGACTATATATTAAATATTAAATAGAGATGAAAAATAAAAAAGTAGAAAAGGAATAGTATGGCAGAAATGGAAATATAAAAATTAAATTTGGGGAAAATAAGCTGTATAAAGGTTGACTCAGTCAATACTCTATTCAGAAAAAATGTACTGTTTGTTTGTGTTTAAAAAAAAATAAAAAACTTTTTACAAGAAAAAACAAAAAAAACAAAAACCCAACTTTAACAGCTAGTTGCTATCAAAGCCGATTTTAGCCATTTTAGCTGCCAACCCTCTCCTCCATTTCCAGTATTTTTCTCACAAAGTTTCTCCTTCCCAGATACTATTTAAAACTCATTCTCTAATATCACCATGACAAATGATATCCCCCCCATCTGCAGTCCTCTGATGAGACTTTCGTATAAGAATTTAAGCTAACCCTTATGCTAAGCTCCTTATCAAAACAAGTAAAATCTATTTTGTTTAGGTAGCCACATAGACACATAGCTACATGAAGACCCTATGACAGAAAGCAGGTGTCTCACAGATATAAATGTAATTACTGTTCATAAAAAAAAATAGTTGATAAGGTTGAGGTGATAAAACATTTTGAATTGTTTGGTTTGATCTTGTCGGAGAGACACAAAAGATGAAGTAAATGATGAAAGGGCTATGTTTTTATTGTGAAGTCAGTGAAGGCTACTATTCTCAGCCCAAACATAGATATATATATTTTCTTGTGCTTTTGATTCAAGGATAAAATGGTGCTTCACAGTGTGCATAGCACCTGTTTACCTCACACATTCTTTTTTGAATAGCACTACACTTAGTGAATGCAGTTGCTTGGTTTCCAAAACAGATGTGACTATTTTAATGAATTGAAATGAGTTGTTATGTGAATGCTCCTGCATGGTCCAAAGCATTGACCATACAGGAGCATTTGCATTTGAAAGTGAAGTGGTGTACATATTCCTAAGATTTTCCACATAGATCATCTTCTTGTAGTAAATCCTCTATCCCAATAATTATAGTATTGTACTGTGTGAACGCACACCTTACTAGATTTTTCTAATCTTATGTACAGCAATGGCATTCATCAATGATACATTCATTAAAACATATAAATTATAGGTCCATATAGTTCTGGTATAAGAGTTTTTATAGGAGTCATCAACAATGACAAAATAGTAGGTGCAGCCAGGTAACTGTAGTTCCATTCCTTTTTTAATATGCATCATATGCTAGTAAAAAGTAGCAGCGCATCAATTGCCAGGTTGTGCCCCGATTTTGACATCATGCAAATGCCCCTGTATGTGGGGGAAATTTACTAACATCTTGTAGCAAATGCTATATTCAGGCATTTAAAATCAGGTCGCTGTACATAAGATGAATATTATATTACATCAACTCAAACTTTGAAATGTAAAAATGATGAACATTGCTGATGTTATTTGCTTACAATAGAAAAAAATATTTTCCATATTATTGAATGTAAACATGATTTTTTAAAAAAATAAAATAAAATAAAAGTGAAGTTTAAAATAAAAGAGTTTAAAGCTTCCAGGAAGTTCTACCTTTGAATTTCATGCAGACTTCCAGATATCACATTTAAAGGGAAAAAAGTCATTATACTTACAGACACTCTGTGTAGCTCTTCAGATAAATGGATCATATTAGCTCTGAAAGTTATACTCCTTCTTGCTTTTCATGGCCACGTAATATATTACAGCTTTAGATAGGCTGTGCTTGAAAAGTAATTTAAGGTTCTGATTGTCATAAGTAAAAGAAGAGCAAGAAACTCAGATCTATTTGCAAAATGTGACATTTCAAAAGCCATACACATTAATGCAACTAGATTTTTAAAAAAACCCACAGTAAGGTTATTGTCCTTCCCAACCATACATCCCTACTGAATTTTGCTTTTAAAATAATCACACTGTAGGTAGAATGAGGTTCTGAAAATCTTTTACATTTAACATTAAAACTTATTCAGTATTGAAACATTTCAACTTCAGAATGTAGTCTTTGGTATAATTTTATTCAAGGTAGCCAGATCTTGTCTTAGAATACCTGACAAAATGTTACATATGTGAATATCTCTGTATGAAGGTGTGTATGTTTATGCATGTGTAATGTTCTTATTCAAGGACTCTTTAGCAAGGACCAGTAACCAAGTAGAATACTTTAACCAAGAATATTTAAAAATTACACATGTCTGAGTGAATTTGAGCTTCAGTAATGGTGACCACACACATTTCAGAGAAAAAAGTTTAAATGCGATTGAGCGGCAAATATATAAAATTGTGTAAAATGATGTGTGACAAACTGTAAGGGTGGGAAAAGGTAGGAAACAATAGTACAAGGAAAAGAGGATTCAAAAAAGAATGTTACACTACATAGAAGTGATAGAATTGGCTAATTTTACAAGCTGAACAAACTTTCAGGGAAGAAATGGCAGACTGTCGGCATTGTTTGGCTGACGGCACCCGGAGGAGCCCCTCTCTATGGGAGCGTACCGGCCGGTGGGAGGCTATTGGTGGTAGTAGGCGGTTCCGCAAGTACCCGGGTCCTAAGCCATGGAGCGCTTTAAAGGTGGTAACCAGAACCTTGAAGCGCACCTGGAAGACCACCGGGAGCCAGTGCAGCTCGCGCAGGAGGGGTGTTACATGGGAACGCCATGTCGCTCCCATTACCACCCGCGCGGCTGCACTCTGCGCCAGTTGGAGCCTCCGAGTGCTCCTCAAGGGGACCCCCATGTAGAGGGCTAGGATAGGATAGATCACAGATAGGATTGAAGATAATTTGTTGCATTTTACAAGAAAGTAATGTTACTAAAATTATTTATACTTGTTAAATTAAAGATGGGAGTCATTTCTTAATATATATATGTATTCTTTTTCTTTACTATAATTCACTTTTCTTCCTTTACTATTTCTTTCTATTTTTTCTTCCTTTCCTTTTTTATTCTTTCATTTGTTTATATTAGCTTTTATCATGGTAATTTTAATAAAATCACTATTAACAAAGAACAAATAACCATTAAATACATTAACAATATTGAGGGATAAAACAATCAAAATGTGAAAAGTATTCATGAAGCATGCAAAGGGGAAACAAAGAAGGGGAAGTAGCAATTAAGGTAGAAATAGGAATCAATAAAACAATCATATTTTAAATAAGAAACAGCATAGATAACAGCATACAATAGTCTTAATGGGGTGGCTAAAATCACTCCCAATATTTTGAGACCCAAGATCAGTACTCAACATTTTTACAAACAATTGTATCTCGCAAATTACTGTAAGATTTGAAAAGTAACTAACTTCCTATGCAACCATTCAAATACTTAAGCCCTGATTGTGTAGAAACTGTGTTTAGGTAACATATATTTAGAAAACATAAAATGCAAAAGTTCATTGCTTTCTCAAGATTGTGATAAGAAAGATAATTACAGGGGGATGTGTTAGGAATCCCATTGCGTATCTTTCTCTTCCCTCCAATTATACCATACATTTTCACATGTAAAATGCATCATAAGTGTGTGTAGTTGCTGACTAATTAATATGTGGTTAATGAAATTAATGTATTACAGATTGGTAAACTTTAAAACTGACTTACATTATTGGATTACATTTATTTGTTAAAATTGAAATAACTGTAGAGGTATCTATCCAAACTTGGTTATGAAAACTATCAATCTATAATGAGTTTGTTAATTCTATATTGGCTGACATTGCTTCCACTTTGAAAGCAATTATTTTAGCTCTTGTAGCTGTTAAGACTCACATTAATATTTTTGTGGGTTTGAAATTGCAATAAAATAGTCTATTAAAATGAGGACATTGTCAAAATATCCACCCAACCATATGACAGAATCATCTTACAATTTGCAATATTGTATGCAATGAGACCCAGGAAGAAGCCCTTTTCAACATGATGCCCACCTTTAGGAACATCATCTCCCTGTAACATAGATTGGTTTTGTCCTTCTGACTGGCTCGGAAGACCACACTGTTTGTACTGGAGAGCCTTTTCAGTGGTTCCATTAAATGTGATGTATTGATTGCACTTGCCCATCTGTGTTAATATGCTTTTAATGATAGTTTTAGTGGGGTTGTATGCTTTTATTAAGGGACGCGGTGACTCAATGGCTAAGACGCAGAGCTTGTCGATTGAAAGGTCGGCAGTTCAGCAGTTCGAATCCCTAGTGCCATGTAAGGGGGTGAGCTCCCGTTATTTGTCCCAGTTTCTGCCAACCTAATAGTTTGAAAGCACGTAAAAAATGCAAGTGGAAAAATAGGGACCACCTTTGGTGGGAAGGTAACAGTGTTCCGTGCGCCTTTGACATTTAGTCATGCTGGCCACATGACCACAGAGACGTCTTCGGACAGCGCTGGCTCTTCAGCTTTGAAATGGAGATGAGCACCACCCCCTAGAGTTGGGAACGACTAGCACATATGTGTGAGGGAAACCTTTACCTTTATGCTTTTGTTGTTTTTTTATTTATATTGCTTATTGTTTTGTTATTATTATGGTTTTTCACACAATCAGCCAGTCAGTTAGAATCCAGACTCTTTAGACTGGTTGTGGCACTTTTATGCATTTTGAAATCTTTCCCAAGGACCCGGGCTAGACAGATGTTGTTCAATGTTGTTAAAAGTATCATTGCGGGATGTAAGCTGTTCCAAGTAAAGCTACTTTTTACAATTAATTATGATTTTGTTAATGCTGATGACATTAAAGTGTCATCTGGACACTTCCAGAAGTTCTGGAATTATACCAAGATACCTATTACTATTGTTACTATCTTGGCTTTCTTTTTCCAGTCATTGTTCCAATTCTATTTGCAGAACTTTATATTTTGTGATTTTCTCCAGTTCTTTCTCTTCTCTTCTCTTCTCTTCTCTTCTCTTCTCTTCTCTTCTCTTCTCTTCTCTTCTCTTCTCTTCTCTTCTCTTCTCTTCTCTTCTCTTCTCTTCTCTTCTCTTCTCCTCTCCTCTCCTCTCCTCTCCTCTCCTCTCCTCTCCTCTCCTCTCCTCTCTCCTCTTCTCTTCTCTTCTCTCCAGGTATTATAATGTCCACTCACCAGTTAATACACAGGACTGCCTATTTGGTGAAGTACTCATATAAATCTATTTTATTACAGCTGGTCTTGAGAGACAAATATGATTTCCGTTCCTTGAATATGGTAAAATAGTGTTATACTGTTTGTAAAACTCAACATGAACAGGTTAAGATCTTACTGGTCTTTAAGATCCAAACACACAGGCATCCTGTTCATAACATGCCTGATATAATAGTTATTGAAAAGAAGGAAGTCTAGTTCATTGATTTTGCTGTTCTGGGCAATGCTGAGATTGAGGAAAAGCAATTGGAAAAAAAATGAAATATCAGATTTGAAGATGAAAGGTGAAGCTTATGGAAAAAGAAATCTGTTATTATATCAATTATAATTAGAGTCCTTAGATACATAAAGTCGTCCTCAAAATATTTCTTGCAAGCATTGAATTTTTAAACCTGAGCAAAACTAATTTTAGAACAAACAAACAAACAAAACCACCATGCTTGGAATTGCCTATATTCTTAGAAACTACTTTAATAATTCTACAGTTCTTGGTTATGACTTGAATAATTAACTTTCCACTCATCATAGACTGGTACTCTTACTTAAGGTGACCAGACGTCCCGCTTTTGGCGGGACAGTCCCGCTTTTGAGCAATTTGTCCCGCGGCGTTTTAAAAAAGTCCCGATTTTTCATTCTGCCTCCTGGTTCCCGGCTGCCTCCTGAATCCCCGGTGATGGCTAGAGGGAAAAAACCTGTTTAAACTCTTGCCGCGGGGCTTCAAAGGGCCGCCCTACGTTAATTAGCTCGGCTTCCCCCTCTCAGCTGATTTGCACAGGGCTCTGCTCTTGCTAAATTGCTCAGTTTTTTTTCCTCTTTGTGCAAACCAAGCTCAAAACGAAAGTGAAAGTAAAACAGGCTGTTGGCTTTGCGGTTTGCTTGCAACGTTGGAAAATTAGGCAGCAGATTTATTTTCCTTTTCCTCACCAAAAAAGGTAAGTGCAAACAATGGAAAATTATTTAGGGCAAAAGAGGAGAGTTCAAGATTTTAAAACACAAAAGAAAAAAAAGCTCTTTTTAACTAGGGAATTGTAATAATTGAGATATTATTAATTGTATACTGTGTTGAAAGCAGAAATGGTTAAGTTGTGGTTTGGAGGAATATATGGGGGAAATTATTTGGTTTATTATTATTGGTAAGTATAATTAATTGATTTGTAAGAAATTGGATTGCATGGAAATAATTGGAATATTCATGTTCATATTGATTAATATACAAAAAAGATAGTTATATAACTAATTGATTTATATTAAAATGTTGAATTTGTATTAAACAACTGTATTACATAATTACATAATTAACCAATGTGAGGATGGATATAAAAATAGATGACAATGGGAAGAGGTATAATATAGAATAGAAGGGAAAAATTGAATTTGATTAAGATTAGAGATGAGGATGAAGGGTAATATTGGTTTTTTAAAAAAATAGATGAGGAATAAATATGGCAAAAAGGAAATATAGAAATTGTAAATTTAATTGAAATGACTAAACACTGTTTAAATTTGTGAATCAGCCAAATATTCTGTTCAAAGAAAATACATTGTATGTATGTGTGTTTCTAATTATTGCTATTTATTCATATTTGTTCTCTTTTATTCTTTAAAGTTTAACAATTCATTCTTTATCTTAATATCTTTATATTTGTTTGGGGTTGGCTTTCTTCCCTTTCATCTTTTTTATTGTACAGCAATCTTTCTCCTCAAACCTACCACCTCTCTTTTCTTTCCTTCTTACTTTCTCTTCCCCCCCTCTTCTTCTCCTCCCTACTTCCTCTTCCTTTCTCCTTCTCCTCCTCTCTTCCTCCCTCTCTTAACCGTCACTCCTACTCTAATTTCCCTTCCCTTCCTTCATCCCTCTCAATTACTGTATCCTTTTATGAATATGGACTACTCAGAGGGCTGAAAAAGTTATTTTTGACTGGTCCTCGCACTTTTGACCAGTCCTCGAACTTACGACTGTCCTCACATTTTACATTTTTGCCCTATCTTGTCATCATGGTGAAGAGAAGCAGTTGTGAAATGAGTGACATGGTTGTTAAGAATGCTGCATGGGCATAAATGTGAGGATGGTCATAAGTGTGAGGACCAGTCAAAAGTGCGAGGACCTGTCAGAAATGACTTTTTTCAGCCCTCTGGTTAGTCCTTTTGTGCATATGGACTACTCAGAGGGCTGAAAAAGTTATTTTTGACTGGTCCTCACACTTTTGACCAGTCCTCGAACTTACGACTGTCCTCACATTTTACATTTTTGCCCTATCTTGTCATCATGGTGAAGAGAAGCAGTTGTGAAATGAGTGACATGGTTGTTAAGAATGCTGCATGGGCATAAATATGAGGATGGTCATAAGTGTGAGGACCAGTCAAAAGTGCGAGGACCTGTCAGAAATGACTTTTTTCAGCCCTCTGGTTAGTCCTTTTGTGCATATGGACTACTTAGAGGGCTGAAAAAGTTATTTTTGACTGGTCCTCACACTTTTGACCAGTCCTCGAACTTACGACTGTCCTCACATTTTACGTTTTTTTCCCTATCTTGTCACCATGGTGAAGAGAAGCGGTTGTGAAATGAGTGACATGGTTGTTAAGAATGCTGCACGGGCATAAATGTGAGGATGGTCATAAGTGTGAGGACCAGTCAAAAGTGTGAGGACCTGTCAGAAATGACTTTCCAGCCCTCTGAGTAGTCCCTATACACATAGCCATGGCCACCCGGTCACATGACCAGCTAGCCACGCCCACCCAGTCACATGGCCTCCAAGCCACGCCCACACAATAAGCCACGCCCACAATGGTGTCCCTCTTACCAATGTTAAAATCTGTTCACCTTACCCTATACACATAGCCACGGCCACCCGGTCACATGACCAGCTAGCCACGCCCACCCAGTCACATGACCAGCTAGCCACGCCCACAAAATAAGCCACGCCCACAATGTCCCTCTTTACCAATGTTAAAATCTGGTCACCTTACTCTTACTGTAAATTCCCTCCCCCACCTAACAATGATAATGATGCACCATCTTGATGTGCTTGTGGGGCTTGTGTGCTCTGAAAAAGATGAGACGTGTGCCAGACGTTCAATCATACTGGATGGGCTCATCAGAAGAGCCAACATCTGCCTCTCCCAGGTCCTTGGAAAGAACTTGATGGGTGGATAGAAATGCAGAGCCAAGGCTAAATCTATGGTTCACAGTGCAATCAACTATAACAATTTCAATCAATAGTGAGGAAAGAATTTTTAAAAATATTCAGGTGTGATTGGAGCAGATTTATGGACTTTTAGGTTCTACCTGTTCTTATTAGGAAGAGAGATTTAGAAATGTAAGTCATGAATCAAAAACATTCTAAATACCTTGTTGGGCTTCCTTTAGATTTTTAAAAAATATCTTCACATTTTTAATGAGTTTAGGTCAATTTTGTATTAAAATACATGCAATTTCTATTGCCTTCCTAGCTCTGTCCCTTGCATTTGAAACTATAATAAAATTTCAACTTCAAGATTGGGCACAGGGGGAGATAGATGCAGTGGGGGGGGGGAGGAAAGTGTTCTTCATTTCATAAAATGCCTGAAGCATAATCTCACTGTCACTATTTTTCATTGTAAATGATGAAGTTGAAAATAGAAGTTGTATTTAATATGAGGCTACTGACTCTATCTTTTTTACGTTTCAGTAACTGGGTAAAATCTGCTTCCTCCAAGGTTTTTTTTAGGCTGTGAAAGTCATTATAAAATGTAAATGCATGCATTGTGAGCCAAATTTGAATTACAAATACATTGTCTGGAGTGTTGTCTGAAAAGTATGCACATTCTGTTCATCCTTAACTAACATCCTATGGCTATGCATAAGATTTTGTCATAAAATGGTTTGCAATATTTTTGGTAGTTTTGTCGAAACTAAAAAAAAAAAGAAATATAATTTTTTAAAAACTTGCTCTAGGGTAAGCAAGTGTACCTTTATTTCAGAATTACCCAAGTGTGAATATTAAAATTATACATTTAAACTACTACAACTCTTGAACATTCTGGATTATCATGGGTGTAAAGGTACCAGAAATGCAATAGTTTTTGCTCCACTTATATTATTGCAAGATGCAAACTTCATTAGCTTTGATAATTAACTTTACTTGGCTAATCTCTCAGCCTTTTCCAACAGAAATCATGCAGGTGGCTGCTTCTAATATGTGTCCATAAAATTATTCCAGTTTTGTAGCATGCATATTTATTTATTTATTTATTTATTTATTTATTTATTTATTTATTTATTTATTTATTTATTTATTTATTTACTGGTTCGATTTATATGCCTGCCTTCTCCGGAGACTCAGGGCGGCTTACAATGCGTTAAGCAATAGCCTTCATACTTTTGTATATACCTGCTTAGTAGGGCTTTCGCCCCCCCCCCAAGTGGTGTTCTTTTTTATACAAAGTCAGTTTATTGCCCCCACAATCTGGGTCCTCATTTTACCTACCTCAGAAGGATGGAAGGCTGAGTCAACCTTGATCCTGGTGAGAGTTGAACTCGCAGTAATTGCAGGCAGCTGGCAGCTAAGTGCTACTTAACAGCACTTTAGTCCGCTGTGCCACCAACTAGATATTGATATCTAGTGAACAAAAGTGAAAACATATGGTGATTTTGTGATTATCCACTTACTGTTAAGTGAATCCAGGTAGTTTGTAAAGCAGGGTTGGAGGACTTTTGTCCTGAGATACTTTAATTTATAACCATTGGCAAATTCATGAATAGTGAAGGGCGTTTAGAACTGTAGTTTGATGACATTCATAAGTGTTCTTAATTATTAAAGGATTGCTGTGGAAGTAAATGTTTTGGGAGGAATTTGTTTGTTGCCCAACAAATATCAGCAGCTCCTATTAAAATATTGTGAAAACATGTTATCATTTGTTAATGATGAATATGTTAATGAATTCTGCAACCTCTATCTTTATTGTATTTTTAATAAAGATCTATTTTAATTAGGTCCTGCATATTTGGCAGTTGTTTTGACCTGCGAAGTTCATACATTTGTTTTAATCATAGAGGAAGGGGAACTGATTTTCTATTCTAGTCTTCTACTTTCTCATAGGATCCAATCTGGGTCAATCACCAGGACCAGTGGTTTCGTCTTCTGAGCTTTTGGACTTGTACCGGACCCCATCTTCAAGGAACTTCTCTTTAGTGGAGTGAGTGCTTTGGGCTGTTCTGTGTATGGTATGTACATGGTGCCTATTGTATGTGGCTTTTTAGATTTTGATTGGGGTATTGGTGGCTGGCTATTAAATTGTTGGCTGTTGTTTGCTTCTTCTGGCAAGCCCTCATCTCCTAAGTACTTGATAAGATGGTGGTAAATCAGCACTCTTGTTGACTGATGAGGGGCCTGTTTCTTCAATCACTTCCTTGGCTGTTTTTGTGCCTGCTTGTCCAACAATCTTAGTAGCTGCAGAATTAAATGTGTGGCCTTGTTTTACCTTCTCACTCAAGAGTGCTTGTGAATATGTTATACAATACATCAATGGATCTGTGGAGATTTGGGGAAGGAAAAGGGTGGGCACAGTCTCATTTTTCTCTGCAACTGAGTAAAAGAAATAGGGAACCCCATTACATACTGTAAGTCTCCATGTCTGTGGTGCTTTAAAAGACTTGAGCAACCAGTTTTCCATTCATCAACAATCTGCAAAGACAAATTAATCATTATGATCATCATGGGGCATTTCAAATTTGCAATTTATGTAAAGAGTATTTTGGAAGTGAGAAAAAAAACTCAGGATTTAAAAGAAAAGATACACTGCTGATTTTCAACACATAAACACCCACACGCACAGATTACTTGAAGTATGGGACATTTTACAGTACAAAGAAAACATGTACAATAAAGAATTTTCACTGTCAAAATTCCGCTGCTCAATGGAATACATTCATTCTGAGGAATTTTTGATTTGAAAGACAATGGGTATTTTATTTACTATTGTTTCCCAGATCGATCTTACTATTATACTGGCCTATGTGTGGAAGAGAGCTGAAAAGCCATTTTTGGTTCACACAGTACATTGTGTGAGATAGGAACAGAAAAAAAAAGTCATTGTGGAACAGATGAATTAATTTAGTAGCTTAGGATGTAAAATCATTAGTTAAGCTTTATGTACATTCACAAACAGGTAATCATCCCAATATCTATCTAGATCTCAGAGATTGCACTGCCTTTGAATATTTACTGTGCCATAATATGTCAAGAAAAAAGTATTGTATAGCATACAGTCTAATGCATTGTTGAATTATTCTTTTTCATTGCATTAAAGTATTACTTGAATTTTCTATATTGGAAAAGTAAATAATTTCTCCATCATAATTTATGTCCCATTATTATTTCCTATATTTCTTCCCAACCAATTTCTTTCAAGGCAGACTTTCCCATAATGATGCCACCTAGATGCCTGAAAGTTTGCAAGGGAAAGTCACAAGTAGGAAGGGGAATGGCTATTATTCGATCTCAAAGCACATTCCACAAGGATTCAACATGAGTGATTTAGAGCAGCGTTTCTCAAACTGCTTTTTAAGGTATGAAAACTTCAGCTCTCAGAATTCTTCAGCTTAAAATTGCTGAGGTGGACAAACACTGATTTAGAGAATCACCCAACCATCATTGTGCCAACAGAAATCTTGTACCTGCACTAAACATTGATTGCATTTAAAAAAATATTGCCAAATCTTAGGCAAGATAATTTGGGGTACTGATTATGATGCTGGTATAGAAATCAGAAGATTGTGAGTTTTAGTTCTGCCTTGGGCATGAAAGTTAGCTGGATAAATTTGGGCCCATCATTTTCTCTCAGCCTAACTCTCCACAGTATTGTTATTGTGTGTAAAATAGGAGGAGGAAGGAGTGTTATGTATGTTCACTGCCTTGATTTACTTATAAAATAATAAAGCCTGGAAAATAATTAACAAATCAATCCTGACCAGCTCAAGGTTGACTCAGCCTTCCCACCTACCAAGATTGGTAAAATGAGGACCCAGATTGTTGGGAGCAATATGGTGACTCTGTAAACTGCTTAGACAGGGCTGTAAAGCACTGTGAAGTGGTATATAAGTCTAAAAGCTAGTGCTAAGTGCTATATTTCCTGAACCTAAACAGTTATTGCCCTGATGTTTGGTCCATTTTCTATTTTCTAAATTGCAGCATCTTATGACTTCTGCTTAGGATCTGTCATTTTTATTTGTTTGGATCCTTCTTTTGCTATTTTGATATTTTTGGCTGGCTTATGATTGTTCTTTCGGCATAGCATTTCTAGATTTACATGAACAACATTGCAGTATGAGTGCTTGGACATAAAAAAATCTAAGCTGTTTTAAATATATATAAATAATCTATATTCAGTAAGGTGAGAAGAAAGAAGGATATACTTAGTGAAAGAATATGCTGATATGCTGATTTAGCTCCAAACTCTATTATTTTAAACAATGAGCCATGAATCAGAGACCAGACAGAAGTTCATTAATACTATTCATAAAACTTTACAGCAGGGTGTCTAACATTGTCAACTTTTGACCACTGGATTTCAACTCTCAGAATTCCCCAACCAGTCATAGTGGTTGGGAAACTCTGGGAGTTCAAGTCCATAAATCTTAAAGTTGTCAGGGTTGGATATCCCTTCTTTACAGCATTTTTACAATAACTTCCCATTATACTTGTCTTATATGAACCCAAGCAGCCTGCCAAATACATTAATATTTTATGAATTTAATAAGCTACTTTGCAACTCAGTGCCAGAAATTTCTCAAGGGAACTATCTCCTTTTGGGTAATGATCCTTCTTTACTATTTTATTATTATTTTAAGTGTAACAATCATGTCACAATCCCACAATTGTAGGATATTTTATAATTGAGCTAATATATTTGCTGGAGTTTCTGTCCACTATAACTACATTTTTTAAACTTGCTAGGTTTTTTTTAAACTGCTCTAATGAAGTCCCCCCCCCATCTACTGATTTCAGATTACTAATAAACTGCTAGAGACTTTTTTTTTTTTTTGGCAATTTGGACTTGTACTCCATTCTTAAGATTTCTTCTTCTACAGGCTATATCAAGATATTATTTATTTTTTGCACATAATCTATCCATTTTTTCCATTCCCATTCATAAGTCTCTTGTGAGCGATCTTTTAGGTATGCTGAAATCTTCGCCATCTCCACAAAACTGGCCATCTTGAAAGTCCATTCTTCAATAGTGGGTAAAGCTGCATTTTTCCAATATTTACCTATCAATAATCTCGCTGCTGTTATCATGTACAATATCAACTTAGTTTCATCCAGTGTAAAACCCTTAACTATACCCAATAAAAACAGTTGTGGAGAAAATTGAATTTTTTTCTTCAAAACATTCTGCATAACCCACCATATTTTTATCCAAAAAGCCTTGACTTTCTTACAATTCCACCAAACATGATAATATGTAGCATCTAAACTATCACATCTCCAACATTTTGGCTGAACATTAGGATACATATAAGATAATTTCTTGGGATCTAAATGCCATCTGTAAAACATTTTATAAAAATTTTCCCTCAAATTCTGCGATTGTGTAAATTTAACATTCTGAACCCATATTTTCTCCCATGTTTCCAACGTTATTGGTTCTGCAAAATTCTGTGCCCATTTAATCATACAATCTTTAACCAATTCAGTTTCTGAATCCCTTTCTAACAAAACATTATATAACCTTTTAATATGCATTGGACCTTTCTCTTTTATATGTCTAACCAATTCTTCCTCATGCAACATAATACCAGTTTTTTGGTCCTCTTTCCATCTCTGTTGAAGTTGATTATATTGTAACCAGGTTAAGTTAATCCCTTCGTCCAACAGTGTCTCTAATGTCTTTAGTTGCCATCTGCCCGCATCTGTAAAAAGAACTTCTTTATATAACCCCCCCCCCCGAGTGACATTATATTTGTATTCCACATGATATGACCAAGATCCAACCATAACGGTATTTTGTAATCCCATTTAAATCGGTGCTTCTTCCAAACTCTCATCAACGAATCTCTAAGTATATGGCTTTTGAACACTTTATCCACTTTGTTTTCATAAAATAAGTAAGCATGCCAACCAAGATCCAAGTCGAAGCTTTCTATGTTCAATATTCCAGTCTTTTTCCTTCCAAACCAATCGCTTGCTTGAGTCAGAGCTGCTGCTTCATAATATATCTGTAGGTTTGGAAGTTTAAGGCCTCCCCTCTCTGGAGCATCTTGCATAATTTTTAATTTCACTCTCGGTTTTTTCTCATTCCAAACAAACTTATTCATTCCACTTTGCCATTCTTTCAGTTGTTTATCACTTTTAAGCACCGGAATCATTTGAAACAGAAAAAGAAATCTTGGCAAAATGTTCATCTTAACTGCTGCTATTCTTCCAAGTAGCGAAAGCTGCAACTTTTTCCAAGTCTCCATATCTTTTCGAACATCTCGCCATAACACCTCATAATTGTTTTGAAATAATTTCATATTTGATTCTGCCACCTGAATTCCTAGATATTTAACCTTTGGTACAATCTCAAAACCTGCCATCCTTTCAAGTTCATGTTTTCGATCTTGTGTCATATTTTTAACTATCATCTTAGTTTTTTTCTGGTTCAGTCTAAATCCTGATACTGTACCATAATCTTTTATAATGTCTTTCATCTGGATTATTGATTCCATCGGCTGTGAAAGGGTAACAACCAGATCATCTGCAAATGCCCTTAGTCTGTAATCCTCTTGCCTTATCACTATACCTTTCAAGTTGTTCGAATCCCGTATTATATTCAACAAGACTTCTAGTGTTAAAATAAATAACAAAGGGGATAACGGACAACCTTGTCTTGTTCCTTTCTCAATATTAAAATCTGTTGTTAAATTTCCATTAATAATAATCTGTGCCTTTTGCTCTTGATAAATTGCTGATACCGCTTGTATAAATTGATCCCCAAAGTCCATCTTTTTCAAAGTCTTTAGTAGAAAATTCCAATCCACTCTATCAAAGGCCTTCTCCGCATCCAAAAAAACCAGCACTGCAGGGATCTGTTTATTCTTCTCAAGATATTCCAATAAATCTATAACTTGCCTTACATTGTCCTTCATATATCTGCCCTCTATAAATCCCGCTTGATCATCATGAATCACCTTTTGAATTACTGGCATCAACCTGTTGGCTAGTACTTTTGCATAAATTTTATAATCATTATTCAAAAGAGATATTGGTCTATAATTCTCCGGTTTTTTTGGACCTGCTTGCTCTTTTGGTATCAAAGAAATATAAGCTGTTTTCCATGATGGGGGTATTTTACCCCCTTGTTGTATATTGCAAAATAAGTCTCTAAGTTGTTCCACCATTTCTGCTTGCAAAGTTTTATAATACACTGCAGTCAGACCGTCTGTTCCCGGAGCTTTGGCAGTTTTCAGTTGTTTAATTGCTGCAATTATTTCCTCCACTGTTATAGGGTGATTCATTCTTTCCTTTTGTTGATTAGTAACTTTTGTAACTCTTTTATTTTCTAAATATTTTTCTATAAGTCCATTCTGTATATCATCTTTAGCATATAGTTTAGTATAATAATCTACAAAAGCTTCTTTAATTAATTTTTGTTGATAAATTTCTTTCCCTCCAATATCAATACAGTCGATAGTCCGCATACTCTGTTTCTTCCTTAATGTATAGGCCAGCCATCTGCCCGGTTTGTTGGCATTACAGAATGTATTGTGCTTTGCGTATTGTAAGTTTGTTGCAACTTGATCCGCCATAAGCATTTGGAATTGATCTTTCAAAAGTTTTATAGCTCCACGTATTCTTTCATCTGCTGGATTTTTGATAAGTAACTGTTCTTTTTTCTTTATTTCTGCTTCAATTTCTAATCTTTTCTTTTGTCTATTCAGTTTATGTTTAGAATTCATATGAATGAGTACCCCTCTCATATACGCTTTACTTGCATCCCAGACAATTTCAATAGGGGTACCCTTGTTCAAGTTAATTTCAAAAAATTCTTTCATCTGCTTCTTAAGTTCTATTATATTTTTTTCATATCTAAATAAATTTTCATTTAATCTCCATGATCTTCTCTCAATTTTTCCAATCTCAATTTCTATCCATACTGAGCTGTGATCAGATAAGATTCTTGGAAAGATTTTAGTTCTTCTTGTTTTAACAAGTAAATCATTTGATAATAAAATGAAATCAATCCTTGAAAAGGATCTGTGTCTATCAGAGAAAAAAGTATAGTCCAAATCTTTTGAATTGTATATTCTCCAAACATCTTTTAATTCCAAATCTTCTTTCATGTCAAAAAAAGTTTGTGGTAGTCTAATCCTAGACTTCGCCAGACTTTTTTTATCTAATTTAGAATCAATTATTCCATTCCAGTCTCCCATAATCAAAATAGATCTATAATCCCACTGCAATATTTTAGTATGCAAAATTTTATAAAAGTGATCCTGTTGTTGGTTAGGAGCATAAATTCCAATCACAAGAATTTGACCAAGTACAGTATGCAGTTCAATTGCTACAAACCTACCACCTTCATCCACTTCTATAATTTTAGCTGATAATCTTTTGTTTATATAAATAACCACACCATTCTTTTTTTCCAAATTTGAAGCTATAAAATGTAATCCTAATTTGGAGTTTATCAAATATTTTTGATCTTGCGTTCTAATATGAGTTTCTTGTAAACAAATTATATCATTATTAAATTGTTGCAAATATGTAAATATTTTCTTTCTTTTCTGTAGTGAGTTCAGACCGTTCACATTCCATGACAAAAACTTAACCATCATGCAAACTTTTTTGAAGCAACGAGCAGAATTGCCGGATGTCTTCCGAGGCCACCGACTTTGCTCTCCCCATGGCTTCACTATATTCTGTAGTACTCTTAGCTCCTTTTTTGTATTGTTGTGCCTTAGCTCTTTCTTGCAATTGTTTTTCTTTGAGTTGTTTTGAAACCGCACGAGTTATTCGCTGGTCTTTAGCTTCAGCCATACGAGCTAGATCCAAAGCCACATCTCTTGTAGTCAAAATTGGAGAGGATTCTAACAGGGGCTCCTCCAGAAAACCTCCTGTAGCACCCTGCGCTTCTATTGGATCTAATTCAGCCTGCTTAAGCTGCGCTTCCAACTCTTGCTGGGGTTGCTTCTCCTTGTCACTCTCCTTTATCTCCAATACAGTAGATGAACGTGGAGATGGTGATCTCTCCTTAAAAACAGTATGATAAAAATGTTCCGCCTTTTCAACAGTATTCAGTCGATATCTTTCCCCATGATACTTCAAAATTATACCCATTGGGGCATCCCACCAAAATGGTATCTCTAATTTATTTAATTCCTTTACTAAAAAACCAAAGTCTTTTCTATCTTTCAGCATCTTTGGAGGTAATTCTTTATAAATTCCAACTTGAGTTCCCTCCACTTGCACAGAGGAAAGAAAAGATTTTTGCAAAATATCATTTCTCATTCTTCTGTCTGTAAAGTATATCACCACATCTCTTGGTAGTTGTCTTTGTCTGGCCACCCACGAATTCACTCTGTAAATTTTGTCTATTTTGTAAAAAATCTCATCAGAATTAATTTTTAACAACACAGCCAAGGCATCAGCACAAACCTGTCTCAAATCTTGCCGGTCACTCTCCTTAATACCTCTAATTCTTATAGCAAATTCCATGGACCGGAATTGCATCATCGTAATCTCGTCTTCGACTCTCTACATTTTATTATCCACATCAGCAATTTTAAAATCAGTATCTTTTATTTTAACATTGACTTCTGATTTAAAATCTTCCAATTTAGAGTCCACTTTAATAATAATTTCTGACAAGCCAGAAACCACATCTGATAATTTATCAGTCACCTTATCATAATTTTCTTTCACCAATTTTTTCACTTCACTAATTTCCTGCTTAATTTCTTGTTGAGATTTTTGAAATTTATCATCCATTTCCTGTTGAGATTTTTGAAATTTATCATCCATTTCCTGTTGAGATTTTTGAAAATTGTCATCCAAAGCCTGAGTAATAAATTTTTTTAAATTTTCAAAGTCAAACTGCTCTTCAGGCTTATGTGTGGGGGATCCCCCCCCCTGCTGCCTTGCTTTCCTGTTTTTTAGAAGCCATTTTGCCACGTAGGTTAGATTTTCTAAAAGGAGAAATCCTTTTTCCTTTTCCAACACCACAAAGTCCTCTAAAAAAATCCCCCAGTTTTAAAGCAAATTAGAAGTAGAATTAAACTGTGAGATCAACTTGTTTAAAAAGGGATTTTCCCCCCCTCTTCTCCTGTGCTTGCTACAAACAGCGCAACAATGTAACTTATTGGAATAACTTCAGGAAATCACTCTCCCTTTCAGCTTGTTAACTTGTTAACGCTGGAGCAGTGCCATCTTTTCAAGCCGCTTCCGCTCGTGTTATTTTTTAGTAAAATTGGGAAATCACAAAGAGAAAGAATACTTGCAGTTCCTTGGTTTGAGGGTTCAGGTTTTCTTTTAGTTGGTAAAATTAGTTTCAGTCAATTTTCGTGTTTGCTGCTACCGGCTTGCTCTGCAAAAAGCAGAGTCGTCCCACGCCGCTCGGAGTATTCACAAGTTGAAAGGGAGCCGCGCCTGTTTCCCCCCCAATAGCAAACTTCTGGGGGCTCACAGGGGCTCAACCTGCGCCTTGCTTGCTCTCTCCTTCAAATCCTGCAGATTCTGGAGTTTTCAAGCTGCTCCTCACGATCGAAGCGGCTCTACAAACGGCGGGGCTGGCGGTCCTTAAAAAGGCACCGTCTTCACCGGAGCTGGCAAAAACCGGAAATACCAAGTTAGGAAGTATCAAATTGTTTTTCATTGAAAGTTATATAGAAATAGAAATGTATGAATTGTGAAGAGGGAAAAAATTATAGGGGGTTTGAGGGGTTCAAGTTTTTATAAAAAAAAGGGGGGGATTTTGATGGGATTATATTCTGTGGAAGTCAGGGGGGGAGGGTTAGGGGGGGGTGGGGTGGGGTGGGGGGGAAAAAGTGAGGTGAAAATGTAATTGTAAAACTTTTGCAATAAAAAGATATTATTTATTATATTGAAAAAAAATAGATTCAAAAGCTTTACTAGTATTATCAATGTTTATTTGCAGAAACAATAAAATGTTCATGACAATTCCCAACTTCTGAAACTTTATATCAACATATATAGCTAATTTATTGTGGGGTTTTTTAAATACACCAGATATAATATTCTACATGTATACATGTGTGAATGTGTCACAGGTACAGTATCTAGTTATGCTGACCCAGACACAAGAGAGACATAAAAGAAATGGATCTTGGACAAGTGGTTTGTTTATACTTCCCTAAAATGATTGGGGAGATGCATTACTTATTAATTATTAAAAGCAATATGTTAATGTTTCCTGTATTCTATTCTATTGTTGCTCTGTACTATTACCATGATAATTACTCTTACAGTATACTATTGCTCTTTGAATATTATTACTATGGTAATGCTTATGCTATAGTCCCGTGATGGCGAACCTAGGGCATGGGTGCCAGAGGTGGCGTGCAGAGCCTTCACTGCGGGCACGCCAACTGTCACTCCAGCCCAGCTTCACCACGTATGCGCCGGCCAGCTGGTCTTCAGGTCTCTGCCACACATGTGCGGGGGGTGGAGCTCATGTGCAGGGGTGGGGCAGGGGGGCACATCTGTGGGGGGGTGCAGGTTGGTGCAGGAGGCCTTCCAGTCCCAAAATGGGGCACAAGTAGCCTTACATGGCCCCCCGCACCCTGTTTTGACTCCCAGGTTGGTGCAGGAGGCTTTCCAGGCCCAAAATGGGGCATGGGAGGTGGGGTGCATGCATGGGGTGGGGCACATGCACAGGGGTGCGCTTGCATTGCATTTTGGGGCGTTCTGGCAGGAATGTGAGCATTCGCACATGCATGCATGCGCTTTGGGCACTCAGCATTAAAAAGGTTAACCATTACTGCTATAGTCTATAACAGAAGTCCCCAATCCCCAGGCCATGGCCTGGAACTGGGTTGTGTGAGTGGTAGGAGAGCATGCATGAGAAGCTCCATTTGTGTGAGCGGCTGGACATACTCCCACTGCTTTCACAAATGGAGCTGCGCACATACATGGACTTCCCCGCAACTCACATTAAACCATCCCATCCCCACCACTACTGCTGCCGCCAGTCTGCAAAGTCAGAAAGGTTGGGGACCACTGGTCTATACTATTACTATTAAATATACTATACTTTATATATTCAATTACTATTACCTATTATTCTACTACAGTTACCTATATAGGAGCTGCAGTGGTACACTGGTTGGAATGTAGTACTGCAGGCTACTTCTGCTGCCTGCCGTCTGCCTGCAATTTGGCAATTCGAATCTCACCAGGCTCAAGGTTGACTCAGCCTTCCATTCTTCCAAGGTCGGTAAAATAAGGATCCAGATTGTTAGGGGCAATATGCTGACTCTGTAAACCACTTAGATAGGGCTGTAAAGCACTGTGAAGTGGTATATAAGTCTAAGTGCTATTGTTATTGCTTTATGCTATATTCTATAGCAGGGGTATCAAACTTGTGACCAGTGGGTCGGATGCATCATGCACTGGCCATGCCCACCCCCAATTTAGCGAAGGGGAAAAAAGTCATGATACATCATGTGACGATGTGAGTTGGACACCCCTGCTGTACAGTATTACTAGTATGCATAATGTTTCTTTCTTAAACTTGTTCTAAGACCCCTTTGTCTGAGATTTCTTCTTTTTCTATTAATGGACAGCATATACAGATCTCATACCTTTTCTATGTTGTGCTTCGCTGTGCTGTGCTGCTATACTTCTTTTCCTCTCCATTGGACTGTCCGCTTTTTCTGAAGGAAGGACACTTTATTTTGTTCTGCTGCTATACTCTGTTTGCCGGTTTGATTTGTCCAAAACATATATCCTCCATTCTACTTTCATCTCCCCAATGCTTTTGTCAAGGTTGTAGCTTTATTGACAGTTTTGGCCTTCTGATGCTGGGGAGAAGGCTCAAATGGGAAGAAAAGAAGGGAGCATAGTGCCTGCAATTTTACTAAACAGCTTACCTTTCCACAGTATATCTGTACAATAAACATATGTGTTGTCTGTATCTACACGTATAGCTATCTATCTACATATGTCACATTAAATATGCTAAATTGAATGCTGATTTGATGATAAAAGTGGCTTTTCTGCAAAAGAGATACAAAGCACAGCTGTGGTAGAATTTTCCTTGAAAATCTTATGCAAAAAGCTCCATTGAATGTGAGACAAGAAAATACAAATACTCTTTTATATCAATATTGCACCTAAGTGTGGCTTAGTAATCATGAAACATCCAACTGATGTTATGTATTCCATTTGGTGTTGATTTTCTAAGACCTGTTGATTTATTTATTGGTTGTAAAAGGCTGCTGTTCATTGTGCAAACACAATCCTGTTAAACTACTGCAAATCACTGCTGTCAGATCTTATCTAGCATGTGAGTAGCCTTGACTATGGCTTTTTTATGACACTGTAAAAGCTGAGTCACAAGAAAAGCATGAGTTTATGGACTTTTCTCCATTAAAGTGAAAATGTAGAGTTTTTATTGGTCTTTAGGCACAGATTATTAATGCCATAATGACATTAAGGAGTATTAAATGCAAATTTGCAAAGCTCCAAAGAGCTTTATTAGGGTAAGCAACACTTTTATTGAGCTAGTCTTTTAATGAAAATCTGGCTAAGTAATTCTAGATGGAGGCCACCACAGATGTTGTCTCATGCTTTCTCAATGAGCAAAAGACATAATGATAGGGATGGTGGGCAAACTTCAGTGCACCTCTTCTTTAAAGCTACTCCCTCCTCATTTATAGAATGTACAGTGTTAAACAGAAAGTTTCATTTCAGTCTTTCCTTGCGGAACTAAGAGCTATAATGTGATATATTCGCAATCCAAAAACACTCAAGGAAGAACTTTCCAGTTACTGCAGATAAATATGATTTGGTTTAGTTTCAAATTGGATTTGAAACCAACAAAAGATTCACTGAATATACTTTCTAATCAATGCTTACTGTTGCGATATTTTCAGGATCAGACTCAATAAATAATTTGAGAATTAAGAGTTCAAATATATCTCTCTTTATTTACATAAGGCATTCTATATTCACTGAATATTCACAGATAGAAGCGAGGAAGGGAAGTGTGCAGCTCCTTATATATACAATGGGTGGAGCTAGAAAAGGGAGTGGTGAAGTATGAATACATTAAGAAGTGAAGAATAAGTTAACCCCTGATATCCTGTTCATATACTATTTACATAATGGAGAATAAGGCATTTACTTGTGACACTTACATTATTAAAACTAGGATGTTTTGCCAGATATCCACATTGGTAGCCTTCTGTTCAGGAAACCTGTGGTTTACAAGAGTTTGTCACTTTAATTTGCATTACCTCTGTCTGCTACATAGTTAATTTCCTGTCACCCTGATAAAATCTGCTGATTCTCAGAAGAAATAAACCATCATGACATGTTTACATGGATGACATATATATTATTTATACCTGACAATCCAATCCTGCACATTTAGTCTATTTGCTATTTTTAAACATAAATGAAAAAGGGCCAATTAGCACTTTTATGAATAGGGAATACACATCATAAAAGGAAAGAAAGGAAAAATGAAAAGTGAGAAAGAACCTAATATACAGTGAAATTATACAAGTGCCCAAAATACTGTTTTATCGCTGGACAAAAACAAGGCATTTATACTTTTGAAAACAATAATTTAAATAGACTTTTGGCCTTTACATATCTGTGCATAACACACCATGCAGAACATTTACTTCAAGCAGTTTTCTCTGGGTCACTAGAGGCATCTGCATGCCTGAACAATATGAGCTGAGAATGGAAGAAACTCCGGAGCAATTTCTTTAAACAGGAAAGCATTTTGGGGAGCATTGCTTCACCAATCACAGATGCTGTTTCCCACTTTATTCTCTCTCACATCCAGACCTGCCAATTCTCTTTTGGTGGCAACACAGAAGTGCATATTCTAAAGAAAATATGCATAGAATTGCCATCAAATACTCTTTGTGGTATTTTTGTTTTAAAGAAGCCAGCCTCGTTTGTTCTAACTGATTTAATCTTATACATCTGAATGATAGTGAGAAGAAATTGGCATACTTTTTTTTCTGTCTTACCACCAAGCAGGAAAAAAAAAAGATGTTTTGTTTTTTTAAGCTTTTATTTATATTAAGAGTACATTGGAAATTTTCAGATAACTGGTAATACCTTGGTGGATTCCTCCCTGCCATATTTAGCAGAAATGAGATGGAAATCACTGTGCCAAGTAAAAGCAGATATATATTTAAGAACAAATATTAAAAAGAATTTGACATGAGCAGGTACCTTGAGCCAATTCAGCAGCAGGAAATAAAAGAAAATTGGAAGATTGGTTCCCTCACCAAAGACAAGAGAGAATAAAGTATCTTGATCAGCAAATCCTTACCTTCTCAGTCACTGTAGCCTTCAGCTCCTGAGAAAAAAAGATAGTTTAAAAAGGGTGACCTAGAATTGCCAAAATGTTTTATGCCCTCTTCTAGGCATTTGGCTTCTGTTTGTCCAAAGTGTTTGCTGAGCACTTATAGTACTTACTAGTACAAAACAATTTAAATGGTCTGCAGGCTTATATTTTACTAGTGTGATAATTAGGGTTGGACCTTAGGTTTAGACTTCTATCAGGGAAGCTGGTAGAAGGCTTAATTGTAATTCACAGTTTGTAGTAATTAAATTATATTCTCCCGTTTTCTTAGTGCTGCAATGTAAAATTGTCTCAGTGCAGCATAGGTTTCTAGAACTATTATTCTATGTGCAACAAAGCTTTCATTATTTACTTTTGCAGAATAATAGGGAAGAAGGGGACTGAATCCCAGTATAACTGAAACAGCAGTATATCTTGCTAGAGGTAGAGGATAGATAACCTGCACAGAACGAGAGGATTAACAGAAACACCTACCTGACTCCTTTGAAATAGGATAAGTGTTTCTTTCACATGGACATTGCTATTCTATTTATTCATGTGATTAATGTAGATCATGTAGACTCATTTGTTTGGCATCTTGCAATGGAACCTAAAGTGACATCTGCTTAGCTCAATGGTAGTATAAGTAAATAGTACCAGAGAAGCAATAAAACATGAAAAGCCATGGCAATTCTAAAGGTAAAGGTATATTTGGAAGTTTCATGGAATCTGGAAGACCATACATTTTCCATCCTTCTACATGGCATTATATCCTAAAGTCTCCTTTTTTACTGTTTTTTGAGTGGATCAAAATTGTCTCTTAATTGTGCTTCAAAGTTTATTAAAATTGGTACTTAGGATGACATTAAAATGGCCTTTTTTTCCTACACATTAAAAAGCGCATTTTTGTTTTTTTGACACAATTGCTAAAAATCAGTTTATTGCAATTTTGGCTGTTTCAATTTATTCCTGCTTGAAAATTTCCAGTTTTATGTATGATCCAAAACCATATTTCAAACACATAGCTAAATAGTGTGTTTGAGATTGTGAAACTCTTTGTTTGGTTCACAATTACATATTGTTACATATCCATTTGCCCTTTCCACACAAATTGAATATCAAGGGATTTTTTTTGGCTCTCTAAAGTAGAAAGTATGCTAAGTGCTAATGGAAGGGTTTTAGGAATTGCAGACATATAAAGGTCCAGATTTAAAATGCATGCAAACTAATAATGTAGGAAGTATCTACAACAGGGGTGTCAAACTTGCAACGACACATTGTTGTCATGTGACATATCACTTTTCTCCCCTTTGCTAAAATGGGTGGGCGTGGCCTGCATATAACACATCTGGCCTGTGGGCCATGGGTTTGATACATCTAATGATAGATGTACCATTATAAACATCAATTATAACATGACTGAGTCAACCAGCTTAATATTGTCAAATCCATGGCAAAAAAGGAACACAGAGATAGGGATAAGAGAATAAAAAATGATCAGATTTTTAGCAAATGTGCTTGTTCCAGAAGATTTCTTTTGAATTCAAAGCTTTACAAAATAGTCATAGGAAATATGAAACAGTGGATATTTCAAATGATAGATGTTAGATCAGGTGCAGGAACAGAAGACGTGACCAGCTCGATACATGTAACAAACTTTATTTACATAGTAACAAGTAAAAGAAGACTGCTGGCGCGCTGCCGGAGCTCTCCTTATATTCGCTCCCGGCAGACGCACCGCCCCTAGACAGGGATTCAAATCTCCCGCCCGATGGCTGGCAGCCAATCAGGGCGGATGCCCTTATATGGACATAACACTCCTCCCCCCTTAGTCTGAACTGTCAATCTCGTTTACAAAAGTCACGTAGTCGCGCAGGTACGTAGGACGCCTCGGCACCCTAGCTGACCTGCGCAGTCTCACTTGTTCTCCGTCTCCGACCTGGATGGACGGGGCTCTGTCGTCTCCGGGCTCCCTCTCCGGAACCGGGCTTGGTTCGGCTGTCGAGTGAGCGGGGTCACCCCCAGCGCCTCCGGCCGGACCGCAGACCTTGGGTGGCTGGTTCTGGTGGTCTTCTTCCTGGCCTGTGGATCTGTTTCCTCGTCTCGGTGGCTCGGTTCCGACCCGGGAAGAGCGTCTGAGTCTTGGTAAGTCCATCGTTTGCTCCTCCCTGGTCTCCCGGGCGCTGCGGTTCGGTTGCGGTTCGGCCTGGTGCCGGGTGGGTGGTGGTTCTGTTTGGTGCCCTCTGGACCGGCCCGCCGGCTGCGGGAGGTGCTGGCCCGTGTTGCGTTGTCCGACCTCGCAGGGGTGGTGTTGGTCTGCTAGGTCGGGCTGGCGTTGGTCTACCCTGTCTGGTCGGTGGTTGTCGACCTGGTCGGGCTGTTGTTGCGGCACTACCTCTGCGGGGCGGCGGAGGTCTCCCTTGCCGGGGTGGTGCAGGTCTACCTGGCCGGGTTGTTGTCGGCTTTCCCTTCCCCCTAGTCCCTGGTCTACCGTTGGGTGGTGCCTGGGGTCATCCGGGTCGGGGTGTTGTTTCCTGGCTGCCTCTTGTGATGGGCGGGGGTCCCTCTCGCCGGGGAGTCGAGTGCCACCCTTGCCCATAGGTTTGGGGGTGCCCGTCTTGGATGGGTCCCGGTCTACTCGCCTGGAACTGCAGTCTCCCTTGCTGGGCTGGCATGGGCTGCTGTAACTGGTGGGGTGCGCTGCTCCTCCTCTGGGCAGGTCCCGGTCTACCTGCGGGCTGGGTTGGTGGTCCTTGGCCTTGCCGTGCCTGGTGCCCACCTGGCTGGGTTGGTGGTGCCATCCCCCGTGCGGTTGGCCCCGGTCTACCTCGCTGGGCTGCCGGTGTGACAGCATTTGGTAGTGGGCTGGGCCAACCTTGTCGGGGTGGTGCTGCTCTGCCTCGCAGGGGTGTGGTAGGCCTACCTCGTCAGGGTGTTGTAGGCCTACCTCGTCGGGGTGTTGTAGGCCTACCTGGTCTGGGTGTGGTAGGCCTACCTCGCCGGGGTGTTGGAGGCCTACCTCGTCGGGGTGTTGTAGGCCTCCCTCGTCAGGCTGGTTTTCATGTGCCCCCCCCCACCTTTTTCGGAGTTGGTCGATGTGGCGTCTCGTGAACTGTCCATCTTCCAACTCAACGATGTAGGATTTGGGCCCGGTTGTGCTGGCAATTTTCCCCTTCAGCCACTTAGGAGAGCCGCTGAAATTCAGCGCGAAGATTGAATCTCCTTTGCTGAAGGCGCGAAGCGGGCGGCTGGCGGTTGCGGTCACTTCCGGGCTGTATTGGGGGTGCAGCCGGTCCAAGGGTGACCTCAACCTTCTGCCCATCAACAGTTCGGCCGGGCTCTTGTGGGTGGTGGCGTGTGGCGTGATGTGCTGTGTGAGGAGGAAGTTGTCTATGCGCTCTTGCCAGTCCCCCGGGCCCATCTTGGTGAGGGCCTCTTTGGTCAGCCGGACCATGCGTTCGGCTTGTCCGTTTCCGGCCGGCCTGTAAGGGGCGGACAGGGCGTGGCGGATGCCCAGTCCTGCCAGGAAGGACTCCATGGCCAGGGATGTGAGCTGGGGGCCGTTGTCTGAGACCAGCACATCCGGTAGGCCGTGTGTGGCAAACAGGCGGCGCAGGGCTCGGATGGTTGCTTCAGTTGTGGTAGATGCCATCGGCACCACCTCGAGCCATTTGGAGAAGGCATCTACCACGATGAGGAGGTGTCGCCCTTGCATCGGACCCGCGAAGTCAATGTGGATCCTCGACCAGGGGTTGCTGGGGGTCTCCCACTTCGCGACTTCGGATTGCGGCGGCGCTGGGCGAACTTCTTGGCACGGGTCACATCTGGAGATCCATTGTTCAATGTCTTTGTCCATGGAGGGCCACCAGACATAACTCCGTGCCAGGGCCTTCATGCGGACGATGCCCGGGTGCCCCTTGTGTAAGGTTTCTAGCGTCCGCCGTTGCAGGGTGCCAGGAATCAGCACCCTGTCTCCCCATAGCAGGCAGCCTTTGATGGTGGCCAGCTCCTCCTGTTTCCTTGCGAACGGGCTGAACCTTTCCTCTGGCTTTTCCGCTGGCCACCCTCTGAGGATCCAGGACTTCACTTGGCGGAGTGTGGGGTCCTTTTGGGTGTGGACGGCCACATCTGCGGATGACACCGGGCAGCTGGCGTCGTCATCAATGTGAAGTAGGTGGAGCGTGGGGGCTGGGTCCTCGACCGGCTTCCTCGACGGGCATCTGCTGAGGGCGTCAGCGTTCCCTATGGCTGTGCCTGGCTGGTGCACGAGCCTATAGGAGTAGCCAGCTAGGAAGATGGCCCATCTCGTCATTCTTGGGGACATGAAGGTCGGGGTTGGTTGGTCGCCTGCGAGGAGTCCCAGGAGAGGCTTGTGGTCTGTGACTATGGTGAAGCGTCTTCCGTAGAGGTATTCGTGGAAGCGCTTCACTCCAGCCACGATGGCCAGGGCTTCTTTGTCCAGCTGGCTATAGTTCCGTTCTGCGCCGGACATAGTCTTTGAAAAGTACGCGATTGGGGCTTCCGAGCCATTGGGCAGTTCGTGGCTGAGGACTGCCCCCACCCCGTAAGGCGACGCGTCGCAGGTCAGTCTGATGGGGAGCGTCTCGCTGTACTGGATGAGGACGCTTTTGGACGTCAATAGTCCTTTGATGGCCCGGAATGCCGCTTCCTCTTCCTGGCCCCACTTCCAGGAAGCCGATTTCCCCAGCAGGCGGTGGAGTGGCTCAGCAACTGTGGCTTTCTGTTTTAAGAAAATGGCGTAGAAGTTGAGCAACCCAAGGAAAGCCTGAAGCTCCGTTTTGTTTTTTGGGCTTGGAGCTTCATGGATTGCTTCCACTTTTGATTTGGTGGGGTGTATGCCTGTGCTATCAATGAGGAAGCCCAGGAACTCGACTTCCTGTACTCCTATGATGCACTTGTCCCGCCTGACCCTCAAACCCTTGTCCTTGAATCGCTGCAGGACAAGCCTGAGCCTTTCAAGGAGTTGGGGTCTCGAGTCACCGGAGATGAGCACATCATCGAAGTAAGGCACCACCCCTGGAACGCCTTGGAGAAGGCGTTCCATCATGGATTGGAATATG
This sequence comes from Pituophis catenifer annectens, assembly GCF_029215685.1. Classification (NCBI taxonomy): domain Eukaryota; kingdom Metazoa; phylum Chordata; class Lepidosauria; order Squamata; family Colubridae; genus Pituophis; species Pituophis catenifer. The sequence continues at coordinate 81,500,031 of NW_027256884.1, forward strand.
CCAGGGGCAGCGCTGACTCCAAATTGGAGGCGGTTACATTTAAATGCCCCTCTGTGCGTGACAATTGTCTGAGCCTCCGCCGTTTTGTCATCCACTGGCAGTTGCTGGTAAGCCTGGGCCAGGTCCAGTTTCGCGAAAATTGATCCAGATCCCAGGGAATGCAGCAGGTGTTGCACCACTGGGACTGGGTATGCGCTCTGTGCCAACGCCTTGTTGATGGTACAACGGTAGTCAGCACAGATGCGCACAGACCCATCATGCTTCAGTGGGGTCACAATGGGGGTCTCCCATGAGGCATGATCGATCGGTTCCAGTACGCCCTGGGCGATCAGCTTATCCAGCTGTTCATCTACTTTCGGCCGCAGGGCAAATGGAACTCGGCGGGGCTTGAGCCTGATTGGGGTGATTCCCTTGTCCAGATTAAAGGAGATTGGCCTCCCCACAAATTTCCCCAGCTTACCATCGAAGACTTCTTTGAACTCTTCGATGATGGAGTCGAGTTCGTCCCTGCGGATCTCGTGGATGCCCTGAAGTGAAAGTCCTAGAGGCTTGAACCACTCCACGCCCAGCAGGTTCGGTCGGCTGTGCTGCACGATGGTGATGGGCAGCTTTCCATCGAAGTCGTTGTACTTCACATGGATGGTTGCTCTGCCTAGGATGTCGATGGGGTTTCCATTAAAGTCCACAAGTTTGTCTTTCGGGGCTTTCAGCTGGGTCCTTTTGTATGCCGGTTTCAGCTGTTGTAGGTGCTGCCAGTCCATGATGGAGAAGGCGGATCCGGAGTCTACCTCCATCTTGCACGGAGACCCCTCTGCTAGCAGCGTCACGTGGAACTTGGTGGTCCCCTCGTCGCTTGTGTGAGCAATGGTGGTGGTCTGGTGCACCGTTCTGTTTCGGGGATATTCCTCCTCCCCGCGCCGGGACTGGTTTGAGGACCGTTTGGATGTCCTCTGGTTATCTTTGCGATTTTCCCGGAATCGCGGTCTGGGCGGCTCCGGGGCTGGGTCTGTGGCTCTGCAGGCCTCGGCGATGTGGCCCCTCTTCAGGCATCGGCGGCAGGTCGCGTCCCTCCATCTGCAGGTCGCTCTGGGGTGGTCGCCTCTGCAGCTGCCGCATCGCTCTCCGCGGTCGCCATGCGGTGGGGTTTCCCGCCTGGGAGGGCGGGACACCTTGTGGACGGCCATTTCCTCATCAGACTCGGATTGAGTGGTTGCCTCGTCCGATGAGGTTGGGCCCGACTTGTGGATCTTATGGATCCCTCTTGCTTTTACCATTGCAGCGGCTGCTTGTTCGGACGTTTCCGCTGCTGTTGCCTCGTCGAGGACGTCTTTAAGCGGAATCTTCTTCCTGCTGAGGAATTTCTTCTGCAGCCCCACATCTCGCATTCCAAACACAATGCGGTCCCGGATGGCATTGTCCACATTGTCGAACTCACAGTTGGCAGCGAGTTGGCGGAGCGCTGCCACGAATTCTTTGATTGATTCACCTTCCCGCTGGTTTCTTTGCTGGAAGGTGAACCTGTTTGCGATGGGGGTGCCTGTAGGTGCATAGTGCTCCTGTAAGACGTCCTGCAGGTCATTCCAGGACATCTCCTCGATGTCCCTAGGTGCCACGAGGTCCATCGCCATCTCTAAGACGTCCGATCCGCAATGAGCCAGGAAGAGGGCTCTTTTCCTCTCATCATCGAGGTTCTGGTATCCATTGCCTCGCAGGAACTGCCGGAATCGGACCATGTATGACCTCCACTTCTCCCGGGATGGGTCGAACGGGTTCAGCGCGGTCATCGGGGCTTGCGGGGTAGCCATTCTGGAAGTCGCTGTGGTGAGGTGACTTCAGCTCTTTGGGCGATCGTGCCGTGAGTCTTTCTCAGGTTCTCTTCTCTAGTCCTTCGTCGCCAGTGTTAGATCAGGTGCAGGAACAGAAGACGTGACCAGCTCGATACATGTAACAAACTTTATTTACATAGTAACAAGTAAAAGAAGACTGCTGGCGCGCTGCCGGAGCTCTCCTTATATTCGCTCCCGGCAGACGCACCGCCCCTAGACAGGGATTCAAATCTCCCGCCCGATGGCTGGCAGCCAATCAGGGTGGATGCCCTTATATGGACATAACAATAGAAATGCACTCCTACTCTTATGTCAGTATAATCGGGAATAGTCCAGATTTTACAATATTTTATTGTGCAAATATTTTAATTCCAAACTCTTGAGTTATAAAAATAATTTTATGAATACTTCTACTGGATCAAAATGTATTATTTCCATAGTTTAGTTTTGGCATGTTAGACCTACAAAAATCTGATTAAATTTAACATTAAACAGCTAAAGCTCATATGCTTACAACTGCATATAAGTGCAGCATAGAAATTGAGAGTGGTGAATGTGAGTACAATGGCCAAGAAATGGCAAATGGAACTAGCAGGAAAACTAAAGAGATAATTTCAAAGCAAAATGGAGAAAAACCCTTCTCTGTTGTATACTATCAAGGCTTGCTTTCAAGTCCAAATCAGCACCAGTTAATAAGATCAAATGGTCAGGGATGTTGTAGACCATGAGTTAAGCTCTTATCTCAATATGAAGATATATTGCCTTGAACAAATGACATTTTCCATTCTGTAGGACTGAGGCTAGAATCCTTTATATACAGCTTCTAGACATATCCACATGAGGATTGAGTACCAAATCTTAAGCAGCTGTAAGCCTTCATGATCCCATGGCATTGGCAATTTCTATGAAGTGAGCTTTGTGATGTAATGAAAAGTGTAAAAACACATGTTTGTTTTCTTTTCCTGTGACAAAGTAGCTCTGCAGAATTTGTAACTGATCTATTTCTGTTTGATTGAAGTTTTACCTCACTTCTAGCAGATCTTTCAAAACAAGTGCCAGCTTTATTTGTTGGCAGTAAAAATGACAGTTCCCATCTGTTGCATCCCTCTATTCCACCTGGAAAAAAATACAAAATTGCTTGGACTTTTTATTTCTGTTCCCCATCCCACCTTTTAGAGTGGAATGTGTATGTGTGTGATTTTGCTAAGTCTACTAAGTAGAAATGGTGGTAGGCAGGAAATGGTCCTAATAATGAGTTCTTGCTGATGAAAAAGTGGGCATTTTGTTTAAAACACCTCCTTTTCAACTGCCACTATAACTTATATTCATTAAAGGCATGGGAAAAGTATGAGATTGCATTATAGATGACATAGTATCTTGCCTTATTCACATCTTTCAGTCAATGGAATTTGAATATTACAGGAATGATAGATAGCATGATATACAGGCAGGCTTACATTGTTACAAATGCTCAGGTATGTGAGGGTATTTTTTTTGCATAGTATTAGACACACAGCATGTACTGAAAACAAAAATGGGGCCTGCCAGCAATTAATTTTATTTCCCTTTTTGTAAAGCAGAGGGAAGTTTATTTTTTGTTTTGCCAGGATATGAAGCAACTTAGGTGAAGCTCTGATAGAATGACTTTTGGGGGCCTATTCCTATTAGCTGGCTGGCAGGAGAACCTGATTAGCTCATTGTCTTCTCAGCGTGTTCTCAGCATTCTGATATCAGCAGGCAAGAGGATGATCAGCAGGAATACTTCAAACTGCTTTGGAGAGATTAGGAATGGAAATGGTGGATTTATAAGTGGAATGTGTGGAGCCATAACACGGGATGGAGTGGTAGGGAAGAATATTGACATTGTAATTCTTGTTTGTATTGATGTCCCAGACATTATCTAGATTGTGTGGGACTACAGCTCCCATAATTCCAAACAATAATATGTAGAATTGGGTGGTTTATATTCCAATACCATCTGGGTTACCAAAGGGCAGCAACTATTGCTATACATCTTTCTGACATTCATTCAGCCAAACTTCAAAGCACTCTAAATTGCAATGGATCTTTTTACTGGATAACATTGTATCCTTGCCAACATTCATGTAGATTTAATGACTGTTGTTCATATTTTTGTAAAAATGCCTCCCTATCTCAGACATGGATTATTTTCTTTTTCAAAAATAAAAAGCTTTTAAACTATCATGCTACAATCCACATGTTTCTCTCTAGCAAAATAGTCTTTTAATATTTAAGATCACATGATTAACACATCAGGCAGAGAAGAGGCTGAATTATTTAAGCTAATTTATCTAAAAGGAAAAAAAAAAACCTCCACTGCAGGACTTCCATCTGTCTAAAGTGGTAAATAGCCACCACCTGCTTCCTGTAAATGGTAGGGTAAGATTATTACTCAGTGAATGTCACAATTTCCATTTCAACAACCCCCCCTACTTTCAGCTGTCTTCCCTTCCACCAACAAAGTAATAAATCACCTGCTTCTATGGACAGTATAAATCCCCCATCTGAGTAATAATGATGGGAACAAAGAATCTGGGGGAAAAAAAATCCCATACTTGTATTGCTTTTTTTTATACAGCAGTGAATCTAGATGATAAAAAGGAATATATAATCATTGCCTAGATTGCCCTCTAAGTCCTTGGGCACGAGAAAGTCAATTGAGACTCCAGCCTGTCAGGCTATGACATCAGTGAGCTCTTTCCATCATACCAGTGGCAGCTTCCTACTGTTGTGTTAGTTTCAATGTGTGTAAAGGAACCCCCCCCCCCCCCCGTTTTGAACAAAATCTCACTTTTGAAACAGGGTGAAGTCAGAATCTTCAATGAAAGAATAAACTAACCATCCTATTGACTGTTAGATGGGAACCACATGATCTGTTTGGTCTCTGCAAGTATTTCAAGTCATACCTGAAATACTGTTTATGATCCTAGTAGCCATAAAATACTTTCTGCAAAAAGTGTGCTCTGTAATATTAAGGAGATTATAACTTTATTCCTTTTAAACCAATTCAGGTGTACTCTGTTGATTTTCCAATCGTTTTCTATGGCTCACTGTGAGCTATTCATAGTTCATAGAATGTATGAAATTAAATGGATCTAGTTTTTGACACTTCCAACTGCAACACTGTTCTGAATTGTACAGGCAGCAGAGATTTTGGAAGCAGAGTTCACAACCATTCTAACCAGTATCCATGACATTCCCAATTTTATACCAACATATATAGCTAAAAATTTTTGTTGTTTTATTAATGCAGATTTAGAGTTTTCAGTTAGGGGCAGGAAATTGTCAATTTCAGCAATCTTGGTCAGAAATAGTTCCAAAGAATCATTATCATTAAAATAATCATTATAATACTTAATCATTACATACATAATCATCAATACATCAATACATAATAATTAAAACAGGACACAGGAATCACAGGTCACTTCCCTTCTTAAATTAAGAAAACGTTCTAATCTAATGCAATACCTAGGGTACTGAAAAATAATCTGATGTTACATTTAATATGTATTCCTAATAGCATTGTAATTAAAGGATAAATAATGATTGAGGAAATTGTTACATTGTGGTGAATCACCTATGTAGCACTTATTAATATTTGGGAAACACTTTGATTTTTACCAATTTCTATACAGTATATTTATTGACTGTTAGTACTAAAATGTCCACATTTCATTAATATTATTATATTTTACCCCATTGAGGGAGGGAGGAAGGGAGGGAGAGAGAGAAGAGAAAGTCCACTCAAGACAGTGAACATACCTAATACGCCTTCCTCCTCCTATTTTCTCCACAACAAGAACCCTGTGTGATGACTTGGGCTGAGAGAGAATAACTGGTCCTAGCTGGCTTTCATGCTTAAATCAGTCTCCTAGCTTCTAGACCAGCACCTTAGTCACTCCACCAAACTGCCTCTCAAAGTAGACCTATATAGTTTATTTTTAAGGCAACTTCACTGCAATGTAAGCTTTTTAGGGCATCAGTGGAGAGTGAGTGGAAAAATAGACAAGAGGGAGATGAATGGGCAAGAATCAGAGATATAAAATTGCAAAGAAATTGTGGAAAAATACAGTCCAATGGAAACATTAAGTTCACCTTTCAACTACCAGGATATGAGCAATTGGGAATACTGAGATATAAAGAAGAATGGATTGTACTTTGCAAGAATGTGCTAAAAGTTACCAAAAAGATTGATGATATATACAGTAGTTGGCCAAGATTCAAGAGCAGCAGTAAGCACTTTGAGACTGCCAAAGCTATACGATCTGTTTGTTTCTAATCAATAAGAGGCTTTATTTTATTAATATTTTAAATGAAATTTAGAGGAACTTAATTTAGATGTTGGTGTCATGCTTAAATTGTTCAGCATGTATGTATGTGTGGGTGGGTTGGTGTAGATAGATAGATGATAGATAGATAAACAGACCTACCGATCATGTAGTAGAAGACTGATCACTCTGATCTTTATACACCAATTAAACAGAGTTGTTATTCCTTAACTTGGTACATAATAATTTTCTGTACAAAAATATTTGGGGTAAGAATGGTGCAGCCATTCCTTTGTCTCTCTATGGAGAGTTTATTTGCAACTCAACTTGAATCTTGTAAAGTTTCAGGTAAAAATATTGCTGATCTTTGATTTTTAATAAACATTGATTTAATTTTTCAAATAAAATGATTTTGGGCAATGAGGTTAGGAGTTCAGTTTTTTTCACTGCTTAATTTATTATGTATAGCCGCTTTGCTTACTGACAATGCAAAACTGAACATCAGCATGATAAAGTGCACACAATCATTTTAAAGAACAAATAAGCATATAAGAAAACAAGTGATTTGGGCAGTGGACAACAGATGAACATGGGGCACTACAGCCCTGTCTGAATCAACACACCCCATTAACGTAACACTAGTTATTGTTACACAACACAGGGGACCAGAACTCTTCAAATTGCTGACTACTTAAATGGAAAAGAAAATGACTAGAATAGAGAATGTCTTGGAGAGTTCTACTAGGACATTTATTGAACTAAATATTTACACATGCAATAGTATACAAGAGAAACATCAAATGATTTTCATCAGCAAAAACATAGGTATAGGTGGAAGAGTCCCTAGACTCTTGAATAACACTGAAAATGGATTCTAGAAATGAATATGGCAATTTCTGCTAAATTAAATTGGAAAGATAACAGGAGAAATATTTCAGATAAATTTTTGCTGCAGTGCACTGACTAACCTGGATAATCAAAACAGCTAATTTCACAAAATCATTGACCTTAAGGGTCAAGGCTATATTTAGTCTAATGCTTATGATAAAACAGGATCACTCAAATCTAATAGAATCGAAGTGGCAAACTTATAGAAATCTTAAGATATTTTTAAATTATAAAGTGGCTGAATGCTGCATTTTAAAATTTTTATTGGAATGTATTTATCTTAAATCTGAAAACAGTCTAGCCACATTTTTCTCTCTCTTTCTGTGTAAGCCTCCTATTCCCATCCCTTGTGTATTGCTGTATTGCGACATCACTTCAACCTTGCTCCACTTCCCCGCAACATTTCTGTGCAACACTCCAAGGTACTCTAAGCTTATCTATCCTGCATTGAAATGTATTAAGTGCAGACCGGCAATGATCGCAGTATGCTCTCCTAAAACCATTTACAAAGAAATACTGACTTCCTATATAAATCTAGATAGGTTTCTGGGTAGGTATGCCATCACTGTTTTCCCAGTTGAGTGTAAAATTGAGTGTATTAGCTAGCAGTTCTCGTCCATTGATTATTTCATACTTCTCTCTCTCTCTCTCTCTCCCTCTCTCTCTCCCTCTCCCTCCCTCCCTCCCTCCCTCCCATATGTGTGTGTGTGTGTGTGTGTGTGTGTGTGTGTGTGTATGTAATATTATTGTGTATGTAGCACACAATAATACATTAATTTAGGATAGTGTACAGTGGTGGGATTCAATTTTTTTTATTACCGGTTCTGTAGGCATGGCTTGGTGGGCGTGGCATGGCTTGGTGGGCATGGCTTGGTGGGTGTGACAGGGGAAGGTTACTGCAAAATCCCCATTTCATCCTGATCAGCTGGGACTTGGGAGGCAAAGAATAGATGGGGACGGGGCCAATCAGAGGTTATATTTACTGGTTCTCTGAACTACTCAAACTTTCCGCAACTGGTTCTCCAGAACTGCTGAATACCACCTCTGATGGTGTAGTAACATCCCCTCCATTGACCTTGGATAGGAAATTGTAGGACCAATTTCCCTAGGGTACTCTCCAGTCATGCTAAACCTCCTGTTGTCCTTAAGTTTTTTTTTTTTTTTTTTTATCCTTAGGGCTACATTTAGGTTTTTTTAAAAAACATATCTCTGTGAACAACTTGCCTTTCTGAGAAATATATTCTTCCCTCAGTAACCATATATTGAAAAATGCTCTGGCATGAATTACTTGTGAAATTAAAACACTATTTGAGGTGAAAGCCACAAGAGCATTTTTGGACACAATCTGGGTTTATATCTATTCCATGTTCTCAATATGGCACATATAATAAAATGATTTTTGAAACCTTAGCTTTTTATTGTACCATAGAAAACCATGCCATCCAAATCTCAAATCAGATTCTTCTAATTTCAGTAATCTATTTTTTAGCATCACTGACTATTTCATCAAAACTAAACAAGCTGCAAAATATAATTTCAAATCAAACAAACCTGAACCTCCTCTTTTTTAGCATCTTGTAATACTTTATATTTGACTCATGGTTTTTTTCCCTGAGATACAAATTTAGATAGGTCTTTCTGCCACTTTAGGCAAAACATTCATCTTAATCACAGATATTCTCCTCAACAATGACAACTGTAATTTCCCCCATTTTAACATATCTTTTTAAAAACTTTATTCCATTTCTTAACATAATTAGTTTGAAATAATATGACACTGATATGTGTCAAATTAAAACCAAATATTTTACCTTTTTCTCAATCTTGAAATTCCTTTTATTCATCAATTCTATTTGATTTTATATCTTCATATTTTTGTTAACATCTTTATCTTTTGTTTATTAATCTTAAAACCAGTTACTATAACAAATTCTTTTAATTTCCCCATTGGTACTTCAATCCCATTTAAAGATACTTCAACATCAACTGCAAAAAAGCTCAACTTGTATTTTCTTTTAAAATCTTTGCACCTGCTCTCATCTTGCATTCAAAATTTTAAGAACCAAAATAAACAGAAGTGGGGATAATGGGCAATGGTCTTGTTCTTTTTCTGGTGTTTTATTAGATCGCCATTAGCAATAATTTGTGTTTTCTGCAAAGTAGAAATCAACTTTATTTTATAAATTTCTATTCAAAGTTCATATCTTCTAAAAATTAAATTAAAAAGGCCAATTTAAATTGTCAAAAACTTTCTCTGTGTGTAAGAAATGGTGGCATGGATATTTATGCTACAATAAAGTTAAGATAATGTAGATTTTAAAAACCACTTGTTTAGAGATATCATAGTGAAGCTATGGAATAGATTTAAATCCAATTTCTGCCCAAAAACACTTTTGTTGCTTCACCACAAGAACTACAGTGTCTCCCTGAAAATAAGATCTACCCTGAAAATAAGCTCTAGCCTGATTTTTAAGCATGTGCCTAATATAAGCATTACTCCCAAAACAAGCCCTAGTGAAGATTGTCATAAGCCTGGGGGAGGGGGGGGGAAGGGGGCCAGCACCAGAGGTGGTGAGGGTGCGGGGGCTGATGGTGTTTGGCAGCAGCCACAGGCTAGAATGTGTACCTGGAGCAGCAGTGGGAGAGTTTTGACAGCATGGAACTTTCCCAGAGAGAGGCCCAGATTAACGGACTGAACAGTCCCAAACTGGATGGAGAAGGATAGCCACACCCAGAATCTCCCAGGATATTCACTAGGTAGTAGGTTAGTTTAGTTTAGTTTAGTTTAGTTTATTATATTATATTTATATACTGCCCTTCTCCCGAAGGACTCAGGGCAGTGAACAGCCATGGTAAAAACAATATACAACAAAAATTTAAAAACTTAATTAAAATAATTCAATCATTGGCCGAATTTAAAACACCCAACTAAAATCATTTTAAAACCCCTATCAAAACTCAATTTAAAAACCTTTATCCTGTCAGACCAGCTTGCTGGAATAATAGGGTCTTCAAAGCACGACGGAAGGCGCGGAGGTCAGGGATCCTTCGTATGTCTGGGAGCAGTTCGTTCCATAGGGCTGGGGCCCCCACAGAGAAGGCTCTTCCCCTGGGGGTCGCCAGCCTACATTGTTTGGCCGATGGCACTCTGAGGAGGCCCTCTCTGTGGGAGCGTATTGGTCGGTGGGAGGCAATCGGTGGCAGAATGCAGTCCTGTAGATAACCAGGTCCTAAGCCATGGAGTGCTTTAAAGGTGGTAACCAACACCTTGAAGCGCACCCAGAAGACCACCAGGAGCCAGTGCAGCTCGCGCAAGAAGGGTGTTACATGGGAGCAACGAGACACCCCCATTATTACTTGCGTGGCCGCATTCTGGACCAGCTGGAGCCTCCGGGTGCTCCTCAAGGGGAGCCCCATGTAGAGAGCATTACAATAGTCCAGCCGGGAAGTGACGAGGGCGTGAGTGACTGTGCGCAGGGCGTCCCGATCCAGAAAGGGCCGCAACTGGGAGGTCAGGCTAGAAATTTATTGTTTTACTTTGGCAAGACTCTGTCCATTAGGTGTAAGCAAATAAAGGATTTAATTTGATTGGATTTCACAGTGTCGTTTCTGAACTTGGGCCTGATAGTGAGAGAGATTTTTTTTTTCTTTTAGTTCCAAATAATCTTAATGAAGTATAATGCTGATATAATTACATTTGGTTGGTATATAATATCATCTCCTTCCAAAAGTGGCTTTATCAAGCATGTTTGATCATTTTAATTTCATAAGAATAAATCATGTTCTTTAATAACTGAAGAACAAACTAAATTAACCAAATTATACACTCTAATTAGAGATTCAGTGCATATGATTATCTAACAATTTGATTAGATAGCTCCATAAAACTTTTTTTTTAAAAAGGAAACTAATTTGTTACAGATTAGAAGAAACCATCTTTTCAGAACTGTTTATGTTGTGCCATTTTTGAGGCTACCTTTTAATTAGTTATTTCAAATTAATATCCAAGGACCTTCAGAAGTATTGTAGATTTTATTAATGCTTTGAGGAAAATTAGAAAAACTACCGGTAGGAAAAAGCTAAGCATAAGGCTTTCCAGAGCTATAAGCAAACCTTTTTCCTCAGATTTTGGATATTTGTGCCGGAGTCATAGTAGAACCTTGGCCAATATGTAAAGTCTGTGGTTAAAATACTGGAAGGACTTATGTGTATGAGCTACCTTCTGTTTAGTGGTCCCATACATTGAATACAACAGCAAACAATTTTGCTGTATACCTGATTAGATCATTAATTATTTTTTACTTTTGGCAACAGTTGTCTGGAAATCTTTGTCATTTACCTCCTGTTTAAAACTTTCTCTTGAATGTTGCTTATCCAGTCAGCCATGATCCCTTTTAAAGTGAGCATATTTATTAGCTTATTGCCAAAGAATATGCTTTAAAGACAGAGAGTCCAAGGTTTAATATCTTCCCATATATTACTGCCTATGAAGGTTAATATAATTAAGTTAGATATAATGAAGTTAAATATATACTCAGTATATGGTATCTTGTTGTTTTCTAAAGTTCTCTATCTGTTTTCCAACTCTAAATATTGGCCAAAGAAATATCAGTTTACAAGTACCTATCAGGTAATGTCATATATTCTATATTTCATTTATGACACAAAGTATGATTAATTGCTTCATTCTGCCTATTCCACAGTGAGCAAGGAAATGGAAAGCATACCTAAGGTGACCAGACGTCCCGCTTTTGGCGGGACAGTCCCGCTTTTGAGCAATTTGTCCCGCGTCCCGCGGCGTTTCAAAAAAGTCCCGATTTTTCTTGAGCCCCAGCTGATGGCTAGAAGAAAAAAAAACTGTTTAAACTCTTGCCCGGGGCTTCAAAGGGCCGCCCTACAGGCAATCAGTGTAAAGCAGTTTTTTTTTCCCCTAGCTAAGCTTCAGAAACGAAACCGAAACCAGGGTCTTTGGTGCAGCGTGACAAAATGAGGCAGAGAGAGATTTATTTTTATTTTTATTTTTCCTCCCCAAAAAAGGTAGGTGAAAAACTGCAAACAATGGGAAATTTAGGAGGAGAGTTCAAGATTTTAAAACACAAAGGAAAAAAAGCTGTATTTAACTAGGGAATTGTAATAATTGAGATACTATTAATTGTATATTGTGTTGAAAGCAGAAATGGTTAAGTTGTGGTTCGGAGGAATATATGGGAGAAATTATTTGGTTTATTATTATTGGTAAATATAATTAATTGATTTGTAAGAAATTGGATTGCATGGAAATAATTGGAATATTCATGTTCATATTGATTAATATACAAAAAAGATAGTTTTATAACTAATTGATTTATATTAAAATGTTGAATTTGTATTAAACAACTGTATTACATAATTACATAATTAAACAATGTGAGGATGGATATAAAAATAGATGATAATGGGAAGGGGTATAATATAGAATAGAAGGGAAAAATTGAATTTGATTAAGATTAGAGATGAGGATGAAGGGTAATATTGGTTTTTTTAAAAAATAGATGAGGAATAAATATGGCAAAAAGGAAATATAGAAATTGTAAATTTAATTGAAATGACTAAACGCTGTTTAAATTTGTGAACCAGCCAAATATTCTGTTCAAAGAAAATACATTGTATGTTTGTATGTGTGTTTCTAATTATTGCTATTTATTCATATTTGTTCTCTTTTATTCTTTAAAGTTTAACAATTCATTCTTTATCTTAATATCTTTATATTTGCTTGGGGTTGGCTTTCTTCCCTTTCATCTTTTTTATTGTACAGCAATCTTTCTCCTCAAACCTACCACCTCTCTTTTCTTTCCTTCTTACTTTCTCTTCCCCCCACCCTCTTTTTCTCCTCCCGACTTCCTCTTTCTTTCTCCTTCTCCTCCTCTCTTCCTCCCTCTCTTACCCTCACTCCTACTCTAATTTCCATTCCTTCATCCCTCTCTATTGCTGTAATCCTTTAATGCATATGGACTACTCAGAGGGCTGAAAAAGTTATTTTTGACTGGTCCTCACACTTTTGACCAGTCCTCGAACTTATGACTGTCCTCACATTTTACATTTTTGCCCTATCTTGTCATCATGGTGAAGAGAAGCAGTTGTGAAATGAGTGACATGGTTGTTAAGAATGCTGCATGGGCATAAATGTGAGGATGGTCATAAGTGTGAGGACCAGTCAAAAGTGCGAGGACCTGTCAGAAATGACTTTTTTCAGCTCTCTGGTTAGTCCTTTTGTGCATATGGACTACTCAGAGGGCTGAAAAAGTTATTTTTGACTGGTCCTCGCACTTTTGACCAGTCCTCGAACTTACGACTGTCCTCACATTTTACATTTTTGCCCTATCTTGTCATCATGGTGAAGAGAAGCAGTTGTGAAATGAGTGACGTGGTTGTTAAGAATGCTGCACGGGCATAAATGTGAGGATGGTCATAAGTGTGAGGACCAGTCAAAAGTGCGAGGACCTGTCAGAAATGACTTTTTTCAGCCCTCTGGTTAGTCCTTTTGTGCATATGGACTACTCAGAGGGCTGAAAAAGTTATTTTTGACTGGTCCTCGCACTTTTGACCAGTCCTCAAACTTACGACTGTCCTCACATTTTACATTTTTGCCCTATCTTGTCATCATGGTGAAGAGAAGCAGTTGTGAAATGAGTGACATGGTTGTTAAGAATGCTGCACGGGCATAAATGTGAGGATGGTCATAAGTATGAGGACCAGTCAAAAGTGTGAGGACCTGTCAGAAATGACTTTCCAGCCCTCTGAGTAGTCCCTATACACATAGCCATGGCCACCCGGTCACATGACCAGCTAGCCACGCCCACCCAGTCACATGGCCTCCAAGCCACGCCCACACAATAAGCCACGCCCACAATGGTGTCCCTCTTACCAATGTTAAAATCTGTTCACCTTACCCTATACACATAGCCATGGCCACCCGGTCACATGACCAGCTAGCCACACCCACCCAGTCACATGGCCTCCAAGCCACGCCCACACAATAAGCCACGCCCACAATGGTGTCCCTCTTACCAATGTTAAAATCTGTTCACCTTACCCTATACACATAGCCATGGCCACCCGGTCACATGACCAGCTAGCCACGCCCACCCAGTCACATGACCAGCTAGCCATGCCCACAAAATAAGCCACGCCCACAATGTCCCTCTTTACCAATGTTAAAATCTGGTCACCTTAAGCATACCTCACATACAGCATGCCTTAGAAACACCGGTATTGTACCAGCATCTGAAATTCAAGACCATTATAGGAATGTAGGTTCAAATCTGTGGAATTATATAACATGTATGAGTATATTCTGTAAACATACATGAAGGATAATTGTAAATTGTAGTTTGAAAAATTCACGGTCCTAGTGAACATAACACACGATTTTGAAATCCCAACATCTCACATTGTCTCAAAATCAGGCCTTTAAATCAAGGTACCAATTCTTAAATATAAATGCTTATCAAGTAGTCCTTAAACCATAAAAAAGATATTGTGGCCAGTGGGCATGTTTGTAAAAGGAGCCTGTGGCGCAGCAGACTAATGCTACTGTTAAAAGGTAATATTTAGCTTCCAGCTGCCTGCAATTACTGCGAGTTCAATTCTCACCAGGCTCAAGGTTGACTCAGCCTTCCATCCTTTCTAAGGTAGGTAAAATGAGGACCCGGTTTGTGGGGGCAATAAGATGACTTTGTATAAAATATACAAAAGTATGAAGGCTATTGCTTAACGCCTTGTAAGCCGCCCTGAGTCTCCGGAGAAGGGTGGCATATAAATAAATATAAAAATAAAAATAAATAAATAAATAAATAAATAAATAAATAAATAAATAAATAAATAATGTTGAGAGATTATTATAGATATAAAAAAAGCTTAACTTGGAGGACAGTGATTACAAAATCAGTTCCATAAGGAGTGTGGACAGTCACAAAACGCCCAATTACCAGAAAGCAAACTTTTGAAGTGAATTTTACTGCACACTAGTTTACTGCACACGAGCTGTGAATCTTTACCTGCTCAAGATTGACTCAGCCTTCCAACCTTCCAAGATCAGTAAAATGAGGATCCAGATTGCTGAGAGCAATATGCTAACTCTGTAAATCACTTAGAGAATGCTGTAAAGCATTATGAAGTGGTATATAAGTCTAAGTGCTATTGCTATTACTATGGATTTTTAAAACTATGTTTCACTAGATTAAAATTATCCAACATGTTCATGTTATTTTAAAATATCATTTTCTATTTTTTTTAAAAAAATAAACAGGCAGGTTAGAGACTGAGAGGCAGGAAGGAGGATCCTTGCTACAGATTTTTTAAATACATGTTATTATTAGTAGCCATAATAACTATCTTTTATGTAATACAAAAATTAATGAACATTGAAATGAATTTTTATTGCGTAGTATGCTTGTTTGGATTTATAATTTTTATTTTTTATGATCACTTAATACACTTATACACTACTCGATTCTCAGCAACTTTTATTAATTTAATTAATAGTATAATGAGTATTATCATTCATAAGGGTCTAGAATGTTTTGGAAAAGAAATCAAAGCTCTTTTTTTTTTCTTTACTGCTTCAATATAGAACCTTTATTCAATTTATTTAGTTTTATATTCTGTGCTATTCCAGGCTTCATTATACCAAAGATAGCATGCCCACTGTTCACAGCAGCTGCAATGCATTAACCTAATGGATTGGAATTACGGGTTACTTTAGGAATTGTCTGTTTTGTGCCAAATGCAAATGCAAATCCTACTGTGAAATCCTGACACTATTAAATGAGATAAAATACAATGCTTGTGAAATAAGAGACAAAAAATATCAAAGTAGGCTAACAGAGGTAACATAAAGCAAATTTTAAAAAAAATATTTTAAGTTTACGATGGGAAGTTGCAGATTTGTCTATAAAGCTGATCTGAAATCAATTTAAGAACTGGAACTAATTAAACTAGGGAAGATCTTGTCTAGTGAGGTTGGTAAATAAAACATAAAGGCAATAGCACCTTGCTATATCATTGACTATAAATCTATGTATATAATGGAAATCCAGGAGGAATAAGTAAAGTAATGTGCAATTGAACATTTGGAAAATAAATAGTGATTAAGTTCATCTTGTTTAATTAAACAGTAAAAATATCACAGAATTGCAAATATATGTCCTTCCTTAAAAGATACATGTGCTACAGCAGTGGGTTTCACATTTTATTACCACTGGTTCGCTGCATGTGCACTCACTTTGTGCATATGCGCACCTTCCGTGCATGTACCCGGCCTTCCGCACATGTGCTTTGCTCTCATGTGCATGCTCTGTGCATGCGCCCGGCCTCAAAAATGTGCCTAAATAAGACGGCATAGCGCCAGATTCGCCTGAACCGGTCTGAACCGGCTGAATGCCACCTCTGATGTGCTAGTAATATGGAACACAGTTAAAAGAGAAGGTTCCCCCCTCTTTTTTCCTTCTTCTCTCTTTCTTATGAGAAAGAGAAGTTGAATAAAGAGTGTTAAAAAGAGCCAACATTTGGAAGCTATCTTCTAAAAAGCCTAAAAATATAACATGAAGCTGTTGGTTAAAATTCTATTCCGTAGTAAAATAGTTTCTAAGGTTGGACTTCCTTTTTGTAAAACGGTGGTATTATGTTGATTTCCTCTATCCTTAGAAGAGACAAAGGGGAAAAATCATATCCTCACTTCACAACACACTGTTGTAAATATGTGTGGTAACTGGAATACTCTAGAAATTATATTGTAGGAGGAAATAATATAGATGGTCCAAGATAGTTAGCATCAGGTAGTTTCCTTGAAAACTGCGGGCAACATCTTAGATAAGCTTGCACTCTCCCTGTTAAACTCACTTTTCCAGCATCTAATAGGTCTGTCCCTTAACTTCAAAGTCAATACATAATTAATGAATGCAAAGAATTTCTTTGTGCAAAGAGTTACTAAGTGTTGTATGCCAAAAGAGACAAAAATATGTGTATAGGGATTAATAACTCACTGCCATTATTCAGTGGAAGTGCCCAAGGCAACTAGCCAAGTGAAACATAAACATGAAGAGTAATCAGTGTCAAATATAGGAATTACATAAATTGCATAAAGAAGCAATTTAAAAAACACACACATTTAGATGCACAAAGGAATAAGGATTAAATAGATGAAGTTCAGGTAACATGAGGCACAATGGTAAGAATGGCACCTTAATGAAAGAATGGGTATATCTGCTGAGTCAGTTATAATTGGACCAGAATGTTGTGACCTAGGCTTAGGTCATTACAATGCACAATTAAATCCCCAAAAAATCTATTTTATTGTAACAGCTGAGAATTACATTCATTCACAGCTGAGTCCCAATTAGTTGCAAAAAAAGTCCTTCGGAAGAAGTCCTTTGGGATAATCACCAATCTTTATCTTCTTTGACACCCTGCCAAAGTCCTTACTTGGCAAAGCCCCACGGAGTTCAGAAACAAACAACAGATGCTGATTGGAAACAGAGTTAGTAATGTTGCTTTCCTGCAAAAGGCCCAAGTGCCTTTGTTTCTCTTTTAAGCCTTAGGCTAATCATCTCTTGACCTTACTCCCGAGTTGTCCCTTTTGCTTTAGCTGCTCTTGCCTTCTGGCAACTCTGCGCATGCGTGCACTAGGAACAGGCTCCTCCTGTTCCTCTGCATCTCTGCTGTCTGACTCTGGGGGCTCTGGAGTCTGTGCATCACTCCCAGATGGCCCTGGCCCCATCTCTGCCTCCGAGGCAGAGCCCTTGTCCGGGCCTTCCCCAGACTCCAGGACTAGTCCATGTTCCTCCCCAGCCTCCTCACTGTCCGACTCCTCTGCCAGCTTTGCAGGCTGCTGGCAGACCACAACACAGAAGACATTTGATGTTCCTTCCAACTCTGTTATTCTGTTCCATGAACTGACTTTTTAAAATGTGCAATTTATCTCTTTTGGAAAGACAATATTTTCAATATATTCTTATTTGGTATAGATTTTATGATGCTTTATAATAATACAATGGTATTATGTAATTTATTTCTACCTGTCAATATTTAATAATAACATACTATTATAAGGTATTGTTTGTAAACCAGTTGCATTTATATGTTCAACATACATGTTAGATGTTTGGTACTGTACACTATTAAATTTTGCTAGGGCTTTAAAAAGATTTTGGGAGAGATCTTTTTTTTAATTTTCTTTTTGGTCTGATATAATTTTAATTTTGTTCTTTATTAATTGTTGTTAGTGTTTGAAAATAAAATATCAAATTAAGAACATGTCAAATTAATGTCAAATTAATAATGTAAAATGTTTCTTGAAATTTTTTAAATGATTTATGTAATGTTATAATGGAAGTCACTTGTAGTGGTATCTTTCTATCAAAATGGATTTGTCAAAAGTGTTTTTATTCTGCAGTTTTAAAGTATTCTTGTACCACCTCAAGGAGTGGTGGGATTCAAGCAGTGTAACAACCAGTTCACTTTGCTTGCACGCACATTGAACGGGCGAGCTGCATGCATGCAGTACATTTGAAAATAACACCTTCTACTGTAGCTCCGGTGAATAAAACAGCTGAGGTGCGGCAATCCGCGCTGCTGCACCGATTAGCTGGGCTGGAAACAAAGGAAATAAAGGTAGGTATAGCACAGGGGTGGGCCGGCGAGCCCAGCTGATTGTTGGGATGAACTGGTTTGCTCTCAGCTGATCGTCGGAGCTACCCATACGCCCGAACCAATCTGAACCGGCAGAATCCCACCCCTGACTGCAAGTACTCTTGTCCATTCAGTACAAGCTAACCCAGCAGCACATTAGCTACTATGCAGAAGCATGAATACCCCCTCAACTGAGTCAGTGCTTACAATGATCCTTTATATTTTGTAGTCTTATTTTTACCAGGATTTCTGTAATAGTACAATAGTTGTAATACTTACCTTGCAAACAGAAGATTGCTGTTTCAAATCAGAAACATTTTAATTGCTATTTTTCTTTCTCAAGCTTCTCCTTCTCTCTCTCTCTCTTAATAAATTCACCAGTATACTTGTTTCATCATTTTTTCAATCACTTGAAATAGAAAGGTTTCACCTCCAGCTTTTTCTACCTGGAAAAATGTTGAAACAACAAATCCCTTGGAGTACTGGAAATTGAAAAAAAAGCTATTACTTTAAAAAAAAACATTTATCTCATTTATCCTTTTGTAAATAGTTACATTTCCTAAAAGATATATCTTAACATGTTCAGCTAGAAAGTTTGATTCTGGTGAGGGAGAAAAAGCTCATCACTACATCATAGAAATAGAGCATTCCAGTTTTATATGGTTTAAGCTTTCTTTCTGTCAAAATCAGTTTGAGAGCTTTATTAAATCTGATGACAGAGTTCCATCTATTCAAGCTGTCAGGAGAAAATACATTTGTATTTCAGCATCAGGACAACTTCAATTTAAGGTTACATAGAGACAAAATAAAGAATGGGAATATAACATCAAGGATCTGACTCTCATGTTTCGCTCCATGAATGCTGTGTTAAATACGAGCTTTTTGTAACACTTTTTGAAGAGGCATAATTTTCATTTTGTTATAAAAAATATGCAATAGCTTTTTAGCAATAACAATAGCCCTTAGACTTATATACCATTTCACAATGCTTTACAGGCCTCTCTAAATGGTTTACAGAGTCAGTATATTGCCCCCAACATTTTACCCACCTCAGAAGGATGGAAGGCTGAGTCAACCTTCAGCCATTCAGAATCGAACTCCTGGAGAGAGCAGTGAGTTAGCCTGCAGTCCTGAATTCTAACCACTGTGCCACCATGGCTCTTTTTAGGATAATAACTGTAGCTCTATCTATTCATTTTTTAAAATTTCTTTAAAATTTGCCAGTTTAAGAACAGAATTAAGGTGATTTTATAAGCTCCATTTAGGTATAAGGTTTGTTTGTAGATCTCAGCCCAGGAGGAGATTATTTTTGTGTATGCAACAAGCATCTGTAGCCATGGAGATCGGCTCTTCAGTATCATTACCATCTGCTTGCATGTAGAAAATTGTGTGGAAATGCATTGCCCAAGTAGAACTGTAGTGACTCACGTTCCACAAAGCTCGAAAATTGAAAGTTTAGGATGATACCTGACAAATGTTTTCTATGCTAATGTTAATAAAGACAGAAAATTTTGCTTGTGTATAACTTATTTGCCAACTTAGTTGCTTTTCAGAACTAAACTACATGATATTTTAAATACTGTAAACTTTGGGAAAAGATTTCTCCTATATACTGTAGCTGTACTTTGAATAACTTTAAAAATATCTTTGTAAACCTCAAGAAAAACAGATACAAATTATACAATAAGATAATGCTCAGTTTGTAAACTGGTATGCAGTCTCTTCTCTAAGCCAATGTATTTATTCTTTTTATTGTTTACATGCAAGTAAGGTAAAAACAGTATTGAAATGTCATTTTCATTTCTACACTAAACAAAGATTTCCAAAATGAATCCAAGCAATACAATATAATTTGCATGCAAAACATTTGTTTCCTAATCAGACTCATAAATTCTACTGAACATTTAATCAATTACATTTATTGGATCCCCCAGCCATTAGATAGGGTTTTTTTTTTAATATCTAAGGCAGAATAAACAATGGATCTTAGATTTTAGGCATTAAATAGATAGCATCAGAGTAGTTTGTATTACAAATGCATGAATGTGGAATACCAGCCAGAAACTACGTTCTCATTATGTTTGCTTTCATTTATATTCTGTTTTTTCTCTCACATTCTCAATCTAGGGCTGCAGTCCATCAGACTTCATTTGGCTAGCTACACAGTCCAGGTCCTAATTATATTGTAGCCTGAATATTTTATAAAATAGAACCATTTTCCTGAAAATTGGTTCATATACAGATTTACATTGAGTTGCCTCATTCCTACACAGTATGCTTTTTCTAGAACAAGCCATTGAGTTCTATCTTATGACTATCTGCAGTAAGTGAGAGACTTGAGTATATTCCAAAAATTTCACCATACATAAATGGATTTCAGGTTATGTCTTTGTAAGTCCATTTATACAAGCAAAAGTTCCCTTTGTCAATAGATATTTATGCTTCATAATGGAGGTGAGAATTAGCGATATGACCTTTATACAGTTGAATGCATGTACCTGTTTGGCTGAATAGATGTAAGATAGAAAACATCTATTTGGCTTCACATTATCTTGTGGCTCATTAGATGTTCTCTTGGCAGAAAAAATGTACATAATTTTCTTTAATTCTGAATTAAGATAGTATGTTGTCATTATACAAGAAAGAACTAATGAATGTCTCCTATTGTTAGTAACTATATGAATTAAGACAATTACAGTGAAGTGATAAACATAGAAGTCAGTGGCCATTTATTTCTGTAGTTTTAGAATATTGATCTTAATTTATAACTGATTGTATATCTCATTGTTTAGAAAATAGAACAAAGCAACTGCTATTGTCTTCTGCTGCTTTCAATGTTGCTGACTGTTCCAAAGTCCTCTCTAGTTTGGGCCAAACAGTTACACTTAAGTATTCAGCAAGTGCATGCATAATAAAAAAGGCTCTCTTATGAAATGCATGTAAGATTATGGCCTTGTTCTAAATGCCTTTGCATATTTTATGATGTATCATTCTGGTGATTTAACTGATATGCAGTTATATACAAATGAGAAACCAAGTGGACATTAGATAATGGTTATGATTCTTATTTTGCTCTCTGTGCCAATCACAAAACAATAATACAATGCTGTGTACTCTGATTTTCTAAAATTCCATGTACCTTTATATTCTTTTTGGCAATTGTTTGCATCTGTGTTTTGTTTTGCTAAACTAAAATGTGGACAGAATGAAATAAAAGCTGAGTTTATTAAGCAAAGCATAGCAGTAGAATAATTAAAAAGGTAATTTTTACATAAGAGGCAGTAAAACAAGATATGACAATATTTTATAAAGGAATACAATACAAGATAAAATTTCGCTTTCCTTTGATAGCTGGGAGCCCTTTGCCTCATGAAAGAATGTTCAAATATAACTAATACCTATCCTGGATAATGTATAGTATTTTTTGTGAGTAACTCTACACAGAGTCTCAAAATATTATGAAATTTGCCATTTTTTATCCTTCTAGCAGGTATCAAACACTTATGTGAAAAAAGTACTAGCTTATCCATTTGCCTTGCCCTGCAAGGTACTTTTAAAGGATAAACACCACATGAACGTGATCAATTAAGGTGGTGTGTATTTACTAATTTATTTATCCAATTTTATGTAAATTCAATTGATATAAAATATAAAACAATAATAATTAAGAGTTAAAATATACTAAAAAGTTGCACATGTGTGTAAAAGTGGGGGTTGGGCTCAGTACTTTTATAATGAACTCTGTACTTTGGGGAAATGTAAAGCTTTAACTAGACAAACCATGCATAAGCATCAGAAAAGAAATAATTTTATGCAGGAAAGTGCAGGGAAAATGTGGGCTCATCACTGAAACCTCATAACATTGAATACTAGAGATCTGGTGCATTCCTATGGGTGCCCTCGGGGTCCAAATATATCTATCTATATCTATCCACCATTTTCAGTATCACCATAAATTTCACTATGTTCCTGATTATTAATAGCTGAAGCTGTTATTTCTGAGAATAATATTTTTGCTGAAAACTGGAATGCCACTTCTATTACTTTATTCCTTCCTTTAAAGTTCATTTTTGATCATATTTTTGGCACATACCTTTTATTTCTATGTCTACTCAAATTCCTGTTATAACAAGAAAACTTTTTAAAGGTATATGTACATTTCCTATCTATTTTTGATCTACTGTTTCCTCCCCATTTTCCTCTGTTGAATTTGAAATGCTATATCCCTTAGAACAGGTATCTGTCCTCTTATAATTCATAAAGTGCCATATAAGTGGTACTGGTGTAATAATAGCAGCTCTAATACTTAAAAATAAAAACTAATTGTGACCCTCATAGCTTTCTTTGATAATTGTTGCTATTGTATAGACAGATTTGATTCTTCATGCTCCACAAATACAAAATATTTTTTGTATGAGAGAAATATGACCCAGAACTTTAAAAGAGCCAACATAAAAAATATAATTGGCATCCACTGTTTACCCAGTTGAGATTATTTTTTATTCTTGTTTTGTATAATATTTAATCCACATGCCCTTCTGATTGGCTAAAAATAGTGCATAAGAAATTTGTTCTTAAATCTGGAATCCAGTTCTTTATGAAATCTGAATATTGCATTACTCCTTGGATGCAATGTAATAAGATATTAAAATGGAATAGCTGGCTAGTGCAGATCTGATTGCAACATGAATTATGCTTTATCTATGAAAAAGTAATATGTAAAATAACATCTCACCTTCCTGCTAAAAAATTGAAAATAACATTGGTCTTTCTGATTACATTTGATGTAAAATTTCCAAAACGTTATCACAGATATCTAATCAAATTTCTCACAGTATAATTTTCAGGATATTTTCAGGACATTTTCAGGATATAATAAAATAATAACAGTAATAATAAAAACAATAAGCAATACAATTCCATAGGCCACTGAGAAATATGTTGGAAAGTGTAGCATCCATGGCTTTCCAATACCACATCCTCAATGCTCTTAAGCAGAGAATATATAAAAAAATAATTTAGAAAAGAGAAATTACCCAGGGATTGAAGTTCAGAATGAATGAGGATACTGTATGGCAGTGATTATTTATATAAATGAATCTGCCAATGAACACCTTATGGTTAGCTCTGTTTATATATATATGTCTATGTGTGTTTTGGGGTCAATATTTGAACTATGAATTTCTTACATATGTAAAAAAATAATACTTTAATTCTAAGAAAACTGCCTTACTTTTCTTTAACAATATACTTTAAAAGTGCATAGAATATATGTCTTTTTTCAATCATCCTGGATGCCATACCAAAAGAAATTTGTTGTTTTTAAGGTACAAAAGAATACTTAATTAGTTCAAACATTACTAAAGTATTATAATCCTGAGGGTATATTACAGATTAAAATTAAATGGGAAATACCACTGAGCTTCCATAATAATGCATCAGATGAAGACAAATAAATAAGGAAACATGAAGTTAACAGATTACAGTCTTCATATTGGCCAATAACACTTGCTTCAATAATGCCAACATTTTTTTTTTTTGAGATATTAAGTGACTTGCAAAACATTCATGAAGTTCCATACAGTTTAAAAGTTACTCTTAACCCATTTGCTACTCCCTGTGAATTATTTCTATGCCAGTAAGCATTTCTACTGATGTAATTTATAGCAACATCCAGCCACACTTCCAGAGATACACAGACTTTATATAAATCATTAGTGGTAGAGTCCTCAGTGTGTTCTCTCATCCAGTGATGTGTAAACATTGAATGAATAGAATAAAGTTTTGAAGGCAAGGTAACAATTTAAATATAAATTGAGTAGTGTAGAGTCCTCAGTGTGTAAAGTTGCTTAGCAATTTCTTTAAAATATACTTTATTCAGTTTCTGGCTGTGAGCCACAAATATTTTTCAGGTTTTTTTTTAAAAAAAAACCTGTTAGGGCTACAGGGAAATATCTGATGACATGGTGATGTAATTGGTATAAGAAAGGTCTAACATTTTGTTCTTTTGAGGGGTTTTGCTGTCAAAATAATTGAATTTGCTCATCATTTTGTAGTGATGTGTACAAACTGCAGTGTCCAAACAACCATTCACTCTCTCTAGGTATTTGCTGCAACCAATCAGAAAATATGTTTGAAGAGAATATACTAAAACATAATCTAAATCCAAGCCTTAATCTCTCTGGGTTAATAGGTTTGAATCAAGCCAAATTCCCTACCTTCAAGGGTAATAAAATTTCTCCCATTCCATTTACTCTGATCAAACCTTTTCTAGGAGGGAGAAATTAAATGGTAATAGAATTCATTTCTACAATGTTGGTTGACCATATTTATTTACAAGAGAGGAGTAGAAAAATAAAGAAGCAGAGGGGAAGGAACAGTATGATATTTTTTGAGGTCCAGAAATATTTACAAAATAAATACTTACAAAATTAAAACTGCTTTAGATATCATCAGTCAAAGAAAGGAGATGAGGCTGAGATGGTCATCTATAGAAATTGAATGAATGAAATGAAATGATACAATCACCTCAATATCCCCAAAGCAGCAATGAAATTGCTGGGTCATGAACAAGGTATTACATTAATGTAACTTAGTATTAAATAACTCATTTTTACTGTTAGGCATTTTCTTGAAAAACTTCATCTATATCTTGTATGTGCCCAAGTGATCTACAATTTATATGCCAACTTCATTTCTCACTCTTTATAGTCTTGTTTGTATTCTTTGAATAGAATGTCTAAGCTTTGCTTCCTGAATTCTGAGTAAGTATATTTTTCTTTATTACAGTACAAACTCTCTTTCTCTTGGATCTATTCTTTTTGAATATATTCCAATCTTGCCAGTAAGAAGTATCATCCCACCAGATTTCACCAAAACTAAAGAAGTTTTGTTGACCTCATTTAGAGTTTATAGTTATTCCTAATAATTCTTCTACTCATACTTCAAAGTAGGCACATAAGAATAGCTTTGTTGGATCATTTTTGTTCTATATTTTGTTTCCTACAGTGGCCTGGCAGATGTTTGGTGTGTTGTAGCTGGTATTAGGATACAATCTAGAAGAAATATGACTTTCAACACAAAGTTGACTCCCCCCCCCCAAATTTATCCAATTCCCTTTTAAATCAATCCAAGTTAGTCAATTATTATACAGTTATTATTATACAAAAGCACCTTCTGCTTTTTGTTCCAAATACTTTCCAATTAATTTAAATTTGAAAAGGTGCTTCGGAATATGTGGGATTTATCTGCAATTTGTTAAAGCAATCACTACTGTTTTTGGGACTCTCCTTGGAGCATTCTATTGTTAGTTTGGAAAAGGACATGGCTATTTTAAAGAGTTGCAGGACAGTATCTTGCCTTCTTATATTTTCCTGGTACACATGTAAGTCTGTCTGTTACAATAATATGGAGGACTTTGGCTCAATGTACATATCAAAGCTATTATGCCATACTTCAAGCTGCAATGCTGTGCCTTCTTTATGGATAACTTATTTTCTTCTCAATTTAAAGCAATTATTTCTGAAATTAGTTCTTTTTTAATGAACATACATACTTGAACTTTTATCAATATTCTATACAGATATATGTATGAGATCTATATAAACTTGTAGCTCTTGGCTGATGTGCATACAAGAGACAACTGCCAATCTTAATGAATACTTGGATCCTCTACAGTTGTTGATTCTTGGTGAGCTGTTTTGCTATGACAAGTTACTCACTCTGAAGATACAAATGCATAGCTCTGGGAGGCTTCTTGATTCAAATTATGTGATGTATAAATAAATAAATAAACTAACATATATCATTAGAAGAAAATGTCATCTGGGTAGAAAAAAGGACATAATTTCATTTGCTACTTTGGTTTTAACTATATCCAGAGAAGGTCTAGCCTTAGTGAACAGTATACCAACTACATTTAAATTTGAATATACTAAGATACTCTACATCTATTCTTAATTCAGTTCTATTACCGTAACTGTATTATGGTTTGGAGCAGAGTTCATGTACATAAAACCTAAAGTATAATATGTAAAGACTAGTAAAATGTAACGTACAGTGCACTTGTAGATAAATCAACCCACTCCCTAGGAAGATATCATATTAAGGGGCTTTTGAAAGTGAGCCATGAATTAGCTCCAGCCAGTGGTAGTCCATCTTAATCACTTGTCTAGGCTTTTACTTGATGTAGCCATTGTTTGAACTAACACCTATTTTGACACTTACTAGAAAAAGCTAAAGACAATGACCACAAATGCTTCAGTTATAGGAAGTGTTAGTGTAGCTGACTGGTTGCAGATTTGTAAATGCTGAAAAACTTTATCAGAAAAGGTAACATGGCATTTTGCTTAAGCTGTGGTCAAGAAAGTCTGGGCTTTAACATCATTAGCATGTTAAAAAACATATCAAAGCTAGAAAGCTAATTATGTGCAACCCGATGCTTATTATGGGATGTTAGCCTAAACTGCACATCTTAAATAAAACAGGAGCAAGTGAAGAAATTCTGACGTATATATGTGGTTATTTTGGCAATGGTGAACTACCCTGTAAATAATCTCACCAGAACATTTTATGTCAATAACTCAACGTGGCTCAGATATGGATACCAACAGCAGACCCCCCCCCCCAGGCTGGATGGTAGCCTGCAAACTACTGGAGAAGAGCAAGGGCCAACTTTTATGATGTTGTTGTAGGAAAGCCTTCAGGAAGCCCAATGATTGACGGTGACCATGACAAAAGAGGTCACCTACACTGTACAAAGTTATATCAAATTGGAACATGAAATGTTAGAGGCATGTCCTTTGGGAAACTCAAAATTGTAAAAAGAGAAATGATTAGAGTGAACATAGATATCCTTGGCATCAGTGAGTTACACTAGACAGGCAGTGGTTAATTCAAATCAGAGGAGTTTATGGTTTATTTTCCTGGAAATGATATCATTAGATGAAAAGGAGTTACATTCTGTGTAAGCAAACAAGTGTCTAAATATGTTGAGAATCACAGAATATATAGCAATCAGATAATATCTATCCCAATTCCAGATAAGCCACTCAACATCAACATTCTACCAATCTACACCCCAATTGTAGATCAAATGATGATGAAATTGAACTTTTTTTACAGTGAGCTTTAATGGGCTCTCAAGCAAATACCAAAAAGGATCTTTTGTATAATATGGGTGATTTCAGTGTATAGGTAGGCCAAGAAGGAGTTGCAAGAATAGTTTATACTAGGTGAATGGAATGAAGTTGGTGATTGCCTAGTGCAATTTCCCAGGAAAATCATCTCAGCACAATAAAAACAGTTTATTTAACAGATGACATTTATATACATGGACAGCACCAAACAGACAACATCAAAATCAGATAGACTTTTTTATGCCAACAATGCCAGAAAGGTTCAGTTGCATCTGTTAAGACACTTCCTGGCATTGATGGTAGGTCAGACCATCATCTATTAGTGGCTAAACTGAAACTCAAACTGTACAAAGTGAAAAAAGGTACTACCCTCCAAAATTCAATGTGAACATCTCACATTGCCACAGAAGTTAAGAATAGTTTTGATCCACTGAATTTAGAAGGGAAAGATAAAAAAAACAGTGGTGAGAGATCCAAGGTAACTTCATGGAAATTACATGGGAAATACATGTGTCACATCAAAAACCAAAGGGAACAAACAAGTGGCTATCTGATGACACCATCAAAATAGCTGATTAGTAAAGGTGGACAAAGCCAAAGGTAATAAGGATGAAGTTAAAAAGCTGAATGCAATTCTTCAACATAAAGCCAGGAAGACAAAAATAGATGGGGAAGGAGCAGTGTAAACATCTGGAAGAAACTAACAAGAAGTGACATACTAAGGTCATGTATGCCAAATTGAAAATGATGTGATCCGTCTTTCCATGAAATGTTTAAAATCAACAAGGAGGGAATTGAATTAGTTCAAGAATTTATTTTCCTTGGATCCAAAATTGTTCACAATGGGAGTTCTATTCTTGAAATCAAATAACCTTAGGTAACACTGCAATAGTTAAGATGAATAAGATTTGGAAATGCAGAGATATTGATATAAATACAGAAAACAGGCTAGTTAGAACAATAGTATTCCTTATAATGATGAATGGGTGTGAGAGTTGGATATTAAGAATGGCTGATCAAAGAAGAATTGATGCCTTTGAACTGTGGTACCAGCATAAATTATTGTGTATACCATGGACAGCCAGAGTAACTATGAGAGAGATGTTAAATTGTACAAAACTAGACACATCACTAGATGCTAAAATCATAAGTCTATGTCTGATTTACTTTGGCTATGTCATGCGGGCAAATACACTGGGGAAGTCAGTGATGCTAGGAATGGCTAGTGGACAAAGATGGGGCAAGCAAAGAACATGTTGGCTTGATAACATCAATTCTGATGAACATGGGTTCATTTTACCTGGTGGAAAGAAGCTGTGCTTGATAGGGCAGCATGGAGGGTGCTTATCTATAAAGTCGCCAAGTGTCAGACATGACTAAATGCTTAAAACAACAACAACATATGCAGTTATATAAAATAAAACCAGCTTGTTGAATATCAGCAGGCACGCTTGATTTGGACATGGATCCAAGGCGTCCATCTTTACTTATGAATAGAAATAAAGTACTAAATCTCAGTTTCCTCTCTCAGTATGATGATTGGCTTAATTTCCACCAGGTAAAATGAACCCAGTGTAAGGCTGGACCAACAATGGGCTCTAGCAAATGCTCATCTGTAACTTGATTACAAGTTAATTTAGATGACTTAAATTAGCTGATACCAGGGTAGGTACCATGTACCAAATATTTTTGTTTCCTCTAAAAAACTGAGAATTTTTTTTCACTTTTAAAATCTTCTTCAGCAATTCTTTATCTCTTTTTTCTATAACCTGTATTACGGCAGTTCTATCTACCAAATAGACTATGTTGCCCGTATGGATAAGAATGTTGGATTTGGTTGTATGCCCCAACACTTAAATTGTCTTAGTCTTTATGTCACCAAAACACATATTAAAATTTTATTACTTGTAGCATCCTGCTAAATTCTATATTCTTACTAGAGAGAAGCAGATTGAATGTTGCAGCAAAAGTCCATGCAGTTTTCTTGGCAACATTTTTCAAAATGGCTTGGCAGTCCTTCCTAGGGATGAGCAAATGTGACTGGCCAAAAGTCACCAGCTGTCTATGTGCTTCAAGCAAGACTAGATCTCACAGTGTCATATTTTTCAGCCTACAGAAAGTATTTTAGGATAATTTAGGGTAATTAAAACTTAGAAGCCAAAATTTAGACAATATGCCAAACTAAAGGGATTGTACTGAGGTTATAATCAAATCAGAGGCACAGAAACTAGGATTCTGCTTTCTTTTTGGCCATTTTTGATGACTGAAGCTAGTTTTCCAATGAAGAAGCTAATTTAGTTGCTTTGAGATATGAAGGTATTACTATTGTACTCTCCTCTATTCTTATCAAATCCTATAATTGGGAGTGTCTGACAGGGAGATAGTTACCTAACTATCTGCCCCAGTGGTGAAATCCAATTTTTTTTACTACTGGTTTTGTGGGTGTGGCTTGGTGGGCATGGTGTGGCTTGGTGGGTGTGGCTTAGTGGGCATGGCAGGGGAAGGATACTGCAAAATCTCCATTCCAACCCCACTCCAGGGGAAGAATACTGCAAAATCCCCATTCCCTCCCCTCTCCTGGGGGAAGGATATTGCAAAATCTCCATTTCCACCCCACTCTGGGGCCAGCCAGAGGTGGTATTTGTCGGTTCTCCGAACTACTCAAAATTTCCACTACCGGTTCTCCAGAACCTGTTAGAACCTGCTGGATTTCACCCCTGATCTGCCCCCAGTGTTGCTAATTCAGTTCCAAAACCTGTCTTATTTATATTATTCTGCAAGAGTATTAGAGTTGATTTCCATCTTTTTTTTAATCAATCTAGTTAAAATTTTGAAACACTTATCAGCGTCTCTTTGATGAGAAACATTTGCTGAGTAAGAATTCCATTCTACCTATCTTAGTCCATGTTGATAATTTATCCATGCTTCTCCAGCTTTAAAGACAGAAACATTGAGGTCCTGTGGTCCATTCTTTCAGGTCAGTTCTATAGTATATATCTCATCATCTGGCAAACCATTCTGGTAAAATAGAAGTTTCCTATAGAAAAGAATATATGTAGCTTAAAGATGAACTATGGAGTTTTGAAAGTATCTGATCATGTTTGTTTCCTTGAAGATGTTTTATTACCTAACTAGGCAACATCATCAGTGCAAACAAACAAACAAACAAGCCGAGAGAGCATCAAGAACTCCAAATAGAGATCTGTTATATGTGGCTGACTCAGGTGTTTCAGCCAATTCCCTTTGTACAAAAAACTGGTAAGGACCATCATAACAATTCATAGCTTCTCACTTTGATTATACAAATGGAGCACGATTATGCACATTTTTTTCACCTGCTAAAATTTCTTTCCTGTATTATTATTTGTTGTTAATCCTTATTACTTATATTACTTATTACTCACCTTATTTTGGTGAGGAATTACTTTTGAAGAAAGTAGTTCAGTTCTGCTATGCTGGCTCACAAATCACCTGATAGCTGAGAAGTAAATTAGGACCTCAAAGCAGTTGCAAAAAAAAAAAAAAAAAAAAAGCATGGTGGGAGCGGGAAGAAACTCTGGAGATGGTATTCCGATGAGAGATAAAGAAAGGATTGTCAGTTTCACTTCAAGAAAGCAGTTAATCTTTCTTCATCCAGTCCTAGGAAGAATGGAAACCTAACAGGATGTAAATAAAAGCTTTGTTTTATGGTCAGGTTTGCAGGAGCATTGAGTATGCTATAACTCTTGTTGGTGCCATAATTTTATCTACCCAAGTAGTTTTATTTACTTTTGCAGTGTATCTTGGATCCATGGAAGGTCTTTGAACTTCTCCAATATCAAACATCATGCTTTAGCTTGCCTTTTTTCATAGTTATAATCAGCCGTTCTCAATCCAAGATAAATAATTTGTTGTTTATAGGACTGTCACCATTTCACTCTGCAGTGCCTTATCCATAAGAAATTGATCTAGTTGCTTTCTAGCCTATATCTCCTTTGCTTTGGTGATGTTCACTGCTATTTCTTTGATTCATTGAAATCAGATAATTTGGAGTAGAACTATGAAACACAAAATGTAAAAAAGGAAAAGTTTTTTCCCTGTATAACAGATATCCATTTGGTTCTGGTCACCTGGATTGCATTAGAATAAATTGGGTTATCTAGGGATACAATAGTATACAATTACTTTTAAATATGATCTGGAGTTTGCAGCTGGTGCAAAATTCAGCTCTTTGACTGTTAAGTGCAGTAGATAAACAGGAGTACATAAAATTAGATCTTTGTGGATCTGCCCCCATACTCTTGCAGAGATAATGTTTAATATATTTGTATTCTACTTTAATTATTCAGGAAAGAGTTTAAAAATGAACCTCAGTTCAATAGTATTATAACACTATGTGTTATTATAAAAATGTTATCATTACACTAGATAACAGCATGGCTGGCTGAAGAATTCTGGAAGCTGAAATCCACACATCTGAAAGTGGCTAAGGTCAACAAACACTGTCCCCCCCTCTCTAAATCTCTACTCTACTCTACTCTATCTATCTATCTATCTATCTATCTATCTATCTATCTATCTATCTATCTAATTATCATCAAATGCCCAATTTTTCCATCAGTAATTTATTCTCATTCCAGTTTTACATAACAGGAAATTTGCCATTACATTGTCATTGGATGTGAAAAAGACATTTAGAAGGCAATGTTCCAAAGAATATGCTAGATAATTCATCAGAGAGAAGTACAGTAGTAAGCAGTGCAATCTGCTAGTCTTAAAATGTGAAACTAGGCATAATGTTCACCCTATATGACTCTGAAGCATTGTAGTTCAACAAAATGTTCTAGTTTGCTCAGAACAAATTGTAGTAGGATACAAAATATTAAATCAAATTTGGTTGAAAGGATTCATATGGTTGGCTGTGCCTTTATAGTAGAAACTGCAGCATAATAAAGGATTCAGCTCAGTAGAGGATGGAATAAAACATTTTATGTGCCCTTTATTATCTCAGAAAAAGAAAACTAAAAAGTCTTGTATTAGATTAGATAAGGAAAGAGTTACTCATTTAAAACACTATTTTAAAATCTAAGAGAACATAAAATTATATTGACTTTTTACTTAATTTCATTGTTTTTGGCTATTACATTTATTTACTAAATACTTCAAGGAACTTAGCTTGTTTAATTTGATAGTTTATCATGATAAAACAGACATTGACAATCCATTGACTTTTACTTATATTCTTTAAAGAAACACAAGATTATACATGAAGAACATTGGGACTTCCGGTGGCACTGTAGGCGCCGAAGATGCTCCTTTTGTGAGCGCCAGCCCGCGATCATGTAAAGCCGCTAGAACAGTGCAAATCAGCTGTCTAGTGGCTTGAAAACTTTCTCCCCAGGAAAAGGGGAGGAAGAGAGCAGACGGATGAAGGTAGAGCTCCTCAAGAAGCCCCAGGAACAATTCTAGGGCTCGAAGGGTGAGAGCTCCCTGGAAGCCCGACAGAGCTCCGGATCCGGGACGTTTCTGCTTTAAGCAGAAGAAGATGCCGTGACTACCCCTGCAAACAATGCTTGGAATAAAACATCATTCGGAAGCAGGCTGAGCAAACTCAGGAGAGATCAGATTTGCAAGTACTAAACTTTAACTCCAAATGTGTATTACTTCCTTCTGATTTACTAAGGGGAGAAAGTGAAACCAAGATTGCAATTGAGCTTTAATGGGGCATGAAAGTGAAAGTTAAAAAGGAAAGTTTCATTTAGCGCTGGCAGCCCCGGTCTAAAATTAGAGATCTTTGTTCAGAAAGAAAGAAGATTAAAGGTTAAAAAGACTATAGCAGTGTTTTTTTTTTAAAAAAAAAGGATTGATATCATTTAAAGACTGGAAATTTCTGGATTTGGTGGATTTGTTGTTCTGGCTGCTGAATAAATTTAAATTGGAAACTAAAAATGGCTTCAAAACAAATAAAGACTATTGTCCCTAAAAGTGCTGGAAGCTCACCAGCTCAAACGTCCAAATTGCAATCTCCCTCTTCCAATGGAACCACCAATATTAACACTTGAAATGTTGCAGGAAGCCCTTAAAACACAAGCCTCTGTTATAGAAAAAAAATTACTTCGGTGTTTGAGGATAAAATTCGAGAAGTTGCTGAGGAGACGGCTCAAATTAAAGAGTTCATTCAAAAATGAAATCAGGAAATTAGAGAAGATATTATCATGGCTGTCCAAGGTCTGGCAGGCCATATTGCAGCAATAGATGAAAAAGTGGAAGAAATTAAGCAGTCCAATGAGAATTTGGAAAATAAAATGGGAGATGTCCAGAATAAGATGGAAAGAGCTGAGGCCGATGTGATAATGATACAATATAGAGATATGGAATTTACTTTGAGAATAAGAGCCCTCAAAGAAAATAAGCAAGAGAATTTGAGAGAGATTTTTTCAGAAGCACTTGCACAGATAATGGGAGATCAAAAAGCAAATCTTGAATGGCAAATTGACAAAATTTACCATGTCAATTCATGGGTTGCCAGACAGAAACATCTACCAAGAGACATTGTAGTTTATTTTACAACAAAGAGAATACGTAATGAAATCCTACAAGTCACCTTTAAAAATAAACTTCAAGTGCAGGGGCAGGGGCAGGAGGTTTTAATACTGAAAGAAATCCCCCCCCAAATGTTGAGAGCCAGAAGGGATTGTGCCTTTCTGGTGGAAGAACTGAGAAACTGTTAGATACAGTACAGATAGGAGGTTCCACTGGACTAGTGGTGAACTATTCAGGAGAGAGATATCGTCTTAACTCAGTGTGGAAGGCAAGAGATTTTTACACCAATGTACTAAAGGCTGGATGCACACAGTCCCCAGAAGCTAGAAGGAAGACGGAAGCAGAGGGGGCAAGAAAGGGGGAGAAGGAAGAATTGTTGGCACAGGCCCAAAGGGGAGCTTTGATTACTCAAGAAGATTTAATACAACTTTCAACTACGTTCAAGCCTTGGAGATAGAAGAGCCTAAGGATCAAAGACAGACCCAAGCGGCAGCCAAGCGTCAAGAAGAATTAAGAGTGCAGCAACTTCAGATGATTCAAGAAACTACAAAAACAGAAGCAGTGGGAGGAGCAAGGCCAAAAAGCAAAATGCATGGAGATTTCCCACAGATGCTTCAAAAGCTTCAGGGGACCAAGAATGGCAACTAGATTTCTGACTTGGAATGTTAATGGCCTAAATTCACCACAAAAGAGAAAAATATTTCATTATTTGAAACAGTTTAAAAATGATGTAATCTGTTTACAAGAGACTCATATTAGAAGCAAAGATCAAAAATATTTAATAAATGTAAGGTTAGGTATACATTTTGTTGCATCTGCTCCCGAGAAGAAGAATGGCATAGTTATATACCTAAAAAAAGACTTAATTGCCAAATTAATTGAAGCAGATGATCAAGGAAGATTCATAGCAATTGAACTTTTAATAAAAGGAGAAAAAATACTTTTAATTAGAGTATATGCACCCAACCAACAACAGGAAAAATTTTATAAGCTTTTACATTCCAAGTTACTACAATGGGATTATAAATCGTGCATCTTATTGGGCGATTAGAATGGAGTTTTGGACACTAAAAAAGATAAGAAGGGGCTCTTGCAAAGTATCTCAACGCGTGCCAGATTGACAAAGTCTTTTTGAAATAATGGATGATATGGAGTTGAGAGATATCTGGCAAGAGAGGAACTCTGAAGAAAAAGACTTTACCTTTTTTTCCGATAGACATCAATCTTTCTCTAGGATTGATTTCATATTAATTACTAATGATCTTTTTTCTAGGGTGAAGAAGACGAAGATCTGCGCAAGAGTTTTAATGGATCACAGTCCAGTTTGGATGGAATTAGAGTATGGGATGGGATTTAAGAGGTCTTGGAGGTTAAATGAAAATCTGTTTAGATTTGAGGAAAATGTAAAAGAATGTAAAAAAATTATGAAAGAATTTTTCATTATAAATATGCA
The DNA here is from genome assembly GCF_029215685.1 of Pituophis catenifer annectens. NCBI lineage: Eukaryota > Metazoa > Chordata > Lepidosauria > Squamata > Colubridae > Pituophis > Pituophis catenifer. The sequence goes on from NW_027256884.1 coordinate 81,535,816, forward strand.
TAAGGGTACATCTATGGAAATGGTTTGGGATGCAGGTAAAGCATACATGAGAGGTATCTTGATATATTTGAATAATAAACATAGACGTAAACAGGAAAGAAAAAGGAAGGACTTAGAAGAGGAAATTAAAAAAAAAGAACAGGCTTTGATATTGAACCCAGCTGACAAGAAAATAAAAGAGGCAATTAACTTACTGCGAGGGCAATTTAATATGCGATCAAGTCGCAACTAATTTGCAATATGCTAAACATAATACTTTTTGCAATGCTAATGAACCAGGGAGATGGTTAGCATATCTGTTAAGGAAAAAACAAAAATCACGGACCATAGAGAAAATAGAATATAAAGGTAAAGAGGTTTATCAGCAAAATATTATTAAAAAAGCATTTTTAGAATTTTATACGAGGTTGTATGCTAGTGATAAAATTCAAAGTATAGATATAGATAGATACTTACAGAAAGAGAATATCCCTATAATTACAAAAGAGCAAAGGGAGGGTCTAAATCAACCAATAACTTCCGAGGAGATTATGTTTGCAATTAAGCAGTTGAAAGTGGGTATAGCCCCTGGGACAGATGGTTTGATGGCTGCTTATTATAAACACTTGCAGTTAGAAATGGTGGGACCACTCAAAGAATTATTTATTAACATACAATCTGGAGGAGATGTACCCCCATCCTGGAGGACAGCTTTTATTTCTCTGATTCCAAAGGAGGAGCAAGACCACACCCAGCCAAAAAATTATAGGTCTATATCACTTTTAAATACAGATTACAAGATTTTTACTAAAATACTAGTAAATAGGTTAATTACAGTCATGCAACAAATGATTCATAATGATCAAACTGGTTTTATAAATGGTAGACAAATGAAGAGTAATGTAAGGCAAGTGGTTAACCTATTAGAGTATTTGGGGAAGAACAACCAAATCCCTGCGGTGCTAATATTTCTTTTTTTTTTTCAAGATGGAAGACGAAAGGACAATTTTTTATTGAAAAAGTTTTCAAGTACAAATTTTTCCCCCATTTTTCTCCCCCCTCCTCCTTAACCCCCCCTCACCACCTATCCCCCCTGTGACTTCTTCAGAACAAAAACCTAATTCATAACAGATTATATAATATTTTACCATCCCCTTACTCCCTCCTCTAAATACTGACCCTTACTTGCTAATAATATTATTAATATTATTACTTCCCCCTTTTACCATACATTTCAAAAAAACATTCTACTATAACATTGTATGATAACTTCTAATTTAGCATAATATTATTATAACTCCCAATTTAGCAATAATCTGCCCTTTTTCTCCTCCCCCATACTTATATCTGTATATTATTACAACATTTCAAAACAACCTTCCACTTTAAAACTATATAATAAATCTTACTTTAACATTTAATCTTTTGTGTATATTAATATAACGTTTCAAAGCAGCCTTCCCCATAAATCCTAATTTAACATTTATTCAACTCTATCCATTTTCTCCACTCCCCTAAATCTATCACTTAAACATCCCTTTTCTTAAACTAAACAATCAGTAAACTAACCTATTTCCACCCACTTTCCTACAAAATTGCCATGCACAACAATTCTTAATATCTTTAATCCACTGCCCGCCCTGCTAAAAAAAAATATATATTCCGTTATATAGAAAAAATCAATAACTTTAAATTTATAATCCATATAATATCTTCTTTGATGTCTTTCCACTGGATTGTTGAGTCCATCATCCATATTAGGGTAACATAGCATCCTGGTGCAACAGTTTGTTCAAAATCCTCCGTCATCATCTGCCCCCATCAGTAATGAATATCCTTATATGTATATAAAAGAAAAAAAACAACCACCCGAGTGACATTATAATTATATTCCATATAGTTGTAATTGTGGCTTTCATCAGGATTATTAATTCCCATCATCATATTGGATAACAACCAGATCTTCTGCGTGCCCCAGCATAGCTCTCTTGCCTTATAGCTCAAGATAAATATAATATATTTATCAATAAAAAAAAGAAATCTAAAATAGATAATTCCAATCCAACAATTTAAGGCTCTTTTCACATCCTAAAATTATGGCATTGCAGAGGTCTGTCACTCTCCTCAGGATAATATTAACCAATACTTCGCCTCAACTATCTTTTCATATATTCATTCATTTTTTTAAAAAAATAACTGGCTTCACTGTTGCTTAATTTAGAAATTTTTATTTTTGTGAGACCTATTTCTTTTTTTCTTTTCTTTTTGTGGGTTTGATCTCCATCCTAGTTTCCTTTCTACAAGTTGTATATCAACTGATCGGTTTTCATTCTGCTTTATAACTTGATCTTGTTGGTTTTGTTTTTGTGTCTCATATTTCTTTTTTGCTCCATACTTGTCTGTGACTTGATGAATCATCACGTTAGAGTCCGATGCCACTTCTCTCATATTTGTAGATAATCCAGCTGAGGTGTCTAAAGAATCCAAAGGCAATTTATCCACCGCAGCCTCTGTAATTCGATGTTTTCCCTTTATTTCCAACTCCTTCTGCTTATCCTGTATTGTGCCTAAAGATGTTAAGTTCATTTTCAAAATTTTTTGATAAAATTCTTCCGCTTTTTCAACAGTATTTAGTTGGTATCTTTCTCCTTGATATCTCAATATTATACCAACTGGGGCAACCCCCCCTGAATGGAATATTTCTTTTTTTTAGCTCAGTCACCAGAAAACCAAATTTCTTCCTTTCCGATAACATCTTGGGCGGGAGCTCTTTGCAAATCCAAATCTTTCTTCCAAACAATTGCAAAGTAGAGTTGAAGGAATTTTGCACAATATTATTTCTAATTTCTTTATCTGTAAAATAAATCACCACATCTCTAGGCAATTGCCTTTGCTTTGCAATCCAGGAGTTTATTCTATAAACTCTATCATCCTACAAAATACTTCCTCAGGTTGAACCTTTAAGATCCCAGCCAGAATTTCAGAAGATATTTTCCTTAAATCATCTCTGTTATTTTCCTGCAACCCTCTCAGTCTAATCGCATATTCAGTGAAATTATATTGCATCATTAAAACTTCTCTTTCAATCCGTTGTTGCATGTTTTCTGCATTACAAGTCTTTTGATCAGCCTCCATTTTAGGTTTTTCTTCTGAGCTATTGTCTTAAGTGTTTGTCAAATCATTTTCAATTTTTTGTATTCTATTGTCCAAATTGTCCTCAATTTCTTCCACTTTAGACTCTAATAAGTTAGTATTTGCATCCAACTTGATCATAAATTCTGTAAAGCCATTAGCCATTTTTATAATCTTTCGATCCAGAGTATCAAACTTTAATTGCACTAATTCTTTAATTTCCTGCTTAAATTTTTCAAAGTTCTGATTCACAATCTCATCCCTTCTTACAATCTCCTCCAGAAGAAATTCAATTATATTAAAATCAGTTTTCTGAGACTGGAGCTTTAAAACTTGTTCACGTAATTTATTAATGGGGGAATCCCCCCCCCACAGCTTGTTTGTCCGGCTTTGCAAGCTTTAATGCCATTTTTCCACACAGACAAATTATTTTTAAAAAAAAGAAAAGAGAGGCAAAGAAGAAAAAAAGGACTTCTTTCCAACCAAGATCAATATCAGATCTCCAGGAAGAGAAAAACACAAAAATAGAGCTTTATCTTAAGTGTAGCCAGAAGTATTTATTCCGCTACTTTGTATCTTAATAGGAAATGGAAGGACTCTCCCTTTCAGCCCCTTCTCAAGCCTCGGCAGTTGCCATTTTTAAAAAATTATTTTTTTTCCTTTTCCCTTTCCTTCTTCAATAACTGTTGTAAAATAAATAAAATACTTGCGATTCAGGGTCACAGGTCCAGCTCATATCCTTTTTAATTGTTCCGTTAATTTTTGTAGGCTTGTTCTTGTCGTCTAGCTCTGCATGGGCAGAGGTCTCCCAAAGCCTGGAGCGGCGGCGGGGGAAATAGGGAGCTTCGTCTGCTTCGTCTCCAAAAGTAAAAAAAAAACTTTTGGGGCTATGCAGAGAGCTCTACCTGCCCCCGCCGGCTCTATCTCCATTTCCACATAGAAGTGGAGTTTTTTCGAGCCGCCTTTCAGTTGTAAAGGCGGCTCTTTACAGGCAATGGGGCGGTGATCCCAAGGGATCGTCTAGCGGCGGCAAGAGGCAAACCGGAAGTCACCTGCGGTGCTAATATTTCTTGATGCGGAGAAAGCATTTGATCGATTGAATTGGCATTTCTTATTGAAAATAATAGAAAAGATGCAGTTTGGAGAATATTTTACACAATCTATTAAGGCAATATATCAGAAACAAACAGCGCAAATAATAATTAATGGTAGTTTAACAGATACTTTTAATATAGAAAAAGGAACAAGACAAGGGTGTCCTTTGTCTCCATTATTGCTTATCTTGACTTTGGAATTTTTGTTGAGTAAGATATGTGGGTCGGATAAAATAAATGGAATTAAAATTAAGCAGTATGACTACAGATTATGAGCATTCGCAGACGACTTGGTTGTTACTTTAACCCAACCATTACAGTCGGTTGTAGGTTTAATGGATATAATTAATCAATCTGGACAAGTATCTGGATTTAAAATAAATGCAGGGAAAATGAAGATAATAACTAAAAATATGACTACAAATCAAAAAGATGAGTTAGAAAGACTAACAGGATTTGAAATAGTAAAAAAAGTTAAGTATTTAGGGGTTTATATTATGATATCAAATGGGAAATTATTTAAGCATAATTATGATCCGTTGTGGCAAAAAATACAGAGAGAGATGGAAAATTGGAAAAAATTACAATCATCTTTGTTAGGAAGAATAGCAGCAGTAAAAATGAATGTTTTGCCTAAGTTTTTGTTTCTTTTTCAAATGATACCAATATTTAAATGAAAATTTGAAGATATGGCAGAAGGGTATTAATAATTTTGTCTGGGCAGGGAAGAGACCGAGAATAAAACAAAAAATAATGCAGGATATACGTGAAAGAGGAGGTCTCAAAATGCCCAATTTAAGATTATATTATGAGGCAGCTGTTTTGTCAGCAATTAGTGACTGGATGAATTTAACAGAAGAAAGAATATTGAATATTGAAGGATATGATTTGGTTTATGGTTGGCATGCTTATTTATTATATGATAAGAAAGTGGACAAGACTTTTAAAAGTCATATATTAAGAAATGCTTTACTGCGTGTCTGGAAAAAGTATCAGTATAAATTAAACGATAAGTTACCAATGTGGGCAATACCCAGACATGCAATAGAGAATATAAGTGTAGAGGAAAAACAAGATGTGTTTACTTATAAAGAGCTTCTTAATAAGGAAGGAGGTATATTACAACTAAAATCTTTGAATCAATTAAGAGAAGAAAGGATAATTCAAACATGGTTTCAGTATGGACAGCTGCAAGCTAGATGGAGAGAAGATCAGAAAATTGGTATCTCGCAAAATGAGGAAAACTTGGTAAAACAAATTAGAGACAAAGTCAAATGCATATAAAAAGGTTGTTTAATGCATTGGTAGAAATAGATTCAGAAACAGAGCTAGTTAAGGATTGTATGATAAAATGGGCACAAAATATTGAAGAACCAATAATGATGGAAACGTGGGAAAAAATATGGATCAGAAATGTAAAGTTTACGCAAGCCCAAAACTTAAGAGAGAATTTTTATAAAATGTTTTATAGATGGCATCTAGATCTTAAAAAGCTAGCCTGTATATATCCAAGTTTGCAACCTAAGTGTTGGAGATGTGAATGTGATGATGCCACGTATTATCATATATGGTGGACATGTAAAAAAATTAAGGCATTTTGGATAAAAATATGGTGGATCATTCAAAACATTCTCAAAAAGAAGATAAAATATACTCCACAGTTCTTTTTGTTAGGTATAATTACAGATTGTACTATCATAGAGACTAAATTGATTTTAAATTTAATAACAGCAGCCAGACTTTTGGTGGTGCAGTATTGGAAGAAGGAAGACTTATCTACTATTGAAGAATGGACATTAAAAGTAGTGAATTTAGCAGAGATGACAAAAATTTCGGCATACTTGAAGGATCATTCAAATGAAAGATATATATCGGAATGGAGAAGATGGATTGACTATATTCAAAACAAATATCGGACTAAAAAGTTTCAAATAGCTTACGAATGAAACCAATATTTTTTTTTTTTGAATTATGTTTTGTTAGTTGAAAGGGGAGTTAAAGAGCAAGAGGGAGTATGGAGCCTGCAGAAAGATAGCATATTTTAGTTTATGTTTGTTAAATGTTATACCCTGTATTTGCTCTGGGAAGTCCGGGGTGGGTGGGTGGGGGGAGAGGGGTTGGAGGGAGAGGGGGGATGAGGGATGGGGGGTGGGTGGAGGAGGGAAGGGGGGGAGGTGGGATGGGAAAAATGGTTGTAATATTTGACAAAACTTTTTTAATAATAAAAAAAGAACATTAATATATATATAAGCAAACAGCCAATTGAGATTATTTACAAATGGACATATTTATACTACAGGTAATCCTCGAGTTACAAATGTAATGGAGCCTTCCAATTACATTCATAACCCAAGGATTTGTTGGAGTGAATCCAGAGGCGGGTGACACATGAATTAACAACCGGTTCGCCCAGCAGCAAAAATGTGAGCATGCATGTGGCCTTCTACGCATGTGCTTTGTTTTCTCGTGCAGCTTGCACGCATGCACGTGGCTTAAAAAATGTTGCTAAGTAGGATGGCATAGTGCTGGGGCGGGTGGACCGGCCCACCCGCAGGTTGCAACTACCGGTTCTCTCAAACCGGTCCGAGCTGGCAGCAGCCCACCACTGAGTGAATCACATAAAGTGAATGCGAAAACTCCCTGTTTTCCCCCATGCATTTGCTAATCAAATGCACAGGTCATTAGTGCACAAGAGGTATCTCAGGGTGGGGAAGAGTGGTAATTTGACCACCCAAGGCCTCCCCTAACCAACTGACATACCTGATGCTCCCCACAATTGCTTCCCCCCATCCTGCATCGCCAGGTCTCCACAACCACTGAGCCTGCCGAGACTCATTTACCTTGTAAAGATCTAGGGAGCTGTCTCCTCTCTGCCGCAGTTTCTTTGTCTGTTGCTGGCACTCCAAAAGCTGAGTGGTGAGAGTAGAGGGAGAGCGGGACGAGCATGTCCTGCTCAGCTTCGCTGACTCACTGAAGCTGAATGGTGGGCAGCCTCAGTGAGTCTCCCAGAAGCATCCAGTCTCAGTGCGCAAAGCATTTGCAAGTCAATGGGACTCTTTGAGGCAGCTAAATTGAGCTGCTTCAAAGCATTCCATCAGCTTGCAAACACTTTATGCACTGAGACTGGATGCTTCTGGGAGCCATGCTTTCATGCGACTTCAGGCACCCATTCTTTACAAAAGCAGATGGGTGCCTGAAGTTGCATGAGATCACAGCCCCTAGAAGCTTCCAGACTTAGTGCTGCGTCAAAGCCTCTCATTGACTTGCAAGGCCTTTTGTCATAAATAACATGCAGGCCTCTGCTCACAGAGAACTGAGGCCTAAAGTACTGTGAGATCAAGAGAGATCTGCTACTGATCTTGCATGATCTCATGATACTTTAGGCCTCAGTTCTCTGCAAATGCACTGAAGCAGGCAAAGAAACTGAAGGCTCTCTAGATCTTCACAAGATAAGTGAGACTCCACAGACTCACAATGCCTGTGGAGACCTGGCAAGGAAGGAATAGGCAAGGCAAATGTTGCAGTTCCTCTGCAGTCATTCGTAAGGGCGAATGACTGCCATAGTGCTGCAACATTCGTAATCTCGGGACTGTGTTGTAAGTACTGTGTTGTAAGTACCCCCGTGTTATGTCACAACTTTGAATGGTCGCTAAGTGAACTGCTATAAGTGTATTAGGAAACAAAGGGGGGTTGTGCAGGATGTCATATTGCTGATGTTTGGTGCTTTGGGGGCACAAAATGAAAGATGTTGAAATCTTTGGAACCCATGGACCACATATTTTTGAATACCAGCAATATATACCCCCATAAAATTACTACTACATTTGTTATTCATAGATTGTAAAGCCAAAATACTTAGGTCCCAGAAAATTCCAACAGAACAACAAAGGGCAGCAATCCTTGATATCCATTTGTGGAATTGAAATTCAAGAAAAGTAAGTGAAAGAAACAAAAAAGGTATGGTGGAAGGAATAATAATAATAATAATAATAATAATAATAATAATAATAATAATAATAATAATAATAATAAAGATATTAATGTCCAAATTGAGTGGAGGAAACATCATAAAAGCCATAAATACCTGGGCTATACCTGTGATTAGATACTCTGCAGGAATAATTGACTGGACCCAGATGGAGTTAGACAATTTGGACAGAAAAACAAGGAAGCTTATGACAATGAATCATGCCTTGCACCCTGAAAGTGATGTTGACCGATTATATTTACCAAGAGCAGAGGGTGGTCGAGGACTCCTACAAGTAAAGCAGACTGTGGAAGAAGAAAAATGCAGCTTGAATGGTTACATCCAGAAAAGTGAAGAACTAATGATTAAGGAAGTAAATAAAGGAGGCCTTTTAAAGACAACTAAAACAAAAGCAGAATATAAGAAAGAAGTAATTGAGCAGCGAGCTGAAAATTGGAAACACAAAGCTCTGCATGGCCAATACTTGAAAAGTATTGAAGGCAAAGCTGACCAGAAACTAACTTGGAACTGGTTAAGATCAGGAGTACTGAAAAAAGAAACTGAAAGCTTTATTTTGGCAGCTCAAGAACAAGCCCTAGCCACAAACTGTATGAAGGCAAAAATTCAACATGTTACCACCAACAGCAAATGCTGCCTCTGCAATGAAAAAGAGGAGACAGTTGACCACCTGATCAGTGGGTGCAGCAAAATTTCACAAACTGACTACCTACAACGCCATGACCGTGTTGCTAAAATCATTCACTGGAAATTGTGCCAGAAGTTTGGATTTGAGTACAGCAAAAACCACTGGGAACATCAGGTTGAGAAAGTTTTAGAGAATGAGAAACTCAAGATCTTGTGGGACTTTAGGATTCAGACTGACAGGCACTTGGTCCACAACACACCTGACATAACAATAGTTGAAAAGAAAAAAGTATGGTTCATTGACATTGCAATACCTGGTGATGCACGAATTGAAGATAAGCAGCAAGAAAAAATCACAAAGTACCGGGACTTACAAATTGAAGTTGAGCGACTGTGGAAAAAGAAATCGTGTGTTGTCCCGATTGTAATTGGAGCCCTCGGAGCAATACCCAAAGGGCTACCCCGCTATTTAGAAATTCTAAATTTGCCGGACTTGAACATTTTGACTCTACAAAAAACCACCTTACTCGGAACAGCTTACATCCTCCGACGATACCTTAACAGTTCCTAGGTCCTTGGTTAGGACTCGAGCTGCTGAGCTATTAACCAGCCTCAAAGGCTGTGAATCTCACTAAAGATTAACCAATTAATAATAATAATAATAATAATAATAATAATAATAATAATAATAATAATAATATTTTCTATACCGCCCTTCTCCCGAAGCACTCAGGGCGGTGTACAGCCTATTAAAAGCACAAAGACAAACAACAATTAAAATTATTTAAAATTATTAAATAATTTCAGCTCAATATTAACCCCCCAAAAAATTTAAAACTTCCAATTTAAAATCATTACATTGATAGCCCGGCCTGGTGGAACAGCAGGGTCTTAAGGGCACAGCAAAATACCCTGAGGTCAGAGATCTTACGCATTTCCGGGGGCAGTTCATTCCACAGGGCTGGGGCTCCCACAGAGAAGGCCCTCCTCCTGGGTGTCGCCAGCCGACATAACTTGGCCGATGGCACCCTGAGGAAGGAGGGAGAAGGAAGGAGCTAGTTTTCTAAGAAAACATAAGTACTACCATGACCTGAGAAATATTACAGTAATTGGTAGCTAATATAAGTGAACTTATCTAATTGGCAACACAGCAAATGCTGAATTTGGAAAGACTTTATGTAGTCAGCAGTGAAAACAATAGAATTAACTCAGATCCTAGCAGTGTTTTAGTGTTTTACAAATGATAAATTTAAATCCCATTAAAATCATATTTATTAGTATTAGAAATATCATCAACTTCTACAGAAACTGGGAAAAAAACCAATTCAAGGGAGGAAATTGTCCATGTTAACTGATATATAAATGTAGCCATATCAGTTTGAATGGTTTCAATAGAAATCTGTGACAGCATTTCTTAACTCTGGTGTTTTCATGCTGATCAAAATCTTTTACCAAATCTTATCAATTTGCTCAGTGTGTGCTTTATTTATGCCTCTGAAAAATTGTTAAGTGATGTGCTGATGTCTAATGCTTACTATAAGTTAAAAATGTCAAATCCGTTTCAGCTGCCAAGAGAGATTCCTGCTGCTTGATGACAGATTATACTACACTCACTAGACTTTGAAAAAATTAAAAGCAATTTTTCCGCTATTTAAATGCACCTGGCTATTACCATAAAGCATTGTTTTCAGAGTGAGAAATCAGGGGAAATTTAGACTTGGCAAAAACCTGCTTTTTAATACCTCAAGGAACTCTCCAACTATAATATAACAAATGTTAAATTTCCTTACAGAAATCAAAGAGATCATTTTACCTTTTGCAGTTATTGTCTAGCTATGGGTTTAAGTTGTGGCCTGGTAATCATGGGTCATCAAAACTACAAGAGAAGCAAATGATCTATTAATGAGAAAAGTGAATCTACAAATTTAAAAATGGGGAACAAACCACAAATTTCTGGGATTAATAGGTATTAATATTTTTGTGGTAAACAAGGATCAACTACTTAATTCTTCACTTTCACTATTGTAGTCTATAACAAACATTGCTTCTCCTTGTTACCAGGGGATATTGAATTATGGTTTCATATGAACGTGAATTTTTCAAAACACACAAACACATAAAGGCTCATCAAGACTCAGGATCCCTGACCAACTTTCTAATCTAATTTGAGAGTCTGATGAGCTGCTACAATAAAATGCACTATTGCAGGAAAATATTTTAATCTACTTCTTAAATATATTTATACTTATTGTTTTTTTTTAGCTCTTTTGTAGGCTGTCCAGAGTTGCTTGTTTGTAAGATGGACAACTTTAAAAACTGGTTTAATAAATAAATAATAAAGATTCATGAAGGTTCCTTCCAGGGGTGGGTTCTACTTACCTTTACTACCAGTTCGCAATGGGATCGTGCACGTGCACTTGCTTCACTCGCACACGTGCCTTGCTTCTGCGCATGCACCTTGCTTCTGCGCATGCACAGATCGCTTCTCATGACATCAGGGTCAGTGGGCGGAGCCTCCCACCAGTTTTACTACCGGTTCTATCGAAGCGGTCCGAACCCACCACTGGTTTCTTCCTTCCATATGCATACTGAAAGTGAATAGTGACATTCCTCAATGGTTTACTTGTCCTTCCTCCAGCTAAGGGAAGGACTGGTCCAGTTTACTTGCCTCTCATTCCAAATTTTTATTACAAAACTCTTCATGATTTTTTTTCCAAAATGGATGCAATATATATTGCTATGAAAAATGAATGAATTGACTTCTGGTTTGCTGCTTGTCCCCGCTGGACGCTCCTCCGGGATCGTCGAACCCACTGCCTGTAAGAGCCGCCTTTTTCAGCGGAATGGCGGCTCGAAAAAACTCCGTTTCCATTAGGAAACGGAGATAGAGCCGGCTGGGGTGGGTAGAGTCTTCTGCCTAATCCCAAAAGTTTTTTATTTACTTTTGGGAGAGAGCGGAAGAGACTCCCCGTATCCCCAGCCGATGCTCCGGGCTCTGGGAAATCTCTGCTACACGCAGAGCTAGGGGGCAAAAGCAAGCCTGTAAATCTGTCAAATAAATTAATTAAAGAAGATATGAGCTGGACCTCTGATCCTGAAGCGCAAGTATTCTTTTTATTCTATTTTGCCTAAGAAGTGAAGTGAAGGGAAAAAAGTTTTTTTTAAAATGGCGATTGCTGCTGCGGCTTGAAGAGAGGCTGAAAGGGAAACTCCTTCCGTTTTCAATTACAAAGTAGCGGAATGAATACTTTTGGCTGTAACTGAAGGCAAAATCTCACTCTCACTTCTGTTTTTTTTTCTTTTTCTTTTTTTTTCTCTTTGAGGATCTGATATTGATCTTGGTTGGAAAAAAGTTTTTTTTTTCTCTCTCTTTTCCAGTAAATTTTGTCTGCGTGGAAAAATGGCACTGAGACTTATAAAACTAGACAAACAGGCAGTGGGGGGGGATTCCCCCATTAATAAATTACATCAACAAGTTTTAACTCTCCAGTCTCAGAAACCTGACTTTAATATAATAGAATTTCTTCTTGAGGAGATTGTAAGAAGGGATGAGATTGTGAATCAGCAACTTGAAAAATTTAAGTTGGAAATCAAAGAAATTGGTGAATTGGTGAAATCTAAGTTTGGCTTTTTGGATCGAAAGATTTTAAAAGTAGCTAATGGCTTAGCAGACTTTATGACTCAGTTGGAAGCAAATACTAACTCTAAAATGAAAGAAACTGAGGAGAATTTGGATGACAAGATCCAAAAAATTAAAAAGGATTTGGCAAACATTCAGGATAATAGTTCCGAAGACAAACTTAAAATGGAGGCTGATCAAAAGACTGTTAATGAAGAAAATGTACAACAGAGGATTGAAAGAGAAGTTTTAATGATCCAATACAATTTTACAGAATATGCAATTAGACTGAGAGGTTTGCAGGAAGATGACAGAGATGATTTAAGGAAGATATCTTCTGAAATTCTGGCTGGGATTTTAAAGGTTCAACCTGATGAAGTGTTTTGCAGGATTGACAGAATTTATAGAATAAACTCCTGGTTGGCAAAACAAAGGCAATTGCCTAGAGATGTGGTGATTTATTTTACAGACAAAGAAATTAGAAATAATATTGTCCAGAATTCTTATGATTCTGCTTTGCAATTTCGTGGAAGAAAGATTTGGATTTTTAAGGAACTCCCGCCCAAGATGTTAATGGAGAGGAAGAAATTTGGTTTTATAGTGAATGAGTTAAAAAAAAGGAATATTCTATTTAGGTGGGACGTCCCAGTTGGTTTAATATTGAGACACCAAGGAGTAAGATACCAACTGAATACTGTCGAAAAAGCGGAAGAATTTTATCAAAAAATTTTAAAAATAAATTTAACATCTTTAGGCATAACACAGGACAAGCAAAAGGAGTTGGAAATAAAGGGAAAACATCAAATTACAGAGGCTGTGGTAGATAAACTGTCTTTGGACTCCTTGGATACCCCAGCTGGACTGTCTATAAATTTGAGAGCAGTGTCATCTGATTCTAATGTGATGAACTATCAACTTACAGACAAGTGCGTAAATCAACCAGTTGATATACAAGTGATGGAAAAGACATATGAGATAATAAAACAAAACCAACAAGATCAATTTACAAAGCAGAATGACAACCGATCAGCTGATACACAACTTGTAGGAAGGAAATCTGGATGGAAATGCAACCCGCAAAAGAAAAAGAAAAGAAACAGATCTCGTAGAAATAGTAGTTTCTAAACCAAGCAACAGTGAAGCCAGGGATTTTTAAAAAAATAAATGAATATGTGAAAAGATATTGGAGGCGAATTATTGTTTAATACTATCTTGAGGAAAGTGGCAGATCTCTGCAATGCCGTGATTTTGGGATGTGGAAAGAGCCTTACATTGTTGGATTTGAACTATCTATTTTGGATTTCTTTTACCGATAAATATATTATATCTATTTTGAGTTACAAGGCAAGAGAGTCATGCTGGGGCATGCAGAAGATCTGGCTGTTACCCACTAAGATGATGGGGATTTATAATCCTGATGAAAACCACAATTACAACTATATGGAATATAATTATAATGTCACTCGGGTGGTTGTTTTTACTTTTATATATACATGAGGATATTCATTATTGATGGGGGCAGAAGATGACTGAAGATTTTGAATAAACTGTTGCACCAGGATGCTATGTTACCCTATTATGGATGACGGATTTAACAATCTAGTGGAAAGACATCAAAGAAGATACTAAATGAATTATAAATTTAAAGTTATTGTCTTTTCTCTCTTTATAAAATGGAATGTATATATAGACATATGTATATTTTAGCAGAGTGGGCTGTGGATTATATTTAGAATTGTAGTGCATGGTAATCTTGCAGGAAACTGGGTTGAAATAGGCTAGTTTAGTGATTGATTAGTTTAAGAAAAAGGATTTTTAAGTCATATATTTTGGGGAGTGGAAGAATTGGATAGAACTGAATAAATGTTAAATTTGGAGAAGGCTGCTTTGAAATGTTAAATTAATATTTATAAAAGTAAAGGTTATGTTGTTGTAATAATAATAATATTTTATAAGTTTGGGGGAGGAGAAAAAGGGTAGATTGTGAAAAGCGGAGAAAAGCGGAGTTATAAGAATACTATGCTAAGGGTCAGTACTTTGAGGAGTGAGTAAGGGCATGGTAAAATATTATGTAATTAATTATGAATTAGCTTATTGTTGTGAAGAAGAAGTCACAGGGGGGGATGGGTGGTGAGGGGGGGTTAGGGAAGAAGGGAGGAAAAGGGGGAAAAACTTGTATTTGAAAAACTTTTTCAATAAAAAAAAATGAATGAATTATTTCTTTGCAAATGTTGCTTTTTTAATAAATGCTTTGCAGGAGTAGAAGGCAGTTGTTTTATCTTCTATTTACTGCTAAACTCAGTATTAACTTCTGTCAGAAAGAATGGCTGAGAGATAAAGACAGCAAACAAAGGAGTAAAATCAGTGATAAGGGTTAGAATAGTGTGGAAAAGATGGCAGGATATATGGTTGCAGTTATACGGGAACTGCCAAGCATGCATTTGTCCTCATGAAAATTAAAATAAACTTTTGAAGCTGTCGATTGTGTTGATAGGTGCTTGTCATTTTGGTGGCTTTCTACATTGTTTATTTTTTATTTTGTTGGACTAAATGTCTGTCCAACAAACTTCAACTCCACCCATTTAGAGACATGATCTCTAGCTCTAATTTTATGGTCCGTAGTTCTGTAATCTCTGGTGTCCCATCATCAGATTCAGCAGCCCTAAGTTACATCAGCCTGCTTCAGCTTCACAGCTGGTGGTACAACAAAATTAGGCCTAACTACTTTATCTCTCATTTATTTCTATTCTTTATAGTGTCTTGATTTTCATTGTCCTCCACTGAATCCTGTGTAAGTATTTCCATTACAGGAATAACAGGTAAAAAGCAGAATGACTAGGTCCACAGGCATCATTGCAGCAAACCATTAAATAGGTATTTATTCTCAGTATATGAATATACATTTAATTAGAGTTTTGACTGGAACAAATTTTCAATATAGTTATGAGTTTTATTCTTGAAAATAACTAAGAGATAAGAAGGAAGAGGAGAAGGGATGGAAAAAGAAAGTTGTGTTACACAAATGTGGATCATCTGGAGATGCATATCTGGAAACACATTTAATAGCAAAGGGCAAAATCTTCACCCAGAAATGAACTGATCTGCTGAATTCCATGTTCTTCATTTCATAAAATCTTCACTTCCATTCCAATAGGGACATATATTTTTTGCTGTTTTCACAGGAGAGACTGAATAGGAGGAGGGAGGAGAATGAGTAAATATGTGGCCATGTCCAACTTTTTTATTAAACAAATATTTTTTTAAAATATATTCTAACCCACACCTCCTCCATAGACCAGGATGACTGAAAATTGTAATCTTGTTTTTAATTAAAAAAAACCCTTCCTTATCTCAGCTTCCACTGTTTTTGAATCTCCAATAAACATTATTTTTACAATTCCTCTTTGTAAGAAATGAATGTAGCTTATATGGGAACAAAGCCTATGTTGAATTATGTTTAACTTCATTCTGAGTATACATTTATATCATTGTACTATAAAGGAAACCAATGTGAATAGCTACTAGTTTTAGAATTTATTTAATTAGGATTGTTTTATTTTAAAACAATTTTTGAAAATCACTCCTGCATAATTATGCCAAATTCAAATATGATATTAAATGTGTAAAAAAAAATTAAATTATTTTTATTATGCAATTTCCTTTGTTACTGTATATATAAAATTTCCATATTCACAATAGCAGTGTACTGTCTGGGTACAATCTCTTTTACATACACATAATAAATCTTGTACACACAATAATTATGACTGTTATTCTCAAAATCTATTCGCCATGGTCTTCACTTATCCTTATTAAACATTTTCCATTGTTTAATTAAACACTCTGTTCAATTTTCTCTATAATCAAGTTATACTATCAGACATTATAAACATCATGTAAACATCACATTTATAACCATTATCCTCCAAGTCATAGTGTTTACTTATCCTAATTATTCAATATTTGTTATTTAATTACAATTAATTCATCTTTGTTTACATATCCTCCTTGATTCTAAATTTCTAACTTCTGTTTCTATTTTCTAACCATTAATAAACTAGTTCCTAAGTTAAAGAGTAATATTTTCCCCATTTCTAGTTTCTACCTCTATACTAATTTTTAATAGAACAACTTCTATATTAGACTGTATTCTACATCTATTCCTCATCTCTTTCCCATTTTTGTATCTCATCTCTATTGACTTCTTGGCACATCTCTCATACTCCTCCCTTGGCATCTTATATCTTCTTATATCATTCATGTTTAATCTAAGTATTTCATCTGTCTCTATCACTTCTTCACTCTGTTGAGCCTTCAGTAGACTTTTCAATGATCCTTTCCTCACTTCAGGGATGTCTTTCCATGTATCCTCTTCTGTTTTTTGATCTCTTAAAGTGTAATTTATCTTTTCTATTTCATCAGCTTTTATTATCGCTTCTTTTTCTTTTTGTATCCTTTGTCTTTTTTCCTCCTCTGTTCTTTCTATTTGCTTCTCTACTTCCTGGATTTCATATTCATTATTCAGTGTAATTTGCTCATGATTTTCTGATCTCACAACTATGTCATGTACTAATTCCTTTATCTCCTTATGATTCCTTGTCATTGTTTCCTGCGTACCTTGGAGCAACAATAATATTTCTTTTAATAATATATTTATTTCCCCCTGTTGCACCATTTTGCCTTATTTTAATGAATTAAAAAGTTATTCAGTAATCTATCCAGATCCCAAAGTCCCAATTATTCATCACACTAAGAAAGCCAATATTAGAGCAGTTCACAAAATCACTCCCTTAAATAGTCCATTAGCAACCTTCACTTAGTTTCCATACAAATCCAAGCTGTTTCCCACTCTCACACTGTCCAGCATATTTGTAATCCTCAAGGTTCTAAGATTTGAATGTTTTCACAGTCTGTCTCTAAACACCAAGTACAATCAATTTGCAGGTGTTGTTTAGTGTATTTCAGCTAATTTGTAGACTAAACATCTTTCACTCCTTCTTCCACTTTTTTCAGCCCTATGATGTCTTCCCTGGCCAGTAGGTGTCACTGTTACTGTTTTTCTCCACTTTTGCTGCAAATAAAATATCTCAAAAAATATTTTCCAGTAATTTCCCCAGGTCCTTCAAATCAAGGTGGCAATAAAAGCTTAATCCAATATTTTGAAATGATTTAAATTGCTAAAAACTAGCCAATCCAGTCTATCCTTTATCTTTAAGGTTCTTCTGTCTGCAATTTCTTTTCTTTCTTTTCCAAATCTGACAGTAGCTCCAGGTCTTAGTCACTGCTATTTGCCTCAATTGAGTTCCACTTTCCAAAGGGGGTGTTTTTTAGGGGAAATTCCGTGGCAAAAGTTTGAAAGTTCTTACCCAGACTGAGCACACTGTTAAAGGATCTTTCCTTTTTTATTCAATTTTGGTCTTTTTGGCATCTTCAGGATGTCATCTACCACTAATCTGTAGTCTTTTATCCACAAGGCCAAACTGTTTTTGTCATCTACATACTGGTAGATGTATGTAACTCATGTTTACATTTCATAATATTTGTATGTAACTCATGTTTACATTTCATAATATTTGTGTAGACCATATCTGAGCCGTACACTACTTTAATCAGTTGTTTTAGATTTGTGCTCTGTTTCATTTATATAATGCCATACTTCTAATTCTCTTTCTCTAAATATAGTTATTTAGTTTATTTTGCCAATTAAGTTAAACTACAATAGAATTAAATCATAGCTAACAAAGAAAAATGGCATATACTGTATATAATATTTAAGTGAGTTTTGGTGATATGACTCTTTCCTCAAAATTCATAACTTTGTAATGTAGTGGGAACCATGTAAGTACAACAGATTCATAAAATTTCAGGAAACAAATACACATGTTATGCAACACTTTCTTTTTATGAATAATTTATCAAAATTTTGCTCTATCTTTTGTCAACATGCTGTTTGTTTGCTTTCAATTACCCTACCCAAAATGGAGAATTTATCTTCAGTATTCTATTGAATATTCTTTTAATATTCTTGTATTTATTAACATAAAAACATTTTATTTGGAATAGTTTGCAATAAATAAACATGTGAAAATCAATGTTGTAGTCCAGGAGTGTCAAACACATGTTGTTATGGCAGCATCACATGATGTATCGGGACTTTCCCCCTCTTTGCTAAACTGGGCGGGGGCGTGGTCAGCATGTGACGCATCTTGACAGCCCTGTTGTAGTCATTTTAGACCAACAGCTGATGTCTAATAACATAGCAAAAATGGAAAGAACTCACAAAAAACAAAAATTAAATAGGTTTGGCACAGCTTTGATAGTTACATTCTTTGCCTGGTAGATAGAAACCAAGAATTCAAAATAACATGGCCTATTTTAACTGTCTACAATGGGGCTAAAGAGTTTGTAAATATTAAGGCCACACCCTGTATTGATCAAGCTATGTTTGATATTAATTATCAATTTTTAAAATTAAATTATTACCTCACAGGCCATGTCAGGGAGGTTTTTCTTTTTTTAAAAAAAAATCTTCTTCTCCATTATAATCCAAAATAAATTAACTTTCCAGAAACTATTATGAGCAGAAAGGAAAGATTGATGAATGTAGTTGGATAAATATGTGCACATGATTGTACACAAAAGAGCAGTAACATAGTATATGAACTTTTCCCATCATCATTTCCCCTTCTATAGCATTAATCAAGAACAATAGTGGGTTCCACTTACCTTTGCTACCAATTCGGAACTGTGAGCATGTGTGCACTTGTTTCTCTTGCTCACAGTGCTTCTGCACATGTGCAGAACCTTCTGCGCATGCACAGAGTGTCTGTGATGACGTCTGGGTGGTGGGAGGGGCCTCCCACCGCCACCACTACCGGTCCTCCTGAACTGGGGTGAATGAGTAGAAACCAGGGGTGAAATCTAAAATTTTTCCCTACCGGTTCTGTGGGTGCGGCTTGGTGGGCGGGGTGTCCTGTGACTGAGTGGGCATGGCCAACTCAATGTCACTCACAGCCACGCCCACTCAGTCCCAAGACCCCCTTCCACCAAGCCAGAACCCGGTAGGAAAACTTTTTAAATTTCTTTCTCCTGCGGCTCCGCCTACCCGCCCCATTCCCCGGACTCCTACTGCTCATCTTTCTCCCGCAGCTGGCTGTCAGGGAAGGCAAGCACCCGAAAGGTACCGGAGTTGCTCACTCTCCTTCTTGAATGAGCTGCTCTGGTCCACACGCCAGCCGCAGGAGAAAGGTGAGCAGTAGGAGTCGGAGAATGCACCATTCCTCAACTCTGGCCTTGCCGCAGAGCTGCTGCCTGCTCGCCCTTCACCACGTGGCTGTGCCCACCCGCCCCATTCCCTGGAGTCGGACACGCAACCTGCCACTGAATTAAATAAACGGTGTGCGCTTGCGCAGCTGGCGCATGGACCAGAGCAGCTCATTCAAGAATGAGAGTGAGCAACTCCAGTACTTTTCGGGCGCTTGCCTTCCCTGACAGCCAGCCGGAGAAAGGTGAGCAGTAGGAGTCCAGGGACTGGTGCATTCCCCGAGTCCAGGGAATGGGGAGGGTGGGCAGGTGGGCGGAGCCTCCAGCTGCCATTGCTACCGGTTCTCTGAACCACTGGCCATCATCGCTACCTACTCGCCTGAGCCAGTCTGAACTGGGAGCATTTCACTCCTGGTAGAAACCCACCACTGATCAAGAACTGCCGACTATCCACCTGCTTATTAGAACAGATCTCTTCTCTTGTGAAGGCACCAGCTGGCCCAGATTCTGAGCAAATTTCTCTTTTGTGGTGTTTGCAGACATTTCATATTTGGCATTCTACTAAATAGGGGAACAGAGCTGAAGTAAAAAAAAATTGGCTTCTGATAAACATAACATAAATATATCACAACACCATATGTTTCTTTACATTAAACAAAATGTATGGAGCATTTACAAAAGGGATCTAAGACTATTCGTTTTTCTCCTAGTTCTGAATGTTTTAAAGATTAAAAATTTGGCAAATTTAGCCACTTATATCTTCCCCTGAGGATGAGTTTAAGCTATATTCGCTGAAGTAAAAGAAAGGCTAAATGTTCTGCAGGGGAAATTGGTTATGAACATAAGACTAAAAGGAAAAAAAAGATGTATTTTGAAAACAGAACAAAACAACACCAGCGGCAGTAATACCCAACAGAGATGCAGATGCAATGGAGTCATTTATATGCATATGTTATATTACTATCATTATATTTTCTATCAACTTTTCTGTAACAGTAAATGTATTTGATTTTATTTTGAGAGGCTTATTTGCATGTAATAGGAAAGCGCTGACAATATTTGGGTAATAAAAGAAGTTGGAATAATCCTAATACGCTCACGTTCATTGTGCTTAATGCAGTGCTCCAGCTGATTGGTAAAAGGGCCTGTCCAATATCACTGACACTTATGCAAGAATAATCTAGGGAGAAATAACTTACCAGATTTTTTTTTTAAAAAAAAGCTTTCTGCAACATCAATATATTAAGAAACAGGCTATGCTCTTTTGTCATTTCTTCCACATGCACACAGTTTTTTTATTGTTTTTTGTTGCAAGACTAAAATGTAGTTTGCTGGGAATAAATACACTGGCACCAGTAATTTCATCCAATAATTTTTGATTTCTAGTTTGGCATTGCTGTTATAAATTATTAAATATTATTTATCACATACAGCAAGCAAACAAATAAATTGTCATTTTGTATTTTAATTCTCTAATTTTGTACCAGTCTCAGAATCAATATTCTTCATGAACTACATTTATGAGAGTAACCTTGGCTAGATACTTTTCTATACTTCTCCATCAGGAATGTGTGAGTATGCATCTCATTGGAGAAGGCATTTAGTTTAACTGTGTTAGGGGAAACTATTTTCTACTTTGATGGCAGTTTTGAACTTCTGGAGGACAAAAACTATAGATCTGATATAGGCTAATGCATTTGTTTTATCTGTTTTCCATATCTGTTTTCCCAAATATGAAGTATACAAACATAAAAAATGTAAGCTAGTTTAATGCTCATCTTTTTTTTTTTTTGGTAAATTTATTAAGACAGAATAAAAAAAGTTAACTCAACAATAAGAAAATTAAGAATGTCAATATATTTGGGGTTAAATCTCTGAAGGTTAATTAAATAGGCCCTAAATCTTAGGTCCAAAATCGGCCAGCTGGGCTACTTCCACCACTTGTCTGTCCATCCATCCATCCATCCATCCATCCATCCATCCATCCTATACTTATCTTAAGAAGTTTAAGGTGAAAAAAACATCAAATATAACCACAGTACGAAAGATATTAACACGTTTTTTCTTTGGTTACATTTATAATTAAATTAATCTTGCTCAATTATTAACAGAGTTATTCTGAGGCTGTGCAAAAGGGCATAAAATCCCCCAAAACTCTCTCGGTGCTGAATGTAATTATCTTATCCTATAGATATTTTTTTTTGCCTATTATGAAACTGACCACATTGAAATGGTTGTTACAGTATTATGCACACTGAGTTTTAAACGCCCTTTGCAGAAAATTCTGCTAATAAGGAATTAGATACAGATTGTATTTGTCAATTTTTCTTCCTAATGAAATTGTTAGAACTTAGTGTATTTTATTATTTTCAAGGTATATTTCACCTTATTGATTGATATTCTTATTGATATTGAATAAAGGAGCATAGTTATAAAGTTATCTGGAAATGGTACCTGTTCCCAATAAGATTATATAAAATGAATAAAAGTGCTAGCAAGTTATGTTGGAGATGTAAAGTGGAGAATGGGACATATGAACACATGTGGTATGGATGTTGTAAAGTGAAGAATTTTTGGTTACAAATAGAAGAAGAATCTAGTAAAATAATTAAAAAGAAGGTAAAGTTGGGAGTAGATACCATCCTCATATTAAAGTTGAATGACAAGGTGTTAACAATTGATGAAAGAGAGCTTGTAAGGATATTGGTCATTATGGGACGAATTGTGATTGCAAGATACTGGAAATTGAATATTGAATACAAAATAAATGAATGGTTCAGAGAAGTTTGGAAAATTGCTCTTAATGATAAGTTAACGTGTGATATAAAATTCAAAAAAGGGCTATTGAAAGAAAATATATTTTGGAGGATATGGCAACCATTTGTGGACTAAGCAATCGGGAACTTGGAAGAAATAATGCAAGTGCCAATGCAAAGAGAATTTTGGAAGACCTGAAGATGAAGAAAAAATTCCCGCGCTTCTCCCTATTTTGTATTATACACTGGGTGTGGTTTTGTGTTTTGTGTTTTATCTTTAATTAAAAATTTAATAATAAAAAAAAAGGTATATTTCACCTAGTATGGACTGAATCTATTATATTACAATAATTTTTTAACAGTAAAGGACCTTTTAATTGAGTGTCATAGTGTTTTACATTTATATATATATATAGTGTTTTACATTTATATATATGAAATGAAGCGCTGGAAAAGACGCCTGGAGAGGGGTTGGAGGGCCAGTCTCGCTGAATCTGATTGAACACTGGTAAGGTCGCATAATAAGGCCTACCTAGTGGCGATAAAGACGGCAAAGTTTAATTACTTTTCTGCCTCTATTGCGTCATCAGGGAATCGTCCAGCCACCCTGTTTAGGGTGACCCACTCCCTGCTCCATCCGGGAGTGCGGGAGGATCCCTTGGAAGGCAGGGCGAAGGATTTTGGACAATACCTGTATGACAAAATCGCTCAGATCCGGGGGGATTTGGACTCTGACTGGGTAGATCAGGGCAGGGTGACGAGGAATAGTCTTGAGAATGTTATCTGGGAGGAGTTTGACGCTGTGACTCCCGATGATGTGGACAGGATTTTGGGGAGACTTAGTGCGGCCACATGTTTACTGGACCCATGTCCCTCCTGGTTGGTACTGGCTTCCCGGGAGGTTACTCGAGGCTGGCTCCAGGGTGTTATCAACGCTTCGCTGAGTGAGAGCCACTTCCCCGCTGCCTTGAAAGAGGCGGTGGTGAGGCCTCTCCTCAAGAAGCCGTCCCTGGATCCGGCAATAGTGGCCAACTACCGTCCTGTCTCCAACCTTCGCTTCATGGTGAAGGTTGTTGAGAGTGTGGTCGCGTGACAGTTCCCACAATTCCTGGAGGAAACATCTTATCTAGATCCGTTCCAGTCGAGTTTCAGGTCTGGGCACAGCACGGAAACGGCATTGGTCGCGTTGGTTGATGATCTCTGGAGGGCTCAGGACAGGGGTTGCTCCTCTGTTCTGGTCCTGTTAGATCTCTCAGCGGCTTTTGATACTATTGACCATGGTATCATGCTGCACCGGCTGGAAGAGTTGGGGGTGGGAGGCACCGTGTTGCGGTGGTTCTCCTCCTTTCTCTCTGACCGGTCGCAGTTTGTGTTGGCAGGGGGGCAGAGGTCGACCTCAAGGCCTCTCATTGGCTGCAGGGATCGGTCCTCTCGCCCCTTCTGTTCAACATTTATGTGAAGCCGCTGGGCAAGATCATCCGTGGCTTTGGGGTGAGATACCACCAGTACACTGATGACACCCAGCTGTACATCTCCACCCCAGGCCACCCCAACGATGCCCTTGAAGTGATGTCCCAGTGCCTGGAGGCTGTGCGGATCTGGATGGGGAGGAACAGGCTCAGACTCAACCCTTCCAAGACCGAGTGGCTGTGGCTTCCGGCATCCCGATATAGTCAGTTGACTCCATCACTGACTATTGAGGGCGAGTCTTTGGCCCCCACAGAAAGGGCTCACAATCTGGGAGTCCTCCTGGATATGCAGCTGTTCTTGGAGGAACATCTGACAGCTGTAACCAGGGGGACCTTTTGTCAGGTTCGCCTGATTTGCCAGTTGCGGCCCTTTCTTGATCGGGATTCCCTATGCACAGTCACTCACGCCATCGTCACCTCTCGCCTTGACTACTGCAATGCTCTCTAGATGGGGCTCCCCTTGAAGAGCACCCGGAAGCTCCAACTGGTCCAGAATGCAGCAGCGCGGGTAGTGACGGGAGCAGCATGGCGCTCCCATGTAACACCGCTCCTGCGCGAGCTGCACTGGCTCCCAGTGGTCTTCCGGGTGCGCTTCAAGGTGTTGGTTATCACCTTTAAAGCGCTCCATGGCATCGGGCCTAGCTATCTTCGACACCGCCTGCTGCTACCGATGACCTCCCATCGACCCGTGCGCTCCCACAGAGAGGGCCTCCTCAGGGTGCCATCAGCCAATCAATGTAGGCTGGTGACCCCCAGGGGGAGGGCCTTCTCTATGGGAGCACCTACCCTCTGGAATCAGTTGCCCCCAGAGTTAAGGAGAATCCAAGACCTCAGTGCCTTCCGCCGTGCCCTTAAAACCCACTTTTTCCAGCAAGCCGGGCTGGCTTAAGAAGAAATTTTTAAATATTTTAATTGGTTTGTATTTTTAATTTTGGGCCAAATTTATATATATATTAATTGTTTTTTAATATTTGTATTTCATGTTTTTTAATTCTGGCTGTACAACGCCCTGAGTCCTCAGGGAGAAGGGCGGTATATAAATTGAAAAATAAATAAATAAATAAATAAATAAATAAATAAATAAATAAATAAATATCCCTTTCGCCTTTTGGCTCCAATCCAGGAGTCCTCAAGCAGTCACATCCACGACAAACCATTTTATACCAAATTTATATTTTGCTGATAAAGAAATCTTTATAAGATTTCTTTATCAGCAAAATATAAATTTGGTATAAAATGGTTTGTTGTGAATGCGACTGCTTGAGGGCTCCTGGATTAGAGCCGAAAGGCGAAAGAGAGCAGAATGTCCCCTCCCACATGTTGGGGTAGACCAGGTGTCTCGATAGAAAAACACTTAATCTTTCCCCTGGCTCAAGCTGATGAAGGGAGGAGAATTTGTGGCTCAGAAGGTTAATTCAACTGCCTAATATGCAGGAAGCCCAAGTTCGAATCCGAGTAAGGGTATGGCTAGCTGATGAAAGCTAAAAAGCTTGAAATAGATCTATATTAGTCTCCCTTTATTTCTTTATCAGCAAAATATAAATTATATATATAATATATATAATCACAACAATCAAGACTATAACTCATAGATTCCTAATCAATTGAATAGTTGGTGCTTGGTTTCTGCTCTTCAATCCTTGGGTTTTACAAGTAAGATAAAGGCTTACTTTCAGCTAAGAATGTAGATGTGGGTTCTCTGATAGATAGGATGTGGCAGGTTGACATTTCTTCTCAGAATGCTCTTCTGAGCAGCTTTTTTTCAATTAGCTTATGACAGAGTAGCATTGAAAGAACAGAAAATGCTGCTATACACTCAGAAACCATGTTTTTACAACAAAAAGCAAAAATAAAAAAAAAAATATTGAATCAAGTTTGACTCCTAGTGATTTGATGAACACATCCAGGTGGTTTTCCCCATAACAGCATAGAAATGATTTGCTTTTGGCTTCTCTGAGGATTTTTTTTTTAAAAAAAATACTCTACAGTGAAGTTTAAAGACCTCCTTCCTGCTAGTCACCCATCCTAGTTGTAATTAGGTCCAACTGTAGGACTATCATATCTTGGCTATAAAAACCCAAAGGCCTATTTGGCACCAACCCAAAATCAAAGTTGTCTGTACAATATTTCTTTGCTGCCATCTGGATTTCTGTAGCTGAAGTATGATAGCTCTATGCAGTTAGCTATTTAAGACTAGCCTTGTCAGCTAAGTGCTGCAACTCAAAAATAAATCCTTGTGGTAACTGTAAAATTTCATAAATCAGTGAACAACCAACACACAGTGTGGCTATTAGCATAGGGCAGAGGTCTTCAAACTTGGCAGCTTTAAGACTTGTGGACTTCAGCTCCTAGAATTCTCCAGCAGCATACTGGCTGGAGAATTCTAGGAGTTGAAGTCCACAAGTCTTAAAGCTGCCAAGTTTGGGGACCCTTGGCATAGGGCTTTGGGGGTAAAAGCCAAGAACCAAGAGCCACACTCAACAGAATGAACAAGCAAAACTGTTAGAGCAGAGCCAGAGCTTACCACATACTTAAAGCAATGTTCATTAGCATATAAAATAATGGTGGGAAAAAGATCATTAGATCTAATTTTTAAATTATCTTCCTGTAACATTGCCAGTGTGTTTCAATGCGTCCTTTCCAGTGGTGAAATTCAAATTCTTTTACTACCAGTTCTGTGGGTGTGGCTTGGTGGGCATGGCAGGGGAAGGATACTGCAAAATCTCCATTCCCACCCCACTCCAAGGGAAGGATACTGCAAAATCTCCATTCCCACCCCAATCCAGGGGAAGGATACTGCAAAATCCCCATTCCCTCCCCATTCCTGGGAGAAGGATATTGCAATATTTCCACTCCCACTCCACTCTGGGGCCAGCCAGAAGTGGCATTTGCCGGTTCTCCGAACTACTCATAATTTCCGCTACCGGTTCTCCGAACTATTCATAATTTCCGCTACTGGTTCTCCAGAACCTGTCAGAACCTGCTGGATTTCACCCATGGTCCTTTCTCAAAGTCACAAAGATGCAGCTTTCCTAGTAATGCAATAACTGTTGAGTCTTGAAAGATGATCTCATCTGTACCTTTATTTATCTCTGTGACACTCTGTCTTTCTCGGATGCTGTTTCCTACCGCACTAAAATTTGTATGACTTTTTTTTTAAAAAGTAGATTTCCCCCTCATCCTAGTAGATAGAACAACTCATTATTTTACCAGCATGAAGCAATCAGGAGTGACTATGAGGAGGTGATTCCCAAGCTGTTATTTCATGTACGGCCATAAGATTCTTCTTGGGCTTGCTGTCAGTTGTAATTGTATTATTGCATTAATATGTGATGCTCTGTGGGATCATTGTAAACTTCTGTGATGAAGCAATTCCACTTATCCAGTGCCTTGGGTATCACATTTCTTCCCGTGCTCTTGCTACATTTTTGAAGCAAAGCTTGTTTTATTATTGAATATTTGAATAAGGTATGCCATTTCTTTATGCCCCGAGGGATAATTTAAACAGTGTTAAATCTTATCATTGAATTATTTTAATGCATTGTATTCATGATGAATGAACACAGCATACATGCATACATAAACTATGCCTCCCATTCAAGCCCCAGGTTTTATATACAATATGGAAGCAATAATGAATTAGAATGCTTTCCATTTTGTATACCCTAATATCAAATGTTTATAGTAAAAATAGAAAAGTCTGCTTATATTACTTTAAAAATGCTTACGAGCAATGCAAATATTAAAGTATGTAGTGGAGGGTTTGCTTTTTTTTTTGCTGTTTTCTGTAATGGGAAAGAAAGAAAATGAATGTAATTAAAAGGAGTAATTAGTGTGTAGCATTGAACTTTCTCTGGAGCTGGGTTCATTCTTTAAAACAAGCTAGCTGAACTCCAAAATCAATTTCAATTCAATTTCGGTTCTCTTTAACAGAATAACATATTGATAAAATGTTTAAAGAGGTAATGTACTATTTGCCCACTTTTACAACTGAAAAAAAAAAAAGAAGGTTGCAATTGCTTGACTAATAGCTGATTCGGAAACCAACAAACAATGAAACTGAACGTATGTAGAATTCTTTTGGAGGCATAATAGCAATAGCACTTAGACATATATACCACTTCACAGTGCTTTACAACCCATTCTACGTGGTTTACAGAGTCAGCATATTGTCCCCAACAATCTGGGTCCAATAGAGTTGTGAATCTGGATGTTCCCATTTCAGACTCATTGTAATTATAAACTTGGTCATAATCCATTTTCATTCATAAAAACAAAACAATGACTGAAATAAAAAGATACCCTCATTTTCTTTTTCTAAAATGAAATTCTACCCATCCAAGTTCCCATTCTTCAAAAAAGGAAATGCAATACTTTCCCAAAATTAAATCGACTACCAACTTCTTATGTCTAGATGATGATGCAACTCTCTATTCACCTTTTTCAATAAAATATTTTTAAAAGTACTATTCAGAAAACAAAGCAATGAAGTTCAGTAAGACGTCGATGGGGATATAGGTAGGGGATACAACAGTTCATTTAGTGACCGTTCAAACAGCGCTGAAAAAAATGATATGACCATTTTTCACATTTATGACTGTTGTAGCATCCCCATGGTCACATGATTTACATTCGGATGCTTGAAAACTGAGTCATATTTATGATGTTTGCAATGTCTCAGGGGTCATGTGATCCCCTTTTGTGACCCTCTGAAAAGCAAAATCAGTGGGGAAACCAGATTCACTTAACAACCATGTTACTAATTTAAGAACTGCGGTGATTCACTTAATAAATGTGGTGAGAAAAATTGTAAAATGGGGTAAAACTCACTTAATAAATTTCTCACTTAATGACATAAATTTTGGGCTCAATTGTGGTCATACGTTGAGGACTACCTACCGTACTTTTCGGAGTATAAGACACATCTTAGTTTTTGGGGAGGAAAATAAAAAAAAAGCTGATTGGTGGGTGGATCCGCCTCCTGGAATACCCGTGATCAGCTGTTTCCAGAGGTGAATTTTAGCAACAGGTTCATTGGTTGTGAGCTCTGTGCCTTGCTTTTTTTTCTGCCTCTGAAACTTCTGAAACTCTGTTTCAGGAAAAATTGTTTTTTCTACCTCTGAAAGCCTACGAAACAGAGCTTCAGGAAAAAGGGCTTTTTTTTCTGAAGCTTCTTTCAGAGGCTTTTATTCTGAAGGACTATTTGTACTCTGTTCAATCTCTTTGGTATTTGTATGTAGATTAACCTCTTCCCATCTGTTGTTATTGTGTCATTCTCCAGATTTGTTAGCATAGTTCGGTTAGAACCTTCACTGATTCTTCTTTTGTTGCCTGCCATATTATTTTAGATAAAAGACTTTCAGAGGCTTTTTTTCTGAAGCTTCTTTCAGCTTCTGAAATCTCCATTTCGAGGCTAGGCAGGGCTACATTCGGAGTATAAGATGCATCCAGATTTTCACCCTCTTTTTGGGGGGGGGGGGGAAGTTGTGTCTGAAAAATATGGTATATTGCAAAGCTATCCTGCCTCTCTAGGGTTTGGGAACAGGGCTTTTTAACAAAAGGCAGCTTTAGGACAAGCTTTTCAAATCTTTCACAATTTCTTCAAGTGACAAAATTACATCAAATATCTATATGACAAAAAGGATTGACATCATATTGATTCCCCCCTTATCATCCAATTTGTACTGATTTATAAAAAAGAAAATCTGATTATAAATACTTCTGACTACAATAGTGTCTGCTTGTTGTCAATAACTGCTCAGAGATTAAACTCCATTGATTTTTTTTGCTTGTTGTAACTGCCAATAAATGGCCAGCTTCTTCAACTGAATCCCATTCATTTAATTTCAATTTCCTCAATGAAAATTAAATCATGTCATCCTAAAAATAGTCCACTTTTTCCCTAGGCCTTCAATTCGGTTCGACTCCTGACAACTGTCAGGATTAGTTCCTGCAGTTTTCTTGGCAAGATTTTCAGCAGTAATTTCTCACAACTTTTTTTTCTAGGAGTCAGAGCCTGTGACTGGGCCAAGATTACTCAGATGGCTTCATACTTAAGATTAGAGCTCAAAGTCTCCTGATTCCTAGCCTGGTACCTGTCAGGCCCAGGCCAAGAACAACATAAAACAATCCAGCCAAAGTTAAATTCTTTTTTTGCTTAAGCCATGTAGACAGAATTTTAGCAGACTAAACCTATACTATTTTAATCCTAATGGCTATACCCTGGTAGATTCTAGGGAGTGGCTATCCTAAATCTCTTCTTTCTCTGATCCATCTCTAGGTTACATTTCTTTTGTCTCTCGTCACTCCTTCCTGGAAAAGGGCAATTTCACTTTAGTCCATAAC
Source organism: Pituophis catenifer annectens (assembly GCF_029215685.1). Taxonomy (NCBI): domain Eukaryota; kingdom Metazoa; phylum Chordata; class Lepidosauria; order Squamata; family Colubridae; genus Pituophis; species Pituophis catenifer. The sequence continues at coordinate 81,566,085 of NW_027256884.1, forward strand.
ACCATCTCCACCTTCCTAAACATATTACATTGCTGTAACTTAACCACTACACTAAACTGGCTCTTCAAAATTGTTAATTTATCTAATCTAAACATGCTATACATTTCTTGTTTTCTTGTTTGCATAATCCAGCAACTGTTCTTTAACAATGTTTCATTTGTTGATAGAATTTTTAAAAATCTTGCTTCATCCCAGAACAAAAGTCAATAACGTAACCTTCTATACACACCTTATAAATTACTTCATACAACTTATTTAGTGGATGAATCATGTTTAACTTTAAACGAATTGCAAGGGTCTTATTTTGTCTAAAATAATATATATAGAGACAAAAAAGTATTAACATACCAACATCCTTAGAATATCTTAATAGATTGAAATTGAAGTGTTAAAATAATTGGAACATGATAAGATATAACATTAGACTTAATAGAAGAATCTGAAAAATATTCCAGTAACAAGCAGAAATGAATAAAGAATCTAATCTGGGACACATTCTATAAGGATGGGAAATAAATGTATAATTCATAAATTACACATTCCATAAAAAATCATAACTCCACCAACATAATTCATAATATAAAAGTGGATTTTTTTTGTCAAATATAGATCAAGTTAAACTCTTATAGCAAGAACATAAAGGGATAATCTGCCTTCAGCATCTTTCTATATAGCTGCTGCTCAACATAGGTAGCTGCATGCTTTAGATGGGCATCTAGGATGACTTTAAGTCTTGGGTGATTTTGCTTGGAATGATTACTCTTGGCATACACTCTTGATGTTTTTCGTTCATGCTCTCAGGAACAACACCCATCCACCACAAGGAGGCAGAGCACATCTAGGAATGAGAAAAGGTAGGATAGAATGTACCATCCATACTTATTATTACTGAAATTGAGTCAATTATAACAAAGACCGGAAGATAATCTGTTCACTTAATCTGATCTAAAAGTGACAGACAAAAAGTTTCTGGAAATAAAAGCTTGAGCCAAGAAAAATTCATCTCATCAAGAATTTACAGAATGGGCAGAAAAATTTGAAGCTCATGTATATTAGGTCATTTCTTTAAATCGGGCTCCTTGGTGCTCTCTGAGCTTGGTTGTTTTCTTGCAGATGTTTCATTAGCCAAACTAGGTAACATCATCAGTGCACCTAGTGGCTAGTTTGGGTTAATGAAACATCTGCAAGAAAACAACTAAGCTCAGAGAGCACCAAAGACCCCTCATTTCAACCCCTTGTTACAAATATTCTCCTTTAATGGCTTTTTAAATCTCAAGGTAAATGTTTCATGTGCCTGAGATAACATAATATACTGCAGAACCTAAAAAATAATAGAAGGGGTGCTTCTTGGTATTTTCATATTGTTTTTTATACAAAAGACATCTTCAATATCAATATAAAAACATAACAGAATGATTCCTGTAAACATTTTCCAGATGGCAATCATGGAGATAGATTTTGAGGACAATCTGCCCCAAATCTGATCCTTCAGTCTCTCAGTCTTTTGTAACCACTATAGTTGAGTCTTTCCACCTTACTGATGATTGTTCTTTCTTTTCTTTCCCAGCATTAGAGTCTTTTCCAGAGATCCAAGTCTTTGCATAATGTGCTCAAAATAGAATAATTTAAGTTGTGTTATTTGTGCTTGGAGTGAGAATGCTGTGTTAATTTTCTTCAGTGATCCATTTCTTTGTTTTCTTGACTGTCAGCGGTAGTCTTTTCAACAACAAAGTTCAAAAACATCAATACTCTTTCTATTCTGCTTTGTCAAGTCCAACTTTTGCAGTCATAGAATGTCACAGGGGAAAAAAAAAACACTCCCTGCACAGTTCTGATCTTTTTAGGTATGGACACATCCTGGCATCTCAATAATATTTCCAAAGACTTCAAGGCTCCTTTGCAAATTTCTTGTGACATATTTCTTGGCTGCTAGTTCCTTTGCTGTTGATAGTTGAACCCAAAAAGCAGAAGCTATTCACCACTTCAAAAGCTTGATTGCATTTTCTAAGGCTGGTTGTTGTCAACAAGTGACAATCAAGTAGATTTAAAAACAAAGTGGTGTAAAATGATTTTGGCCATGACAGAAAAACCTGATTTCTAGCCAAGCCCATAGTCTCCATCTGAGAGGGAAATCTACAGTAGGCATCTCCTTTCCAAAACTCTGTGTGGATTATATGACACACATTTTATTGTGGCAACAAAAATTAGTCATTTTGCAAATTACTCATTGGGTTTTTTTGGGAACTTATAAATCCCACAACCAAACAAAATACATAAATCAGTGACTAGACTTTAGATCAGCATATTCTTAAAATTATATTTATCTTAAAAATATATATAATTAAAAGTGAATTGTGAAAATACTATTAGTTTTGAAAACGTACTTGCTAAAGTACATGAACTGAATTGCCTAATCCATCTCACTAGACCATGAAAGATATAAAATTACCTTAAAACAAGAAAAGGTAGGATATTATACTTAGAAATCAGAATGAAAGACAAACCAGAAGCATTTTTTGAAATTACTGCTTATAGATATGATGCATCCAAAACTCTTAATATTATACTTAGTTAAGAAGGGTGGCCATACAAATCAGTCCATCAATTGATCAATCAATCAATCAATCAATCAATCAAACCAACTAAGTATGTCTTTTTTGGGGTAAGTAGTATGACAATATTTTTATTCTTGTGCTAATAGCAGAAAATGTGAGACAGGATAAATGCTGTATATAAGAGAAAAATATAAGAGAAAAAGGGAGATTGAAAAAAGGATTGGGGTTAGGATATCTTGTTGTCCATAGCAAATTCCATTGTCTCATCAGTTAAGACACGATAACTTTAATGCTTCTGTTCTTCTTTGAGATTGGGCAACTTGATTCAATCCTGCTTTTCTCTTTTAAAATACTGCTTGTTCTCAGATTTCTTGATATCTCTGCCTATAATGATATTGTTAAGAAGCTTACTCAGTCATTATGGATTGCTTCATCCAACTGTCTAGAAGATACCCATGTCTATGACCCTACTTTTCAAGAATGTATTATGATATATAATGTAACTTTTTTGTGTAGAAGATGAAAAATATGATAATTGCACCAATGATTTTCTATTCTTCACCTGTTTTACCATTTCAGTTTCATAAAGCCTCAAAATGATTTTAGAATTATATTACTTTTGGAATATATGGGCTCCATAATGCAGCTTGAAAACTGACTTCTGTTAACCCAAACCTATTTTCCTCAGATGTTGGCAATCTCATCCCTTGTTCATCTTTGTGGAAGGTGAAAAAGCTAAGAAGGGTCAGAATTGCATCTGGAAAGGGGGTCACTTGGAAATCCTGAGATTAAAGATGAGATTGGGAAATTGAAAAATAAATATTCTGTAAAAAGGCAAAAACAAATCATGTCTCTACTGTTGCTAAGGAAACTACAGGCCAGGAAGAGAGAACTGAAAGAAGTAAATGCTTTGCATCTGCACGTTTTGGGAAAATGCTTTGAAAATTTTAAAGATGGAAAGTAAAGAGAACAATTAATAGCTGGGACATACAACATACACCTCAATGTGTTGTAAGTATTAATGACTTACTATGAATAAATAACAACAACAACAACAACAACAACAACAACAACAACAACATGGGAACATAAAGTGGAAAAAGTTATAGAAAATTTGAAGGTGATGATCTTGTGGGACTTTCGAATACAGACGGATCATCACTTGGAACACAACACACCAGATATCACAGTTGTCGAAAACCAAAATGTACAATTTATTGATATCGCGGTACCAGGAGATCCCAAAGTTGAAGAAAAAGAACTGGAAAAAATCATGAAATATTATGACCTGGCCATCGAAACTACACGATTATGGATGAAACATGTAACAGTGATACCCATTGTCATTGGAGCACTTGGTACCATGTCTAATAATTTTATAAAATACAACAACAAATTGCAGCTTCCTGCAATAACACCAGCGGAACTGCAAAAAAACTGCACTACTCAGAACATTGTACACAGGGGTGATATTCACTTACCTTCGCTACTGGTTCGCAAATGTGAGTGTGCACTTGCTACACTTGTGCGCCTCCTCCACACATGTGCAGAGCCTTTTGCACATGCGCAGAGGGTGAAAAATGGGATGTGACGATGTCTGGGCAGGTGGGCGGAGCCTTCCGCTGCCAGTGCTACCAGATCACGCAATCCAGATAGAGCTGGCTGAATTTCACCACTGATTGTACATCTTAAGAAGGTACTTGGTTGATACCTAGGATGCTGGCAGCAACCCGTATCAACCATTAGCACCAGTCAATCATATTTGTGATGCATTTTTGAATGTTCAGTTGACTGAGTTTCACTTTTGGTGAATAAAAGACAATAATAAAAGTAATAAAATATATAGCCAATATTTTACCTCAATTTCATCTCTTCTTCAATCTATTGAGGAAGAAAATATCATATTAAATATATAGCATTCATAACTGAATTTTATTAGCCATATCACTAAAACTATGAATCATATCAAAATGATCTATAATTAATTTTAGGACAAAAATTTCCTTTGATTCCAGTGAGATTTCATCCCCAGTTCTGCTATGAATTGAATAACTGTTAAGCTTCCATGTGAATGAAAATCAGGGTGACTCATAAATTGTATTCCATTTTTTAAAATGTTTGCTAAACATGCAACTGAGATAGTATGGAACTTGACACCTATGATGCTTTCTTATTACCACATGTTATGCTGGCAAAGAGTTTTAAAGGAACAGCATTTTGCATAAAGATATTTCTCACTTCTTATGCCTACCCATAAAACACCTATATCTGAGCACTTGGTCAAGAGAATTGTGCCTCCTAGTGATATAGTAGTGTAGTGTCCTATCAACATGTACTTGATATTATACAAGCATCAGGTGCATTTAACAGAATAATGGTGGAGATTTCTCTTAGAGTTATAGTGACCGCTGCCAAATCTCATGATTCCTTAGAGTTCTGGATTTATTTTATTTATTTATTTTATTTTTCATCTGCCTAGGAACAATTTTCTGAGAGATCGTAGAAGAATAACCTGATATCGCACATGCTTGTACCTGAATTCATAGTGAACTCTAAACTTCAACCACTTATTAACTGTTTCATATGTAGTGTTGGACTAGAAACCAGGGGTCTGTGAGATCTAATTTTCCTTAGGGACAGTAACCAGCTGGGTGACTTTGGGTCAGTCATCCTCTCTTTTTAGTCCAAGCTACCTCACAGGACTATTACTGTAAGAAAAACCGGAGAAGTAGACATTATGTACCCTACTTTGAATTGTAAAAAATAAAGATAGGATATAAAGCTAATAAATAAATAAACAAACAAAGAATTGGACAACATTTCTAAAATAGACACAATCTTCTAATAAATGATGAAACTTGTAAAATACTTTCCTACTTAGATTAATAGATGAAAAATAATATTTACATTCTTTTCATATCTAAACAAATTTTTCATTTCCTCTCCAAGATCTTCTCTCATTCTTTCCCAATTCTATTTCTATTTGTTTAGATATGAAAAGAATGTAAATGAACTTAAGAAACAAATGAAAGAATTTTTTGAAATGAATTTGAATAAGGGTACCCCTATTAAAATTGTCTGGGATGCGAGTAAGGTGTATATGCGGGGGATACTGATTTATATGAACTCTAAACACAAATCAAATCGACAAAGTAAAAGATTAGAATTGGAAGGAGAGATAAAGAAAAAAGAGCAGTTGCTTATAAAATATCCAACAGATGAAAAATTACAAGGAGTTATAAAACTTTTGAAAGATCAATTCCATATGCTTACAGCGGAACAAGCAGCAACTAATTTACAATTTGCGAAACATAATACATTTTGTAATGCCAATAAACCGGGCAGGTGGTTGGCTTACACACTGAGGAAACAGCAGAGTACTCGGACTATTGGGAGTATTGAGCATAGAGGAAAGGAAGTATTTCAACAAAGACTAATTAAAGAAGCCTTTTTAGATTATTATACCAAACTATATGCTAAAGATGATATACAGAATGAACTTATAAATAAATACCTAGAAGAAAAGAGAGTTATAAAAATTTCTAATAATCAAAAGGAAAGAACGAGTTTACCAATAACAGTTGAGGAGATTATTGTTGCTATTAAACAACTGAAAACAGCTAAAGCTCCAGGAACGGATGGTTTACCTGTGGTGTATTATAAAACTTTACAAACAGAAATGATTGAACATCTTAAAGACTTATTTTGTAGCATACAACAAGGGGGAAAAATACCCCCTTCATGGAAAGCAGCTTTTGTTTCTCTGATACCGAAAGAGGAGGCAGGCTCTACAAAACTGGAAAATTTTAGACCAATATCTCTCCTGAATACGGATTATAAAATTTTTGCAAAAGTTTTAGCCAACAGATTAATGCCAGTTATTCAAGAGGTGATTCATCATGATCAAGCAGGATTTATAGAAGGCAGATATATGAAGGATAATGTGAGGCAAATTATAGACTTATTGGAATATCTTGAGAAGAATAAACAGATCTCTGCAGTGCTGGTGTTTTTGGATGCGGAGAAGGCCTTTGATCGAGTGAATTTCTATTAAAGACTTTAAAAAAGATGGACTTTGGGGATCAGTTTGTACAGGCGGTTGCAGCAATTTATCAAGAACAAACAGCACAAATTATTATTAATGGAAGTTTAACTACAAATTTTATTATAGAAAAAGGCACAAGACAAGGTTGTCCATTATCCCCGTTGTTGTTTATTCTAACTTTAGAAGTCTTGCTGAATACAATACGGGACTCGAGCATCTTGAAGGGAATAGTGATAAGGCAAGAGGATTACAGAACAAGGGCATTTGCAGATGATCTGGTTGTTACCCTAACACAGCCGATGGAATCAATAATTCAGATGAAAGACATTATAGAAGAATATGGTATGGTATCAGGATTTAGACTGAACCAGAAAAAAACCAAGATGATAGTTAAAAATATGACAGTTGATCAAAAGAAGGAACTGGAAAGGAAGGCAGGCTTTGAAATAATATCAAAGGTGAGATATCTAGGAGTTCAAGTTGCAGATTCAAATATAAAACTGTTTCAAAATAATTATGAGGTGTTGTGGCGAAAGGTACAAAAGGATATGGAAACCTGGAAAAAATGCAGCTGTCTTTACTTGGAAGAATAGCAGCAGTTAAAATGAATGTTCTACCTAGATTTTTATTTTTGTTTCAAATGATTCCGGTGCTTAAAAGTGATAAACATTTGACTGAATGGCAAAAAGGAGTGAATAAGTTTGTTTGGAGTGAGAAAAAGCCAAGAGTTAAACTGAAAATTATGCAAGATGTTCGTGAAAGGGGTGGTCTTAAACTTCCAAACCTGAGATTATATTATGAAGCTGCAGCATTTACACAAGCAAGTGTCTAGTTTGGAAGGACAAAGACTGGAATATTGAATATAGAAAGCCACGATCCTGAATTTGGTTGGCATGCATATTTATTTTATGAAAACAAGGTGGATGAAGTATTCAATAGCCATATACTTAGAAGCTCCTTGATGAGATTATGGAAGAAGCACCGATTCAAATGGGATTACAAAATACCGTTGTGGTTGGATCTTGGTCACATTATACGGAATATAAATATAAAGTCACTTGGGGGGTTTTTATATAAAGTCACTTGGGGGGTTTTAATGATGGGGCAGATGGCAACTAAAGACATTGAATACACTGTTGGAAGAAAGGATTAATTTAACTTGGTTACAGTATAATCAACTTCAATTGAGATGGAGAGGAGATCAAAAACTGGTTTAATGTTGCATGAAGAAGAATTGGTTAGACAGATAAAAGAGAAAGGCCCAATGCATATTAAGAGGATTTATAATGTTTTGTTAGAAAGAGATTCAGAAAATGAATTGGTTAAAGATTGTATGATAAAATGGGCACATTTTATCCAGTTATGTTGGAAACTTGGGAAAAAATATGGGTTCAGAATGTTAAGTTTACACAGTCGCAGAATTTAAGGGAAAATTTTTATAAAATGTTTTATAGGTGGCATTTAGATCCTAAGAAATTGTCATGTATGTATCCTAATGTTCAACTGAAATGTTGGAGATGTGATTGCTTAGATGCTACATATTATCATATATGGTGGACATGCAAGAAAGCCAAGGCTTTTTGGATAAAAATTTGGTGGGTTATGCAAAATGTTTTAAAGAAAAAAAATTCAATTTTCTCCTCATCTGTTTTTACTGGGTATAGTTAAGGGCTTTTCAGTGGGTGAAACAAAATTGATATTGTATATGGTGACAGCAGCTAGGTTACTGATCGGTCAATATTGGAAAAGGGATGTTATGCCTACAATTCAAGAATGGACTTTGAAGGTGGCCAGTTTTGCAGAAATGGCGAAGATATCAGCATACTTAAAAGACCGGACTCAAGAGACTTATGCATGGGAGTGGAAGAAATGGATAGATTATGTGCAGAATAAATACCAAACTAGGAAGTACCAGATAGCTTTTAGCTAAATGTTGTGTAGAAATGTATAGTTTATAGGGGGCAAAATAGCTTATTGTTATGTAGAAATGTATAGTGCACAGGGAGGAGAATAGAGGGCTGGTAAAGTATGATATAATATAATGTGGATGAATTTCACCTTGGGGAAGTCATGGGGAGGGAGGGTTTGGGGGGGTTAGGGAGGGATGGGGGGGAATGGGGGAAAAATTGATGTTTGTAAAACTTTTTCAATAAAAAAAATAATATTGAAGAATTTTCAAAAAGGAAATATTTATACTTCTATCATTATTTCTATTTTACTGAGTTGGAAGTATTTTAAGAAAGAGCTTCAAAATGTTTACATATTCCTTATTCCACTGAAACACATACTGCCTATTTACACTCGAAATTGAACTTACAACAGGTGGCAAGTGTAGCTTCCATATTTCTATAGTAACAATTCTACTCTAAATCACTGGTTTTTATTAGCAGAATGGAGTTGTTAATTACCCAAAAGAGATGCAGGAAAAAAGACAGAAGATACTTAAAAATGTTTTATATGAAATTCTAGAAATAAATTGAAAGAACAGAAAAGAAACACACTATTTCAAAGGAATTTCTTTAATTGCTGCACTTCAAATGAAATACTTATCTGCATTTAGAAAGTGGATCCCACATGGTTTTATATTTTTAAAAGCTGAAATATTATTGTATATACAATCCCACCAAATCTCTCTCTATATGTACAGGATTGTATCATATTTTATCCCTATTGGTGAAGTAGTACTGGATAAGGCAGTGGGTTAGAAACTGGGAAATGTCCTGCTTTGGCCATGAATGCCAGCTGGGTGCTATGGGGCAGTCACTGTCTCAGCCCAACTCACCTAATAAGAGTTGTTGTGGGGAAAATAGGAGGAGGAAGGTGTGTTGGATATGTTCGCCTTTTTGAATTATTGGTAAAAATAATAAAGGTGGGATATAAATAAACAAATAAAAAGAAGTGAATTCTAGTCCTGACTGCTAGCTAGATGACCTTGGGCCAGTCATTGTGTAGCATAGGAAGCAGATAATGGCAAATCTTACTAAAAAAAAAAATCTTACTAAAAACAATTGCTGGAATGTCTATGGAGATTCTCAGTCATCCAGGTCATGGTTGTCTGAAAGGTGCTTTTTCAAGAGGCAACTGGACTTTCTGGTTTTTCTTGAAAGAATGAGAACTGAAACGTCTTCGAAGAAAAACCAGAAAAAGCCCAGTTGCCTCTTGAAAAAGCACCTTTCAGACAACTGCTGGAATCTATCCAGGCAGTTTCCAGGAGTCAGCACTGGTTTGAAATCTCCCTTCCTTTTTTTTTTCCTTTCTTTCTTAGAACCACATCCAGTCTTAGCAGCCAAAAATTAATGATGTGTTTTCTTGCCATTTTTAAGTAGAAAATGCAGAGGAAGAAGAAATAGCCCCTTGAAATTCTTTGAATATAGTTTATAAAAATCTTCCTTGAACCTAGGAAAAACCTAAAACACAACAATTTCAGTGGCATATGTTCCAGGCTCCTTGATATCATCACTCCACCAGATCCTATCCGGTTCAGGTTAACGGTAGCGGGGACTGTGGGAGGCTCCGCCCACCAGGCCAAATGTCCTCACGTCCCGTTTTTGATGTTCTGCGCAGGCGCAGAAGGTCCTGTACATGTGCAGAGGTGGCGTGTGCGAACGAAGCTGATGCATACGCGCTCCCATTTGCAAACTGGTAGCGAAGGTAAGTGAATACCATCCCTGCACCCCACCCACTGAGGCCTTGTATGCCCCTTAAATTTTTACTGTGCTCCCCAAACACCCTACCCTTGACAAAAATCACTGTTGTTGAGTAGGACAAATGCATTCTTTATGCATATTTAGAAGTTAGCCTTTTTAATTCAGGAAATTACACCAGGTTAAGTGTATAGAACTTTAGCTTCTTCTTTATAATTTAGCATTACCCAGTTGTCATCTAGATAAGTTGGGCTACAGGTATAGTCAGCATTACTCATTACTCTCCACTGACCTTCTCGAGAATAATAAACATAATTAAATGGTTCTTTCAGAAATTAAGCTCCTTCTTTGTTGTACATTTGGAAAAGCATAGCAATGCTTGCACTCTGAATGTGCATAGACTATGTGCATAGATATCTGGCTCAGAGGTAGACGGTTAGGATCAATTCATTGATTGGTTTATTTATGAATTGCTGGTCAGGACTTTAAAATCAATCTTAATTTCTGCTGCCCTCCTTTCCACATTGTACTAGAACACTGTTGCCCTGAAAGTTCATATTTTACAGTATTTTTGCCAAACAAACTAAATTAGTATTTAAATTGTACAAAAACAGCATGCTTGCAGTTCTTCCTAGTGTCTAATTATGTCAGTAGTATTAAGGTTTTATAGATTAAATCCAGACTAAATTTCCTCCCGGAACAGCTTGACAATAACCTATATATGTGCCTTTAAGCCCTTTCTAATTCTCTGCATACTGAATAATGATTATGATTATAATATTTTGCAATTCTGTAGTAAAAACTAAGGGTCAGCAGGGTGAGAATATTGTAAAATTTTGTATTATAGCAATCAGTAGGAAGCTGAAATTGTTTACATTTTCATACCTATGGCAACTGACAAGCATTTGCCAGAACTGCTGTGTTTCCAAAGCAAAACTTTGTCTCCCACAAGTCCAGGCCTCAATAAATATAGAAACCACTAAACTTTTTGTGAATAGTTTCACATTCAGAGTATCCATTCTGATGTTAGTGCTTATCTACACGTACTTTTTAACTTGCTCCTGTCCTTTCCTCATACCAGTTTGACTCTAAACTGACTTGAAAAATAATCCTGTTTAGACTGAGACACTTGGCTGAAAATTGCTGTCTACCTTCCTTTGGACTGTTTACTTGCTCTGATCCTTTTTACCTTTCTCTTTCAAAATATGTATGTGTACGTAGGAGTGAAACTCTGTTTCTTAGGTGACTGGAAAAATAATAAATGGTAAAACTATATAATATTCATAAGAAAACAAACATTCCCACTGGTTTTCACGCTAGCAACCCTTGACTTGCAAAAGACAGGAATGATAGTACGTTATATCACAAAAGGGAAGATCTAAAATGCACTCCAGTTAATGGTAAACATTGACTTAGTTGAAGGGGCATGTCTTCAATGGTGGGCTTCATATCCTTTAGCAATGGGTTTGCTGCCCCGTTGCTGGGTGGGTGTGGCCAGGGTGGGCATGGCCTAGTCAGCTGTCTGCACCATAGTGGGGTGATGGTGGTGGCGTTTTTTGCCCTCCCCAGGGTCCGGAGGCTTTCTTTGAGCCTCTGGGAGGGCAAAAACAGCTTCTCCCGGGGTCTGGAGGCCCTCTGGAGGCCAGAAACAGACCCGTTTCTGGAATTCCAGAACCTCTGGCAGGCCTGTTTTTTGCCCTCCCAGACACTCCGCATGGCCCCTGCAATTACCTGGAATGATGAATGGGCCACGTGGAGACTCCTGAGGGGGCATGGCGTTGTGGCATGGTGTGGCCAGCCAGGAGTGGCATTTGGGGGTTCGCCGAACACCAGCGATCCTTGGCTAGAGGATCACCTGAACTCTGCCGAACCCCCAGGAGCCCACCCCTGCATGTCTTCCTTTGCAAAGTACCCAACAAACTGCTAGAGCTAGCTTGTAAAGAAGTGAAGTACTCCAGTAGAAATGGACATGGCTTTCTAAAGGAGGAGGAGGAGGGGGAGAGGGAGAGATTACTTTCAAATTGTTAGAGGAAATATGCAGTTGGATCACCTTTATGACAGAGTGAGGTGAGATGAGATAAGGCTGGTGCTGTCTGTTTTTGCCATTAAGAAATGGCTACCCATTGTTCTGACAGTGGGGCAACTAAACAATGTAGATTAACCCTTTGTTTCTTTTTTTCCTGTTTCTTTGTTTTCCTTCCCTCCATGGCATTTATTGTTACTCATTTTTTTTTCTTGTCACCAAAGCATACTTTTTGCAAATGCACCTGATTAAAATGTAAATTAATAACTTTAGCCATTAGCTTTCCACCTTCTGATTAAGCTGACTATTCCCTTTGGAACAGGATATTTGAAGTTATTATGCTTGAGCAATGACTAGAAGCAAAGCAAATAAATATGTGAGTGAGCTTGGGTATCTCTCATAAAGGTATTATGTATACAGCATGAGATGCAGAATATAAATGTGTTTTTTCTGATGATACTTATGTTATAAGCCAGTGGTAAAAAATTAGGAAGGGTGGGTAAAGAAATGTGTGCTTTTATTAGAAATTGAATGCTACAGTAACACCTCTACTTCTGCTTTTAATACTATTTAAGGAGTCTCCAAGATGACCACCCTTTTATCAAAGTAAGTCTTATTTGTTTAATTGGGATTGCAATTGTTTAATTGATCCCAATATTGTAAACAAACTAACAAGCAAAGATTTATCTGGGTGATTTTGTATTAGCCAGAAGATAAAAATTTAGAAGGATAAATGGGAGAGAAGAATCCTGCTGCTGCATGAATTGTGTGACTCGTTTATTCTTTATTTTTCTATAAGGTCCTCGTATCTTCCTAACCTGGGAATAAGTGCACTAACTTTGGTGATATAAATGTCTGAACTGGTATGCCAGGACAAGAGTCACTGCTTATTTCAGAAGTGATCTTTATGTTTTCTTAATTCTTCCACTTTAACCAAAATTGTATTACGACCTTCAAGCCATTTGCTTTGGATCACAGTGTTATGTGAACTACATTTCAGTGAATAAGTAACAATCTGAAATCAGTCTTGATCTCTAAAGACTACAACCATGGATTGTTTGTTTGTTTCCTGCCTGTCACCCATCTGGCTTCCATGTTTAAGATAGGATCAGAACTCATGGTCTCCAGTTTCTAGCCTGGTACCTTAACCACTATACCAAACTGACTCTCATTCTACAGAAATAGTCTGCTACTACCTTCTTCAAGGAAGTTTGCAGTTACCAAATTTAGATAATTCCCATCTAAGCACTAACCATGCTTAACTGCCAAGATAAGCCAAACTCAGCTAGGTGCTGCCACCTGCTGAGGGAGATTAAAATCATGACGACTTTATTTTGGATTGTCAAATGTTGTCTGTCCTATATTTTGATTTTCCTCGCAATCCAGTAAGGAACACCCCAGAATCTTGCCTTTTACCTGATCTTCCTTTTGTTTGTACCATGTTTATGGTCAATGAACATTTGTAATTCTAAAATTCACCACAATCTAAAAAACTATTTTTTTAAATAAAAAACTTGGAAAAATATACTCATCTTTTCTTATTTTTCTATTTTTTCTCCTTACTTTTTAAAAATTTTCCTCTTCTCTTTTTTTCTAATTCTTATTAGAAAATGCATGTAAAGTATTCTAAAACAATGCAGCAATATGCAGTTTTTCTTGATGCTGAAGATGGGAAGATCCTTTTTCTGTAGCTCCATGAAAACATACAGGGTTTTGGTTAAAGGCTAAGGCAAAGATCCAGAAATGTGTTCCTTCCAGATCAATATAGTCATTGGGAATGATTGAATTACATTTCAGTAGTATGCTTAGTATTCTAAATACTGAGTGTGTATGTGATGCAGACATATAAAAGGATTTCTCAAATAATACATGATTATATCCCATATCTGCATTGCAGCTCTACTTAACAAAGGACTGAAAAACGATTTCCTTTTATATTTAGCAACAATTCAGCACATACAGTTTTATAATACAAATGGTGACATGTTCTATTGTATTAGAGAATTAGCTTATGTTTACAATTCTTTTCTCTCCATGATATCCCTACAGTATTCAACATTCAGAAAGAATTTCTGTGTTGCTGTGTTGTTAAAACTACTTTAACTGTGATATCCGATAAATGCATTCTAGCATATGTTGAAATTTTTACCTACAAAATTTTAAGTTGAAGCCTCCAAAGGAGATTTAAAAAAAAAAAAACTCATCCCATGTCATTTGTGAAAGAGATCAGAGATAGCTTGGCAAAATATATTGCAAAAATAATTATATCATTATCCAGCTAAAGATAGTTGAATTAAAGTCTCATTGAAGTGAATAAAGGAATTATCATAGTGCAACTGTTTGCTAAATTTAGATAAAGATATGTAGAGAGTTGGAAATGTTTTATGTGTTAAAACTAATACTAGTTTTTCATTATCTATCAGCGTGACTTAAGTAGGCACTGAGACCAACATTAGGATCATTAGTGAGCACGTGACAAGGCAATATCTGTGCAAAATGGGAAGCCCTGCCAATGGCAAAATTCTCCTGGTGCTGCTACTTGCTGTCACTGCTTGTTCACCTCTTTCTCTGAGAATGGAGATAGTGAGATGAATCAGGAAACAGAATAACAGAACATACAAAACAGAATTGCTTTGTATGTTCCACTGGCAGGATTAGGTCTAAAGCAGGGGTCTCCAACCTTGGCAACTCGCTAGCTGAGGAATTCTGGAAGTTGAAGTCCACAAGTCTTAAAGTTGCCAAGGTTGGAGACCCATGGTCTAAAGGAAAAGGATGAGTAAATGAATACTGGAACTGGATAAGGAATCCACTTAGGGGCATCATCAAATATTGCCTTTCCAAAAGTATTGCTGGTGCTGTCCATATTATATTTCTAAATCTATTTTTATATATGTACATGCTGGAAAAAATTGCAAAATATATGTGGCAATTAAATGGTTCAGTGGTGCAACTTTCCTATTTACCCAGGTAATATACCTTTTAGGTGAGTGGACTATTCAGACAGGAGGCGGTCCAAATATTACACCCAATGCCTGCAGTATGAGATCACAAAAGTAAAATTTATCTGGAACTTCAGACATGCATTTGATACTTGTCTCAATCTACACTTTGTGCACAATTATTAGGCAAGCTGTATTTTGAAGGATTAATTTTATTATTGAACAACTACAGCACTCTCAGTCAATCCAAAATGTTAATAAACCTCAAACCTGAATATTTAAGAAAGTAAAAGTGAGGTCATGGCTTTCTTAGGAGAATATCTATGTGTGCACAATTATTGGGCAACTATTAGCGTGCAGAATTATTATGCAATAAATGAAAAATGAAAATTTCCCCACCTCACTCATTTATTTTCATATGAGAATAATAAAAGAACAACTCAAATTTACAATTAAACATCTCTGACAGTTCAAAAAAAAATCAGTGACCAATATAGCCACCCTTCTTTTCAATAATAGACATAAGCCTTCCATTCATGGAGACTGTCAGTTTCTTGATCTGTTAACGATCAACTTTTTGTGCAGCAGTAACCATAGCCTCCAAGACACTGTTCAGAGAGGTCTACTGTTTTTCTTCACCATAAATCTCCCATTTAAGAAGGGCCCACAGTTCTCAACAGGGTTTAGGTCAGGTAAGGAAGGGGGAGCATGTCAGTATTCTTTCATTTTTAAGGCCTTTACTGGCTAGCCATGCAGTGGAGTATTTAGATGCATGTGATGGAGCATTGTCCTGCATAAAAATCATGGTCTTCTTGAAAAGATGCAGACTTTTTTCATATCACTGCTTGAGGAAAGTGTCTTCTAAAAATTGGCAGTAGGTTTGGGAGTTGATTTTGAGTCCATCTTCAACCCAAAAGGTCCAACTAGCTCATTTTTCATAATACCAGCCCATACCAGTAGCCCACCTCCACCTTGCTGGTATCTGAGTCGAAGTGGAGATCTGTGCCCATTACTGATCCAGCTATGGCCCACCCATTTGGTCTGTCAAGAGTCACTCTCATCTCATCAGACCATAAAACCTTTGAAAAATCTGTCTTCAGATATTTCATGGCCCAGTCTTGTCATTTCAACTTTTATATCTTGTTCAGTGGTAGTAGGATTTCAGCCTTCCTTACCTTGGGCATGTCTCTGAGAACTGAACACCTTGAACTTCTGGGCACGCCAGGTAGGTTGCAGTTCTGAAATATGACAGCACTGGAGGATAATAGGTTCCTGATAGCTTCATGTTTGATTCTTCTCAAATCATTGGCAGTTAGGGTATGTCTTTTTTTCTCAACACATTTCTTGTGACCCTGTTGACTATTTGCAACAAAACATTTGATGATTCTGTGATAATGCCCCAATATCTTAGCAATTTCAAGAGTGCTGCATCCCTGTGAAAGCCTTTTTACAATTTTTGACTTTTCGGAGTCAGTTAAATCTCTTTTTTAGCCAATTTTGCCTGAGGAAAAGAAACTGCCTAATAATTATGCACACTTTGATATAGGATGTTGATGTCCTTAGGCCACACCCTCCCTCATTACACAAATACACATCACCTGATATGCTTATGGCCAACTAAGCATTCAAATTTATACAGCTTGGAGGTGGAAAATATGCATAAAAATGATATGGTCAGAATACTCACTTGCCTAATAATTGTGCATACGGTGTATGTGCATATCCCATATATGGATGCTATGATATTGCTTGCCTTCAGATGACATTTGCATAATGGAGGAAAGTATAAGACATCTTTATGCATATGTATGTGTAAGTAAACAGATTAACTTCACATATAGCAAAATCAGGAAAACATACTTTGAAACACACACTGGCACTACTGCATTTAAAATTTGATATGTGGCAAAAATCATTTTTTAAAAAGCCCAATAAAATAGCTTTACCTCACCATATTATATAACATGGCCTCATATGATAGTTTTGTTTTCTTGCCACTAAAGTTAAGTTATTAACAAGGCCAGAGTCTCTCTGTCATAGAGATGGGCAGTTCAAAAATGTGATAAGTAAAATAAATAAAAATAAATAGTAGGATTGTAATTATAATTCAGATTGTCTTCAAAACCATCTTAAAAGAATACATAGACACATGTACTGTATATGCTGCTTATAATTGAATGTATAGCTATGCATGTGTGTGTGTGTGTGTGTGTCTATGTGAGATTTACATAGTTACATAGAGAGTGAAAGCTTTGAGAAAGAACATATGAATAATGTTAATTTGGGATCTACTCAAGCTGGATGACACCATTATGGGTTATGTTGTTTTCAATCTTTTTTTCTGGGGTACTTTGCTCAGAGCTGTCATAGAAACTTCAAAAACAAAAAAGAATAATAAAAAACCAGCTATTAGCTGTTTTTCTATCAGCTGTGAAAACTCAGGAATACATTTTTTTGACATTATGGAGCCTCATTCTTAATCTTACTGATCTGAAAAAGAGTTTATCTTTTAAAAAAATTCAGTAAGTTTATGCCTCATTGGCTGCGAATATTTCTCTCCAAAGTATCATATAATGGATCGTTTCTTCTAAATGCGGATGAGTGCCAGTAGTATTTAGGCTAAAGCAGGCCTACTGAGAAATAGGAGGGAATTATTTGCATGCTTGGGAACATCCCAAGAAAGGAAGAGAGGAGAAAAAAGGAACCCTCCACAATAGCCTATAGCCTTTATGACCTATTGGATGTTGAACCCATTGAACAGTAGGGAATGGAAGATGGAATGAATAGACTTATGTAGTAAAATTGCATAGTTCCCAGTTGAACAGTAAGTAACTAGTAGATTTTTCTACATTATTTTTAAATAGTTTAAAGTTACTTGAGAAAAAAATAGGGAGACTGAGAATGTTTATAAAACAAGAGTTTTACTTGTAGATTGTAATGTACTGCTATTGTTAATGCACAAAGGGAAATGTTGCTAGTATTAATAGAAATCAAGAATACTGGTTTATATAAATTGTGATAGTTCTCTGCCACATTCAATATAAAGTTTCATGGACCATTACCCAAAGAAATATCCCTTTTGTAAGTTAAGATCAATGTTTGGAGCCAAAAAATATTTTCTAGACACAGCAGTAGC
The DNA here is from genome assembly GCF_029215685.1 of Pituophis catenifer annectens. Classification (NCBI taxonomy): domain Eukaryota; kingdom Metazoa; phylum Chordata; class Lepidosauria; order Squamata; family Colubridae; genus Pituophis; species Pituophis catenifer. The sequence goes on from NW_027256884.1 coordinate 81,584,427, forward strand.
TTTGGCCTTCATCCAGAGTCCTCTCATGGTCATTACTGAGAATCACGTATCACACTACACCCTACATAATTATTGCTTTTTAAAAACAGCCACATCCAATTTTCTTCAACTAAAATATAGGATTACTACCATGGCTTTTATTTCAGAGTGTGGAGTGGTGGAATACATTTAGTATTTACATGAATACCTTAAACAAAGGCATTTGTGGAGGTGGGGCAGTAAGCAAATATCAAAATCATCATTCTGCCTCCATAATGCAAACTCCATCCATTTATATGTACTGTAATGATATTGCAGGAATCTATAATGATACAGTACTTTTGCATGAAAATGTCAGATACTGTGGATGACTGTTACCAAAATATAATGTACAAGAAATTTGTGCTGCTTAAACCAATGCAGTGATCAAAAGAAAGAAATATATGGGTCCTGGCCCAGGGCATTTCATGTGAAATCACTACAATATTTTTTTTTAAATGGAAAGAAGCATTCTTTCCTGCTAAGTTGTCTGTCTGCAGTTCTTTACCAAGTACTGTTTCTTTACTGAATACCACTGTACTGTAGAGGGATAGCTTTGTGAGGAAAGTGATACAGATGAAAACAATGCATAATCTTAAGAGAGGCAAAGGGACACAATTACTGAACCACTTCTATTATATTCTGCAGAGAAGAAGAAGCTTGTTTGACATGCAAATGAAAGAAGCCACTGAGTTCCATTTAATGGTGTTAATATTATTCTATGAAAAGTACACACAGCATATAGAGTGATGTACTTTTCAAGATGAGTGATGGTTTGGCTTCTCCTCATCTGCACCACTGTTTCCGTGCCAATAAAATACTGTTTTGCCCGCCTCATTATTTTTCATTTATCCTTAACTAAATAATTATTTATTCTAGTGGTTAAGGCACCAGGCTAGAATGTTGGAGAACTGCGAGTTCAAATCCTTTGGGCACAGTCACTCTGTGCCCAGGGTTGTTGTTGTAGGGGAACTAGACGGAGGAATATTTATTTATTTATTTATTTATTTATTTATTTATTTATTTATTTATTATCATATTTATATGCCGCCCTTCTCCCGTAGGACTCGGGGTGGCTCACAAAATAAAAACAATATAACAATAAAAATACTAAAACGGCCAATTTAAAATCCCCAGACAGTTAAAACCTCGCGGCAGATCAGGGAATTTGCTGAAAAAGCCAAGTCTTCAGGTCGGCGCGGAAAGTGCGGAGGTTGGGGGCCGTCCGGAGCCTGGTGGGTAACTCATTCCAGAGGGTCGGTGTGGCCACAGAGAATGCCCTCATCCTGGGGGCCGCCAGCAGGAGGGCAGTCCTATGTGAACGCACTGGGCGGTGGGAGGCCGGTAGGAGGTGGTCCTGCAAGTACCCCAGGCCCATGCCATGAAGGGCTTTATAGGTGAGTACCAGCACCTTGAAGTGGACCTGAAGGGCCACCGGCAGCCAGTGCAGCTCGTGCAGGAGAGGTGTTACACGGAAGTAATGGGCAGCTCCCGTAACAACCCATGCAGCTGCATTCTGGGCCAGCTGGAGCCTATGGATGCACCCCAAGGGCAGCCCCATGTAGATGGCATTGCAGTAATCCAACTGAGAAATAATGAGAGCATGAGTGACTGTACGGAGGGCATCCCTGTCTAGGAAAGGGCGTAACTGGTGCACCAGGTGAACCTGTGCAAAAATCCCCCTTGTCACGGCTGTCAGATGATCCACCAAGGACAGCCGTGAATCAAGGAGGACGCCAAGATTATGAACCCTTTCAGAGAGAGTAAGCAACTCCCTCCCCATCAAAAGTGATGGGGATACTAGATCATGAGATGCCGGTATCCACAGCCACTCGGTCTTGAAGGGGTTGAGTCTGAGCCTGTTCCTGCCCATCCAGACCTGTACTGCCTCTAGGCACTTAGAAATCACAGAAAGGGTATCCCTGGGTTGATCCGGGGTAGAGATGTACAGTTGGGTATGTGCTAGATGTGCTAGATATGTTCACCACCTTAAGTTATTTCTAAAAATAATAAATGTGGGATACAAATAATAAAATTAATTAATTAATGTTTCTATATGCATATATGCATGCAACATACACACAGAAATTTACACAGTGGGCAGTAAAGCAGGATTTTATTGTAGAAATTGTCTCTCTGTTGGTTGGTCGGTCTGTGTCTCTCTTGCTCTCTTGCTCTTTCTCTCCCCCTCCCCTTCTCTCTATCTCAGCAGGGAGCTATCATTTTATAATTTCCCCCATCGTGTCATGATGTTATTTAATAACCTATAATGACCACCTGGCACAGTAAAATAATGAAATGTTGACTCTGCTGAATATTTAAAGACAAAATCTTTCAGTAAAGACAGCTGTCATTAGCTCATACAGCATTTTCTCACAGTGAATGAGGATACATATGGTTATTTTGGCATATAAATAAAAACCCTTTTGTTTGTTAAATTAGCTATTTAAAAGCAAAGTCAACCAAATACCCAATGATCTAAAAGTATACCATTTTACTTTACCACGATCACCCAACCAAGAAGAACATGAACATAATATTTCAAAAACAACTTCAGGTCTTTGAAAGAAACAGAAAATGGTAGTGATAAGAGAACTTAATTACTTTGATATCTTTGGGGAGAGAAATTCTGATAAGCTTCATTCTTCCAGCAAATTCCTGTCTTGTCTTGCTGATAACTTTCAAAGGGTAGATGAAGACATATGGAGTTCAACTAACCTTGACTTGATTCTAACCTAGGGAGAATATAAGTCGATAAAGTGAAAGTAATGGCATCTTTGGGAGAAAGTGCCCATGTAGTGCTTGAAATTAAGGGGAATTAAAATTGAATACATCAAAAGGTGGACCTTAGAAAGATAGAGTTTAATAAATACACAACAACAACAACAAATAAAATTCCATGCCAGGAAATGATATAGAAAAAAATTGGAATTGGAATAGAAAAGGAATTTGTAAAAAGGGAGATCTTTCTTTATTCGATGAGGAAAAAATAAGAAGGAAGATAGCAACAACCAACCAAGCAAACAAACCCAATGTGATTGTATAAAACTCTTAGTAAAAAAATTGAAAATATAAAGAATTCTTACAAGAGGTGAAAAATGGATAATCATCAATGAAATATATTGCACATATAACTAGACTAGCTTTATAGAGCAAGGATAAGGTAAACTAAAGCTTAGAAAGAGCTGAGATGAGTAAGAAAAGTAAAAAAAAACCCAACATCACAGACACACACACATGATACTTCAGCTATGTTCAACCTAGAAAGAAGAGAAAGTAAATAAGATACCAATTGCTAAGTGAAAATAGTAAAGAGATGCCAACTATTTTGCCTCAGCTTTCTCTGATGCTATGCATTCCACTGAACAATTGTGTAGAGTGTATTGAAGGAGGAAAATTATAGCTTGAGGCAAACAATGCCTACTGACCTTACAAATCTCCAAGGCCATGTGGATTGCATTATAGGACAGCATCAGAACATGCTGATGGTGTGGCCATTATCTCTGAGAAATGCTGAAAAATAGATGAAAATACAAAATGACTGCAGAAGGTTAAATGTCCTTGTCTTCAGAGGGTGAAAAAAAAGAGGTTGAGAGAACTATAGACCAATTAATATGACACTGAAAGCTGGCAATATTTTAAAATAATGAATATGTAAGAATCTGTAATCACAGTGGAGTAATTAATGTTAGCATACTGTGGCTCCATCAGGAACCACTGGAAACTGGCACAACTGGAAAAAGAAAAAAAACTAGCAGTGAAAATAATCAGGAGATTGGAAACTTAATTTATATTATGAGATACTGAGGGAATTGTTTGGCTTTAAAGGGGATGGTAGAAAGGGCTATGGCAGATGTTTTTAAATATAGGTAGTCCCTGATTTACAACAGTTCATTTAGTGACTGTTCAAAGTTACAACGGCATGAAAACATGACTTATGGTCATTTTTCACACTTATGACCGTTGCAGCATCCCCATGGTCACATGCTTTACATTTGGATGCTTGACAATTGGTTCATATTTATGACCGTTGCAGTATCCTGGGGTCATGTGATCACCTTTTGCAACTTTCTAACAAGCAAAGTCAATGGGGAATCCAGATTCACTTAACAACCATGTTACTAATTTAACAACTTCAGTGATTCACTTAACAAGAAAAGTCGTAAAATGGGGCAAAATTCACTTAACAAAATTCTCACTTAACAGCATAAATTTTAGTCTCGGCTGTGATTGTAAATTGAGGACTACCTGTATCTAGAAAGGTGTCCTGCATAACAAAGTCAAACCTGTTACGTATAATTTATTTATTTATTTTATTAGATTTTTATACCGCCCTTCTCCCACTGGACTCAGGGTGGTGAACAGCCAAGAATAAAAACATCACATACAAAAATTTAAATTTTTTAAAAAAAAGAATTAAACAAATTTTGCGCCAATAAATTTAAAACACCCCAACTAAGATCAATTAACAATTAAAAATATCTAAGGGGGTATGTGTTAAGCCAGCCCAGCTTGATGAAATAAAAAAGTTTTAAGGGCACAGAGATCTGGGATCCTACATATCTCCGGGGGCAGGTCGTTCCAGAGGACAGGTGCTGCCACAGAGAAGGCCCTCCCCCTGGGGGTCGCCAGCCGACATAATCCTAGAGTAAAAGCTATAGAATAATTATCTTAAGTTGCAGAAATGGAAATTTGGGTCATACATTAGGAAGAGCTTTCTAATAATATGAACAGTATAAGCACAGAACCAATTATCCAGAGAAATGATGGTGCACATTTCATTGCTTCTCCAGACAGAACCTTGATCCCAATTTGTGAGCAATTTTAAAATTTAGATTCTTGCACAGAACAATTGAACTTGATGGGCATAATAACCTATTCCAATTATATATTTTTGACCAAATGTGCCCTTCTAGAACATAAAATATAGATTACACCTAAGGATCAAAATGAAAATAAACTAGCTAAATTCAGCATAATTAATGTCCTGATAATTGCATTTCCATTTTCCCAATCTTTTTTAATCTTATGGTCCAGGCAATTAATCATGCAGATATAATACCTATTTATTTATTGGAAATGTCTTTCATTGTTTGTTTAAAAAATTCAGAAGTTGCAATTTACAACAGCATAACTATAAAACCTGGGAAACTGTCTGAATTTTCCATAAACATCTTGATACAATCAGCCTAAATAGTGTGAAGGATTTGTTGTACAGAAGATGGCAGTATTTATTCATTATTGAAGAGCACCAAGATATAGCTTTTAGTTGGTGGGGGAAGGGAGGGGGTAATACATTTTGATGAGAAAACTATTGAAGAAAGAGATGTTAGCAATTAATTCTACTCAGTCATTCACTAAATGCTCATCTAAGGTCCCAATCATCCAAGAGATATGTGTAGTTTTATCTTATGCATTTGCGGATCAGTCTGAATTAGGTGATGTGTGGGCAGCCATTAGGTGATGTGTGGGCAGCCATTCTGACTCATGGATTAAAGCAGTGTGGGCAGGAAAAGAGAATGGATTATTTTTCATTAAATGGGATTAAACATCCAAATGAAGCATCCTGTTTATTATAAAATATTTACTGTGGGGTTAGAAACATTTATTTTAATTCTTATGACTTTAAATTTTAAAGGAACATTTTAAAAAAATGACAGGTGTAGCTGTTAGCCATCAAATACTTCTATAAAGTCAACAGGAGGTGATGTCCAATTATATATAGGCTTTTTAGTGAAAAATCTTTTCCCTCCCCATTTGAAGGAAGGACTCATTGAATGAATAAGATGTCAAATTAAAATGTCCAGTTCAGTATAGAAATGCAGCCCCATCCTACTTCCAGAACCAAATAGGATTGATTCAGAGGGATTCAGAAACTATTCCAATTAAAAACCAAACCTGATTTTGACTCCACTGATCTAATTGTATATCAGTGTTCCAGTGTTTGGATGTCTTTGCTAATTCTTTGCTTATCTATAAGAAGCAGGGAACAGCTTCTGTCTTCTTAAAGTCACTCTATTGAAGTCATTGAAGCATTTGTTTCCATGAGTACAGCATAATTGTATAAAGCGAAGAGCATTTGGGGACATAGAAGAATGGGAACCCTGAAGCCTGACTGTTAAAATAAGTATTCATTCAACATAACTTTTCACTCCAACACTACTCCTTTCTGAAAAATTACACACTTTTTTTTAACTAGGACTATATTTATATCTGCTATCATCACTCATATTTTACACACATAACCCATAAATTTTGTTTCTTGATCAATGATCAGTTGGCTTTGTTTCTATTTACTGAGTCTACAGAAAGGGTTGCTAATTTTTACCTGAGGAATATTTGTAGGAGTGAGGGCTCATTCTCTCCAGAGCCAGAGGTAGTTTAAACTAGTGATTGGGTCTAGGGTCTTTGCTTACAAATTCCCCATTATCCATCTGACTAATTTTTTTCGACAATCCTGTTTATTCTTTTACCTTCCTCTAAATGTGGACTTCTCTCAGTTCCCCACTGCCTGGTCATAGTTACCAGATTCTAGGCCTTTAGGAGCTTTATTCCATGACTCTAGAATTAGTTTTCTTCTTCCTTTCACATCTGTAGAAATGAGATAGCCTTAAAAAAATTAAATACTTTTTCATATGATTAATAGGAAAGTAAAAGTATTAGTCTATTCTTATTTACTAACGGTTCTAGATTAACACTGTTTTAAATTATTGTGGGTGTTGGAAAGTTAAGGTAACACCCCTCCCAGCAAGTTACATTCACTATAAAACCTATGAAATGCATCCCCTCCTCCCATATGAGAAACTTAAAGTTCCCTTGTAATAAAACATTCACAACAAGCTGAATTGCTTCTGATTCCTGACAGGGGGAGGAATAGGAGGATAAGGGCAAATAACCCAGTGAACAAAATGGTTTGTATTTACTGACCATATCTCAGATATAGTATAGCAACCATGCTGACCTACTAGGAAAGGATGAATATTCATCATCATTATCCTCTTTTAATGACCACATAATTCATTGTGGGGTGAAGTCTGAGCAACTGAATGGAATTGAGTGTTTACTGGCTGGATGCCCTACCTGTCGCCAATGTGGAGTTTTTTTTTCCAGCAGATGTATTCTTAGTGTGCCCAGAGAGAGAAATATCTGCCTCTACCTAGGATTGAACTCACAGCCTCCTGATTGTGAGGCAAGAGCTCCACCTCTAGGCCACCGCACCACTCAGAAGGGATGAATATTAATAAGGTCACCCAAATGGGTTTATGAACAACATTTCAGCCTGTTACTTTAATTTATACTGTGTCTTCCGTTTTCTTTGTTTTGTCTTTGTAATATGGTAAATCAGAGGAATATAAACTATATTCTGGTTTTGTTTAGGGGCACTCAGCAAGCTGCCAATGTTTTATTGTGAGCTAAGTACATGCTTTCATTTGAATGCTTAATAAATTTATGTTGTATCTTCAAAATGATTTTGTTGCTTTAGGAGATCCAGATTTTGGCTACATCAACATAAACACACTTAATCTTACCTTAGGTCACTGATATAAAATGTATTGTTGTTTTAGTTGTTTTAGGATTAATATTTGTACATTCGATTATGAGTTCTTTTTATTGAATTGATTTGCAATTATTGTAGATACTATTTGTTTTATTTTATACTGTGCCTTCAGTAAGTATGTGGAAACATGAATACATAAACTGGAATGGGAAAAGAAGGAAATATACAAAAGGATGGGAAAAGATAAATAGTATTAGGAATATACAGAAGGAGATAATATTAAATATGTTTATTAAATATGTTGGGACGCTTTGGGGTCGGTATATTTCTTCCATCTCATCAGCAGAGGGGACTGACCATCAGACCAACCACCGTGAGAGGGTGGCTTTGGCTTGTGCCCCTTGGGCTGAAGCGACTTGGTTTTTACCCCACTATTCACATTTTGCCAGTAGAGGGGGCTTACCATCTGACCAACCACCGTGAGAGGGTGGTGTGGACTTCAATCCCCCTTTGGGCTGTGTGGACTTTGTAATTTGGTTCATTATTTCCATTTCACCAACAGAGGGGACTGACCATCAGACCAATCACCGTGAGAGGGTGGTTGGATCGTATCCCCCTTGAACTGTGTCGATTGCAGGAGACTTGCCCGCTGTTGTGAGGGAACAGTGGACTTTGGATCTTGGACTTTGGATGCTCCCATTTATTTATCTTCTCTCCTTTGGACCTTTTTTTCCATCTGGACCTTTGGACATGGCCACTTATCCTCTTGTAGCAAAATTTATTCGGCAGCTGAGCTTCTTGTTCTGCGAGACTCCCCCCTCTCGCAGGATTGGCCCTCTACGTTATCGAGGGCCTACCTCGATGACGGGCTTTGGAACCCCGAGAGGTGGCACGCAGCAAAGAGGGGGTTGAGAGGTTTTTTAAAATTGTCATTATGTAATCTTTTAAAGGGTTTTAGGGGGAGGGAGGGTGTTTTGATGGGGGGGTGAGCCAAGCCCGGCACGGGATTGTGTCCGAGGAGGTGCGGAGCGGGGTGTGGAGGGGGTTAGTGTCGGTATGGAGGAGGGCGATTCCATCGGGATTATTGGTGGGAGAGGCAGATATGGTGGGAGCAGGGGGCCACATCGTGTGGTGGGGGCACGTGCCCGCTGTCTTCAAGCGGTGACATGCTCCGGTCCCCAATGCTCATCTCGCTCCCTGGGTTGTCCAGAGTCTCAGAGCCCTGGTCTTAGGCTGATGCTGTGCAACGCCAGGTCCGTGGTCAATAAAGCCCCCCTCATTTGCGAGTTAATTCAGGAGGGGGGAGCGGACCTGGTGGGTATTACAGAGACCTGGTTGGGCTGGGAGGGGGGAGTCCCCCTCGTTGAGATGTGCCCACCAGATTTCCGCGCATTTCATCAGCCGAGGGCTCAGGGTAGGGGTGGAGGAGTGGCGGTTATTGTAAAGGAAGGTCTTAATCCTAGGGAGGCCACTGTACCTCAGATTGCTGGATGTGAGTCTCTCCTTGTGAAGTGGGGCCATGGGATGCAGGTGGGCCTGCTGGTTGCGTACCTGGCTCCCTGCTGCATGGCAGCGGCCCTGCCCGAGCTCCTCGGCATCATAGCCGGGGTGGCGGTTGAGACCCCCAGGCTAATGGTCATGGGAGATTTCAACCTGCCGTCTATCGGTGAAACGTCTGAGGTGGCTCGGGAGCTCATGGCTTCCATGACAGCCATGTACCTGACTCAGTTAATTCATGGCCCTACTCATATAGGGGGACACACTCTGGACCTGGTTTTTATCTCTGGTCAGTGGTTGAATGGTCTTGATATAGGGGATATAGTCATTGAACCCCTGTCATGGTCAGACCATTCTCTCCTTAGACTTGACCTTCTGACCGCCACACCCTGCCGCAGGGAGGCGGAGCCGACTAGGTGGTTCCGCCTCAGGTGCCTGATGGATCCTGATAGGTTCCAAATGGAGCTTGGGCCATTTCCTGAGGCTCTGGCTCACGACTCGACGGAAGACCTGGTGGCCGCCTGGGATAGGGCGGCCGCTGATGCTTTAGATCGGGTCGTGCCTTTGCAGCCTCTGACCCGGCGCCGAATCGGCCCAGCCCCTTGGTTCTCCAAGGAGCTGAGGGAGATGAAGCGCCGGAAAAGATGCCTAGAGAGTAGTTGGAGGGCTAGTCGCTCTGGATCTGACCGAACACTAGTGAGGTCTTATATCAAGACCTACTTAGTGGTGATAAAAGCGGCGAAGTGTAACTACTTCTCCGCTCTTATCACGTCGGCAGATAATCGCCCAGCCACCTTGTTTAGAGTGACCCGCTCCCTTCTCCATCTGGGAGCGCGGGAAGACCCCTTGCAAGGGCGTGCTGAGGATTTTGCATGTTATCTGCACGATAAAATCGCTCAGATTCGGGACGGCTTGGACTCTGACTGGGTGGGTTCAGGCGATGTGTCTGAGGCGGGTCTTGAGAATGTCATCTGGGAGGAGTTCGATTCTGTGACTCCCGAGGACATGGACAGGATGCTGGGGAGATTGAACGCAACCACATGTTTATTGGACCTGTGTCCCTCCTGGCTGGTGCTGGCTACCTGGAAGGTTACACGAGGCTGGCTCCAGAGGATTATTAACGCTTCTCTGAGTGAGGGTGTCTTGCCTCCCGCCTTGAAAGAGGCGGTGGTGAGGCCTCTCCTCAAGAAGCCTTCCCTGGACCCGGCAATGTTGGTAAATTATCGTCCGGTCTCCAACCTTCGTTTTGTGGCGAAGGTTGTTGAGAGTATGGTCGCGCAACAGCTCCCCCAGAACCTGGATGAAACGATGTATCTGGATCCGTTCCAGTCGGGCTTCAAGAAGCCTTCTCTGGATCCGGCTGTTTTGGCTTTGTGGCGAAGATTGTTGAGAGTGTGGTTGCGTGACAGCTCCCACAGTACCTGGGTGAAGCTGTCTATCTGGATCCGTTCCAGTCCGGCTTCAGGCCTGGGTACAGCACGGAAACGGCATTGGTCGCGTTGGTTGATGATCTCTGGAGGGCTCGGGACAGGGGTTGTTCCTCTGTCCTGGTCCTATTAGATCTCTCAGCGGCTTTTGATACCATCGACCATGGTATCATGCTGCGCCAGCTGGAGGGGTTGGGAGTGGGAGGCACCGTTTTACGGTGGTTCTCCTCTTATCTCTCCGACCGGTCGCAGTCCGTGTTGGCAGGGGGGCAGAGGTTGACCCCGAGGCACCTCGTTTGTGGGGTGCCACAAGGGTCGGTCCTCTCGCCTCTCCTGTTCAACATTTATGTGAAGCCGCTGGGCGAGATAATCTGTGGATTTGGGGTGCGATGCCATCTGTATGCTGATGATACTCAGCTGTACATCTCCACCCCAGACCACCCCAACGATGCCCTTGAAGTGATGTCCCGGTGCCTGGAGGCCGTGCGGGTCTGGATGGGGAGGAACAGGCTTCGACTCAACCCTTCCAAGTGCTAAATTGCTCATGAAGCTTCAGGTATCCATAAGAAAAGAAAACGTGGAGCAAGAGAATAGGGTTTGTGTTCTAGAATAATAGAACTATGGACACTTGAAGAAATAAATTAAGCAAAACATTGAAGTATTTTTATTTACAAAATACTGGGCCAGTTTATTTAATTTAAAAATCTGATCAGCAGTTAATTTGTCTATAGTTTTTCATGTGGTATAGTAGTGGTTCCATTGGAAAGAAAATGCTATATTGATTAAAAGGGCAAATCAAGCCAATATACTGTATTTTTGTATAAAATTACAAAATTGCAAATATGGTAATTTTGAGAAATTACATTCTTATAAGTTATTTTAGCAGTTAGATTTAAAGCGATGGCCAGTCCTACAATTAATTATGTTAGGTATTCCATTCACATGTTACCTTTAGCTAAAAATTACATAATGCAGAAAATAAAGACTAGAACTATCTGAAACCACAAAAACATTGATTTTACAAAGAACATATGCTTCTGTCCTTAGATCTCAATACACATGGAAATCCCTTTTGCTGTTTCATATTTCTTTTTTTTAAAAAAATATTTTTTATTTTATTTTGAAAATTAAGGTAAAATACAAACTCCAAAAAAGAAAAAGAAATTTTACAAAATAAAACAATATAGACAAAACATTAGAAAAGAAAAAAATGAATATTGAAAATACAAAAGGCAAAACCATATATATACGTATATTATCCCCTCTAGTTGAATACTAATTAATATATTAGAACAATATTAGTTCCTTCCCCTTGTGAAGCAGGCCCAAAATTTATAAACTTCTTCCTCTCTTTGCAACCAATTTGATCTGTCATTTATCTACTCTGTATAAAGGCAAAGTAATTAACAGGTGAATCAACAACAAAATTAAAGTTCAAAGCCCTCTGTTAGCAATCTATTATTGTATTTAAATTGTAGAAAATCTACAACAGTGTCTTATTTACCATAAATACAACAGTCATTATTTATGATCCATCTGGAATCAAATATCCTCATTTGATTCTTAATAATAAAATTTCTCAAGATTTTTGTTGAAGGTTTTCTCAACAATTGTGTCTTATTCCCCAAAATTATAAACCTCTGTGGTTGATCCATTTTCTCCAAAAAGTCCAATCCAAATTGTTTTCCAGTTAGATATAATAAATCCATTCCACAATTACCATCAATCTTTTTAAGAAAGTCCAGTTCATCACTCATCGATTCTTTTAACTTCAAATCTTTAGAATCCATATCATCTTCAGCCTTCTCCCACAAAGCTGCAGTTTCCAAGCCCAATTCCTTCTCCTTTAAATATGCCAAGAGCAATTTAGATTCCAATCCATTCAGTTGTGAGTTTGGTTTGGCTACAGTTACTTGTGTCTGGATATCCTCTAGGTTGATTTAAAACCCTTGTTATTTTGTCAAGCTTTTTATAAAAGATTTCAATTTGAACATGTAGGTTAAAAGGCATTCTTTTTTTGATAGCTTTCCAGAGGACTTACGTTGGTATATTGTTTGCATTTTTAATATAGTGCTGTAACTAGACATTCACAACCAGACATAAACAGTTTCTTTCAAGACTACAGGGGTTAGATATAACAAAGTAGCCATAAAGAATGTTGAGATAGTATTTCTCACAATAAAGGATGTTTTAAAAAAATAAAACAAAAAAAATTTCCATGAAACATAAAAAAAATTAAGACTAGAACTTTTTAAAAGTTAAAAAAATCTGAAATCTCTGTAGTGAAAATCTGATGCAAATGAAAATCTAAACAGATTATTTTCACTAGCCAGAAAACCTCCTTTGACTTTCATAAGGAGAAAGTGAAAGTAATTCAGAACAGCAAAGTAAAACAGTGAAAAAACATTAATGAATTCATGTTAAAATCCAGCAAGGAATTAAAGTAAATCAGCCCTCAAACAGTCAATTAACTTTTGAAAGAAAAATCAAGATAAAAAAGAAAATTCAAACAGTGGAATTAAAACACAGTGTGCTTAAAAAAAAACCCAACCCAAACAGCTGAGAGGAAAGATGGAGACTCAACTCTCTGACTGCTCCTATCAGGAATTGCAGTCCTCAAGATTCCTTCTTCTCAGGAGGGTCCACAGTTGTCTGAGGGTCATTTGGGGGGGGTCATTCCTAGCTTCTTTGGCAAGCTGCCAAAGAACCCACTTTGGCAGCAAAATCAGCTATTTTTCACCAGGAGAAACAAATCTCTCTATCATTCAGCTTGGGAGAAGTCCTGTTGTTTCGTATTCCTGTTGTGAAGATGCAAAGCAATGTACTTTTAATTCCATCTTTTAGTTTGAGAACAAGATCCTTGTGCTTCTTATCCTTGTAAATTGCTGTAAATTGTTTTAGCAAATATTTCATGTATATCTATTTATTCATTATATATTTTCCATAATTGGCTATTTTAAGTCAAAATCTGCAAAATGGTGGGGAGGACCTCAAAATCTAAGCCCTACTCATGCATGTGTGATGTAGTCATATGCACAAAGGAACATGTTTTATACTTCAAACTTGCAGTGTGGTAAAAATGGATCAAAGAGATACTACACTAAAGCAGTTGTGTATGAAACAAAGATTAGTAGAGTTAAAATTCATCTCTTACTCTTCTATAGAAAGTACACTAATTCTCATGTACATATTATCATGTAATCTCAAATAAACAATCCCATTGTAAGAATGACAATGTGATATTCCTATCTTCATATGTGATCTCCTAAAGAAAGATGGCTGATTTTTATAGCTTGGATCCTGATATACATTGGAAAGTTAATATGCAGAAAATGTTTTAATCTGCTGTACCTCTGTTACCAGCTGTACACTACCAATAGTGGATCTTGGAGAACAGGAAAAATAAAAAATGAAAAGTTGGGGGCTTTCAAGAAAAGGATAGCAGAGATGGAAATGAAGTTTCTGAAGTTATTTTGTTGGAATCTAAACATACATCTCAGATCAACGCTATTTTTATATCACCCAAGTTTCAGCAAATGACACATTAATTACTCTCATTCTTAAATCACTATTTGTAGTGACTGGCTTGACATTTTAAGTATAAGGTTATTGAACTGTACAGAGTGAATATGACTTCTGAATTACTAATCTTAAATGTATACAACTGTCACAGACATGTACAATATTCCAAGTGCTCAGGGAAAATGTATTTTTATAAACCTTACAGATAATGGCAGGTTTATTACAGGGAAGCATGATGATTTCTTCCTCAATGCTAGATCCATTCAGTAGGTTAAAAATTCTTGAACTGTAGGTTGTTACCTTACCACTATTGTCTTTGCAGAGAAAGGCACAGAGTTTTTGAACATCTGATCATCCTTGTGAAAACAAACCACAGGTAAAGTCAAAACTCATAATAAGCTTTTCTCCCCACTTTGCCTAGTCAATTCTTACAGAGTGGATGCAGCGTTAAAAGTTCGAGAAATCCTTGTGATAAGATAGTACAGTATGCTTATTTCCTGCCCATCAGTAACCCTAGTTAAATCATTGATTATACTTGTGAATCAGTGGAAAAAGGAGAAGGGGACACCCTAGTATTTGTTGGTTGGACACTATAAAGGATGACACGGGGATGACCATGGTGGATTTGAAGGAGGTGGTGCAATACAGAGGGTTATGCATAATGCTGATCCATAGAGTGGCCAAGAGGCAAACAGGACTGAATGGCTGAGGACAATGACAATGACTTGTGAAGTAGAAATAAATGCATATTAATTAATCAGGATAAAAGAGTTGGAATGGACCTTGGAGGTCTTCTTGTCCAACCCCCTGCTCAGGCAGGAAACCCTACACCATTTCAGACAAATGGTTGCTCAATCTCTTCTTAAAAACTTCCAATGTTGGAGCATTCACAACTTCTGAAGGTAAGTTGTTCTGCTGATTAATTGTTCTAATTGTCAGGAAATTTCTCCTTAGTTCTAGGTTGCTCATCTCCTTAATTAATTAATTAATCAGTCTAGAGGGTTCTGATACTATGAAGTTTAAGAACTTCTGCAACAAATATATTAGTAAATATATATTAGTAAAGTACAGTGTGAATTCCATTCCACAGGATTTTATATTATTTTTGTTTGCTTTCAGTGCAAAATTCTGAGTACTGTATGAAAACTTAGTTTCCTCACACAGAAAATTCAAAGTCATGTACTGTGTCTATTACTTTTTGATCTGACTGTTTTCCCTCCCATTCTTTCATACAATAGAGGCACTTCCAACTTCTTTCAACTCATTCTTTTCTTCTGTTTCTTAACTGTTACATAGAGACATTCATCAAAGGAGCAAAATAAACAAGAAAAGCTCAGATTCCATTTGAAGCCTATAAAAGTCTAGTGTTTCTGCTTTTTAAAACTGAATCTGATAACTTTTATTTTAAAACATATCAAAAGTTAAGCAGGGAAATCCACATGCTTTTTTTCTATGTTAATTTTTCGGGGGATTTATTAATGCACTAGAATAGTGGAGATTACGTTTAACATTTTTTAATATGTGATGCTCCACTGTATGAAAAGTTTAACCAATCTGATGATAACCAAAAGTAGATTCACATATTGCACATATGTGAGGTACCAACATCATCTCAAAGCAAGATGGGCAGCTAATAAATTTAATATCAAGTGTTTGGCTTTGGGTTAGTCTCTTGTATTAACTCATTGTGGCTTATTTTGGACTGGGATAATTGATCAGAATTTTTTAAAATGCTAAAAATTTGTGAAAGCAGTGAATATCTTATTTCACTGGTAAGTTTTTATAATGCTTTTCCTTTTGGTGTCTCATACAGTACATTGATTTAATCAATCTGAAGTACCATAGGATTCTACTTTTGAATAATAATAACTTTATTCTGAATTGATCCTGCTACCTATTAAGGATGTGTGCTAGATAATTGATATTCGTTTCAAACTGAGTGAGCTATGTAATCAATTAGCAATCTCTAATAATTATTATTAGAGAAATTTTATTCTTCAGCTGCAAGGAAAAATGCACCAGAGAAGCCTTGATCACTTAGGCAAGAGCAGAGGAATATACTTTTGTAATTAATAGAATACTTTAGTGCTGCTATAACACATTTAGGCAGAAAAATTCTTAATCTGCTTTATGCATTAGCTTGCTCAAGGAAACTAGATAAGTGGAGTAGCTTTACTTATTTCCTCACTGAAGGTTTTTATTCAGCTCTGAACCAAATGCATAATACAACATTCATTGAACTCTATCTAATTTTTCAAAAATGAAAAAAGAAATCTATTGAGTACTTATTTTGCTATGCTTTAAAACAAACATCTAACATTCTGGTAGCTAGACAATATTAAAAGTATGGTTTCTATGTTTGTTTTTCTGGCTTTCATCCAAAGATCTGCATATGGTAGATCATCCACTATATTATTATTATTTACTTTATTCATTAAACATGAAACTCAGTCAACTGAACATTCAAAATGCATCACAAATACCATTGACTGGTGCTAATGGTTGATGGGAGTTGCTGCCAGCGTCCTACGTATCAACCAAGTACCTTCTTAAGATGTACAATGTTCCAGGTAGCACAGTTTTTTGCAGTTCCGCTGGTGTTATTGCAGGAAGCTGCAATTTGTTGATGTATCTTATAAAATTCTTGGACATGGTACCAATGGGCATCACTGTTACATGTTTCATCCATAGCCGTGTAGTTTCGGTGAGTAGGTCGCGATATTTCATGATTTTTTCCAGTTCATTTTCTTTGACTCCAGCATCTCCTAGTACCACAATGTCAATAAATTGTACATTTTGGTTTTTGACAACTGTGATATCTGGATGTTGTGTTCCAAATGATGATCCGTCTGTATTCTAAAGTCCCACAAGATCTTCACCTTCTCATTTTCTATAACTTTTTCCACTTTATGTTCCCATGACTTTTTGGTTACAAGTAAATCATATTTTTTACATAATGACCAGTGGATTAATTAATTTAATTATTAATTTAGCAACTCGGCCATGTCTAGCTTTGTATATTATTATTATTATTATTATTATTATTATTATTATTATTATTATTATTATTATTAATATTTCTATGCTGCCCACTCTCCAAGAACTCTGGGCGGCTTACACCAAAGACAGTATACTAAATAGCATATTGCCCCCAACAATCTGGGTCCTCATTTTACCTACCTCGGAAGGATGGAAGGCTGAGTCAACCTTGAGCCGGTGAGATTTGATCCGCTGATCTGCTGAACTAGTAGCTGCAGTACTGCACCCTAACCACTGCGCCACCTCGGCTCAAACCTCGGCTCAAACCTGGGCTCAAACCTGTAATCAGTTTGTCCGATTTTACTGCATTCACATATTAAATGTGAAACAGTTTCAACTTTGTTGTTGCAAAGTTTGGATTGTCGGTGGATTTTTGTATCTTTGCTTTCATGGCATTAGTTTGTAATGCTTGTTCTTGAGCAGCGAGTATTAAACCTTCCATTTCTTTCTTGATGGTTCCCATCTTAAGCCATGCCCATGTGAAGTTGTCATCACATTTTCATTCAATGTTTTTCAAGTGCTGTCCATGCAAAGCTTTGGTTTTCCATCTATTTAATGTCATCTAGCTGTTTTTCCTTATATTCTGCCTTTGTTTCTGTTGTTTTTATAATGTTCCCCATTTTCACAGTCTGCAGCAATTTTTCTGTACTTGTGTGTTTGATTCACACAATCAAACTTTGTTTTAGCAACAGTCAATGGTATCTGTGATACATATTAAATGTCCAGTTGGCTGAGTTTCATGTTTAATGAATAAAAGAGATAATAACAAGAAGAAGAACAAAAACAAGAACAACAATAATAATAACATCATAATAATAACACATCTTTGTATGGCTAGTAAGTGCAATTGTCATGGCAGCTCCTGGACTCCACATGAACCAGAAAACCTTCCTGAAGCCTATAGAGTTATAATATTTATAATAGCAAAATAATTTTTTTCTTTGACTTAATAAAAATGTTCACATTTATGATTTTCCATCAAAAAAATTCTTGAGAATGTATTTTCTTTACCTTTATTTTTAGTTTATTTAGTTTAGTTTATTTGATTTGTATACCGCCCTACTCCCGAAGGACTCAGGGCGGTGAACAGCCAAGCAATAAAATACATAAATACACAAAATTTAAAACCAGATAAAATCAAATTAAATCATTTTGGCCCAGACAGATTAAAACACCCCAATAATTTAAAAACAGATTAAAATTTACATATTAAAAGAGGGAGGAGATTAGGCCAAGCCCGCTTGATGGAATAAAAAGGTCTTCACAGCGCGGTGGAAGGTGCGCAGATCCGGGATCCTCCGTATCTCTGGGGGGAGCTTATTCCAGACGGTAGGTGCCCCCACAGAGAAGGCTCTCCCCCTAGGGGCCGCCAGCCGACACTGTTTGGCTGACGGCACCCAGAGGAGTCCCTCTCTATGAGAGCGTACTGGCCGGTGGGAGGCTATTGGTGGTAGTAGGTGGTCCCGTAGATAACCAGGTCCTAAGCCATGGAGCGCTTTAAAGGTGGTAACCAAAACCTTGAAGCGCACCCGGAAGACCACCGGGAGCCAGTGCAGCTCGCGCAGGAGAGGTGTCACATGGGAGCACCATGACGCTCCCATTACCACCCGCACGGCCGCACTCTGCGCCAGCTGGAGCCTCCGGGTACTCCTCAAGGGGAGCCCCATGTAGAGAGCATTACAATAGTCCAGGCGGGAGGTGACGAGGGCATGAGTGACTGTGCGTAACGAGTCCCGATCCAGAAAGGGACGCAACTGGCGAATCAGGCGAACCTGATAAAAAATCCTCCCGGTCACGGCTGTCAGGTGCTCTTCTAAAGACAGCCGTGAATCCAGGAGGACGCCCAAGTTGCGAGCCCTCTCCGTGGGGGCCAATGATTCGCCCCCAATAGTCAGTGATGGCATCAACTGACTATATCGGGACGACGGAAACCACAGCCACTCGGTCTTGAATGGGTTGAGCCTGAGCCTGTTCCTCCCCATCCAGATCTGTACGGCCTCCAGGCACCGGGACATCTCTTCAAGGGCATCGTTGGGGTGATCTGGGGTGGAGATGTACAACTGGGTGTCGTCAGTGTACTGATGGTACTCCACCCCGAAACCATGGATGATCTCGCCCAGCGGCTTCACATAAATGTTGAACAGGAGAGGCGAGAGGACCGACCCCTGCGGCACCCCACATATGAGGGGCCTCGGGGTCGACCTCTGTCCCCCGTCAACACAGACTGCGACCGGTCAGAGAGAAAGGAGGAGAACCACTGCAACACAGTGCCTCCCACCCCTAACTCTTCTAACTGGTGCAGCATGATACCATGGTCGATGGTATCAAAAGCCGCTGAGAGATCTAACAGGACCAGAACAGAGGAGCACCCCCTGTCCCGAACCCTCCAGAGATCATCAACCAACGTGACCAATGCCGTTTCCGTGCTGTACCCGGGCTTGAAGCCCGACTGGAACGGATCCAGATACATCGTTTCATCCAGGTTCTGGGGGAGCTGTTGCGCGACCATACTCTCAACAACCTTCGCCACAAAACGAAGGTTGGAGACCGGACGATAATTTACCAACATTGCCGGGTCCAGGGAAGGCTTCTTGAGGAGAGGCCTCACCACCGCCTCTTTCAAGGTGGCAGGAAAGACACCCTCACCCAACGAAGCATTTATAATCCCCTGGAACCAACCTCGTGTCACCTCCCGAGAAGCCAGCACTAACCAGGAGGGACACGGGTCCAATAAACAAGTGGTCGCGTTCAGTCTACCCAGAATCCTGTTCACGTCCTCAGGGGTCACAGGATCAAACTCATCCCAGATAACATTCTCAAAACCTGCCCCAGTCCCTCCCCCTGAGACTACCCAGTCAGAGTCCAGATCTTCCCGAATCTGAGTGATTTTGTCATACAGATATTGAACAAAATCCTCGGCTCTACCCTCCAAGGGGTTCTTCCCCGCTTCCTGGTGGAGCAGGGAGTGGGTCACCCTAAACAGGGCGGCCGGGCGATTATCTGATGACACAATAAGAGCAGCAAAATAACTACATTTCGCTGCTTTTATCGCCACTAGGTAATTCCTAATATGAGATCTTACCAGTGTCTGGTCAGATTCAGAACGACTGGCCCTCCAACTACTCTCTAGGTGTCTTTTCCGGTGCTTCAACTCCCTCAGCTCCTCAGTAAACCAAGGAGCTAAATGAGATCGGCGCCGGGTCAGAGGCCGCAAAGGCATGCTTTTAACAAAATATATTCTTCTTTAAAAAAAAAAAAAAGCAGACAAGCTATGCTTTGATACAAAAAAATTACTGGCATCCTAGATGTGTTGAGCATTTAATGCAGCTGGGCTGCTTTGCTAGAGTTTGCATAAAAAGACACACATCATTGTTCATTTATGAAATGGCAAATGAAAGCAAAGGCTTACTACTGTGAATTTGACAGCAACTGTTTTCATGTCTGCGTTGTTATTTCCAACTAATGTAAAAATAAAACTATTTTCATGAAATAGCTTTGAGTTCCCAAGGTGCTATATGATTATGTGATGTGTTTTTCATTTTTGTCAATGCCTCTGCCAAATGCCACTATTTAAAAACTGAACTCTGAAAGTTTACCTGTATTATAATTTTCCGTAATTATTTTTTATTGTTGTTCAGATTTGTGCCCTGGGATAATATGCACTCAAGATTCAAATGTAATGATTCATGAAAATGTTATCAGAAACCTTCCTGGGCAAACAAAGAACAGAAAATATGTCATAATTTCAGTGTCAGTGTTCCGAGTAACACACCCATTGAAAGCAGAACTCTGAGGCAGGTAGTTTCCTGAAAGAACATGTTTATTGGATACATCATATTGGCACAGCCAGTGAAAACCAACTCTAAAAGTTCCCACAGTTTTCATTTAATTAAAAAAGCATAAATCCATAAATTCCCCCCCTCCCAGTCTTTCTATCCCAGTATATTCATTGTCCAATGAATATAGCTGGCAGGCTGCTTGGTCACTCCTCTCCTCCTTCAACAGCCACCTATTACAATGACCTTGGTTCCCACATGAAAACCTTTTGTTTTGGCGACTAGCTGAGTTAACTACTTCCCCCCTCCCTTCCCCCTCTCAGGCTTCATAGCAACTATGAGGCAGCACAAGATGGCTTCAGCCAAGTTCGCTTGAGAGTTGACATTCAGTTTCATTTGTAATTTCCTTTATTGGATAAGGTTATATAAAAGAGAACTATTTCCCAACCATAATGTGTAGTTTTATAAAAATAATTCTTATTTTAAAAAGATATAAAGTTTGCTGAAAATAATTAATAACTTATCAATCATGAGATCTCATTCAATAATCACCACAAAAGTGTCACATTCTAATTGATCTCAATGTTATTTTTTTTCTATTTTACCTGTGTGTCACTTAAAACCTATCAAGACCAAGGCACTAGATAAATCATACAAATAAAACTAGTACAAGAAAATAACATTATGTTTACATGCATATTTTCTTACTGACAGTGGGGATAAATGCAATATCAAAATCTACTTTCAAAAGTTTTCTTTCTTGTGAAAAAGGCTTCTTGGGTGTGTGTTATCTTTTTTCTTAAGCCTCTTGACAATTTCTTTTGAATTTCTCTTAGTCCTTTGGAATTGTAATTATTGTTGTAGATGTAGGTTCTACTGCTGGTGTTTTTTATTCCATGTCTTTCTAGCCATCTGAAGTATTTCTATCTGTGGAGTCCCTGGTGCTCTCTGAGGTTGAGAAAGCACCAAGGACTCCATAGTTCAACCCTGAGCTACATATATTCTTTTTTGATGGTATTTTTAGCTGCCATACTTCTCAGTCTGAACAACCCAAAGGAGTAAGTTCCTTTGTTTGTTTGTTTTTTTTTTTTAATTTGATTTATATGCCGCCCTTCTCCGGAGACTCAGGGCGGCTTACAATGCGTTGTGAGCCTTTCCTTTGAGATTAATTGAAAAACGAGAAGAAGGGAGAATGCAAGCTACTGGAGGGAAGATTGTACACTAAAACACAGGATATTCTCACACAATTTTTGGCCCCACATATATTCAGAAATACAAAAGTCCATTCATGATCATGACTATTTATGTTGAACTCAGGCAAAAAAAGCAATTTCTCTTTCATCAAATTGAATAAAATTTAATAGAAAAATACAGGGTAATTTTTCTGTGGAGTATTGATAGAAATATATGTCTTTTCAGAAGAAAACCTCAATGGCCTCAATTTAAAGACCAGGAAAATATTTATAAGATTGCAGATTAAATATATTTTCAAATACCCAAGATAGATTGTAATATTGTAAAAATATTTTTCAAGCAGCAGCAGCAACTTGATAAACAAAATAAAACGATAAATATGAGGTTAACTTTAAGAGCACGTACACACACGGGGGGGGGGGTGCAGGCAGGCAGGCAGGCATAGGGAAGGAATTCCTCATATATGTTACCTGGACATAAGACTGAATATAAATATAATGGTTCTTTGAAACATAAACTACTGCTGTACCCATCATCAAAAAAGATAAAGACAAAAATATAAAAAGACATGGATATGCCTCAGATTCAGAGTGAATTTTTAATTTTGGACAACGTCCAAAGTTTCATAAGGAGTTTTCAATAAATGCTTCCTTATTTTTAATTGTATATACAGAGAAGTTCTTGGTGCAGTAATGAGACACAATCCCCTGTCAGACATCTGTCAAATACTCATGAGGTATGAGGAGATCAATCCTGACTGCTCCTTAGAAGGCCAGATCTTGAAGATGAAACTCAAATATTTTGGCCAATGGGAAGGAAGGACTTACTGGAGAAGAGCCTAATGCTGGAAAAGATTGAGGGCAAAAGAAGAACGGGACGACAGAGAATGTGGTGGCTGGATGGAGTCACTGAAGCAGTAGGCGTGAGTTTAAATGGACTCCAGAGAATGGTAGAGGACAGGAAGGCCTGGAGGAACATTGTCCTTGGGGTCGCGATGGGTTGGACATGACTTCGCAACTAACAACAACAAAAATGGTTTTTCTTCTTTCATATCTAGTAGATAACTTGTCACAAATCCTTGGCCAGAACTGGCCTGTATATAGGGCTGGCCTGTATAACATTGATTTCCTCATGTGTCATTGAACATTTTTGTCAAAGTATATACTGCTTTATATGAGTTTTATAAATGTTAATGGAAAAATAATTATTAGCCTCAAATATTCTCTCCTGAAGAGAACTTTACCTGTGCTGAAAAGAATGAAGAAAATTCACAGATGAAAAACTTTTTCAAAGCAAAAGAAACATTAGTCAACTGTCAAATGTCCTTAAGATTGTGAGGACTATATTTGCACTTACATGAAGGCAAGTAATATGACTACAAGAGAAATAAATTTCCCAGGCAGTAAAGAGAGTGCTTAATTTGGTCTTATGGGGGATTATCTGGACTTCAATTAACATCTTAAAAGTTCAGGAGACACCATAGATGCAATAAAGAGTGTGTAATTATTCCCCCTAGATAATCACTTGTGCTTAAAATGAAATATAACATTTTTTTATGATGCACACTTTTGGAAGCCTTCCTTTAGAGATGCAGTTTCTCAGCTGTGTGGGTCACTGATGCTTAATTATGTGAAAATCTAATTAAGCAGTGCGCATTCTTTCACATAAAAAAGACCTGCCATCTATGAAGAGAACTTTGAATTATATCTGGTGAACAAATATCATATAGTTCTTTCTGTACTTACATGTTCATTAAGGTTTACTTCTTAATAGCATAATACTGACATTTTTCATAAAGAATATTGTTATCCCAATGTATAACATGCTGGGAAATGCAAAATGATCAACAAAAAAGCTAGACATACTCATAAGCGTTCTTATGTCCATGACCTTGAAGTATCAAGTGTATGCATGAAAACACACACACACACACACACACACACACACACACACAAACAGGTTCAAATATAAATGTATTGTATTTATAATAAAGAAAAAGTAAACAGTATCACCTTTTATCTTTGCCCATAGCTCCATTTTTATCTAATAATATCTCCAAATGGGAAATCATTTAAAGTTCATCTGTTATAAAAAATAATGGTATTAATAGCAGAAATGACAGAAAGTAGCAACAAGATGGTTTGTCCACCCCACAAAAAAATACTAACCTTTTGAATTTGTTATTTCCTCATTATACTGTTTAAAAATAAACAGCTCATACTTTATATTTAGTAATGACATTTTGAATATATTCTTTATCAGTTGTATATTTCTAGTTGCCTGTTCCCTTCAAAATACCATTCTTTAATCATAAATTACAATAAAATATATATTTGCAGCATTGATGCAGCTTAGAACATTTTGGGAACTGGGAACTACATGGGCAATTTAAATAAGTAATCCCCAAACTCAAAATTAATCCAGGAAGTTGAAATTAGACAAGTTTCTTTTTTCCTTTTGATATTGTCTGGTTTTCTTCCCCCCCTCCACCCCAACCCAAAGAAAGACTGTCAAGTAGTTGTTCAATAAAATCTTTCAATTATTAGTTTTATTTATTTATTGAAATTTTATGCCAAATTCTCCAAAGTTTATACAGCTGTCCATCTCACAAAGCAACTCTGAGTTATAATAGGTAAAAAAATCAAAAAATCATGCATAAGATAGTTTAAAACATAACAATGCAGCAAGAGCATTTATTCTGTACCAAAGCAATCTAAATAACATAGCATATCATGGGTTCATACCAGGGGTGAAATGCTCCCGGCTCGGGCGACTAGGTAGTAATGGCGGCAGGCAGTTCGGAGAACCGGTAACAAAAATCTCTGCCCCTGCCCCCCATACCCAGCTGAGCCACGCAATCATCAGAGGCTTTTTTTCTTTTAAATGTCTCTGATGATCCAAGCTCTGACGATCCCAGCTGAGTTGCCTGCCGATCAGGCAACTCAGCTGGGATCGTCAGAGCCTTTTGAAAGCATTTTTTTACATGGTTTTACATGTAAAAAATGGTTTTAAAAGTAAAAAGAAATTGGACACGCCCACCCAATCACATTATCCCCCCCACACACACCAAGCCACGCCCACAGAACCGGTAGTAACAAATTTTAGATTTCACCACTGGTTCATACTAACACCTCAAATCCCATGCCCTAGAATTATTAAGAAAAATTAATAAATACATTAACTAATAATAACAATGACATGAAACTGGCAGTGAAATTGTAATCAACAAGTTATTTTTATCAATGCTTGTTATCAGGATAATGCATAGGATGCCCCAGAAAAAAAAATTATAACAGATTGCTTCTTGGTTTTATAAACTCCCCCCCCCTTTTTTTTTTCCTGTTGGATCTCTGTTTTGTGTAAGCAAGTGACATGAAAACACAAACCCCTTTGGAACTCATTTTTGCAATATTCTGCAAAGATTATTTCAGAGGTGGGTCAGAACAATTTTTAAAACAGATATCAGCATGAAAGCCATTTGGGTTACTTTGGGTTAGTCACTCTCCCAGTCCATGATGCCACATTCACTTGTACCCCTTCTCCAAAAGGCAGACCTTGAACTTGCAGAAAAAAGAAGAAAAAATTAGGCAAATCCTGGTTATGTATTTCTTGGCTAGTTATATATTTCTCTGTACTATATCTTACTAATTTTTTGTCTTGATTCCAACATAGATTGAAAGTTTAAGTCTTTCTTGCTAGTGTCTGAAATAGTCATTTTGCTGATGTTGAGATGCTTCTTTTAATTGAAATTGTTTATAGCACAATTGCTCTAACTCTTCCTATTTATTCTTTAAAAAGAAAACAATGTGTTTCTGCATCTAGCTAGACTAGTCAGATACATAAGTGATGGTATTTTGTTCCAATACAATAATGTTTAATTCTCATGTGAGACATATTTTTGTTTTAAATACAGCTATGCCCAAGCCTAGGCTTTCTCTTAGACAGTTTTAATAAGATAGGCTGTTCTTGGAATTTTGAATTTGAATAATTTCCATCATACCTTGAAAAACAATTAAGTTCAGAATGAGATTTTTACTATTTTTAATCATTGCAATTACCAAAAATCATGAATACCTTCAAAGTTATAAATGATTCTCCGTTTCAGTAATATTTTGTCTTCTGGCAGAATATATAATGTTGCTATATTTACATAACTCATTAATCTCTGTGATTCTTTCTTCTGATAGGATTGTGAATGGTATTATTCAAAAAGAAAAAGAATAATTATGTTCAACCGAATCAACATTGGGTTGATTTAAGACCCCTTTCCTCAGTCATTTTTACTGGCATCCTACAACATTCACCATACTTAGGCAGCACAGCTCTTGGCCATGCTAATTGGGCTTGGTGGGAGATGAACACATGGAGTGATTCAGATTAGTGAAGGATAGTTTATGAGTACAAAATGGAACAACAAAGTGCATTATACATTGCTTTGAGATCCTAAAGGGAAGTAAATCTCAGAAATAATAATAATTGAATGTATTGAATCAGAACTGCTAACAATGCAATATAAGCACATTTGGAACATCACTTTTGTCTCTCTTGCCTGTACAAAATAGTATGAGAAAAGAAAGGAAGGAAGGAAGGAAGGAAGGAAGGAAGGAAGGAAGGAAGGAAGGAAGGAAGGTAGGTTTTTCTTTTCCTTAGCTGTTCTGGATTTTACCCTTTCCTGATGGATATAATCAGAGCTGCTTAGGAAGAATTAACTATGCTTCCCTCCCCCTAGTCCCCCAAAATAACCCCACCAATCAACTATCCCAACTCAATTACTAACTCTAGGAATAATATTATAAACAGTGCTATCTTTATCATCTAAAACTATTGTTTTATGCACCCATCCTTGCATATTGACACTTATGAATAACACAAAGGTTCTTAAACTTATGAGAAGAGTATTTCATGTACACCAGGCTGTAAATCTTTTGGATTAGACCAAATCTCAAGAGAGGGTTCAAGAAATACATAAGCAAAAATGAAGGCAACAGTTTATCTTGCAATAGCTTCCCTGTCATAACCTTTCTGAACCTGTACTATATTGCCAATATACTGTTGTGTACTTGACTTCATTCTGCCATGTGATAGATGTAGAAAAACAGCAAAACTAACCAAATCCAAACTGTACGCCATGACACCCCAGGAAATGCAAGATGTGCCATCAAGATTTTGTTAATTCTTAGCAATCACACAAATAGTTTTGCTCCATGATAGTCTGTCCTTTACCTGATCTTTCATGTCTAGGCTAAGTATCAACCATATCTTAATGACTGACTGATGGATAAACATTTGTAGCCACCACCTTCTATAAAGAGGTTAGTACCTTTCTGTGTAGTGCAGATGTATTATAGATTTTGGTGGGAAGCCAGAATGATTTTTATAACTGATGAAGCCATTCCGTCTTTCCAGAAAACTATGAGACGGTAAGAGATATTCATTTTGCTTTCAGCTGACATCAAAGTCTCTCTAACACATCTGAAGATTCATGTGAGGTGCTTACAAACTCTTGAGATATTTTTCTCACAAATTGAAAGCAATTCTAAAAGGAATATAATCTTTAAAGGCAATGAACCTGCTTCCTTATCTGCTGTTCTTTTTGAAGTACAGTTTCTCTTTGATTTACAAGGAATACTGATTGCATAGGAAAGGTGTCAACTGATGATCATGTGTCCAAAGTAAAGTTCACTGAGCTTCTTATATCAAATCATCAGCATAATCATACCATTTCTTCATATTATAATATCAACCTACAATTGCATAAGAATTAATGTTATGCATATTAGAGAAGGCATTTTAAAAGGTCAGTTACCAGTTAAAAATATCTTGGTTATATGTATAGAAATGAGGCTTGGACAATTTTTTTTAAAAAAACACCTTTTCACCGTTTCATTTCAGAGATTACTGGAATTTCATTTCTAGTATGACGGCTTGGCTTTTGTTAGGAAATTGATTACTGACCACTGAAACATAAAAACATGCTTTTATTATATGAGGCAAATTTTAGCTAATCAGGAATAAGAGGTTCATTAACCTCTGTGTAGCTTACTACTTCAAAAGGGTATGAAGATCTAGGCAGATACCTTGCATGCAAATATAGCTGTTTGTACTTTTGTCCACAGGGAACCAGTGTTAGGATTTGTGCAGAGTATGCATACGGTATGTATGCAAGAAAGCATTACATTGGGCAAAATTCATGGGAAATAAACCAGATTAAATCACAGAAACATAATAGTGTTCACTCTAGCACTAAATAATAGAAGCTTAGTATGTAAATAGACATTTTACTTTCTAGACCTCAATGTATGGCTAACTGTTTTGTACAAGTTCAATAAACTGGTCTATCAATAAATCATAGCAAAACAATTTTTTTACTTGACATGATATGTGATATGTGGACCAAGTTGTAGCATCCCTTAGTAGTGTAGGAAACACCATTATTCTAATCCCTATCTAAAACTCGTAGTGAAGGGGAATTCACTATTGTCTACTGTGGTCCTTCAAATATTTGAAAATATCTGTCATGTATCCAAATCTTTGAGTTTTTCTTTGTAAAATGTGGCTTTGGAATATTCACCTTTTCTATAAGATTGTGGAACTAACTATAAAAAATAAAGAACTTCTCAGACTTATTTTGGTTATTCTGGCAATTACAAGTCATAACAAAAGATAAGTGATGATTTTATAAACTGGACATTAGAGGAGAGAAACAATAATAAAAAAAAACTGATGTCAGCTAATACTGAAAGTTACAGAATAATACTTTTTTTAAAGAAAAAAAAACCAGAAATATTATAGGAGATCTGTGAAGAATGTAGCCAAAGTTAGTAACTACAATATAACCCTGTCATTAATTATGTCTATTGATATAGATAATCTTTGTCTAAAAGAAGTTAGTGAATGAAGACATGGGGGAAATTTTATCTAATAAAACAGAGAAAGTGCAGAATTTGGAACTACAAATGACAGGTCAGGAGAATGATTTAGAAAAGGATGCTTTACTGGATATGCAAAAGAAGTATATATAGTGGGATAAAGAAGGATTGAAGAAAAATCAAATTTTTCAACAATATTTGAATTGAATTAAAGATTGTTAGAAGTAAAAGGAAGGAATATAAATTTGGCTTATTTGATGACGGTTAAAATATAGATTTATTTTCAAAGTTCTGTCAACTATTATGAAAATTTTGCTGAGAATATCAGGACCTTGCAAAAGTTTTCAGCAAGACCAAGTGCAGTGTCGTAACCCCACCCCACACTGCCCACAAGATGGACTGCACCATAGAAATCATCCCTGGGGCAAAACTACTGAAACCCAAACTGTACGCCATGACACCCCAGGAAATGCAAGAAATGCACAAATACATAGACAAAAACCTAGCAAGGGGGTTCATCGAGTCAGCCAAGCCATGGGTCGCAGCCCCAGTCTTGTTCAAAGAAAAAAAAAAGATGGAACTATGAGATTATGCATTGACTTTAGAGGTATAAACTGCATGTGTGTACACAACCTATACCCCTTCCCTCTCATGAAGGACATGCTCTCTCACCTAGCCACGGGAAAAGTCTTTACCATATTAGACCTCAGAAAAGCATCCTACTGAGTCCACATCAGGGAGGGAGATGAATGGGAAACAGCCCCCTAGGGAGCTTCCAATTCAAAGTGATCCATTTTGGACCGCAGGGACCCCTGGCAGAGTTCATGCAGTTAATAAACAAGGTGCTGCATGAGCACCTCTATAAGGGGGTCCTTGTCTACCTGAATGACATCCTCATCTACACTGAAGCCATGAATGACCACATACCCCTAGTCTGCCAGGTACTGGAAGAACTTCTGGTGGCTAACCTGAACATCAAGCTGCCAAAATGCAAATTTCACCATGCACGGCTAGGCTACCTGGGCTACTGAGTGTCAAATGAGGGCATAGAGATGGGCCCAGCCAAAGTACAAGCCATTCTAGGCTGGCAGCCCCCTCACACCTGCAGACAAAGCTTCCTAGGATTCGCAAATTTCTACAGGCAATTCATCCCTTCCTTCCTTCCTTGGCTAGGTGAGATTGCCAAACCCATGACAGGCCTCCTAAAGACAGGAGTCCCAGGGACGAAACCCTGCCCGGGACAACCCCTACAGTGAGACCTAACCTGCCAAAAGGCATTCAAAACACTAAAAGAACTTTTTGCAAAGGACCTAATGCTGAAGCATCCTGACCCCGAACAACCCTTCATTATCCAAGGAGATGCCAGTGATGTGGCAGTGGGAGTAGTGCTACGCCATGGAAATAGCCAAGGAAAACTACAGCCTTGCGTCTCCACCTCCCACAAATTCACGGACACAGAGAGGCATGGGCTGCATGGGAAAAAGAAGCTTTTGAGTAAGATGGGCATTGCTAACCTGGCACCATCTGCTGGAAGGGGGACAGAGACCATTCAAAGTCTGGACTGTCCACAAAAATCTGGAAGCCCTTAGGACCTCGTGAAAACTATCACCCAAATAAGTTCGCTGGGCTCAATATTTCAAGTGGTTCAACTTTGTGCTAACACACATCCGGGGATGGGGGGAGGAACTTCCTATCTGACCCCTCTCCCGCATATCCCAGTACAAATGCGAATGGGAGGAGGTAGTAGATGCCATCATCCCTCCCTACCCAAACAGCCGCTCAGGTGACCACCAGACGACAACGCCGCAACCAGCAAGATTGACTCGCAAGCAATCTATCCATGAAACTTGAAACCGAACTGCTAGCAGACCCCTGGTTCCAAACAACCAACACATTTTGACAAAAAGAGATGACATAGTATGGAAGGGGATGAAACTCTACATCCTAGAGTTCCTACGCACCCTAATCCTCCACAACGTCAAATCAGCAGGCCACTTCGGGTTCCTAAAGATTTTACACTTAGCATGGAGGCAATTCTGGTGGCCTGCCATAAAGAAAGGCGTAGACAGTTATGTGAAAAATTGCACCTGTGCCACAATGAAAAAGCAACAAGGAAAAAAACCCCAGACTGCTGCAACTGGTGGCAGAGGCCATGGGAGGAAATTGCAATGGATTTTATAGTGGAGTTGCCAAAAAGTGGGGGGAACAGAGTGATCTGGACTGTATTAGACTTATTCTCCAAGCAGGCACACTTCATACCCTGCAGCAGACTACCCTCAGCCCACCAGCTAGCCAAACTGTTCCTCAAGCATATCTGCATGGAGTGCCACGAAGAATTATCTCAGAGGAGTCCAATTCATGGCTAAGTTCTGGAGGGAGTTCCTGTGGCCCATTGGATCATCCCAGGGCCTTAGCTCAGTCTTTCATCTGAGCACCAATGGTGTCATGCCCCCATTGGAGTCTGAATCTGTGGCGGAAGATGAGCTGGAACAAGAACTGACAGCAAATGGGAGGGCAGCTCCATTGGCCTTGGAGAAAACTGGGGAAGGGCAGAGTCAGTCCAGGCAAGGCTGTTCAGAATTAACAAGGCCTGCAGGCAGGGAGGAGAGATAGAGCTCAGACAAAGAGCAAGAACCACCTGTTCCTGATGCAAGGGCTTGGAGAATGCAGAGAAGGCGGCATCAGTGCAGGCAGAGAAGGCCATATGCGAGGAGAGTGCCCCACCTAGCTTTACCAGGAACACCTAGGGAATGAGACTTAAGGAGACACCATGGGGAGGGGCATATGTCGGGAACAAACACTGAGTTCTTGAAGTGTTGTGTTCCAACGTTTCAACTTGCCAAGAGTCCTTGCATTCATTGTTGGCATTCTGGACTAATTATCTAGATCTTCTGCTCCCTGAACTCCTTGCTAGGCTCTTGTTTTGCCAAATACATTTGGGATTTATTGCAGTGCAGCCTTGGTGCAGACAGCGCTGGGCTGAACTAATTGCAGCCAGAGACTGCTTGAGGTTTATGTGGGATTTTGTACTCATTTTGCTTTAAGACTTGCCAGTAATGTGGGAGCATTTGGGAAGATTTGGAGCAATAAAGGGGCTTTTTGATCTGCCAGTTGTTTGTGTTATCTCTGTGCCATGCACTGGGTCACCACAAATGGGTGGGGGCACAGAGACTGAACATCATGGTAGAACAGTACTATCAGCAGTCCAATTGGGCAGACCTCCTGCCTTTTGCTGAGGTTGCATACAATAATGCTGTTCACAGTAGTACAGGACTAACTCTGTTCAAATAGTGAGCGGCATGGACTTTGTCCCAATGCCAGAATATCCAAGGGATCTGCCCTCCTCAGTCAGCTTGACAGATTGGTTGTCAACACTGAAAGCAACCTGGGAGAATGCCAAGAAAGAGTTAGCTAAAGTGGCGCAGATCTATAAGAAACAGGCAGAAAAACACCGAGCTCTGCAATGGCCATTCCAGCTGGGGGAGAAGGTCTACCTTTCCACAAAATACTTGAAGTTTAAATTCCCCAGTAAGAAACTGGGACCAAGTTCATGGGGCCATTTCCCATAGTGAAGATCATCAACCTGCAATTAAAATTGCCCCGACTGCTAGGGAAGATACACCCAATATTCCATAGCAGCCTCTTAAAACTCGTGGTCAGATCGACCTTGAGGCCACTACCCTGTGAGCCCCGGGACCCTGTGGTCATAGGGGGCCAAACCCATTATGAGGTGCAACGAATCCTCGACTCAAGGCGGCACAGGAGACAGCTCCAATAACTAATCAAGTAGAAGGGCTACCCCTTATCAGAGGTGTCTTGGGTAAAGAGTAGAAACATCCAGGCTGACCACCTCATAGCTAAATTCCATGCAGACAACCCAAACAAGCCGGGGGGGGGGGGAATCGCAACCTAAAATCTATACCTGTACTCAAATTGTCTTTGCTTTGAGGTTGCCTTCAGGAAGTGAGGGGAGCCAAATGTCAACTTGCAAAAATATCCCTGGCCTGCTCTTGAGTTGCCATAGGCAGGGGGGGGGATGGGAAAATAAACTTTGCAGCCGCAGCGAGGCAGCACATCAATCAAAACAAAAGCACATTCCAGCCATATCTCTGTCAAGGCCGTCTCTGCAGTTACCCACAGTGGCCAGAGGGGAGTGACCTCTACAACCCACAAAATTGCTTTGTTGGAGAATGTGACTGATGACACACCTTGGGGGGAAGGGGGAAACAGGGTCAGAGCCAAAATGTAAATTAAGTGGGGTCAGAGTTGGCTTCACTTGGAACATGCTGACATGAAGCGCCTAATAAATAACTGGATTTCTTTTGAAGCTTGGCTCGAGACTCATGTTTTAATTAGGGCATCGGTCAGAACCCTGACAGCCATCTCAACTCCCTTTGCCTCAGTAAGAAATAGAATCACAGTAGACCATATTAATCCCAGTTGAATTTTTACATGAATTCTTTTGGATGCTGTACATTATCTGGTTCTATTTTAAATCTCAGACTGGTTCCTACGAAAGGGACTGCCAAACTATCACGACACTCCTTAAGGAGTTATGAACAAAATGCTGCATCTACTAAAGCCCATAAATAGGTGGAAAGAGGAAGTAGTTTTCTACAAAGAGAAAATGAACTGACCTGAAATTCCCTTGAGTTTTATCATTGCAAAATGGAAATACTTTTTCTCCCCTCTTTGGATTACACTACAGTTGAGCTGGAAATAAAACAGCTTAGCTGCCCAATACAATATAATGTAAAAATAGTGGTGGTGTTGGTTTTGGAGCACTGCAAACATATTGTGTAGTATTGTTTGCTTGTTTTTTCTCTCTCTTTCTTTTGGACATATTCCAGTTTTGTTCTGAAAGCCAGACAAATTGAAAATAGAAAGATGACACAGTTTATTTCTAGATTTCTTTTAAGCCACTGGGAAAAATACATTTTAAAAATGGCAGCGTTGTGGAAAAAATCTAAGGCTGTAATCCAATCCACATAAAGACAGAAGTAAATCTCCTGGAACTCAGAGAGTTATTTCCAGATAAAATCAAATAAGATCAGGCTTCTCATTTAAGGAGGCTGTTAACATCTAACAGAGCTGAAGGTAGAGAGAATTAAAAATGTCAGTGGGGTTATAAAACAATAATGGCAACATACTCATTTAATCAAAAAGCTATTAAGTGAGGATTTCAGTATTAAGAACCTGGTAGAAAAATAAAGAAGCTTTTGGAAAATCAAGCTGGGCTTTTCTCCTCCTTTGGTGGGGTGCTTGATATAAACAGAAATAAATTTGACAGTCTGATTGGTATATAAAGAGATCAGAATTATACAGCTAGGAAATAATAAAACAAAATAAATTTGGATGTTTTTGAAAAAAATGCTATTTAACATCTGTCAGTTTTATATTATTCTTTAAGATTTATATTAGATGATTTAACCACAATGTGGTTAAATGTGTAAGTAAGTTATTTTAAATGCTTATTTTATTATTTAAATTGCACTTGAAGAATCAGCAATAATGTAACCTCCTGATCATATTATTGCAGAAGTCAGTTGTACTAAATACAATAGAATTCATTTTCTATTAACAGTAATACATTAAGTACCCAAATACAAACCTTGTTAAATCCAAATTTTTTGTAGTTCCAAAAGAATTTGATGGAATCCTTGGTATATAGAAAACATCTTAGAAATACCTTTTGTCTGACTTAAATTTGGGCTAACGTGGTACTTATATCATTTTTTGTAGGAAAAAACATACCTTTTGTTGTCAGATCTTGTACTAACAATAAATTGCTAGCAGCTGGTGCCCTATTAGGTCACAATTCCAGAGATATTTCCTTACTTAAAGAGAGAAATAGAACAACCTGAGGCAGGCAAAAAATCAGTGGGAGTAAGAGTAAGTTCTGATTTCCTGCCAATTTCCCCAGTGAATCAGGCAGGGAGTACTGAAACTCCTTCCTTCCTTCCTTCCTTCCTTCCTTCCTTCCTTCCTTCCTTCCTTCCTTCCTTCCTTCCTTCCTTCCTTCCTTTTTTAAAGTTATTGTGTTTTAGATTCTCAGTCATGGTTGTCCCAAAGGTGCTTATTCAGGAGGCAACTGGACTTTCTTGTATTTCTTTGAAGATGTTCCATTTCTCATCCAAGAAGCTTTTTCAGCTCTGACAGATAGTGGGGGATGGAATGATTTATATTCCTTGCAAACAGCTGGTCATTTGCATCCTTTTAGAGGATCATTGAAGCACTTGGAGGTTTATCGATGTCCTCAGGGTCACCTGAGTAGTGCTCCTGGTTCCTGTAGTCTGCAATTTTTTTCTTCTGGAAATCAGTTCCTATTCCCACATTCAAAGAGTGTTCATCCCAAATTGTATAGCTAAAAGTCTGCAAGGAGTATAAATCCTTCCAATGTCCACTATCCTGTCAGAGCTGAAGAACACCATTCAGTGTTTTAGATACTTTGAGTCAAAAATTGTTGCAGGCTAACTTGTAAGTGAAAAAGAAAAAGACAAACAAACACCATGAGAGTTTTAGTAGTACTGTATATAGATTTCTAATATTTCAAAGTAAAGGTAACAAAGTTACAAAGTTACCTGTTACAAACCATATTAAGATCACTTCTAAAATTACATGAAATGGAGTACATTGTTTGATTGTTTTGGTTTTTTATTCATATGACTGATGAGTAAAACACATTTAAAATATATCGGAATGAAAGTAAAATGGAATTTTAATGCAGATACAGTATAATATCTAAGAAACTGTAATCCATTTCCTGGTATTTGCTTTGAGTGATTGCTTTATGTTACCATTATATGGTATAAATTGAATATCATTTGCATAGGTTTGTTTAAATGAAAAAAAAATTCATGGATTGATGAGCAGGTTAATGTGAACAAATACATTTTAAAATCATTTTTTAATGTTTTATTCAAAGCAAATGAAAGATACTATGTCTGGATAGAATGAGATTTTTGCTATGATAGAATAAATATTGTATAGACATTTTAAGAGTGTATTCAGACAACTGTAGTTAAATTTCTTCTTATCTATTTAAATATCTTAGTATACCATAGTTGGATTAATCAGATTAAGCCAATTATGACAATATGATTTAGAGTGTAATGTTGCAAAAACCTTCAGTGAATTTTGAACCATTTTCAATGGAATGATAGAAATTTCAATGTTTAATAATATTATTATATACTATTATATATAATATAATGTATAGTATTATGTACTATAATATATAGTATTATATACTGTAATAGTAATAATTAATCTCACTGATATGATAAAAATATAAATGGACAGAGATATTTATTTCTAGGAAAACATAGTTATTATATATCTAGTAAATTGTCATAAAATAGCTAGACATTCATTATTTTTAATAAAATACTTAATGCAATGACGTATCATCAAAGTCTGCAAAACATGTTTAGTAAAGATGTAGATAAACTTAACTACAAATTAAGGATAATTGGATAAGGATAATTTTATTTCTATACCGCGCCTCTCCTGAAGGACTTGGGGCGGTGTACAGCCAGGTAAAAACACAATACAAATATTACAATTTAAATTTAAAAATTATTAAAAGTATTACACTTAAGGCCAATTAACTAAAAAACCCAACAATTTAAGAACTCCGAATTTAAAACTCAATTATGAAGCTAGCCCTGCCTGTTGGAAGAGCAGAGTCTTAAGAGCACAGCAGAAAACTCAGAGGTCAGATATCTTGTGTATGTCCAGGGACAGTTCATTCCAAAGGGCAGGGGCTCCCACAGAGAAGGCTCTCCCACTGGGTGTCACCAGCTGACATAATTTGGCTGACGGCACCCTGAGGAGACCCTCTCTGTGGAAGCGGACTGGTCGGTGGGAGGCTATCGGTGGCAGAAGGCGGTCTCATAGGTACCCAGGTCCTGAGCCATGGAGCACTTTAAAGGTGGTAACCAACACATTGAATCGCACCTGGAAAACCACTGGGAGCCAGTGCAGCTCGCGCAGGAGAGGTGTTACATGGGCGCAATGAATTGCACCCATAATTACCCGCGCAGCTGCATTCTGGACCAGTTGGAGCCTCTGAGTGCTCTTCAAGGGGAGCCCCATGTAGAGAGCATTACAGTAGTCCAGCTGGGAGGTAACAAGGGCGCAAGGCATCCCGGTCCAGAAAGGGACGCAACTGGCGAATCAGGTGAACCTGATAGAAAGCCCCCCTGGCCACATCCGTCATATGCTCTTCTAAAGACAGCCGTGCATCCAGGAGGATGCCCAGATTGTGAGCCCTCTCTGTGGGGGGTAGAGATTCACCCCTATAGACAGCGATGGTGTCAGCTGACTATACCAGGACGCGGGTAGCCAATATTTCCATTTTTTTTCAAGACTTCCTCTGAAACCAAATAAAAATCAAGGCTAGTATTTTTTATTTTTTATTTTTTTTTTGCCAGAAACTCCAGACAAAAGACATGATATAAACTTCCCCTTGGAAAATGATTTCTGAAATTATAAATTCTTAATATTTCTTGACCATCTGGGCAGTCCATGAAGTGCTCGTGAAGAAAGAACATCTTGAATGATATTAAAAAAAAGGAAAAAAGGAAAGTTATTTGGGCATCTCATAAACACTATGAAGTAAGTACAGCCTTCTAAATGTGGAGAATGGTCCATTGGTCCAGACCCTAACCTTATCTAGAATACTGCCCCATTAATGCAGTAAGTAAAATGAAGTTTAACTTTATTAAATTGCATTTTTGTAGTTCAACTTTTACTTCCCTGTTTTAATATCATTTGTTTAATCTTTTGAGTTCCATATGTACTGTATTATTTAAAATAGAAAGCATATTCATTGACTAAAATATGTTTAAGCATATTACCTGGCCTAATATACTTTGGGGCAGAAACAGTGCTATTTAAAAACATCTACCAACGCTACTGAATAGCATAGTATCTGCTCTTGTAATTTTATGGTGAACAATGTTATTTGCATTAAATATTATACATCTTTCCTTTCTTTCATGTAGAAAATGTGAGGAGATGACTTTTTAATCTTTTTCTTTCCCTTTCCTTCTCAGCATGTGATTGGGAAGCAATGTTGTGGTAGTTTAACCACATTTCCTTATACGATTAATTACTATATCATATTATTAGAATATTTTGGCAGTGGCAGATGTCATTACTAATATATTTTTTTACCAAGTTGCTATTTTTAAATCTGAGCGTGATTTTAGCAATTCTAATTTTTAAAAGACTAAATTGAATTTTGTACACAGTTCATGGAGAGGTCAAGAGAAGGAATAAAATGTTAAAAAATATTTTGGAATATAGGAGACAGTGAATGTTTAATCTGTAGCAGTACTGACATCTTCAAAAATGACTTCCTTTGTAGTTCTGATTTTGAGAAGAAATATAATTTTTCCTGTCCTTATCAAACTCCTTGCTTGACAAATTAGTGGGTGTGATGATTACGTGGCATATGAAATAGCTGACTAACTTCCAGTGAGCATTACTTGCATTCTCCATTATGCTTCATTAGTCTATTCTAATTGTACTCTGATTGAAATGTTTTAAGATTTTTTCTCAATTAAGGCATTAGTTACAGTGATATAAAGATGGAGATAGCAGTGTAATTAAAATATTTGTCTTTTATAAGTGGGAAATCTGTGGTCTCAGATTACTCAGAAATCTTATTTTATATCTGATAAGAATGCATAGGTGAAATGTAGAGAATAAATAGAATGATCCAAGCTCATTGCTGTGCCCAAATTTGTTCAGTTAGGGTTCTCTAAAACTTTTGTTTGCCATGTAAAAGAGCCCTTCTGTTTAGGATTACCAAATGTCTCATGTCCTCTGTTTGGCAGTTATAACCTTAAAGTCAAATATTGTCCAGCTTTTTGAGTATCTAACAACTTTCTCTTCCTGAGCAGCTTTTCTCCATAGTGCAGCACTTCCCTACCAAGTACTAACAAGTTCAGCTATTCAGGCCTGTCAAACTGGCGGCCTGTAGACCAGATATGTCACGCACAGGCCACGCCCACACCAGCTCTGTAAAGGCAAAAAAATGTCACAATACGTCATGATCTGGCCCGTGATGTGATCGGGTTTGACACCCTTGAGCTATGTGATCTTAATTAGTTGATAAGTACCTACCAGCCAGTTTGCACTGCTGCCTAAAATTAATAACATCTTAATCAGTAACCTGTTGAATGCTTTTGCCTCTTAACTGGCTGGAGAACATTTCTGCAATTGAAAAACCAGTCTTTATGATCCTGGAAAAAGTAATTTCATATACATATATGGGTATGCATCTATATTTGTAATAGATACAAAGAAAGCTAGATAGTGTGTCCTCCTCCTCTCCCTTGCTTTCTTCTCCTTTCCAATTCTCCATGTCCTCTGCCTATTCAGGTAGCTGGGGCCCCTACTTCTGCTTCACTTTAAGGATTCTAGAAATTATACTATAATCAAGGGTTTTGCTTCCTGCACAGCAGGCGGAGGGGACTTCTATCTTCTTCAGATTAAAGGAGGAAATCAGAAATAGATTTCTTGTTGTCTTCCAGACTGTCACTTCTTTCAAGTAAACCACAGAAATGGAGGTTTCCTTGAATGGCTTATGAGTTGAACAACAGGGGAATGTGGATAGGGATTTCACAGTTGTGAGTTTATTTATTTATTATTTATTATTTAAATTTTTATACTGTCCTTCTCCTGAGAGACTCAGGGCGGTGTACAGCCACAATAAAAACACACATATCCATAAAATTTAAAAACAAGTTATCTGAATCTATGGACACAGTAGCTATCACTTTTTGTGTCTATTTATTTCTGGAGTTAAAGAGAGACTCCTTTGAAAACAGATATTTCTCTAGTTATTTTTTTTTTTAATCTGAAGTTATATTTAAATTGAAATGGAAATTTCTACTGGTTCTTCTTTGACTTGCAACGTTGTAATATTAAAGTATTCAATAGAAAAATATTTTTTATTTCTGATATATTGAAATTTCACTTCTTAACAAACCTGCATTGTGGGATTATGTCTGAAGTTATGGTCTGGAATTGCTTGTTTTTAAATTATATTTCTATCAGTTAGTTGGACTTAAAATCCAAGGATCTTCTTTTTTCAGCTGAGAACTATTATTGTATCTTCCACAAGCAGTGTGTGCTACAGACCATGGTTGCATGTCAAGGTATCAGATGAAGCTCCAGAGATAAACCAATTTTGTTGAACTTTCTGAAATTTTGATGACTGGATCAAAACTGGCACAATATCCAGATATTAGGTTTGATACTCTGGAAAAAAACTTGGAGAAATGACTAGATAAGATTTAAAGAAAATTAAACAAGTTAATGATAGATTGGACTTTTCAGGAAATAAGGTATCAGGCATTTGAAGCTAGAAAAAGGACTGGATAATTTGGCTATGCTGGAACTCAGGGAAGAAGACTTTTGTTTGACATTTAAGGCTATTCTGGTGAGTCCTTCAAAAAATATATAAAAAAAATAACTTGTTCAGGCATTAGCTAATTTATTGGAAAGAAGAGATAATGGAACAGGAATTATGGAAGAATGAATGATGAAGCTAATGGAATTGGTGGAGATGATGAAATTGATAGCTTTGATTAAAAGAACAAACTTTGATAAATTCATTTCTACTTGGA
The DNA here is from genome assembly GCF_029215685.1 of Pituophis catenifer annectens. Classification (NCBI taxonomy): domain Eukaryota; kingdom Metazoa; phylum Chordata; class Lepidosauria; order Squamata; family Colubridae; genus Pituophis; species Pituophis catenifer. The sequence goes on from NW_027256884.1 coordinate 81,624,909, forward strand.
AACCACTTTGCATTTTTTGCAAAAAGTGAAAGAAATAAAATATTATTTTAGGATTAGATGATTAAAAAAATACAATCCTATAGAAATAATGTAGACAGATATTAACCTTAGAGTAAAAGTTAGATGTATTTTTTAATTCTTATCTGTGCCAGAAAAAGGTGAAAAATCATTTTTGCTGTTTTATTGCTTTTGCTTTTGCTATTGGCATCTCCATATCTTCTCTTTTTTCCTTTTTCAATTTTTGTTGTCTGTTTATGTTTTAATTTTGTGTTTTTGAAAACAATAGTTATAAAAAAGATAAATTATAATAAAATGTTTTTGGCAAAGGTAAGTATAATTGTTATTTATAATGTTCTCCTTGTTCACATAGAAAATATTGATAGAAATACTACAAATTACAGTAAAATTCAGATATATGATGAGAAGTTTAGAATTAACTTCTCTACAGTGGAAATATTATAAATGTGTTGGGAAGTCTACACATGATTTATATTATTATACAAAAATTTTCTATTTGAATATTATTCTAAATATAGCACCTGGAATTTAGAAATAATAGTCAAACACTATTATTTCTAAATTCCAGGTGCCATATTTAGAATAATATTCAAATAGAAGATTTTTGTATGAGGCAATTTATCTCTAGTGATGCAGTGTAATGTTCAACTGAGTAGGTATTATGTATCATTTATTGATGTTGTAATATTTATTTATTTATTTAGTTATTTATTTCAATTTGTATACCGCCCTTCTCCTAGTGGACTCAGGGCGGTGAACAGCCAGAACTAAAACACATGCCAATACAAAATTTAAAATTGTTAAAAGAATTACATAACTGGACCAATTTAAAACAATTCAATTAAAACCCAATGACAATTTTAAACTAAAAAACTAAAAAAGACTAAAAAAGGGGGAGGGGATTCACGCCAGCCCTGCTTGATGGAAAAGAAAAATTTTCAGGGCACGGCGAAAGACCCGGAGATCCGATATCCTTCATATCTCCGGGGGCAAATCGTTCCAGAGGGCAGGAGCTGCCACAGAGAAGGCCCTCCCCCTGGGGGTCACCAGCTGACATTGCCTGGCTGACGGCACCCTGAAGAGTCCCTCTCTGTGGGCGCGTACTGGTCAGTGGGAGGCTATCGGCGGCAGAAGGCGGTCCTGCAAATACCCAGGTCCTATGCCATGGAGCGCTTTAAAGGTGGTAACCAACACCTTGAAGCGCACCCGGAAGACAACTGGAAGCCAATGCAGCTCACGCAGGAGAGGTGTCACATGGGAGCGTCCCCTTGCTCCCATAATCCCCCGCGCAGCTGCATTCTGCACCAGTTGGAGCCTCCGGGTGCTCCTCAAGGGGAGCCCCATGTATTACCCATGTAATATGATGTAATATGATGTAAAACCATGAAAACCAGTTGTCATATTAATAAATAATTTTGCCATTGTTACCTTTCTACTGCTGTATTTTTGAGAGTATAAGACGCACCAGAGTATAAAACACACCTTAGTTTTTGGGGAGGAAAATAAGAAAAAAGCTGATTGGCAGGTGGATCGGCCCCCAATCAGTTGTTCCCAGAGGTGAATTTTAGCAACAGGTTCCTTGGTTGTGAGCTCTGTGCCTTGCTTTTTTTTGCTTTCTTTCTGCCTCTGAAACTTCTGAAACAGCTTCAGAAAAAAAGCCTCTGAAGCTCTGTTTGGGGGCTTTTTTTCTGAAGCTCTGTTTGGGAGCTTCTTTTCTGAAGCTTCATTTCTGATGCTTTTTTCAGCCTCTGAATCCTCCGTTTGAGAAGCTGGGCGGGGCTACATTCGGAGTATAAGATGCACCTAGATTTTCACCCTCTTTTTTGGGAATAAAAGTGCGTCTTATACTCTGAAAAATATGGTAATTATTATGCAAACTGCATGGTAATCTGATTATGAAGTATAGTATATGACAAATTGCAAATACTAAGATCTTGTCCAATTGCAGCAATGAAAGAGAAATTATTAAATGTATTTACTCCATTTTCAATAGCTGGCTTTAATAGAACTGGGTGGTATATACGAAATAATAAGAATAAGTAGCTTTAATTATCTGGAAATACAAGGCAACAGAAACGGTTAGATTAGGGTCTACAAAGAATTCCCTGCTCAATCATGCAGCTTGTTGGTTTGTAAATCAAAACGGTGATATTATGATTTGTATTTGTAGCTGCCACTTCTATGAGATAATAGGATTATAAAACATAAGTCTAACAAATGCATGTCATGTTTACATCAATTTAGAGCTCTGTAGGAGATGAGCAACCTATTGGCGAAGTCTCTTGTTAGTCATTTTACAGGAATAAATCATTTGGTGGTTGGACTTTTCTCTGCAGGAAGACTAAGCAAAAATTATATGATATATTTGGTGTATTCTGGATATTGGATACTAATTAGTAGACAGATTGTCACAAGAACCTAGCCATCCTGTTTGTTAAGTTTTCCTGTGCAACAAAATGTGTTTCTGTCATTATTTTACAGCTGTCATCAATCAAATTTCAAATTATTACTAGTTTTAAAAAGTATAGAAACTTAACAAGGAAGTTGAGGAAAGGAAAAAAAAAAGAAAATTAATTGAGGGTTGTAAAGACCTATTCCAAACTGTTCTCATTACCAGGACAATTCTGTTTTTTCTTAGAGTGCCTGAAGGAAGGCATTGCACAAGGTTGGAGCAAAGACCAGAATAATTTTCTATTAGCTGTAACAGAGTAGAGAAATTTAAGAGATTTCTCTTTCTTATTTCCTGTAATCACTTCTATTTACAATGCTATTTCAGAGGCTCCCATTATGGTCCAGATAAGATCTTGAGAAAGTATAAGAAATGCAGGGAAAGGAAGAATTGCTATCTCTTATTTGTCCCAGTGCAGATACTCAGACTGGATAAAGACTTGTATAAACAAAACAGATCCAAATAACTTTTTTGGGCCCTTGGGTTATCTACTAAAATTGCTATCAATTTAAATATTCAGAGTTGCCATGCTCCAGTATTAAGTTTCTTTTGTTTGAGTCCTAGGAGAGAAGATCTGCCTCCATATAATGCATTTATTTAAAAACGTTTTATTTTTTAGAGAGGAAAAGTATTTTGTACTATCCATTTTCAAATGCAGCTAACATGTAATATTGTTTAAATGCAAAAAAAAATGTAATCATCTACAAAATGAAGTGCAAAATAAAAAATACATTTAAAAACTATAAGCAATTTCTTATCCAACAGGGAAAACATAGCAAACACAGAGACATACAAACACCAGACAGCAGTAAACTTGCTTCTTGCAAATGCAGGTAGTAAAATTGAAAAATTCAATGACCAATAAGGAAGCTCCATCCCCTGTTACAGCCATTCACTGTAATTGTCTTGAAAGGATAACCTTAGAGAATTCAATCAAAGAAGTTGAAGGAGTTGTATGAATGTCAGAAATGAGGCCCCATATCAGCAGTTGTGATAGTATCCCAGACCAAGCATGTTAAAATACCAACATTTTGAATAACTAATTGGAAATGTTAGCTCTAGAAATTAGATTCAAGAGGGAGAAGAGCTGAGATTATGGTATTGATGCTACCTAGAGATTTTGTTCCTTGGATGTCTGTGTGCTGGCACTTATGTTTGAGTAAGGCTGAACACCTGGATTTCCATTTATCCGAATACATTGGACCTCAGAAAAAGTCAACAGTCCATTTTTACTGTTACTCTTTCTACCCATAGTTTCTATGGATAGTGAACAACTAAACTAGATGTGTAGACACCTTACCTTATTCACTAAATGCATGGAAAAAATAATGATCAAACCATATTTTAAAAAAGAAGCACACAATTTCATAAACTAAAAGTCTGAAGACTTCTAAGGTAGTTTTTATACACACTATTTTTAAGCTCCTACGAAACCATCGAAGACCCAGAGATGCAGAAAATTCACTACAGTATATCTGGTTCACTGAAGATAGCATATTTCCAGATCCTAGATGCCTGGCCCAGATTTTGAGTACAGATAACAGAATAACAAAGTTGTAAGGGACCTTAGAGGTCTTCTATTCCAACCCCTTGCTCAGGCAGGAAACCCTATATACCTATACCATTTCAGACAAATGGTTGTCCAATCTCTTCTTAAAAACTTCCAAAAGCGATATAGAACCAAATAAATTTGTATATTGCTAAAATATACAATATAGGGGAATATATGTATGAGGGGAAGATGGATTTCTCAACTACCAGTCCGTCCATTTTTCATGCAGCAAACTACTTTTGAAAGTTATCCAAGTCTTAAAAAGAATTATTGAGAAACAATTAGGACCGGGCATATGCATTGGAAGGAATCTTTCAAAAAAAATACTGGAAATGATGGGCATGCCTTACAATCTTATATATATTGCTGGTCCCTGAATCAAAATACCAACCATTTTTATACCTGAGTCAACTAGCAAAACAAGCTACAATTGATATAGCATGTGCTTTTTATTTCTTTTTCTACTAAAAATTTTCTACTAAAATAAAAATGGAAATAAAGTATTTGTATTTAGTGAGCCTGCTTGTATATAAAAAGCATTTATTAACTTTGTATGAAAGGGAGAAATACTAGTGGAAATCCTGTTTGTCCTTTTCTAGATCAATATTCAAAAATAAAGTGAACTTCTTCCATGATGTTTCTTTGATAAAGAATCAGGATTATCATTTAACAGAAAGGTATGCCTTGTGCTCTCTTTCTTTGCCCAAGACACATTCTAACATGATTCTGAATTTTTGATATATATCCGTATGATATGCATGTATACTGTATCTCAGAATTTTAGCTACGATAATAGCACTTTTCTATTAGGATGTCCAGCCTGCAGTCCTGAGTGTCTGAAAGGATTCATCTCTTCCCTCTATTAGCATTGTTGACTGTGTATTTTCTCTGGTTGCTATGAATTTTATTTTATTTTTTTGCTTTTATGGGATAATTCCACAAGAGTCATTTGTTTATGGGGTAATTCCATAAGGGTCATTTGTACTGCCAGCTGTACAAATTGATTAAGTAAAATTAATTAATGGTTTATGAAAAGATACCCAATTTAGGGTCATACAGTATATCATTCATTAGTTCTCCTTCATTTACTGATATTAACCCAATTCAATGTTAAAAGAAGAAACACACATTCCCCTTTCGGCTAATTGGAAGGGTGAATCACAATCAGAATAAAGCTGGAAGTCCAGAAGTCCTTGCTCAAGCAGGAGATCCTATATCACTTCAGACAAGTGACTGTCCAGTCTTAAAAACCTCTAGTGATGAAGCAGCCACAATTTCTGAAGGAAAACTGTTCCATTGGTTAATTGTCCTCACTGTTAGGAAGTTTCTCCTTAATTCCAGTTTGCTTCTCTCCTTGATTAGTTCCCATCCATTGTTTCTTGTCTGGCCCTTTGGTGCTTTGGAAAATATATTCCTCTTTGTGATAGCCTCTCAAATACAGGAATACTGCTATCATGTCTATCATGTAAAGCTGATAACTAGTTTTCTGAGTTATGGCACCAATAATATAATTTGCAAACCTGGTACCCAAATGTTACAAAATATAACTTACCCTATTAGATAACACAATGATTGAAAAGTCTGTAAGAAAAAGAAATAACAGGTCAGCTCATCCAAAATGGAGAGTGAACCCTAGGAAAGCAGATGTAGGTTAGGGTTAGGGTTAGGGTTAACCCTAACCACATCAATAATAACAACATGGCACAATGGCACATTTTCATACATCAGCTTTCCACACTAATCAGATAAACAGTATATTAACCTTCTTCCCTTTTTTCATATCAGTTTTTAGTATCTTGTTTTTATTTTATTCAATCTCTTGTAGACCAACCCAGAGTTGGGCAGCCTCAAGCTGAATATATACATAAATAAATGTCCTAAATTAATAGGAAAACATTTTTCTCTTTGATAATAGATTCGTTGGCCAATATTTTTAATGTAATTGTCAAAATGTTACATGATACTTCAGGATTAGGGCATGTATTCCCAACTATAAGCTGAACTCATAAGCAATATGTACATTTTCATTTTTTCTAACTTTCCTTAAATTACAACACTATGTTTTTTTACAAACTTGATAATACTATTAATAGTGCATCTTAACTTTAATTTTTTAAAAAATAGTGTTGATACATTTGTAATAAAATATTAAATATTTGCTGTGATATGTTTGATGCTCTGCATGCAAAGTTTGTTACAAGACCATTTCCATTGATGTATTGCTACTGAAAGGAAAACAGTGCTATTGCAAACTGGACCTATCTCTGTTCTGGAATTAGTTGTAGAAATTTTCCATGCTATGGTGGAAGAGGAAAGAGAAATAGACATAGAGCAATAATTGAAACTGAAACTGAAAGCACAGATTAATTTTTCTAGATTATGTTTCAACCTCAAGGTTGAAAAGGCATTTCTGAAAGTGGAATGTTCAATTTTCCAGGAGAAAAGGAATGCATCCAGAGGAGCCAGAGACAGTGCAATTTAGATTTGTGTGGGAGAAAAAGGGTGAAAATAGCTCCTTCCTAACAGAGAATAAATTTTATGGTACAGTTTTAGTTTGACAAAATTTCTCTCTGTAGTAATGAACAGCAAAGGAAACTGCTTAGAACAGGGGTGTCAAACTCAATTTCATTGAGGGCTGCATCAGGGTTGCATTTTACCCTGGGGCAGGGATGGGTTCTAAAATTTGTTATTACTGGTTCTGTGGCCGTGGCTTATTTTGTGGGCGTGGCTTGATGGTCATGTGACAATTCTTTAGGATTTAGCAGAGGTACTGGTCTACCAGGCTTTTAACTGCTTGCAGAGCTGTACCAGTCTACTCATTTATTTTTGCAGGCACTGGTCTACCAATTTATTTTCGCAGGCACCGGTCTACTCATGTATTTTTGCAGGCACCGGTCTACTCATGTATTTTTGCAGGCACCGGTCTACTCATTTGTTTTTGGAGGCATCGGTCTACTACCAAACTGCCCTTTACCACTGATCAACTGTAGGGTGGCCCTTTGAAGCCCCGTGGCAAGAGTTTAAACAGTTTTTTTCCTTATAGCCCATCAGTTGGGGCAGGGGGGATGGGAGGCGGGGGGGCAGAACCAGTTCAGTGATGTCATATCGTAACCGCTACTGGCTTGGTGGAACCAGGCGGAACCAGGAGGAACCCACCACTGCCCTGGGGGCAGGGTGGGCGTGGCCAAAGTGGGCATGGCCAGCTCGACATCACTCATGTTGGGGCACTTGTGGTGGCCCAAGCACTCTGCCAGAGCTCCCGAGCTCCATTTTCGACTGCAATGTCTTCCTGCAACCTTCTGCCAGTGAAAACTGAGCTCCGGAGGGCTGCCCATGGCCCTCCTGAGCTCCATTTTCACTGGCAGAGATACTGTGGGCCAGTCCTTTGCTGTTTCCAGGGCACCCCTGCGGACCAGATTTAAGCACCCTATGGGCCAGATCCGGCCACCAGGCCTTGAGTTTCACACTCCTGGCTTAGAAGAATGTCAAGAAGAATGCGTCTTTCTGGTTTTTGGAGCTGATACATAATTTTGTTTATTTCACAGTTTCTCATGTTTCAAATTTTAAATTATTTCTGTCTTAATTCCTCAATCATTTCAGATGTATTTAGAAGTTGTATGAAAATTAAAATTATTATCTATTCTAATGTATTTTGTAATGAATTTTCATAGAACAAGATCTTTTTAAAATAGTTTACAACTTGTATGTGTATGTGTAAATTTATCTTTAATAAAATTATGTATTTATTTCTTGAATGAAGAACTTTTATTAAAATTCTAAACAATGATAATGAATTAATGAATTAATAAACTGTGTGCAACATGTTGATTTGGCAATGCAAACAATGTTAAAATGCCTTTAGAATATAATTCAAATTGATTTCCCCCAGTTATATTTAACAAAGGTGGACAAAGCCTAAAATAAAATATTATTTTCAAAACAAAATCTTATTGATGAAAATGTTTTATTTATGATAGTTTTGTTCAGGCAGTTATTTGATTAATTTCTTCTGTAGCTCTTAGCTTAAAGGAATTGGAAAGTGATACATCTAGTTTAAGCATGGTCTCTTTGTAACTACAGTTAGATCAAACCTTATTGTAGCTTCATAATTTCTTCTACTTTTACTTTCTTCCTTTCTTTCCCTAGGCATACACTTGCTTCTTTGAAGTTTTATCAAACATGGTCTTCAAAACCTATTTGCAAATACGTATTATAAAATGACCAACTGAAAAGGATATGTAGCTTTGATTAATTGTGACTCGTGCTGGGAGAAGAAAACTGGAGGCAAAATGAGCAGAATTACAAAGAAAAAAGTTCATTTATTTGAGTACTATGCTATATACTCCTTGAAACTCTGTTTTCCATTAAAATCAATACATTTTTAATTTTCTAATTATACATATCAATCTCATATTGTTAAATCATTAGATTTCTTACTGCAGTTGGTAGCTAAAAATTGAATTTCCAAATCTTTTTGAAATCATATAGGAAAGAAGGAAAGAACTATCAGGATGATTTTCTTTTACATACCTGATCTTTTATGTAGATGAAAACCAGAATGCTGTGGTTGGTGTTTAAGGAGTAGTTATAGGTGTAAGGAGATTCATGTTCTAGTACTTTCTTTATCCATGAAACCAGATGCGTGACCTTGGTCCAATTACTCCCTCTTAGCCTTAAAAGTGTCAGGCTTTGCAACAAGTCACCTGATAGCAACACCTCTTATTACATCATATGCTAATAGCTTTACTGTAAGAATCAGACAAATGTAATATGAAACAAAGAGACCCTAAATGATGAAGAAAAAAATGCCAAGAAAAAGACAAACCAGATATTTATATCTTGAATTAAAATCAATTTCAATTTCAGGGAAATAGGAAGCACAGTCAGTTAGCTTCCTTCTAAATCTTAGAAAACTTTGTGATAATATTGGAAATATTCTGATGGATTGATTGAAACATTCATCTAATCCAATATTTTCTTCCTAACAATAGAGAGGCAAGTATCTTTATAAACCGTATAAGTTAGCATCAAGTCATTTTCTTTCATTTGTACCTGAAGATTTTCAAAGGATGAAGTCTTAAACTAATTTGTCTATTTCAGAGAGTTGGAGATTGTAATTTCCAAAAAAATGGAAAGACATCCATTTGGGGAGAAAAAATAATGAACAACTATAAAAATATATGAGCCTCGGTGGCGCAGTGGTTAGAGTGCAGTACTGCAGGCTACATCTGCTGACTGCTGGCTGCCTGCAACTTGGCAGTTCAAATCCCACCAGGCTCAAGATTTACTCAGCCTTCCATCTTTCCCAACGTGGGTAAAATGAGGACCCAAATTGTTGGGGACAATATGCTCTCTGTAAACCACTTAGAGATGGCTGTAAAGAACTGTAAAGGGGTATATAATCTAAATGCGATTGCTATTGCTATTCTTCTATCCATTCTACTGGGGTATCTGCCATTTGCACTGTACTGCTTTGGAAAACTGGCAAGGAAAGTTCCTATTGCTCTAGGAAAACTTCAAGGTGGGCCGCAAAACTAGCGTCATTCCTTCCCTGAATTCTTTTGAAGGTAGAGCTTGAATTCTAATTGGATCTGAAAAAGAAAAGAAACTTAGATTATTCAGGTGACATGGTTGAAAACTTGACAGTTAGGAATCCTCCATTTCAGAATTTATGTCTCATCTGAGTTTATGTAGAAATTATAGAAACCATGTTAAATATTTGATTCTGATTGCCCCATGGAATTGGGATTCCAGTTCTAATGCAACATTCAACCAGGTTTCCTTGGCAACTGAAATATTCATAACTCAGTGGCAGTTATTGAGCTAAGTATTTTTTGGGGAAAAAACCCTACCTCTTTTTTCAATTTAATAAATTAAAGGTATCTATAAGAAGGCTTAGATATTATTATTAAAAGAAGACAAATATTTAGAATACTGAATATAAATTGATCATTATTGATTATTTGTTATATGTTATATCAAACAAATATTACACTTAAAAAACACATTAGAAATAGCTTTATTTGTTTCAGAAAAAAACACAATCTTACTGCTGCTTAGAGGTTAACTAAAAATAGTAGCATAAGATTTTGGCCTACTAAATTTTGTTACATGCGTTAAAGAATTGGGATCCCCATATCGTACCAAAACAACTTACTTTATGTGGGGCCAGAACTTGAAAATAACATTTAACATAGCACAGTACTTAAACAAAAATGGTTCGGTTGAGATCTGCATACATGGGACTGATAGGAGTAGATTGTAAGGATGACCCTGAAATATAATTTCATGTCATTTTATTCTATTTTATATATTTATGTATTAACTTATATTGTATCTTATCCTATAACTATTGTATTTTACCCTACTCTTATTTTAAATTGTTTGCAAAAGATTTTATTGGCGATATGTGTTTGCACCTTGTGCTTTAATATGGCCTATAGGCTAATCAAAGCTATCATTTTAAACTGTATTTCATTCCAATTTCATTTTAAATCGTAGTTTATTCCAATTTCATTTTAAATTGTATTTTATCCAATTCCATTTTAAAATGTTTTCATCAGATTTTAGTAATAATTTATGTCGGGAACTCTGCACTTTGATATGGCCCAAGGGCTAATCAATAAAGTAAAGTAAAGTGATGTGTTAAAGAAGTTGTAAGGTTTCTTTCTTTCTTTTTTTTTTTTTAAAAAAAAATGCTAATTCCCATCACTAAAATTATTTCAAATGCATATAAACATATTATTACATTATTGATTTTATATCTCAATGAAATATTACTTTTATTGACATTTGATTATGACCTGAAGTGTACATCCATATATTTCTTTCAGATACTGAAGATCAACCAGACTAAGGTATCTTCCTGATTGTTATAGTGGTGGTGAGTGTAACGAGTAAAGTCCAGGTGTCCACAGGAAGGATGGAAAAAGTCAACATGGCCATGTGGCCAAATGACTGAAGCTCATCCCTTTTTAATATACATCATATATACAATATGTGTAAAAATGGGGTAAAGCTTGACCACAATATTGTAGCTGTCATCTTGACTTTTTTGATCAACAGGGGAGAATGCTAATTGCCTGACTATTTGCTCATTTTCCACTTAGAGATGGGATGCAGCTAATGGGAGATCCAGATCAAGTGCTTTTTCCAGTTTGGACCACTACTTGTTCTGCATGATTGAAACATTTCATAGATAGAATTATAAAATATAATTATAAAATACAGGTACGACATTCAGTTGTCCTGTATGTTGCTGTCCCAAAACACCAAGCACTTTGTCCCTCTGCTGTTTAACTAGGGAACGCAGAACAAATGACTCTTTATTAGGAACAAACAGATCTAACAGGATGGATTTTCATTTATTCTTTTAATCCTCTGATTCTGCTTTTATATGTGATCAGACAATTTTAATGAATTTTGATTCAAAATTAAAAGTCTAACTTGTAATGACTATTTATATGTTGCCAACACACACAAAAAATCACCAATGCAGTATCCTTTAAGAAGGCAAAACATGTTTTTACATAAATATTTATGCCCATATACATAGATTAAGTGGGATGTGTATATGATCACCCTGTAGTGATGATGGGTCAAGTAGTAATAGTTGATAGGCTATTTTTAGGTTCTTCTTCCATTTTGTTTTATATTTACAGTGGACTTGAACAGGGCAATTCTTCTCCTAAAGGATTATTTTATCAAAGCTCTTTGTAAACTGTAAAGCCATGCATATTTACTTTGCTTCATTATTTTATAAAACAAAAAAGAAAATGGAAGTTGTTGATAATGAATCTATATTATGGTTATATATACCTATCATAACACAGAATCTGAAACTTCTTGAATGAAATTCTTTAAGAATTATCTTGTAAATTGCAATAAAAGACACATGCAATTATTTTTCATTTAAGGATCTGATATCAGTAAACTTTAACCTATGTAAAATTGCTTAATTTTATGAATACTTAATGAATGCTTATATTATGGACTTAACATTATAAAGAGCCTAGATTTCAAAATCCTTGGCCAGAATACTTCTTATGGTACAGAAGTATTCTGCAAAGTTTCCCAGGAATATCGTGCCAATTACTGACAACTGTCAATTATAAGACAGTCTTTCACCTTTTTACTTGTCTTACGTATATCATTTGTCTCTGCATGAACATCCTACATGTTGTTAAGTGCCTTCAGATATTTTTTTCCTCATATGTTGAATGACAGTCTTTGACCTTGAAAAACACTACTAATATTTTTAGCAGTGACATATGAATAGCCCTGCCCATGTATTTATAAATAAGTATATACTGAAATCAAATAGCAGAGTAAAATCAGTAAAGCTTTTGGTGAAACATTCTTTTCTTTATCACTGACTGGCAACCTTTAACAGACAGGGCTAATTAATTCACAATGAATGAACACCTAAACACTAATGATCTATTTAATGAAATGACTACTGGACAAGTAAGGGAGAGACACCTCTAATTTTTATTTAAACTTTCTAGATATATCTTTTATATCTTATGGTTTAAACTCTTATTATAAAAAGTGTTTGCCAGTTTCTACAAATTTGTTTTGCTTCTATGGAACAAGTTTGCTAATGTTAGTCTGTTTCATTATTTTGATACCTTCTGGCTTTATTAATCTACTTTTTATTTAATCATTCTCAGTGCTCAATAGTCTGAACTATCCCAAAAAGTTGGAAGGGGGGAGATGGCCCCAGTCATAAGATGGCATCCTCCATTGATAAACAATTGATATTTATATTGTAACAGTTGACAAAGTCTATTGGAAACTCTAAAATAAATACAGATAATTCTAGTTAGTGTTAAATTTTTTAAAAATTACAGTCACTTGAAATTATTTTAATCCACTCCTACTTGCAGCTAGCACTTTCGGAAATATACTTCACTGAAGAATCATACCACATTATTATACGATTGGTTATAATGGTGAACTGAACCATGTAGAGAGGTGCTCAGAGTAACCTAGAGATGATTCTATATCTTACATGATTTTATTTTATTTTATTTTACTTCAAATTTATATACCGCCCTTCTCCCTAGGGACTCAGGGCAGTGTACAGCCAAGTAAAAACACATAAATACATAATACATAATACATAAATTAAGAACAGATTAAAAGGAAATATCTCAATTTGGCCCAAAATTTAAAAAGACAAACAAATTTAAAATCATTTAAAATCATTTAACAGGATTTGTTAGGCCAGCCCGGCTTGTTGAAAAAGGAAAGTTTTAAGGGAACGGCGGAAGGCACGGAGGTCTTGGATTCTCCTTATCTCTGGGGGCAGTTGATTCCAGAAGGTGGGAGCCCCCACAGAGAAGGCCCTCCCCCTGGGGGTCACCAGCCTGCATTGCTTGGCTGATGGCACCCCTCTCTGTGGGAGCTCACAGGTCAATGGGAGGTCATCGGTGGCAGAAGGTGGTCTCGAAGATAACTAGTTCCTATGCCATGGAGCACTTTAAAGGTGGTAACCAACACCTTGAAGCGCACCCGGAAGACCATTGGGAGCCAGTGCAGCTCACGCAGGAGCGGTGTTATACGGGAGCGCCATGCAGCTCCCGTAATTACCCGCGTGGCCGCATTCTGGACCAGTTGGAGCCTCCGGTGCTCCTCAAGGGGACCCCCATGTAGAGAGCGTTGCTGTACTCCAGGCGAGAGGTGACGAGGGCATGAGTGACTGTGCACATGGAATCCCGATCAAGAAATGATCTTATACATTTTTAAAAATGGGTAATTATATGTGTACACTAAAGGGTATCTCTGATTTTCTCTTCCACATGAAACTGACTAATTTTGCAGATACATAGTTGCATCTTTAAATCTTAAATCTTTGTAGCATTAATTGTCAAATATTTTCAAATCAAGTTATTGGTATAAGATTTACCTGAATCTGAAATACATTTTCAATATTCTCTGTCTCTCCCCTCCTCTCTCTACCCCGCTTCTATCCCCCCCATGTGTTTCATGTTAATGTTAATAACATAATGTTAATTTAAGTAAGAGGAAATTCTATGCCAGGGCTGTTCATCATGATAGAAGAAATGTTCTATTAATGCCAGGTGAAACTATTGTCTGTCAAAACAAATGTTAAATGTTTCCCCATGATTCTACTATTATAAAATTTCTAGTGCAGCACAGATCAAAAGAGCTATGTTGTAAAATAATATTTCTACGAAAATGTTCTAATGGCTTTCAAGGTTCATGATTGTTTTTGAAACTACGTGAGAGCAAATAATATTCTCTACAGAACATATGATCACGGGTAGCAGATAATAAGCTATATTTCCTCTGTCCTGGATTTATATTTCTATCAGTTAAGACAGAAGATGGCAGTCTTGTTCGGTGTGGATAGTTCAGATTGAATATCTCACTTCAAGAGTACTACATTTTCTTTTAAAGATAACTATATGCAAATCACAATACAGTAAATCTTTTGTAAGCATGTCATTTCTTCATTAATAGCAATGTAATAGAACAAGACCCATGTTCTGCATTATTAAAACAGCAAATGAATCAGATTATGCAGCACTAATGACTGCATCATTGAGCTAAGCTGTCTCATGTTTTGTGCACTGTTTATATTATTTTTTAAAAGAAAGATGATATTCAAAAGGGTAAAAAGTTTACAGTGCAATAAAACCATACAACAGATTGCTCTCTATTCAGCAAATATGAATTCTCCTGAAAGCGTTACATCTGTCACATATGCAAATTGAGCCAAGTGAAAACTTTGCATTAAGAATGCAATGTATAAGTTTTTGAAAACTTAACTCACACACACAAAAAGCGAAATTACACTGAAACTCCCAATCAACAGTCATATTATGCAGATACTACATGGTTTATAAATTCCCATAGTCATCATTAACTTTCACCAGAGTGTTTCAACATGCTTTTGCCTTTCTGGAATTTTAAAGAATGTGAATACAGTTCTGTTATTTCTGTAAACCACATGTACCCAAGTATAGATTAATTGGTTTTTGCCCACATGGAGATTTTATAGACCCTGTGAAGTTGGCTTAAATAGGTTTGCAAAGAAATGGCATTAAAAAAAATCCTAGCAACATTTCAGAAGTATGTTTGTAAGTATGAATAGAATCAGACTTTTCTATATTTATTTGCATGTATTATTTGTCCTCAGTTATATGCCATCACAATTATTATTAATATTTATATTGATAGACAGACAGACAGACAATAGATAAATTCCTTATTGTAATTAGAGTTGAAAATTATGAGGCTGTTTCTTTGTGGCCAGAAGCTGCAAAATGGGACAAGAATCCTTCACCAGTTAAATCATTATTTGGAGAACTATTATTTTTCCTTATAAATTATTTATAATTCATTGAATTATATTGTTTGTAATCTAGAACATCACAGGCAGTAAGAAGATTTTACACAGTAACTGGTTTAAAAAGAGATTATTTAACAATAATCTGAACATTTTATCAGCAAATTATTTTTCAATAAAAGATATGGACTTGACACTTTTTTTTTCTTTAAATGTGTTCTGCAGGATAGATAGATTTACATTGCTTTTCTGAAATTCTAATTAGTTTCAGATGTAGAATCCTAGAGTTTTTACTGGAACAAATTTACAGGGCACGTGACCGGGGTGAAATGCTCCCGGTTCAGACTGGATCGCCTGATCTGGTAGCGATGGAGACGGGTGGTTTGGAGAACCGGTAGCAAAAATCCCTGCCCCCCCCCATTGCAGCTGTGCTGTGCAATCATCAGAGGCTTTTTTTATTATTTTTAAAAGCATTTTTTCTACAACCTCTTTGGCCGAAAAAATGCTTTTAAAAGTAAAAAAAAAAAAAGCCTCTGATGATCACACGTCTCAGCTGGAATCATCAGAGGCTTCTAAAAGCATTTTTTCTACAACCTCTTCGGCTGAAGAGATTACAGAAAAAATGTTTTTAAAAAGAAAAAAAGCCTCTGCCGATCAGGCAAGTCAGCTGGGATTGTCAGAGGCTTAAAAAAAAAGCTTCTGCCGATCAGGCAAGTCAGCTGGGATCGTCAGAAGCTTTAAAAAAAAAAAAAGAAAGCCTTTGCTGATCGGGCAACTCAACTGGGATAGTCAGAGGCTTTTAAAATCAGCCGAAGAGGTTGTAGAAAAAATGGTTTTAAAAGTAAAAAAAAAAAAAAAGTTGGCCACGGCCACTCAGTCATATTACCCCCACCACCACCAAACCACGCCCCCACTGCACATGACTATCTATATTGCTATATAATTCTGAATGTGGGTTTAATTCTTAAATCAGC
The DNA here is from genome assembly GCF_029215685.1 of Pituophis catenifer annectens. Taxonomy (NCBI): domain Eukaryota; kingdom Metazoa; phylum Chordata; class Lepidosauria; order Squamata; family Colubridae; genus Pituophis; species Pituophis catenifer. Next base: position 81,641,219 of record NW_027256884.1, read on the forward strand.
AGTATCCTAAAGGTATTACCACTAAAAAAAACAAACCCTCAATTGCTTGGAATTTGATTCTTGAGTGGCAATATTTTATATAAGCTTGCCTTCTCTTCAAGTCAAAGGTCTAAGAGAGCCATAGTGGTACAGTGGTTAGAATGCAGTATTGAAGGCTAATTCTGCTGACTGCCAGGAGTTCGATTCTGACCAGCTCAAGGTTAACTCAGCCTTCCATCCTTCTGAGATAAGTAAAATGAGGACCCAGATTATTGGGACCAATATTCTGACTCTGTAAACCTCTTAGAGAGTGCTGTAAAGCACTATGAAATGGTATATAAGTCTAAGTACTATTGCTATTGCTACTGTATTAGCTTATTGTTATAGAAAAAGGATGCATATATATACATATATGAAAAGGAGAGAGAAAAAGAGAGAGCCCATACAACAAAAGGAGAAATGTGGAATACTTATTACTACCGGTACTAAAAACCTAAATGAATATATATAGTACTTAGGCATTTTACATAAATGAGCTATTGTTCACCTAAAATTATCAAAGCTTATTATAAAGAACAAGCAATCACTACCAAATTAGTGTAGATACAATGAATTCTTCTTCGTTGTGATGCTTAAAGTATAAAATCCCTTCTCCAAATTACCCTGCATCTTTCTCAAGTAACTTTCGGATGATAAAATGACTCCAAAAGATTTATGCTTTTGTTAGTTCTTATCTTGAGCTAATTATTTATTTCTTATTTTCTTTGTTGATCTTTTTCTTTTAGTTAAAGATTTTTGTTAGTCACTCTGAGCATTTTATTTATGAGTTTCAAAGGAGAACTATAAATATTCCCACACAAATATTTTATACTTTATGAAAAAATGGAAGCATATTAAAGTGAAAAGCTGTTCTGATTTTTTTAGAAGTGTTCTGATCTGTTGCAACTATTTCAGAAGTGTTCCAAGCAAAAACCACCCCCCAATCTCAACTTAAAACAACTCTTTTGAGTAGGAAACAGGGCTATTCTGAGCTTGAGATGCTTTTAGAAACATAGGAGGAGAGATTCTAGGGTAGCCAACACTTGGGAGTCTGGTAGAGTCAGACCAACAAATTTTAATTAACACATTGTAATTCTTAATTGATAGTTGTAATCTGATGAACATGTAACTTTTACTTGCATACCTACCCTATCTTCCTTTGCCTACTTCCCCATATCATCCCAAATTAAATCTAATGTTATTAACCAGGATCTGATGAAGTGAGAAATCTATTCTTTTTGAAAAAAAACCCAACACGTATACACATATTATGCCCACTAATGTACAGTTACTACAATATTGATTCCAACCCAATGCAAAACAGGTCCTCCTAAATTTTTAAACTAATAAATCTATTTGAAAATTATTGACCTGTCATCTCTATACTATATTAATGAAAAAATAATTAACAGAAAGAACAATAATATTTTAAAAGAGACCAGGTTAAAATTTCAAAACTTGTTAACGAACTGTGATTGTAATCAACTCGTAGAAAATTTGTCACAGCATTTTATCAATCCCAAATTGTCCCAAAAGTTGGATACTTTGTCCTGGATCAAATATGCATGTTTGTTTCTTAATGGCATCTCCTTTCAATTGTTGTCTAATTAAATATAATAAATTCAGTCTCCAAAGTAAGGTCTATCTTCCCAACAAAGTCCAAATAGAACTGGTTTCCAATTAAGCATAATAAATCCATTCTCCAACCTTCCTCAATCCTTCTCGGAAAAAACAATTTGTCACTTCTCCCTTCAGTCAAGCTTCTAGTATTGTAAAGGAATACAAGTTTAAACTTCAAACAAATGTATGTGATTGACTGAGTTAGTTCTCCATCTGTGGGGTCCATATCTCTTTGGTCTGCAACCTCCATATCAGAGTCCTTTTATAATCTTATTCAAAGCTACATGTCTCTGCATATTTTCCGTGACCATTATCATCTCATCAAACTTTTTAGTTAAAAAACTTTTAACTAAAAGTTGCATGTTACCAGAAAATCTTTTCTCATATTTAAGCCATCACTGCTTCTTGTAGTGTGATACACTTTTGCTCTGAGTAACTTGATAGGGACAAACAACACTGAACAAAACAGGAAATATATTTTTCTAGATACTTTATCCAATATTAAAATAAATATTCCACGTCCCATTCCACCAAATATAATTCACAACATAGTAAAACAGGTAAACCAACGAAAATATATACATATATAGATAATGCATTGATGCAAAGAGAGAAAGCACAGTTAAAAGAATCATTTATTTCCACTACACTTTATTTTATTTTATTTTATTTTTTTATTAATATTTTTATTACACTTTAATCCTCTAGGCCATTCATTCTTATGTTTAGCTGGTTTTGCCTCTTATTTTTCCTTGAGCTGTTGAGCACAATTATTGGGCTGTAGCCACCTATCGGTTTTATTTTCATGTGGGAGTAAGTGCAATTTTTGAGATAAAGATGATGCTGGAGGCTAGTGCTCTACAGCATGTCAACTTTCCATTCATTTTTTTAAAAAACTTTAAGGTCAGAGAAGAACATCAAAAAAAGGTAATGGCAAGCATATATACATCCATAGGCTCTATGTAAGAGACACAATAAATATGTACATTTTAATATGCCACAAGGCTTTTAGTTTGTTATATTTTATTTATTCATCTTTACTGATCATACATCAATATAGTGTAATCAATTACTACTCAAATAGACTTAAGCATGTTTAAGATGATGAAATTAATAGACCTAAATCTTGAAACTCTTTGTTGGATTTTTAGCTTATTTCAGGCTTGTTTATCTAACATAATGTGACAAGTTTCACCTTCAAATCCCATTTTAGTAGTCATACATTAAAATGTGTGAAGTACAAGGATGTTTCTGTACTCCAGAAGTTCCTTAAGCAACCTTAACCACCTGCTCCACATAAAACATATATTTTAGTTGTGTTTGGCACTATTCCTAAGATGAATTAATTAAGGAAGACTCTTGAATATTTCCATCTAGAAAGTAGAACTGTTTTGTGAAAAGACAAGGATTTGCTCCATTGCAAAGAAGTACATCATCTTTAGATTATTTAGGCTAGTACAAGAAAATATTGGCTCAACATCTGGGAGCAAATCTGATTTGATTATGGAAAACTCTCAACTTTTATTATAATTTGATATCATGAATCATTCCTTCTAAGGCTACATGATACAAAGTTGGGAAGTGATGGCTGCATTAGTAACTGAATAGAGAAGTTGAACAAAGTTCAAATATTAAATAGCTTGCTTTACATTGCCAGAAGTATTCAGTACTGTTCCACTGTTTCTGAAAACTGGGAAGAGTCTTATAGCACCTTTTCTGACAACAAATTTTATTAAAAAGTGTACTTTTTCTATGTTTTATTTTATTTATGGGGAAGTTAAAATACAAAACTAAAAGCAAATTAAAAAAACAAAACAAAACAATGAAGATATTTTTAAAAGTGCATTGAAAAAACCTCTCCTCCCCAAGACGGCTGCTGTACAGCAAGAGTCTTTCTTCTCTCTTGCAGACAATCTACTGTTTTTCCTGCGAAAGCCAGTACTCTGGCAGTTGCTCTCTGGATTTGAAACAGTTGAATGGAAAATGGTGAGACTTAAACAAATTCATATAAAAAGTAGTAAATTGTGATCTAAATCCAAGTCCTTCTTTTAACTATGCTTTTAACTATGCTTTATCTCTTTTGCATCAATGCATTATCTATATATGTATATATTTTAGTTGGTTTACCTGTTTTACTATTGTTATATATGTATCTATTTTGTGCGGGAAATTCAAATGCAGGAATACTTGTGATATTTCAGAACTGTATATAAGGAGGGCTGTGCCTGTGTTTCTTTCTCACCCTGAATTAAAGAGCTGTTGTCACTAGCTTGCTTGTGCCTCTCGTTATTCCCGTGCTACAACATTGGCGACGAAGGTGGGATTGAGGCCACAAGAAGCAAATCAAAAAGCGCTCTGACTTTCAGCCAGGGTGGCGAGTGGACTACGGAGACATACTGAGATGTCTGCCTACATTCCGCCAAAACCCTTCGATCTGACCCGAGAGAAGTGGGGGTCGTATCTGACCAGGTTCGAGTGTTCCCTGGAAGCAAGTAAGATGCAAGGGCTCTCTGCGAACTGAAAAAGAGCCCTCTTCTTGAGCCACTGCGGGCCAGACGTCTTTGAGATAGCCGAGTCCCTCTGCGAGCCTACTCCAGTTCAGACGGTCCCCTGGGACGTCTTACAAGCAAACCTGAGAGCCCACTACGCTCCCGTTCCTTCAAAGTTTGTACAACGCTACGAGCTCCGGCAACGAGTACAAAGAGAAGAAGAACCGGTCAGCGCATATGTGGCTGCCCTTTGAAAAGCCGCAACGCATTGCGACTACTGAGATCTAGATGACGCACTCCTCGAACAATTGATTTGTGGCGTGAGAGACACTCGATTACAGAGGCGCTTATTCGCAAAGCCAGATTTGACATTAGCCGGCGCGCTCGACGAAGCTAGAGCACACGAAGCATCCACTAAGACTTCCGAAGCGCTACAACATCCACAGCCAAGCAAAGAAGGCCCGAAGTCAGCCCCTGTTCATCGAGAGGAGGCGCGGACCAGCACGGAGGAAGAGTCAGACAAGGACGTCTTCCACACGGACAAAAAGAAGGGCGAGCAAAGTCGTCGCCATGAGAACTGCTCGAGTTGTGGTGGAAATCATGAGAGACAGTCCTGCAAATATCGAGACGCCATTTGCAGGCGCTGTGAAAAGAAGGGCCATTTGGCTAGAGTCTGTAGAGCCCAATTTCCTCGAAATAACAAGTCACGTGACTATCACGACCAACCAGAACCGACATGTTCAAATCAGCCAACCAGAGATGGCGGCACGAGAAAACGGCACGAGAATCAAAAGCGAGAAACCTACAGCACAAGAATCGGCCAAGCCAGCATTTCTGTAGAGGAAAAGGTCTACACGAGAGTAGAAATTGAAGGGAGACCATGCGACATGGAAATCGATACCGGGTCTGCCTGTCAATCATGTCTTGGGCAACGCTTAAATCGCTTCTACCGAAGTTCCAGAAAAACCAGCTTTCATGGCAATGAGTTCGCCTCCTCGACTACCAAGGAAACCGAGTTCCTGTGGAAGGCGTGGGCACGTTTCGGGTCACCTACGGCGAGTTCCAGAAAGTGCTTCCCCTGACCATCGTAAGCAAGTCGCTACCAAGTCTCCTGGGCCTAGCCTGGTTTCGAGCCCTTGGCATGGGCTTCACGGATGTCCACAGCCTCGGCAGACCATCCTTAAAGGAAAGCCTCCTGCACGAGTTCCAGGACGTTTTTGAAGAGACGCTAGGCAAATACGTGGGGACCCCTATTTCTTTTAATTTAGACCCTAATGTAGCTCAGATTAGGTTAAAGGCAAGACGAGTACCATTTGCCCTAAAACCAAAAATAGATGCAGAACTTGACAAACTGATCAAACAAGGGGTGCTAGTTCCTGTAGATCACCCTAAGTGGGAAACCCCAATAGTCACGCCAGTAAAGTCAGAAGGATCAATCAGAATCTGTGCTGATTATAAATGCACGATCAATAAGGCGTTGTAGCAGAGCGCCTATCCAGTTCCGATCGTCCACCATCTACTTCACTCCCTGGGCCCTGGCAAGATATTCGCCAAGTTAGACCTTGCGCAGGCGTACCATCAGCTGCCGGTAGATGACACTACGGCAGAATCACAAACTATAGTAACGCACAGAGGTGCGTTCAAGTGCACTAGACTGCAGTTTGGGGTTAGCATTGCACCAGGGCTTTTCCAAAGCACTATGGAGCGCTTACTACAAGGACTTCCGGGGGTTGTACCCTATTTTGACGATGTCCTCATTAGCGGCCAGAATGAGGCACAGCTTGGAGATAGAGTTAGACAAGTGCTCACCAGGTTTAGAGAGGCGGGACTTAAGCTCAAGAAGTCCAACTGTAAAATTGTGGTACCCTCTGTAGAATTTTTGGGCTACCGAATTGACGGCACAGGCATTCACCCCACAGAAAGCAAAGTAAGGGCCATCCAAAATGCACCCACACCAAAGTTGAAGGCCGAACTGTAGGGCTTCCTGGGACTTCTAAACTTTTACACCATGTTTCTCAAAGACAAAGCCACCATTGCAGAACCATTACATAGACTGCTAGGGAAAAATGTTCCTTGGGTTTGGGGCAAGACAGAAGCGGCCGCGTTTAAGGCTGTTAAAAAACTTTTGTCTGAAGACAGTTTTCTTATCCAATACAACTCGGAATTGCCGCTTGAACTTGTCTTTGATGCGTCCCCTTTTGGAATGGGCGCTGTGTTGAGCCATAGACTACTGAATGGGTTAGAGGCGCCCATTGCCTATTACTCTCGTACCCTGTCCAGTGCAGAACGAAACTATAGCCAGCTGGACAGGGAAGCCTTAACAGCTGTTGCGAGGGTCAAAAAATTTCACGAATATTTGTTTGGCCGGACTTTTGAATTTATAACAGACCATCAGCCATTGTTGGGACTTTTGGCTGGCAACAAGCCTACCCTGGCCGCTCTCTCCCCCCGGATGACCAGGTGGTCTATTTTCCTGGCCGCTTACTTGTATAGACTAATCCACCGACCGGGCTGGACTCTGGGCCATGCTGACGCCCTCAGCCGATGCCCCTTGCCCAATCTTTTGGAAAATCCGACTCCGGAAGCCCCTGTATTGTTAATCGATGTTGTGTCCCTGGGGCCCCTCTCGTCTGGCGAGGTGGCAAGGGCTTCTGCCAAACACACTGTTTTACGAACTGTTATGGGCTGGGTCATGAGGGGTTGGCCAACTAAGGTGGACAGTGGGGATTTTCAAGTGTTCTTTAACAAAAAGAATGAGTTGTCTATGTTGGGGGCTGTTTATTGTGGGGCGATAGGGTGGTTATCCCCTCCCGGTTAAGGCATCGGGTGTTGGAATTGCTACATGAGGGGCACCCTGGTATTGTCAGAATGAAGAGTCTGGCTAGAAGTTATGTGTGGTGGCCACAACTTGATCGAGACATCACAGAGTGGGTGGGAAAGTGCAGGCCTTACCAGAAATCCCGCCCTGATTCTCCTGTAGCTCCTGTTAGGGAATGGGAAAAACCTAAAGGCCATGGGGGAGGATTCATATAGATTTTGCAGGGCCTTTCCATGGCCAGAATTTTCTAATAATTGTCGACGCCTTTTCCAAATGGCTGGAAATTGCCCTAATGCCATCAACCACTTCTGAGGTGGTAATCAAGATCCTCAGAAAGCTATTTGCTACCCATGGGTTGCCAGACACCCTGGTATCAGATAACAGGCCCCAATTCACGGCAGCTCAATTTGAAGGCTACCTAGCCGAGTTGGGAATAAGACATGCATTATCTGCTCTGTTCCATCTAGCTTCTAATGGCCTTGCAGAGAAATTAATACGAACGACCAAAGAAGCCCTGTCCCGACTCGATGCAGGGGACTGGCAAGCTAGGATTGATCAATTCTTAGCAATACAGCATGCAACCCCGTGCACTGCCACGGGGTGCAGCCCAGCCGAGCTTTTAATGGGCCGTAAACTCAGGTGCACTCTTGATCGCTTACATCCGAACTATTCCACAGATAGTTTCAAGGGGGAAGAGGGAGGATAAAGACAATTCCAAATTGGGACCCCGGTACTTGTAAGAAATTATGTTAGCGGTCCGTTGTGGATAGAGGGAATTATTGTTGGAATCACTGGCCCGAAATCATACACAGTGGACGTAGGGCAAGGAAAAATTTGGAGAAGGCACATAGATCAATTGCGTAAACATTTGAATTGTGAAGCCTGTAACAGTCCAGATATTGTTAACCCTAACTTCCAAAGTTTCCCTGAAACAGCTATCTCAAGCCCGAGTAAACCGGATTACTTATCGGGTAAGCCTGAGTTCCAGCGCCGCCCCAACAAGTTGACACTCCCAGCCGGGGATGGCCACGCCTCTGGAGAAATCCAGGAGGTTCCATTGGCAGAGCCAGGAGAGACGGGAGGTCCCTCTGACCGGCTTGACGCCTCGCCTGCAACTGAACTGCGCAGGTCTACCAGAGTGAAGTCACATCCTGGTCACCTGCATGATTTTGTATGTAAATATGTAAATAGATAGGATAAGTGCCTTCTGGGAATGGAGGGGTGATATGTATGTATCTATTTTGTGCGGGAAATTCAAATGCAGGAATACTTGTGATTGGTTAACGGGTATTTCAGAACTGTATATAAGGAGGGCTGTTGCCTGTGTTTCTCTGCTGAAGTCTCACCCTGAATTAAAGAGCTGTTGTCACCAGCTTGCTTGTGCCTCTCGTTATTCCCGCACTACAACAACTATGTTCTGAATTATGACTATATTTTTGTTTGGTGGAATGGGACGTGGAATTTATGAAGGATACCTGTGCTTAGCATGGAGTATATAGCATCTCTCTGCCTCTCTGTCTCTCTTTCTGCCTCTCCCTCTCTGTCTATATGTATGAGCTATGTGTATGAGTGTGTGTTTGATTGTGTGCTTCTCTAAGTACTATCAGATTGCTTCATGAAATAGATAAATTTTCAGTCTGAGTATAATTATGTGATATGACACTTGGATTTAGCTCACAATTTACTACTTTTTATATTAATTTGTTTAAGTCTCACCATTTTCCATTCAACTGAACATTCATTTTGTGACTGCCATATGCTATGGCAGACATTGAACAAAGACATAAAACCTGTTCTCAAAATGCCATATGCGTCCATCACTCGATCAAACTGATGTTTCTCTGAGATCATGTAATCTCTGAAATCAGTTGTTTACTAATTTTTCCAAATGGAAATAAGGAAGAGTTGTTTCATTTATATTAATGTATTGAAGCTAAATAGAGTAGGGATTGGCACAGGGGTGGGTTCTAAATTTTTTTACTACCGGTTCTGTGGGCGTGGCTTATTTTGTGGGCGTGGCTTGGTGGGGGGGATAATGTGACTGGATGGGCATGGTCAACTTATTTTTTTTACTTTTAAAAGCATTTTTTTCTACAACCTTAAGAGGTTGCAGAAAAAAATGCTTTTAGAAGCCTCTGATGATCAGGCAACTCAGCTGGGATCGTCAGAGGCTTTTAAAGGCATTTTTCCCCTTCAACCTCTTTGTCTGAAGAGGTTGTAGAAAAAATGTTTTTAAAAGCCTCTGAGATCCCAGCTGAGCCGTGCAATCATCAGAGGCTTTTTTTTTTACTTTTAAAAGCATTTTTTCTGCTGAAGAGGTTGTAGAAAAAATGCTTTTAAAAGTAAAAAAAAAGAAAAAGCCTCTGATGAGGTGGGCGGGGTAAGTGAGCGGCGACATGGCCGGGGACCAGTTCGGGGGCATGGCCAGCCAATGTTATTACCAGTTCTCTGAACTACTACAAATTTTTACTACCGGTTCTTGCGAACCGGTGCGAACCAGGAGAAACACACCACTGGATTGGCAGTGCTTTTCTTTTCATACATGGTAAAATTGGGAATTCAGATTAAGCATATATATCAGTTCCTTAGTGTGAGAATGTACTCATCTCAGAGGTAGCAGCTCAAAGGCTTTTTGATAACTTTTTCCATATACTTCCCACTATTTTGCTGTGGTAGAAATGATCCTACTTCACTTTATATTATGAGCATCTATGAGCATTTTAACACTCAGGAATAATAGCACAACTAAAGATTGTCATTATAGTGCCTCAATGGATAAAATCATTTGTTCAATTTAACTTCATTGTCTGCTGCTGCATCATAACATTTTCTGCAGATCCTGGATATAATCAGTAGGGGAAGAACCAATGGCTCCATATTTTGGTTGATTTTGAGGATGTGGGATTAAAGGATCCATTGGATTCAATTGATTTAGAATTCAAATTATTCAAATAATTCTCAAATGAAGTGAAAATAAGCTAATAAAAAGAGGATATTTTGCTGATGAGTTTTAGTATAGGAAGTTCATTCCTATCTAAACTGGCGGCATTTCCTCTCCAACCAATGCCATTCTGTCTCAAAATGCAATTGAAAGAAGATATCCCAGAAACTTTTTTTAAAATAGTCCTTTGTCTCTTAAAAAATAATCCCCCTCACTGTTCTATATCTGAGGAAAGGCACACAGAAATTTTGAGATACTTTCCTTCTACTCTTCTTTCCAGTTCCTGTTACTCCTATGAATATATTGTAAAACAATCTTTGAAAAGTGTCCAGTGTTGAATATTACTTCTAGTGTTATAAAAGAATCTGATTCTGTAGGCCCGTCTGTATTATTTCTAGTTTTATCTCATCTAGGATCAGACATTATTTCACATAATTATGAGTTAGTGAAGTATTTGAACTGTAAACCTCTGTATCTCCTGATAAGAATTTGTAAGGCAAATGGAGATCAATCAATCACTGACATCACAGAGAGAAGGTGGTGGTGGTGGGGAGTCATCATTTAAGTATTTTTCCAAAGTTAAACGTGATTTTGTATCATGACTCAATAGCATCAAATTAATCACTAGATGTTTATGTCATATAAAGGCACTGATTTAAGGCATGCCTAAAATAATTTTCCAAGCTTAAATACTTTGGAAATTTATAAAGGGCAATGCCCTGACAAATGTGTAAGGGAATTTCAAATGCTATCCTGTGAAAACAGAAGTCATGTTACAGATACATAATAGATGCAGGTGGTCCACTACTTGTTTATTTGCCTTGACCTTTGTGTTAGGATCATATTCCAGGCATTTTAGAAACAAATGCTTTTGAAAATCCTGAATTGTTAAATTTTGCTGAAGGGTGTCTGTTGGTTTGATTAAGTGTTTTTAATATTTCTAAAGCTTTCTGGTTAGCTGTTGAGCCAAAACATGCGGAAGATTATAAATATTTTCCTGACTGCATTCATGTATGCTTTTGGAAAACTCTCTGATTTGAACAACAACATACAATATAAATTGGGGGAGAGAGAAATAGAGATTAATATATTTTTATTTTCCATTTCTGGCTGAATTTATTCAGTGTTTTTCATCCCACCAAGCACCGTTTGAGTTTAATTTATTTGCACTTTTATTTTATTTTTTTTGTATTTATCCCCACCCCAACAGAACAATTTGTTCTGATAAAACTAAAATACATAGCATTGCAGGACCATAATCCTTTGTCTGAGCATTAAGCCACCAGCCGTCAGCTGAAAATATTCTCACTGTGATGGAGCACTGCAATAAGCCTATTAGTACGAAAGCTTCACATACAGTCACTCAATAGCTCTGCTCCTTTCAAGGTTGCATAGTGCACTCATGATCACATTGGGATAAAATCTGTATATGCTGACTAGGATCTCAGTTTCTCAGTTGTTGAAAACAACTGTTCTACAAAATCAGCCAGAATGGTGCAGATCAGCAAATAGTGAGTAAGATAGTTTGAGAAAACTGGAATATACAATTTGTGTGGGTTTATAAAAATTTAGGTAAAGCACAAAACACCATTTATTAAAAGGCAAACATAAATTTACTTCTCGAATTATTAAAACCGTTCCCAACTCTAGGGGGTGATGCTCATCTCTGTTTCAAAGCTGAAGAGCCAGTGCCGTCCGAAGACATCTCTGTGTTCATGTGGCCGGCATGACTAAATGCCAAAGGCACACAGAATGCTGTTACCTTCCCATCAAAGGTGATCCCTATTTTTCTACTTGCATTTTTACATGCTTTTGAACTGCTAGGTTGGCAGAAGCTGGGACAAGTAATGGGAGCTCACCTGTTACATGGTACTAGGGATTCGAACCACTGAACTGCCGACCTTTCGATCAACAAGCTCAGCATCTTAGCCACTGAGCCACAGTGTCCCTGTTTTGAATATATATGAATATATATATTCATTCAGGTCAGCTAGGCATATTACATGGGAGTGATCAATGACTTTTGTATTCTAAGATTATATATGAGATTTGGGCAGAAACTCAGACAATCTTAGAGCTAAATATGATATTTGAGATTGGAATTTTACTTTGAAGGATTATTTGTTTAATATGACTCTATTAAAAGAGACTTTAAACTTTTAATTGTATCTGAAAATTACTTTTTTAAGTCAAGTGGAACAGAGAAGCTGGTGGGTGCCAAAGAATGTATCCCTTGGCACAATGTTGGAAACCCAGATATAAAAATGTCATGAAGAACTTTTTAATTCATATTAATTTTAATATGTGGAAAAGCATATGTTTTGAAATAAGCTTTTATATGATTCTATTTGGTATTTAATAGGCTTTTAAAAATAAGATTAAGTTTGGCAAGAGAAGATACATTTATATATCTGTGTGTGTGTGTGTATAAATTATAGCATATATATATATATATATATATATATATATATATATATATATATATATATATATATATATATGTTTTCTCAGGTTTTCGCGGGTATTTGTATGTAAGTCTTTGGTTATTCGGGTCTTCTCCCATGTAAAATTGGAAGTGTCTTGGCGACGTTTCGACGAAGTCTCATTCGTCATCTTCAGGCTGGTGTTCTCGGCTTCGTGCTTCCAGGAGCAGTGTGAGATCGCAGCTGTCTCTTCCTTTTAACTGTTAGTGGGGGTGTGAGCTGATTGGGTGGGAACTTGGCTGTGTTCTGATTGGGTGGGGGTGTGTTCTGATTGGTTAGGGGCTTGGCTGTGCTCAGCTTAGTCTGAGTTGCAGGGGGATTTGAGCTGGTGAGCTGCGTTGTTGTTGTTTGGCTTCATGTTTGTGGCCGTGCAAGCTCTTCATGGTGGGTGTCAGTCTGATTCATGTATGGATTGGAGGGGTTTTAAGTGGCTAATGATGCAGCTGCGGTCTGGCTTCTGGTCCTTGGTCATGGCTCATTATCACTTTACCACTTTCAGGCTTTATCAGACATATTGTGTTGTTTGTTCTGAGACTTATGGGAGACTGGGATAGCACTATTTCTGTCTTTTTGGACCTCATCGGCCAGCCACACCCATATTTTATGACTCCTCCCTGTAAAGGTCAAATATTTATTCTTTTAATTCATAGGTTCAAATGTATAATACTTTTTTAGTAAAAATAAAAGCCTGATAAAGCCTGAAAGTGGTGATTTGAGATATCACCCCACTATGGCCATGTAAACAACTTGATCTACATAGGAAAAAACCCTGACTAAAAAAGTATTATACATTTGAACCTATATATAGGTTCAAATATATATATATATATATTTGTTGTTGAAGACATAGTTTTTGAGTAGTTTATATCCAAGTAACATTTATTAGAGTGTACTGTACAATGAATACAGATTTTAAATTATAAAGATGAATAAGTACATGGGAAGCAAAATTGAGTAACCATCTCTAAACTATTATGCTTACTGTATACCACCTATTTTTATTTATTATTAAATTTATATGCAAACCATCTCGCAGTTTGAGGCAACTCTGGTGAGCATAAAGGTCAAGGTTTCCCCTATCCAGTCATGTCCAACTCTAGGAGACGATGCTCATCTCTGTTTCTTACGCAAGGGAGCTAGTGTCATCTAAAGATATTTCTGTGGTCATGGGCCAGCATAACTATATGCCAAGATGCATGGAATGCTGTTACCTTCCAACCAAAGTGGTACCTATTTATCTAATTGCATTCACATGCTTTCAAACTGATAGGAGAGTAGAAGTTGGGCCAAGTAATGGGAGATCACCATGCAGCTCTCAGGTCTTGAACCTGGGCTGTCAGCTTTCCAGCTGACAAGCTCAGGATCTTGTCTTTCCAGCTGACTAAGCCATCACACCCCACTCCACTAGTGTGTATAAAAGCTGTTACATCTGAACTGCAGCATAGACTTGTCCTTTTCAATGGAATTTATATATTTATCACAATTTATTTTTGATTCTAAGAACATTTGGATTGGCTCATCCATCAACTGTAAAAGAACAAGCTATCAAGAAAATTGTTGCACACTTGCACTAGGTACAGCAGCCATGAAGGAAAAGATATTTAAATGCTATGATGTATCTTTACCCACAAAGATCAGAATCATGCAACCTATGATACCCCCTGTGACACTATATGGAAGCAAAAACTAACATTTAAAAAAAAGCGGGGCTGGAAGAATATTGATACTTTTGAATTCTGGTGTTGGAGAAGATTCTTGAGAATAACATAAAACAAACAAAGAGATCGTTGAAGAGATCAACCCAGAATTCTCACTCAAAGCACAAATGACCAGTCTCAAATTATCCTACTTTGGACATTTTATGTGAAGATTCAATTCTCTAGAAAAGGCTATAATGCTTGGAATGGCAGAAAGAATGGGAAGAAGAGAATTACCAGCAGCAAGATGGATGAACTCGGTTACAATAGCATTGAGTGCACCATTGGGAGACTTGAAAGAACAGGTGAGGTATAGATTCTTGTGGAGAAAAACTATCTATAAATTCTATATGGTTACTAGACTTGAAAACAGATTGACGGCACATAATAAATCAATTGATCAAAGAGTCATTTTTTTGCATCACAAATCAAACTTCAGGAATAGATTTTGATGATGTAGTTGAATGATGTAAGGTTGTTTTGAATAGCAAGGTATGAAGCAAATATTTGCAGACTCATACATGAATAAAACTATTTGTGGAATTAATATTGTAATTAATATTGGTTTGTGGAGGGTTCTAAGTTTTTGCATCTGTTTTTCTAGATTAGAAGGAGAGAAAAAAGAGAACGGGTTGTGATCTTGTATCTTCTCCTTCAGACCAGTAAGATGTCTGTAACTTTTGTTTCTTCAACGTCATCCCTCCAACCTAGATGAAGCAAAATGAGGTGATTTAGACAGCACTAACTCAAGATGGATTAGGACATTCCCAGACACTCACATCAGCTCTTACCTATTGAATGGAAAGTGTTCGAAGAGTAATAACAACTTTAAAGAAAATGAAACTTTTCTGCCAAGAAGTCTTTAAATGAGCTTTCTTCCTCAGATCTGTCCAGGTGGTAGGTAGAATCGCACTATTAAACTGGACTGAATGCAGTATTGGCTTCCAAAGGGATTTGTTGTAAGAGCAATGTTTTTCAGATTAGAGCTATTACTAATTAAAAATACATATATGTTTGAGATAATGAAAGTAATTAGTACTTGCTTTAATGCTGTTTTCCAAGATGGCTTCAAAAAGACAGTACAAATTCCAAACACAGCAGATTATGCAGTACTTGATTTAAAAATGATACAATTATTTGGCTACAAAAGATAAGAAAAGCTGACAACATTAAATTTCATTCTAAAATGGGCACAGTTTTGCATGACTGGAGGGAAAACCTCTCCGGCCTTCCAGAACTTCAGCTACATTGGACTTACTGTGCTGGTATGCCAATTATATACTGATATTTTCCCTAATTAAGGAAAAATATTCTTATGCTTTGGAAAATGTTTCAGTTAATAATATTAGGATCAAAATTATTCTGTCCAAGGAGAGGAAAAAGTTGGATAAAAATGTATGAAAAAGTAAAATAGAACTTTTGTTTTCTATTTTTTTCAGTAATAACAGCATCCTCCTACAATAGGTTTTAATAAAAAGTTCGGGGTTCTGTTACAAACATTTGCCACACAATAAGTTGATGGTATTCCACTAAGCAGCCTTAAGGCCAGGGGTGAAATCCAGCAGGTTCTGACTGGTTCTGGAGAACTGGGAGTGGAAATTTTGAGTTGTTTGGAGAACCGGCAAATACCACCTCTGGCTGGCTCCAGAGTGGGGTGGGAATATAGATTTTGCAGTATCCTTCCCCTGCCATGCCCACCAAGCCACACCATGCCCACCAAGCCACGCCCACAGAACTGGTAGTAAAAAAAATTGGATTTCACCACTGCTTAAGGCCTATTGAATGTTTCCTTGTATTTGATCTATCCATATTAGATATAATGGAGAAAGACCTATATTTGTGCCTAGAGTAGTAATAGGAAAAATCTAACACTTAGCATCCTGGAAACAGACAGTCAAAACGTAAGAGCTCCCTGCATATATGTGAATGCCTGGGAACAAAAGTGAAAGGAATCTTACAGGTGAGGAATAGGCATAGCAAAAAGCAAAGAGGGGCACAGAGTAAATCCTAACTCTCTACACCACAGTGTCCCTTCCAAAAAGAGGGAAGAAACACAATGGAGACAGGAATTTATTTAAGAAAATGTTGGATAATTTCTACACAGAGGTGGTATTGAGCAGGTTCTAACCAGTTCTGGAGAACTGGTAGTGGAAATTTTGAGTAGTTTGGAGAACCAGTGAATACCACCTCTGACTGGCCCCGCCCCCATCTAGTCTCTGCCTTCCGAGTCCCAGCTGATTGGGAGGAAATGGGGATTTTGCAATATCCTTGCCCTGGAGTGGGGTGGGAATAGAGATTTTACAGTATCCTTACAGTATCTTTTAACCAACTCTGGGCAGTGCTCAATCAATTACTTAGTGTTTACTTAGTGTTAAAAACACCATTTGAAATTTATATATGTTAATAAATAAAATATATAAACAATACAAATTTAAAAAGTTTTAGTACCATTTTTTTAAAAAAGGAAAGCAAAACAAAACAAAACAAAACAAAACAAGAGAAAGTAAAAGTATGTCTGATTTTCTAATTTTTCCCTTTTGCTTCCCTATTCTGCTAATTTACAGTATTATAGACATTTAAAGCCCCTTAGAAATCAGACTATAAGTGATTACATTTGCTATGCTGTGTGATGTATTGCATGTATGGGAATCATTGTCTCTTAAATCTGATTAAACCTCTATGGTGTATACTGTATATATGATTAGTGTTGTGATATTTTCAGGATCAGACTCAATAAATGATTTGAGAATTAAGAGTTCAAATATATCTCTCTTTATTTACATAAGGCATTCTATATTCACTGAATATTCACAGATAGAAGCGAAGAAAGGATGTATGCAGCTCCTTATATATACAATGGGTGGAGCTAGAAAAGGGAGTGGTGAAGTATGAATACATTAAGAAGTGAAGAATAAGTTAACCCCTGATACCCTGTTCATATACTATTTACATAATGGAGAATAAGGCATTTACTTGTGACAAATCCCCCTCTAAATGCCGATTTGTTATATTACACCAATTACATTCAGATTCAGAACAATATAAAACATGTAACTTAGAAGTCAAATATTTGTGTTGCTTGGACGGCAAAGGCTTTGTTAATATGTCAGCTATTTGCTCTGATGTTTCACAATGAACTGCTTTGATAAATCCATCCTGAGATAACTGTCTCACATGTTTAAATTTTATATCTATATGTCTGGACCTTTGTCCAATAGCATCAGATCTAGATATTTCGATAGCAGCTTTGTTATCTTCATGCATGATAAATGGTAAGGTGGGTTTTTTCCAAATGTCTGAAAGTAAGTCATTAAACCATACAAGGTTATTTGCTGCTTTAGATAGACAAACATATTCTGCCTCTGTTGTTGAAGTGGCTACTAAATCTTGTTTGCCAGTGTACCAGTAAACTGGACAACCGTTAAGGAGAAATATATAACCAGATGTGCTTTTTCTACATGAAGTATCGCCAGCCCAATCCGCATCGGCGTAACATGTGAGGATGGGCTCCTTGATATTATCAGGTTCTAATAACAAACAAAAGTCTAAACTATTCTTCAAATATCTTAATATCCTTTTGACAGCTTCCCAATGGTATAGTGTTGGTTTGCTGACATGTCTGGACAATAAGTTGAGAGGCAAGGCAATGTCAGGTCTAGTCCAATTTGAAATGTAAAGAAGGGAACCTATGATTGATCTATAAAATGTATTATCTTTGAATTCAGGGGATGATTCGTCTGCATTCCTTAGAAAATCAGTTTGCATGGGAGTGTCACAGGGCTTAGCATTACTTAGATTACATTTATTCAAGAGCTCTATGATTTTATCTCTTTGAGAAAGTTTGAATCCCCTTCTGGTTTTACTGATTTGAACACAAGATACTTATTTACTTTACCCAAAGATTTCAGTGAAAAATGTTCATTTAGTTTTGTTACAAATGTTTCTCTCCTCTCTTTATGTTTACCTATATACAAAATATCATCCACATAGATCAATACAAATTCTATGGAATCACCATCCTTTTTTACAAAGAAACAATTGTCAGCAGTAGTGGCACTGAAATCCATAGTTTTAAGTACTTTTACTAAACAATCATACCATCGTTTACCAGATTGTTTCAACCCGTATAAACTTTTGTTTAATAACCAAGTCTCATTTTTGTTTGTGTATTGACTGTGAGGTGCTCTTACATATATTTCTTTATCTAATTTTGCGTGTAAATACGCAGTCTGTATGTCATATTGGAACACGTTGAGATTGAGTGCTGATGCTATAACTAGGGCTGTTTTGACACTCTCTGTTCTTACTGTGGGAGAGTATGTGTCTGTATAATCCTCGGGATATTTCTGTGCATAACCTTGTGCAACTAATCTAGCTTTGTATAGTGTATTGCCTCCCTCTAAATTTTTAATTTTATATATCCATCTAGTGCCAATGATGGTTTTGTCCTTTGGTGCAATTGCAGGTGTAAATACATTTAGCCCTCGTAAACTATCCATTTCTTTAGTCATTGCTGATTCCCATTTTTCTTTTTCTTCAGGAGGAAGTTTTAACACTTCCTCATATGTATTAGGTGTTGTTGATTCTCCATTCATATACATTACATAATCTTTGTATTTGTTTGGCACTTGATTTCTGTTACTTCTGATTGTTCTCTCAGGCTTACTATCATTGTCATGTAAATACCTTGCTTCTTTTTTTGTTAAAGAGTCTGTCTTTATTTTGTGTTGACTGTTTGTCCATGTTTTGGTTTTGTTTCTATGTATGTTGTTACTATGTTCTTCTATAGTTCCTTTTCTTTGGAGTTTGGTATCTGGTTTGGTGTTTGGGAATATTTCATTAAGATGTATTTTAGACCAGTTGGCCTGTTCATGGAACACAGCCGTTCTGGAAACTATAAATTTATTATTATTATCGATGAATCTGTATCCTTTTGTGCCTGTCTCGTATCCCATAAATCTAAGTCTCCTGGATACGTTCTCTCCTTTGCGCCTTAATTGTTTAGGTATGTGTACGTCTGCAGTGACTCCAAATATGTGCATGTGTGCTAATTTTGGTTTCCTATTATGCATTACTTCATATGGTGTCTTATTTACAATGCTGGACCAAGTTCTATTTTGTGTGTAATTAGAATATTGTAGGGCTTCTGACCAGAATTGTTTGCCTAAGCCAGCATCTTCTAATGTGCATCTAATCATGGTTTGTAATGTTGAGTTCTTTCTCTCTACCACTCCGTTCTGGAATGCCGAAAATGGGCTAGATGTGTAATGTAACATTCCTTTGTCCTTTAGCCATTGGGAGAATTCCTTAGACATGAATTCACATCCCCTATCTGTCATGATTTGCTTTATTTTTATATTGTGCTGTGTTTCTATACGTTTGTAGAACTCTTTAAATTTCTGAAAGGTTTCATCTTTATGTTTTAATGTGTAAACAAATCCATAACGACTATAGTCATCTACAATGGTTAGAAAGTAGCGTTTTTTGTAAGTAATTGATGGTGTTAGTGGACCAACTAGGTCCATGTGTACCAAATCAAAAATTTTGTTGGTTGACCTAGTTGATTTTCTAGGTCTGGGACTAGTTTTCAGCTTTGTAGACTTACATACTGAGCATTCCAAATAGTTTTCACAATTTTTTATTTTAACACCTTCTGCATGTTCAGTCATTTTTTGTACTACAGGAAAACTGGCATGTCCTAACTTCCTATGTAAAACATGAGCACACTCATCGTGAATTGGCTTACCTATTTTAGGTTTTTTTTCATTGTGTGTATCTTTGTGATTATGAGTTACTTCACATTCATCATTGTCACTGTTACTATTGTTTCCATTATCTATTTCAATGCTATCTTCCATATTTGAATCAATGTTGTGTAACCATTTCTCCTTTGTCATTAAATAAGGTAGGCTTCCTTTGATTATTACTGTACCTATATCTATTCCATTTTTCTCTAATGTTGCTTTTCCCTTTGAGAATACAATGTTAGTGTCAGATTCTTTGCTTAGTTTTATGGCACTAAGTATGTTATGGGGTATCTCAGGTATTAGTAATACCCCCTCTATTTTTCCTAGACCAGGTAAGGTTACATTCCCTCTACCTATTACTTGGACTTTTTCTTGATTAGCTACTTTGATTACAAATTTATCCTCTACAAATGAAGACAATATATTTCTATTATTTGTAGTATGATTAGTTGCTCCAGAATCAATAAGCCAATTATTGTTCTCTGGTTGTTGTATGTTAGTGTTGTCTTGTTTGTTTAGTCCATTCAGTGAACCAGATTTCCTATCCTTTGAATTATATCTGCCCCCTCTATGTTCTCTATAAATAGGTGGACTTCTATACCTATGTCTATCAATGGAAGACTGTCTGTTGTTGTATTTACTTCTGCATTCTGATCTATGTCTTTCTTTTGGAATTTTAGGGCAATCCCTCCTACTATGTTCTTTGGACCCACAATTGTGGCATCTAAATGTTTCATGATATCTTTCTTGAAATGCTACTTTTCTATATTGTTTGTGTTCTATGTGGTTGTTAGAGCAATTCCTCCTTGAATTGTCTTCAGCTATTAACTTATTGGATAGACTTTCTATGGATAAGTATCCTAGATTGATTGTGTCTAAATGTGACATATAATTATCCCATGATGGGTCAAGTGAGTTGATGATAACACTTTTCATCATTTGATCTGAAATCACCTCCCCCCTTAAATGCAGTTCTGCTCTAATTTTGTTTAAGGATATTAAATGTTCACTTATGGTAACCCCTGGTTTTATCCTAGAAGAGAAGAAATCTTTAGACATTCTTGTGGTAGTAGCTACACTATCACTGTGAAATAAATTGAACATGCATTGAATAATTTCTGAGACAGTCAGATTCTGCTTAATGCTGTGATACATGGCAGGAGACACACTGGAAATTAATAAGAAAAATGCTCTATGGTGTAGGCAATCTAACTTTAGAGTCCAAGGTCTTTTTGGGGGATTAGTGATAAAAAACAATAAGTTTTCTTTCATAAAGACAACCTGGAGCTGCTGATACCATTCTTGTAAATTAATGCCATCTATCCTCAGCTTTGGGAAGTCACTGGGTAAATTCCCAACATTGTTGGGTCCATTACTTACAACCGGGGGTAGTCCGTGGTCTCGTAAATGCTGGAAATTACAAAACGGCGTGGGAATGCTCGCAACGAGTCTACATGATTCTCTCCGCATCTCATGTCTTCCTGGGTCGTCCTCGTAGTCTTGCGCATGCACGGTGCTCATTTCGTTCCTGGAGTCGTCGTGAGAGGTTCTCGCTGCTGCAGCTCATTCGCTTTGTTCTTCTTCCGATGAATCAGTCTCCGGCTCGATCTTGGGAGTCCTGGTGATAGCGGGTACTCGTTTCCTTCTGCTGAAGGCGCTGGTCCTTGGGTCAGTCTGCGGCGTGGGATGGTATCTGCAGGGCTCTCTGGGTTCAGGTGTCGGTGCTCTCGTTGTCTGGATAGGAGCGGGTAGATTTTGAGGCTCTGGCTTGCTTGCTTGTTTTTTGGTTGATTTTTTAGTAATCTTCAGTTTCGGTCCAAATGCAGCAAAAAGCGTTTTCATTGCTGACTTTATTTGCATGTCTGTTGAATCTTCTTCGTTCTCTGATTCTGATTCTTCTGATGTATATATTTTTTCTTTTTTATTTTCTTTATCGAGTAAGGCCTTTCGCGCCAGAAATTTTGAATCTTGCTTTCTGATTGGCTCTGCTTCGCTCACCTCGGGTGTCTGTTGAAACCAAGATGGCTGCCATTCGAAATTTTGCGCGGGATCGTTGTTTTTCTTCTTCACTGCGTTTTTGTCTGTAAGCATTTCACTTACTATTTTTGATTCTTTTGGCTTTTCAGTAGCGATGTGCTTTTCTCTCGCTGCTCCGTTGTTTTTTAGTATATCTTGGAGGTTCGCAATGAGACTTTCATCGCTCTTTTGGCTTTTTAAAAGTTTTAGTATCTCTGACCTGAGTTCGTTGTTTTCTATTTCGTTTTTCTCCTGGTCATCATTTTCATTTATTATTTCTTCATCTTCTGTGGTGTATTCTTCAGATTCTCTTGAAATTGCATTCGTGGACTCATCGATTATTTCTTGATCCGTTTCCATTTCTTTGCTGTATGCTCTGGTGTTGGGCCTATCTCTTTTAGACATATTTAAATTTTTATTGAGTCAATTCAACCATCCTCTGCTACCAGATTGTTGCGATATTTTCAGGATCAGACTCAATAAATGATTTGAGAATTAAGAATTCAAATATATCTCTCTTTATTTACATAAGGCATTCTATATTCACTGAATATTCACAGATAGAAGCGAAGAAAGGATGTATGCAGCTCCTTATATATACAATGGGTGGAGCTAGAAAAGGGAGTGGTGAAGTATGAATACATTAAGAAGTGAAGAATAAGTTAACCCCTGATACCCTGTTCATATACTATTTACATAATGGAGAATAAGGCATTTACTTGTGACAATTAGTTTCACCATTGTTCTATATTCTTCAACTTTGTGTTTCCAGTCAGATATTGTTGGAATTGTATCTGTCTTCCAATGTTCAGCAAAATTTACTCTTGCTGTTGTAACCATATATCTTATTACATTCTGAAGTTTCTTATCAATTTTTTAATGAGATTATAGCAACTAAAAAGAATTGTGATTTTATTTCAAATTTAAATTCCAAATTTTCTGCATTGTACTATGGTTCCATCTGGTACTATTTTTTCCAATACTTTTGGATTATTTTACATATGTCCACTACATGATATAAAATATTCCTGCTGCTTCATACTATTTCTGACATTTATTACTGTATGATTTGTCTATATCACATAAAAAGATACCAAAAAAAAGACCAAAACATCTCACCAGCAGTCAACACCTAGATGAACAGAGATTAACACCAAGATTAATATTAGATTTACCATCAAGAAGCAAAGAATACCTAATCAAGGAGCAACCAAACAAGCTAATAGTAAATAGCCCAACCAAAGAACTATCAAGACCACTTCCACCAACACTGACACACCAAGCCAGTGGAATTTAAAGTGAGAAAAAAACCCACTCCATCATAGCACTATTGATGGCACTAATGAGGGTATTGACACATCTGTAAGAAAATAACCAAGCTCGGAGAACACCAAGAACCCCCCCCCCATTTGTTTACATTAGATATTATTGATGGAGTATATATGGTCTGTAGGATGTTTTGTACATTTTTTTTAAAGCTATAACTTGGTATGAAATTTATAGATTTGTCAATAATTCTTCCTATTGTGTTGTTTGGTAATTTGCATCCACTTTTACCATACAGTTATTTTTTGTTCATTTGTTTCTGTATCATCTGTAAGTAAGTGTTTTTATCTATACCCTAATAGATGGTGTTGGTTTAGCATGAGAGCTTCAAATGCTGCTGGTTTCTTAATATCCCCTCCACTTTCCTTCTTGAGATCTGATTTTATCCTTCTAGCAATTTGTAAGTACATCAACCATGGAATCTTCCAGTCTTTACTGAATAGTTCTTGCTGTGCTTTTAATCTATTTGAAGAGCCTGCATATGTAATTACATTTTTCTTGCTGTAATTGTCTCCAACTGAAAATCATTTGAGGTGAATTATTGGTCTTATTATTCTCTTTGTCAAATTCCTTGCTTTTATTCTCAGATTATTAATCCCAGGTGTTCATATAATTCCTAATTCATGTTTTACCTTACTTGTAACATTAGATCATTTTTAGTGTTTTCCATGTTATCCAGGAACAAATAAAATATGTCTTATTGGACAGTATAACTCATATTGTTTATAGTGACAGTACCTTTCTATGCTTTTGATGATAATCTTTTCCACCCTTCTGTAGAGATGCCGAAGGTTGAGTTTAGATCTTTTTACAATCAAAATACAAGCTTGTTACTAATTCATGGCTCTTTTTGAATAAAAATATATATTTAAGGACTCATTAAGTAATTTCAGTAATACATTTAAATAAAAATTAAAAATGTAAAACAGCTTTATTTTATTTTATTTTATTTTATTTTATTTTATTATTTTATTTTATTTTATTTTATTTTATTTTATTATTTTATTTTATTTTATTTTATTTTATTTTATTTTATTATTTTATTTTATTTCTATACCGCCCTTCTCCCAAAGGACTCAAGGCAGTGAACAGCCAAAAGATAAAACACAGAAATACAAAATTTAAAATAGATTAAAACGAATTAAATAATTTGGCTGAATTTTAAAATACCCCATAATTAAACAAATTAAAATTTGTATTTAAAATTTAAAATTTAAATTTAAAAGAGGAGAAGATTTAGGCCAGGCCAGCTTGATGAAATAAAAACGTTTTAAGCGCGCGATGGAAGGTGCACAGATCCGGGATCCAGCTTGCCTGATAGTTGGGCAAATCTTGATGATATGTTAAAAGATGAAAATTTAAAGCTTTTTTTAAGGAATAAGAAAAACTAATGGTATAAATAGGCCTGGTAGCACAGTGGTTAAAGTGCAGTATTGCAGGCAAACTCTGTGCACAACTTGGAGTTCGAACCTGACAGGGCTCATGGTTGACTCAGCCTTACACTCTTCTGAGATCTATAAAATGAGGACCCAGATTGTTGGGGGCAATATGCAAATAATGGTTCTACATTGTTAATGTCCCAGAGAATGATATAAAGCACTATTGGGTGGTATACATATAAACCTAAGTGCTATTGCTATTGTTAGGCAGTTTGTAGTTTGGAGATAGAATTAAGCCACTTGATACCTTGGTGTGACAAAATGACAGCTACAACATCTCCAACTGACCCATGATTGCCTTTATACAATGTTGTGTTTATAGGTTGAACTTGGTTTGCGAAGAACAGCACTTAAATTTCATTTCAGCCACAAGGTCCTTGGATTATTCCATTTTAGGTTAATCTCACAGTATTGTTGTGGCTTAATTTAGACAGAGGAAATAACTATGTTCAGAACTCTTGGCAGAAGAGAAAAAATTGTGTAAGTAAATATATAATGCAATCTTGGTCTTTCTTTGTTGTAAATATGAAGAAGTTCTTTTGTATCTATGTGCACATACATTAACAAATTTCAGTTTTTGAGTTGATCTTGGAAATTCTCATAATTATTTGTATGTAGATCTCATTTATCTTTCCCAAAGTATCTGAAAACATAATGTTCTGCTTAATACTGAAAATGGAAAACAGATCTAAATACTGGTAATGTTATAAACCTGTAATATCTTTGTTGTGAATTGTGTTTTTTAATATTAATATTCCAAATAATCTCTCCTCTCTCTCTCTCTCCTGAAGGTAATAGTCTAACTTCTGTATTTGCATGTATAATGTAAATTAGATTTTGCAACATCCCTAGTTTCTATTTTCTTCTCTTCAGTGAAAATAATGCCTACTTTACCAACATTATGTAAATAGAATATTATAGCAAAGGACTATGGATTTAATTCTTAAGAGAAATATTTAAAACACTTTTGTCTTATAAGTCAATACTGTGTTTCCCCGAAACTAGGACATGTCTGGATAATAAGCCCAATTGGGCTTTCAAGTGCATGCGCTACAATAAGCCCCCTCCAAAATACCCCCCCAATACTTAGACGCATGCGCAGCTGCTGCACAAACAACACGACTTGAGAAGGCGAGGCCAGAGGGGGAGGGAAGGGAGGGGGAACATCAGAGCTGCTGCTGCCCGAGATCAGCAGGCCAGATTTGGTAAGCCAGATGCACTGCTGCCACTCAGAGAAGAAGAGGGAGAAGAAGCGCTGCGAGAGCACCCATTTCTAATGTTCTTCTCCTCCTGGGCAGTGGCAGTGCATTCAGCTTCCCGAATCTGGCTTGCCGATCTCAGCCGGTGAGGGGGAGTGGCAGGTGGGGAGGGGTGGGACAGCAGAGAAGCGAGAATTCTTCCGCTTGCCCAAACCCCAGATCTCCTGTTTGCCCTGCAGGCTCTTCAAGAGGAAGGCGATCGAGCCAGTCTGTGGCCTTTGCAATACAAGCCAGCCCCATCGGGCATCCCTAATTGCCTCCATAATGTGCTTCGCACCACCACATGATAAAGGACACAGCTTAAAAAAGCCCACCAAGTGTCAATGGCTCCTGCTCAAGCGGCTTCCTCTTAAACCTTAAGGTCAGGTTTGCTTACATTTGCACCCAGCCCAGCTCTTCACAAACAAGCCGTCTATGCCACATTTTGGAGGAAAATTTCCAAGCGTGCAGGTGGCTTTGAACATGCTGGGCTAAGCCCCTTGATCCGGAAAGCTTGGCCTTCCTTCATAACCTGATGGCCTCCAGGAGCACCTCCTTACCCAGGAAATTATCTGGAGGATCTGTGAGATTGCCGGATGAAGGTCTGGGGGTCAAAGGCCCCTCTGGCTTGGCCAGCTCCGTACGTGGCTAGTTCCATCCTCAGAGCAGCCTGCTGGCAAGACCTGCCGAGCTGCCTTTCCCTCTGAGCTTATTTCCCTCAGCGATCAAAGTTTACTGCACCATGGATGGATGCTCATGGAGAGGGCAGAAACCAGGCTGTGCTGTCCAGCATCCAAGAGTGTAGCCCACAGAAAGGAGGCAGTGGTGTCAAAGGAGGGGACAGTGAAGCCGCATGCGATATCGGGAGGTTCTGGTTGGGAGTTAGTTCTGCCTGATGTCCTCTGCCCTGTCCTCACTTCTTGCTCCTGCCCTTACTTGCCATGCTGAATGAAGAGGAAACTCATGGGCAACAACTAAGGCTGGGGTGGAAAAGCAACAAAAAAGCTGCCATGATTGCTAGAGGCAGTGGTCTGAATGGCACTGGTAGAGCAGCTGGTCGCCTCTCCGGCATCAGTCCTCTTGCTGGCAGCTGAAGTTTTGAGGTCCTGCACCTCAAAAATAATAAGACCCCCGATAATAAGGCCATATTTTGGGGGTCAAAAAATAATAAGACCCTGTCTTATTTTCGGGGAAACACGGTACGTACTTTTATGAAGTTATAGTAGAACATCATAATTCAAGCATTTTTATCAATTTTGTACTTATCATGCAGAAATTACAGTATAGTCTTGCCATGTCCATTCAAAAATAAATTTCATTTAGTTCAAGGAGTTTAGGGCCAGATAAGATCAGATTTAGCCAGGATTGTTACAGTACATAAAGGGATATTTATGGAGATAGATATATCATCATCCTCATCACCACCACCATGAGCACTATTACTATCACCACCCACAGTAACCTAAATACTTATCATTATTAAATAGTGTGACTGCTGATTATCTTACAGGGTCGAGCTGAGGATTTTGTGCAATTCCTGCATGATAAAGTCACTCGGATTTGGGATAAGCTGCACTGGCTCCTAGTGGTCTTCCGAGTGTGATTCAAGGTGTTGGTTGCCACCTTTAAAGCGCTCCATGGCATAGGACCCGGGTACCTTCGAGACCGACTTCTGCCACCAGTAGCGTCCCACCGGCCAGTTCGCTCCCACAAAGAGGGTCTCCTCAGGGTGCCATCGGCCAAGTTATGTCGGCTGGCGACACCCAGGGGGAGGGCCTTCTCTGTGGGAGCCCCAGCCCTGTGGAATGAACTGCCCCCGGAAATGTGTAAGATCTCTGACCTCAGGGTATTTCGCTGTGCCCTTAAGACCTTGCTGTTCCGCCAGGCTATCAATGTAATGATTTTAAATTGGATGTTTTAAATTTTTGGGGGGTTTAATATTGAGCCAAAATTATTTAATAATTTTAAATAATTTTAATTGTTGTTTGTTTTTGTGCTTTTAATAGGCTGTACACCGCCCTGAGTCCTTCAGGAGAAGGGCGGTATAGAAATAAAATTATTATTATTATTATTATTATTATTATTATTATTATTATTATTATTATTATTATTATTATTATTATTATTATTATTATACACATAGTAATTTAAGAGATAGTACTCTTTACTGAACTTATCATTTTGAGCATGAAAACATTTAACTTAATGTTCAAGAACAATGCAACTACAATTCCAGTATAAAGACATGTGCCATATTCTACTAATTCATAGAAGCAAGGAAATAATTAAAACAAAGTATGTAATAATTGTTAGGTGTTACACACCATAGCTAATTGTGTTAATTATTTAATACGTTCCCATCCTTCAGTATGTTCAGTATAATTCCATTGTGCAAAAAAGAATGACTCTGAATGATAATTTCTATTTGATACCCTCTCTCTTTATAGGAAAAAAAGAAGTCTTGAATTCTCTCCTACTAATCTATTGGTGGTCTGCAGGAACTTGTAGATTGTCCAGTCCCACGGCTATTTGCTGCTTTCATTTCTGTCTCCACCTTCTTGTGTGCACTGTCTTAATATTGACTTGATAATCAGAATGGTCTATTGACAAATATTCTTGATCAGGAAATTTGGTCTAAGAATTGTTATTATCTGGTATGGAAAATAAATGCTTGCATTTGTTAATTTCTAATTTAAAATGTTTTAGTTTTTAATTTAAAAAGTATTCTTTCCCATTCCTTCTACTTTTTAATTTAAAAAGTAGAGGGAATGGGAAAGAATACACAACCATCATTAATATTTTATTTCCCCAAAAGTTTAAGTTGCCATGTTCTTAAAGACAAAAACTTAGAAAGTCAGTATTTTTAACAGGAGTTTCCAAATTTTCACAATGTTTATTATGTGGTTTGTAATTACAGGAAGTTTAAGAAACATTGATCTAGAGAGATAGGAGTCATTTTCCTATTCTTGTTCTGTCACAGGAACTTTAAATCTTGTAAAAACATATAGAACAATATTTGCTACACTATTCTAAATAATATAACCAATGTAATATATCTTCACATAGTTTAGATATATAATTCCTTCCTTCCTTCCTTCCTTCCTTCCTTCCTTCCTTCCTTCCTTCCTTCCTTCCTTCCTTCCTTCCTTCCTTCTTCCCTCCCTCCCTCCCTCCCTCCCTCCCGCCTTTCCTTCCTGAAAAAAAAGCTTTAATTTGACTAATCCTCATCTAAAGTTAACTGCTCCATTTCTTCCCTAAAATGTTCATTGTATGTTGTGAAGGTGACATTCTGGATTATTTAATGTTTGGGGGAAATGTCTTTCCATCACAGTTTTCTATGCCAGAATGGTTTTAAAGCATTAAGTTTCATGTACAAAAGCAGGTGGTTACAGAATAGAATGTTTGATTTATTGGCCCTGGAAATAAAGATTCAACTGAGTCACTTGCATTTTGTGATTGCTGACACCTGCTAGAACTGAAGATTTTTTAAAATATGTATAAAATTTGAATCAGTAAATTGAAAGCACTACAATTGAATGATGATCAGAGATATGTGTGCCCAGCATAATTATGTTGGTATGCTTTATTCATTTTAATAATTCCCTAATGCTCAATGAAATTTTAACATGCCATGGGGCTTAAAAGAATTACAGAGAATCTGGTAAGATGTAGCGCTCATGGGATCAGTATGTTATGGGTTTATGAAATTAAAGTTCTGCAAAAGTGAGGATTTCTTTTTCCAGTGGAACTCAATTATTATGTACTAAAATGCTTCTGCTCTGTGAAAAGACTTCAGCCATATTCTATTACGGCTATAAAGTTTTGATCCCTTTAGTGTGGAAGCGTTTAACAAGCTGTGGGATATTGTAATTCTGGGTTAGTTGTTGGTATTTTCGTGGAAGCTATATTTTTATCAGAGATGGGGGGAACTGAATAAACTCAGGAATTACTTCTGCCTGTAGTTTTTTTCCCACAAAGATATAAAGTGGTTTGTCAACACAGGGCATTATGTTTAGAAAAGAGAGAACACTGCCATATTTTAATGAAACCCAACAATAGGTGGTTAAGAAGAAAAATCTGGCAATTCTACTAACAGTGCCATTCACTTCTGCATAGTGAAGCATAAAGAGAAAAGGGTTTAGTCTAGCCATATTTTTATGAACTCACCCACAGTCAATAGTTTTGCTACATGTTCCTTTTGAGTGAGCATGATGTCCTGGTGTGCTGGGGTTGTCTTGCTCTTTCCTGTAAAGTCAGGCTTTTTATTGTGACCAACACACCCTTTGGGCTACTCTCTCATTCTTATTCTGCTGCCTGCTTTTTTGTTCAGTGGTAGCTTTTTAACATTTGCTTAACTTTCTGCTAGTTCTCTGGAATTCAGCATTTTTTAAATTACTATTTCTTTACAATTTGTGGCATAGTAATTGGAGTTAAAGGTGGGCTCCCCTGCTCACACTAAGCAATCGCCTGTTTAAAAATGATGTTTTATCTATTCAATTTTGTAAATGTTTTATTTGAAGTATTAAATATGTCTTAAGTTAATGAATGGCTGCTATCATTGCATCTATAGAAAATATAGTTCTGCTACCTTGTTTATATCATTAATATGATACTATAAATGCAATATGAACCAGAATAAAAGATGTGTCACATAATGTATGAGCTTGAAGACCTATAAGTCATCGAATTCAAGCTTCTATTCAGTGTAGACTCTACTAAATAAATCCCAAAGTTACTCCCCAGTAACAATTTGAGAACATCCAGCTTTGCAAACTGTTCTTTTGTTCAACATCTTTGATGAAAAGGAAAATCTTCCTCACATTTAGTCAGAATCTCTTTTATTTTAATTTCAGTGGTTTGGTCTTTGTCCTGCTCTCACTTTCAACAGATAATAATAGGTCTGTTCCCTCTTGCACATTACAGCCTTTAAGGTACTTGCAGATTGCCATCATAAATTCCCTTATTCTTCTCTAAACCATGCCTATATCCTTTAATTGTTCCTCACTGCCCTTAGTTTCCAGACTTATTATCATCCTGGCAACTCTCTCTGAGTCAATTCCAGCTTCCCCATGTCTCTTTTAAAATGTGGTGCCTGAACTGGATAGTACTCTAGGTGCAATTTAAGCAGCACAGTACAATCAAACTCTAATCTCCCACAATCTGGATACATTCTTCTGTGAACCCAGGACAACATTGCATTGACCTTTTTAGCAGTTATATCATAGTGTTTGCACATGTTCAATTGTTGGTCTGCTAATATTTCTAAAAACCAGTCTTGTACGGATGCATTTGATTTTTCCTATAGATTCAGGACTTTTTTGTTGGTTGTTTTGTATTGTTTCCATAATAAGAATAGTATATATTTTTTTCATTATTGGCAATATAACCTCTCTTTGAATTGTATTCTGCCTTTGTAGGCTGCCAAGGTCAGATTCAGTGATTGAAGAACTTAGAAATTGTTAGAATTTAAATAGAAAAGAACAGAAAAAATATAAAGCAAAAAACATAGGAAGTTAAAAGCCTTTGATTCTCTCCCTCCCCCCAACTCCCTTTTAGCAATCTCCTTCCCTTGAATAAACATAAAAACTTAACACTTAGACTAGCAACTCACTAGCTCCATCAAACTTCCTTAAGGGACCCCCTCATAGCAATAGCACTTAGCATTTATATACCGCTGCATTGTGTTCTACAGCCTTCTCTAAGCAATGTACCATAGTCAGCATGTTGCCCACAACAATCTGTGTCTTCATTTTATCGACCTCAGAATGATGGAATGCTGAGTCAACCCTGAGCCAGTCAGAACTGAACTCCTGTGTGTAGTGAGTTAGCCTGTAATACTGCATTCTAACCATTGCACCACCATGGCTCTATAA
This sequence comes from Pituophis catenifer annectens, assembly GCF_029215685.1. Taxonomy (NCBI): domain Eukaryota; kingdom Metazoa; phylum Chordata; class Lepidosauria; order Squamata; family Colubridae; genus Pituophis; species Pituophis catenifer. The sequence continues at coordinate 81,672,924 of NW_027256884.1, forward strand.
TCATAACAATCCGCACTTAGGAAGTATCTTCCTTCCTGGACCTCACACTTGTTCAAGTGACATCCAACACACATCTGAACTTACACCTCTGGATCAAAGCTCAGAGCAGGAGCACCTCAATCTGCATATCTAAATATCAAAGCCTGCTTGTCATTATATATACCGCTACAGGTAGACCCCTAACAATGTAGACTACCTTCAACCATTGTACATGGCTGAATGAATAAACTCTACTTCTAGCAGCTGCCCATTGGTGTTTATGTGTATTAAATGTATATTTGTAGCCTGGTTCAGAAAATTGGACCAAGTAAATTCTTTTAACAAAATGTTAGCCATTTCCATTGTTTGGTATTTTCTACAAATTTCATAAACATTGCCTCCCTTTCATCCTTTATAAACATAATAAATAGTACTGAATAAGGTTGAAATTCTGAAAAATCCCATTGACACTTTTCCTCAGATAGTCCAGACGCATTTATAAGAATTCTTTGGATATGGCTAGTAGAACATTGACAAATCCACTGACCAGAGTACTACTTTTTAGTTCATATATATCCATCTTCTCTAAAAGAATACCAGAAAGACCTTTTCAAATAGTTTACTGAGATCAAGGTACACTACATTCACATATTTCCCTTGATCTAACAAACCACTCACCTTGTTTGGTTTTTCTTCTTTCCACCTTTCTTTTGATCTAAGAAACTACTCACTTTGCTTGATTTTCCTTCACTATTTGAAAGTATGCTCTTTTTTAGCTTTCTAGCACTCAAGACTAAGAAGTTCCAGATCACATAAATTTCAGAGAAATCATCTGCCTGACCCTGGAGAGTGGAATTCATTAGAAGGAACAGGGTGGGTTCTTACTATTTCTCAATAAGTTTTGCATTCTGTTTGATCTTCTGTCTTCAATCATGTTGCAAAGGGCCCTCTTTCTTTTCTGAGGGAAGACAAACCAGTTAGCAGTTCTGCTTCATCCTATTTTTCATTATTCCTTCCTGACATTTCTTGAAGAACAAAGCAAAAACTGCTTCTTATTTCAGACATACTCCCAAACCTCATGCTAATATATTTTGTATTCCTGCCCAGCTTTGTCTTATTCTTAATTTTGGTTTTCCTGACTCCAGCTGCTAAGATCAAACTATGTGTATATACCTCTTCAGTTACCAGCCTCTGCTTCCATTTCCTAAACAAGTTTGCCAGGGTGCTTGGTATTCATCTACATAGGCCTCTTAAACTTTTCCTATTTTTCCTTCATTTGATAATTATTTGTGCCTCTGCTTTCCGTACCTCATTGTCCAGGATGTCCATGTTTCTTTAACTTGTTTATCCTTTATGAATTCTCTCAGGTTATGCTGTCTAATGCTCAGTTGAGGTTAAAATCTGCCTTCCTGAAATTCAAGCTATATGACTGACTTCTTTCATGTTGTCCTTCATTAATTATTTTGAATTCCAAGAAGTGGTCATTTTACTCTATGTTTACAACTTCAGTCCATTGCTCAATTTTTGTTTTTGGTTGGTCAAAATTATAGCTAATGTTGCTAAAGAGCTGTGGTGGTGCAGTAGTTAGAATGCAGTACTGCAGGCTAACTCACTGCCCACTCCAGGAGTTCGATCCTAAGCGGCTCAAAGTTGACTCAGCCTTCCATCCTTCTGAGGTCAGTAAAATGAGAACCCAGACTGTTTGGGGAAATATCCTGACTCTGTAAACTACTTAGAGAAGGCTGTAAAGCACTGTCAAGTTTTTATACAAGTTTAAGTGTTATTGCTAATGATAATCACCTACTTTGTGAAAAAAATGAAATTGTCAAAAAGATGCATCAAAAATTTATTGGATTTCCCATTCCTAGCTAAAAAAATATTAACTAAGGCAAGAAAAAAGCAGTGGCTCAAATACATAAAGCAAAATATATATACTCAAACAAATGATACTGAAATTATATAGGTAGTTATAATAACATTTTCTTATTTTATGAATTAGCTGGTCACTATTCTTTCATTTTTGAGATGTTGTGTGTGATGTTGAAGCTTTTTTCTGAATTCTCACCTTTAGCTTCTGTAATGCTATAATAATTCTTAGGAACTTGAGATTTGGGGAAACAATTCAATATATATGACAAACATTTTATTTGTTCAAAAACTAACCACAGCTATTAGTACATTTAAAAAAAGAAAATGAACCAAAGTTTTACCACTATATCCATTTAAAATACTTTTAGATGGATTAACTCAGTTTTTCCGCTTAAGAGATGGTAAATGTACTGCACATGATAAATGTTAACTGTAAATATATGTGACTAGAGATGTAAGACATCACAGCTGCAAACTTGCAAACAATGAAAGTTTCATTTCTCTATTCCAGTAATTCATCCTCATGAATTTTTATTTGATCTGTTCTCCCTGCCCACACACAAATATAGCACAGAATAACACAAGGGGTGGTTTTAATGTGAGTAATATTATTAGGCAACTCTTTTCTGGGAGGAAATGAACACCTATTCATTGATAAATGATTGTCTCTATATTTAATAATTTTTGTTTTCTGTGTTTCTTTTTGTGCTCTTTGTTTTCCATTTGTGGTGTGTGTATGTATATGTGTGTATGTGTGGATTTAAAAACAGTTCTTATATTTGATTCTGGTCCTTTAATTCCCATTCAAAGCTATCAAAATTGAGTAGTTCTTTGAGACACCAAGATCTGGAAATATTTTTTATTTTACCTTAGATAGAGTCACTTCCTCCTTCAAAGTTGGTGTACAATCTAGTGGTCTCCTTGGATTGGCAGCATCTCCTTGAAAAACAGAAGGCAATTGTGATCAGGAAGGCTTTTGCACAACTTTATTTGCTAGTTGTGTCCTTTTCTAAGTTAGAGATCCTTTAGGCATCATTTATCCCCTAGTCATCTCACAGCTTGACTACTCTCAGACAGTCTATATGGGGCTGCCAAGCTTCAACTGGTCCAGAATGCAGTGGCTTGAACAGCAATGTGTATGCACCTTTGTATCCCACCTTTATTACTTTTACAAAAAACTCAAGGTAGCGAACATATCCTAAACACCTTCCTCCTCATATTTTCCTCACAACAGCAATCTGTGAGGTGAGTTGGGCTGACAAAGAGTGACTAGGGTCACCAGGTTGGTTCATGGCTAAGGTGGTACTAGAACTCATAGTCCTATCCTAGCCATGAAATCCAACTTGGTGACATTGGGTCAGTCACTCTTCCTCAGCCCAACCCACCTCATAGGGTTGTTGTTGTGGAGAAAATAGGAGGAGAAAGGTATTTTGGATAATTTCACCACCTTGAGTTCACTCACCTCATGGTGTCCTGGTGTCTAGCCTGGTGCCTTAACCATTAAATCAAATTGGCTCTGGCGTGCCTGTTTTAACATCTCTGTTTCATGAGCTGCATTGGTTGCCAGTTTTCTTCCAGGTTCAATTTAAGGTCCTGGTAGCACCTTGTTACTTAAGGTACTGCCCGTGTTTCATAGTAGCATCCCAGCATCTTCAATCAAGCCTCCTTATCAGTAGTAGTACCGGCCCCCTGGAATGAAGTTATTTTAGATATCTGGATGGCCCTCATTCTGATGTTGTTCAGAAAAGTGATGAAGATTTGAGTCTTTGCCCAGGCCTTTGGTGAGGGAGAGTGAGACCACTTACTTTTTCCTCATTTAATATACAGTGCTTTTATTGGTTTTATTACAATTTGTTTTATTGTTGTGAGCCATCCAGAGTCATTGGGAATCTGATGGTATACGGGTTTAATAAATCATCATCATCATTACAGTATCTTCATCACCTATGTACACATAAGTGCCTGTGGGATAGCCATTTGTTAACTTCAAGAATGTTAACATTTGGCTATCAGTTTGTTTTCTATTCTCACAAAGAGAATTGTAGGGAATGTGAATTTTCAAAAGATCAGAAAGTATTTTAGGTAGGTCTTCTATTGAAATTACTAAAATTCAAGAGGTGCTATTATTTAAACAATTATTTCATTAAAATATTATTTTATTAAAGAGCAAATTTGTTGCTGAATGGTTTCCCCCCCCCTCCATTCTTCAATTTGCACTAATGATTTTACCTATTACTAACTCTATTATCATTTCAAAGTACTATAAAAATCATGATACTTTGCTGATCAAGGGCAGTTGGACATGTGTTCATAATTTATAATTTGTCATTTACACGTCTGATTATTCCTATATTAGAAATAAATGCTAGTTATCATACACTTATTTTCTTGTACTTCATGCAACTTTTCTCCCACATGACAACTAATCACCTTGACTTAGCAAAAGGAAATCTTTGACTTATCTATTTCCTGCAGCTGTTCATTATGGCTGATTATTATCACACATAAATACATAATATTATTTGATCTTACATTTTCCTATACCCTTGTGTTTTCATGAAACTAGATTCTAAACCCTCCTTTATGTTTTGAAGGAGATAAGCTAGATCAGTCAAAATGTGATATTAGGCCAAACATTGTATCATATTAACCATATATGCTCTTTTGATTTGAGAATAAGTATATGGCAACTAGCATTTATTTCTAATATAAGGATAATCAGATGTTCTCTTTTGATTTGATCGAATTTATTAAGGATCATTTTTAATTTCTCCCAAAAGAAGACACGGGCATTTGACAGCAAATGTGATATAATGAACAAAATAGTAAGTTCCATGCTTGTGTCAGATATATACTGATCAAAAAAATAAAGGGAACACAAGCAGAAGACACCCGAGATTTGAATGAATGAAATAGCCTTATTAAATACTTTGTTCTTTACATACAGTAGTTTATACACTGCTCAAACAACTAAAAGGAACACAAAACTACTGTGTAGTTGTGCTTTTTTTTTGCCTTTGGGGCAAAAAAGAATAAATCCTACTCCTTCTCCTCCTCCTCCTCCTCCCTTTAGCTATTTAACCACTGCTATCATGTTGATAATCTTTTATGTAGCCTAAATCCAAATCTTATAATCAGTCTTTGTAGGGTTTGTTTCCAGGAAGCTTAACATGTTGCTAGTCTCCTCTGAACATCCTTCAATTTATCACTGTCATTTTAGAACTGTGGTGATCAGAAACAGTAATCCAAAAAGATCTACTCTAAGGATATAGTAGTCCAAATGGGGTATATGATAAGGACAGAATACAGTAGACTATTTTTTTTCCTTCTGATTTCAGTTCTATACCATGTTGATCTATCCCAAGAAAACATTTGCTATTTTAGTTAGATTATCACACTTCTGGCTCATATTTAATTAGTCAAATAGGACACTTGAGGCTTTACCAACTATATTGCTGCCAAGCCAGTTCCCCCCATTCTGTATTGTCATGATGAAATAGCAAGAGTGTGTACAGTGATGCCATCACTGAATCATATCTCAATCTTGGAAAAGTAGAAAGCATCAGAAATAAACTCAAAACGACTCTGCCTTGACTGTGTAGGTAACAAATTGAAATAGAGTGGGGCTTTGACAAGCTTTCAAGATTGATGACAGTCCTTCTAGGTAGGCAAGGTCAGGAAACAGGAGTTGTCGAGAGTCTTGGAATGTACTTTACTACTGCTAAGGTATTGTAACAGAATATTGAAAGCCTGCCAAAGCCCTTTTCTATTTCAACTAATGCCTCTACCTGATACAATCAAGGCAGAACTGTTTCCAGTTTCATTCTAATGCTTTCTACTTTCCCAGGACCCGAATATTTTTTCTGTGATAGCTCTACATTCCCTTGACATTCTATCACAATTTATTCCTTTTATCTTTTCTACCAAGATGCAGAACTTCACATTTCTTCCAGTAAAACTCAACCATATTTATTTCTGCCAACTACTCAATCTCATTTAAATCTCCTTGAATATTTTTAATCTAAAATATTAGTTCACACTCCAGTTTTGTGTCAGCAGCAAATGTGATAAGTGATCCATCAAATCCCTCATTCAAATTGTTGATAAAATTATTGCACATAGACCTGGGCAGATCCTGTGGTACTCCCTATAAAACGTGACTTCAAATTGAAATATAGCCAATAGTCTACTTACCAGCCTGTTCTATATCATTTCTCTTGGGATATTTAAAAAACTATGTCATAATATAAATAACTCATTTGTATTTAATTAATCTTTATTTCACAGTCCCAAGAGATTTAATCACCTGAGGCAGCCATGTTTACTGCTAATATGTTTTTTTTTATTGAAAAAGTTTTTTCAAATACAGATTTTTCCCCCTTTTTTCTCCCCCCCTCCTCCCTAACCCCCCCTCACCACCCCTCCCCCTGTGACTTCTTCAAAGTAAAATCAAAATTCATAACAGATTATATAATACTTTACCATCCCCTTACTCCATCCCCCAAATACTGACCCTTTCTTTCTAATAATATTATTATATCCCCTTTACTATACATTTCAAAATAACATTCTACTATAACATTATGTAATAACTTCTAGTTTAACATAATAATATTATTATAACTCCCAATTTAACAATAATCTGCCCCTTTTCTCCTCCCCATACATATATCTCTTAAATCAAACCTCTTATGTATATTAATATAACATTTCAAAACAACCTTCCACTTTAAGACTATATAATAAATCCTAATTTAACGTTTAATCTTTTGTGTATATTAATATAATATTTCAAAGCAGCCTTCCACTATAAAACTATATAATAAATCCTAATTTAACATTTATTCAACTCATAGTCTGTCCATTTCCTCCACTCCCATAAATATATCTCTTAAACATCCCTTTTCTTAAATTAAACAATCAATAAACTAGCCTGTCTCCACCCACTTTCCTACAAAATTTCCATACATAACAATTCTTAATATCTTTATTCTTCTGCCCGCCCTACTAAAAAAAAAAATTCCCTTATATAAATAAAATCAATAACTTTAAACTTGTAATCATATAATGTCTTCTGTAATATCTTTCAACTAGATTGTTAACTCCATCACCCATATTAGGGTAACATGACATCCTAATTCCAACAGAATGTTCGGAATCCTCAGTTATCATCTGCCCCCATCAATAATAAATATCTTCATGTATATAAAAAAAAGAAAACAACCACCCGAGTGACATTATAATTGTATTCCATATAGTATCTGTAGTAGTGGCTTTCTTCAAAATTATTAATTCCAACCATCATAGTGGGGTAGCAACCAGATCTTCTGCGTGCCCCAAAATAGCTCTCTTGCCATATAACTCAGCATAAACGTAATACATTTATCAAAGAATCCAAAATAGATAATTCCAATCCAACAGTTTAAGGCCCTTTTCACATCCCAAAAATACGGCATTGCAGAGGTCTGTCACTCTCCTCAGGATAATATTAACCAATACTTCGCCTCAACTGTCTTTTCATGTATTCAATCATCTTTTAGATAACTGGCTTTACTGCTAATATGTTAATCTCATTTCTTTTCACTTTTTAAGCAGTCAGGGTTAACAAAGTAACTGCAAGACATTTTTATTGGAATTAATGTTAGGAATATATATTTATTACAGGGCAAGAAAAAAATAGAATAATTATCCATATAACCACATGAAGTAAGAATACTCAGGTTTGAGTTTAATTTTTATGATGCAAATTGTAGCCCTTGTCTCCTTATCCATTCTACTGAGAATGAAAGAACACTGAAATAAAATTGGTACATCTAAACACAAAACAAAATTTAAATGCCTTAAAGCTTAGTAGTCTTTGATGTACAGTTTATGTAGCAATACAAAATGCTGAATCACCATAAAACAATGAAGACGGGACAGAGCAAATTGGACCTATCGCCCACACAACTTTTTAAACACAAACATTACGTGGTAACTAATGAGATGTGAGACTAATTTTACAGTGTATCCTTTGAGTTTGACATATAATGGGTACCCTGCAAATTAGCTTGTGCTTTTCTATTTCATAATCAAAGCAGTAGTGAATTTCTTTTAAAGTTGGCTTTGATGGTGTTTTCAAATCAATGTGTTAGTATTTGCTTCTCTTATTCATCTCTCCTTCACATTGCAGTTTTCTTGGATTGCTCTGCTTCATGTTTTAAAGAAGCTGAATGGGATAAATGCCCTTACAATTTCACCTGCCCTTGGACATGGATGCCATAACATGCAAAAAAACTTTACTGAGTTATCTGAATTTTCATCTGGATTGCAGAAGATACTCATTTCTGTGCAATAAAGCAAGCTTTGGGACAACTGGGGTGATAGTTTTACTTGCCTAATCTAATGTTGGACTATCAGCCAACTTGTTAGGATATCAGCAGCTAGTAGGAAAGCTACAAATTACCAAGAACTGCTCTTTTAGACTAATTTCAGTGCCCTGTGTAAAGGAAGGATCCTTAGAACCTTGGTGTTGAATAGGTGATCAGCAGATTCTCACTGCAGTCAGGAAGAAAGTGGTTCTTGCCAACAACTAAGCATTCAGTGTCTTCTTAGGATGAATCATTGAGTAACCCTTTAAACAGGTAGAAGATCTACTATCTTTCTATTGGCCCAAATCAATCTTCATGACAGTTGTAAATTGATTCTTGCATATTTAAACTTTTCTGTTTCCTTGCAACCATCTTCTTCAATTTGATACATCTTATTTTATTCATATTATATTTATATGATGCCATAACTTTTAATTTTATCTCTAAATAGATGAAAAACACATATTTTCAAAGAGGGAGAGGGGGTGGAGGATATATATGTATAGTGGGGCAGGAGCCAGGAGAAGTTCTAATTTGTAGAGCACAAAAGGCTTTTCAGAATTCTTCACAGATACTGCAGTATCTCAGTTGAATAAGTTTGTAATGTATCTCTCTGGAATTTGATTGAAGTATGAATACTCAGGAAGCCTAATTGTTGTTCAAGAAAGACTAAAATATAGGATATAAAGACTGGATGTTCACAATGAACCCTTGGTTTACATGACTAGCTAAGTAAATGCAAAGATATTGCATTCTCCCAATTAACATTTATTTTAAACTTATTTCGTCTTGTAAAAGAATTTATAAACAAATTCTCCTGCTTCAATTTAATGAGAATCCTTCCTTCCTTCCCACTTGCCTTCTTTTCATTTTGTTTCTCCATTGATTGTTCCTTCTGTAAAGTCTACTAATTCTCTAAGAGTACTACACAGTATAATTGGATTTGAATAGACAATAAAGAATAATGTTTAAATAATATTAGTGTCCTAATTCTTTGCAGAAATGAACAGATAATCTCATGTGAGTTCTGCTATGGATATCTTAAATGTTGAGAGGGCTTTCATTCTCCTGCAATAATTGACAGGTCTCCAAAAGACACATTGAAAATAGCTAGAACCATGTTCAGAGGTTTCTAAACCAGTTCAAGCCATCTTTAATTGCTTGTTAATACAAGCCATTTACAAAGAGTTAAGTGATTTCCATATGAATTAATGCAAAAGTACTTCTTTCATTTTAAAAAAAAACAAGCAGTGGTAAAATATTTTTAAAATTGAGCTGGAAAAAAGGTAGCAACGTGAAATTAGTAGCCTCTGGCTGACAAGCCTCTTTTGCATTTTAAGCAACTATTGATTTGCTGTACTCAAACAGAACAAAGGAAACACTGATTTATTAGTAGCCTAATTCATGATTTAGACTGGCTGTCTTTTCAATATGTGTTTATAATTCAGTGTTTTCTTTTAAGCACGGCTAGACTATATTTCATCTGAAAATAATAGAGAAGTAGTTTTTTGCAAGACCTTATCTATAAGCAATGGTATCATTATCCTGTGAAGTCAAATATTGGCTCTGAAAATTGTTCTATTCTAAGTATACAGATTGTTTTCTTAAAAAGGAAAGGAAAGGAAAGGAAAGGAAAGGAAAGGAAAGGAAAGGAAAGGAAAGGAAAGGAAAGGAAAGGAAAGGAAAGAACAGAACAACAGAACAGAACAGAACAGAACAGAAAAGAAAAGAAAAGAAAAGAAAAGAAAAGAAAAGAAAAGAAAAGAAAAGAAAAGAAAAGAAAAGACAGAAGTGAAGCCTTCATGTACACTGGGACATCTGCAATTAACCAATATAGAACTGTGTCAGGACACGATCAGAAATAAGTATAGTGATCATCAGTACATTGCTGGTCAGATGGTCCTGAGCTGCCCAAAGTTAAACATTCCCCTTCTTAATTGTGTTTCCCCAAAAATAAGACCTATCCAGAAAATAAGCCCTAGCCTGTTTTTTTAACGTATGCGCCTAATATAAGCCATACCCCCAAAGTAAGGCCTAGACAAGGGGTTGGGCATGGCCAGCATAGGAGGCAGCAAGTGCATGCAGGCTGACAGTGTCTGTCAGCAGCCGCAGCCCACCCAGCACAGGTGGAAGGCTCATTTTCACATCTCTTGGTTTGTCTTTAGTGCATCAGGATCACCGGCCATCTGCTCCACATGTAGGGATCACCTGCCTTCCACTCCATGCCTTCTGCTCTGTGCAGCCCCAGAGTGTGCTGACCAAGGGACTGGTGGGCTGCAGGTGCTGCTGGATACTGTTGGTCCCCACGTGCTTGCTGGCTCTTGTGCATGTGCTGGGGGGGCAGGGTGCTCAGCTGGGCTAATCACTCTGAAATCATGTTTTCCAAAAGAAAATAAGATTTGGTCTTATTTTGGGGGAAACTGAGAAGTAATGAAAATTATACCATATAATCGAGTATTGTAATCTTATTAATTTTGTATGGGTCATGTACTAACTGACAAAAGTAGCCCATGCTCTTATTCTACAGATATGTGGTCCCCACTGACTTATGGTCAAAGAAATCCCATATATTCTCATCTATTCAATCAAATGGATTTATGCTACAAATTTCAGCTTAAAAATAGATATGTTTAATAGCTAATTATCTGTTTCAAAGAGCTTAGTAATTCTCAATCTTGAAACAGAATGTTAAAATTTAACTCACATTTTATGGACAAATATGCATAATGATGTGTCAATTAAGAGTTGTTTATAAAATGTGTAAAATGTATAAAAGAGAAGGTTGATTATAGGAATAAATTATTCCATTTCTATTCATACACTGATACAGAGATTGGATGAATCTGCTAAAAATGTAGAAATAAATAAGAATAAGTAATCGTGTATTTGGGTAGTCCTTGACTGATGAGCACAATTGGTCCTGGAATTTTGTCTGCTAAGTAAAGCAAGTCATCTTTTGACCAGGCTCTATTTTATGACCATTTTTACCACAGTTGTTAAGTGAACCACACACTTATTAAACATATCTGGTTTCTCCAATTGTCAAAAACTGGCTGGGAAGTTTGCAAATCACAATCATGTGTCTGCAAGACACTACAATAATTGTAAATGCAAGTAAATTGTCAAGTGCCTAAATTGAGATCATGTGATCGCAGAGATGGTGCAACAATCATAACCTTAAGGATGGTTCATAACTCACTTTTTCTAAGGCTGTTGTAATTTTGAACTATTGTTAAATGTATAAGCAGTGGTGAGATTCAATCATTTTGCACCAGTTTGGTCGATATCTAATTTTTGCTGAGTTCGGTGAACCAGTTAGATGTGTTCTAGAAAATCTGTGTTTTCCAGAACATGTCTGATTTTCGTTCAACTTCCTTCCAGGCAGGAAAAAAAAAAATCCCTCCCCAAAAGTCCAAGAGAGGAGCGACAGAAATTTTTGATCATGTTACTCAGGCAAAAAATTTTTCAGGAATCGGATGAGGGGCCTGCGCACAAGGCGGCAGCCCAGGGCCAAAGCACCAGCAGAGCACCAGAGGGTCAGGGAGGGTGCTGAAGTGAATGGGTGTATTTCCTGCAGTGGCCATGCCATCTGCCTCTTCCCGGCCAGAGCTGGAATGCTACTGCATTTAAGTGCAGGTAGATGCTGGCCTTCCCTCCACCGGGCCTGAGAAGCTGTTGGAGAGACATGGGCCCATTTCAGCACCAGGTGCCCAGATGCCCTTGCTTCCTCCAAGCATTTCTTGGCTTACCTGATTTCCAGCTCTGTCACATTTCTCCGTTGTGCTGCTTGCCATCATATGCAGGGAAACAAAAGTTTGTGGGATTAAAAAGTTCAATCAATCAATTCCAACTTCTCATGGAAAAAAAAAGATCTTGCAAAGTTGAAATTAATTGGTTGAACTTTTTTTTCTTTAGTTCCACAAACTTGTTTCCCTATACAAGTCGGTGAGAAATATGATGGAGAAATACGACGGAGCTGAAAATCAGATAGGCAAAGAAATGCTTGTGGGGAAGTCAGAGCATCTGTGGTAGGTAGGGCAAGCTCCACAGCACTGTGCTGCAATAGAGAAATGGGCAACAGAGTGGCCAGCATGAGGGAAGGAGGAAGCCGCTTTCCCTCTTTCTTCTCCCTGCTCCTCCTCCTTCCCTCTTGCCGGCTGCCCCATTTCCATTTCTCCATTGCAAGGCAGCACTCAGGATCAACTTTGATAACGTGTGTGTGTGTGTGTGTGTGTGTGTGTGTGTGTGTGTGTATAATTTAACAAGCGGTTCACCCAGGGTCAGGCTGGCTCTCATGGGAGGCTCATCCTGCATGTGCAACAGAGCTGGAGGATGGGGATGGGCCACCCTCCCACTTGCCAACCTGACCCTGGGTGAACCGGTTATTAAATTATTTGAATCCCACCACTGGTTATAATCCATGATCTTCCTGTAATGTTGTATTTGCTTGCCAAAGCTATTCTCTACTGATGTACTTATGTTGCTTTCACTAGGATGTGTAACATCCTTTAACTAGGATGCTGGACTTCAGTCATGCATGGGCCTTAAGCATCAAAAGAAGAAATCAGTTATCAATGGCCCTCTTTTATAATTTATTATACTAATAACTAAGCAGAGAAACATTTCTGGTATTTCTGGTAAGTTACTTTTCCTTCTACATCTAGGTAATTGAAAGATGGCCAATAGGTCTATTTATCAATGTGTTAGGTAAGTTTGTCTTACATCCTACTTAACTAAAGTAAATCTTACTTCAATTATCTGATTTTATCTGGTTCTATTCAGATCTTATAAATATTACATATGTTACTAAAGATAGAGCTGATATGGTAAGATAAATATAGATATGGATATAGTTGATAGATCTAGAATAGAATAGAATAGAATTTTTTATGGCCAAGTGTGATTGGACACACAAGGAATTTGTCTTGATGCATATGCTCTCAGTGTACATAAAAGAAAAGATATGTTCGTCAAGAATCATAAGGTACAACACTTAATGATAGTCATAGGGTACAAATGATACAAGCAACAAAATTACAGTCATACAGTCATAAGTGGAAGGAGATGGGTGGTGGGAATGATGAGAAGATTAATAGTAGTGCAGACTTAGTAAATAGTTTGACAGTGTTGAGGGAATTATTTGTTTAGCAGAGTGATGGCATTCGGGAAAAAAACTGTTCTTGTGTCTAGTTGTTCTGGTGTGCAGTGCTCTATAGCATCATTTTGAGGGTAGGAGTTGAAACAGTTTATGTCCAGGATGCGAGGGGTCTGTAAATATTTTCACAGCCCTCTTTTTGACTCGTGCAGTATACAAGTCCTCAATGGAAGGCAGGTTGGTAGCAATTATTTTTTCTGCAGTTGTAAATAACCTCTGAAGTCTGTGTCTGTCTTGTTTGGTTGCAGAGCCAAACCAGACAGTTATAGAGGTGCAGATGACAGACTCAATAATTCCTCTGTAGAACTTATCAGCAGCTCCTTGGGCAATTTGAGCTTTCTGAGTTGGCGCAGAAAGAACATTCTTTGTTGTGCTTTTTTGATGACATTATTGATGTTAGCTGTCCATTTTAGATCTTACGATATGGTAGAACCTAGAAATTTGAAGGTCTCTACTGTTGATACTGTGTTGTCTAATATTGTGAGAGGTGGAAGTATGGAAGGGTTTCTCCTAAAGTCTACCACCATTTCTACGGTTTTGAGTGTGTTCAGTTCCAGATTGTTCTGGTCACACCACGAGGCTAGTTGTTCAACCTCCCGTCTGTATGCGGATTCATCATTGTCTCGAATGAGACCGATCACTGTTGTGTCATCTGCAAACTTCAGTAGTTTAACAGATGGATCGTTAGAGATGCAGTCATTGGTATACAGAGAGAAGAGAAGTGGGGAGAGCACACAGCCTGGGGGGGGGGGGCTGTGCTAATTGTACAGGTATCTGATGCGATTCTGCTTAGCTTCATGTGCTGCTTCCTGTTTGTTAGGAAGCTTATGATCCACTTGCAAGTGTGTTCAGGTACCTGTATCTGGTTTAGCTTAGTTAGAAATGTGTCTGGAATGATGGTATTGAATGCTGAACTAAAGTCTACAAAGAGGACCCTTGCATAGGTCTTTGAAGATTCAAGATATTCTAGGATGTAGTGCAGAGCCATATTAACAGCATCGTCTGTTGATCTATTTGCTAATTGCTGAGAGCGGAACTGTAATGGTTTTCAAGTGGGACAGCACTAGCCTTTCAAAGGTTTTCATGACTACAGATGTTAGAGCAATTGGTCTGTAGTCGTTCAGTTCCTTGATGGTGGGTTTCTTCGGTACTGGGATGATAGTAGAGCGTTTGAAGCAAGAAGGAATATAGCACATCTCTAGTGATTTATTGAAGATATGGGTGAAGATGGGGGCCAATTGGTCAGCACAGACTTTTAAGCAAGAAGGAGTTATCTTGTCTGGGCCTGGAGCTTTTCCTGGTTTTTGTCTGTGAAATAGGTCTTGCACTTCCTTTTCTGTGATCAGTAGGGGTTGTGAACCCAATGGGGTGGGATCAGTTGTAAGGCTTGGCTGTTGTTGGTGTATCTGAGATGGGGGTTGTGGAGATAGGTGGCTGTAGTTTCCTTTCAAACTGATAGAGAGGTAGAGATGATAGATGATAGATAGGGATAGAGGCAGAGATAGATAGATATATAGTTGAAAAAGTGATGTAACATGTAGATAATTTTTAAAATCATCATAGCTTATTGCAGACTGAAATCCTTCTGAGAATCATTATCTCAATATATTATTAATTTTAATAGAGATGCTAAGGGACACAAAACTTTCCTTATTTGGTATTTAAAGTTAGAAAACTTTCAATGTTTCAATACGTTTCCAGTAAGCTCATCTCAAAACTTGAGTTTTGAAAGTTTTCTTTATATTCATGTCCTAACTTCTCTTCAGTATCATTTGGAAGGCTTGATCGGGAATAAAAATTGCCTCATTACTGCTTCCCATCACATTACACTAAGTGGGTTTTTTTTATAAATCACTTGAAGTTTATCTGCTTTCAAATGTCATCATTCCAAGTTTTCTTTTGCCTGAACGGTTATTAGGAAATAAAGTGTTTTTGAATAGAGCTCCCCCCACCCCACAAATCATGAAAATGAAACATACACATGGGTATAATAAAGCAGTTCACAACAGAGAGCATGTAAAGAAGATAGTGCTAGGTGGAACAATATACTGTCAACCAAAATAAAAATAGCAAGAGTGATTTACAAACCATGTGTGTGCATGCATTTATTCTCCATTGTTTGAGAAACTATAATATTAGAAGTAATATAATTGATTTGTTTTGTTTTTAATGTGCAAAAGTTAGTACTGTGAATTTATGTGGGAAATATTATTAAATAAAATTACCCTCTGAGGCAGTATAGAATTAAAACTGTTAAACCAATAGTCTTACAAACCAATTTACAAATCTGAACCTTTTTCCCCTAAACAATCAAAGAGCTATTCAATGTGATCTTCATGGAATTATATATTGCATTCATTCATGGTACTAAAGCATAATACAATTTGATGGGTCTTGGCATGATACATAAATCCACTCACTGTGTTTTACAAACTATTACTAATTACTTGAGAAGCCGTTTGATGTAATAGATAAGACATCAGGCTAGAAAGCAGGAGACTTAAGAACGAAGAAGCTGGGAAACCCTGAGCCAGTCATTCTATCTTAGCCTTAGGAAGTAGTCAGTGGGAAACCTCTCCTAAAAATCTTGCCAAGAAATTTGGACAAGTGACTTGTCACCATCCGTCAAGACTGACTGGAAAGCAAGTAAGCAATTAACAACTTATCATTATACATGACCCAAGTCATTTTAAAAAAATGATTAAAACTGTGACATGGTGTTTACTGATCATACCATACAGTAATTTTCATTGTTATTGTTTATATGGATATTTTAATGTTTTATACAATTGTGGATATTTATAAGTTATTATTTATAACCTTCTAGCTATTGTAGCTTGCCTAAATCATTTAAAACTGATGGTATCGAAATTTAATAAATAAAGCACACCCTTAGTTATGCTTAGTATTTGCATTATATTCCCTAAGCAAACTTTTTCCTTTCTATTAATTAAATCATTATTAATTAACACTGCTATCTTTTGAATATATGTCACATAACTTTGATCAAACTCACTTGATCCACTGTTAAGAAGCCAAAGTCTGGGGACTTTGTTTAAATCTGATTTATTATACCCATTAGAGTTCAGCATGATTAGCAGTGTCTCTGTTAAATTGCTCCTAACATATACTTTCTAGAGATGGAAATTGCCTTAGTTCAGCGGTCCCCAATCTTTGCAGCTTGGTAGCTTGGCTGAGGGAGAGAGGAACCAAGCCATGTGAGTGATGGGCACACACTTGACTCGCATGAGTGGCGTGCTGGGGCACATGCGCAAGTGCATGCAGCTCAACCTATGCAATTTGAGCTGTGCACACATGTGTGTGCACACTGACTCTCTACTTACGGGAGTCAAGAGGCATGTGTATGTGTGCACACCAACCGCTCACGCAGCCCGGTTGCAAAGAGGCCATGGCATGGTAGTGGGCTGCAGCATAGAGGTTGGGTGCCCTGGCCTTAGCAGATAGTTTTAAGAGGCTATAAAAAAATATTACTGTGAGTTAGGAAACTTTCTTTGTATCATAGAACAAATTTTGCTCAAGCACTTTCAAGACTTTATTTAATTTAGATCTAAACCATATCCAAATATATAATTATTATGCTACGTGTTTTCCTGAAAATATGACCTACTCAGAAAGTAAGTCCTAGCTTGATTTTTACATGTGCACCAAATATAAATCCTACCCCCAAACTAATCACTAATTAAGACCCTGCCCACTCCAGGGTGCACAGGTAAAAATTAAGCTATGGTGGAGATGGGGGGATAGAGCCTCACACACCTTGGCCCATTTCTTTTGCTGCAGCTGGCAAGGCTTTCCTGAAGGCCTCTGTAGCCAATAACAGAGCTCCGGATTGATCCGGAGCTCTGTTATCAGATACAGAGGCCTACAGGAAAGCCATGCTGGCCTTACTGGATGAAGAAGTTCCTGAAGGTCTCTGATAGTGAAAAAGAGGCCGGGGGCGAACCGCGCAAATGAGATGAGTCAGTGGATGAGATCCCCCTCCCAAAAAATAAGACCTGGTGCCTTTTTGGTGGCAAAAAAATATAAGATAGGGTCTTATTTATGGGGAAACACGATTTATATGGAATATTTTGAAAAGATTTTTTTGTAGTGAAATTAATCACACCAATATTTTGAATGTGAGTGTTTTATTTGTCCAGGCTTTTTACTTTCACTGGAGAGGAAAGAAACGTTTAGGTGAGCTCATCATGGAAGAAGAGGAATACTTTAGCTCTTTGTCCTAGGATGAACTGAGAGATGGAGAACAGGAATGTGCAATTTAGAGTAGGAACAGTTATTTTAACTTATTACACAAGAATGAACTGTTATCATTTATCATGAGATTGAAGGCTTAGCAACTTCTCAGAGGGGAGTTAGGTTGCTCTATCTTGGTGAGTTTAAGGCAAGGTAAGCCAATAACTAAATCATGAATCATACATTTCTTTTGTAGATTATTTGTTCTATAGAGCATATTGACATTGAGAATGGTAATCATGATTGAAATTACTCAGCTAACTACAGTGATCCTTGTTCAGGACTTTCTACTGCAGTATGAAGGAAAAATGTGTTGTGATCTAGGCTTCCTGAGTCATTAAAACACACAAGTAGTCCCAAAAACCTCTTTTATTGCAATAGCTGTGAATTACGTTCATTCACAGCTAAATCCCAATTAGTTGCAAAAAGTCCTTTGGGAGAAGTCCTTTGGGATAATCACCAATCTTTATCTCCCTTGACACGCTGCCAAAGACCTACTTGGCAAAGCCACATGGAGTCCAGAATCAAACAGAGATGCTGACTAGGAACAGAATTAACAATGTTGCTTTCCTGCAAAGGCCCATATGCCTTTGCTCCTCTTTTAAGCCTTATGGGAGGGGCCAATCATCTCCAGGCCTTACTCCAAGTCGTCCCTTTAGTTTTAACTGTTCTTGCCTTCTGGCAGCCCTGCACATGCACGCATAGGAACAGGCTCCTCCCTTTCCTCTGCCTCTCTGATGTCTGACTCTGGAGGCTCCGGAGTCCGCGCATAACTCCCAGATGGCCCTGGCCCCATCTCTGTCTCCAATGCAGAGCCTTCCCCAGACTCCAGGACTGGCCCATGTTCCTCCCCAGACTCCTCACTGTCCAACTCCACTGCCAGCTCCGCAGGCTGCTGGTGGACCACAACATAATGCACTCAGTTTGTTTGTTTGTTTGTATGTTTGTTTGTGTGTGCATGTATTTGTTTGTGTGTGCATGCATGCATGTATTGATGTTTCTCACCCACCCTGTTTTCCATCAGCTGGTTTAAGTCAGTTGTTGTTATTATTATTATTATTATTATTATTATTATTATTATTATTATTCGTATTTCTATGCCGCTCACTCTCCGAGGACTCTGGGCGGCTTACAACAAAGACAGTATACTAAATAGCATATTGCCCCCAACAATCTGGGTCCACATTTTACCCACCTCGGAAGGATGGAAGGCTGAGTCAACCTTGAGCCGGTGAGATTTGATCCGCTGATCTGCTGAACTAGCAGTCAGCTGAAGTAGCAGCAGTACAGCACTCTAACCACTGTGCCACTTCGGCTCTTAATAGCATGATAATAGCACTCATTTGTTCAGGAAGCCCAAAAGAAAAGTGATTAAAAGAGGAAAAGAAATAAGATCAAATGACATTTGTCAAATCAAATTAACTGTCCCTCCTTTCTCTTCTTTCTTCTTTCTGTTTGATAAGAACACTTGGGACCCTGATAGGTTGCTAAAAAAAAATCACATAAAGTAGTATTTCCAGAACCCTTTCTTATTAATTTACAATATATGTAGTCCATTCACTCCTACTTCTGTTTTCCTTTTATAAGTCAATAAATAAATAAGCTTTATGAAACATGCAAACTTGTGGTTAGGATTTATTATACCACAATTTAATATCTCTTTTGCTAGAAAGGTATTGTGTGCCTGTATTATAATTCATAAACTTGGCAAGGGCTTTTTCAGTGTCATATTTTATTTTTACTAATAGCTCCATTCAAGTATCATAGCTGCATTATTTTTTTCCTCTCAAAATCTTGGAAATTCCTACTCCCCTTGCTCTTCTTGCCTACAGCTATTATATTTGATGCAGCACTTGGTAAAGTTTAGGTTGTATTTATCTGAACATTTCTCCACTAAAGGAAATATGTTTCCAACTTCTCAACATTTTCTCCTAATGTAAATCAGACCTATTTGCATAGAATTATTCACTGGACTATGTAGAATATTTTTTTAAAAAATATTCCATTGGACAAATAATCAAAGGAAGCCTTAGGGTCTCAACAACTAAGTTAAATTGAGAATGATTTTGTGCTAATATTTTCTGTATTCCTTGGCTAAATTTTAGGGGATAACCTTAATTGAATTTGCATAGTGTGAAATTGACTGTAAGCACCAAATGCCTTGTTACACTTAGAAGGAAAATTTAAGTACAGTATCAAGAATGTTGAAGAGAAAAGTTTATTTTTCACATCTTGTTAGAAAAAGTACATGAATAAATTAATACATGGAAAACATCTTTCTAATTCTGCAGTAAAGTGGCTTTTTTATTATTATACACAAAGGTTAAATGAATGCTAATGACTGAGCTAGCAAATGTACAATACTTAGCAATAGAGGCTTTAATAAATATAATGGAAAGCTATTTCCTGGTATAAATACAACTGCAAATGGCTTGGACATTAGTCTATTTCAATGAATGATGAAGCTTTTATTTTTATTATTATAATAGAGTCTCTAGGGAGTTGGGTGGCATAGAAATGCAATAAATAAATAAATAAATAAAGCACATTAACCATGCATCCATACATAAAGATTAAAATGATAATCACATTACTGTAAGGATGAGCTAAGAAATCAAGTGAGAAATGACAGTAAGGACTTTACTACATGAGCTTCTCAGTGTGACTTCTTGAACTTTACCAAGTTGAATAGGAAATCAGAACATTAACATTTCAAACACAAAAATATCCCAAACAAAAGATAAAAATGATTTAACAGAAGACTCACCATGTGAAAGCTTCTTAAATAACCATAGTCATTATTATTTTAAAAGGAAAAGTAGTAGTAATATTCATGTAGTGGCTAAAAAGGAACAATAGAGTTCTGGTTAAGTGGGCAGGACACAAGCTTTTAACGTAAAAATAATAAAGTAAAAATTGAAACAATAGCTCCACATGAGCTGCCTCAATATATGGAGCCATTATTACCTTCTGGAAGGTGGTTTGGGGTGAATAAAAGAAATTTCTGTTTCTAGAGCACATAGGCTGAACTTTGAGAAAGTAGATAGATGCATTTATCATAGATGCTTTTTGCATGCATTTTAAATATAGTATGATGTCATAGATAACTCCACATTTCTCATGTGAGAAAGGGAAAACACTGATTTCTGCCACCTGTTAATCTTTTCACTGGGCTTTCAGTATTACCATAAATATCATTAAATTTCTGCTAACAATTCTCTCTATATAAATTTAATGGTATCTTTTCTAATTGTAACATTGGTATAATAATTCAGTCAAAATTTTCTATAATATCAAGCACATACAACAAAATGGAAAGTTTTGGACTGATTTCATCCTCTCTCTGTTCCATATGGTTTGAAAACTTCCAGTTCAGTCAGTTTCATCCAGGATCAATGGTGACTCTAACTAGATGTCCTCAAAATAACAAAGACAACATTGCAATAGAGATTGGCAGCCAGATGGCAAATTCTGGCTGGTGAAGTCTATGTGGAAAAAGAGATCACCCACTTGCACTCCAGACAGCTGCTCCTCATGAGTGGACTGCAGGAACTTAGTTATTTTGCAGTTGACATGTGTATTGAGAGGCTGAGAGTCAGGATTTCAATCAACTCAGAGTTATAATGGACAAAAAAGCTATAATTGCACTCAACAATGAACTAAAGGGCCACCATCAGTGAGCTGTTGGACGGTATTACTTGGTCTATTGTGTGGATGTTTGGGTGATTTAGGGGTGGGGAATTGTGGTGGGTGGGAATATGTTTGGGGATTATGTGTGTGGGACCTGGTCTTTGGGTGTCAAGTAAATTTTATTGTATTTACTTTATTTATTTATTATTTAAATTTTTATACCGCCCTTCTCCCGAGGGACTGAGGCACAGCCACAGTAAAATACATATATCCATAAAGCTTAAAAACAGTTTAAAACATATTTCAACACATAAAAACATTTAAAACCGTGTATATACATACAATGACAATAAAGTTTATTTATTTAAAAGGCTTTCATGAGCCTAATTTCTTAATTGCTTTTGGGTGTAATTAATTTTGAGCTAAAGAGATTTTTCTGAGTGGCAGGATAAGAAAACTAAATTTGGTGAGTTATTATTTTTTCTGAATGACAAAGACTTTAATAAAATTTTGGAGAATGGTCGTTGCTTACCTGAACGACCCTTTTATCCTCGCTGTGAAGACACTTCTCATTCTGAGTAACGATCACTCCTATTTGCATGGCTGAGTGTCAATCAAATCCCTCTGGAGCTGGATCCTCCTCACTTCCTGCTCCTTCCTCAGACTTTTCACGAAGACAAGTTGGTCCAAGAGCATTAGGACTGCCATGAAGAAAACCACCAGATTGCCAAACAGGAAGCAGACAGCTACAGAGGGAAAGAAAGCAGACCCCCACCAAGGCCAGACCCGGCGAAGATCAGGGAGGGACGGAGTGTCTTCACAGCGAGGATAAAAGGGTCGTTCAGGTAAGCAACGATCATTTTCCTCCTCGCTGTTCAGACACTCCTCATTCTGGGACATACCCAAGTTGAAGGAGAAAAGGGAGGGAACTAAGCCGAAGACTGGCCTTGTGGAGAGATTACAGACTGTAATACTCTTCTGCCAAAGGCAGCATCTGCAGAAGCAAACTTATCTAGCCTATAGTGACTTACAAAGGAAGAAAGGGAAGACCATGTGGCCGCCCGGCAAATATCATCTACTGATGCCTGGGTAGCCCAAGCCGCTGAAGTTGCGGCGCTACGAGTAGAATGGGGCATTATACCACCCGGGACAGGGGCCTCCCTCAATTCATATGCCTTGGATATACAAGCTTTGAGCCACCTGCCGATTGTAGTTGAAGACACCTTCTGACCCAAGGAAGAGGGGAGGAAAGACACCAACAGCGCCTCAGTCCTGCGGAATCAGGCAGTTCTTTTAAGATATCGTCTCAATGCCCTTCGCACATCCAAAGTATGCCAGCGCCTCTCAGCAGGATGACGAGGGTTCGGGCAGAAATTAGGCAATACGAGTTCTTGGGCCCGATGAAATCGAGTGTTTACTTTGGGAACAAAAGCTGGGTCTAAGCATAACACAACCCGGTCAGGATAGAAGACGCAGAGATCACTCCTCATGGACAAAGCTGCAATTTTGGATATTCTGCAAGCCGAGGTAATTGCCAACAAAAAGCCCAGCTTTAAAGTCAAGTAGCGTAGGATGGACGAAGCAATGGGTTCGAACGGTGGACCCGTCAAAGCCTGCAACACCAAGGTAAGGTCCCAAGTGGGGTAGCAGTGAATCGGCAGCGGCCGCAAGTTGGAGACCCCTTGGAGAAAGGAACAAATCCTGGGATCCTGAGACAAAGGAACTCGAGCCTCCCCTGACAGGACAGTGGCCAGAGCCGCCACCTGTCGGCGCAAGGTAGTACAGGGGTTTAAGGCACCCTGTTATTAAGCTTATTAAGACCAGCTGCCTGCAATTACTGCAGGGTTCGAATCTCGCCAAGGCTCAAGGTTGACTCAGCCTTCCATCCTTTCTAAGGTAGGTGAAATGAGGACCCAGTTTGTGGGGGCAATAAGCTGACTTTGTATAAATATACAAAAGGATGAAGGCTATTGCTGAGCACATTGTAAGCCGCCCTGAGTCTTCGGAGAAGGGCGGCATATAAATCAAATTAAAAAAAAAAAAAAAAAAAAAGGTCGCAGGAGCCAAACCTTTTGAGAACCCCGCATGCAGGAATCGCAGAATGTCCGGAACAGACACAATTGTGGGGTCAACATGATGATCTCCGCACCATCTCGTGAAGGCAGCCCATGAGGCGTCATAAATACGAATTGTTGATGGTCTTCAAGCTGCCTGAATAATGGAAATGATGTCATCAGACAAATTGTCTTTGAAGAGCTTTATGTGCTCAAATGCCACACGGCTAATCGAAGCCATTCTGGTTCCGGATGACGGACGGCCCCTTGAGTTAGCACAACCTTGTCGGGTGGAATCCTCCACGGTGGTTCGACAGATAAGTTCTTGAGGTCGGCGAACCACTCCCGACGAGGCAAATACAGCGCTACCAGCAGAAGATTCGCCTGCTCTTGAATAACCTTCCGAATGACTTTGGAGATGACAGGAAGGGGGGGAAGCGTAAAGAAGCCCCCGGGGCCACTGACTCTGAAGAGCGTCCAGACCCTCCGCTGCTGGAGACGGGTAGCGGAAAAAGAATCTCGGCAATTGGGTGTTCTGAGCCATCGCAAACAGGTCCACTATGGGCAGACCGAACCTCCTGGATAGGTCCTGGAACAGGCCGGGGTCCAACCTCCACTTGGCGTGATCTATTTGGTCTCTGCTGAGCCAATATGCTTCTCGATTTAAAGTCCCCAAAATGTGTTCGGCTTTTATCGACGAGAGGTGGAGTTCCGCCCATGACAGAAGACGCTCCGCCTCCTGCATTAGTGTCCAGGAGCGGGTCCCCCCTTGTTTGTTGATATGGGCCTTGGTGGCCACATTGTCCGTTAGAATCAGAAGGTCCTGGCGATATACAAGGTGTTTGAAGTGCATCAGAGCGAGTCGGACCGCTCTGAGCTCTAGCCAATTTATATTGTGTAGCAGTTCCGTCGACGACCAGACACCTTGGGCTAACTGATGGTTGAGGTGAGTCCCCCAGCCTCGCAGACTTGCGTCCATGGTCAACAGCATCCAAGCTGGTTCCAGGAAGGGGGAGCCCTTGTTGAGGGCCGGAGACAGCCACCACCTCAGGGAAAGGCGAACTGGAGCTGGAACTGTTACCTTGAGAAGAGACTCTGCTCGACCTTGTCTCTGGTAAGGGAGCAGGAACCATTGAAGGCAACGAAGATGGAAACGCGCCCACGGGACAATGTCTATTGTCTATTGATATTAATTTCCCCAGAAGCTGGGAGAGAGACAGTAAGGTCACAGTCCTGTGTAGTAAGACTTGAGACACCAGTTTCCGTATGCTGACTTGTCTGTCGGGAGATAGGAAGACCACACACAGGCTCGAATCTATCGTTGCTCCGAGATGTAGAATACGAGACGTGGGAGCCAGATGGCTTTTGGCAAAATTCAAAGTGAACCCGTGGTCTTGAAGGGTCTGAACTACTAGCTCCCGGTCCTGGATCGCCTGCTCGGGAGAAGACGACAGGATCAAAATGTCGTCGAGGTAGCATGCCAGATGAACAGGAACCTCTCTGAGCGACGCCGCCACTGCTGCTAGCAACTTTGTAAAGGTCCTCGGAGCAGACGAAAGGCCGAATGGCATAGCCCGATATTGAAAGTGGTGGTCTCCAAACGCAAACCTGAGGTACCTTCTGTGCGACTGGTGAATGGGGACGTGCAGGTACGCTTCCTTTAGATCTATAGATTGCATCAGATCTCCCCACCGGATGCAGCCGAGCAGAGACTTGAGGGAATGCATTTTGAACCAATGGTATAAGATGTGTTGATTGAGACGTCGAAGATTCAAAATGCCTCTCCAATCGCCCGAGCTCTTCGGTACCAGGAATAGTGTCGAATAAAAGCCGGTTTTGAGTTGATCCGATGGAACATGTTCTATGGCCTGAATTTGCAACAGATGGTGAATTTCGAGCGACAGAAGAGATCGCTTTTCCAGCTGAATCGGCCAAGGGCAGTGACCATAAAAATCCTGTGGCATGGTGGTGAATTCCAAACGTAACCCTTCGGTGACAGTTTGGACAATCCAGACATCCGAGGTGGTAGCTGGCCACAGGTGAGAGAAGGCCTGGAGTTTGCCACCGATCGGGACCAGGGGCGGTGAGTCACTTACCGCGCCTGGAGAAGCAGCCAGCCGACGGCTTGAAAGGTCGCCTGAAGTTGGATTGTCGGCGACCATGGTCACGAAAGGGCGCCCTATCTGAAGCTGGCTGGTACTGGAACTGCGAGGATCTGTAATAAGAGGCGCCTTGCTCCTGTCGAAAAGGCTGTCGATTATAAGGTACATAGCGCCTATCCTGACGGCGGAAAGACGTGGGTAACACTTTTTTCTTATCCCTATTCTCGACCAGCACAGAATCCAGGGATGAGCCAAATAAGGCAGGGCCGTTGTAAGGGGCAGCAGTCAGGCGCCACTTAGACTTGGCGTCAGCTCTCCAGTTACGGAGCCACAAGAGACGTCTTGAAGATACTGTCGAAGCCAAGGCCCGGGAAGCGAACTTAGCCGCGTCCAAGGATGCGTCAGTTGAATATTCAGCAGCTGCGACCAGTTTGGCCAGGTCTTGTTGTAAGCGCGTGTCTTCAGGAAGAAGTCTGTCCTTCAATTGACGCAACCACACCAGCGATGCCCGATTAAAAAATGAGGAGGAGGTTGCGGCACGAATGGCCCAAGCCGCCGCTTGGTGCGTCTTACGAAAGCCCATTTCGGCCCGTTTGTCCTCAAACTTGAGGCCATCCCCAGCCTCACCTACCAGGATGGAAGAAGATGTAAGGCTAGCCACCGGATCATTAATCGTAGGTAACTGCAGGAGGGCATCCAGCGCAGGAGCCGAGGCATAAAGCTTTCGATCAAACGAATTTGGACCAGATAATGAGGCGGGGTGGTCCCAAGGCTTTTGAACGACCTGGCAGAAAAGGTCAGGACAGGGAACAAAGTCCTCATCAGGTTGAGGCAAATTGAACAAATTACTATTAGGGCCAGGTGTAACAGAAGAAGAAGAACCCTGAAGAGGGGTGGTATCCATATTAGTGGCAGCTTTCGCTTTGCGTAGCAGAGAGCGAAACAAAGAAGGCTTAAATAGTCCTGGGAAGGCCGGCTTGTCCTGAATCTCGTCTTCATCCTCGGACATCTCAAAATCATCCAGGAAATCGTCCTCCTGGGCTGATTCAGGCACAAGACCATAGGGAACAGATTGCTGTTGTTGTTGTGCACAAGGAGGATGCATAGGATAGGCAGAAGTAGGAGGACATATTGGAGCAGGGAAAGCACCAGTGGACTGTTGTAACCCCATTTGAAACATATGGGACATGGCCTGAGTAAAAAAGGACTGAAAATCCACAGGTTGACCAAACACAGGACCCGCCTCAGGGCGGAGCCCGGCTGCAGTGGGTGTAAAAGTAGCTTCAGGAGCTGACCTGGAAGCCTGAGAAAAATGGCTAGCAAAACTAGATGAACGTGACCTAGCGCTAGTACAGGACTGATTAGTCGTAGAAAGTGGGACCCCTTGAGAAGTAGATGGGCAATCCTCTCTCAGCCCACTAGCCAAAGTACCTGTATTATGAGAGGCCGAGGCGTCACAAGTCACCTCATGGCCCAAACCTTCAGCAATTGGCCCTTGACAAGGGTCCTGAGCCTGTTGCCTTGCCTTAGCAAACTGCTTTTCCAATGCCTTGTGCCTACGTTGGGCATCCTTGTCTAGTTTGGCAGATTTGGAGGACTTCACCTGTTTGGAGTTCTTAGACTTCTTCCCCCTGAGCTGTTTAGGGGAAGGCACTGGGGAGGGAGAGGGACTCCTGTCCAAGTCAGAAGAAAGAGCAACTGCCTCCCTGTCCTCCATGAGACCAACTGACAGTAGCCCCAATAATAATTATTAATAAATTGTAAATAGACACTTATCAATTTCTATATATAATTGAATATTATTAATATTATTTTTAATGTTTTTTTTTAAAAGTGATTCAAAACAACTATTTACAAGAAAACGGGGCTTTCAAATATAACGAGGCAACAGCTAAATTGTCTATTGCTTTTTTTTTTAAACAAAATTAAACAATATGTACTTCCCTGGGACCTTCAGGCACCCCTCTGCAGGCAGTCGGAAATTGCAGGTATGATCAGGACAGCGTCCACACCTGCCGGCAACCTAGCGACCCTGGAAACCAAAGCTCAGGTCGCTATGCCCACGGAGCAGCCAAAAACAGCGGCGATGGTCAGGGCCCAAAATGGCGGCCCACGAGGCGAGTTCCAACAAGTCCTAAGCCAGGCGAAACAAAGCGCCTACGGCCGGACTGAAGCTGCAGCGAAAAAAGGCAGTCACGATCTCCCAAAACGGCTAATGAGTATGCCAGCCGGCAGGGACTCAAGCCGATAGGTCCGATGGTCGCTAAGCCGATCCACAGCCTCGCACAGTGACTGGCAGCAAATGGCGGCAAATGGCGGCAAATGGCGGCAAACGATAGAATACAAATAAACTGCCAGCCAAGCCAAGCCGCTAGCAGCGGCCGGAGCCCCGAACCGCCGATATGCGCTTTTAACCTTACCAGGTGAAGGCAGCCGAAGCACAGCACTTTTAAACAATAAACTAATTATATTAAGCCAAATCACTAAATGAACAGATAAAAATAAGAGCCAAATTTAAACTAGAAAACAGACACTCAATGCTCTTGCAATGGCTGAGTGAAAAAGTCTGAGGAAGGAGCAGGAAGTGAGGAGGATCCAGCTCCAGAGGGATTTGATTGACACTCAGCCATGCAAATAGGAGTGATCGTTACCCAGAATGAGGAGTGTCTGAACAGCGAGGAGGAAAAACACTTTTAACACTTTAACAAAGTTTTGGAAAAAATGAAAACGAAGATGATATAAATTAAGGGCACAGTTATTTTGAAAAAATATTTTTGGTAAAAATGCTTTTGAACAAATTGCAGTTAAATTAGATAAACAAATCATATATTTGTTTCAAAAAAAATTTTTTTACTATTAAAGAGTGCAGACAATTGGTGAATTTTACAAAACAAAAAATAAAGGTAATATTAGCCATACTATGATGCTGTTTGTAACTATGGTGATGTGGATTGTGATGCTATTGTACTAGCAGGGTACCACTTGAGATGAAAGTATGAAGGGCACAGGAAGACAAAAGAGAAAAAAGGGAAATCTAGCCTTTTCTTTTTCAGTTGTTTGATACACTTTTACTTTTAGACTATAACATTATAATGACAACCACCAGCAAGTATTAAGGGAAGATGAGGATCATTAGAGCAACCTGCACATCGTGGAATTACATCTGATTTGCCTCAGAAAATGTTTGAGCAATTGGGCAGTAAATTAGCTCAATCACTTAATACCAAATTGACAGCTTTTTTTTTTTTTAAAGAATGGATGAAAAACTTGAAAAGATAAAAGAGAGAATGAAAAAAAGAAGTTAAAAAGACGGAAAGCTCCCAAATAGAAGATGGAATGTTTGTCTAATCTCTGTCCGGAAATATAAAATAAATTAATGACTAAGTGGAAATTTGAGAGTAAGATGTTACAGAGAGAGAAAGATGGAAGAGATCTTCAGAATAACACATTTGAAAAGTTGCAAGGTATGTTTAGCTTCAACTCTTAGCTTCAAAAATTAATTGCAAATTAAAGAACTTGAATAATAATTTGAAATAAGCAGCAAAATGCTAAATAAAAAATTGAGCTAAGAAGTTACAAATGCATTAAGGTCTGCTTAAATTTGAAGTATTTTACTATAACATTTTGGTATTAACTATTAAAACATAAATAGATTCTTGTGGGCAGCAGAATTATTTTGACTATAACAAATATAATCAAATTTATGACTTTAGAAACTGGACAGTAGAAGAGACTAAAGATTCTAAGTAAAAAAAAGGCAGTTTTTGGTGTCAGTTAACTTGGACCTACAAAATGTGAAATGGAAATACTAAAGGACATCATTGTAGAATGGATCCAGAAATTAGTAACTACAATATCAACAGTATCAAATTTTGCCTGACAAGATAGAGAAAGTGGTACTATACATAACGGGCCAAGAGAATGATATGGAAAATGACACTTTATTGGATATACAAAAGAAGTTGGCTGAAGTTTTAAAAATTAAACAATCTGGAAGGTGTTTTCTTATTGGTTCTACAAAAAAGGCTTGTTAAACCTTGAAAAAGTCTGTGAAGTGGGATAAAAAATTGAAGAGAAATCAAATCTTATGACAATAAGAATGAACTAAAGATTAAGACTGTTAGAAATAGGTGGAAGGAGTATAAAGTTGATTTATTTGATCAAGGTTAAAGTAAGATTTTTTTTTTCAAATTCTGGCAACCCTTTATGGACTTGCTAGCATTGAAAAACTGATGCTTTATGGATTTGCTTATAGATAAAGGATGGGACATGGGAGGAAGAAATATCTGTCGTAACCCTATAGGGGTGAACGGTCACTAAATTTCCATACACTTGAAATGAGGGTTGGAAGTAATTTCTTTATATATTCTTTTTCTTTATCATATTCTTTTTTCTTGCATTTTTTCTTACTATTTTTTGTTCTTTGTTTAAATTTAGTTTGTATTTTTCTTATTATAATCAAAATCCTTAGTAAAATTATATACAAAAAATAAAAATTCCTTATATTGTAAACAATCTGACTTGAAGATTAAAGGAAGGAAAGAGGAAAGAATATGCTACCATATTTCTTATAGTTCTGTTTAGAGATAAATCTGATTAATTCCATGATTCCAGAAATGCTGTTTCAAAAGTTTTCAATAAATAAAGAAAACACAACATATTCAGTATAAGAAAGTATAGTTGTCTAGATGTATGGGAAGAGATAAAGCCATTAAAAAAGACACACACCAGTGCTGCCTTTTATTTACTAATCTGAATATATAACATTGACATTTTGAATTGCATAATTTATTGTAGGATATGGATATATATTTCCTTAAACTTTCATATAACAAAAATCTTGAGTGGAAGTTTTATTACTTATATATCTAGTATCTTTTAATTTAGTTTACTCAGAATGCTTAAAGCGAGGAATCTTGAAATATTGCAGGAATAGTAGAGTGCATGTTATTTTCTATTTTTATTTCCAAGGAGCACAGAGTTTTAATGGAATTTTGCAGAACACAGTGGTGCTTGTTTGCTTGGAAATGCTGGTTGTTCATACCTTTAGATTTATCATCCTTCTCTGTCCTATGGTGTCAGTTTAATGTCAAGACTCCAAAAAATATTTTTTAGATTGTATATTCAAGAGCACTTGTAGAGCAGATTTTCTGACCTGACAAAATCTCTGATTTATTCAATAACCTACCAACAGCAGATTATCCCATTTTATGGATCTGACCTTTTCTGGCATCCAAAGTTGTTTTGGACAATATAAGAATGTCTGTTGCATCGGCCTAGAAGAAATTTTCCTTTTATATTGTTACATTTCCAGAAGCAGTAACCTGAATCAAACAGTCTGGTCTAATGATTAGTAATAATGTTTAGGTCTATGCAGAATAATATAAATTCATTTGATGATGCTATTCAGACCATGGAACTATATTTCCTTTTTTGAAATTAAGAGGCCACCCATTTGTCTCAGGGAGTAATTTGTTTGGACCAGTGTTGTGTCAGAAGATTCTTGTCAGCATTGGCTGATGAACATTTGTTTGTTTGTTTGTTTGTTTGTTTGTTTGTTTGTTTATATCCCATAAATATAAGAATAAAAACAAGGCAGTTAAAATTAAGACAAAAATTCAGTCTAGTCACAGTTCAGGAGAAGCCTCCTGTAAAGTAGATTGTGGGAGCTTTTTAAAGGGCCTGTCCAGTTGATTTTAGAAACTAGGCAGGATCAGTCAAAACTATGTACCATTTAGACCAATCAAACACCATTGCCACTCTGAATTCCCAGACTGTTTCTAAAGTTACAGTAAATTCATTTCAGAGAATTAAGAAACTATACATGTTCGAGAATCATAGCTTAATTTATTGACCGTATTTTTCGGAGTATAAGACACACTTTTTTCCCTCTTAAAAGAGGCTGAAAATTTGGTTGCGTCTTATACTCTGAATTTAGCTTTTTCAAAGCTTTTTTTCAGCCCTAATGAGGTGCTAGCGAGTGAAGCGATCTCTGCGCTTTGCCTGCTCCCTCCGACTCTCAGCTGTGAAGCTTTTTTCAGCCCTAACGAAGCGCTAGTGAGTGAAACCTGCTTTTCTCATTGCTTCTCTCTCCAAAGATCAGTTGTGCTTTAAAAGCTGTTTTTTATTCCCAAGCAGGGGAATAAAACCAGCAAACTAATGTGCTAAAGCTGACCAGATTAAGGACACTAGCCAGATGAATATCTGGTAGGCAGATTCCCCACCCCACCCCATTTTCCTCACCAAAAACTAAGCTGTGTCTTATAGTCCGGTGCGTCTTATTCTCTGAAAAATACAGTAGGTCTTTAAATACTAGCACCTTAAACTATATTTGGCAGACAAATGCTAGTAAATGCAGAACTTTCATTATAAGACTCATATGCTCCATGTGCCTGTTCTGATTTTATACCAGTCAGAACCTAGATACCACATTTTACAAAGTGCCATTTTTGGATACTTTTCAAGGACAGTTCATTTAAAACAAGCTGCAGTAGTTAAGACTGTAACCAATATGTAAGTAACCCCATTTTGGAAGACTTTGAAGCTAAGACAAGGGATTCTATGGTGCAGTATTTGCTACAGCATTGAAAAAATTTTAGCAGCACTATGAGGAACATCCTCTATCAAGCTTCTTGTATATGCGAGTTCTGTAGGAGAAGGCTAAGAAGGTCTTGGAATCACCTTTACTTTTTAAAGTTGTTATCTATCTATCTATCTATCTATCTATCTATCTATCTATCTATCTATCTATCTATCTCATCTCAATTTTATCAAATATATTCTAAATTTGTATATAACTTTCAAAACTACAGTGTTTTGAATATATCTTTTAGTCAAGTATTATTTTTAGCAGCTTTCAAAAGAAAAAGTCAGCAGCAGACTTTATTTGCAGCTGCTGTTAATGCACCAGCAGAATTCTCTATTTTATGATTCTACTAGGTCAACTTGCAAGGTAGCTTAACTATGATAGATAGATAGATAGATAGATAGATAGATAGATAGATAGATAGATAGATGACAAGAGTTTCTATAACTTTAAATATAGTGTTCTGTTTAATAAATAGACATACAAGCAAAACTTGTTTTCTGAATAGCTCATAAGAGTTTCTATTTCTTGAAAAATTCTAATATTGATTTTAACTGTTTAGTGAAATGTTAGATCTGTGATTAATGCATTTAAATTAGTGATATTTTTCTTGGCTGCAGGAAAAGCAATGCTTATCTTTTTTAATATTGTAATAACTCAAACTCATCTTTAAGTCATAACTTCAATCAAGGTTTCTTGATTACATATTATATTCATTAAAATGGGTCCATTTAAAGCATTCTAGAGCTTGGATACAATTTATGGAACATAAGCTTAAATATATACAATGTAATTTCTTTCTTTTTATTAATATTAATTATTTTAATTAATTACTTAAAATTAATATTAATAAGTATTAATAAGTATTAATTATTTAAGTAATATTAATATTAATATTACTTAAATAATTATTAACTTTACTATGTCTAGTAAACACCACTGCTACTACGTAGATTTATACATAAGCATACTATCATACTTTCAGTTTATCTGGCCACTGAATTTTAAAACACCTTACCTTATGTTCAAACTAGTAGGCCACAAGCCTGATTCTTTATGTTTTTGTCATTTTCAATACATTATCACATATCAGTGCCATGCAAACATTCTCTTGAGAGTCACTGACTATCTGATCAAGGAAGGTAGAAGATTTTATTTACAGTCATTTTCTTTCCTTAACACATTCAGAAATCTGAAAACAAGCTTTACCCACACTACTTTTTATCTTGACAGTATGATCTCTGTATGTCATCTCATGA
Organism: Pituophis catenifer annectens; assembly: GCF_029215685.1. Taxonomy (NCBI): domain Eukaryota; kingdom Metazoa; phylum Chordata; class Lepidosauria; order Squamata; family Colubridae; genus Pituophis; species Pituophis catenifer. The sequence goes on from NW_027256884.1 coordinate 81,706,162, forward strand.
TAGAGTAAAATCTGTGGCCTTTTCCAGCTGACTGCTTACTATTCTTTGAGATGAATTTTGATTATATGCAGCTCAGCGCCAAAGCGTAGAGCAAAATGGTATTATATACTTTCAAAAAGCAATTATTTTAGGTCAGTCTAGGTCAGTGTGCAGTGCCAGGGACTCTTGTAGTTCCAAAGCCCCAAGTGTGGTATCCAAGAGCACCCTGCAGAAGCTGCTGTTGAATTTTAATTTTTAATGTGATAGAAGAGGTACTTAATTCAGCACATTAAGCATAAGAAGTAAGCATTTTAGTTTTACTTTATGTATTTGAAATGTAACATACTTTAATTTAGTTCATGTCCTGGTCCTATATTTTTTTCTAGTCCAATCCACTTTTTGGGCCCTGGGACCTTGATGAAAGAGAAATTAAATCTCTCAGCCTGGGGAAAAACATTCTGTATTGGTATTTTAGGTTACTAAATATACAAATGCCTGTATATTCCTGATATTTTATTCTAAGCAGTACCAATGGGAGATAAGCATATAATGATAAACCATGCTGCTGTAATGATTTCAATTATAATATTCATAATTATTATATATATATATATATTGAGGTTTTCGTGGGTGATTGTAGGTAGGTCTTTGGTTATTCGGGTTTTCTCCCATGTAAAATTGGAAGTGTCTTGGCGACGTTTCGACGAAGTCTCATTCGTCATCTTCAGGCTGGGTTTTCGGCTTCATGCTTCTAGGAGCAATGTGTGACCACAGCTGTTTCTTCCTTTTAACTGCTAGTGGGGGCTTGGCTGTGCTCTGATTGGATGGGAGTGTGTTCTGTTTGGGTGGGGGCTTGGTTGTGCTCGGGTTAGTCTGAGTTGCAGGGGGATTTGAGCTGGTGAGCTGCGTTGCTGTTGTTTGGCTTCGCGTTCGTGGTCGTGCCACATCTTCATGGTGAGTGTCAGTCTGCTTCATGTATGGATTGGAGGGGTTTAAATTGGCTAATGATGCAGCTGTGGTCTGGCTTCTGGTCCGTGGTCGTGCCTCATCATCAGTGTGGGTTTGAGTCTGCTTTCCACGTGGATGTGTGGTGGTGACATCTTGTGTGGCCCTCGTGAGTATGGGTCTGGTGTCATTCCTCATGTTAGGGACTTGTTTGTCAATAAGGGCGGGTTTCCAAATGGCTGGTAGGCAGGAGGTGTCATCTCATTTATTCATGCTGTGTGGGCGTTTTTCTATCTCAATGGCTTCTCTGATTATTCTGTTGTTAAAGTGTTCAGTTTTGGTGATAGTTCTGGTCTTTTTAAAGTCAGTTTCATGTCCTGTGGCTTTAAGGTGTTGGACCAGGGAAGAAATTGGTTCCTCTTTTCTGACTGAGTTCTTGTGTTCTTCAATGCGTGCACTTATTCTTCTGTTAGTTTGTCTGATGTATGTGGTGGGGCAGGTGGGGCATGGGATTTCATATACTCCTTGATTTTCTAACTCAATTTGTCTTTGTGGTTTCTTAGGATGGTGGATATTTTTCGGTTTGTGCAGAATGCTGTCTTGATGTTGTGTTTGTGGAGGATCTTGCTGATTCTGTCTGTGGTGCCTTTTATGTATGGGAGGAGGGCTTTGCCGTTTTCTTGATCTCTGTCTTGGATTTTAGTAGGGGTTTCTTTTTGGATTAGGTTGGTAATCTTATTTCTTTGGAATCCATTGGATGTTAGTACGTTAGTGAGAGTGTGTAGTTCGGTTTTTAGGTGTTGTTCGTCAGCTAAGCGTTTTGTTCTGGAGATGTACTAACGTACTAATGTTAGTAGTTCTGGAGATGTACTAACATACTAATATCCAATGGATTCCAAAGAAATAAGATTACCAACCTGTATATGTGCAAATTTTATTCATAGATTATTCTATAAAGTGAGATAGAAAGTAATCCTTATATAATAAAAATATAGGAGAAGGAATGACAGAAGCTGGGAGCAGAGTTCAAAAAGGAATCAGTCTAGAATCCCTACATAGCCAGACATGGATTAAGTTCAATTCTTTGAATTCCATGAGCCCTTATCTAACTGTAAGCAAGTACCAACTGCTAGATGAGAAAATTCTTGCACAGAGGCTGTTTAGCAATAAATCAGTTTGAAGGAAAAGTGATTTTCATAAAGAGAGGTGAGAAGGTTAAAAAACAAAAGGTACTCTATGAAGAAGTGGGCTTTTGTGATGGAAGCAAAGATAGTTTGCAAGGATAAGGTGATCTAGTGAATAGTATTAATGTAAAGTATCATTTCTTTTTCTTACATATTTAATTTCTTCTGTTTTCTATTTTTTATTTCTTTTCCACACTTTGCTTATTTGCTTACCTTGAAAAGAATAGCATGTTGAGTACATAATGAAAAATAATGGAGTACCTAATGCAACCTCTCATTTATTTATTTATTTATTTATTTATTTATTTATTTATTTATTTATTTATTTATTTATTTATTTATTTATTTATTTGATTTATATGCCGCCCTTCTCCGGAGACTCAGGGCGGCTTACAATGCATTAAGCAATAGCCTTCATACTTTTGTATATACCTGCTTAGGAGGGCTTTCGCGCCCTGCCCCCCCAAAGCGGTGTTCTTTTTCATACAAAGTCAGCTTATTGTCCCCACAACCCGGGTCCTCATTTTACCTACCTCGAAAAGATGGAAGGCTGAGTCAACCTTGAGCCCGGTGAGATTTGGACTTGCAGTAATTGCAGGCAGCTGGTGCTATTTAACAGCACTTTAGTCTGCTGCGCCACCAAGGCTCTTGTGCTCATAAGACTCTAAGATGTATGATTTTAACTATAGCACTTCTATCTATTTATAATAGAGCTAGCATAAATACTGTAAGTCAGTTCAGCAGAACCTGACCAATTAATTTGCAAATATTCAGCAATATGGTCTGCTTCTATATTTCTAGTTAAATCTAAATTGAAACTCAGTTATATTGGTATATATTAAATATAACTACTGAATTGTTTCTTTTTATGTGGACATGTACATTTCTAATGTAAACGCACAGCTAGAAGGACCTCAAATATTTGACCACTTAGAGAGCTAATGATCCATATAAAGTTATTTTGCACAATTAAAGAACCAGTCAGTCAGCTGAAATTAAAATAAAATTTAGAATGTTTAGGGTTACATTTTGCTATTTTGGAGACAGGATTGTTCATATTGGATTTGTTGGTATTACACAAGGACTTCTTGCAAACAAGATCTTTTAACTGGCAAGCATTTATGGTAACCACTCATTCCACAGAGAAAGTAATTGTTGAGGAACAATACAATGAAAGCATACAATTGGGGAATGTCAATAAAGAAGACTTCAATATTCAAGGGCAAATTGCATTTAAAATAGTGTTCAAGGCAAAGCAAAAAGTAATGAAAATACAAAAAGTAATTCACAAAGCTGACAGTCAATGGGAAGTGGCAGTAAAGGAAAATTAGTAAGTATTGGAAAAAAAGAATTCAGGTGAAAAGCATTTAGGGAATAGTTTATTACAAACCCTGGGTATTTAGAGAAGAGCAGAAGTCTAATATCAGCTCTCTATAAACTCTAGTTTGAGTTCAAAAATGAGAGACAGAGAAAGAGAGAGAGAGAGAGAGAGAGAGAGAGAGAGAGAGGGAGGGAGGGAGAGGGAGAGAGAGAGAGAGATGGGTAAATGAATGTAGATTGTAGATTGAACATATAATGAATAATCTCTGGCAAAGGGATTTTGAAATCTGAAGCAGGAAAAGTGGGGAAAAAGAAAAGGGGGACAGAAAATCCAGCCCAGATATAATAAGTAAAAGATAGAAGGAATGTGCTTGTATGTAAAGACATAGAATAGATCAGAAGCATGAGTTGGGGAAGAAGATGGTTAAAAGAAAAGGGACGTTGTCTTACCTGAACGTCCATTTTGTCCTAGCTGCTCCGACACTCCACTCAATGGGTTCTTCTTCACCATCATTAGACCGACTGGGTGCCACTCAAAATTTCCTCCACAGCTTGGTCCCGCCCACTCTAACTGCTCATGTCCAGTCTTTTCACGAAGTCCATCCAGAACTCTCAGCCGATCGAAAAGTGTAGAAACTCCAGACAGGACCAGGATCAACAGACTCAACTGTAACCTGCCTCCAATATAACCATGGCACGTTCGCTGTAGAGGAATGAAGACAAAAAACACAACCCCCCCTCCCTTTACCAGGCGATGGACAGGCCCTAGGAGGGTCGGAGCAGTGAGGACAAAATGGACGTTCAGGTAAGACAACGTCCCTTTTTCCTCCTCGCTGCTCTGACACTCCACTCAATGGGACATACCCAAGCCTTCTTAATTTGGGAGGGAAGTGCCTCCATCGCCTTGTCCACGGTAGGGAATTACAGCCTGCAACACCCTCCTGCCAAAAGCTGCATCTGCCGAAGCAAAAGCGTCTAATCTATAGTGTTTTATGAAGGAGGATATGGATGACCATGTGGCCGCCTTACAAATCTCCTCAATAGATGCCTGAGTGGCCCAGGCAACTGAAGTAGCAGCACTTTGGGTAGAATGTGGGACTATACCGCTCGGGGCCTGTGACCCTTTCAGCGAATACGCGGAAGAAATGCAGAATTTTATCCACCTGCCAATCATTGTTGAAGAATGTCCCATAGAGGAGGGCAGAAACGAGACCAATAAGGCCTCCGACTTCCGGAAGTCCGCAGTTCGTGCGATGTAGTATTTTAGTGCTCGACGTACATCTAAAGTATGCCACTTCTTTTCCATCGGATGTTTCGGATCTGGGCTGAAATTTGGCAATACAATGTCTTGAGCACGATGAAATGTTGAATTAATTTTTGGAATGAATATTGGACCCAATCTCACAACAACTCTATCTGGGAAAAAAACGCACAAGTCCTGACAAATTGACAATGCGGCCAACTCTGATACCCGCCGAGCCGATGTCACTGCCAACAAAAACGTCAGCTTCACTGTGAGATGACGTATGGATGATTCCTTGATTGGTTCATAGGGCGCAGATGTTAACGATTGTAAAACCAAATTAAGATCCCAAGTCGGGAATCTGTGCACCACTGGTGGTCTTAAATTTCCAGATCCATGTAAAAAGGATTTAATCCTCACATCTTGAGAGAGAGGAAGACCTCTATCCGCAGATAGAACTGTGGCTAGAACAGCCACCTGGCGCCTCAGCGTCGACGGAGATAAACCCTTATCAAAACCTAGCTGTAAGAATCTGAGAATGTCCTGTACGGTCGCAGATGTGGGATCTGTATGATGATTTAAGCAAATTTCCTCCAAGACGCGTTGTAGATGTGTATTGTTGCTGGCCGTCTGGCAGCTTGGATAGTGGCTATAACATCTCTCGGTAGATGGTCCTTCATGAGACGTATCCGTTCAAGCGCCAGACGGTCAACTGAAGCCATTCCGGATTTGGATGAAACACTGCCCCTTGGCTCAGGGAGGTACTGGTCAGATGCAACTTCCATGGTGTCTCTATCGATCGATCCCTCAGGTCTGCAAACCAGTCTCGACGCGGCCAATATGGAGCTATCAATATGAGATCTGCCTTTTCTTCTATCATTTTTCTGATGACGTGAGGAAGAATGGGAATGGGAGGAAAGGCGTATAAGAGTCCCCGAGGCCAAGGGGCCCTCAGCGCATCTTGAGCTTCTGCTCCCGGAGTCGGGAACCGAGAAAAGAATCTTGGGAGTTGCGTGTTCTGTGCTGTGGCAAATAAATCCACTATTGGGATTCCGAACCTGTTGACAATCTGGTTGAAGAGACCTGAGTGTAACTCCATTCTGCCTGATCGATTGTTCCTCTGCTCAGCCAATCTGCTTGCTGATTCAGCGAGCCTGAAATGTGTTCTGCTCTTATTGATATCACGTTCCTCTCTGCCCACGCCATCAATCTTTCCATCTCTAGCATGAGAGATTTGGACCTTGTTCCGCCCTGTCTGTTTAGATGGGCCTTGGTGGCCATATTGTCCATGAGAATTAAGACATGTTTCTGCGTTACCTGCCGATGGAAATGGCGGAGTGCCAATCGTACCGCCCTCAGTTCCAGCCAGTTTATGTTCTGTCGTTTCTCGATCAGAGACCAAGTTCCTTGGGCTAATTGAGAGTCCAGATGCCCCCCCCCCATCCTACCAGACTTGCATCTGTGGTCAGAGTGACCCTGGCAGGTTCGAGAAACAGGGTCCCCTTGGATAGAGCTGGGGAAAGCCACCACTTTAGCGAAAGTCTCACTGGCGGAGGAACTCTGATCTTTGTTAATGAGTCTGCCACCCCTTGCTTCTGAAATGCCAACAGAAGCCACTGCAGCTGACAAGAATGTCGACGGGCCCACGGAACAATGTTGATGCAAGAAATCAGTTTGCCCAAAAGTTGGGACAAGACTAATAGGGAAACAGTCCTGTGAGACAGAATTTGAGAGAATAAGTTCCTGATGCTGGACTGGCGTTCGGGTGAAAGATACACCATGCCTTGGCCCGAATCTATAATTGCTCCCAGATGCAATATCCTCGTTGTGGGCACTAGATGACTCTTGTCCCAATTTATCGTAAGTCCGTGGTCTTGTAGGGATTTGATCATCCATTTTCTGTCCAATTGTGCTTGATCTATTGTTGCAGATAATATTAGAATGTCGTCCAAATAGCAGACAATTCTGACCGACTTCTCCCGGAGAGTTGCTGCCACAGCTGCCATCAGCTTCGTGAACATTCGAGGGGCCGACGAAAGGCATAGTCCTGTACTAAAATGTTGGTTCCCGTAAGCGAATCTGAGAAATTGTCTGTGAGCTGGATATATCGAGACATGAAGATATGCCTCCTTTAGATCGATGGATTGCATGAAATCGTTCGAATGAACACAACCTAGGAGCGTCCTCAAGGAATGCATTTTGAAGTGGCAGTACCTCACATGAAGATTCAGCTGTTTCAGATTGAGGATACCTCGCCATCCACCCGAGCTTTTGGACACAAGAAATAAGATCGAATAAAAACCCATGCCCACCTGATGCCGGGGAACAGGTTCGATGGCTTCTATCTCCAGTACATGCTGGATTTCCAAGTCCATGAGATGTTGCTTGGACGGTAGAGATGGGATTGGACACCGAAGATAACAAGAAGGGGGAGACGACAGGAACTCCAACTGAAGGCCGTCTGTCACAGTCCGAACAATCCAATTGTCTGTTGTTGACATTTCCCATTGGTAATAAAACAGTTGAATTTTGCCGCCAATGGGAAGAGACATCAAGGAGTCATTTTCCATGACGGAAGGAACGATAACTCGTTCATCTGAAGGGGCGTTTGATCCCAGTCTGGTGTCTTCCCCTATCACGAAAGGAAGACCTGTCCGTAGAATTGTTGTATAGTTGGGAAGCGGGGCGTGGCAAATAGGATCCACCGGGCCCCTGCTCCGTGCGAAATGGCTGACGAGGAAAAGGAGAGAAATGGCGATCCGGGCACCTGTAAATTGAAGGTAAGACTTTCTTTTTATTTCTTCCTTCCACTAGAATGGAATCCAATGATCTACCGAAGAGTGATCGCCCTTGATATGGTGCTGTTGTCAGGTGCCATTTTGATTTCATGTCTGCGCACCATTGGCGCAACCACAAGAGACGACGAGAAGTTACTGCCGATGCAAATGCTTTAGATGCAAATTTTGCGGCATCTAGAGAAGCGTCCGCAGAATATTCCGCAGCTGCAATTAATTTGGCCATATCCTGTTGAAGACGGCTATCTTGAGGCGGGACTCTGTCCTTCAGTTGTCTGAGCCACACGAGTGAAGCTCGATTAAAGAATGATGCAGAAGTAGCTGCCCTGATTGCCCAGGCTGCAGCTTGGTGGGTTTTCTTAAAAGTTAGTTCCGCTCGCTTATCTTCCTGTTTCAAACCATCTCCCTCATCTCCAACCAATACTGATGGCGAGGTGAGATTGGCTACAGGCTCATCTACAGATGGTACTTGGAGGAGAGCATCTAATTCAGGAGATGCACAATAAAGCTTCTTGTCAAAGTTATTGGGAGCTGACAGAGCTCCTGGGCGTTCCCAAGGCTTTTAAACTACTTGGGCAAATAGATCAGGACATGGAACAAAATCACAATCAGTAGAAGGAACTGGAAAAAGGTTACTAATCTTCTTAGTTGGATTACTGGAGGCGGTAGCCTGACCAGGACCATGTTCCATTTTCGTAGCGACCTTTGCTTTGCGTAGGAGTGACTTAAACAAAGCTGGTTTAAAGAGGCCTTGAAAGGCAAGTTTATCTGCTACCTCCCCATCATCATCGGACAATTCAAAATCTTCTAGGTAATCCTCCCCTGGGTCTGTCAGATCTGCAGGACTGTAACCTTGAACCGAATGCTGATGGTCACCTCTAGATGCTTGGCCTTGTCCCGCGGGTACAGCCACAGGTTCTATAGGCATTACAGGGAAGCCAGACTGTTGCAATCCCGCCTGGAAAATTCGAGTGAAGGTCTGGGCCAGAAAGGCCTGGAAGTCTATGGCCTGGCCAGGCAAAGGATTCTCCTCAACTCTAAGCCCTGCCGCAGTCGGCGTAAAAGAGGCCTCTGAGACCCTCTGGGGCAATCTTGTAATAAATGGAACAGATTGGACAGGATCCTGTGCTATAAAGCAAGCAGGATTTTGTGGTATTGCCTGATCCATGACCTCTGGTTTTCAGGATTCTGCAGATAAGAGCGGTGCTCTGCTGAACTGGGACTGATTGAGAATGAACCACTAAATCATCTTCCCCACTTATAATGACTGCTTGCGCCGAGCGCTTAGCTTTGTCAAATTGCCTTTCCAATGTATTATGCCTGTGCTGATCCTGTTTAGTCATCCTCAAAGTCCCATCTGACTGGTTAGATTCAGAAAGGGAAGCATGCACAGAGGCCTTGGTCTTGACCTTTTCGGACCTCAGTGGTTTAGGTGAGGGAGCCCTGGGAGGAGATGGGCTTTGTTCTAAATCCAAGGAAATTGCCTCATCTGTCATATTCTCTAACCCAAACCTCCTTAGTATAGTATAAAGAAAAGTAAAGGTTGATGCTTTCCTGTAGTATGAAGGACCCAAGCCAATCACTGGTGCAGTCCTTCAAATTCTTACCACCAGCCTCAATCCTAAGAAAGAGTATGTGGTGGGATAAGGGCGCCAGAAACCGTCTCGATGGAATGATGGTTAGGCGCAAAAATGGCTGTTGAAAATGGCGGCGCTACCGAATCTCCTCAGAAAAAGCACCCACTGAGCCATCCCAAATGCCGCTGGCTTTTTTTCGCTTCGAAAACACCGCCACAGTAATCAGCTTCACAGAAAAAACCCCTGCTGTTAATTGTTTGCTGGCAAGGCAGGGACTTCAAAGCCGCTTGTTAACAGGAAGGGAGACAGAGAGGCTACGAGAGCAAGGGCGGTTCTGCCAGCGCGCCAGTTAACCAGCTCTTCGCTCGTGGCAAATAACTGCTGAGGAGAAAGTCCTGACTTCCCTCAAGCGCTGACAAGCCTGTGAAATTAAAGCAGCGGCAGGTGCCCCAGCCGGGAAATGCCTGATCGCGCAGTACACTGAAATCACCAAGAAATCGTAACTCTCTGCAAACTAAGTCTCCAGTCCAAATTTCACAAAGTTAAGTTTAGAAATAGTCGCTAAAGCCTACAGAGAAAGGGCACTCCAGTCTGATCACCAGCGACTGAGTGAAAAGACTGGACATGCGCAGTTAGAGTGGGTGGGACCAAGGTGTGGAGGAAATTTTGAGTGGCACCCAGTCGGTCTAATGACAGTGAAGAAGAACCCATTGAGTGGAGTGTCGGAGCAGCGAGGAGGAAAAAGAATTTGTGCACCTTTCCATTGCACAATTTTTGATTCCTAAGAATGGAGTGCAATTTTACAGAAGAAAAGAAAAGAAGTTAGAAAGAATCATTAGTATTTTTGGGCTGCAGTAATTTAATATTTTCCTTGGCCATAGATCTCTTGAACCTAAAGACTCAAGCTAATTCATGAGGTGGGCATGGATTTGGGCATACTGTTTCTTTGTCTGAATCCAAAGATTAGACAAAGCTCTTCCAGTTGGCTCTTTCAGGAATGAAACCCCTCTTAGCAGACATTGGTCCAGGGACTAGCTTGAATTTAAGGAAGCAGTATTATAAATGGGGTATGTTCAGCTCCTGGAATGTCCAGGAATCTTCTTGGATCTTTCAGACCAGTTCAGTGGAGGATGCAACAATTATCTATTATCTGCTCTAGTCTAGTCCAAGAAGGAGACCTGGTCACAGCTAAATCAAAATAATCCCTGTCAAGGATAAATCCTGGTTAGAAAATTGAAAGTAATAGGAAACAAAGGGCTAATGTTAGAGTTCCTTCAGTCAAAAATAAAGGTTATTTTTTAGCTCTCCATTAATTGTTAGGAAGCAAATCTTGCTTGTTAGAGATATACACACTTGTGATTCATGCATGATGTAAATATGAAACCATCAGGAAATGTGACTCAATAGTGAAAATCTAGTCATTCCCTAGAAATTTTCATCAACAAATTTTAGGGATTTTATGAAATATATCATGAAGAAAATTTAATTTCAAACACTACAGGTTTCTTTAGAAGCAATTTAGGGATGAGGCAAACACCAGATTTCCTTGTGATTTAATCGTAAAGATGTGACAGAAAGCAAGATATAGTATCATAATGCAAAGTAACAAATAGAGAAGCTTAAAAAGGACAGTTAAAAATTGAAAATTTGAACATTAGAGAAGATATATAGTTGGTAATCAGAAATATAAAAAAGAGGAACAGATGATATGCCATCTGGAAAAGCAGGGTAATAAACTTAAGATTTTGATATGGCCAAGAAAGACAACATGTTGTATAGAGAAAAATATTAAATTAGACTATCTCAGTGTAAAAATATTATATGTAGAAGTTCTTAAGTCAAAGTTGTGATGACAACTGAAGAGAAGGTGGCTGAATTCTATGAGGGAATGAAAATATAGCTCAGTGGATAAATATAAAAAAGATGGAACAGGTAAGACTTTAAGTTTGCAAACTTTTGTTCAGGCTTCAAATTTCACTATCTGAAATCAGAGGATTCAAGTTGGATCCAAGCATAGATGTAAAACATAAACATAAAATTTTGCTTAGTTTTATGTTTGAATAGTTGAGAAGCATGGTAAAACTAAAGGAGAAAGAGGAGGATGGAGGCAAAAAAAAAAACCACTGGAAGTGTTTTAAAAAGGTAATGAATACTTTTAAAAGGGATGTTTAATAAAAAAAAAGATTGCTGTTTAGGAGGAAATCCAGCATACATGCTATTAGGATTACAAATTAGGCCTCTCAATCTCCCAGGTGTTTTTGAAGAGAAAGGAATGAAAAAGGAAAACAGCCACAAGTTTGTCTTCCAAGACTGGAATATGGACTATGCTCAAGAATTATACTATATTGGATTGGGGTTTTTTTCATAGATAATTCAAGTGATTCATTTTAGGATGTGTCATTTGGCAAATCAAATGTAACTATTTCTGATGGACCAAATAAACAATTTATAGATTCTGTTTCTGATTCCAACTAGGTTATCTGGCCTAGATACAATCTACTCTTATATGAACTCTTCTGGAAAAAAAAAAGATGAATTTTTTGGGTGGTTGAAAGAAAACATAATTGATTTTGGGGGACATATGAGCATATTTCTAATACTCGGCAGCAATTTTGATTGAGTGTCCCTGAACAACTTATTAAGATTTTAGGAAAGACTACAAATAAATGATTTCTCTATATCTTGTATCCATATCAATACTTAGAACTGTTCATTTGCCATTTCATATCTGCTATTTAGGTCACTCATTTAATCAGTGGAAATAGTGTAAATAAATCCATGGATAAGAGCAAACAATAAAGGTAATCTGATCAGAGACTTTCCACAACCCTAAAGAAGCAAGAGATTATTATGATATAATACAGTATTTTCTGTTTAACTGAGATTATTAATTTAAGAAAATTTTGAACCCAGGCTAATTTGTCTTATCCTGCTATTTTTTAAAGAAACTTTTGTTAAAGTTGTCCAACAATAACAATAGTATTTAACAATTGTAATGCTCAAACATCTGCTTACTTAAAAAGCAATTTCATATACATTGATTGGGGCAGGAAGCTTTACTTACTTGTGACAAGCCTAGCAATCCCATGGCTCTAGTGCTATATATACTTACATCTGTGTAGACACTGGAAAGGTTAATAGGGAAAAAGGAGAGTAATCAGCTAAATTCTGATTTAACTTTATGCTTTGCTGATAACATATGGAACAGGATTTCATTTAGATTCTCATAGGCAAGGGAAGGGGAGATGCTGTGAGCTGCCCAGAGTAGATAGGAGTCATATAGTATCAAACTTAATAAAATAAGTAAATACAATGCAAAATAGTAAAAAATGTTTTAACAATTTCTAGGGCGATATGTTAAAATCAGAGAGAGGATTCTAGAAAAAAGAAATTGAGTAATCAAGGATCTGGATGACTGCTAATGTGCTTATTTATTTATTTAGCATATGGCATATCATACATGGACTAACAATATATATTGGTACTAGCTAATGTGGTATTATGGTGAACTCCATGAATACTGAAGATGGATTGTATTGAAGGATATATGGGATGCTAGGTACCAATATATATATAGAGAGAGAAGTCACCAATACAGGAGGGCATAATCCAGGAGAAGAAAAATGCTAAAATTAGAAGTGTCGTAGAACACTTTTCTAGAATACTCTAAGACAGAAAATAGATGGAAAAATAGATGAAGAAATGTTTATATGTCTGAGGATCGTAGCTGAAGCAGTGCCTATTTATTTGCATTTGAAAAAATTAAACAAATATTATATTACAGCATTCATGATAATCCATGCTAATGGAGCTAAAACATAAAGATGTCAACATGTCACAGGCAAAAAAGTTCATTCTTACTATGGTATTTCATATATACTAGATTATCATCAAAATCAAGAAACTAGTATGCAAAATGTTAGAAAAAAGTCAAAATAAGACAATATATGTTCTAAAATATGTATGTATGATATTTTAAATGAATAGAATAGTTTTCTGCTCTTTGTATCAAAATTATCATTATGTGTGTCTATGTATATCTATGTCTATGTCTGTCTATCTATCTATCTATCTATCTATCTATCTATCTATCTATCTATCATTTAGATAGATGATAATATAAGATAGATAATAGATATGAAATAAGAATTTATTAATAATTGTATACTGTTTCAAAATCATACATATTCCTTAAAATAGCCAAACGAGTGGTTATATTGAACTCTCAGTTCTCAAGCCCACAGAGGAACTTCAAAGCATTTATATAAGAATATCCACACTTCTCCAGATATTATAATACAGTTCACACTTAAAAAAAAATGTGCTAATTTTACTTGCAGGAAAATGATATGAAAAAAAGTTAAGTATTTTGTACACCAAAATGAACCACAAAAAAAAGAAAAGAATTGAAAAATAGATATGAATTTTGGTAAAGATTAGTTCAGTGGTGAAATTCATTTTTTTTTTACTAGCGGTTCTGTGGGCGTGGCTTGATGGGCATGGTATGGCTTGGTGGGCATGGCTTGGTGGGCGTGGCAGGGGAAAGATACTGCAAAATCCCAATTCCCTTCCCACTGGGTGAAGGATGTTGCAAAATGTCCATTCCCACTCCACTCTGTGACCAGCCAGAGGTGGTATTTGCTGGTTCTCCGAACTACTCAAAATTTCTGCTACGGGTTCTCCAGAACCTGTCAGAACCTGCTGGATATCATGCCTGGATTAGTTTAAAAATTAAGCACATGTTAAACAGGAAGCCAGTGTAGATTTGGAAAAATAGAAATCTACCGGTAAGTGAAATTAACTTTTTCATGTTTTATTTATATTTTAATAAAATATAATATTTAGATTGTTGAAACTTATGTAGCTGTCACTCTATTTTTTCCATCAAGAACATCAAAGAAGGTAGTGAGTGTAATTTTTAAAATGGTAAACCAATTTTTGACATACTTATTTGCTTAAGGTGTTTATTATTAAGAATCATATTATTTAGCACTATAATAAATACATTGTCTTTTTCTTTTATTTAGATTAAAAACTGAACTTAATATCTTCTTGAGATATACAGAGGATCCCTTTATCTTGAAGTAAGACATAATATTTTATTCTTAAAACCTATTGTCTCCTTTTCCCCATTATTCAGATGTTATCATTTTTTAAAGGGTTAATATAATGTTAATAAATTCAATTTCTTACTTTTAGCTTCTTAACTGAGACAAGAAGGGAAAAAACATAGTAGCTACTAGGGAAAATAAAATATAAAACTGGGTTACTAGAATAACATTGAACAAAATATATGTATAAAGAAAGATCAAACAGGAAAAATAGGAAATGGGAAGGAGAAAAGGGGAGATACAGAATCCCAAAATCTAGGTGATGACAAATAATTGTTCTAAAATGCAGGGGGAAATGCCATATACACTATAATTAAAAATGTGTAAGGTATATTTCAGCTATGAGAAGCAGACTATTCCCTTTGCAGGTAGTCATGACTTACCAACCATTTGTTCAGCAACCATTTGAAGTTACAACATTGCTGAAAATCTTTCAGCAAATTTATGACTCTTTATGACCTTCATATCACATGATCATCATTACAGTCAGTATGCATTATTCTGTGCATGATTTATAGTTTTTTCTTCCAACCCCTCCATTGCAGAGTAGAGATTGGAGACGAAAGGACTGCAAGAGAGTTAGCTCTTTGCTGTTCTATACATCAAAAGCAACGCAATTGCACCAGGAGACAGAAATAGACAAAAGAAAAATTGAGTAGAAAGTTGGATCTTACAGCCATATGATTCTATGATTCATTCTTCCTAAAAGCCAGTTTAATAAAGGCTGATTATTTTTTCAGTTTTATTAAAGAGACATGTTGGTTCCTAGGTAACTGTAGGATATAGATAGTTTGTACTAAAAGCTACAATTATATCTTTAAATTAGATATGGGCAAATTTATCAATATTTTGATTTTACTAGTATTCTCATTTTATGATGCCGAGTTTTGGGCCCGTTTTTGCATCAGTTCCTAAATATTGCATTTGAAAGCATATTGTACCATCAAGTCCATAATTATTTGTCCTTAATCTGGTCTTTTATGTCTTCCTACTCTGCACTCATCGCCACTGTAACTGATTTCATCCACTTTGCTGATAATCATCCTCTTCTTTTCTTTCTATCTATCCATCTTTCTAGAATTAGAGCCTTTTCCAGAGAGTGAGGTCTTCACTTAATTGTAGGATTTTTTGAACTTGCTCATTAGTACCACAAGTGGGTGATTTGTTTGATGATCCATTAGTTTATTTTCTTGGCTGTTCATGGAATCCTCAGGAGTATTCTCCAATACCAAATTTCAAAAGTGTCAATGTTCTTCCTATGCAATAGACTACAGTGAAGTAGCAATTTTTCAGGAAAGAAATAGCACATTCTGGGGGTGGGGGTGGAGACAAAACAAGAGGCAGCATAGCCTGGAGCTAGATAGGAGCAGACAAAGAAATTTAGGATAGCCCTTGCCTAGAATCTCCCAGGGTTTATTCTTTGGGTGAGATTAGTAATTTTTTTTTTTTTGCAAGATTTTGTCTTTTGGATGTAAGTAATTAAAGAACTGAATGTTGGGTTTTTGTATGGCATTCTTGGGCTGAGTTTGACATCCTAGCCTGCTTTTTTAAAGTCCAACTTTTGATTCCATAGGAAACAACATTGCTTGCACTATTCTCCCCCACCCTCTCTCTCCATATAGGAACATACACAGATTCTTTCACATATTTCCCTAATTTTTATATAGTTGGACATTCTTCGTTTAATCTACACATTTTTACAAGTTAATTAGCCATATATATGTGTGAGTGTGTGTGCGTGTGTTTGATTTTTTTTCACAGTTTTCTTTATCATTCAGTAGTTATATAATTAGGCTCACAATACTGTGTCAGAGAAGCAGTTATAGATCCTGATGTTACATGTTTAAACAGAATAAGGATATGTTCAAATCCTTCTCACTATGTCTATAGAGAATAAATACTGGTAGAATTTATGACTAGTTTGAACTAGATTTTCATTAACAGATATCGTATTGTCACTTTTCACCTTGCAATGTGAGCCTTTGAAGCAAGAAAAGGGAGGTTTCTCATGCATAAAACAGCAGCCACAAAGTGGGTCATGAAAATATGTAAAGCTATAAAAAGTTGCACTCTTCTCATTTTTAAAATACAAAAATTGAAGTTTTCTCTGAATCAGAGAGTAGTAGGCTTGATAAGGAAGCTTCAAGAAGTAATGTTGGCTATATATTAAATTTGATTAATTGATTTATTTAAATATGGTTGGTCTCCTCTTTATTTATATATTCATAGGCATATTTGCTAGCGTATGAAAAGCATTTTCAATGATTTATATCCTTCAAATTGTCACTATTTTTCATGCCCACTTTAAATCTAAGTGTCTTAAATACTGCATCAAGAGCCGAGGTGGCGCAGTGGTTAGAGTGCAGCACTGCAGACTACTTCAGCTGACTGCTAGCTGCAGTTCAGCAGTTCAAATCTCACCGGCTCAGGGTCATATCAGCCTTCCATCCTTCCAAAGTCAGTAAAATGAGGACCCAGATTGTTGGGGGCAATATGCTGACTCTGTAAACTGCTTTGAGAACGCTATAAAGCACTGTGAAGCGATATATAAGTCTAAGTGCTATTGCTATCTAAAGAAGCTGAAGCAACAATGGACCAGCTAGTTAGCTGCTGCAAGAAGATCACACAGACTGACTGTAAATAATGGCATGACAAAGGAACAACAATAGTGCATTGGAAGATCTTCAAGAAATACCTTGCCTGCAAGCAAGAATGGTGGGACTACAAAATAGACAAAGTAGTAGAAAATGAAGAAGTAAAAATGCTCCATGACTTCAGAATTCAAACAGATAAGCACCTGCCTATAACAGCCCAGATCTAACAATTGTCAGCAAGAAAGACAAAAAGCCTGTATAGGTGATGTGACAGCATCTGGGAAGAATATAATAGAATAGAAAGAACTGAAGAAATTCACAAAAGACAAAGACCCATAAATAGAAGTAGAATGACTATGGCAAAAGAAACAATAGATAGCACCAATAGTAATAGGTCCCTTGGGTGCAATCTCCAAAAAATCAGAGCACCAGTTGAAAACATTCAGCATTGACAAAAATCACCATCAGTCAATTGCAAAAGGCAACTTTCCTTGGAACAGTTTACATCCTGTGACAATACTTTAACATAATCAAATATTACCTATCCCAGTCCTCAGAAAGACTTTATGATAAATCCGATCTAAACATGTGACTTACTGTGTGATGAACCATAATAATAATAATTCATCTGCTCTCACAGCACCTTTTTCATCCCTCTCACATTGAAGTAAACTTACATTACATATATTTTAAATGCATTTTCCACTTTTGTACTTCTTTAAATTTTGAAACTAATTTAGAATATATGGGGGGAAATTAATTTCAGGTACATCTCTCTATCCTGATTCATATTCAGTCCTAGAAAGAATAAACTGAATGAATGATCCAAATATATATCACCACAAAGCTATTTCCATGAACTGCAACTCCTGCTTATTTTCTGATTTCAGATCAGAAATAAGAGAAATAAAACCTCTATGAAAGGGATTCTTGACTAAATATTAAGAGGCATATCGTAAAGATAAGAGATACTAGGAAAACCAATTTACTGTTTCAGAAATTATGATTTTTCTTAGGGAGGGAGGAAAGCACAGACTTCCAGTGAATTAAAAATAGTTTTGGTTTTCTGCTCTATGGGCAGTAAGGTCACAGCAAGCACTGTAGCCAGAATTGGATTATTGATGTGGAGGCAATGGAATGCAAAGGCAGAAAGGCAATCTTGCTCTGTTTGTGAAGCAGCCACAGTGCTATAGTCTTAGATTCTACAGATGCCACCAAAATATGTTTTTATCTTTTTGAACTAGCAAAATCATAAATCTGAACCCCAAAATTGCTCATCCCTGATTTATAGCATGTCAACATCAGTCCAAAAATTGGGTAAAACCAATCATTCTCATAGGAATCTGGAAATGTCAATATCAAAATAGTACCTCATGTTTCGTTTTCCATTTCTCAAAATTAAAGTTCAAAATTTAACATTTGACTGAATGCATTCTCCTTTCTATAATATAGTTTGAAAAACATTTCTCATTTTCACTGCTTCTCATGCATTTGAGACAAAATCTTATATTTGGGGCAAACACTATTTTAATAATAACTAAAATTTGTGATACATGATATGAAGTAAAATGACCCTTCTTTTATAAACCATTATAACATTACAGAACAAGCAGATATTAATAATAATGTAATATTCTGGGTATTATCAATATTATAAAACAAAATTGCTGTGTTACCTATACTTGTAGAAATAATATATATTTAATCTGGAAGATATTAAAACAAGAGCTTTACTGCTTCCAAAAGTACATTTAATATTTTCTCAAGTTAAATGTGCCTCTGAACTTCAGGATACAACAACTCCTAATTCTAAATTACTTGTTATTGTTGAAATTAATAACACTAGTTGGCAATCATATTATCAGATTTGGGCTCAATAGATTTTCTCTTTTTTTACCTCAACAAAACATAAATATAACTGGCATTATTCATTTATTGCTGCTGGTACTGGAGAGATAAATGAAACCCTGCTGAAAATTAATGTATTAACTCTGAATACATATTCAGAAAATATTTTTTAAAGAAATTTTTCTATTTGGATAGACATTTTATCAGCCCTGGATGGAGACATATTAATAGATTTTCTGTTTGTATATTGCAGTAATAAGAAATTTAATTAAAAACCATGGCTAATAAAAGTGTAGAGAAGCTAGAAACAATAGCCATAAAATAGCAGTTAACTTTTAATCAGATGATGAATCAAAGAAGGAAATGAAAAGCCTTAAATAACTTTAAAATGAAATGACTTTGTACGGAATCCTAAATTTTTTGCAAAATGATACTTTGGGTATTTCTTGATAGTTTTACATAAATTGAGAAACAGATGTAGTTTGCATATACTTTAGCAGACACACTTTTGTATTAATTGCTATCTTGTCATCTGAATCTACATTGGGACATATTAATAAGTGATAACCATTCTGCTTAAAAAAACCATTCTGAGAACTGATGAACCATTTTTGCTTAAAAGTTCTGTGGGAATTTCATTTGTCTGCATATCATTGTAGATAAAATGAGAAAAGGTAAGGGTTGGCACATAAATAAGTTTCATTGTCCTAGATCCTCATGGCACCAGCTATCTTTTATTCAAATAAGAGAACCCTTTTCATATTCTTATACTGAATAGTTAGAGTTCTAAAAGTTTGGAAAGCAACTTTCTATAGAAACCCCTGCCCTGTGGAATGCTCTTCCCCCTTAGGTTTGGCAGGCCTCTATCCTCCTGCCCTTCCGAAAAGCAAAGATCTGAGTTTTCTCCCAAGTGCCGGAGTAGAATGAAGTGACTGCACATCAGAAGCTTGCCTTCACACCAGATTTTTGTTTTTAATTTCTATGAATTTAATATTTTTTAATATTTTTATGTTGTTTTAATTCTTGATTGGGAGCCATCCAGAATTTGGTACAAGGTGGGTGGATTATAAATGCAACAAACAAACAAACAAATAAATGACAGCTAGGTATTCAGGATAAGGATGAGAAAAAATAGCTCTTGCATTCCACTTTAAAGTTTAACTGCTCCTATAGATAGGAAAATATTAAACAGATCTGTATTAAACTTCCCATCCCTTAAATCTCATAAAAATATAAAGCAGACTTACTAGCTCAGGAAGATAAATCTATCTCAGCATCTACTTCTGTCCTACTATCAGAGCACCATACGGCATTCTTGCATGGTATGGGAGCAGCTCTGTAGCGGACAAAAAAGCTCTACAGAGAATCATTAAAACTGCCCAGAACATTATCAGACTCCAGCTACCAGCCCTGGACGACATCTTCGAATCTCGCTGTTTGAGAAAGTTGCATAACATTCTCAGAGACTTCCTATCCAGCTTACAATCTTTTTGGACTGTTGCCTTCTGGCAGAAGATACAGAACAATTAAAAGTCGGACTACACATTTTCTGAATAGTTTTTATCCTAGAGCTATAATTGCACTCAACAATGAACTAAAGGTGAGTGAGCTTTTGGACAGTATTACTTGTTCGGTTGTGTGGATGTTTGGGTGGTTTAGGGGTGGAGAATTGTGGTGGGTGGGAGTGTGTTTGGGGATTGTTATGTGTGTTGGACCTGGTCTTTGGGTGTTAAGTGAATTTCGTTGTATGGGTATGCTGTGTATACACGTACAATGACAATAAAGTTATTTATTTATTTATTTAGAGCTCTGGGTACATCTCATCAAAAAGCACAATACTGAATCCCAGAATAATGTGTACATCCTAGAGATAAAACAAGTGGATGTGAAAACTACGTACCCTAGAAAATGAAAGAGGGAAACCAAAGAGAAACTTTATCCCACCTTTCAAGGGTAGGGTGCCTTGAGATCAAAATGTCTCTGTCTTTTAAAAATGTATGACCTTTATTTTGAAGAAAAAAAAAAAAAGACCTGTAGGACTAAATCTTCAATTCCTGATCAAGAACATGCTATGAATTTGAATTAGGCTACACAAACCTTTCTGCTGAAAATTGTTTCTGCACTTTTACTTGGAAGTTACAGTAACAAATAGCAGCGAAGGGCAAAGCACGTTTTGGCAGAAAATTGGTATAGAAAATCCATACATAACTCATTTCAAATCATCTCTATTTTTTTCTTCAAAATAAATAATACAATGGCTCTATTTTGAACTTGCATGTTTGTCTTTCATACCGGTACTTATCTTCATTGATGCGCTGATACATAACAGTTTGTTTCCTAATTAATCTACCTGTATTGAGAAATACCTACAGTTCAGTTTCCTGATTCTGATTGTCCACATCAATACACTGTATTGATGTGGACAAAAGACATTTTGGCTTGATTGAGGCAAACTGAAGATTTCCATAGGGCTCTATATTTTTCAACATGTTAAAATAAGAAATAAGAATATTTAATTATTTAAATAATTTATTGGCTGCCCAAAGTTATGAATCTGGACAGGCCTTCATGGCCACAATTAGTTCTCTTTCAGACTTTCAATTCTAAAAAGTGCCACAAAATATTGCTATAGGTACAGTAGAATTATTTTCAGGTAATGTCACTGGATCTTTTATGTATTTGGGTATGTAGAAATACATTTCTTTATTTGCATATCTGCTGCAAAGATTCCTGAGAAGTAAACTGTTATATATATATATATATATATATATATATATATATATATATATATATATATATATATATATATATAACAGTTTACTTTATATATATGTCTATGTAAGTTTTCACGGGTATATATGTGTGTATAGTTAATATTTCGGGTTTCTTCCCGTGTAATTGTGGATATATCCCTAAAAGGGTAGAAGCGACGTTTCGACAGAATCTCATCTGCCATCATCATTACACGGGAAGAAACCTGAAATATTAACTATACACACACACACACACACACACATATATATGCATATTCTTTCTAGCCAGGTTTTACCTACGTAAACTAAGTTGTTCTACAGCCCTGGTTCTGTGAAATCTCATTCACAGGGCTGTAGAACAACTTAGTTTACGTAGGTAAAACCTGGCTAGAAAGAATATGCACATAAAAGCCTACGAAAAAGGAAAAAAGACATGTATGTATGTATGTATGTATGTATGTATGTATGTATATATATATTTGCTTTAATTTATATGCCGCCCTTCTCCGGAGACTCAGGGCGGCTTACAATGCATTAAGCAATAGCCTTAATACTTTTGTATATTTATACAAAGTCATCTTATTGCCCCCACAATCTGGGTCCTCATTTCACCTACCTTTGAAAGGATGGAAGGCTGAGTCAACCTTGAGCCTGGTGAGATTTGAACTTGCAGTAATTGCAAGCAGCAGATGTTAATAACAGTGCTTTAGTCCACTGTACTACAGGCTCAATATTGAAGTACCAATTGGCAAGAGATTTTAAAAAAAGTAATTAGCAGTTCATCATCACAAAATCTCTCAGATTCGGGAAAATTTGGACTCTGACTGGGTAGATTCGGGAGGGAGGATGGAGGCAAGTCTTGAGAATATTATCTGGGAAGAGTTTGATTCTGTGACTCCGGAAAACGTGGACAAGATACTGGGCAAGCTGAGTGCGGCCACATGTTTATTGGACCCGTGTCCCTCCTGGCTGGTGCTGGCCTCTCGGGAGGTTACACGAGGCTGGCTCCAGGGGATTATAAATGCTTCCTTGAGAGAGGGTGCCTTCCCCGCCACCTTGAAAGAGGCGGTGGTGAAGCCTCTCCTCAAGAAGCCTTCCCTGGACCCAGCAGTGTTGGCTAATTACCGTCCAGTCTCCAACCTTCGCTTCGTTGCAAAGGTTGTTGAGAGTGTGGTAGTGCGACAGCTTCCTCAGTACTTGGATGAATCGTTTTATCTTGATCCTTTCCAGTCGGGCTTCAGGCCTGGATACAGCACGGAAACGGCATTGGTCGCATTGGTAGATGATCTCTGGAGGGCCCGGGACAGGGGTTGCTCCTCTGTCCTGGTCCTATTAGACCTCTCAGCAGCTTTTGATACCATCGACCATGGTATCATGCTGCACCGGTTGGAAGGGTTAGGGGTGGGGGGCACCGTGTTGCGGTGGTTCTCCTCCTTTCTCTCTGATCGGTCGCAGTCTGTGTTGACAGGGGGGCAGAGGTCGACCCCGAGGCCCCTTGTATGTGGGGTGCCACAGGGGTCGGTTCTCTCACCCCTTCTGTTCAACATTTATGTGAAGCTGCTGGGTGAGATCATCCGTGGTTTTGGGGTGAAGTATCATCAGTATGCTGATGATACTCAGCTATACATCTCCACCCCGGACCACCCCAATGATGCCCTTAAAGTGATGTCCCAGTGCCTGGAGGCTGTACGGATCTGGATGGGGAGGAACAGACTCAGGCTCAACCCGTCCAAGACCGAGTGGCTGTGGTTTCCGACGTCCCGATATAGTCAGTTGGTGCCATCACTGACTATTGGGGATGAGTCATTGCCCCCCACGGAGAGGGTTCACAACTTAGGCGTCCTCTTGGACTCACGGCTGTCTTTAAAAGAACACTTGACGGCTGTGGCCGGGAGGTCTTTTTATCAGGTTCGCCTGATTCGCCAGTTGCGTCCCTTTCTGGATCGGGACTCGTTAAATACGGTCACTCATGCCCTCGTCACTTCACGCCTGGACTACTGTAATGCTCTCTACATGGGGCTCCCCTTGAGGAGCACCCGGAGGCTCCAGCTGGTCCAGAATGCGGCCGCGCAGGTAGTTATGGGAGCAGCATGGCGTTCCCATGTGGCTCCCCTCCTGCGTGAGCTGCACTGGCTCCCTGTGGTCTTCCGGGTGCGCTTCAAGGTCTTAGTTACCACCTTTAGAGCACTCCATGGCTTAGGACCGGGGTACTTACGAGACCGCCTTCTGCCACCAATAGCCTCTCACCGCCCAGTACGCTCCCATAGAGAGGGGCTTCTCAGGGTGCCGTCAGCCAAACAGTGTCGACTGGCGGCCCCCAGGGGGAGAGCCTTTTCTGTGGGGGCACCCACCATCTGGAACAAGCTCCCCCCAGAGATACAGAAGATTCCGGATCTGCGCACTTTCCGCCGTGCCCTCAAAATATTCCTGTTTCAGCAGGCCGGCCTGGCCTAACTTTCCCTTTATATTGCTTTCAATTTTATTTTAAACTGGGATGTCTTGAATTATCTAGGACCAGAGTGTTTAGTATATTTTAATTGGTTTTTGTTTAATTAACATTTGTATTATATGTATTTTTTATCGTTCGCTGTTCACCGCCCTGAGTCCCTCAGAAATAGGGCGTAATATAAATTTAATAAATAAATAAATAAATAAATAAATAAATAAATAAAATCATTTTAAGTCAATTGAAAGAAGTGCTTAAAAGTAATTTTAAAAAGGAGAAGGAGGTTTTCTGAGTGAGCCCTTGCTGGATTCTTCTCCAATTTTGGATTTGATTCAGTTGACTGAAGTTAAAGATCAACGTATAACTAGAGCTCAATCCAAGCTACTTAAACAAAAGCAACAACAACAACAACAGGAAAGACAAGACAAGAAGGCAGCTAAGAGTACCCCACAAGAGAGTGGAGCTATGGGAGGAGCAAGATCGAAGCTCTTGGATGAACTTCAAATATTTTGCTCTGCGCTCCAGAAACAGGCTGATGACCCTTAAGTGTCTATCTTGGAATGTTAATGGGTTGAATTCAGCACAGAAAAGGAAGAAACTATTTACATATTTGAAACAATTTAATAATGATATAATATGTTTACAAGAAACGCATATTACAACTCAAGATCAGAAATATTTGATAAATTCAAAATTAGGAGTACATTATATATCTTCAACTTCGCAGAAAAAGAATGGTGTGGTTATTTATGTAAATAAAAAATTAACAGCAAAAGTTATAGAAGTAGATCAAGATGGTAGGTTTGTAGCAATTGAATTGCTCACAGCAAATGGTCAAATTCTTTTGATTGGAATTTATGCTCCCAACCAACAACAGGATTATTTTTACAAGATGTTACATACTAAAATATTGCAATGGGGCTATAGATCTATTTTATTTATGGGAGATTGGAATGGAGTAATTGATTCTAAATTAGACAAAAAGAGCTTGGCAAAGTCTAGAATTAGACTACCGCAGACCTTTTTTGATATGAAAGAAGATATGGAACTAAAAGATGTTTGGAGAATACATAATCCAAATGAATTGGATTACACTTTCTTTTCCGATAGACATAGATCTTTTTCTAGGATTGATTTTATCCTGTTGTCAAATGATCTACTTGTTAAGACAAAAAGAACAAAGATTTTTCCAAGAACTTTGACTGACCATAGCCCTGTATGGATAGAAATTGAGATGGATAAGGTTGAGAGACGTTCTTGGAGATTAAATGAGAACTTGTTTAGATATGAAAAAAATACAATAGAACTTAAAAAGCATTTGAAAGAATTTTTTGAAATAAATTTGAATAAAGGTACCCCAATTGAAATTGTTTGGGACGCTAGTAAAGCTTATATGAGAGGGGTACTTATCTACATGAATTCTAAACATAGACTGTTCCGACAAAAGAAAAGATTTGAGTTGGAAATGGAAATAAAGAATAAAGAACAGTTACTTATTAAAAACCCAACAGATGAAAGAATACGAAGTGCTATAAAACTTTTGAAAGACCAATTTCAAATGCTTATGGCGGAACAAGTTGCAACAAGTTTACAATACGCGAAGCATAATACATTTTGCAATGCTAATAAACCGGGCAGATGGTTGGCTTACACACTGAGGAAAAAACAAAGTATACGGACTATTGATAGTATTGACATTGGAGGGAAAGAAATTTTTCAACAAAAATTAATTAAAGAAGCTTTTGTGGATTATTATACTAAATTATATGCCAAAGAAGAGGTGCAGAATGGACTTATAGAAAAATATTTAAAGGATAAGAGAGTTACAAAAATTACTGATCAACAAAAAGAAAGAATGAATTATCCTATAACAGAGGAGGAGATAATAGCAGCAATTAAGCAGCTAAAAACAGCCAAAGCTCCTGGCACGGATGGTTTGACTGCAGTGTATTACAAAACTTTACAAGCTGAAATGGTGGGACAACTTAGAGATTTATTTTGCAATATTCAACAAGGGGGTAAAATACCCCCATCTTGGACAACTGCTTATATATCTTTGATACCAAAGGAACAAGTTGGTCCTAAAAAACCAGAGAACTACAGACCAATATCTCTTTTGAACACAGATTATAAAATTTATGCGAAGGTATTAGCCAACAGGTTGATGCCAGTAATCCAAAAAGTGATTCATGAGGACCAAGCGGGATTTATTGAGGGCAGATACATGAAGGACAATGTAAGGCAAGTAATAGACTTATTGGAATATCTTGATAAGAATAAACAGATTTCTGCAGTGCTGGTTTTTTTGGATGCGGAGAAGGCCTTTGATAGAGTGGATTGGAACTTTCTACTAAAGACTTTAAAAAAGATGGGCTTTGGGGACCAATTTATACAGGCGATTTCAGCAATTTATCAAGAGCAAAAAGCACAGATTATTATTAATGGAAGTTTGACGACAGAGTTTAAAATTGAAAAAGGAACAAGACAGGGATGTCCGTTGTCCCCACTTTTATTTATTTTAACATTGGAAGTCTTGCTAAATACAATACGGGACTCAAAAATTTTGAAAGGTATAGTGATAAGGCAAGAGGATTATAGAATAAAGGCATTTGCAGATGATCTGGTTGTTACCCTATCACAACCAATGGAATCAACAATCCTGATGAACGACATTATACAAGACTATGGTAGAGTTTCAGGTTTTAAACTGAACTCAAAAAAGACTAAAATGATAGTTAAGAATATGACACAAGATCGTAAACATGAGCTTGAAAGGAGGGCAGGTTTTGAAATTGTACCTAAGGTAAAATATCTTGGAGTTCAGGTTGCAGAATCAAATATGAAATTGTTTCAAAATAATTATGAGGTGTTGTGGCGAGAGGTTCAGAAAGACATGGAGACTTGGAAAAAGCTGCAACTGTCTTTACTTGGAAGAATAGCAGCAGTTAAGATGAATATTTTGCCAAGATTTCTGTTTTTGTTTCAATTGATTCCGGTGCTTAAAAGTGATAAACAACTGAAAGTCTGGCAGTCTGGTGTGAATAAGTTTGTCTGGAACGAGAAAAAGCCGAGAGTGAAATTGAAAATTATGCAAGATGTTCCGGAAAGAGGAGGCCTTAAACTCCCAAACCTACAGTTATATTATGATGCAGCAGCTTTAACTTTAACAAGTGATTGGTTTGGAAATAAAAAGGCTGGAATATTGAATGCAGAAAGTTTTGATCTTGAATTTGGATGGCATGCTTACTTATTTTATGATGATAAAGTTGATAAAGTATTTAAAAGTCATATACTCAGAGATTCTTTGATGAGAGTTTGGAAGAAGCACCGACTCAAATGGGATTATAAAATACCGCTATGGCTGGATCTTGGTCATACCTTGTGGAATACAAATATAATGTCACTCGGGGGGTTTTTATACAAAGAGGTTCTTTTTACAGATGCGGGCAGATGGCAGCTGAAGACATTGCAGACACTGTTGGACGAAGGGATTAATTTAACCTGGTTACAATATAATCAATTACAAATGAGATGGAAAGAGGACCAAAAAACTGGTATTATACTGCATGAGGAAGAATTAGTTAGACATATAAGAGAGAAAGGTCCAATGCATATTAAAAGGCTTTATAATGTTTTGTTAGAAAGGGACTCAGAAACTGAATTAGTTAAAGATTGTATGATTAAGTGGGCACAAAATTTTGAAGAACCAGTGATGTTGGAAACATGGGAAAAAATTTGGGTTCAGAATGTTAAGTTCACACAGTCGCAGAATTTGAGGGAAAATTTTTATAAAATGTTTTATAGATGGCATTTGGATCCTAAAAAGTTGTCATGTATGTACCCTAATGTTCAGCCAAAATGTTGGAGATGCGAATGTTTGGATGCTACGTATTATCATGTATGGTGGACCTGTAGGAAAGTTAAGGCTTTTTGGATAAAAATTTGGTGGGTCATGCAGAATGTTTTGAAGAAAAAAATTCAATTTTCTCCACAATTGTTTTTATTGGGTATAGTTAAGGGTTTTACACGGGGTGAAATAAAACTAATATTGTATATGATAACAGCAGCAAGATTGTTGATAGGTAAATATTGGAAGAATGAAGCTTTGCCTACTATCGAGGAATGGACTTTGAAGATGGCTAGTTTTGCAGAGATGGCGAAGATTTCAGCGTATTTAAAAGATTGTTCACAAGAGACTTATGAATGGGAATGGAAAAGGTGGATAGAATATGTTCAGAACAAATACCAAACTAGAAAGTATCAAATAGCTTTTATTTGAAAATAATGTATTAGAAATATTTTAATGTAAAGAGACAAAGAGGAAAAATTATATAGGGGGAGGGATGGGTTCAGGTTTATATATTAGTGTTATTAGTTATGAGTATGTAATAGGGAAGTCTGGGGGGGGAGGGTTAGGGAGGGTTAGGGAGGATGGGAAGTTTGGGGAGGGAGGTGGGGGGGTGAAAAAAGGGGTGAAAATGTAATTGTAAAACTTTTGCAATAAAAAAAAAAAAGTAATTTTAAAAAGCAATGTGGGCAGCATTATCTGCATTGCATTAAGGCAACCACCTAGAAAACCTGACTTCCAGAAGCACATCTCCCTAGCTGATTTTAATATGAAGTAAAACTTTTTGAAGAGACATTTTCTCAGCTGTCCTGTGACCAAAGCATTTAGATATTTAAAAATAATATATAACCTTGCATTATATCTGTGAAGAAGTTCATGGCTCAGGTAAAACAGCAAAAATTCCTGTGTCGTGATCTCAATACAATGGTGGGAAACCTGATTACAGTTGACTTATTACTGTTATTTGACTTATTACTGTGTATAGACCAGTGGTTCCCAACCTTTTTTTGGCCATGCCCCATTTAAGCATCTCTAAAATCCTGATGCCCACCCCCGTGACTTATAATTCTTACTATTTAAAAAGTAAACTCCTACTCACACGGAAGAAGCCTAAAAGGCCATTAACTTGGTTTAAACAAGGTTCCAAAGAACATGGCATCCATGAAAGAGAAAAATAAAAGAACTAAAGACAGTAGAAGTACTGAGGAACTTAAAAAATAATAGTATGAAGGGATATGAAAAAACAGCAACAATTTTTTTTTTCCTTTAAGATGTTAACTGATGAAATTTGGAATTTATACTTATTTTATACCGGATCAAACCCTTGCTCTAAAAAGATGCTGTTTTATGTTTTATGTTTAAAAATAAATTAAAAAAAATTCAAAAAAAAAAAAAAAGAAAGAAAGAAAAAACAGCAACAATACTTTATTGAAGTAATTCAACTTTATTGAAACAATAAAGTTTCAAAACGTATAATAGAGAACTGAAATGCATAAATATAAAATAGTTTTAATGAAAGCTTTTTCTGTAATACTTTGATCATATTAATTACTACACATATTAAAATAAAGGTACCTAACAAATTCAAAATACAATTTGAGCTCGCCTCAAGATCATATTTACAATGCAATCCTATGCATGTCTACTCAGAAGTAAGTACCCTTGTCTTCAATGGGGTTTACTCCTGGGAAAATGTTTTGCAACTTTAGAATTGCAACTTTAGTCTACTTAAGTTAGTGAGATGCTTGTGCTTGATGCCTGCTGCAGAGAGATTTTATATTAGGCTCCAATTTAGTCAGCTTCATTCTCAAGTCTCCTCGTTCAGTGATATCCAATTGATTTCTTTTCTTCAGTAGCACATCATTTACAGCACTAAAGCCACATTCAGCTAAATATGAAGATGGGAACAGCAATTTTCTTGCAAAGTAGGTTGAATTTGGCTATTTAATTTCTGTCTCATCACAAAGCCATGCCATCGCTCCTTTTATATTGAGTACAGTTTTTAATGACTCATCATTTTGCATTCCCAAGAGTTCTTCTTGGTACTGCATTGAAACATCAGATAGATCCACCAGCACTGGCTGCACTACCCATGTTGGAAAATCAATTTGTTTTAAATCAGAAAATCTTTCTTTCAAATCAGAGACCAATATTTTCAGATGATCCACAATGACAAGTACAGCAGCATCAGTCACCTCACATTTTTTAGCCAATGAAACATGTCAAAATTTTTGTCAGAAATATGCTGTAGACATAACTCTATAAATGTAATAAAGTCAAATATCTTCGCCTTTGCATCAACAAGAGTTTTATTTGTTCCTTGAAGTTGTTTATTCAACATATTTAGTTTTTTCATAGATATCTGCTAAATAACTCACAAATGCTTTACCATCAACAGTTAGCAGCTTCTTCATTTCAGGGTTGTCACTTAAAAAGTCACTAAGAACATCAAATAGCTCCATGAATCTTTTCAAACCATTTCCCTTTGAGAGCCACTTTACCTCAGTGTGAAGTACAAGTCTCACGTGGTCTGCATTTTTATCTTCACAAAATTGCTTGAAGAGATGCTCACATTTGGCATTAGTTTTGATAGCTTTGATACATTTTATAACTGATTTTAATACCTCATTAAGAACAGGAGAAATATTTTTGGATACTAAATTCTCCCTTGAGGGTGGAGACAGCAGCCAGACGTGGGTTGTGCTCATTGGTCAGATGTTGGACTGAGCCTGGAATTCTTTTAAAACCGCCCCCTGTTGCTAGGGCTCCCAGCTTTTTGCTCAGTCATCAGACTGGACAGTTGTGTGGATTGTGGCTCTAGTGACTTGGTTTTTAGAGCTATTCCTTCTATTTGATTCTTAGGTTTGATCATTGGACTGTTTTGACTATTCTAGGCTTTCTGATTCGGATTTGTTCCTTCAGGCCTCACAGAGGCCCCTTCACTTTCTGAGGTTTTCTCCTTATCTTATTATTTTCACACCTTCCCTCCAGATCATCACTTATACGGTCAGTAATTTTAATTGTATAGTGGAGTTTAGCACTCCTCTGGGGGGGTGGTTTGCTCCTTCCTGGCCTTCAGCCATCTGACAGGCCATTAGCCATAAAACGAACAGAGGAGCCTTGCGCCCCCTCCGTTTACTGTCTGGCGGCCATTTTATCACCGTTTGTATTCGGGCCGTTTTGCTGTCATTAATAGAGCCTTGCGCTCTCTCTAAAACGCCGTTTGTCGGCTCCGGGAGTCTCTCTGGCTGTGAACAGCGCGATCGTGCCGGAGTGTGGATTAGAGGTTTTTGACAGTCCTGCCCACTATTGAGAGCCCCACCACGCTAGCAAAGCCCTTACGTGGCTGCAACTTACCGTTCAGCAGTGGAGCCTCTCGCTCCCCCGATATTCTCCTGATTGCTAGTCTGTGCGTGCGAGCCGGCGCTAATTAGTTTCAGCTGTCTGGCGCTATTGCCGGCGCTTGGGTAAAGCGCTGACTGCCCCTGTCAATTTAGGCAGTTTCGCGAGGCTCTTGGCACTAAGTGAGTTTGGCTGGGGCGCAGTAGCCTGCAAGGCATAGAGGAGATCTACGCTCCCAGCCTAGTTTCGCCTCGCGCCATTTTGAGAGACTGTATCTCCTGCTTCTCTCAGGGCTTCCATTTGCCCTATTGTGCCTTCTCCCTCCGGCGGCCATTTTGACAGCCAACACACTTTGAAATATCAATTGAACCACTGCCCCTTTGAGCAGCTGAGTCTTTCTGATTTATCCTCATTAGTGGGATTGCGTTTGACATTTAAGCTCATTATGCCCAAATCCTTGGCCAAATCGAAACATGGCTGTAGGGCCACAGTACAGGCGCAGTCTGTGGCGCAGTCAGTGGCCTTAACCAAGGAGGACCAGACACAAGCTCATAAGACGGCCACGAGCTCCAAACGGGCAACCAAGCCTCCCTCTAAGGGGACTGGTCAAGACAGGCTGGTCACTGACCAACGTAGGGAAGCTTCTGGGCTAGACCTGACGCACCCCAAGGGGCTCAGGTCGGTTTCTAGCGAACCTAGACGTGTGTCCTCTGCTACCCCTGATCAGGTGTCACTTCAGGATTATCAGTTGTCCACTGAAGCCACTGATATGTGGGGTTCTTCTTCTTCGGCCAGGGTCATGGTCCCTCCTGTGGAGACTTGCGCTCCCGCGCCCTCGGGGCTTCAGGCTCCATTGAATTCTGTTCCGGTCCAAACCTCTACGGAAGTTGGACCGGCTGGTGACCAAACCCAAATTAATTGGCGGCCTGAGGACATCCAACGCATGATTGCTGTGGCTGTACAGCAATCCTTGGCAGAGCGTGGTTTCCCTGCTCGTACTCCTTCCCCTACCCAGCCCGCACCTTCTGCCTATGAGGAGCATGTAGAGGATTTTAATATGGAGGATGCTATTTCGCTAGCAGGATCAGATTCCCTGGCAATCTCCTGTGTTAGTGACCACTCCATCCAGGTTGACTCGGGAGTCCCAGAACCGGACTTATCGGAGGATGAGGGTTTGCCTCCAGATCAGCCCGCCTTTACAGGCCTGTTCCCTCAAGCTTTATTTAAATCTCTATTGTTCAAGGCAGTGAATATGGCCCAATTGGGCCCTTCTAACCCTCCAGAGCCTACTTCTGCAGTAGGACCCTTAAATCCATTGTTTGCTGAGCAACCAAAACCTTTAACAGCAATCCCTACGCC
The DNA here is from genome assembly GCF_029215685.1 of Pituophis catenifer annectens. Classification (NCBI taxonomy): domain Eukaryota; kingdom Metazoa; phylum Chordata; class Lepidosauria; order Squamata; family Colubridae; genus Pituophis; species Pituophis catenifer. Next base: position 81,738,505 of record NW_027256884.1, read on the forward strand.
TCCTCTCTTTTTAGAGGTCATACATAAACAATGGTCTACGCCTTCTTCGATGCCTGTTCCGTCCTCCACGGACAAGAAAAATTTCATTGTGTCTCCGGACCTTGATTCCCTGCTGCAGGTGCCTTCTGTCAACACCCCGGTGGCAGCTTTACTCTCTTCTTCTTCCCTGCCAGGGGATCCAGAGGAGGGTCTAAGGCCGGAAGAACGCAGGGCTGAACAGGTCCTGCAGAGGGCCCACCTAGGGGCAGCTTGGGCCATTAAATCAGCGGCCACGGCTTCTTTCTTCAATAGAACTACACTCCTCTGGCTTCGCGAGTTGCAAGAAAAGATGGCCTCTGAGGACTCAAGGTTGAAACAAGACCTCAACAAGATTGCTGCTGCGGTGCAATTTTCCGCCGATGCCACCTTAAATGCTACGCGATTTGCAGCAAAGTCCATGGCCTCCTCCATTGCTGCCCGCCGCTTGGTCTGGCTTCGTCACTGGCAGGCGGATGCCAGGCACAAGTGGCGCCTAGCCTCTGTTCCCTTCTCCGGCACAAAGCTGTTCGGTGATCCCTTGGACAAGTTCCTGGTCGAAACCAAGGACAAACGGAAGATATTGCCTGCAGTTTTTCGTAGAGGGGAACCCCGTTTCTCCCCTTGTGGTCCTCGTCCCCCGATGAGGTCTTCGGAAGGCGGTTTGGGTCCCTCCCGTTCCTTTGGTAATTTCCATACGGGATATCTAGGCCCTAGACAGAGGAATTTCCAGGATAGAACTCTAAGGGGGAGAGCTTTCGGTTCCCGGTGGCCCTTTCGAGGGGGAGGGGGTCGCTCCTTCCGTCGCCGTCGTTAGTAGCTCCTGCGGTCCTCCCATTGGCAGAAGATTGGGCCTCTTCGCCAAGACTTGGGAGAGTACTACTTCGGATTGCTGGGTCCAGGCCTCCATTTCATTGGGATTGGCTATTTAATTTGTTTCCACCCCCCCTTTGTCTTTTATTCGCTGTCCTCTGTCCCAGATAGCCAGACGTAGATCCCTCATGGAGGCGGCTATCAACCATCTGCTAGCCATCAAGCCCATCCAACGTGTACCTTGTGATCAGGCGGGACAGGGGTTTTACTCTTGGGTCTTCTTAGTCCCTAAGTCATCGGGTGGGTGGAGACCTATTCTGGACCTTAAACGTTTGAACCGGTTCGTAATCTATAGAAGGTTCAAAATGCAATCCTTACGTTCAATCCTAGACGGTGTCCGGAGGGGTGATCTCCTCTGCTCAATTGATCTTACGGAGGCTTACCTCCATATCCCTATTCGCCCTTCCCACAGGAAGTTCCTCCGTTTTTGTTATGCTGGGGTTCACTACCAGTACACGGCCTTACCCTTTGGCCTTTCCTCTGCTCCCTGTAGCTTTACTAAGATTTTGGCGGCCTTGGCGGCTCACCTCAGGCTTCAAGCCGTTCGCCTCCAGTGCTACCTGGATGACATCCTCCTTATGTCATCTTCCCATCAGCAGGCCCGGTCTGATCTTCGTCTTACAATTCAGACACTGGCATTTCACGGCTTCTCTGTTAATGTAGAGAAAAGCCACCTGACACCCTCGACCAGAATTCTTCATTTGGGGGCTATTATTGATTCGGAGCAGGGTAGAGTTTTTCTCTCCCCGGATCGACAGGCCGCATTGAGATCCATGGTAACTAAAGTCCTGAGAGATAAGAGGGCTTACCCTTTATTTCTTTCCAAACTCCTAGGCAAGATGGTCTCGGCCATCTCTATTGTTCCCTGGGCCAGGTTACACCTTAGAGACCTCCAATGGTTTCTCTTGCCTTTTCAGAGAACGGGCAGGGGATCCTCTCTCACCAAGGTGGCAGTTCCGAGGGAGGTGCTCTCCTCCCTTCGCTGGTGGCTCTCTCCAACGCTCTCCAAGGGCTGTCTGTTCCTGGACCCTCAGTGGGTAACAGTGACCACCGATGCCAGTACAGTCGGATGGGGAGCTCACTGCGGAACTCAGATCGCGCAGGGGACGTGGTCCAACGTGGAATCTACCCGCAGCATCAATTGGCTGGAGCTGCGAGCAATTTACCTGGCGCTTCGAGCATTCCAGCTTCTGGTTTCCGGCGAGCATGTGTTGGTCCTCACCGACAACACCTCCGCCAAGGCGCACGTCAATCGCCAGGGCGGCACCAGATCACTTTCGCTGATGCGGGAAGCGAAAAGACTAGGCCTTTGGGCGGAGAAGCATCTGGCCTCATTGAAGGCGGACCATATCTCGGGTGTCTCGAACGTGACAGCAGACTGGTTGAGCCGCCAACAGATAGACCATGGAGAATGGAGCCTGCATCCTCTCCTTTTCCAGAGAATAACTGCACGTTTCGGGAATCCGCAGGTAGATCTGTTTGCCTCCCATCGGAACAGCAAGTTACCTCGCTTCTTTTCCCGTTTTCCCTCCAATCAAGCGGAAGCGGTGGATGCCCTGCGCGCTCCCTGGCCACAGGGCCTACTGTACGCCTTCCCTCCATTTCCCCTCATCCCGAGGGTAATTCGGAAATTATTGCTGGAACAGGCAGAGATCATCCTGGTGGCACCACACTGGCCGAGGAGGTCGTGGTTTGCGGACCTCATACATCTCTCTGTGTCCCCTCCTTGGAGGATTCCATATACTCCAGATTGCCTCAGCCAAGGAGCGATTCTACATCCGGACCCACAGTGGCTTCAGATGACTGCCTGGAGGTTGAGTGGGAAGCTCTACAGCGGGACCTCATCCCTTCTGACATAATTCATACCATCCAGGCATCTCGCAGGTCATCTACCCAACGGATTTATTCCGCTACTTGGTGGTCTTTTTCCTCTTGGTGTACGACTCGAGGTTTTTCCCCTCTCCAGGCTTCCATCCTACAGGTCCTTCGTTTTCTACAGTCGGGTTTGGGCAAAGGGCTGTCTCCCAACACCCTCCGGAGACATGTGGCAGCTATTTCTTCTATCTTGACATATAATTCGGTTCATTCGTTGTCCCAGCAACCGCTGATCCGACGTTTTCTCCGAGGAGCAACTGACCTCTGTCCGCCTGTATTACATCGATATCCTTCCTGGGATCTCGCCCTGGTTTTGGATTCCCTTATGGAATCACCATACGAACCTCTTTCTTCTGTCAGCTTACGTCTGTTATCCGGCAAGGTAGCCTTTTTGGTGGCGATCACTTCAGCGCGCAGAATTTCCGAACTAGCAGCGCTCTCCACTAGGGAAGATTTATGTGTTTTCCATAGGGATCGTGTGGTCCTCAGATTGGATCCTACATTTGTGACTAAGATTAACTCTCCTTTTCATCGTTTACAGGAACTGGTTCTTCCAGATTTCTACCCATGTCCTTCCAACCCATTGGAAAGCCAGTTACACACCCTGGATGTCCGCCGGGCGCTCGAACTCTACATCCAGAGGACTGCGGCAATTCGACGAACAGAATCACTGTTTGTTTCATTTCTACCATCTTCCTTAGGTCTACGGGTTACTTCTTCCACGGTGGGGCGTTGGATCAGAACGACGATTTCGACTGCATACGAACTTCGGTCGTTGCCTCTTCCTCCCAATGTCACAGCCCATTCTACCAGAAGTGCGGCGACCACGGCGGCTTGGTCTTCAAACGCCTCTTTGGACGAGATCTGCAGAGCGGCGACTTGGACATCTCCTTCCCCGTTTATCAGACACTATAAACTGGATAAGTTCGCCTCTGCGGAGGCTGATTTTGGGAGGAGGGTGTTACACCGGGTTGAGGCTCGGGAGGGGTGTTCTGCCCAGACTGTCCCCGCCCGTGATATGGGACAGTGATCTTTGGTATGTCCCACGTCTGGCTGTTGTCTCCACCCTCAAGGGAGAAGGGGCGTTGGTCCTACCTGATACGCCCCTTCTCGTTGAGTGGAGACAGCAGCCAGCCCCACCCTGATTGCAGTCTGGTCATCTATGTCATTGTAATTTTGACCTGTTGTTTACTGTCTTCTTTCCACACACCGAGTCTGGATTTCCTTCGACAAAAGCTGGGAGCCCTAGCAACAGGGGGCGGTTTTAAAAGAATTCCAGGCTCAGTCCAACATCTGACCAATGAGCACAACCCATGTCTGGCTGCTGTCTCCACTCAACGAGAAGGGGCGTATCAGGTAGGACCAACGCCCCTTCTCTCTATGAATAACACAGTGCACAAGACGCATTTCTGGATTTTCATCTTTCATCAATTTTAAGCAGCCATTTTTCTTGCCCATCATAACAGGAGCACCATCTGCTGGTGTTATGTTTTCCATTGATATATTATTGACATCTAAGTAATTTTTTAGCTTACTATATATATCAGTAGCGGTTGTAATGGTCTCTAATGATTTGCAGAATAACATTTCTTCAGCAAATTCACCTTTATCAATATATCTTGCATAGGTTAGCAATACAGCCTCATTGTCTCTCAGAGTTGATTCATCCATTTGTACTGAGAATTTTCTTGATTTCAGCTTTTCAACAAGTTGTGTTTCAATATCTTCACTCATTTCATCTATTCTTCTGCTAACAGTATTGTTACTGAGTGGCATGGCTTTCACATCTTTTGTCATCTTTTTCCAGAACTGTTTTAAGAAATGCTAACATTGATGGTTTAATTAAATCCTCCCCTATAGTATGATTTTTCCAGATTTAGCAATGAGTAAAGAAATTTCATAACTAGCCTCAAGAGTACGACTGACAGTAACAGATTGTGCAATGAACAGAGACTTTATTGTTGATCTTTTTTTCAAACTTCTCCTTTAAAGACCTGAAGTAATTTAAATCTGAATTTACATACACGCTATGTTTCGCCTTCAAATGCACCTTAAGATGACCTTGTTTCATTGATTCGTTGGTCAAGCATTGTTGGCATAAGAGGCAGAAAGGTGACCATTCATCATGAGTAGTGGGTATGAAGCCAAGTTTTAAATATTCTTGTGAATACTGACAAACTTTTTTTTTTTGCTTACACTACTCATTTTATGCATAGGGTTTGTAATTAAAGAAATAAATGTGAGAAAAACTTATGAAATGATGCAAATTATTAAAAGAAATAACTACTAAAAGAAGATGGCACAGAAAGAGGGAAATTTAAAAAACATTCTTAGCTTAATTTATGAATAATAAGATTGTCATGAACGAAAGCGGGTTTGTAACCTATGACTCACCACTCGGTTTGAACCTGCAGCTTAGTGGGGAAATGCTTTGGTAGTTCAGTAGGTGGAGGTGAATCATACAGGCCTGGCAAGCATGGCCCAGGCTCAGCATGGCTCTTAGAGGAAAAGTCTTGTAAAACACGGCTTGGGAAAACACAGACTAAAAATAACTGTAAATCTAACAATTTCTTACTTAAACTTGGGTCCTGGTTCTGTATCCTCACTGCTGGGCTTCCCCCAGCAGCCATCCACTCTGTCAGCTCTCCCTGCAATCACCCAGCAGCAAAGCCCACAGGAAAGAGAGAGAGAGAGAGAGACTCTGCCAGTCCCATGATCCTTAGTGGGAACACATCTGTTTGGCTGGCAGTTGCTCCCTCCTCCCCCCAGCTGGGATATCCTTTTCAGACCAGGCCCTAGAAAATGCACTTTAACAAAGACAACAATGAGTAAATTAAATAGAGCTGTTTCATCACAAATATATAGGAACAATTAGCAGGCTTTTAAAAATTCAGTTGATAGCTCATTTTCAAATTGCCCCCTTTAAAAATCAAATTGCCCTCCTGTGGGGTCTGGGCCCCACGTTGGAAACCACTGGTGTAGACAAACATTAATATATAAAAAACTTTAAGGACAATATGAAGATAACACTCCCAGATAATGGGAGGGTGCTAGGCTTTGAGCTATGCCATCTGTAATCTTCCTATCATGTAGAAGAGGAATCAGTGAAACAATATCTCCATTGTCCAAACAACCACCGACATGTTAATGGTAATAAAAGACACTAAATGATCAAGGTCTACCAACTGAGTCACAATCCTATAAATAGGCCTATAACCCATTTCATTTAGGACTGACTAAAACTGAAAAGCCAACAGCTGTTTTATTAACTTCCTCAGCCATGACTTAAATACTGGCCTGTAGTAATACATTTCTGAAAGTCCAAGGAAATATTTCTTTAAAACCTGTTTAATAAGGGGGTCTCACAGCCCCAAGCAGCTTCTCCACTTTGTCAGGAGTTAACAGTTGAAACTGATCCATTTTTACCACACATGGACACCTCTGTTTAAGGCTATTAATTTAAAGCACTGTCACATCATTTTTTTTAATTGACAAAACAGATACAGTAAATACATAAATTCATTAAATTAATTTTTTAAAAATTGAAACTATCACACAAGAATATGGAAAATTTTAATTACTCATTCATTGAGATTGCAGAATGCATCTTAACTCTTTGTACAAATCAGCTCCATGAGAGTGTACAAATGTGATCATAAGCAGAGATGCACCATCTTCTGTCAATTAGTCACAGTATAGGCTCACAAACAAGCTTATTGTATCATGTCAGAATGTGGGAAGTGTTCTGCCATCTATATTCTAGCTATTCCCATTGTTACCTTACAGAATTTGCCTGTAGATCATGGGCCTGATCTGACTTTGAAATAGTTTAGAGAGGATGGTTACTGGAAATTATGTTAAGTAAGTTCCTTATTGTTGAACTTAACCAAAGTGTTGACAGGATTTCCTGTAGAATCTACAGATTTTATTTCTTCTGTGAAAGCCACTGGATTCAACTGCCTTTCTGGATGGATCAGTCTATGCTTAATGGCTATAAATTCAGTCTTTACCAGATAGTAGTCTGTTTATGACAATGGGATTGCAACAGGGATATTCTCCATTGAACTCCATCCAAGCCAGGGAAACAGACCGAGCATGTGCTGTTCCTGAGATGAATTTGTTTTCATGGGTACTATAAGCCTCCAAACTAGCCCAGAAAATTAGGCCTAGGAATAGTCTAGCAATTCTAAGTCTAAATATGTTTGGTCATTTTAGCCAGGAATCTGTAAGATTAGTTAGATATTCAGCACCCAAAAACCATAGGCTCTCCTTTATTTCTGTACAAAATACAAATATTTACATATAAGGAAAATCTTTGTCTGGAATTCTGGCATGGTTTCACTATTGAACAAATGTGATTTTGGACAACTAACATAGATTTTAAGATACAATATAATATATATATATCTCACACTTAATTCATCTCTCTAGTTTGTTATATAAGCCAATTCAACTTCCTCATCCAGAATGAAATCATAAATGAGACCATACCTAACTCCCGATCTAATGATTGGTTCTCTTGTTGATAGTCTCTTTCCTAATTTCAGCTGCCTTCTTCAGACTAAGAGTATTCTTGCATTATCTCAACCTATCAGCTTTATTTTAGCTATTCACCCTTCCTTATGAATTTAGCTTCATCCATCCAAGTTCCAAACTGAATTTATATGCTATTCCTTAGTGCTATTTCTGAGTTTATGAACTCAGGACACATACACTAATTCAGTGTTACCAGAGGCACCTCTCATGATTAACAGGAGGGAACTATTCTTCCCTCCCTCCCTCCCTCCCTCCTTCCTTCCTTCCTTCCTTCCTTCCTTCCAAAAATTTGTACCACCCATCTTAAACAACTCTGGGCAACTCACAATAGCAATACAATCAATAACTATAAAACATAACCATAAAACAATCAAATAGTAAAACAATCAAACAAAAACAAAAATATCTGCAGTTTAATCACCCTCTTAGGATGCCCTACAGCAAGGTCCAATCCCTCATTCCATTCTTTCTACTCTATTCTTTCAAACTCAGATCGGAATGCTATTTCAATTTTGTTTTCTATTGTTCGCTCACACCCCTAGGAAATAAAGTAGCACCAGAGAAAGAAATGCCAAATATAAGTATTGTAATAATCTTTACAAAGAATCTCAGTAGCCTTTATTTAAATTCTGCCTGGAAAATAACATTTTCTGGTTCTATTTCAACATGCTATTTAAAAGCTAAGTGCTATCTTACAATGAAACTTTCATCCCAGGCTTAATGCATGTTTGCTTGTTTTTGAAATTATTTTGCTTAAAGAACTGATTTGTAGAACTTCTTCCTGCAGATATGTTTTCTTTATTTCTGCTAGACTAAATGAGCATCTATAGGAAGGTATCAGAGGAGGCAATGGTGGATATCATTGCATGTGGTCATAGCTTTTGTGTCATTATGACTTATAGCACCCACTACTGCTGCTAGAATGGCTATGACAGGGGCACATCAAAGGTAAAACTAATCATTAGTTTGTTGGCAGTCCTAAAAAATTAATCAAGGGTCTGGCTAGAGAGTTATCCTAGTGGAATTAAAAATGATACAATTGTTTCAAGTTTAATTTTTTCGTCTATGGGTTAAAATAAGACTCATTGTCTCACAGATATTGAGAAGCTCTATGCCTAATTAAAATACCTCCCTTCTAACTATAAAAGAGCAGAAGGAGGAGGAGGAGGAGACCTGATGTCTCATCAGCTTTTGATACTGTCAAATGTGGGATGGAAATTTAGAAAATGTGTGGTTGCTTCAGTGCTGCTGCACTGTCACACTGCCAAATGGAGGTTCAATAAACCAGTTCCACCGTAGCACTCTAGTGACTAGGTAGACCAGCCCCTTCTTCAGCTGCTGGCAGTCAGGTAGATTGATGCCCCCATCAGCTGCTGTAGGGACAGGTAGTTCATGCTGACAGGTAGTTGGAAATAGCTCCTGGCCCCACTGCTTTTTTCCTTGTCCCCGTCATTCTGTTTCTCTGTTTAGGTAAGGAAATATCTCTGAAAGACTGATTCAATGGGTATGGATTGTCCAATTATTACTATTATCATGATAAAATGTAAAAAAACAGCGTTCTAAAAAGCTCTAAAATTAGAATCTGAGTATCCTTAACAAGTCTTTTATTCTAAACAACACTGAAAGCATAATGTGTTATTTATTTATTTGCATAAAATGGTAGCCTTTTTATAACAGTTGGCAGCGAATCAATGTTCTTTGCACCATAGAGATAAAGTTTAACAATTGCAACGATGCCAAAAAGACCTGTATACTATAAGACCCTTTTCCTCATGCTTATGCTTTTTTTTAATTATTGGTAGAAAAGGCCAATTTAATTGAATATTAATTTGGAATTAATTATGTACATTTGAAAATGTTGCTACTTCTTGCAAATAAAGAATTAAGGGGTGACCAAAGAATTCTCACTTTTCTTCTCACTATGTCTTGTATTCAGGCTTTTCCTTACCATTTTTTTCTATTTTACAAGTTACTTCAGTTTATCTGAAGTAGCCCTTTCTCCAAGTACTTTTGTGTGAGTGAACCAAAAGGCTTTTTTAGTTCATCCACCTTACTATACATAGTATTTGTTCATAAATGTATAGCAGTCTGGACAGTTACAAAATTGGTTATAAATTTAGATATATACTGGTGGATAATTGTGGTTTTGGGGATTGGGGGCTAAGCATTTCCTCCAAAGTAATATCTGGGCATTCATGGGTTAAACATGGATAAATGCATTTGGGATAGTCAGATTTTTCTGGATTAATCTTATTTTTACACCTGAGAGTCAATGCATCTGGCAACTCATTTAGTGAAAGGACAATTATTAATCACCTCCCATTATTTTAGTTATGATGTATGAAGTCTTTCACACTTGTGAGATTTCAAAAGTATTTAAAGCTGATGCTTCCCTCTTAGTAATTTAAAATCTATTACAAATGGCTCCCCTGAGGAATACCACCTGTGTTCATTTAACAGCTCATGGTCACTCCAAAATTAATTAACGCTCTGCTAATTTTTTCTTTGTTTTCTATGAAGGAGAGTTTCCATCTGATGGTATTCAGATGCAGTGCCCTTCAAATACTAAGATGCATTTATTTTGAATCTTTCTTTTTAGAATTTAATCGCATGATTAGGAAAAGAACATCAATATGTATTTTCTCTGGCTCTCAGTTGAAATATGTGTCCCATGCATACATAAATATTCCCTTTTTTGCGTAAACAACATTAGGTACTCCTCAGAAAAGGAATAAGAAATACTAAAAAAAATAAATGAAATGTGTGAGATAAGAAAAAGAGAAGAATACATAAAATTGATTTACGCCAGTGTCATTCATAATACCTCTCCAGACCTTTCTGTCCTTGCAAATTACCTTGCTTTGAACATATTCACACTAAACATTGCTTCACAGAGTGCCTTTTTTCTTTTAGACACCTCACTTCTGTTCTTTTCAGAATCTTATCAATTCTATCCAACTATGAATTTCTCAATCTTCCCTTCCTTTTAATTCATTCACTCTTCCTATGTGGTCCTCTTCCTATATGGTTTTGCAATTAAATACTAATTCCTTTTCCCTATAAGTCTATACCAAGTTAGATTACTTTTTCCGCACTGTTCATTCATTTTGATTTTATCAAAAACATATTTATACATATAATTGTGCTGTTTGAGACAGCACGATTTGGTAGGGAACATGTGGGAAAAAGATTATTTTTAAAAACCTTCAAACAAAGAATTCAAATAATTTTTGTTAAGGAACTTAAAATAGGGTTGAAAACAGACTTCCTTAATATTTGAATTCAGGTTCATGTCTTCCTTAAGATTTGATTTTGTAAGAAATAGAATTTTGTTTTAAAAAATGAAAATCATACAAAAGCAACTGCTGACAGTTTCTTTTCAAAATAAAATAAAAATAGTGATGTACATGTAACTGACTTATTATGATGGACTCTGTAATATATTACGCATTAGTAAAGTAAGTTATAGATGGAAAAAAATAGGATTTAGTAATACTTTTTTATTGGAAAATCTCTGCCCAAAACATCTACAGTTATTACATTTTCACAACTTATTTGTGGTGAGTAGTTGGCAGAAACACTATGCACAGAGGCAAATAATATGAACCTAATCTCATTTATGCCTTTTGCAACTGTTGCCTTATTCCACTTAAATTGGGACCGATTGGTAAGACCATCATCTAGAGCTTTATATCTTATAGGTAACTTTAATTTTTTTTTATCTAATTTGTAATTGATCCCAATTCTTTTATCACTAGAGACAAAATTTTTTGAGTAAATATATACAATCAGTACTAGGTGTCAGAAAAATAAAAAATTCAAACTCTTTGCTGCCATTGGTAGATATATGATTTTTTTCAGTCCAGATATTATATGACTATTAAGAGGTTCATATATTTTTTCCAGAAAATAGAGACTATATCTTGTGGTTTTGAAATATAATCCAGTTTGGCATTTACCATAGAAAGTACTGTAACTTTATAAACGTCTCAAATTTTAGGCCATATCATCATGCTTTGTGATATAAGGCATTGGAGAAATGACATTTTCTATTCTCAGTTTTTTTTTTAATCATTTCCCATTGGTCTCTTTCAATTCTGGGCATGCCTTTAAATTGCCAAAATCTTGCTTCACTGAGGGATAGCTGGGCAATATGTTTTTACTGTGCATCCTTTGGCCTTAAAATAGCTTCATTTGGGATTAATTTAACAGACAGATTAACAGAGTTGGAAGGGACCTAATAGGTCATCTAGTCCAACCCCCTGCTCAAGCAGGAGACCTTATACCATTTCTGACAAATGGCAGTCCAATCTTTTCTTGAAAGTCTCAAGTGATGAAGCTCCCACAACCTCTGAAGGCAACTTCTGTTCCATTGGTTGATTGTTCTTACTGTCAGAAATACTGTCAAACAGTTACTATCAAACAGTTTCACTATCTTCATGGCTTTCGGGCCATAAAGTTTAATATTTTCTTAACTATTCCAACAATGTTGCTGGAACATTTCTGCTATTTTCAAATTCTTTAATTAAACCATTTAATATGTTATAGATTCTATTGTGACTTTTGCCCCTGGAACAGAGCAAACTCTATGAATTACTTACTTTTCCTGAATGCTGTTCATTGTAAAATGTCTCTAATCTTGTCTGTCCTCAGATAAGATAGGAACTGGCAAGACAGTGGCCACCAAGGAGGTTAGTAGACAGAGAAGAATTAATTAATGATAGAAGAAATGAGCAACAAATTGAATAAACAAACCCTTAAATAGAAGATTGTTTGGAAATTAAACAATACATATATTAGAATACTCCTTTTAGATACTTTGATATAGTTAAAATAAAGTAGGGCTGTTTCGTTGCATTTGATGTATAGTCTCCAAAAGTAGCAATCCAACTCTGGCAGCACACAATAATGTGCATTATCTGCTTAACTTCTGATCTTTTAATCAGTAGTGGGATTCAGCAGTTTGCACTACTTCAGGAGAACCAGTTGTTAATTTTCTGAGCAGTTTGGCAAACTGGTTGTTGGAAGAAATCATTAGGGCAGAGAACTGGTTGTTAAATTACTTGAATCCCACCACTGCTTTTAATGCATAATTTCTGATAGATCCTGTTACAGGCATCATGAGCACCACAATTTGTATGTTGTTGCAAATATTTATATATGTGTGCAAAAATTCCTAAGGAATGGCATCTGACATTTTCAGTTTGGGCTAATAGCCTACATTTACTTACCATAGATCAGTATATAACAAATGTACAAGAACCTGAACGCATAATTATCTATTTTGTAAAAGGGGAAGCGAGACTCAAATATGGGTGCTGTTCTAGACATACCCCTGGGATTTATACACATGCAACAACAGATATACAGACTTTCCTTACAATAAGGAGTTCCTAATTACACTACACCAACCATATGGAGATGGTGGGTTGTACAACTATAGCAGCATTCCTAAATGTTTATCATCACACATTCCTTAAGTATAATCTTAATATAAACACCTTCCCTAAAAATCCAAACATCAAAATGAAGATAAATGAGAGATAAAAAACAATAAAATGAAACTTTGGGGAAGGTGGATTTATTGAGATGATGCAATTAATAGGTTCTTCATGCTTCCTCTGGAGTTTGTCTGCACTTCCCCAGGGGAGGTACATGTATCTCACAGTTTGAAAAACCCTGAACTGTAGTCTTAAATATTTGTAGACCTTCTTTTTCATATATCTCTAATATTTGGCTTTGAGAATCATGGAGAGTGTGATATCTGTTCCATTTATTTTATTTCATTTCCATACATACAAGGAGATCTTCTTTAAAATGCCTCAGTACTTCTTTCCTATAATATACAGAATATAAAATCCAAAGGAGGGATAGTTTAATATTATATATAATAGCTCTGCTGTAATAGAATTATCAGCCATAATTGTCTGATGCTGAGTTATTTTGAGTCCAACCGTGTAACTAATGGCAATCCATTAAACACTATTTCTCCTCAATGAAAAACAAGTCACAACACTATCTCTTCAGTATGCTGAAACAATTCTTTCTTTCTTAAATATTTACTTAAATACCAGCCAAAAAGTGCATTAGCTAAAACTTAGTGAAGAGATTGAAAAAGAATTGACTGGATTTTTAACATCTGATAAATTTACTTCTTTTAAATATTTTAAAATCAACCTACTCTATTTAATGTGCTTCAGATAATTTTTACAATGTACCACTTCCATCAAGTGAAGAATGATGGCTACAAAACAGAATCCTCAAAGCAATTCACTTGTCACTTACTTTAATTTCTTCTCAAGATCCAAAGAAAATATTTTAATTTCTCCAAGTTTTTAAAACCGGGTTGTAGCATTTAGTTTTACTTTACTCTTTTCTGTCTACACAGACACACAGACACAGACAGTAGGGTATTTGTTCTGGAAGAACAGAAGATTATATCAGACAATAGTTATTAAAAGTCTATTTGGTTATTTGGCTTGAGCATTCCTTTCTGCAGCAGTTCTATGAAATATGTGCCTCAATATATTTGAATTCTCCTCAGGAGCTCCTGTGTCCAGCTTGAGTAGAACAATAGAGAATTTCACTCGCAATGTGCTTGCTTCTGCACATTTTGCTCTGGCTTTTTTCCATTTTGTGCTGAAAACATTGCACTCAGTCTCATAGAATTTAAAAGTATCATCACTAATTCATTTTGCACTCATATTTGCAAAAGCTCACATTTTAATCTGTGTGAAAAATGACACCTACTAAGTCTTTCAGTACTCCACATACATATTTAAGCATTGATAGTTTTTTTCCCTCCAGTCAATTCAAAATCTTAATTACTGCAGTGTGCTTCTCTAATGAGCTTCATTATAGCTGCTTTTTTATCCAAAAAGAAACATAGTAATATTGTTTAAGTATTTATGTGAATTTTGTCCAGAAGTCTGTAAGTTTCCGACAAGCAAAAAAAAAAAAAAAAAAAAAGAGCCACCTTCATAAAAATAATCACTACAACACAAAATCTTAGCTTCAAAGTAGATATGATGATATTTGGTGAATATTGGTTGGAAAAGGTAGCTACAGTAGTCACATGTTAGAGGAATGGGAATAGATAAATCAATCCAGTGATCTTAAGGTAATTTGAAAATTCAATGATTTTTCTGGTTTTGTGAAGATTTCAATGTTGCCATCAGGTTTCTTTCAATTTGTGGACAGAGCTAAAGGATATGGTTGACCGTATCAAAGATATGATGTTAAGATGAGTAGTTAACCAATTTTATCAACCTTTTAGAGCATGCCTCTCAAGCTTCTTGAGGAACTGCTAATATTTTGTTAGTATTTCTATTAATACACAATTGTATTTTAATTTACAATGTTATATTATCAATATCTATTCTTTATCAGATTATATCCACTGATTTTATAACCACACAGTGGAGAGCATAATATTACTCACTGTTCCCTTTTTTTAACCGAATTAGCTGAAAAGTGCACCTTATCGGTGGAACTTGTGAAACATGCTGCTATAGAGCAGTGGCTCCCAACCTTTTGGGCACCAGTGACCAGTTCCATGGAGAGAGGTTTTTCCGTTCACTGGAGGGGACATGGTTTCATGTGCTGCCTGCATCCAGTGGATGGGGCTTCACTTGTTTGCATGGCCCAGACCAATGCAGGTCCATGGATTGGGGTTGGGGAGTCCTGCTATAGAGAGTGAAAATCAGTTGCTTCCGTCCTTGTGTGAACAAAAGTGCTGCTTACAAATCCAAAGCCACCTCAAGACAGAGCCCAATATAATTTCATCATTTTAAGTGCTATAGTAGGTTATGGAATAAACAATTTTGAAATAAATTACAGTATACATTAATATTGTGTAGACAATTTAGTCAACCAGTACTTTTCTGGCATTCCCAATAGAAATATTTGATATCTGGGAAATCTTGGGGTTCAATGCTCTCTCCTCTCTTGTTCAACATCCATATGAAATCATTGGTAAAGCCATTAATCATTTCGATATTTCTTATCATTAATATTCTGGTGTTACCTACCTGTACAATCCCAGGATGTGTAGGTAAATCTGTCATTGTACTGTCCTAGTATCTAGAAGCTGCTTAGTTCTGGATGAGAAGAAATAGACTTCAGCTCAATCCTGACAAAACTGAATGGCTCTGGCTGTTCAGCTCCCCTGTACTAGAATATTTCCACTGTTGGTTCTGGATTGTTTCTTCCTATTCAGAATAACAGAGTTGGAAGAGACTTTGGAAGTCTTCTAGTCCAACTCCCTGCTCAAGCAGGAAACCCTATGCCATTTCAGACAAATGGTTGTCCAATCTCTTCTTTAAAATCTCCAGTGTTGGAGCAGCATAATTTCTTCACACAATTCACAGTTCTACTAATTGTTTTAACTGTCAAGAAATTTCTCCTTAATTCTAGGTTGTTTCTCTCCTTGATTAGTTTTCATCCATTGCCCCTTGTCCTGCCTTCAGGTGCTTTGGAAAATAGGTTGAGCCCCTCTTCTCTATGAGCCTCTTAGATATTGCAACACTACTATCATGTCACTCAGTAGTCTTTCTTTTCATTAAACTAGATATACCCAATTCCTGCAACTATTCTTTATATGTTTTAGTCTCCAATTGTCTAATCATCTTTGCAATCTTTCTAAAGTCTCAACACCTTTTTTTAACATCACAGTGACCCAAACTGGATGCAATATTCAAGTGGGTATTACCAAGGCATTATAAAGTGCTATTAGCAACTCATGTGATCTTGATTCTATCCCTCTGTTAATGCAGCCTAGGTTGGCTTTTTGGGCAGTTGCAGCACACTGCTGACTCTTATTTAAAGACTTGTTCAAGATTTGTTTATCTCCAATTGAGATAATAAAATGAACATTTCAAACAATACCAAATTTCTGGGACAATCCATAATTATACAATTTTTCCAATATATTTTAAGGAAGATAAGACAAACTGAAGTGCTTTTAAAGAGGACATCAATAAATGGAAGATTAAGGAAAACCTTAAGGTCAGTTTTCAAATACATGAAAAACTATCATTTATTCTACACTCCGTAGCTTCATAGAACAAAATGCATGAAACCTGTTGGAAATAAATTTTGGCTAAATATTAGGAAAGTACAAACAATTATAATTGGTTCTGGAACATGTTAATGGTGGGATGTTTTCAGCTGGGAAGATACTATAGATTCATTGTTCTATAAACTCTGTGTATTAAGTAAAAAAGAGTAGAATGTTTTTTAAATTATTATAGAAAATACTGTTTTAGATACAGTCTAGTATTGGCAGGTAGATGAATTGGTGATGTTATTCATCTTTATCCTCATTGAACTTCTACAACTGAGATTGTTCTCAATGTAGTTATGTAGTAATGGTGTCATTGATAATCACATCACAATTTTAAGATTCCTGGCATATTGGCTCACAATGAAATATAGTAAAAATAAGATTTTTGTGTTGTTCCTTTTTCCAGAGCACTGCTCCTGCAGTCCATAGCTGGGATCTCTTCTTATTGCTTCGCCTTGACTGGGTGACATTTTTTTTAGAGTGTCTCTTCGTGCTGTGGCCATGCCCCTCAATCCCATCATGCACCAGTCTTTTCACTCAGTCGCTGAAGGACTGGTGTGATCTTCTTCTCTTCATGCCCAAATTTAGATTTTTGCGTTTAGATTTTACTTTATTATTGATTAATTTTCCTTTTTTTCTCGGTGCGAGCCTTATTAACGCTGCAGGGGCGAGAGTCGGATCTGGGGCTCCAGTCCGTCCTCTCCTGAGTCGTCTGACGGCTGTCAGACTGCAGCGCGGGAATCCCGACCCTTCGGGGCGGTTCCCTCTTCAATTTAGCCGCCGGTGTGAGCACGGGGTTGAAGGACGTTGTTTCACCCCCCCACACCTTGATTTTCCTTTCGGCTCGAGTAGGAGCGGCTCCGGAGCTCTTTGCATGGTTCGCCCTGCAGGCTCTGACGTGTGACCAGCCTTTCTGCTTGTTTGAATCTCCCTGGGATCGGCGGTTTCTGCCTCAACTAAGCGATCGGCGGTTTCTGCCTCAGCGAATCAAGCAGCTGGTGGTGAGCGATCCAAACGCCCGTCCTTCGGGCGGCGCTTCTAGCCCCTTATTTACCAATTTGGACTTCTCCTGGTTGGACTGTTGACTCCCTTGCCGGTTCTGCCTTCGACTCCTGGCCTGGCGCTGAGGGGCTTTATTTTACGGCCGCCATTTTGTTGCATCTATTGGCGGCCATTTTGCTGCGCCTTCTTGCTGCTGGTCGCTCCCGCCTAAACTGTTCGTGGCAGCTCTTTGACTTGAGGCTGCCTCTATTTCATTTACTTTGCTGTCCCTGTGTTATCGGGACCTGAAGGCTTGCCTGGCAAACTCGTGACTGCTTGGACGCTTGGTCACGCTGGTCAGTGGTTCCAATTGCTGTGTTCCCCTCAGCCTCTGTCTCGTCTGGGACCTTTTTTTTGTACATAGTTCATTGTTGACACCTTTTTTCTTCTCCAAAAAAACAAAAACAAAAAACAAACAAAATAAATAATAATAAAAACAAATAAATACAAAAAAAAAAGTAAAAGACACAGAGGATCTATTTGCTACATACCATTTCACCTGGTTGGGTCACAGCAGTTGTTGGACAGGCCATTCAGGATTGTATTTGGCCCTTGTATATATTTACATTGTATTGGCGAACTATGGCGGACGCCTACTTGTCTTCCGATCCGGACCTGGAATCCAGTCCCCCGAGATCTGTGGCCAAACGCAAATCAGGCTCACAGGGGCGATCTACTTCTGCCTCTGCTGATACTCGCCAACACAGATCTTCCTTGGCGGCGGAAAAAGATGCCCAGCGTCGCCACAGAGCTCTCGAGAGGCAGTATGACAGAGCCAGGCAAGCCAGGTTGGCCTCCGTTTTTCCTTCCGACCAGCGCTTGGTCTTACACGATCACTCCTCCTTGCCTGCTGAGCCTGCACCTGATCGTGATACTCCTCTTCTGGACAGACCCAGTACCTCTTCTGCTTCTCAGGAAGTGTTTTCCTGCGGCCTTACCAAGAGGAACTCGAGATCTCTGCCTGATGTATCTGCTGTGGGCCTCAGCGACAACCCGGCTCCTCCACGCAGGGCGGAGGCGACCTTTACCCCGACTGCTGCTGGCCTTAGGGGTCCAGAGGGTCAGTCCTTACCTGCTCAGGCGGATCTCCAGGCTATGCTATCCAATGCCCTCTCTTCCATCTTGGCATCTGGGATGCATCAGTCCACCTTACTGCAGCCCCACACCTCTCGCTCTGCGGCTCCAGTGCGCTCCAAATCTCCATCTAGGATGGCGCACACATCTTCGGACGAGTCCGACCATGATGAGGAGATGGGGGAGGACATGGAATTCTCGGAGGATGAGGGTCTTACGCCAGATGCCCCGGCCTTCTCTGGTCTGTTCCGGCCCTCGTTGTTTAAATCCTTGCTCCACAAGGCTCGCCAAACGACCAATATGGGAGTTGCCTCTTCTGAATCTTCTTCTGTGCCAGCTCCACATGATGCTTTGTTTTCGTCATCGAAGCCGGGGAAGGATTTCATTCCTTGCCCTCAGCTTTTTTCCTATGTCCTCCAGTCCCCCTGGTCTCAACCGGGCTCATCGATGGGTCCCACCAGTCTGGACAAGAAGTTATACTGTGGGGCCCCGGAGTTGGATTCCTTACTAGCTCTTCCTGTGGTTGATGCTCCGATTGCCAACCTTTCTTCATCTTCGCTTCTGTCCTCTGACTCTTTGGATGTCCTTAAATCTGAGGACAGGAAGTCCGAACTATCCTTTCGTAAGGAGCATCAGTCTCTGGCCTGGACTATTAAGACCGCGATGGCTACATCTTTTTTTAACAGAGCTTCTTTGCTCTGGTTGAGACAACTCCAAGAGCGTTTGCCCCCGGAAGACACGCGCCTTCACCAAGACATAAATAAAATTGTGGCCGCCACAGAATATTCGGCGGATGCCTCATTAAATTCGGTGATGTTCACCTCCAGGGCGTTAGCCTCTTCCGTGACATCGCGCCGATTGTTTTGGCTCAGGAATTGGAGAGCTGATGCCAAGGCAAAGTGGAAGCTAGCAGCGGCTCCATTTAAGGCCCCGAATCTTTTCGGTCCTGCTCTTGATCCTGTTCTTGTCGAGGACAAGGACAAACGGAAGGTTATGCCGGCATCTTCATATCGTAGGCCAGAAAGACGCTATACACCCTACCCTCAGCGACAGCCCTTTCGGGCTTCGTCGGGGTCAGGCGGCCCCTATTCTCAACGCGCCTTCTTTCCAGGAACCGACCGTCTCTTGGACAGACAGCGCTTCCGTGACAGGCCTAGATCCAACAATGCTAAGCGTCCTTTCCGAGGCTCTGGCTTCCGTCAAGCCCGCCGAGGAAAATGACTGCCGGTTGCGGGATCCCATTGGTGGGCGCCTTCAGCTGTTCAGCCACCAGTGGGAACAGTCAACCAGAGATGCCTGGATTCTTCGGACGGTGTCCGCCGGCCTCTCCATCGAGTTTTTGGGTCCACCTCCATCCCGCTACATCTGCTGCTCAACTCGACTAACCCCAGACAAGGAACGATTGCTGCGGTCCGAGATCATCCACCTACTACAGATCCATGCAATAGAACCTGTTCCTCCAGATCAGCTTGGCAGGGGGTTCTACTCAACGCTCTTCTTGGTTCCAAAGCATTTGGGAGGCTGGAGAGCCATTCTGAACTTAAAGCAGTTGAATCTGTCGGTCCTTTACCGCAGATTCAAAATGCACTCCCTGAGATCCATCCTTGCCGGGGTTCGTCGAGGCGATTTCCTCCAATCCGTCGATCTCAGGGAGGCGTACCTGCATGTTCCGGTTCTCCCGGACCACCGGAAGTACTTGCGTTTCCAGATTGGGGAGGACCACTATCAGTACTGTGCGATGCCCTTCGGCTTGTCATCTGCTCCAAGGATGGTAGCGGTGGTGGCGGCCGCTCTCAGACTGAAACCTGTGAGAGTATTGTGCTATCTGGACGACATCCTGGTCCTGTCTGCCTCCAGAAGCCAGGCAACTCGAGATCTGGCTCTTGTGATCGAAGCCTTTCAGGCCCACGGGTTCTCAATCAACTACCCGAAGAGTCACCTTTGTCCGTCCACCGCGCTGCAACACCTGGGAGCGGTGATCGACTCGGTTCAAGGCCAGGTCTTTCTCTCTCCGGAAAGAGTCCAGAGTATCGGCGAGCTGATTCATCTTGTTCGCTCCAAGCGTGCTGTTCCTCTCCGCCTTCTCTCCCAGTTATTGGGGAAGATGGTCTCGTGTTTTTCCATCGTGCCGTGGGCCCGCCGGCACACGAGACCGTTACAATGGTTCCTGCTCCCTTTTCAACGCACGGGTCGCAGCGACTCTCTCCGCAAAGTATCTCTACCCCCTCAAATTGCCCTATCCCTCGCCTGGTGGACAAGCCCCAAGCTCCTCCTAGGGTCCCACTTTCTGATCACAAATCGTCTGACCCTGACATCCGATGCCAGTCTCGTAGGCTGGGGGGCCCATCTCAACGATCAGATGGTGCAGGGCCGCTGGTCGACGTCGGAGCAACGTCTAAGTATCAACCTTTTGGAACTGAGGGCGATTCGTCTGGCCCTCTGTCACTTTCAAGATTTGTTGCACGGCCGTCACGTTCTTGTCCTCACGGACAATATTACCGCCAAGGCCCATGTCAACAAGGAAGGGGGCACGAGATCGAGGGGCTTGATGCTGGAGGCGGAGAAGCTCTTGAATTGGGCCGAGAGTCACGTCCTATCCCTGAGGGCCGATCACATCTCGGGCGTGGACAACGTTCACGCCGATTGGCTCAGCAGACAATCGATAGACCAGTCGGAATGGCAGCTGGATCCCGACATTTTTCAAGAGGCTATCACCATCTTCGGTCTACCCACTGTGGACTTATTTGCAAGTCCGACGAATGCCCAACTCCCGAGATTTGTGACACGTTACCCGTGCCAGCAGGCGGAGGCTCACAACGCGCTCAGATGCCCCTGGCCACCCGGCCTCTTATACGCATTCCCCCCAATTCCCCTGATCCCTCAGGTGATTCGGAAGCTATTGGAGGAAGGAGCGGATCTCCTACTTGTGGCTCCCAACTGGCCTCGTCGGCCATGGTATGCAGACCTCGTGTCTCTGTCCGTCCGTCCTCTGTGGGTGATTCCGCCGACACGTGTGTTCCTGCGTCAAGGAGCCGTCTTCCACCCAGATCCAGGATGGTTCCAATTGGCCGTATGGCGTTTGAGAGGGTCATTTTACGGAAGGACCATCTCCCCGACTCCGTCATAGATACCATACAGGCCTCTCGACGACCTTCTACGTCACGTATATACGAGTCTTCATGGCGTGCCTTTTGCACCTGGTCTGCTGTCAATCTGGTGGATCCTACGTCGGCTCAGATCGTAGACATTCTCTGTTTCTTGCAATCTGGTCTGGAAAAAGGTTTATCACCATCCACTCTTCGTCGTCAGACTGCTGCGTTGTCCACTGTCATTCGATGCCCGCCTTACTCTTCGCTATCTCAGCATCCATTGCTCAAGGGGTTTTTACACGGGGCTTCGAATTTATGTCCACCCCCT
This sequence comes from Pituophis catenifer annectens, assembly GCF_029215685.1. Classification (NCBI taxonomy): domain Eukaryota; kingdom Metazoa; phylum Chordata; class Lepidosauria; order Squamata; family Colubridae; genus Pituophis; species Pituophis catenifer. Next base: position 81,760,400 of record NW_027256884.1, read on the forward strand.
GTTCATAGATTCCCGACCTGGGACCTTTCCCTCGTTCTTCAAGCGCTTATGTTTTCCCCCTTTGAACCGTTGGGTGCTATCTCCCTTAAATACTTGTCTTACAAGGTGGCTTTCCTTTTGGCAATCACCTCTGCCAGGAGGATATCGGAACTGTCTGCCTTGTCAATTAGAAAAGACTTATGTATATTCCACGAGAACACTGTTGTCCTTCGACTAGACCCCACCTTTTTGCCAAAGGTGAACACTTATTTCCATCGTGCGCAAGAGCTCGTCCTCCCAGACTTCTGCCCGTCACCTAGGCATCAACGTGAAAGAGATTGGCACACTCTCGATGTTCGCAGGGCTCTCCGGCGATACATTCGCAGAACTGAGCCCTTTCGGGAAACAGAAGCCCTTTTGGTCTCTTTCCATTCGAGGTCCTTGGGCCAAAAAGTGTCTTCGTCAACTGTAGGCAGATGGATCAAGGCGTGCATTTCTACGGCATATAACCATCAAGCTAAGCTGGTTCCGTCTGGGATTTTGCCTCACTCGTCTCATAGTGCGGCGACCTCTGCCGCATGGGCCACTCAGGCATCGGTGTCGGATATCTGCCGGGCCGCCACGTGGTCCACGATGACGCCTTTCATAAGGCATTACAGGGTGGATTCCTTTGCCTCTGCGGAGGCTTCCTTTGGCCGTCGAGTCCTGCAAAGTGTCCTCGGGGCGCAGGACGCTGGAGGCTGTTGATTTCCCACCCTTGGGGTTTGAGCTTGGGTATATCCCAGCTATGGACTGCAGGAGCAGTGCTCTGGAAAACGAACATTGTCTTACCTGAATGTTCCTTTTCGGAGCACTGCGACTGCAGTCCATTCCCCCCCTTGTATTTAAGGTTTCCTGACTTATTCTGTAGTTCTGGACCTTTTTCATGACTTGTTCTATTTTACGACACGTTTACCGGTTATTTGATTACTATTCAGGTGGTCGCGCCTTCGTTCAAAGACTGGTGCATGATGGGATTGAGGGGCGTGGCCACAGCACGAAGAGACACTCTAAAAAAAATGTCACCCAGTCAAGGCGAAGCAATAAGAAGAGATCCCAGCTATGGACTGCAGTCGCAGTGCTCCAAAAAGGAACATTCAGGTAAGACAATGTTCGTTCTACTCCCACCCAATTTTTGAATGGCTCTTTTTAAAAAGGTTACATATGCCTCTGAAAAGATTATTAAACTTTACTGGCAGATTTAAAGTGGCAGATTTTTACCTTCAATTTCTTAGTGCATCACTTTATTATAATTAAATTTTGTTTAGGACCATTGCCTTGCTTATTTAAAAAAAATGTTGTTGTGGAAGGTGACCTGTGCCCACATTTTTTTTTAATGGATGACATTTGGACTGGTTTATTGCATTGGGGAATTGCTTCATTTAAAATAATTGGCCATTAGGAGGTTTCTTGGGCTTTATATATAATACCTATGTCAAAAATGAGAATTAAACTGATCTTTCAGCCAAGTGAGCCTTTGTACAATTTTAAAAGTGTAGTGCAAAATAATACACATTCTTAACCCAACCACATTTGATCCTTGCTTGGACAAACTATCTAGAATAATTTCTAGACAAAGTATACAGATATATTTATATTGTATTCTATAGTGCCTCACATATTTATAGTATGGTATAGTGCACAAGAAAATTATATACCATATTTTCCGGCGTATAAGATGACTTTTTAACACATGAAAATCTTCTCAAAAGTCGGGGGTCGTCTTATACGCCGCGTGTCGTTCTCCTGTAACCAGGCAGACCAGCCGAAAGGCTCTGACGAGCCTTAAATGGCTCTGACGATCCAAGCCCTGACGATCTGCTAATCAGGCAACTCAGTTGGGATCGCCAGAGCCATGGGGAAGGGAAAAACTTTTCTCTTTTCACATGGCTCTGATGATCCAAGCCCTGACGATCTGCTAACCAGGCAACTCAGTTGGGATTGCCAGAGCCATGGGGAAAGGCAAAACTTTTTTCTTTTCACATGGCTCTGACGATCCAAGCCCTGACGATCTGCTAATCAGGCAACTCAGCTGGGATCGCCAGAGCCATGGGGAAGGGAAAAAGTTTTTCCCCTCCAGCTTGCTTACTTTAGCTGCTTGCCTTGCCTTGCTTCGCTTGCCTGAATCCATTCCATCAGGAAGCAACTCCCTGCCTGCAATCAAGCAGGCAGGGAGTTGTGGACTTCAACTCCCAGAATTCCTCAACCAGCAAAACAAAGCTGGCTGATGAATTCTGGGAGTTGAAGTCTACAAGTCTTAAAGTTGCCAATGCTGGAGACTCCTGTTCTATTGGGTAAGTTTTTTTTCCCCTTTGGGATCTTTAAAAAAATAGTTGGGGTTTTTTTTAGTTGTTCTTTTTTAGACCTAGCCATTTAAAGTTTAGGAAGTTTTAAATTTAGCTTTCATATAAAAATAAAAATAAAATAAAATAAAATAATATTTGTGCAGCTTTCTGAGATTTAGTATGTTTTTGTAGTGTTTCACTCTAACTACACAAACACACAAAATCTCACAAAGCTGTATGTGGAATTTTGTGTGTGTAAAGTGTGAAAGTTGGGTTTTGGGGCTTTTTGTGGCTGTGTGAGGTTCCTGCTTGTTTCAGGGCCATTTTGGGTCTAGCACAGCTGCTTTTGCATTGTGGTGAGCCAGTTGTGTTGTGTTGTGTTGTGTTGTGTGTGTGTAAAGTGTGAAAGTTGTTTTTTTGGGCTTTTTGTGGCTGTGTGAGGTTCCTGCTTGTTGTAGGGGCCATTTTGGGTCTAGCACAGCTGCTTTTACATTGTGGGTGAGCCAGTTGAGTTGTGTTGTGTTGTGTGTGTGTAAAGTGTGAAAGTTGGGTTTTGGGGCTTTTTGTGGCTGTATGAGGTTCCTGCTTGTTGCAAGGGCCATTTTGGGTCTAGCACAGCTGCTTTTACATTGTGGGTGAGCCAGTTGATGTTTTTTAATTTTTATTTGGTGTGCGTTGGAAGAGGGGTAGTCTTATACGGTGAGTATAGCCCAAACCCTATATTTTAACAAGAAAATTCGGGGGTCGTCTTATACGCCCAGTCGTCTTATATGCCGGAAAATACGGTATGTGTGTGTGTGTGTGTGTGTGTGTGTGTAGTATATATAGTTAGTAGATGTTTTGCCTCTCCTCATTCTTCAGCAAGATTGTCCATCTTTTGTATAGTTAAAGCACTGCTTGCCTATGATGAACACATACAAACACATTTCATACATTCAAGTGTTAACTAATTTGAACGTAACAACTGGTATTAAATCTTCACAACAGTATTAGTCTTCTCATATGTTTTATATGACTTTAATAATAAGGGTGGAAACCAAGCATTCCTATTCATGTCTATGTTATGTGAACAGTTTACTGTAAAAGGTTAAATTTTAGGCAAATGTAAATCTTTTCTTTTTATCTTGTCAATCTAAAATAAAGTGCTTTAGCTGAGCATGTTTTAAGATTACTCCATGAGATATTCTTAGCAACAGTACACAATTGTTTTGCCATTCCATTATCCTGGATGCTTAGTTGTATTCATTTATTTTTAAAATCGCATTGTAGTCCTGGGGATTTTTGCATGGCCTTTAGAATTCAAGCATTAACTAGGTGTGACTTTACTTAACTTTTTCTTTTTTGTGGGGGGAAGGAGAGAAATTGGGGAGAAATTGGCCAAGATGCTGCTATCTGCTATGAAAAGACTAACCTGCTGCTTAAAAAATGTTTTAATTTGTTTAGTGGGTTACACATCTCATTTTGAAATTTAATATTACAAAGGTACTAAGAATACATTTGGAATAGTACATTAAATGCACACAATAATCTGCAGAATAACATCTCCATGTACATTTTAGAATGATGTCTCTTTAAGAGAAATGCTTCATAAACTGCACATAATACATTAGGTTAATTTTTGTGGTAGAATATTTAAGAAGAGAAACATGATAGAAATTGGAACGTTCAGGAATCTTTCTACATTAATATTCTAGGATGGCACTAAAACACTCAACAGAATTCATTAAGGACATTTTTATTGTTAAATATGTTTGCTAGTTGCATGAAATAAATTGGTAAATGCTAATACATTTCATCTATCATTAATGTACATAGTCCAATCTGCCTGCTTTTTAATAGACTAATATCCCTTAGGTTGTGTGGAAATTGCCAGTTTAAAAGCTTGTAGAAATGTTTTACTAAAAATTGTTCCATTTAGTTCACATGCACAAAAATAGTTTTCTAGAGACAAATACAATAAAAAGATTATCTGTTCCATTAACATTAGAAGAGGCAATTATCATTGGGTCCAAAAGAGTTTTGAAAGGAAGTAATTATATTTGGAGTTGGGTGGATTGCTCTCTTTCCAATAAGGCACTTTTACATTTTACTGGCATCCAATAATGAAAGGGAAAAAAAATCTAGACAATTGCTGTTCTCTGCAGCATGCTAAAATATTTTGATATTATCTTTGACTTTTCCCCCCACAAGATTGATTAGTTTGCCCAACCATACAGTCTTCATTCTTTTAATATTTTATGTTCTTTTTTTCCTACTTTGAAAATGCTGATTTATTTTTTGGGCATTTCATGCTTCATTAAACTTTACTTTCTAATGTCCTTTCTTTACCTTTTACGGCATTATCCTGTAAACACAGTTGTGTTCAGGAAGATTTATTCTCAGATATGTGATTATATGATGCAGCATTCAGCATTATCTTAACCTTTTCTGAGTGAGGTTAAGTAGAGATACAGGAGTCTCTCCACCAGGGAATAAAAAAATGGCTGCTGCACTATTCAATTTCTAGCTGCCATAGAAAATTCTGTATGTATAACTATTGATTGTGCTATTTTTGCAGTGATATTCCCCACACGTTGTATTTTAGAGTGAGATGCATGATATAAGCAAGGCAGCTTTAAATCTTGTGGACTCCTCATCCACCCTAATAGGAGGCACCACCAAGGCTTGCAATATAAAGCTTTAATTTGCCTTAATTCTCTGGCATGAGTTATTTCTTTTCCAGACAGTTAGAATCCCATTAATCATAACTTTTACTTTCACAAATGGAACGCTGTCAAACATCATATTAAATTTTCATATGTACTCTTAAGTTATCATATTAAAATGGTCATGCTACAGTGCAAGTCATGGAATAAAATATTTAAATTACATAAAGATTCTAACTGAAATATATTTAAAAATATTCCTATGTTAAGAGCAGTTTTTAATTATTCACGAAGTTTTTGGGCTCTTCTTTACGGGATATTTGTGCCCCAATCTGTTGTGGCACAAATTTAATTTAATTAAATCCCAAATGTATGATTCTATAACTCCCTTTTTATCTTTAATTATACCAATTAATTTGCTTCTTCCTATTACATCATGTTTATGTATTCAGAGGTTATGCCAGAAAATCAACATCTAAACCAATGGTTTGATTAAACCTAGTTTGCCCAGTACAGTATGGCAGGAAGAAGTCCATGATAATCCACTTCTGAAAATGTTACTGAGAAATCTGCATGAACCTGTCTAGGCAATTGCTAAGAGTGAAGACTGATTTGAAATTTGAGAGCAGATTTGATGTAGTAGTTTAAGGCACAAGACAAAAAATCAGGAGAGAGTAAGGTTTCACCCTCCATTAGACATGAAACCAGCTGAATGACTTTCAGCCATTCTTTCTCAACCATAAGAAGCAGGCAATAATAAACTACTTCTGAAACTGCTGCCAAGCAGTTGTGGCAGTCGTCCCCCCCTCCTCCCCCCCACCCCGATTTTGAATGCTCCATTAAGATCTTATTGGATCTTATCAGGATTTATTTATGTATTTTTTCAATTTCTATAGGATTATATTTCCTCCAATATTTTTAACTTTAAAGTAATTTAAAGAGTAGAAATTACTTGTGTAAGGGCAATCAATATATGCTACTAATTATTGGAATCTAAGCTAGCATAAGTAGAGTGAGCATATTTTCTTGAAAAAATAAAGGACAAACTTGAAAAAGAGGCAACTCTAGAAAAGGTTAATAAGGATAGAAAACAAATTAATTGAAAAGGGGAATTCAAGAACAAAACCACGACAATAAATAATTTTAATAAAACTAAAGAATAGCTTCATGAAATAAAGTAATATAATTTATAATAAAGGCCATATGGTTGCTGTAAGTATACGTTATGTACAATAATTATGTATTATAATATCTGCTGTACACTATATACTTCATTTTATATTTTACATAATTATACTCATTGCAAATAAAATGTAATTTTCCTGACTCCTCCCCCAAGATGGCTGCTGAGAGCTAGGGGAATTTTTTTCTCCTGCCAATGAGCTGCTTGTCAGGGTTCCGACCAATGCCCTAATAAAATTAAGAGTCTCGAGCCATTTAGCAAGAAAAATCCAGTTGTTTATCAGGAGCGCCATGTCGGCACTACCTAGGTGAAGCCAGTTCTGGCTTCACCCAATTCGCGCTTTGCCTCTGACCCTGATTCCCTCTCCACCCCAGAGTGTGTCACCAGTCACATTCCCCAGCGAAGCAATTTCATGGGTCATAGAAGTCACTCTCTCCAGCTGTTTCAGGTCTCTGTAGAGATGGCCTTGACTTCGGTTGGCTAGGCTGTGTCTTGTTTTGATTGAGGTGTGAATTCCTTGGTGCAGCTGTGAGGCACGATTCCCCCTGCCTATGGCAACTCGGGAGCAGGTCAGGAAAGCTTCGCTAGTTGACACTGCTGATTTTGCTGCCAAAGATGGTTCTTTGATAGTGCTTCTCCCAGGATCTGAATGGGAGCACTTAGGAATGACCCAAGATGACTTTTTGGACAACCGTGGACCCACCCAGGAAGAGAAATCTTGAACATTGTGATTGCCACCTTCTTGACTTCTTTGACTTTCGTAGGTATTTATCATACATACAGAGACACGTAATAGAAATAAGTACTGTATATATGCGGGTACAGATGATGCTCTATTCTGCCCCAGCTTCGGATTCCCGAGGATATTGACACACACCAATGGTCCTTATCAAATTTATTAAGTAGCAAAAATAAACCAAAGTCCGGCAAAGGTTGGCAACCAGCCCAGAAAACAAGATATGATAAGACTTTTCCAAAAATGCTCTGATGATAATTACAAGTTGTTTCTAGCAAGAAACTTACTAACGGCATGTGACTTAAATAGGCTAAGGGAGTGGCCAATTATCCTCAAGCCTTACTCTTGAGGAGACCTCCTCCTCCTGAGTAGCCACTCCTGCCTTTTGGCAGCCCTGCGTGCTCGAGCATTGAGGAGAGGCTCCTCCACTTCGCTATCTCCACTTGAAGGAGCCTCTGGAGGTTCTGAAGGTCCTGGCTGAGTCTCTGCCTCTGGCACCACATCCTCTTCAGCCTCCTCACTGTCCGACGTGAGCGCCAGATGCACTGGTGTGCAACACCACACCAGCCTCCTCGTCGTCGGGATCAGCCACAACGTCTGCACAGGCCACTGGCGGGCCACAACATCCTCCTGATCTCTTGTGTACATGAATGAGTCATTGAATAAATCTGGAAGTAATCTTAAGAAATGAGGACTACTATTTTTTATTATAGCAAAGTGTATATATTAAGCTTGGTATATTCACACATATAAGGCAGAAGCCAAAATGCTTCACTGAACAAAGGAAAACAAAAGAATATGTGATTGCAAACATAACACAGAAGGGAAATGCTCATAGGCAAGACAGTAAAACAAGAGAGGAAATTGAACAACAGAGTGCAGATACAAAACATAATTTCATAACCCTCAGCTATTGGGAAACTCATTCTTTTTAAAAGCAACAGTCATATTGCCCTAAATTATTATGGCAATATTGGTGCTCCTAGAATGACCTACCCTGATGCTCATCCCTAAAATGTCAGAGTTTAGCTAATATCCTATTGCAATCATTAATACTTCTTCCTTTTGTGAGTTCTTTCCTGAGCAGGTTGTTGGCTTTAGGGTTAAGATGATAATACTCTTGATCTAGGCTGCATGAGAAGCATCTCGAGATTGGAAATTCAAAGACTTATTCTTTTTATATTTAAGGGTTTACCAAGCTATTCTATGTCCCAAAATAAGCAAAATAATGCATTTTATATAATACAGAGGGGGAAAAAAGAGTACATTGTCTAAGTCTGCTTTCTATCGTAATTGTCTTCTACAATAGAACAGCAGAATTGCATATACTGTAACAGTATTTGATATTTTTATCATACGTATTTAGTGGATTAATAAGGCTTTTTAATCTCAAAAGACTCATAATATACTAGTCATAATTTAATGCTTTTAAAGGTATTATATCCAATGTTGTACAATCATTTTTTCAGTGTTTTTGAATATGCTAGTTAACAATAAACCCATGACTTCATAATGTTTTCTAAAGTAATGATAACTCGATATAGATATCCCCACAGAGATTTGGATGACCTCTACACTAATAGCCTTCCATAAGGCACTTAAAAACTGGCTATTCCCACAGGAATTTGGGCTGAAAGATTAATGAGTGTGCTAATTGGTTGGTTTGCCAATTGATTTATTGTTACTTTGAAAAATTGAGAATATTTTTTTTTGACCCTGGATCCTATTTATTATTTAATTGTTTTATGTTTGATTTTTAATGTTTTGTACATCATTCAGAAGCATTGTTGAGATGAGCATCCATATAAATTATTTAAATGAACAAAATAATAAATAAAAGTTCATAAAAAGTAAGTTTTCTTAGTAGTTGAAGTCTCAGTAGAATACTGAAAACACAAACAAAAAGGAAAATAATTGTTAGATTCTTAATCGTATTCCAAAAATGGAACCAAGCTCACTAAATTCAACAGCATTTATACTTTGGAATTTCATTCCAAACTATCAAAAAGATGAATACTGTCTTGGTTCTTTTTCTCTTTGTCCTGTCCTCCAATTCACAGACTTATCTTCTTGTGCCATATCTGTCATCGGACGCTAGCAATCATGTTGATGATCCTATTTTTATCAATGCTGAGTTTTGTCCAAACCAGTCCCTTAGATTTTGAAGCCATGATGTTTTTCTTCTGCCTGGACCTTGTTTGCCTTCAATCTTTCCCTGGAGGATTAAGTGAAGTATGGCATATTTTTTTGCATGTCACATCAGGTGTCCAAAATATTTTAACTTTTGCTTTTTAATGGTTTTGATTATTTCCCTTTGCTTTCCCAGGTATCTTATCACCTCCTCATTTCTGATTCTGTCAACCCAGCTTATACATAACAGCCACCTGTAAATTCACATTTCAAAGACTTATAGATACTCAAATTGGGTTAACTAGAAAAGTATTATTTTTTTCAGTACAAATTGAAATTATATTTAAATCCTTTTGAAGCAACATTGGATACAGAAGGAAAATATATGAAATATATTTTAAGATTAAGATTATGTTTCTTGGTGGAATGGCAACCCCTTTTGTGTCATAGCTCCTGGACTTTTGTAGCTATATTTTGATAGATGGTCCTCAAATTACAATCACAATCGGGATGGGAATTTTGGTTGCTAAATAATGCAATCATTAAGCAAGTCATCAGGTGATCAGACCCAATTTTATATCCATTTTACCATGGTTGCTAAGAAAATCATGTGGTCCTTAAGTGAAACATGTGGTTGTTAAGTGAACCCAGCTTTCCCAAATGACTTTGCTTGTCAGAAGCCAACTGGGAAGGTAACAAATTATGATCACATGACTGCAAAATGCTGCAACTGTCATAAATTCGAGCTGATTGCCAAGGGTCCAAATTAACATACATTGCTACTGTGATTATGGAAGTGATGTAAGGTTGTAACTTCAAGGATGGATCATAAGTAACTTTTTCAGAAGCCATCGTAACTTTGAATCATTGGTAAAAGAAGGTTGTAAATTAATGACTACCTATATGTGATAATAGCTATCACATGTGATAACATATATCACCTATATGTGATAAGAGATATAATAATTGTTATAGCTGTGCATTTTTTGGAAGTATTCATTCACTCTGTTTCCTTTTATTGGTAATTTTGATTTAAACACAACCAATGTTTACAAGACTATTTATATTAAAGTGACAACATTTCTTTTACAATGTCTCTCAAAAAGCTTTGTAGAAGCATGAAGAGGCTAATCTTTTCCTTAATAGAAAATGAAAAGAGTCTGCTTGCTCTAATTTAGGTCAGAGCTAAGAATAATTTTCTTTCATCTACTTTCTAAACGTTTGGTTACCAAGGATACATTGCGGATGTTAAAATAATCTGGATTTTGTTTTTTTTATTTTGAAAATATTTCAAAGCATTTGGTGTACATTGCCTTTGGGCCACCCAGACAAAACGAATATTGATTTTTATTAACATTTTTTAAATCTAGAGGCCTAAAGTCTATAACGCTGAATACAGATTATAAGAGTCAAAACACCAGTTCCAGAGAATCCTTGAAAAAATAAGAATCTGGCCTCAAAACTTTGATTATCAGTAGTTTCTCTTTACTGCTACAGATGTTTGCAGCAGGCCATATTTGTATCACCAAATGAATCTATTATTATTTCATAACCTGAAATAAAAATTCTCTTTGTCTCTCCCAGCAGAGCAGTCTATCTGATTATAGTAATTACTAGCACAATGTTCTAAAGCAGTGTTTTTCAAACTTGGCAGGTTTAAGATGTGTGGACTTCAACTCTTTGTTGGCAGAATAATTCTGAAGTCCAGTTTGAGAAACACTGTTCTAAAAGAGCTGACAAATTAATTTCTTATAATTTCCTGAGGTAGCGTATTCAAGGGTACAGTGGAGATAGGGTATGCTTCTGATATAAGTGGACACTGCTATTAAAACTAAAGAACAAATATTTTAACATTTAAGGTGTGTTTGGCTAAATAAGCATTACTCAAGCATTACTTGTATGCATGTTTATATTTATTAAATAAATTTATACAGTTGTCCAACTCCCACACAGTGACTCTCAGTGGCATACAATATTAAAAACCCACAGTTAAAAACCCACAATTTAACCCCCACTCAGGGCCGGATTTAGATGAAAAGAGGCCCTAGGCTATTCCACTTATGAGGCCCTTTCACCAGTGGTGGGATTCAATTTTTTAACAACAGGTTCTGTGGGCGTGGCTTAGTTGGGGGTGTGGCTTGGCAATCATGTGACTGGATGGACATGGCTATGTGCATAGGGACTACTCAGAGGGCTGAAAAAAGTCATTTCTGACTGGGCCTCGCACTTTTGACCGGTCCTCACACTTATGACCATCCTCACGTTTATGCCAGTGCAGCTTTCTTAACAACCATGTCACTCATTTCACAACTGCTTCTCTTCACCATGGTGACAAGATAGGGCAAAAACGTAAAATGTGAGGACAATCGTAAGTTCGAGGACTGGTCAAAAGTGCGAGGACCAGTCAAAAATAACATTTTCAGCCCTCTGAGTAGTCCATATGCACAAAAGGACTACCCAGAGGGCTGAAAAAAGTGATTTCTGACAGGTCCTCGCACTTTTGACCGGTCTTCGCACTTATGACTGGTCATCATTTATGCCCATTGTAGCATTCTTAACAACCATGTCACTCATTTCACAACTGCTTCTCTTCACCATGGTGACAAGATAGGGCAAAAACGTAAATTGTGAGGACAGTCGTAAATTCGAGGACTGGTCAAAAGTGCGAGGACCAGTAAAAAAATAACTTTTTCCGTCCTCTGAGTAGTCCACATGCATAAAAGGATACAGCAATAGAGAGGGATGAAGGAAGGGAAGGGAAATTAGAGTAGGAGGGAGGGTAAGAGAGGGAGGAAGAGAGGAGGAGAAGGAGAAAGGAAAAGGAAGTAGGGAGGAGAAGAAGAGGGGGAGGAAGAGAAAGTAAGAAGGAAAGAAAAGAGAGAGGTGGTAGGTTTGAGGAGAAAGATTGCTGTACAATAAAAAAGATGAAAGGGAAGAAAGCCAACCCCAAACAAATATAAAGATATTAAGATAAAGAATGAATTGTTAAACTTTAAAGAATAAAAGAGAACAAATATGAATAAATAACAATAATTAGAAACACACATACAAATATACAATGTATTTTCTTTGAACAGAGTATTTGGTCGGTTCACAAATTTACACAGTGTTTAGTCATTTCAATTAAATTTACAATTTCTATATTTCCTTTTTGCCATATTTATTCCTCATCTATTTTTGTAAAAAACCAATATTACCCTTCATCCTCATCTCTAATCTTAATCAAATTCAATTTTTCCCTTCTATTCTATATTATACCCCTTCCCGTTGTCATCTATTTTTATATCCATCCTCACATTGGTTAATTATGTAATATTAGTTGTTTAATATAAATTCAACATTTTAATATAAATCAATTAGTTATATAACTACCTTTTTTGTATATTAATCAATATGAACATGAATATTCCAATTATTTCCATGCAATCCAATTTGTTACAAATCAATTAATTATATTTACCAATAATAATAAACCAAATAATTTCCCCATATATTCCTCCAAACCACAACTTAACCATTTCTGCTTTCAGAAATATGCAACTAATAATATCTCAATTATTACAATTCCCTAGTTAAATAGAGCTTTTTTTCTTTTGTGTTTTAAAATCCTGAACTCTCCTCTTTTTCCCTAAATTTCCCATTGTTTGCACCTACCTTTTTTGGTGAGGAAAAAGAAAAGAATTCTGCCTGCCTAATTTTCCAACCTTACAGCAACAGCAAAGCAGTTTCAGTTTCGTTTCTCAGCAATGCTAGGGGGAAAAAAATCAGCACTCTTTGCAAGGAAGCAGAAGAGCCCTGAGCAAAACAGCTGAGACAAATCAGCTGAGAGCCGGGAGGCCAATTAGCCTATGCTGAAGCTCCGTGGGCCAATAAAATTACAAAAAAAACCACCGAACCCTTTGTTAAATTGCTGGCTCCCCCGCCCCTCGCCCACCACTATTGATTGGCAATAAATAGTGGTGCGGAGGGGCGGGGCAAGCCAGCAATTTAACAAAGGGTTCGGTTGCACCACTGGCTCTAGGGCAGCCCTTTGAAGCCCCACGGCAAGAATTTGAAGTTTTTTTTCCCTCTAGCCATCGGAGGCAGCAATAGATTGGGAGTGGGCGGGGTAAGCGAACGGCCGGCGATCCAACAGAGCAGAGAGTGAGGGTGAGTGAAGGCATGGAAGCTGCTTTCTCCATCCTGCTCTCTTGCGTCCGGAGCCGGTGGGGAACCACATGGCAGCCCACGTGGATCCCAGGCAGCGGAACTCAGGCTAGGGAAGGGGTGGGCAATTGTGGCTCTTTTACAACCTGTGGCCTTCAACTCCCAGAATTCCTCAGACAGCCAAGCTGTCTCAGGAATTCTGGAAGTTGAAGTCCACAGGTTGTAAAAGAGCCACAATTGCCCACCCCTGGCTATGGTAGGTTGGCGCTGCGCGGGTGGGAGGCGGAGCGGGGTGAGGGGCGGACGAGCCAGCAATTTAACAAAGGGTTCGGCCGACCCCCCTAGAACCCCCAGAATCCCACCACTGTGTAGGCCCCTCTTGATCTTGAGGCCCTAGGCTGAAGCCTAGTTAGCCTATAGGAAAATCCGGCCCTGCCCCCACTCCACCCCATTGTGACAATGACAAAATTAAAAGTCATTTGATAGTTCCAAATGGGATTCCCAAACTGGCTGCCAAAACTATGTCTTCAAGGCCCTGTAGGAAAGCAACAAGGTGGGGGCCAATTTTACCTCCAGGGGAATGATGTTCCAAAGGGAGGCACCACCATAGAGAAGATCCATTTTCTAGGCCTCACCAGTTGTGCTTCCTTGATAGTTGGGATCTGCAACATGCCCCTCTTTCCTGCTCTAGTGGGCTGGGTAGGTGTAATTTTGGACAGGCAATCCATCAAGTAACTTGTACCCTAAGCCATGTAGATCTTTAAAGCTTTAAAACCAACACTTTGAATTGCACCCAGAAATAAATTGCCAACCAGTGCAGATCCCACAAAAGAGGTCACACGTGCAAAATTGGAGTTGCATAAAACCATGTGGACCACTGCATTTTGAGCCAACTGAAGCATCCAGATGCTTTTTGAGAGCAGCGCCAGGTAGAGAATAGTCAGAATGGAAGATGACCAGGCATGCGCCGATTGGTCCAGTAATGAACATAACTGGCACACATCACACAGTTGATGTAACCATGATTGCCACCTGTTCCTTGAGCAGGAGTTGTAAGTCCTGGAGAACTCTCCAAATTATGTACAGAATCTCTCTGGGACCATGCAACCCCATGCATGAGCAAGGATGGTAATTCTCCAAGAACCAGAGCCCAGACCCAAAGCCCCTCAGTTTTAACTTGTTGCTCCCATTATAGACCTCAACAGCTTCCAGGCACTGCAAAACAGCAGTTCCAGCATAGCTTAACTCAGAGATATACAACTGAGTATTATCAATATATTGATGATATCTCATTCCATGGTGACAGATGATTTCACTCAGCAGTTTCACGTAGATGTTAAACAGGGATGGAAAAGCATTGATCCTTGAGTGATCCCAAAAAGAAGGGGCTGGGGTCAGACCTCTCACTCCCAATCAACACCAACTGGAATTGGCCTTGAAAAAAGTAGGTAAACCAGGACAACATTGTGCCCCTCATTCCCAGTCCCAAAGCTGTTCCAGAAAAATACTATGGTCAATGATATTGAAAGCCATTGAGAGGTCAAGTTGAGCCAGGCTGGATTCCCTACCCTGTCCTGTTCCTACCAGATAACATCAGAAGTATGACCAATGCCATTTCCATCCCATATCCAGGATCTGGGTCCAGATAATCCATTTCTTCCATGATCCTCTGCAGCTTCAACATGACCACCTTGTGAACAACCTTAAAGGGTTGGGGCAACCTCCCGCCATTCACCTTGTATCTGCCTTTGCATTATGAAAACTTTTCATTCTGTGGCCCAGTTAAGCTGACAGTAAAACTATTGTCCAACTGGAATGGAGTGATTTAATTTGAACAGTAATCACATTCACTTAGAAATATTGATATGAGACAAGAAATGAAAAACTATCATTTTTTCACATTAGCCAAAACAGATGTATCTGATCTACAATTCTGAAAAATGTCCAGAAAGCAGTGTAAAAGTAAGGATTTTCTAAATCTATTTTCCCTCAAGTAGTGGCCACCTAATTGAACAAAATTATTCTACTCATTCAGATAAGAACACAGTAGCCATTTTAAACAGAAAGGTCTGTGATGAGATAGAAATATTGCATAATATGTTTCTAATAAAAGTTGAACAAAAGTCAGACCAGCATATGTTACTGAAGTTTCTCAATATGTGGATATATCTATTCATAGTTTTTTTATTAAGTAATTTGCCATTCATAGGAAAATATATTCCTTTATGGTAGGTAACTGTAGAAACGTAGGTAAATGTTGGAGTTTGAATCATAGTAACTTAATTATGTGCTAAATGACTTTGGTGCATTATGACTTGGGGAAATATAATTAGTTTGATTTAGAAAATAAAACTTTTAATTAAGGACTCTTAGCCATAGAGGATTTTCTTTGTTTTACTTCCTAAAATTGTATTATTTTACTAATGCTTCCTTCTAGCAAGTCAGAGATAAATTGCATGTTAAACTACTTCAAGTGATCTCCATATGCTTAATATTATGAAAAGCAATAATTGGCTAGCAATATTTAGGGACCAAGAAAGCAATGGTTGGCTAAAGCATGTCTTACAATTTGGTTTTCAGAAGGCCATAGCTTAATGATAGTATTTTATAAATAAATATTCTGAGGTTATTAGCATAGGGCTTGGAAAATCTATCATTTATCCAGAGACCATAACCAATCAGTGGAAAGTAGATATTTTCAGGCTAAACTATGAAAGTTTTGGAACAAATTATGAGCTATAGTGAGGTGATTTAAAACAAAACATCAACAATATAATGCATCACACCTCTAATATTAAACATATATCATTCTTTTTAGAAAAGAGATGCATTATTTCCTTCCTCCATGTGGTTTGAAGCCCAGTACCTCTGTTGCTACAGTGACCTCACTATAGGCAGCTTCTTATTTGGTGTGTTGAGAAATAGGTGGTTTTCTGTTGGATAGTTTTCTCTAGATTCAAACCCAGAAACTAAGATTGGGCTAATAAAGTCAATTTACCCTTTCGCAGTAATTTTGCAGATATAAGGAAGAGGGGAATGCAATCATTTGGGTGACAGTTATCCATTGTACTTTCTTTGACCAATTGAATATCAAATTAAAACATTTTAGTTGTTTTTCTTTCAATTGGTTTCCCAGTGACTTATCTTCTGTTTTTGTGCCCAGTAACTTGTCTTCTGTCCTTCAAGAGTCCAACTTCCTGAAACTGTCTTCAAAATAATCTCCTTTATTACTGTCTGTTGCTGCTGATACTGTTTTCATACTTGAGAGTACACATACTTGAAAGTAAACAAGGGGATCAGCCATATTGGATTTAATTCTCACTAATAGAGATGAAATGATAGAAGGTGTTGAAGCTACAGGAACCTTGGGGGCAAGTGATCATGCAATATTGGGATTCAACATTATGCAAGCACAAGTAGTAGAACAAAATCAAACTAGAGTCTTGGACTTTAAGAGAGCTCATTTCAATAAACTTAAAGAGAGCTTGGGAAGGATTCCATGGATGAGAATCCTCAAGGGGAAAACAACTCAAGAAGCTTGGGTAATTTTGAAAAGTGAGATTATAAAAGCCCAGTCTAGCACAATACCAATGAAGAAGAAAAATAACAGCTCTCAAAAGAAATCAGCATGGCTGCATAAAGAACTCTTTGACAAATTGAAAGACAAAAAGGATAAGTATAAAAGTGGAAAGGGACACATAACTAAGGCAGAATATCAGCAAATAGCCCAAGCTTGCAAAGATGAAGTAAAGAAAGCTAAGGCTCACAATGAACAAAGGCTTGCAACAAAAGTAACAAATAACAAAAAAGCTTCTTCCAACATGTTAGAAACAAGAAAAAAGTCAAGGAAACAATTGGTCCATTGCTGGGAGAAGAAGAAGTGGCAAGATGGTGACAAGCAACAGGGAGAAAGCAGAACTACTTAACTCGGGGTTTTTTTTCATTGTCTTTACACAAAGGACAAAACAGTCCAATCTATCAAAAACAGTACCACAAAAAACAGATTAGAACACAAGTTAAAATAGGGAAGAAAATGGTAAGTGAACACCTGTCTACCCTAGATGAATTCAAATCACCAGGACCAGATGGATTACACCCCAAGGTTTTGTAGGAACTGGCAGATGAGATCTCAGAACCACTGAATTATATCTTTCAAAGATCCTGGAGCACTGGGTAACTGCCAGAGGACTGGAAAAGAGCTGATGTAGTTCTTATCTTCAAAAATGGGGGGGGGGTAATCCAGGAAACTACAGACCTATCAGCCTGACTTCAATACCAGGGAAGATTCTGGAAAAAATATCAAGCAACAAATCAGCGAACACCTAGAAGCAAACAAAGTAATAACCAAAAGCCAACATGGGTTTGTCAAAAACAGATCATGCCAGACTGAATTCTTTGAAAAAGTGATAAAATTAGTGGACCAGAGAAATGCTGTCAATATAATTTAATTGGACTTCAGTAAGGCATTTGACAAAGTAGACCATAACCTACTACTAGATAAAGTAGAAAAATGTGGGTTAGACAACATCACCACCAGATGGATTTGTAACTGGCTGACCAACCACACTCAACATGTAATCATCAATGGAACTGCATCTACATGGAGGGAAGTATGCAGTGGAGTACCCCAAGGCTTTGTTTTAGGCCCAGTGCTCTTCAACACCTTCATCAATGATTTAGATGAGGGGATAAATTGGAAATTCAAGCTGGCAGAATTAGCCAACGCTCCAGAAAATAGGCTTAAGATACAGAAGATATCAAGACAAACTTAAACACTGGGCGCTACCTAACAAAATGAAATTCAATGGTGAAAAACATAAGGTTCTACATTTAGGCAAGAAAAACAAAATGCACAGGTACAATATATGTTGTACCTTGCTCAATAGTAGTAACTGTGAGAGGGATCTTGGAGTCCTAGTGGACAACCATTTAAATATGAGCCAGCAGTGTGCTGCAGCTGCCAAAAAAGCCAACACAGTTCTAGGCTGCATAAACAGAGGGATAGAATCAAGATCACGTGAAGTGTTAATACCACTTTATAATGCCTTGGTAAGGCCACATTTGGAATACTGCAATCAGTTTTGGTTGCCACGATGTAAAAAAGATGTTGAGTCTCTAGAAAGAGTGCAGAGAAGAGCAGCAAAGATGATTAGGGAACTGGAGGCTAAAACACATGAAGAATGGTTACAGGAACTGGGTATATCTAGTTTAATGCAAAGAAAGACTAGGGGAGACATAATAGCAGTGTTCCAATATCTCAGGGGCTGCCATAAAGAAGAGGGAGTCAAGCTATTCTTCTTGTCCTGCACCTGAGGGCAGGACAAGAAGCAATGCGTGGAAACTAATCAAGGAGAGAAGCAACTTAGAAATTTCCTGACAGTTAGAACAATTAATCACTGGAACAGCTTCCCTCCAGAAGTTGTGAATGCTCCAACACTGGAAGTTTTTAAGATGTTGGATAACCATTTGTCTGAAGTGGTGTAGGGGGATTGGACTAGAAGACTGCCAAGGTCACTTCCAACTCTGTTATTCTATTTTATTTATCATTACTATATATCTACATATTTGGAGTATTGTTCTATGAATAGCTTATTTATGAATTTAAGAAAGTTTCGTGTTTTATGTTTATCAAAGACTACAAAGGGTATAAATGAGTTCTAAATGGTAATGAAAGAGCAGAAATCACTCATAACTAACAAAATTTTTAAATGATTTTAAATTTGTTTGTCTTTTTAAATTTTGGGCCAAATTGAGATATTTCCTTTTAATCTGTTCTTAATGTATTTATTATGTGTTTTTATTTGGCTGTACACCGCCCTGAGTCCCTAGGGAGAAGGGCGGTATATAAATTTGAAGTAAAATAAAAATAAATAAATAAATAACTTGATGCTAAATGCAAAATAAAGTGTCCTGCTCTAAATCTCAAAAACAGGCAACTTATTTTGTTAATTATACTTGGCGAGCTGTTCCAAGACGTTGTAATGCACGGTGGCTGCTTTATTTCCTTCAGTTATACAAATTCAAAATTAAGCTTGGATTGAATTTATTTTGAGCCTGCCAATAACTTCAGTATAAATATTCTATATTTATACCATGTATATGCATGAAAATGGAGACAATTGGCAGCATATTACAGCTTTCAATTAATACCTTAAAATGATGTCAGAGGGTGACTTTTTAAAACTCTCCTACACACAAATATATATACACACACAAATAAATATCTGGTTCTTTCATCAATTGTGGGGTACAGATATAAATAGAATTAAGAAATCACCAAATCGTTACATCTACCTGGTCCAACAGAGCAGCAAGACAGAATATGTTGTGGTCCCATCTATCACTGTAGTACATGTTATGTATGTATCTATTTTGTGCGGGAAATTCAAATGCTCTGTTAATTGTGATTGGTTAACGGTTGCCCCTGAAAAGTATATAAAGAGGGCTGTTGCCTGTGTTCCTTTGCTGAAGTCTCACCCTGAATTAAAGAGCTGTTGTCACTAGCCTGCTTGTGCCTCTCGTTATTCCCGCACTACAACAGTACATCTAGTGGGACCAAGGAAAAAAGTCTTCTTTGTGGTGAATTCCTTCCTATAAAATATCATTTTCCTAGGGATAAGAATCGTTTTACAATAGGCCCTACAAAATATGGTTCTATCAGCTGGCTTGGGAACCATAGGTCGATATGGAACTTATCAAATGGTTGGTTTGATTGTCTATTGCAGCCAGGTGGCTGTTGGGTGGAGGTGGGTGGGTGGAAGGCTTATGTATCTTTGTATTTTTAATTTTGTAACCTGTTCACTATGTCACTATGTGTGAGTTGGGCAGCCATATTAATTTGCTAAATAATAATAACTTATTTTCTTCAGGAGAACTAGTACAGATAGATGCATGTGTGTTACTTATATGAATATCTCTGTATTTGGAAGGTACAATCACTTGGGTGCATATATATGGTTTTGGTGCATGTTTAAATGTTTTTATTATCCATTCATTTTATTCTGAAGTGCTTTTGAATTGATAAATGCACTGGGAAACACAAAGTTGGCTGCATATATTCTGTACAGTTCTTTGCGATGAAGAAGGATGAGAAAAGGCTTACAATGAATTAATTGGCAACATTTTGAAGTTATGTTCATCTTGGACAGCTGTGAATTAAGATTTGGATGGCACGGCTACTTATGGTATGGTAAGGTTAAAGTAAATGTTGATTTCAACAATCACTTTGTTAGATATGCCATTCTAAAAGTTTGGAATAAATATAAAGTAAGGTTCTCTGTGAAGATGCCCCTTTGAGTGTCACTCCAGGAAGATTTTTTTTAGAAAAGAAATAGTGGCAAGGCCAGATTGGTGGATTTATGGTCAAATAATATCTTTTAATTATGGAGACCCTATCCTCAAAACTAAAGAGGAGTTGGAATTTTAAGGATGTGTTTGCCATTGGTTTACATATTTACAATGGAAAGAAAGATTTAAATTAAATTTTAAAAAAGCTATGGATTTGATTTTGTAAAAAATGAATAGGAAATCCTATTGTATGGTACTGATGAAAATATTATTGCTAAGGTTTATAAATTGCTGCTGAAATTGAACTTGGAGAATGAGTATGTAAAATATTGTATGATTCAGTGGGCAAAGAATTTTGGATATCATATGAATCTTGAACAGTGGGAAGACATGTGGACAAAAGATTTAACATTTACATTAAATTATAATTTAAAAGAAAAGTTTTATAAGATGAAGTACCATTGGTATTTAACTTGGACGAATTGTGTTGTTGTTTTTTTGCATAAAGTTTTTTATTTTGTAACATATAAAAATTCCATTTTTGGTTGAACAGTGTGTTGTCTGGGTACAAATGATTTTAGGAAATAATCATCCAAGTGTTCACAACAATGTTCATTACATTGATATTCATTCTATCATCATCATCATCATCATCATCATCATCATAATATTGATACTTGCTTATCCGTTTTAACAAACCTCCTTTTTTTCATTGGTCCTTTTCTTATATTTCCATGTTTCTTACTTCTGTTTTTGCCAGCTAATCATTGATAAAATAAGTCCCAAGTCAAAAAGTATTCAGTTTCTTTCTTTTCCTTAATTGTAAGTGTTAATCTATCCATTTCTGCACATTCTAATATTTTTTAAATCACATTTTCATCTGTAGGGATCTCTTCACTTTTCCATTGTTGTGCAAATACAATTCTGGCTGCAGTCAATACATGTAAAATCAAATATGTATTCCCCTTCTTATACTTATTCGGTAAAATGCCCAACAAAAATATTTTTGGTTTTAAATCAATATGTTGCTTTACCATTTTTCCCAACCACATATACATTTTTGTCCAATTTTATTTTATTTTTTTGCTTTTGGGTATGTACGGTAGATGAATTGTTAAGGCTATATAAAGATACCTCAAATGAATGTTGTAAATGTAACTGTAAAGAAGGAACTTTTTACCATTTCTGGTGGACTATTGGAGTCACATCTTAATACAGAAGATTCTTAAAGTGAATAAAAAGATAAAACTAGAGACTTTTCTTTTAGGCTTAATGGATAAAGCACTTGCAAAAAATGGAACTTTGATGTTATAGATGCTGGCAGCAGCAAGAATAATCTATGCACAAAAATGGAAGAATACTTTGATTCCCACAGTGGACAAATGGCTGCAGAAGTTGATGGAGTTAGCAGAGATGGCTAAATCCACTGCTTTGATTAAAGAAAAGAGCACAATTAATTTTGTTTCTACTTGGAGATGGCTTTTGGACTTGGGGCTTGAGATAGATAAAAAAATGAAACTTTGATTTTAGGTTTTGCTAATTAGATAGGTTTGGTGTTATAGAAATGGCTAATATATATTATCATATAAAAGTAAAAATTGAAGATTTATGTTATTATCTTAATCTACTGTGTCAAAAGGAGTCAATGCTTTTCTTTTTCTCTTTACCCTACATTTCCCCTCCTTCCCTTCCCCTCTTTTCCCCTCTTTTCCATTTTTCTTTGTATTTCTGTATTTTATATTTTGATAAACTAATAAAAAATTAATAAAAATGAATTCATATCCATCTGTTTCTCCTAAACAAAAGAAGATTTTATTCTTTATTAAGTGAAATGTTATTTGAGAATATTTTTCTCTATAGACCCCTGGTTTTAAACATGGTATATTTGTTTTTTCCAGTTTCTTCTCATAACAAATTTGGGTCCTGTTCCATTTTATTTTTGGAGAATTATCCTGCTGATTAAAGCACAGACAGACAACCATTTTCCAACAAAAGTTTCCAACAGTCTGTATCTATTAATGGGTGTATCATATAGATCAAAACCACAAAAATACTTCTGTGGTGGCTATATTTGAGCAACACTAGTACTTATTTGTTGGGATATGCCGCCCTATCTCCACAGGACTCAGGGTGGCTCACAACAATTAAAACAGAACAGACAAACCATTAAAACAGAAGTCTAAATTAAAATTAAGAAATTCAATAAAACCTAGATTAAAATCCCCATCAGTCCAAGGCAGCCATGTGAAATAGTCAAGTTTTCAGCCCATGGCGGAAAGAGCGAAAGTCGGGGGCCACCCGGAGCTCCAGAGGGAGTTGATTCCAAAGGGCGGGTGCGCCCACAGAGAAAGCTCTCTCCCTGGGGGTCGCCAGCCGATACTGTCTGGCCGACGGCACCATGAGTAGGCCCTCCCTGTGGGAGTGCACTGGGTGATGGGAAGCTGTTGCTGGCTGCAGATGGTCCACCAAATATCCTGGGCCTAGGCCACTTATGTTATGGAAATGAACTCTTCTCTGCAATCTTGTGCTGTTAGAAGAACTTTTTTGGACAAAAGAAAAAAATAATAATTGAAACAACCTGCCTAGCACACATTATCTACAGTGATTGGTAGTAGCTTTTCTTATTGTTGATGTCTGAATTTCAGCCAGGGGAAATCAAGAACCAAACCCAACACTCTGAAAGTTGCCAGTTGCCAATTGACAAGAGATGTTCCAACACAGGAAAAAAGCATTGCAAAATTGCTATGTAGATGAGTTCGAAGTATTTGGTTTTTCTCCTTCTTTTTGTTGTTATCTTTTAGAAGCAGTTGTTTTCTAATACATTCTTTGCAATTGCCTCAAATATATTCCAGACATATTTCTATTTTTTACCACTACATTTAGCAAAAATAAATATAAATTAATGGACTGGTAGGAGGTAAATAAGATTATTGTAAAGTATTAATTAGAGAAAGTCAAATTCTATTACCCAGGAAAACCAATCTACCTTTAAAGTATTATGGCATATTATGGAAGATAGTACTGAAAACAAAGGGAACGTAACTCTCAGATATGATCACCCTGGGATATTTGAATTTTTTACCCATGATATCATAGAATGGACATTTTGAAGTTATCTGCTTAGTTGTATATTCATTAATTTATATTATTTAAAGTATTACTTTATTTTAGCCACGTTTTATTTCTACCTATAGATCAACTCTACTGGACGTTTATTTCCAAACTACAAAGTATCATTTTGGTGTTTTATCAAATGGATTTGGACAATTGTGTCTTGGAAGCTATTTGTTAGTGCTCCTTTTCTAAAATAAACTATTGTTCTAATAAGTCACCACCATTTTGTAAAGAAATCAACTGCATTATTTTACTATTATATTATATTGTATAATATATGGCACAACTGCACTGGATCAGTTAGCTTTTGGTGTGCTAGGTTCAGAATTGTGTCTTCAGAGAACACAGTCAACTCTAAAGTATCAGGAGGACATGATCTTCAACAATTGCACAGATGGTGACTACAGATTATAACTTATTGGTCCTTTTTGTGCATCCCTCTTTTACAATATAAACTGCCCAAGGATATCACCTTGCTTTCCTAATGAGGTAACTAGAGAGAGGTTTGTATTTTAATCAGGGGGAACTGTTAGAGATGTGTCTTAATATTCTACTGTTCTGAGGAGATTGCATGTTCAAATAAGTGTAGATTAATAGAGAACAGAAAAGCAGTTAAGTCAAGGTAACAGAATCGTTCACTCTGCCTTCATTTATTCATATGCTTTTGCTTGCCTCCAGCTTATTATGGTAAATTTATGGATATGGATATCTCTAGTTGTAAACCTCTTCAGGGTCATCATTTCCCTTCCCTATTCCTGATCTTACTCATGCATAACCTACAGCACTTAGAGCACCAAGGCACAATCCTTCTTTATGCATTGCTTTCCTCAATTATAACAGGTAAAATTATTTATAATAGTTATTTTTCATTTACTTGCATGTGTAAGTCACACATACAAAGTAATGATACCTTACAAATCCAAAGCCACTGTTCAATTGTCTTTCATGCAGAATGATCAAAGTCATAAAAATTATCTCAGACATAAGTGTAAAAAGAGGTAAGGGATACCAAATCATATAATCATGCTTCTTTCTCTCCCGCTAGTAGCCTTTTTACTTTAGCACCTTTTGTTTCTTAACAAAAATCTAGGCTTCTCTCCAGAGGCCGTTTTTCCCCAGGTTTGGGGAAAAATCAGGTTTGGACTGATTTTTCTGATTTGAGTTGTCTTTAAGGATTGATCCTCATAAACAGAATCCAACTTTCAAATCATTGGGATTGTTTCTAAAGACTTTTGCTTACAATTTAATAAAGATATCTTAGTACAGTAGGTTTTTATATTATCCTTTCCATTATGCTTTGTTTATATTCTCTACATCTTTTCTGTTTACATACTGTACTCTGTTTACCTTCTCCACAACCTAATGTTATCTCTTCTATTTTCCCCATGGCATCAAAGTTTCTGGAATAAGCAGTAGCATTAAGGAGAAAAAAGAATAAACCTTAGCTTTGAGTAACTGTAACACTGTACCCTTCACAAAATTCTAAACATCAGAAAGAAAAAAAGATTTTAGATGGTTTTAGATTCAGATGTTGTTACTATTGTTACAAGTGAAAATATTATAACATTGTTCAAATATTAAATTCCAACTAAATATATATTCTTCTACATATGTAATTAGAAAACAATAGTAACTATCCAGTATGGCCAGGTATTCAAATGCCCTTTGCAGCTACTGTTTCAAGACACAAGACAACGTAGTGTATTTAGGAATTCTAGTTAATTGCAAATCACTTGAAAAAGATCAGTGATTTTACACTTGCAATGACCTTTAGTTGATGTTTGAGTCTTATTTGCAGCACCAAAAATCTGTGGAAATAGATTCATTCATTCATTCATTCATTCATTCATTCATTCATTCATTCATTCATTGTTCTTTGAAACTGATTACATAAGAAAAATAAATGTACAACTTATCCAGCATTTATTCTGATTGACCTCAGTAGACATGTATTTAATTACAATGCTGAATACTTATAAAACATATCTGAATTCTGCAGATGTTATTTCTAAAAAGTCAAATAATGTCCTTAATCTGTTACCTGCAATAAAGTGTTATTTATTGTATTGCAATCAATAAAGTATTCAGAATACTTTATTGTGTGTAACAGATGGCTTATTTATCTTTACAATATACACTATCAAAAAGTTCTGTGTTGAGTGACAGAAGGATATGTGCCTGATAGATTAGAAATCACAGTTATTGACTTTTACCCACATAATAAATAAATTGATTGTTTGGAATTAACATCTGATTCTTAACAATACTTTTTTCTTTTCCATATCATGATTTATGGAATTTCGCTTTTTATTAAAAATGCTATGTTCATACTAATAGGATTTACTCTGCAGTAATACAAAGAGAAATTAATTTTAGGAACAACGTCTTCTTTGAATAATGGAGACCTAACTGATTGCCAGCATGATTGTTTTTAAATTAAAAATTAAAAAGAAACTCTTGCAATCAAATCACAGAATAACCAGACCTCACTCAATTCACCTTGTTTGCTTGAATGACATAATTTGATGTTATATAAGAAACAATTGGTAATCATTTTATTGAGTATTACCATCTACAATTTTCTTTTTTAGATGAATAATATTGGTATTATTAAAACAGTGTTGTTGTTGTTATTGTTGTTGTTTGCCTTCCCCCTTCATTTCTCTAAAAACATGAAGGTGGTTGGATAACCTGGCATGGGTCCAGGTTACTTGAGGGACTGTCTCACCCCACTTGGATTGTCCCGTCCCACTTGTGCCAGTAAAAGAGGCATGCAGTGGATCACATCAGCCTGGTTATCCAACTCCTGCCCCCTGGAACATCTTGCCTTCTGATGTGAGTTGGCCCCAACCCTCCTATCCTTTCATAATGGCTTAAAGACCTGGTTCTGCCAGTTGGTCTGGGATCCCAAAGGAGGAACAGCACAGTGGAGGTGGTTGATTAACAACAGATCCCACCTCCCCCAATTCCACATCTGCCCTTCCCACATGTCCTAATCTTTGATTTTAATTTATTTATGTTTTAATGTAGATATATATTTATTATTGTAAGCTGCACAGAGTTGCCTTATGGCAAGATTGACAGCCAATAAATTCTATATATCTATATCTAGATAGTATCTATATCTATCTATATCTATATCTATATCTATATCTATATCTATATCTATATCTATATCTATATCTATATCTATCTATCTATCTATCTATCTATCTATCTATCTATCTATCTTTTATTTCATTGTCTACTAGCCAATAAGTATTGCAATGTGACAGAATTGTTGTCAGTAATGCAGTGTTTTTCAATCTTACATAGCAGATATACAAAGAAAAAAAGATTATCAGAAGTATGGGATGTATTTGGCAGGCACATAAGTCCTTACTGAATGTGACAGCATAGCCATAGGCTCCTTTGTTAAAAGAATTCATTCCATTTGGTTCTGAGTAAATATTCCATGTCTAGCACTTCTGCCAACCTTCATTTCAGAACTGAGTTATTTTTCCAGAAACTAAATCATCACTTCAGCATCTTGGAAGAAAGCCCAGGCCAGGTAATAGACATATGTTAAGATTATCAATATCAAAGGAATTCTTCAGCTGTGTCATAATATCCCAGCCATTTAGAAATTTAATTGGCAAATCGGCTGTTCTTCAATATGTAACACACCTTTATGCGGATCTGGACATAATGTTTTATGTCTTGTTTATTTACTTGAAATCAGCACTGGTCAGTTTTTATTCATCTGAACATAAATGGCATGCACATATTTGGAACTCTTACACTATGATCAATAGCTGGCATTTGTATGTGATGAGTTGTGTAAAAGATATAAGGAATTGCTTACATTTCTCACTGGACTCTTACAGCTATTATTATTATGGGGTTGTTGTTGCTTCCATTGGAAAGTTGTTTAAGCACAGTAGGAATTTTGATGCATGTACTGCTTATGAATTCTTGTTACAATCTCAGAAATGAACCAGCAAGAGTAAAATGACAGAAAAATATGGAAGACATTATTTAAGGAAATAGGGGGTGGTAATGAAGGTTTATTGCTATTGGCATCTATGTATCTTAGTGATGTTTGTAAAATTGTGAATTCCAATGATTTTGACATGATCCAGAAAGAATAAAATCTTGTTCTTTTGACATATACATTGAAAAGAACAAATATGACCTTATATTGGCTGTAAATGCATTGTTGTTTATACATTTAGGAGTTCAGTATATTGTTTAATTTGGTACTCCTTTGGGTAGGAAAATCATAGTAGCATCTTCAACTGGATCCAGTTCTGGAACATGCCTTTGAACTACAAACAGGTGTTTGCACTTCTGCACTACAACTGATGTTACTAGTGGATCTCATGAATTCTGTTTCCAGGGATGATTTTAAAGTATATGAAGATCCATATGAGTGAAAGTAAGATCCAGTAAAAATGGAATATGGAATTCTTTTGTACCAGAATATTGTCCATTTCCTGCTTTCATATAAAGCTCTAACTTTGATAGATAAGGCAATTGCTTTTAAATCACCAAGATCTAGGGTGACGGGGGAGAAGACAGATAGACAAGGGAGGGAAGGAAGGAAGGAGGGACAGAGGAAGGCATGAATAGTTTTAAATAGTTTTAAACTATTTAAGACCTCAGTATGTGTAGTACATAAGGGAGAATAGTAAAGCAGGAAGTATATAAGTTAATTTTTAAAGTTAATAGCATTTAAATAACAATTTATTTCTTTTATTGAATTAAATGTAATAAAATATTACTGGATTGTACCAGCTGTTGTTCAGAATTTGCCACCTTACAAATTGATATCTAGAATAGGTAGCTTATACGTACAGCCTCATACTCTTGAAAGCAGTGAGTGAACAAGGATGGTATGAATATTATTATAGAAGATACAGTGAAGAACAACTTGTTTGATGACCAATTTGACTACCATGAAAAGGGTACAAATATTTCGTTAAAGAAATATTTCTGTAGCCTTTAGGATAGTTGAGGAGACATTTCTGTGGTGAGTTAAAGTTGTACTTAGACACTCCATATATGTACAATTCACTGAATTAATTCATTTTTCACTAATGGGAAGTTGTGGAAATTGGATAAGGTCAAATTGTTGTGCTACATTCATTATATGGCAGTCTGGACAATTCTTGATTGTTGTAAAACACTGAATGTTAAGTAGCAAAGAAACTTCCAAGCACTGAAAGTTGTAGGGTTCATCTCTGTAAAAATGGATATCCATTAGAGTTGAAGGGATTAGTCCTATTTGAAAGAAGAAATCTTAATCAAGAACAAGATATTAATAAATGTATTCTAGCCTCTAGCTTCCAGTAACATTTCAGCATTTGAAGCCCAATAAGACACATATAAAATAGCACTTAAAAACATAAGTGCAGGTATCTTAAAAATGAATGTTTTCCAGAAAGGCAAAGTAAGAGAAAGGGGTCAGTTGAGATCTATAAAAATGTTATGCCAATGATTTAGCTCAAAGAGTTTAGCTGCATGTATGTAATTGCATCTCTTAGTTCAAAAAATCTTTAAAACAGCAACTGTAATCCTCTGGGCATTGGATTAAATAAGTAGATCATTTCTTCTACAGGGAATACTGCTGTTATAATAGCAGCAAGTGAATCATTTTCTGCATGTGTGCACTTTCCCACAACAGTCTTAAAGAAAACTCTGCTATCTTTCTAGTCATTCTTTCCTTTCTTAAAAACATTTATACCTGTGGATGAAACCCTCTCAAGTTTTTCTTCCCTCCCCACCTCCCGAGTCTCAATATATGACTGAAAATATTTCTACTCCACTATTATGTTAGATAGTATTTTCTGAAAAAGCTTTTAGGTATCAAGTAATATTTTCCTATAAAGAAGTATCTTATACAGATCTCTAGATAGGTTTTTTGTTGTGTATCTGAGGCAATATATTTAAAAATTGAGAAGTGAAATAGTAATGTGATATATTGTAGCAGTCTTCAGCAAGTTGCATGTTGTGTATAACCTCCTCCTCCCACTCATAAAAAAGTTGATGAATCATTATCATCATCAACATTGTCATCGTGTTTATTGTGGATCTACATTTTTTCTGTTTCTGAATGATTGCTATTGGGATAAATTCATCCTAAGGAATCTCTCTCTCTCTCTCTCTCTCTCTCTCTCTCTCTCTCTCTCTCTCTCTCTCTCTGTGTGTGTGTGTGTGTGTGTGTGTGTGTGAGAGAGAGAGAGAGAGAGAGAGAGAGAGAGAGAGAGAGAGAGAGAGAGAGAGAGAGAGAGAGAGAGAGACAGAGAGACAGAGAGACTGAATGAGAGAATGAATGAGAGAATGAATGAGAGAATTTTAAGGAAATTGTCTTTGCTGTTAGGTTTCTTCAGGCAGTACCTTAGGAAATGTTATTTCAGAGGCAGTGATTGTTCAGCACTTCATGACCTACTGACCACAACGGGCAGTGGGGTATTGAGACGAATATTTATTCAGTATACAGTATATTATTTCTGTTTAACTTTGTTCGCCCTTGCTACTCTTGGGTCACTTCTTCCTTTGTTTCCAGGTACACCTGCACGGAACATATGCTCTCTGACTCTCCTCTTGTAAGGATAGGTGCTAGTTGCTTAAATAAATCTCATTTCTGTTATAGTTATATTTTCTGCTTCATTAATCATTGGTCAGGAAGATGCCTACTCTTGTGAAAGCTGACATACATAAACAAAACATTCTACTTCTGACTATGAAGATAAGGATGACCTGAAACTGTTCACCCTCTGCATTCTACATCTTATCTAAACTTTTATTTTATAGTATCTCAATTACCAAACTTCAGATTTGTATCTTTTATATCCTTGCAGGTGCAAATTCTTCAGAATTTCTCATCAAATACTATTGTTTATGTAAAGACTTTATTGCTGCAGTTCATATCTATAACAGTGTTCTGAGATGCTTTCCATGATGTGCTGAATATGTTATTACATTGGGATATATAGAGGTCATCTACCATCTGGATGAAATGCAGGCTCTAATTACATCTGCAAAATTAATCGCTATGTATATGTATTCATATGCATGTTGTAAAGTGTTTTTAATATTGGTAATCATGATTAATATGGCCAGTGTATTGGTGACTTCAGGTTTTTAAAATGCATGCAATTCCAGGTCTGTTACATTTATAAAGATATTAATTTGAATTTCATATAATATAGTTATACTAACTTACTTTAATGTACAATTTTGTTTACAACAACATATATGGCATGGCATTTACATGCAACTTTTCTTAAAATATGCTTTTTGAGACACAATTGCCTCTAACATGTTGCTCTTCATTATATCATAAATAACTTCCCCAACTCTGCTCTGAGGGTACCTACCCATCCCACATGTTCTGGCAGGAAAAACAAATTATGGGCCCCTTCACTGAAATGATGCTCTCTTATGGTACCCAGAAGGCATGATTTCTCTGTGGCAGATTCTGCCATTTGGAATGATCTTCCCCTAGACTTAGAGTTGCTCCATAACTTTAGGAAGGTGGTTCAGATTTGGCACGTCCCTAAGTTTTTGGGCTCAGGTTGAATCGAATCTCAAATTGATAAGAAATATGTTCAGTTCTGTTCATCATTTTACTAGTTAGTATGCTTTAATATTTAAATATGTATGGATTAGTTGTCTGTTATAAGGCTGAGTCTTATCGCTGAGTGGCTGTAAAAATGCAGAAATAAATAAATAATGTATGGCCTTCTCAGATACGTATTATTCTGAATAATTCTTTTTCAAGTATGAGATTTCAGAATTTCTCAGTAAATGAGAATGCAAGCAGACTTTGGAGATCCATGTTAGATTTCTTTTAGCTTCATATTTATATCAGCCCCTCAAGTGGAGTGCTAATAAGCTTCAAGGGCCTGCTGGTTGTAAAGTCATTGTATACTGAAACATGCAATTTCAAATATAAACATTCAAGTGAATTAGTTGGCTATGGATCATGTTAATTTTAGTTGGAAATGCTTTGAAATGCAACTAGGACAGACTTAATCAAATTACAATCTTAGTCAAAGTCCAGTTCTGATATTTTTACTATCTTAAACTCATAGACAAATGACCTAAAATGCTACAAGAAAAGGAGCTTTAGTAAATGATTATGTTTTATTGTATATTGTATTATATGAAATTATAGAATCAAAAGAATCATAGAATCATAGGGTTAGAAGGATACTAGAGGATTTCTAGCTCAATTCCCTGCTCAAGGCAGGAACTGTTATATCATCTCAGACAAATAGTTATCCTAATTTCTGCAAACTTTAATATTGCTTGCTTTAAAATATTAATATATCATAATATTTATATCATAATATTAAATCATAATATTTAGAATTTAAGAATAAAATATGATTTAAATGATGAACTGATCTGTAGTTTGCTATAGAATCATCTCTCCAGCAAATTGTTGTAATAGCATGAAAATGTACAAGATTTGATTACATTCTTGAGTCAGATATCAAACAAATGAAAAAAAAAAAGCCATTTTCCAAGCATTTTATTTATTATGGGATCTGGCATAAAATCTTTTATGAAGGATTGCATTACTGTAACATTACACAGTAGGAGGTTCAAGCATGTTTCTTTTCCCGTCTTATATGTTGTAAGAAAAATAGGTAGATGATAATTTTATACAAAATGAAAAATGAGAGAAAATAGTGTTTTTCATGGATAACTCAGGTGTTGTACAGAATACAACAATGTATTGTTAAATTTTTTAATTAGCCTGAAGTATCTTTAAAATGCAGGAGACCTCAGGATCCTGCTGATCACTGCCACTTGTCATTTTCACTTTTCATTTCTGTTTCTGTCAGTAATAGAGATTCTGAGGAAAATGCTAAAAATGATTTGGCTTTCTTGTTGGAGGGATTACATTAAGTTGTATGCTTAGCGACAGATATTAGTATATCACAATTGTAGACAAATAGTTTTAATACTTCTACCAATAAGAAATACACTAATTCACATCAAATATCACAATGTAACTTATTAATAATGTTCTGTTCAAATATTTTATTGAAAGAATCCATCGTATCAAGATTTATAAGAATAAAATAAAAAGGGGGGAAATGATAAAGCGCCATAACAAAATAATACAAAGGAAAAAATATATGATATAATTATTTATGGTACATTATTGATTAACATTGAATGTGATTATTTTTACCAGTGAGATCTCTTATTTGTAGATAATTAGTGCAACAATTACTCAGAGATAAGTGCTAATAGTTCAGCATGGATAGGATTTTAACTGAAAGCTGCTATACTGTTGCTATGTACTTGGAAGTCCCACTGAAATCAGTGGTTTTTATTCTGAGAAGCCATGGAGAAATTGTATTGGATTATACTGTGGAAATATATTGGACTGCACCATTAATTAAATGTCCGTTCCAGTATTCCAGATATCATTTTCAATTATGCAAATCACGTAACCAAGACATAGATTCAGTAAACCTTACAGCATTTTTGTCATGTCATACAGTTAGCTGCCAGTGGTTATTATTTCAGAGTCTTGTATGCAGCAAACCTGTTACCTAATCTTTCTTTTTCAGACATTATTTTTCAGTTTGCAAATTATGTACTCAGTGAAAACATTTCTCCTTCTACCTGAATTTACATATGTTGTTCTGCTATCTGCAATGATGCTTGTTCTAATATCCCCTTACAATTCAATTATGTCTTTAAACAATTTCTCATTAGGTTTCTGGGAAAATATAAATTCATTGGCCAAACCTGTGCCTATACTGATATGAACACCAGGGTAGGAAAAGAAATCTATTTTTTCCTGTATTGAGCATGTATTAAGCACAAAAAGCTCTTCCATCCAATTAAATGCATATGCTTTCCTCCCCATTATATTCTTCTATTTATTTAAGTTTGTACTGAAACTATTCTTTTGTGGGGGCCATAAAGCTGATGGAGGGCAGATTTTCGGGGTATGTATATATGCATGTGGTATGTGTGTTTGTGTGTGTGTATGTTGGGGCAAAATTTGACGAAATTTTCAGAACATACAGTATGGTTTACATTTATTTATAGGTGACTGAAATTATTTTGCTATGATCATCTCCATGTCTCATTTCTCTCATATCCCTTCATTTTTAGAGACTTTCTGACCCACTGTTGATGAGAGGAAAACCCCCTCACTATTTTTATTTTTAATGAACACCTTGCAAGAACTTTGAGAAAATATATTACAATTATATTCCAAGTAGATATACTGAAATTATATGCACCCATATAAATGCTTCCTTTTACTTTGAATATGCACTAGACAAACTTTGTTTCTCAATCAGCAAAAATATATAGACAAACTTTCAAAATATGAGTGAGATTCATAGATCAGTAAACTTTCTTAAACTCTAAACATGCACACGACAGTGCTGGGTTGCTACTGGTTTGCCCGGGTTCAGGCAAACTGGTAGCAGCTGTGGCGGGAGGCTCCGCCCACGCGCCCAGATGTCATCAAATACGCTCTATGCATGCATGAGCGAACCAGTAGCAAAGGTAAGTGAAACCCACCACTGGCACATGAGTATAGAGTATGATTTAAAATTAAGATATAGGTGTAGTGTATTAGTTTTATTTCCTGCGTACTATTCATAATTGCTTCCAGATATTAGATTTCTTGTTTCTTTGTTCAGTCAGACTAACTGGAGTTGGGCTTGATGTAGGTGCTAAACCTTTGACAATCTGTTTCTTATTCGCTTGGGGGTCTTCTGGAAGGGGCCCCAATGGGGGAATATTATGCTGGAGGTCATTGATGGACCTCTCCCCCCATGTTTCCTGTTCCCTCCCCTCCTATCTTTTAATACTAATTTGTATTTTGTGTGTGTGTGTGTGTGTGTGTGTGTGTGTGTATATATATATATATATATATATATATATATACACACACACACACACACACACACACATACACTGTGTGTGTCTCTCTGTGTGTATATATGGATTTACTGTTTTTAATATTGTAAACTGCCCAAAGCCGCCTTGTGGTGAGATGGGTGGCAAGGAAATTTAATAAATAAAATGAATATAAAT
Source organism: Pituophis catenifer annectens (assembly GCF_029215685.1). Classification (NCBI taxonomy): domain Eukaryota; kingdom Metazoa; phylum Chordata; class Lepidosauria; order Squamata; family Colubridae; genus Pituophis; species Pituophis catenifer. The sequence goes on from NW_027256884.1 coordinate 81,795,008, forward strand.
AAGGAGTAAATTAAGATTCCTTAATGATCACTTCCTCTTCAGAAGTCTTCCCCTGGATTGTGTCTTTGAATGCTTTATGAACCTCAGACAGATTACAAATTAATGAGAAGCACAGAAGCTGCCTAATCTGTTTTAATATCATTAGCTATCCCTTCTCTGGGTTGAAACCCTCTTCAATAGCTACAAGAACTGCCTACAAGAACAAGAATATGCCTGAAAGCAAGTTTATTATAAATGAGATTCATATATTTTAGCATCATCTGTGTTGCTATAGATCTCTTATGCTATTTAATTAGCCTTTATATATTATACATTTATTTTCTTTCTACATTTGAGCCAAAGTTTCAAAAAAAAGTCATGGAAAGGGCAATCTTTTGTTGTAAATTTGAGGCACTTCAGATGGCATAATTTTTAATTTTGTTACAAGATAAAGGAACAAAGTATATTCTTATATCAAATGAAAAAAATGCCACTTAAATGTTAAGTGCCCGTAGAATTAAATGTTTAATAGGATTTGACTTGATACATCATACTGCAGCAAAATCAGCTTGCTCATCCACTTAAAGTCCTATTATTATTAAAGAGAGCAGAGAATTTATGGCAGAGATTTTTCCTTAAAAAAAAAAAAGATTTACCAGTTATTCATGCAGAACAAACCATTTTCTGTGGGCTTAAAATGAAAACTATTTATCTTTTCTCTTCTATCCAAATTATGTATCACAGATTGTGAGACACAAACGGAAGAATCTTTTGATAAAACACTTGTAGGATTTTCTCATAGTTAAAAAAAAAGAGGTTCTTGTATACTAGTAATACAAAACGTAAGCAGAGAGAAAAGTAAAAATATTGAATCTTGTAGAATGAAGAAATTATGCAGAATGATAGCAGACTGACAAAAAAAATAAATACCACTCTTATGCTAAATATAGTAAAATGATTTCTAAGAGCCAAGAAATGTTCAACAAAATGTAGATCTATCTTATTCTATACATTTATTCTTAAAATAATACTTTTTAATATCATGCTGATATGATACAGAAAAAATGTATCATTTTTACAGTGAAAACCTTCTTTAAACATTTCTGAACATCCAAAATCTATCTGCAATGAAATAGTAGCATGTGTGTGAATGAAAATGATATGTTTTATCCATATGGTATGAATATGTTACATTGTATGTATACATCTCGCCAAGGCTCAAGGTTGACTCAGCCTTCCATCCTTTCTAAGGTAGGTGAAATGAGGACCCAGTTTGTGGGGGCAATAAGCTGACTTTGTATAAATATACAAAAGGATGAAGGCTATTGCTGAGCACATTGTAAGCCGCCCTGAGTCTTCGGAGAAGGGCGGCATATAAATCAAATAAAAAAAAAAAAAATTAACTAAGTAGGTGAATATTTTTATTTTTAGCTATATAAATAGAGCCAGTACAAGAAAATAGCTGTCCTAACAATTACCTACCCACAGTATTACTTTCTGAGACTTTTTGTAACAATGCCGCATCTTTATACTTTTCTTCAACTTTTGCTAATTTTGTTGAACTCTGCTCTCAAATAGAAGACATTTGAGCTTCTCATCCATCTTGCCATTTATTGCCAATCTTTGTACCTACCACCACAGAAAAGAATATCAATATTCTTTCAAATTAAGGAATAATTCCCTCCTTATGGAACAGGAGTTGATTTTGATTTGTCTTGACAAAGACCTGCACTCTATCAAAATTTCTTGATATTCCATTTCAAACTGACTCAAGATCTTTTGGACCCCTCACAATTTGTGGAAAGTGCTGTCAAAAGTCATGAAATAACTTTATCTGAAGGATCACAAAAGGGCACTATATGGAAGGCAGCTACATTAGATTCCTAAAGACAAGTAATAGACTCTCGTACAATGTTGCTGGACAATTTACCCTACTGGCATATCCTATTGCAGTGAAAATATGGAGCCTCAGTTTCAGAATATATGTACTATTTATAGTTAGCAATAGCAGTAGCACTTAGATTAAGGTGACTAGACGTCCCGCTTTTGGCGGGACAGTCCCGCTTTTGAGCAATTTGTCCCGCGTCCTGTGGCGTTTTAAAAAAGTCCCGATTTTTCATTCTGCCTCCTGAGTCCCCGCTGATGGCTAGAGGGAAAAAAACTGTTTAAACTCTTGCCGCGGGGCTTCAAAGGGCCGACCTACAGCTGATCAGTGTTAAAAAAAAAATGAGTAGACCCATGCTGCAAAAATAGAAAAAACAGCCCCTACAGCTTCCGCTAGGTTAATTAGCTGCAAAAAGTTCCTGGAACAATTTTTTCCCCCCAAGCTATGCTGAAAACAAAGGCGAAAGCAAAAGTAAAGCTGCAACGTGACAAAATGAGGCAGAGAGAGATTTCTTTCTTTTTCTTTTTCTTCACCAAAAAAGGTAGGTGCAAAAAACTGCAAACAATGGGAAATTTAGGGCAAAAGAGGAGAGTTCAAGATTTTAAAACACAAAAGAAAAAAAGCTCTATTTAACTAGGGAATTGTAATAATTGAGATACTATTAATAATTGTATATAGTATTGAAAGCAGAAATGGTTAAGTTGTGGTTTGGAGGAATATATGGGGGAAATTATTTGGTTTATTATTATTGGTAAATATAATTAATTGATTTGTAAGAAATTGGATTGCATGGAAATAATTAGAATATTCATGTTCATATTGATTAATATACAAAAAAGATAGTTATATAACTAATTGATTTATATTAAAATGTTGAATTTGTATTAAACAACTGTATTACATAATTACATAATTAACCAATGTGAGGATGGATATAAAAATAGATGACAATGGGAAGGGGTATAATATAGAATAGAAGGGAAAAATTGAATTTGATTAAGATTAGAGATGAGGATGAAGGGTAATACTGGTTTTTTTAAAAAAATAGATGAGGAATAAATATGGCAAAAAGGAAATATAGAAATTGTAAATTTAATTGAAATGACTAAAAGCTGTTTAAATTTGTGAACCAGCCAAATATTCTGTTCAAAGAAAATACATTGTATGTTTGTATGTGTGTTTCTAATTATTGCTATTTATTCATATTTGTTCTCTTTTATTCTTTAAAGTTTAACAATTCATTCTTTATCTTAATATCTTTATATTTGCTTGGGGTTGGCTTTCTTCCCTTTCATCTTTTTTATTGTACAGCAATCTTTCTCCTCAAACCTACCACCTCTCTCTTTTCTTTCCTTCTTACTTTCTCTTCCCCCCACCCTCTTTTTCTCCTCCCTACTTCCTCTTCCTTTCTCCTTCTCCTCCTCTCTTCCTCCCTCTCTTACCCTCACTCCTACTCTAATTTCCATTCCTTCATCCCTCTCTATTGCTGTATCCTTTAATGCATATGGACTACTCAGAGGGCTGAAAAAGTTATTTTTGACTGGTCCTCGCACTTTTGACCAGTCCTCGAACTTACGACTGTCCTCACATTTTACGTTTTTGCCCTATCTTGTCACCATGGTGAAGAGAAGCAGTTGTGAAATGAGTGACATGGTTGTTAAGAATGCTGCACGGGCATAAATGTGAGGATGGTCATAAGTGTGAGGACCAGTCAAAAGTGTGAGGACCTGTCAGAAATGACTTTTCAGCCCTCTGAGTAGTCCCTATACACATAGCCATGACCACCCGGTCACATGACCAGCTAGCCATGCCCACCCAGTCACATGGCTCCAAGCCACGCCCACACAATAAGCCACGCCCACAATGGTGTCCTTACCAATGTTAAAATCTGTTCACCTTACCCTATACACATAGCCATGCCCACCCAGTCACATGACCAGCTAGCCACGCCCACAAAATAAGCCATGCCCACAATGTTCCTCTTTACCAATGTTAAAATCTGGTCACCTTAACTTAGACTTATATACCATTTTACAGTGCTTTACTGCCCTCTCTAAGCATTTTACAGAGTCAGCATATTGCCCCTAACAACCTGGGTCCTCATTTTACTCATCTCAGAAAGATGGAAGGCTGAGTCAACCTTGAGCCTGGTGAGATTTGAACTGCCAAATTGCAGGCAGCCGTCAGGCAACAGAAGTAGCCTGCAGTACTGCACTCTAACTACTGCACCACTGAGACTGTTTATAGTTACTTCAGGAACATTTTGGATTTGATCTAGCAGTTGATTCTGATTAGTAGATTCTGATTAGACCTCACTTTTACAAATTGAGAATAGATTGATTAAAGAAAAGTTGGCCAAACTCCAAATAGTGATCTTATTCCAGCTCAATTACCAAATCCACTATTAATCGGTGTGTGTGTGTGTGTGTGTGTGTGTGTGTGTGTGTGTGTGTGTGTGTTCCTATTCTTGTATCCTCATAAGGCTGGAAACAGGATCTGGCAACACACCACTGGCCTCCCTTATTCTGTAGTGGCCCACCCCATTAACTACCATATTTCCCCATTCCTGACACATCCCAAAACTGTATCTCATCCCTCATCAATACTTCATAAGTATTGTTCAAACATCCAAAGTGATGTTCAATGTGTTATAAGCGACCCACAATACTCCTACCACAACACCACAACACTGCCAAACCACATTTTCATCTTAGCTAAGCAAGTATTCTGGAAATGTACTATAGTTGGCCTGCTAGGTGGAATTCTGTACTTATTCAGCCCATACTTTCCTCATCAACATTGCACAGTTCCTCACTATACTCACATACTATCATCCACAGCCCTTCTTCATTATTTAACTACTTCTCAGGGCCACCTCTTCATCACATTACAAGTATTCTCTCCATTTTGTTTTCATTCAAAGGGGGTACCCTCAACACCTTGTCTACGATGCAGGAAGTGAGCCTCAGTAAATGCCTTAATTGATCTTACTTCATGACAGATACAATTAGATGCAAACTACTTCCTGATCTCCTTCCAGCAAAGATTTAAAATCTTCTACTCCACTACCTTCCACCCACCAAAAATAAAAGCAATGGTAAGGATGGAGATAGACAAGAGGGTAGAAAAATAGTATTATGTATTAGTATTTGGCTAGGCTTGCCTCTTTTCTATGAGTCATAGTGTTTCATACAATTTTGATGTGGAAGTTTAGTGCAATACCATGATTTTGCTTTTGTCATTGTAATTAAAAGCAGAGAGATTTTGCAGGTACTTTCTATTACCAAAAGGTTCTCATTACTGTGCCCTATCATATTCATACAAACAGACCAGCAAACCCAAGAGTTTATTACCAGAGATAATGGTTAAATTATATTGCTGTTATTTTAAAATATATACATATTTGGTTTCGCTTAGTTCTTGTTGAGTTTTGTTACACACTTTAACTGTGTTTAAACAAAGATTTAAAAATAGTTATTTTAAACTCTCTAACTAACCCTCCCCCTCCTACACATTAAAGAGATTTAATAAAGTAGATTATTCTGAAACTCTGAGTCACACAGAGAAAGTTATACCCTAATTTTTATAGTGATAGACAATGGTGCCACTTACCCACAAGAGCAAAGCTATTGCCAGTTGAATTAGAGTTATTTTATTTATTTTATTTTATTTTATTTTTGAATTTGTATACCGCCCTTCTCCCTGAGGACTCAGGGCGGTGAACAGCCAGATAAAAACATCAGATACAAATATTAAAACACATTTAAAAATATATATAGATTTGGCCCCATTAATTAAAACGATAAGCAAAACAGAACAATTAAAAAAAACCCTTAAAAAGAAATTAAGCCAGCCCGGCTTGTTGAAAAAAGAAAGTTTTAAGGGCACGGCGGAAGGCACTGAGGTCATGGATTCTCCTTATCTCAGGGGGCAACTGATTCCAGAGGGTAGGTGCCCCCACAGAGAAGGCCCTCCCCCTGGGGGTCACCAGCCTGCATTGTTTGGCTGATGGCACCCCGAGGAGGCCCTCTCTGTGGGAGCGCACGGGTCGGTGGGAGGTCGTTGGTGGCAGTAGGTGGTCTCGAAGATAGCTAGGCCCTATGCCATGGAGCGCTTTAAAGGTGATAACCAACACCTTGAAGCGCACCCGGAAGACCACCGGGAGCCAGTGCAGTTCACGCAGGAGCGGTGTTACATGGGAGCGCCACGCTGCTCCCGTCACTACCCGCGCTGCTGCGTTCTGGACCAGTTGGAGCCTCCGGGTGCTCCTCAAGGGGAGCCCCATGTAGAGAGCATTGCAGTAATCAAGGCGAGAGGTTACAAGGGCATGAGTGACTGTGCACAAGGAATCCCGATCAAGAAAGGGCCGCAACTGGCGGATCAGGTGAACCTGATAAAAGGTCCCCCTGGTTACAGCCGTCAGATGTTCCTCCAAGGACAGCTGCGTATCCAGGAGGACTCCCAGATTGCGAGCCCTCTCTGTGGGGGCCAAAGACTCGCCCCCAATAGTCAGTGATGGAGTCAACTGACTATATCGGGATGCCGGGAACCACAGCCACTCAGTCTTGGAAGGGTTGAGCTTGAGCCTGTTCCTCCCCATCCAGATCCGTACAGCCTCCAGGCACTGGGACATCACTTCAAGGGCATCGTTGGGGTGGCCTGGGGTGGAGATGTACAGCTGAGTATCATCAGCGTACTGATGGTATCTCACCCCAAAGCCACGGATGATCTCGCCCAGCGGCTTCACATAAATGTTGAACAGGAGGGGCGAGAGGACCGACCCCTGAGGCACTCCACATATAAGAGGCCTCGAGGTCGACCTCTGCCCCCCTGCCAACACAAACTGCAACCGGTCGGAGAGAAAGGAGGAGAACCACCGTAACACGGTGCCCCCCATCCCCAACTCCTCCAACCGGTGCAGCATGATACCATGGTCGATGGTATCAAAAGCCGCTGAGAGGTCTAACAGGACCAGAACAGAGGAGCAACCCCTGTCCCGAGCCCTCCAGAGATCATCAACCAACGCGACCAATGCCATTTCCGTGCTGTGCCCAGGCCTGAAACCAGACTGGAACGGATCCAGATAGGATGTTTCCTCCAGGAATTGCGGGAACTGTCGCGCGACCACACTCTCAACAATCTTCGCCAGGAAGCGAAGGTTGGAGACAGGACGGTAGTTGGCCAATATTGCTGGATCCAGGGACGGCTTCTTGAGGAGAGGCCTCACCACCGCCTCCTTCAAGGCCGCGGGGAAGTAACCCTCACTCAACGAAGCGTTGATAACACCCTGGAGCCAGCCTCGTGTAACCTCCCGGGAGGCCAGTACCAACCAGGAGGGACACGGGTCCAGTAAACATGTGGGTCCGCCTCCCTGCGGCGGGGTGTAGCGGTACGAAGGTCCAGACGAAGGAGTGAGTAATCTGACCATGACAAGGGTTCCATATCTATATCCCCTATAACAAGATTACTCAACCACTGGCCAGAGACAAAAATCAAGTCTAGAGTGTGTCCCCCCCGTGAGTGGGGCCATGAACTAACTGGGTCAGGTCCATGGCCGTCATGGAAGCCATGAACTCCCGAGCCATCCCAGACGTTTCACCAACGGATGGCAAGTTGAAATCACCCATGACCATAAGCCTGGGTGTATCAACTGCCACCGTGGCTATCACGTCGAGTAGCTCAGGCAGGGCTGCTGCCACGCGGCAGGGAGCCAGGTACGCAAGCAGCAAGCCCATCTGAACCCCATGACCCCATCTCACGAAGAGGGACTCACATCCGACAATCTGAGGCACAGTGGTCTCCCTCGAACCAAGACCTTCTTTAATAATAACCGCCACCCCCCGCCCCTCCCCTGGGCTCTCGGTTGATGGTATGCTCTGAAACCTGGTGGGCACATCTCGACCAGAGGGACACCTCCCTCCGGTCCCAACCAGGTCTCTGTAATACCTGCCAGGTCCGCTCCCCCCTCCTGGATAAGATCGTGAATGAGGGGGGCCTTATTTACCACAGACCTAGCGTTGCACAGCATCAATCGCAGGCCCAGGTCCTGAGTATCTAAGCCACCTAGTATCCGAGGGGAGCCTTGGGGGCCGGGGCGCGCAATTGCTCTCAGACAGCGAGTGCGCGTCCCCAACACATGATGTGGCCCCCTGCTCCCGCCATATCTGCCCCTCCCAGCCACCGTGCAGATGGTATTTCCCTCCGCCCCCTCCCCATTCCCTCGTGCAATGTCCTCCAAACCGTTACCCAGTGCCGGGCTCGGCTCTGACCTTGGTGGATTACCCCCCCATCCCCTTTGGTCGTCCTCCCGGTTCCCCTTAAAAAATTATTAAAAACCCTAATTAAAAAAACCCTTAATCCCCGCTTTGAAACATGCCACCTCTCATGGCTCCAAAGCCCGTCCTTAAGGTAGGCCTTTGATAACGTGGAAGGCCATCGCCGCGAGAGGGGGGCATCTCGCAGCGCAAGCAGGTCTGTCGTGGTATAAGCCATACATAGATGAGAGGTAAAAAAGTCTGGTCAGGAGTTTGGTAAATAGTCTAAGATGTTGGAGCAAGATGGATCTCAAAGCCGGTAGCTGGACTCCACTGCCCTCTCACTGCAGTGGGAGGAGTCCCGTGTCATTTCATCAAGATTGGAGGTAAGAATCCAAGCCACCCTCTCACGGTGGCTAGCCCAGATGGAAAGGGCTTAGGAAAGTTAGATGGTCTATTCCTCCATTGGTGAAAGGCAGCAACTCCCTCAGCTCCCGCATGACAATTGCCCAGACACCCTCCAGCTTGGGGCTCAAGATGAAAAAGCAGCCAGACCATAGAGGCATGATGTTATTAAACCCGAGGGAGAGAAGATGTTCAAAGGGAGGGATAACATACAGCTGGATACAATCTGGAGGCGGGGAGCCGAAGACCAAGTCAAGGGCATGGGGGAGGGGGGGGAGAGATCAATCGAGGCGACCAGATGACCAGTTTTTTGGTCGCACTCCAGCCTCTCCAACCCCCAGGACTTCATAACACCCCCTGATTGTATCTCCCGCCTCCAGTCTCCAGCCCCCAGGTCAGATAGTCTATTCCAGATATTAATGGTAAGGCCAGAAACAAAGCGGCCATATCTCCCCTCCTTCTTCACTGCTAAGCACCAGGCCGCCGCCGCCATCGTCTCGCCATCGAGCCACAGCCGCCATTGCCGCCTCAGCTGCCATCGTTGATGCCGTCTGGAACCCGGCCCCTCGGCACATCCCAGGACCACCGGGACAACATCCAGGGCCTGGGAGGGGAGGCCTGCTCCATGCCACCACCGCCGCACCCACAGCCGCTGCCGCTCCGGCCTCCGCGGCCTCCGGCGCAGAAGAAGGCTGCCATCCTTCCACGGTGCCTCCCGCGTCGGCTCCGCCCAGCCACAATATTCCGGAGGGCGAAAAAAGCCCTCAGCAGGCTGGGCAGGCTGGGCAGGGCTCCCACGACTGGGGCCGGGGCCGCCCCGGCCTCCGCGGCCTCCGCCAAAGAAGACTGCCGTACCCAGGCCGCCATCCTCCCGCAGCGCCTCTCGCGTCGGCTCCGCCCAGCCGCAATGCTCCGGAGGGCGAAAAAGCCCTCAACAGGCTGGGCAGAGGCTCCCACAGCTGGGGCTGGGGCTGCAGATGGTCAAGTCAGCTCCCCAGACCCCCAAATGACCATCATCGGGCGGATCTCACACGGACAGCGCCATCTTGGGGCATGCGCAGAAGATCAGTCTCAGTTATACTAATTCAATTGTGTCCTTCAGGGATAGAAGAAAAATAAATCCTTCAGGGATAGAAGAAAAATAAATCCTTCAGCACTGGAGTGAACACAACATGCAATCCATGGCATTATCTGTGCCAAGTACTTGCTAGGAATGATCCCATTTATCAAAAGAACTACTTGCAGGAAAATCTAAGTAAAGTTGTTGCTCCAGGCTGAGTATCTAATGGTTTAGTTTTGTGTTTTAAATAAATAAATAAATAAATAAATAAATAAATAAATAAATAAATAAATAAATAAATAAATAAATTAAGCCGTCCAATCCCAAATAAAAATAATGATGCATTTTGTTCAGTACCAAAGAAAACAGAAACTGCAAATACAAGTAGTCCTCGACTTATGATTACAAATCAGCTCAAAATTTCCATTGCTAAGCAAGACAGTTGTTAAATGCCCTGGTTTATTATCTTTCTTGCCCCAGTTGTTAAGTTAATAACATGGTTAAGTAAATCTGAGTTCCCCATTGACTTTGCTTGTCAGGAGGTCACAAAAGGTGATCACATCACCCCACAACATTGCAACTGTCATAAATATGAGCCAGTTGTCAAGGGTCTGAATTTTGATCATGTGACAATCAGGATGCTGCAATGGTCATAAATGTAAAAAACGGTCATAAATTACTTTTTAAAAATGCCGTTGTAACTTTGAATGGTCACTAAATGAATGATTGTAAGTCAAGGACTACCTGCATACAAACATAACAAACAATATTTAATAGCTATAACAAAGCATATCTTTTTGTAGGTGAATATTGTGATATTGTAAGATCCTTTTAAAACCCATCTTACTCTCTTTACTCAGAAGATTATTTGATAAAACAGATTACTTGTGTGTCACTTCCCAAATTGAATAACTTTAACCTAAATTGCTAGGAGCAGATATGTTATTGAATTAAATAATTAAAGGATAAAGATATGATTAAATACTAAGTTATATATCTCTAACAGACTTTAGATTTTAATGTTTAATTCTATATATTAACTACATTGGCTGAAATAGTGAATGCATTAACATGAGCTACAATAATTTTCAGAATCCAATCCAATCTTAATCAAAGTACTTCACTTTAGTAAATGAAAACAATCAGGTTGATTAACAAACATACTAAAACGTCTATTACAGATAAATTTAAAAATGTAGTTCTTCTAGCTTCTATTATATTAGGGGTTGAGACAATTATTTGACAAAAAAGAATGATTTTGGATGTTGCTAGGGGTCATGAAATCCAATATTCTCATTTCACATTGTTGAACGATGTAAATGGAGCTTATATTTTGAATTCTCAGATTCATATTTTGAAATATTTAATATAGTAGTCTATCAATTAGCACATAAGAATAAATGAAGTCAAATACTTGATGTGCAATGGACTAAATGGAATTCTACCTCACTTCTTTTCCTAGTGACTTTAAAACTGTCTGGCCACAGTTTTATGAAACAGAGGTTAACCTATTTTAGTCACTGAGCTTTAACTTTCCATTCACCTGTGAAATTCCTTGGTACATGAGATTTTGGAGGAACAAGAAGCTATAGTATCTGCCTGAATAATATCCACATTGCCCAGTTACAATCCAAAGTAATTTGATTTTCTTTTAAAAAAATATCTCTCCTAACAGTATAAAAGAAGTTTTTTTTGTAAGACCCACACATAGTTTCATTGAAGTCTATCTGTGCATGCATATATCTGCAATTAATCATTTCATAAGCAGTTGTAGTGGAAATATTGTCTGTGCATTATCATTAGATAGTGAAGGCGATTTTTCTAAGGTGTCATGTATGTAAGCCTTCCAGTGTATTTACTTGCTTTAGTACTTGATTTGACCATGCATTGTGAAGCATGCCTACCACTGCTTTTTGCAGTTCTACTACAGAACTGTAGTTCTGGCAATTTTTTCCCCCGTTATGAAATTTGTGAAACAGAAAATGATTCTTGATTTAGAAAACATAATGTACAAGATTGAATTTGTACCTTCAAAGTCTTGATTTAACAAAAGGCAGCTGCATCATAAAGTGTGGGGAAAACAGTTTTACTGTCATTCACCAGTATTACTACTGTCACGTATATAAATATGGAAAGCTAAGAGAATCATCAGGATTTGATGAACTATGAAAGGGACATTTGAGAATTCTTCTCTATCTTGGATAATCTCAACTGAAGAAGAATCCAAATGCTTTTAAAACTCACCTGTTCATTTAGGTAGGTATTTCTGGGCCAGTGTAGTTCTCAGACTTAAGACACCTTCAGAGAATTGGAACAACCTTACACCTTACAAAGTTCAAAATATGCTGTCACTGTATTCAAATATAGCACAAGTAAATAGAGAAAGGTGGTATCATCATTTATGACATCACATATATGACTAGGTATGCTCATTCAACATCTACAAAAAATGTTTGCTTGTATTCAGCTAAATGCATAATGTCCATCCTTGTTAAGTAGGACTCATATAAAGGACTTATGTGTCTTCAAGTGAACGTGAATAACTAGATTTGTAAACATTATTCTCAAGCATTCCTTTGCAGTACAGTGTAATCTTCTCTGAAACAAACAAACAAAAAAATCCTATGAACAGAAAATTTTATTTTCATTATGTCCTAAATGAAACTACTGTTTAGTTTCTCCTCTCATTAGAAATTAATAGAAAATGGTTATTACATATCTAATCATTCCTGTTTATTTAATTTCCATTTTTATCTAAACTTCGGTCTTCAGATTTTTGTACTTTGAGTCAATTCAGGAAGCAGATATCACAAGATGTTTGTCTGTGGGTGCATGTGTGCATCTTCAATCAGTTTTTGACTCTTGGAGACAAATTAATCACTGTAGTTTTCATGGCAAGATTTTTTGGAAATTGTTTACCATTATTTTCTTCTAAGGACTGAGAGAAAGTCACTGGTCCAAATCACCTAGAATTCACAGTCTTTGGTTCCTAACCTGATGTTTCAACCACAATGCTGCAACTGGCTCTCATCGTGACAGCTGCTACAATGTTAGTCACAACATGTCAGGTTTTCATCTTTCCTCCCTCTTATAGCAAAAAGAGTAAAGATTGTGCAATCTTGAATTTCTTTCTTATATTTTCTTGTTTTCCTAGTTAAACTCATATTTATATATTTATTTAGAGAATGTATATAGGTGCCTTTTGGTACTGTCCATGGGGTTTTCATGGCAAAGATACTCAAGTGGGTTTGCCATTTCTGCCATTCTAAAAAACAGAGACATCATCCTGCCAACAAAAGTGCATATAGTCAAGGCTATGGTTTACCCAGTTGCAATGTGTGGCTGTGAAAGTTGGATCATACAAAAGGCTGAGCGCCAAAGAATAGAGGCCTTTGAACTATGGAGAAGACTCCTGCGAGTCCCTTGGACTGCAAGGGAATCAAACCAGTCAGTCCTAGAGGAGATCAACCCTGACTGCTCTGTAGAAGGCCAGATCCTGTTGTGGTCCGCCAACAGTCTGCGGAACTGGCAGTGGAGTTGGACAGCGATGAGGCTGAGGAAGAACATGGGCCAGTCCTGGAGGCTGGGGAAGGCCCAGATGAAGGCTCTGTGTCGGAGGCAGAGATGGGGCCAGGGCCATTGGGGAGTGATGCGTGGACTTCGGAGCCTCCAGAGGCTGACAGTAGAGAAGCAGAGGAGCCTGTTCCTAGTGCACATATGAGAGCTGCCAGAAGGCAGGAACAGCTAAAGCAGAGAGGATGACTCGGGAGTAGGGCCAAGAGATGATTGGCCCCTCCCATAAAGCTTAAAAGACCAGCAACGGCTCTTGGCCTCTTTGCTGGAAAATAATTGTTGAGAGATTTGCTTCCTGTTTGGATGTATTTCTTTCTTGTCAGCGTCTTCTGTTCCTGAACTGTTGCCAAGAAAAGCCTTTGGCAGTTTGCCTAATTATCCCAAAGTCAGAGATAAACTGAAGAATGGTGTTTTGAGGACTTTGCTTTCATTTAATTTTGAATATGCTGGGAATGAGTTAATTCTCAGCTGTTTTAATAAAATCTGTTTGTTTTTTGGAACTGTTTTGCATTTAATATTAACTATGTGGGCCTGGGTCACAACAGATCCTGAAGATGAAACTCAAATATTTTAGGCCACCTAATGAGAAGGAAGGACTCACTGGAGAAGAACCTAATGCTGGGAAAGATTGAGGGCAAAAGAAGAATGGGACGATAGAGAATGAGATGACTGGATGGAGTCACTGAAGTAGGAGGCGTGAGCTTAAATGGACTCTAGAGGATGGTAGAGGAAGGCCTGGAGGAACGTTGTCCATGGGGTTGCGATGGGTCAGACATGACTTCACAACTAACAACAACAGCATAGGTACCACAGCAACTCTAGACAACTTACAAATAATAAAAACCCAGTATAGAAAAACTAAAACTAAAAGCAAAAACTAAATATAAAAAAATAATACACCTTTTCCCTGTGACAATACACAACCAAATAACCATTTGATTGTCTCCATCCCACTCTTGGTTCACCAGGCCCACTGGCAAAACCAAATATTCAGGGCCATATGAAAGATTGCAAAGTGGGATTCAGGTCTAATTTCTGAAGGGATGATATTCCAAAGGGATGAAGCCACCATAGAGAAGGCCATTCTTTTGGGTCCCATGGGATATATCTTAATAGTTGCCACAAATTTTCTTCAAGATTATTTCTGTTTTCCTTTACATATAGGTGTTAATGACTAACATAAACATATATGTTGCACATGTTCAGAATCCAGTTTATGCTGGTGTTTATGAGTACTGATTTTTTTTTTGCTTTTCAGTATGCATTAATCACACCTCATAGTTATCTGGTGATGATCTGGTATCAGTAGTTAGTGTTTATAACTTTATACCCTATATCTCTTTATCACTTGAGCAGCTGCTAAATACCTTCCAGTGAGAGATACTATCCTGGTTTGGGTTCAACTATCCTTCCTCTCCAGATTGCAATTTTCAAAGTACTTCTAAGAAACATGTTTTAAGTAACATAATCACATACTATGTTGTATAAAGATTTAAATTATGAAACATTATCTCAGAAAGAGAGATTACTTTTGCTTGTTTTATTGTTCTATTTTGCTGGAAGAATTTTGGTAGAAGAGGTCCATAGTACAAATTGTATTTTACTCATGGAATGCATGGGGTGAACAAGACAACAATTGAACAGGCACCTACGTGGTTTAAAAATGAGAATAATTAAGAGACTAAAAATGAAGACATATGAAAAAAAGATTACAGGTCTAGACATGTTTTATCTTGTGAAGAGAATATTAAGAAGGAATATGAGAGCATATTTCTAATATATAAAAAGATGTCAGAAGCAGGTTAACACCTATGCCCTAGCATTCTATAGTGTTGGACACAGAATAATAGACTTAAATTATAGGAAGGCAGATTCCAATTAAATGTTAACAAAAAAACTTCCTAACAATAAGAGAATTTCAACAACGAAGCTAATTATCAAAAGAATGGGTAGGTTACCCTTCACTGGATCTGTACAAGCACAAACTACACAGCCATCAGTCAAGGGTTATTTAATTTAGAGTTCTTCATTGAACTCTGTAGCTTAAATGCCTCCATTCAAAATTATGATTCTATGATTTTACGTTATGAACTAAATAAGCTATATACACTTAATATACTAAACTTTATTGAACAATGTTTCAATTTTAGATGGTGTTTTCCCATAAAGTTTCAGACCATCTATGTAAAGCAGGTAAGTTGCTTAGTAGATTTTTTTTTTTGACGTTTCTAGCCATGACCTGACTTTTTCACTGCAATGACCATTGCATAGATTGCATAGATGGTGATAGTAAGTCTGCTTGAAATACTCCTCTCTTGATATTAACCTTTACAGATCTATCACCATTGACCAGCAAATGTGTCTTCCATTGTGTCATTATCACCAAGCTATATTCAAGTTGGTCTTCCTTCTCTTGTGGTTTTCCAAAATCTTCTTGTCAGTTAGGAGCTGATCTTTTGTTCTTCTGCAGTTTCCTTTCTGCTCAGGTGGAAAGAGCTTGGTTTGAACTAGATGCTGTTGGATTGAATCAGCTAACACACCATTTAGCCATTTGAACATTGCTGGTAATCAGGCAATTGGTCTGGAGTTGCCTGATGATGCCCATTTTGTTGGATATTTCATTATCAGGTAGGCTTTGTCAGATGTTAACCAATTTTCAATTTCACTTCCTTGCGGTATGTTGGCAATGAATGACTGCAGACCAATCAGATATTTCAACCAAAAACCATGTAGTTCATCTTCACCTAGTGCTGACCAATTCCTGATCTTCCTTGCCCTTTTTTCTATCATTTCTGCTGTTATTACAAGTTCTTTCATTTCAGCTTCTTTTTTTTTTCCTTATCCATCTCCTTTATCCAAGCTGCATTCTTGTGGTATTTCTTTGAGTTGTCCCATAGCTGTACCCAGAACTGCACTGTTTATTCTTTGTTAAGTGTTGACTGGTTCACTACAGTGTTTTCACTGATGGATTGGTAGAAACGTTTCTGGTTCAACTGAAATTTGAGATTCTGCCTATAGTGTGCAATTTGAGTTTCATATCTGATTGTCTTCTTTGCTATGGCTGTTATTTGCTGCTTTATTATTCCCAGTGCTTCCTTAATCTTCTTTTCTTCTAAGTGGTATTTGTGGATTAGGTATTCTGTTGATTTTGTATTGTTCTAAATGCTCATTTATTCTTTGTTTCAATTCCTGTTCGTTTTTATTAGAAAGCTTTGTTCTTTCTGAGAATAAAGGAGAGGAATCAGTGCCTGGTTTGGGAATAAAAATGATTCAATAGCTATGCTGATTTCTCTACTCCCAGCTCCCCCAGGTTTGCATCTACAATTACAGCTACTTCTGCAAGGTTTTGATTTCTTTGCCCTGTGTAGACCTCTGCAGTTCTTCCAATTCTACATTGTGTGTATTTTGTTTTGTATTGTAAATAAATGTTGATCTGATAACCTCTGTTCTGCTATTTTTGATTCTGGATGTTGTTCTTTCCAGAACTGGTGCATTCTTTTCAGATATCCTATACTTGTTGGACTTCAGTTTTATTTGACTTCAGCCTTTATATATTTGTGGCAGATAAACAATTTTTCTTTCAATAGTCAGGCAGCTGCTGACCCTGGTTGCTCAGCCATCATCCTGAATGTAGCCCATTTATCACCTGTTGTCCAGAAATTCCAACACATAGCACGATCCTTGTTGACAATGACCAATCTAATATAGTTTTTTTTTTTTAAATTACATCTCACCATATTGTTTATGGAAGAGATTCTTCTTCTGGCTCTTCTAATGAGGAGGAGTCTAATATGGTTGAACCTCTGTATGATTCTCATCTTCCTCAGAGGTGGCAGATAAATAGAAGAAAGTTTGGAGAAACATAGGTAAATTCTTCTTGCTGGATCCAGGTTAATTATCCCAACCTCTAAATGTCAGATTTTGGCCTAGAGATGGAATGGCGTCATATCCAGAATGAGAGAAGGCATAAAAATGAGAGGTGTAAAGAAGAAACAAAAGTCTTTGGAACCAGAAGTATGTATGTGTGTGGGGAGAGCTGAAGGTAAAAGATAGGAGCAGGTATAAAAAAGAGAAAACATAAGGTTTTATAAAGGATTATGGACCATTCATTTGTAGCACAAATGGAAGTTTCATCTGTAATGGAATTACCTACTAGTTTTCAGATGAATAATAGCTTTGGTGACCAAGAGGAAGGAACTAAATTGAATACTTAGCCAAAAAGAAATAAGCCGTAAAAGGAAAGAAATTGCTGCATGAAATTTTCTACAATACAAATTACAGTGAACATTTTTACAAAAAGGGAAGGGCAGTTATTTTGGTTTACAGGATACTGCTGTAAGTTACTACAACTTTCAAGAACTGCTAATACAATAGTTTAAGAATTCTGTAATGATTATGCATTATACTAGTGATATGTCTGTATGCTATTTCTTAATTATTTAAGTAAAAATCACAAAAACTCAGTATCAAATCCTGACATACATACCAGTGGTGGGTTGCTACTGGTTCACACTGGATCGGGTGAACCAGTAGCGGCAGCGGGAAGCTCCACCCACCCACCTGGATGCTTCTACGCATGCACAGAAGTTCCGTGTGCACGCAAGCACAAGCATGCATGAACGAACCAGGAGCAACGGGATTTGGAACCCGACCCTGATACATACAACAGGCTACATTAATTAAATAATTTAATGCTTCTTTTCTTGTTATCATTTTATATTTATTATTCAGTATTGTATCTATAACTTTCCATTATATTTCTTTTGGATTTAAGAACAGGTTTTTAAAGAATAAACTAAATATGTAAATCCTACAAATCTGAAACTGTACACCAAGAGCCACGTATTTCCCATTTATAGAAACAGAACTTTGACTTTGGAATTGTGAATAATTAATCTCAGATTTCCCCTTGCAATCTAATAATGTGGAAATTACTAAAAAGAAGAATCAGCAAGGAGTGGGATCATATGACATAGCATGAGAAATATTGAAGAGATAATGGTAATAACATCAATAATGAACAACCAATGTAAAAAGTTTAGCAACTAGAACCCATCTAATTATTTTCTCTGCCATTGGAAGATAATTTTTTTTACAGGAAATAAAGAGAAGAGAAAGGAAGACAAGAGTAACATTGACCTTTCTTGCCTCAGCCTTGCCAGCCTTCAAGCCTTACTTTTGAAGTGCTCAGCATTTAAAATGGGGTTTCTCTGTAAATAAGTAGTAAAATCACAATAGCTCTAGTAATGCGTTCTTTAGGATTAGCAGAATTCTATTGTCTCCAAAGAAAGCATATTTTATCTCAATAATTGCCTGCAAAGTAAATCTCCAAGTGATAGTAAGTCCCATATAGACAATATTGTAGTCTGCGAGGTGACTAAAACATTAGTGTCTATGAAGAGCTCCCATTCTAGTAACAACACATTTTTCTCTATTCAAGACAAAAATCTAAATTGCAGATTGTTTACCCACAGTATATATTTAACCTGTATACAATCTACATGAGGAACAGGGCTAACCAGGGCTTCTGGTTTGGTTTTTTTTATAAGATCTTTCCTTGTTGTTTATTGTTCTAGGAGAACAAATAAGGGGCAATTCAATTAATTGTCTGCCTTAATTTTATTTTGTCTAGATACCAAAGATAATCCCAGAGCATGTAAATTTAATCACATGAACTGTTGTTCTGGTTATTATCACTAGAATATGAAACTGATTTTAATTAGTTATTCATGATGTTTAAGATAGCTATTCCTTAACAAATTGTCCAAATGAGGAGTGGATGGGAAGACAATAAAGAATTTAATTCTGAAAAACAAAAACAACAAACTTGAGAAAACCTTTTCTTCCTAGTCATACATTTTGTTTTTCTTCCAGGCAAATCATGGTGAATTTAAGTTGGAATTCTATCATGTATCATTGTCTTTTCAAAATTAGTTTTCTGTTTAGATTTCTTTCTTCATCTCATTACCGACCACAATATATAGTTAGAAGAGAAGAGCAAAAATAACTAGCAAATCTTTCAGCAAGTTGAATAAAGACTGATTAATAGTGGCAAGAATATTTTCATAAAATACTTCAACACTTGCTGAATGTCTAACAACAACTTATAAGTTTTAGCCACCTTGTCTAATTGTAAAGGTATTAAGAATTCTATTTAAGTGTGGAATACTATAACAAAAAATGCTGGAAGGTATAAAATAATCTCATAAAATTAGGTATAGAACACTGGACCAAGTTTTGATTTTCCTCTGGCTTTTAAATAACAAATCTGCTTCAAAGTTATTGAGCAATTATCAAGAGCATTGTTACCTAAATATTATTTCACAGAATAAACTTATTTGGGACTTGCATCACAAAACACCTTTTTAAAAGACATATTTGTTTTACAATTAACACAGCATATTTCTAATGCTGTTAAGTGTTTAAATTCTTTTCTTTAATTCCATTCCAGGCCTTGTTCTTATGGGCTTTCTATAACATGTAGGTATGGAATCCAAAGATAAACCTTACAATAATGGCAACATGTCACAGAAAAAAAGGATTGTGATTTGTTATTCAAACTCTATTTGAATTTGTTCCATGATTATTTAGGAAACATAAACCTCCTACATTTCCCAGAATTCCTTGTAATGAATCATGTTACTTGGGAATGTTTTGAGTTGCAATACTACTGGAGGGACATAGTTTACTACAACCTCTCTTACTTAAAGAGAAGTCTGGATAGTTTCTTCCATCTAATTCAATGCTGCAGAACTTTTTTGTTTTCTGTTAGCTGTTTTATAGTATAATTCTAATATTGCTGTCTTAGATATAGAATTGTTTTGCACTGAAATAGAGTTGCATTATGTGTCATAGATGTCTTTTCATATAAACTTCCATGATTTATTTATGGACAGGAACTTATCTTTCTTCTTATTTTTTTATATTCCCAGGCTATAATTAAAATACTGAAGATAAAAACTTAAGTTTTGTTAGTGTACAGTGTACATCTATTCTAATGGGAAGAAAAATATTTCACATCCTAAAATTGTATGCAAACGTTTCATCCAGTTCAAATCTCCTGTAATTCTGCATCAGTTTAAATCATCAGGATCTGCAATAAATTACTAAATGTAATTCAGCATTTGATCCTGAATGAAATTGGCTGATTAGAGGGAACAAATATTTTATCTTCCCCATGGTGGCATCTGCAAGAGATAGCAAAAGAGGATTACAGTGATACACACAATATTATATTACAATGCAAGCCACACCTGAAAAGGGGAAGAACAATAAAGAAAAGTACAGATTATCAAGTTTTGATTGTGTCTTGGCTTTGGATACCAAAATTATATGTTTCTTCAATTGGTACCAGATCCATTTCTTTTGGTAATGAATTAATTCAGTGACAGGATTTGTTAGCTCTGCAGAGAACTTGAACTTCCTTTCCAAGAGAAAAAGCTATTAAGTGGAATGTTATATTATTAATGTGTTTATGCCATGTCTGGTATATTTATTGTAAGCCCATTAATGAAACTGCCATGAATAATCAGGCAGATTTATAGAACATGGATGCTGTTTACAACTGGATTATTGTGCAGCTGTGGAAATACTATATTTTACTACTATACATTTGGAATATATTTAACTATTTTTTACCATTTCATAAAACAGCACAGTTCTGAAGACCAATGGCTTTGGATTTTTAATATCTCTTTGTTTTTCTTAAAATAACCTTATCAGTTTTTATCAATGTATAATCTGCTTCAATAATTATATAGAAACATTATGATGAGACATATTTAAGCTTTTCAGAATATAGCCAAGATATACAGACCATTAAAACAAAGTTACTTAAGGATATATATGATTACCAACTTAAGAAAATGTTTCTTTGGCTACATATATAACAAGTATAATAAACATGCCAAACATAGTCCAAAACCATAACAGTAAAACACATAGTCAGGGAATCCATCACATATCAAAACTCACAGGATGAACACATCAACATGCAGCCAATGGGAACAATCGGGTCTTCACAACCTTTCAATAGACTAGCAGTATCAGACCTAGTCAAATTTGGTGAAAGATGTCTGCAAGGAAGATACTAAAATGGAGATGATATGCCTCATAGAAATGTAGGAGACATATTCTAATGGAATGTGTAGATTACCTTGGGGAATGAGGGGAAGAGATGTTGCCTAGGAAACAATCAGACAAGAGAGGCAGGAGCTCTCAGAGGCTTAATGGTCAGAGAAAGAAATTAAGGAAGGATTTGTCCTAATGGATCAAGAAGTTAAAAGTGGCAGCTGGGACTTTGTATTTCAAGACTTGCAAAATTCTACTAATGTAGTCTTACAATAAAGTAAAATTAGGTCATCTAGTATGTTTTCTGTCTGGTTTACTGTGGGGTGGGGTTGGTGGGCTGATACAAATACAGTAAGTAATAAAGCTGAGTTTATTAGGTTTATAATAAATGGGTTTATTAGATTTTATTATAAACCTGGCTTGGGTAGTGGTTAGGGTGCTACCTTTTGATCACCATTGCTGTTATTTTGTGATGCTGCTGTTGTAGTCAGTTTGTGCAATTTTATTGTAGCAGCTTACTAGATCCACTGTTTTTTCATCTTCTTTGCAGAGGCAGCATTTTGTCTCTGTTGTTTTCTTCTCAATTCTTGTTTTGTAAGCATTTGTTTCTTAAGGCTTGATATTGTACATTTAGAATTAGCCCATCTCTTTCTTGGACTTTCAATAATCCTGTACCTACTGGCCCATTGTTGCCTAGTTAGCAAATAAGTCCTGTAGCTGAGCCTTGTAGTCCTTTTGTTACCAGATGTTCAAGAACTCCAATACTTAGCACAATCCCTGTTGATTTGGATGATGATCAATCCAATATGGCTTCTGTAAATTACATCTCACCACATTATTTACGGGAAAGTTACTATTTTCCTGGCTCCTCCTCTGATGAGACCTGACCAATAAGGTTGAACTTCTGGCATAGGTGTTATCTTCCTCAGAGCACACAAGCCCCACAACCAAACCAAAATAGTGCCTTATTAGGGCTATTAATATTATCTATATCATTTTCATTACCACTATCATTACTAATTTTACATATGTAGCCTAACCAGCCAGATTTACAATCTGAAATTCCTAGAATAAATACACAATTTTAACAGCATTTGTGTGGTATAAAATTCAAGTAATTAAAAAGTGCATTAAGTTAATTAAAAAATATCTCATCAATGATTGAAAGTATAGTGAACTGTACCTCATGGTTAGATCTATTCATCTACTATCCATATATTTCTCTCCAATTTTATTGCAAAAAGTTACTCAGCACAGACTTCACTTAAGAGCGTATGTTCCCAGAATGTTCCCAAGGTAAAGAAAAGGAGTATCGCTGATCCTTTATTTCCCATGCTGGATATCCTGGGTTTAATCCCTGCTGTGTTCAATTTGAATAACTGATACTCAGTATAGAGAATATTGAACTAAGTGATTTAGTATGTTTGCTTCCCATGTTCATACTCTTTATTTCCCTAAAAGTCTATAATGTGAGAAAGTTTATGAAAAAGAGATACTGAATAAAAACTCTAATTAAATTTTAAGATTGATGGTTTGTGTTTTTTTTTAATGGAATGTAACACTTAACAGAAAAACACACGATAAAAATGCAATAGCACATGCTATGTGAACAAATTGCAATCATTTCTAATCTCTTGATTATCAGATTTCATTTTTTAAAAATAATCCCTTTCACTAATTCTGGGTATGGTGTATAAGGCAGCCAGATTAAAGAATCAAACAAATGATTAAAAAATGAATACATATTTTTAAACCTCTTTCTCTTAATGATAGCACAACCATAAATGATCAAATTTATCTAAATGTTATATTTGCACATGATCGTAATCTTTGTCCACAGATTCTCTTTTTGTTGTATTAATTAGGTTTCTATATCATCTGTCACACCAAGAATAAATTAGCATATTTATATCACAGTTTATAATCACAGGAATTTTATTAAGTAAAACTAGTGGATAAATTAAAGTCACCCTAGAAACTTACCTGAGGATGGAATGTAATCTTAAAATGCAGGACAGAATCACAGAAACAGAACTCATTAACATTTCTTTCAACGTGCCCCATGGAAAGATAGAGAGACAGACAGAGACAGACAGACAGACACATACTGTATACAGATACACATATATCTACTGTACTATATTTATTTGAAATATGTATATTTATAATTTATAAGTATATAAATTATATATCTAAGAGCATAGAAATCAGGGTCTTATGATTTATCTAAAATATATTCTCCCCCTCCCTTCCCCATCCCCCCCTCACACACACACGAAAAAGAAAAAAATCATATTCAGAAACAGAATCAATTGTTATTTTAGACCTCCAGATTTATTGAAAACTTTGTTTTTGCTAATATTTAAATGTTTCTAGTCCCTAATTTAATGTTTCTAGTCCCTAATTTAAAATATTGCTTAGTGAATTGCTGTGATCTCTGCTTGGGTTTCCATTTAATTAAAATGAATCTATTGATCCAGAATCTAATTAATTCCCTGCTTGGCTAATTAACTGGTTAACTAATTGTCTGACTGATATACACTTATTGCCTATTAAATTGCTTATCCAGGTCTCTTCTTACCTTATTTAGTAGTTACCTCATTGGACTATTGATTCTCTTGCTGATCATTTGGTTTATGTATTATTGAATTGATTTTCCACAAACCTAATTGGTTAATTTTGTATGGGTTTATTCCACTGCCTATCACTAACTCAGCCATTATGGGCACTAAAAGGTACATATTGTACATAAATTTGGCATTTCCCATTAATTACATATTTATTGCCTTTTTGTCTTCATTTGCCTACTCATCTAATCTATTGTCTATGTAAATATTTGTTTTCCTTAGCAATGCCTAAAAAAAGGAATAATTATTCTCTACACTATTAAAATTTCCATTGGCCTTAATTAAAAAAACCCCTATGAAATCTACTATCAAACTAATGAAGACTACTATACTCCATATTTATTGGCTTGAGTATGGCAATTAAATGAAAAGTATAGTCTCTTCTTGAATCAAGCACGTAGAACAGAATATATGCCTGCTTCTGGTTCTCATGTGATTTATTTCTACTGAATTTTTATACAAAGACAACAAGAAGAGGGAGATGGGTGGTTTAGAAAGGTGAAAAATTGATAAAGCAAATTTAAAAAACAAACACGAAAAGAAGAGAAATGGGGAATATATACCTCACTGATAAAGAAATAAAGGGAGACTAGTATAGATCTATTTCAAGCTATTTAGCTCTCATCAGCTAGCCATACCCTTACTTGGATTTGAATTGTTGAAGTGTTTTTGATAGGAAAACAATATATATATATATATGGTGGAAAAGTAATATTATTGCAATATATTTATCAATATTCAACTAGGTGGGATAATATATGTATATGTGTTTGTATCTTTTTGTTAATGCACATTTTAATGTCTTGTTTGGTTTTTGTTTCTATAGAAAACCTTTTTGAGTTTTACATTTTAACTTTCTTTGAATAAAAATAAAATTCTTATATTAAAAAAGAACAATATTGTTCAGTCTTTATGTCAATCAATATTCAGTCAAATAGAGAAAATACATATAATGAAACCAGAGTAGTACTCTCTTTCCATTCCAGAAGAATGAACTTTTTTAACCAGACTCAGTAAATCCATAATTCATAATATAATGATAACCGCAGGTGTTTGTCACATACAATCAATTTCACATCTTTAAACTCTAATATTATTTTCAAAATCATATTACACATTTATGGACATTAAACTGAAACATGATGGTGAGTGTCTCACCATCATGTTTTACTTTCATCAATTGAAGCTGATAATCTCAACCTTTAAAAAAAAATCTCTGGTGTGACCAATAAATATAAAAGCTATGTTTTTCTACCGTGTTTCTCCGAAAATAAGACAAGGTCTTATTTTCTTTTGGGCTTCAAAATAAGCACTTGGGCTTATTTTTGGGGAGATCTTACTTTTTTAAAGTGCTACTGCTGGCTCCGCTCTTTCCGTCATGCTGTCTGCTCCCCAGAAGCAGCAATGGAAAGGAAAGAGATGGGGGGGGAGGAGGGAAAGAAGTGATCCCAGCTGCCTTGCAGGAGGCTTGCATAGTCACACCTGCAGCAGATGGAGGCAGAGGCATGGGGGAGGCAGGTAATCCAGACACTCTGTGGTGTTGCTTGTTGGGCGCAGCTGCAGGCAAGCCAAGAGACAGAGGGACAGAGTGGGCAGTGGGTTAGGATTGCTTCTGCCTCCACCTGCTGCCAGTGCCTCCTGCAAGCGCCCCTTGGGGAAAAAGGAAAGTGGCTGGCCGCGGAGCTACCAGCTTTGGGAAGCAGCCCAGACAGGCAAAAGTCTGTGCTCCATTGCCCCTCAGCTGTGGACCCTAGCCAGGAAGATGGAGGGCAGAGCTGTGTGCTGCACCCGCAAAAACTTTCCCACCTCCCACCAGGTTAACATGCAGCTCCTCGCCTTGCCTCAAATCTTTCTACATCATTCCTATTAAAAACAAAACAGAACAAAAGTAAATCAACAACAAATATACCCAGTGTTTAAGTTGCTTGATTTAAGTAAGTAATTGAGTAAGTAATTTTCTTTTGGAATAACATGTCTTTTTCATTAGATTCTATAACATGTTAAGACAAACAAGCAAGCAAAAACCCCTGCCATACATAGAAACCAATGTATTCTCATTTAACTGTTCTGTACATTTTTAAAATGTAAAGAAAAAAAATATAAATGTCTCATATAAAAATAAACAAAACACAAGCAAAAGAATGGAAAGGGAAGATTGAAAGCAATCAAAAGAAAAATGCAAAGAAAAATATCCGAAAAACAATTTAAAAACTAAACAAAACCTGAAACTTCCAGATGAAATATACCAAAATGCAGAACAGGACTTTCCCCTATAAGCAATGATAACCCATCTGTAATACAAATATATTGTATATAACGGTAAATTACTTTTTTTCTTGGAATGATCTCAAATAAAAAAAAAATATTAAGAAAAAAAAGGAGGGAAAAGAGAAAAAAAGATTTTCTTTTTCAACAAGCTGTCAACCTAGTTTATCTAACAGCTTCCATTTCCAAAGATGGCAATTTGTCAAAATTATTACCTTATTACATGTCTAGGTAAGTCTCCTTGAAGTTGCCTTCATTTTGTGTTTCTACGCCAGGAAATAATGCTCCTTAATTGTATGAGTGTAAAGTTTGATTTCCTACATTATTTTGGCATCTTTAAGGGACAGATTCAGGGTATATAAAATCTTTGAAGTTTTATTACCCCTGACCTTCTAGGAAAGTCATGTGACTAACAGTCACTGGGAATAAAGGTAATAAAGGCAGAATAGGCATTGGTAATGAGGATAGCTAATTTCATGTCAGTATAATTTCTGCTGGGTGGACAACAACTTAACTCAATAGTGGTAAAAAAAAAATCCATTTAGGTTTTAATCTCATCACAAAATTACCTTTCTCTTTCCTGCACAGCAAGGGTTGCCTTAATGTTCACCTGTGTTTTTCTTCTTTCTATGATGTGAATGAAAGCACTTGCAGGATTCAGTAAACAATCACATCTCTGTATACTTTTGCAAATGCCACATTTTTTTCTTGCATAAGAAAGAGAAGGGAAGTTTTCTAAGGTTAAAAAGATGTATAAGAGGCTTGAGCACTTCCAAGTGTTAAACATCAGCATCTTAAGATCCAATTTATCACATGAATCCCTAGGAAAGCTTTGTTTGCATATTAATCTGATCTTCTTAAATATTCTTGAAGTTGATGCAGTAAAGTATTAGCTGTAGGTATTTATGTATTTCAGTACGACTTGAAGTAATTATGTTGAGTGTGATTATTTAGAAGCTTCGTTAATTTTTATTGCAGTATCTTAATTGGCCAGAATGACCCTTTGCATGATTCATATTGGCCACGGCCTTTGTCCTAGGTCACATTCTGGAATCAAAATGCAATATTACCTCAGTTGAAACCAATCCTATGAAAAAAAAATCTTGCTGTACCTCTCATAATTATATTGTCCCATATTTTTAATATGTCCTAATCACAATGGTATGACATGACATGATTTGAAATATTATGGAGGTTTCACACAAATTAAACAGAAACTATAGGTTTGTGCAGGGGGGGTTGTGGGTGTATGCCTCAATGGAAATTAAAATAGCAAAACTGAAACAATGTAATACAGCAGACATAAAGTAGGAAACTTTTAAAACTTGAATGTTCTTATATGGCTGCAAAATATTTTCTAATAATTCACAGATCTCTTCATCCCTTCATAGCAACTAGTAGTTTGATTTCCAGGAAAATGGATTTGTCAATCTTCTTCTGCTTGTTCAGCACAGATAATTTGTTTTCTGCTTCTTGAGCAAAAAGAGTGATAAACCAGAAATATGTAAGTACTATTAACAAAAACAAGTGGTCAAATGTAATTGCTCTGGTGCCATAAATTTGGTCCCTACAGCTAGTTGGACTAAAATTTGAAAAAAGTGATCTGACACTGAGTAATAAGATTTTTGGGGTTCCTCATAAAATATATTAGTCTACACAGGTTTAGCTTTCTCAAACACATTTTCCTTGCAATGCAGAGTTCCTAGCAAGCCTATTCAAAAGAGCAGTTTTATTCTTCTGAGAGGAACTACAACAAAGAAAAACCAATTGGCCTTTTACTGTTTTTTTTTCCAGTTGTAATCTGTTTGTTTAATAGGTTTTCTTTATTAGAAAGGGAATAAGCAATGAGAAGGGACATTTATTGCAGCATAGTTTAGATGAGGCCATTGATTTGCTTTATTCTTGGATCATTAAGTTTATTATTATTGTTATCCGTTTCTGTATTAACTTTAAGCAGGCACAGCTCTCTTCTCTGAACCTTTACTTTTATTCAATAACTTGCACTGAGTAGAGTTTCATGCCATGTAACCAAGACATATAGACTATAAGCTTCATTCAGGTAACCACAGAGCAGACCTATTGACATTGTAAGCACATTTCAAAAGATGCCACCAGAAAATTGTTGCTCAGCAATATTGAAGATTAAATATTTTCTAAAGAACTAATAATCTCATTGTTATGTTCTATAGAGTTTTTGCTGACTTCTGGTGACTATATAGATAAAGGCTCTCGGAGCAGTCTCTATGGATGCTTATCCATAGGAATATTTATCAATGCTATTTGTAATTATTTCTAAGTATATACGCCATTCATAATAATGAATACTTACAGAATCATGGACAATGGCATGGTTAGAAAATCAAAATCAAAACTAGAATGTAGAGACAATTCAATTTTGATACAAAGATTCTAGGATTACCTAATGTTTTTCTCTTATTTCATACATAAGTACCCAATTCAGCTATTGTTATTTGGAATAGATTTTTAAAAGATAACATATTGAATTCTAGATTGAAACAGACATGACAACAGAATATTATTTTATACTGAAAGACTTCATATAATGATTTTGACCTGATAAATCATTTTTCTCTCTATGTGTTTGCATATGCATGCATGCATGCATGCATGCATGCATGCATACATACATACATACATATTCAGTATTCTTTCACACTTTTGATATGGTGGCTTCTGATGAACAAAATGAATTAATATTTATAGGATTCTCCAAGATCAAATTGTTGAAAGAGTTACAAAATATTATAAAATGTTACAGTTACTATTGTAATGTGATATAGGGGAACATATGTAACATCTCATTCTTTGTATTATTGGTAACAGATAATAAAATATACTTGAATAGATTTTTTTGGCTCCCTTTTTATGAAGTCTAGAGTACATAATGATAGTCATGAAGTATGGTATTACAGTTTTTTTCTGGAATATATAAGTATATGAGTATCATCTGAGTTTTTAATTAAATTTGGATGCTGAAATTTAGATTGCATCTACAAATACAGTATATCGAACAAAGATTAAAATACACTCTACCATAAATTATCTATCTTGTTCAATTTGTTCCATAAATAGGCAAAAATTAAGATAATATCAGCTTGCTAATTGATATATTAGAAATACTAAACTAGATTAGGCGTTATGTTCTTAAATGTTGACAAGGTCTTTGATACGATACAGATTAAATTTTTGAAACACATTTTGATAAAATATGGAGTTCTTTCTTTAAAAAAATTGATTAAATGCGGCCTTATCAAAGTGAGTGTTAGAGTGATTAGAACTGGAACTATTTCTTTACCTATTAATATATCTTGTGGAGTTTAACCCAGAATATTCCTTATAAAGTATGTTTTTTTTATAAAGTTCTTTATAAGAAAAGGAATTTCTTTTCTTGAATGACTAGGGATGGTGACATGATAGCAGTGTTCCAATATCTCAGGGTTGCCACAAAGAAGAGGGAGTCAAACTATTCTCCAGACTATTCTACCCTGAGGGTAGAACAAGAAGCAATGGGTGGAAACTAATCAAGGAGAGAAGCAACTTAGAACTAAGGAGAAATTTCCTGACAGTTAGAACAATTAATCAGTGGAACAACTTGCCTCCAGAAGTTGTAAATGCTCCAACACTGGAAGTTTTAAAGAAGAGATTAGATAACCATTTGTCTGAAGTGGTGTAGGGTTTCCTGCCTAAGCAGGGGTTTGGACTAGAAGACCTCCAAGTTCCCTTCCAACTCTTCTCTTCTCTTCTCTTCTCTTCTCTTCTCTTCTCTTCTCTTCTCTTCTCTTCTCTTCTCTTCTCTTCTCCTCTACTCTACTCTACTCTACTCTACTCTACTCTACTCTACTCTACTCTACTCTACTCTACTCTACTCTATGGCTCTAAAATCAATCAATGTGGAGGCCTGAGATCAGAAGGTGTAGAGTCCTTGCAAGAACCGCAATGTCCAGCATGAATAAATCTGGAAGAGTAAAGATATCAAATTCCTAACGAAATCTAGATTAATCAATGTAATAATTTTTCCAATTGCTAATTATGACTGTGAAACTTGGACTGGAGGATAGCAGTGCAAATTTAAATTTTAAACTTTCTAAAAACCAACTTTTAAATGTTTAACTTGAACACGCTGACATAGTAGCTTCTGAAGTCCCAAATTTCTTTTTTTTTTATTAGATAAATTTTTATAACATTCTAAACAGCCACTGGTTCTGTCTTCCTCATGAGCAATTTACTCACAGATACTAGAGAAACTAGATAAGCAATGTTTGTGGAGGGACTTCAATTTTTTCTACTTATCTTCTGAATATATATTAAGGGAAGCTAGATTGAAAAAAGAGGTAAACATGGTTTTAAAAATTGAGGAAGACATATCAATAACCCACGTATTCTGATGACACTAATCTAATAGCCAATGATGCAAAATATATTCAAGGTCTAGTAATAAAAGTCAAGTAACATAATGAAAAAGGGACTAAAATTAAATATATATATATAAAAAACTGATGACCATGAGTACAACTACCAGCTTTAGAATTGCCAATGAAATATTGAAGTAGTAGATAGCATTTGCTTTTTAGGACTAACATCAATAGTACCGAAGCAACAGTCAAGAAATATGTTACTGACTTGCACTTGATAGAGAAGCTATGAAGACTTTGGAAAATATATTCAGATGTTATCTATATCTATAGTACAAAGATCAGAAAAGTACAAGTAGTGGTATTCCCTGTGATGCTATATGTCAACAAAAGTTGGACTTTCAAATAGCAGGATAGGAAGAGACTTTTGAATTTGGTATTGGAGTTGGTGTTGGAGACAGCCAAAAGAGCAAACAAAAGAACAGCCAAAAGAACAAACAAATGGATAACTGAACAAATCAACCTAGAGTGTTTGATTGAATAGTTTGATAACATTAGACAAAATCACCAGACTCAAATTATCCCAGTTTGATAAGTTTGCAAAGACTTGGCTTTCTAGAAAAGAACCTCCTGGTAAGTCTGGAAAAGGTGGAGATATTTTTTTTATATTTTTAGTCATTCTGTACCCATAATTGTTGTCTCTTGTGTACACATCTATTTTTCTATGACCTTGTCAGACACAAGGAAAGAAATCACATTATTTTCAGTATTGGTGGAAGGCAAAGGGAATAAACTTACTCAAGAATATATGTTGTTTTGGAGGGGATAAGGGCACAATTGGAATATATTGTATATCTTTTAGTTGTTATAGACAAAGAAATATAAGGGGGGGGAATGGTCCCCGGGGTGGGGGTGGGGGTGCATTGTAATATTTGTTTTTTTCCTTTTCCTTTTCCATTTCTTTTTTTTGTATATAGATGTATATGTACTATGTTTGTATTATTGTATTTTTAAAAAATTTAAATTTTTTTTAAAAAAAAGACACAAGGAAATAAATCACATTATTTTCATAGGTTGTCTTCATTGATTAAATCATCTAATTTCACAAGAAGCTATGGTTATTCATAATCCCCAGAAATCATCAGGCTATAATTTCTGGATTTGGAATATTTACCAATCCTGAGTATAAAGACTAAACCACAGGATTTAAAGATCTCCCTTAAAGTTCTGGTAATTCCTGCTGCTGCTGCCTCTGCTGAAACAACAACAAAGACATTTGAAAGTGTACTCATTAATTTAAAGACTCTGCAGAAAGCTGTATGAAATGCCACCATGTAATAATCAATACCAACAAGACAATGTGTCTTTTGCATCATTTGGTGAAGTATTGTGTGTTCTCAAGGTGGACATCAAGATAACAGGGTCTAAAATAAAGCAGGACTCTTAATGTAATTGGCATGTTGAATGGGATGTGGAGAAGCTCACAAACCTATTTTAAAAAGCTTTCCCCACATCTCATTTCAGTAATCGATTGCCTTTTGACTATTACCGTCCATTGGAGAAAAGATGCTTAATAATATGCACACTTCAATAGAGTCATTATAAGTAAATGTCCTGTGTCTTTGTTTTTGTTTGCTTTTTGCTTTTTTTGCTACAGTGCACAGTAAATAATCAGGTATATGCTAGTCAGAACAGATGAAAACAGGTTATTTGTTAAACAGCTTTTGAATTGGTGCTGCCCATTAAATGTATATATGTTTCTTTTCAAGTGTTCATTTTAAAAGAATTGAGTGCTTCTGTTATGCATAAAAACAGTAATAAAAATACCATGGCTACTCAACAGCTGGTGCCCGTCTTTACTGGCAATGGATCCACTGCAATTTGCAGTTAGGCTGATATTTGCAATCAAAGCAAAGCGGTTTCAGAAATGCTTCCTTTGTCTGACTTTGCTGAGCATTAGGAATGCACTACTGGACAAAACGCAACAAATTAAATAATGTCCTTGACATATATAGACTCAATGTCTCCAATGTGCAGCATATTAATTCGATCCTTCATTTGTATTCAGCAATATTTCCAGCTCATATTTCCATAGTTGTAGAATTTTAAAAACTGAAGAAATGAGATTTTTTTTTTTTAAAAAAAAGATGAATATAGGAAATAGAGTCTCATCAAATGCCAACCAACTACTTCCTTTGAATTTAGGAAGAATTATAAAACCTTTCTGTTAAGAAGATGTGCAAATTGCTGCAAGAAGAGTGTCATATTCTTTTTTAAATATGTAGGAGGGGGGAAAATAGGGTCAAACTATTAATCAATTCAGGAATAAGCAGCAACATGTTTGTAGATACTAAGACAACTGCAATATCCATACCTAATATCCACTAACCACTAAAATCATTTTTTAATATATGGCACAAAATTTCAGCATGTTTTTGTGATAGTATGTGAGATTTGGGATATGATCCCGTCAATCTTGTGATTGTGGACATAATTGTGAAAAGTTGTATTTTTTATCATCTGAGAAAAGTTGACTACACTTTTATTACACTAAGTAGACAGTATATAATTCAATTTGGATTTTTTTTTTTTATGTTAAAGCAGATGTGTGGGGAGTTCAAGATTGGGATCTTAATATCAAGCTATTAATTGTTTTATTATGTCCTCTATCTGTAGCAACAGTGGAAATAATTTTATTCATCATCATCAATGACAACAAGATCTTTGGGAAATCCTCAAGTATTTGGTGTGGTAACTCAGGGGTGAAATCCAGCAGGTTCTAACAGGTTCTGGAGAACCGGTAGCAGAAATTTTCAGTAGTTCGGAGAACCAGCAAATGCCACCTCTGGCTGGCCCCAGAATGGGGTGGGAATGGAGATTTTGCAATATCCTTCCCCTGCCACGCCCACCAAGCCATGTGCACAGAACCGGTAGGGCAAATTTTTGGATTTCACCCCTGTGGTAACTCCTAAATATTCCCGCTCCCATGACTAAATATTCCCACTACCTACCTCACTGTTTACAGATACAAGTGATGAAACTTCCTAGCTCTGCTGATGATTTCAAGGGTGGATTGTTGCTATATACTCTTTATGAAAAAGTCTTTGAAGATTGCCTGTATTTAGCAGGTGAGCCAGAATATAACAGCATGGATGCTGCAGAATTGCCCCCAAATCCCACATTATCCCCATGTTGTTGTTTTTTTCCAGAGTCAGATCACATTAGACTAGACTGCCTAACCTCTTAGGCCATCAGTGGGACATCTTATAAGAGTTCTACTATGAAACCATTTGTCATCAATAATTCATTGACTTCCTTTATGATGCATCGTATTCTAGGAAACGAAGTACTATCAGAGTTGAGATAAGCTCCATCTTTCTTATATTTCCAGAGTTCATAATATATGTCTTTCTCTATCTTCTATTTTTATACAGTTGGAGTTATCTATTTAAATGCTTCATATATTAATAACTAGCTGGATACCCATGCTTTGCTATGAAACTATGTGATTGGACTTGATAAATCAACACTTACAGCTTGAAAATTAATGAGTGGTTACAATCGGCCTCTTCTCTCCCTCAGCCTTGCCCCACAGAAGCCTCCCCTATCTTATCCCCTTCTCTCCCTCAGCCTTGCCCCACAGAAGCCGCCTCTATCCTATCCCCTGGGGGATAGGGGGAGTAGAACTCCTTAGCATCAGAGTGTGTTAATAATAATATAGAAAATACTGCTCTGATGGTCATTTCGAAAAATCCTTTCTTAGTGAGCACCTAAAAGCCAAGAGGAACATACATGGCAAATTTCAAGTTTGTAGGCTTTACGGTTCTGGAGATTTTGTTATTATGGCATGAGTGGTTTTTGCTTTTATATATATATAGCTGGACTATGACTCAGAATATTTTACAGCAATTTTGCACATTGATCAGAATTGTTATGAACATCAATGACACATAAATTTGCTAAAAGGATCAGTTTTACATTTTCATCTAGCTCCTTTAGGAATATAGGAATAAGTATACATTCCAAAGTATATTAGGGAACATTTGGCATGATTTCTTTGTAAGCAAGCTTTA
The DNA here is from genome assembly GCF_029215685.1 of Pituophis catenifer annectens. NCBI lineage: Eukaryota > Metazoa > Chordata > Lepidosauria > Squamata > Colubridae > Pituophis > Pituophis catenifer. The sequence goes on from NW_027256884.1 coordinate 81,829,572, forward strand.
TTGGATGCAATATATACAGGAATCCCCCATTCAGTTGGCTTTATTTATCTGATCACTCTCACACATATGACCTTGTCTATGGGGATTCATGCTATTCCATGTGTAAAAGAAGCATGATTTTTCAGTGAGTAATCATGTCTACAAATGTGCATGTGCCTCATGTAAGTAACAAGTAATGTTTATTTCTGTTGCATTAATTTGCTTATCAATCTCACAGGAAGGAGAAGGAGAAGGAGAAGGAGAAGGAGAAGGAGAAGGAAGTAGATTCTTAATCAAATTAACTTTTTAAGGGAAGTTTATTAATTTTTTCATAGGGAATGTATAATATTCTTATGAAGGATTTTCTCCATGCAACAATATCGGTAAAAAAAAGCAGATTGTAAGAAAGAAAATAATGAATACTTACCATAGGTATGCAATGTGCATTATGATCTGGAAAGAGTCTTTTTAGAATCAGATTATTATTTAGGTAGCAAAATCAAAAAGCTGGGCCACAGCTCTATGTGGTATTTTTTAAAGAAGGAAACAAAGTTATCTAGGAAGCGGTTTTATACATGAAATATTGGAGGAAAAGCTCCTCACCTACAAAGTAGAGATATAAAAGAGGGGGAAAATAAAAACTCTTTTTGTGAGGATGCAGTTGGATTATTTTACAGGTATGAAGGCAGAAAAACAGTTTCTTTGTCTCAGAATAAAGCAGAGCTGTTAAGATCAGAAAGCAATCTCAACTCTTTGTCTCCCATTTGTTTACTCTAATACATAACTAATGAAATACTTCAAGCAATGGATAATTAACTATAAAAATTATTGCCACAAGATATTGTAGTGGCTGTCAGCATAAACAATTTTTAAATACAGGCAGAAAAGAGCTGCTAAAATGATTATTAGCTGTCACATTTAAAAGAATTGTCATGCTTAGAACCCCTCTATACCAGGTGTTGGAGACCAATGAAGATAAACATGATTAAAGTCACTATATTTTATAAACAAGCTTCCCTGTAATTTATAGAGTTAGCATACCTGGACTGAAAGTATGATAGTTTGGAAGATTACTAGCTGACAGCAAGATGTTAAGCGTTTTCTGTATTTCTCTGCTGGCCTGTAGTGGTAATCTATATACAGTATTGTAACCAAAATGCAGTAGTCCTACTGATAGCAAATAATTTGGAATTTATATTGCATTATATATACACTAATAATGATTTTGTTTGATGCTTTGGGAAAATAGAACATTGCTTTTGATTTAAAACTCTGCTGCAGTATAACAACAAGAATGTGCTTGAAGTTAATCATGCTATGTCACATTGTGATGTATATATTGATTGCTTAATATGTACATATCCATTCTAGTGAATAAGTCATGGCTTGTTTAGAGAATTAAACACAGTTTGACCTGTATAATATTCTTGGATTCCAAGTATGGCTTACTATGATGTAGGGATAGGAATGCTCAGTTTGTTAGCACCCCATCAAATCTCAAGGGTCCAGAATGGCAAACTACAGGAGTGATCAAATACCCAGCCTTTGGCCAAATGCAGCATCCTAAATCATTTCAGAACATCTCACAAATCATCTTCATCTTAACCCTTTTGGAATTGAGGTTAGTTAAGATATAAGATATATATCTTACATTAGGAGAGAAGTAATTCACCATATTACTCCTTAATAGTCTAGGTGTATCACACACATACCCCTGAAAAACATAAGCCAATTTTACTTTTTGAGGGGAGATTTTGTGAAGCAAAATTTAAGATTTATTTATTTATTTTATATCTTGTCTTTTTTTTTTTTTTGCTCTGGTAACTATTAATCATTTGTCTTTATTTACAAAAAAAAAAAAAAAAAAAAAAACCACCCCAAACCTCCAACATGGACTGAAAGGTTTGGATACTGCTATTCTGCTGGCTTCATGACCATCCAGCCATTTTGTCTTCTTATGTGTTGCCTTACATGATACTGTCATATAAGTATCATCCCTGATTATAAAAATATTGGTCATCCCTAAAATAACATCCCTGGAATTACACACAGTTTGGGTTCAAAAAGCCCCAGAAGACATAATGTAGTTAGCTGGAATCTAGTATAGTGCATGAACCTATTTATAAACCATTGTTTATGGTTAAGCTTGGTGTGTGACTTATTCAACAACATGTAGCTTAGCAAATAATTGCTTTGTGCAATTTGTGAAAACAGTATTAATCACACACATACACACAGAGAGAGAAAAAGGCAGAGAGAGTTTTGAGTTAGTGGCTGGGTTTTCCAAAAATGAATTCAAAGGAATATTTAAATGAGTAGATTATGCAAAGTGAGAGCAATTTGTTCCTTTCTCAGTGAGAGCATAATAATACATCTACTTTGCTGTGGTCCTTTTTATGTCACCAAGCAACTCCAAATAGATTATTACACAGGAATGTATTTTACCACAGAAGGAGGAATATTGTTCACTTCTGACTTAATGAGCTTTCCCAAATGCTTCTGTCGTCAATATACAGATTTTAATTCCACAAATTTTCAATGAAGTCCATGATAGTTGAGGAATTTGGGGATTTAAGTCTATACATCTTGAAGTAAATTAGGTTGGGAAGTTAGGCTATAATATCGTTTATGGACAGCAAACAATTGTGTTCCATCTGATGCCAATAAATATTTGCTTAAACAGGGATGACCCAAATGTGCCCTTTTGTTGTTATTGTTTTTGCTCATTTTTACAATTGGTGTCCATCATAAAGAATATTTTTTTCTGTTGAAAAATCTACTCTCTCTTGTTTTTATGATTTCAAAGCTTAGGTTCATTAAATTGGGTTGGGGGCTAGGTCTACTATATGTGACCTACAAATTATCAGGTGACTGTTACATAGTATCTATATTTGCAGCCATCTAATATTTGTTTTTGTTTTGCAGGCCAATTAGCTCAAGTTGTGGTAGTAAAGTAAGATAATATAGGAGTTTGTGTTTGTTTTTATCCAGCAGGATTTTATGTAGGCTACTCATATTAATACTTCCAGTTTAAATAAATAAATTAATAAAATGAATTATGACTATGATAATCTTACAGCTTCTTTCTTTTCATTTTTCTTTTACTCCAAACTGCCTAAACACCTGTAATGAGTGACAAGCTTTGACATGAGAAGAAAAGATGGTATTTTGCATGACTTAAATAAAGAACAGGACTCTCCAGGTTGTGAGTTATAGACAACTTTAGGAAACAATGCTAATAGGACACATTCAAGCTGTGTAGACAATTCTGTTTCTAGTCTATAAAATATCATATGCTATTGTACTCCAAATGATAGCGATTTCAAATTTCATGTACAAAATAAACTATTGATGCTTGGAGCAGTAGGAAAGAAACCAAAAGAAAAGCCTTTTCCCCCCTAGGTACACACACTTCACAATGTAATAGCAGTTAAAAAAATCACAAGAAGCAGAGGTTAGAAGATGAAATTGTTTGGTGCTTCATGACTACCCAGCCTTTTGTCTCATACAATAACATTTCTTCACTCCTGCATTGATTTTTCTTATTCTTTTTCCTCAAGCTGATAATTTATCTCCCTAAGCAACCAGCTTTAGTTCCACAACCAGCTTCATCCCATGGAAACTTGATTGTTTGGGTGCTTAACCCTATTTCAGGTCTCAGCAAACCAATTTTGCTGTGTCTCAATGTGCAGCCTTTACTTGTGCTCAATGAACTCTACAATGCACAGTGCAAACTAGGGAAACACTTGATGGGTTTTTTTTCTTTATTATTATTTTTGCTGAAAGGGCTTTTCTTATTTTAATGTGGTTGCTGTGTTTGGCATTTTTCATTTATATTTTGGACTTGAGTGTATTTTTATAATCTTTTCAGTGATAAGTCTAGTTTTCTCAGACATACTAGTAACAAAAATAAGTTTGAAATATTCAGTGTTGTTGAAAGTTCTTTTGGAAAAACTAGAGATTCTAAAAATAGGAATAGCTAAAAATGGATTGTATGTATGTTCTGATGGTGAATAGAACAGTCTAGTACAAAGAACATAAGATAAAATTACTGCACTAATAACCAGGACTGCATCTGGTTCCATAAAGCTGTGGGTGAAGCCCACAAAACTCTTCCAGAATTATAATTTTTAATCTGATAAGGAAATGATTAAATCATATTCACATGCATTTAATGAATGTGGGTGTTATCAGCCAGAACAGAACTGATATCATACATCTGGTGTGATCATGTGCTTAATGACCACATCACTTAATGGTAGAGTTCCTGGCCTCAATTAGGCTTAAGTGAGGACCACCTGAACATTCTTACAACCATTGTATGTTGTACCCTATCCAGAGTCCTTTAAGACAATGGTGAGTTAGAGCTAGAAAGACACAGCCAGAAAGAATGTTCCTTCCAATTGAAAATAATTACAAGCTCTATAGAGCTCCACTACCTCTAATGGGAAATTGGCTTAAGAACAGATTTTCTTGCACCATTTCTAAATTTTAAATACACTGACTTAGCTGTCAAAAAGTGACAAAAGTGTCGGATCACTGAGGTGCAAAGTAATATGCATATATAATACATAGTCTTTATGTGGAAGTAGGAGATTTTTTTTTAAAATAACCTCCAAACATAAAACTCCAAAGATCGTATATGGTATAAGCTCACATAACATTTTAAATGTTAAAGACAAAACTTGGAAGACCTACTATCTCTGCACCTCCAAACTACCACATTGCAGTGAATAAATCAAATGTCCCTTTAATTCTCTATATAGTTTCAAATGCAAGCTGGAAATCATTTCTGCCAGATATTTGAAAATAGAATGCCCACATTTGTTCCTGGAAATTCTATGACAGAATCCTTTTATTGCCAGTTGAACTAATCTAAAACTGGCAACCTGAGCAAGATGAGCCAATAATCTGTCACTATAAGAGGGAATCTTCATATGATTTTTCTGAATTTCCTACTTGATATTTATAAAAGAAAGGGTTGTCATGTCAATGAAATAAAGTATATTCTAATTCTCTTTCAGTGTTGAATGTTGGGAACCTTGCTGTTCCCAGTTGGCTTAGTGCATTACTCAGAAGCTAGACTGTGTAAATGTTTAATGTCCATGTGCACAGAGGCATTTGGAGTGTAATAAAGAATAGTGGAACATGCTGATGTAATATTAATTGTCATTGAACACCTTCGTCTAGGGTGAGGTTCTGTATAAATTAGAGTCTTGCACAGAAAATGGTTTGATACACTTTTGTACTGTAAGTAATTATAAATGATTAAAGTGGAATGAGAGCATAATTAATAAAGGTTAAATAGAGCTCAGAAATTTGTCTCCATCTTTTCACATGCACATGAAATGTTAATGACTTATCTATGCATTAGCCTATTCCTTCTTTCTGGTTTGTTCTTGCTGCCTTATTATACAGTTCTTATACTGAAGAATCTTGGATAATTTCCTCCTCTTTGAAATAAACACTACACTAATTGACTCACATTAAATATATGTTATTATCACAGGAAAATAGGCTTACCTTATTATCATGACTCTTGGCTTAAAAACTTGAAATCCAAAAAGCCAAAGGCTGTCCATACAAGGAAGAATAATCTATTATTTCATAGTCAGTGAAAATGATTTTCTAATATTTTTGTTGAGCCATCTGAAAAACATTAAAAAGAAAAATAGGCATCCCTTACAAAATTATAGTCAAGATCCAACATGGCTGAATGACTGATAGACCAAACTCCACCAACTTTCTTATCTTGTCTTTTGCCTTTTGCTAGAGAAATAGCTATGAGTTCCATAAGCTTTTGGTTTTTCAAGGAGAGTTTCAAGTATTCTTTCCTAATCTTTATTGAATGAGAGCTTTTTGCCATGTTGTACCCTTGAGCTTACATGGTGTTGTACTATATGTCTGATGGCTCAGATTATTATTTCTTTTAAAAAATTAAATTTGTTCCTTTAACATTTATAATTATTATTTATATGCTGCTATTTATGGATTCAAAATAGGGGGGAAACGAATATGACAGGTACAGAGGTTTGATAAGTATGCATTCAACTTTGCAAAAACATGCTGTGTTTAACTTTGTGCTTTGCATTAGTTATGTCAACTTTTGTTCGTTTAGGAATTCGCTGAAAATATAATTGGCCAGAAGTGCCCAAACTTTTACATGAAACTATAAGCATGGGTTTTTTAAAAATTTCTTGGCTATATTTAAGTATTAAAATCTTAATCAAGAAAGGAGTCAATAAATATTTGATTTTGCTGCAATTTTTTAAATTTATTAAAACAATTTATAGGCCACCCAATTTCCATCAGCTCTGGCTTACAATTAAAAATAAAAAAGGAAGTGAAAAACATAAAGTCATGAATAGCTCCAAAAAACAATATGAAATCTAAGATGGTCCATCCAACAGGGGCTCAAGCTTAGCTCTGCCTCAGATGTGGGAGAATAATCAGCTTCCTGGAGGTCATCAGGATAGAAACCACTGTATTACTGGGGTGGTTTTATACAATGAGCAGATACAGTAACAACCAATATTTGACAAGATGATACTTCTTAAGTGATAAAATCTAGTGCATACCCACTCTGCTTCACATTGGATGACCAACAATAACTGAAGATAAGAAGCCCCTCAAATAACTAAGCTGTATGACATGAAGGACTTTATAGATGATAGCCCACGGTACCCAGAAGCCAACTTGTAACTAGTGCAGCTACACAACAATGGGGGTCAAAGGGGCATATCAAAGTATGTCCAACACACTGTACCACTGCATTTTGGACAACTGTAACTTTTAAGTAGTCTTCAAGGTCAGGTCAACACAGAGCACATTACTTTATAGTAATCTATTTGGGGATGAATGACTGTCTGAAGGACTTCTCGGTCTATGAAAGGGAATAGCTAGTGTATTAGGTTCTTTTGGTCACAACTATTACCTGATTTTCAAGTAACAATTTTGATTCCAAGATGACCCCCAAGTTGAATGCCAGTGTTCAACTTCAATGGGGAACTACAACTCCATCCAAAACCAAGGATAGAACTCCAGTAGTGGCAGTGGTTCAGGTAAAACCACTTAATCTTTTCAGTATTAAGCCTGAGGCTGTTCTTCCCCAGTTAGGATTGCATAGGATTTCAAAGGTATCATGTGGTCAGTCTAGGATTAAGCTACATAATGTTGCTGTTGTATAATCTCTCTGCTGCACAACAATCTCCCTGACTAAGATCCTTGACTCTATTTCTGTGTTGGTAGTGGAATTCTCCATACTTATGGTCTTGACAGATTTCAATTTACCTTCTCTAGGAGTAGTGACTTGGGAGTACATGGCCACCATAGACTGACATTGAATTGAGGACATGTAATCAATCAATCAACATAAATATTCTAATAAATAATAATTGCATGAATGTTGAAAATTTGATCAGATACATATTATTCCATCAGGACATATGCTGCAAATTTATTCATGTTTACATGAAAGTTAATCTCATGGAACTCATCATAAGATTTTGCCACTAATCCTTTAATAATTGCTTTGGCTCATTTTCTATTAACATTTCTCTCTCTAAGGAGTGGATGTCTTAGCAAAAAAACAAGATTAAAAACAGAATTCAAATCAAGAAATACCTAATATTTTGTGGTGTTTGAGAAGTCTGTACCAATAAGTGTATATTTTTCTATTATTTCACCATCCTTTGACTAATGAGTGAATCCATTAGGAGCATAGAAACTATTTTTTGCTAGGTGAGATAACAATATATATGTGGTACAACCATATCTAATTCATGCCTAAATAATATCTTCTAACAGTCATGCTTGGAGAGTTTTCAGTGTTTCTTCATCTAGACACAGTGGAAAGTATAGATTTTCTTTTTAGAAGAACTAAGTATAATTGAATGTTTAAAGTACAAGGTCTATTTTGTCATATATCCCATGGCTTCAAAGCATAAATCATAATAGGCAAATAGCTCATTACAATAAATGCATGAAGGCTAACAAAAGAGCTCTGAAACATTATGAATTATATTTTTAATTGAATTGCCAATACATTATTAACTCATTAAATAAGTTAGTCAACTAAACTAACAACTGGCTCCAAGTGACCTAAGCAGAAATAGTCCTTTATCAAGTTGTTAAAAAGTTTTAAGATTACCCTAGTTAAATATTTATTTTGCAGTACCTTATAGTCTGGGTATAAAGGAAAAGGGTTTTACATGTTTTAATATAAAGTATCATTAAGAAAAATGTTGAAACATGGTGACAATTTGACAAAAGAAGCCATATTTGACAACAACAACAAGAACAACAACAAAAATGGACCGTAATGGAACACAGGAGAGATTTGTTGGAAGGTCACTTTGGGCTAAACGAAACAGGGGAAGATTCACATTTGAATGAAATGTAGCTTTTTGCAGGGTTGCCCAGCAAATAAAGTTTTTTAGAAATCACAAAAATTTCCCTAATGAACTATATGATGAATACTAATTCTAAAAATACAGTCCCTCTGAACTTACAGATCAGGGGTTGGTTCTACTTACCTTTACTACCAGTTCGCTTTGTGCCTGCGTGCAATCTTCTGTTACTTGATGTGTGAAAGTTACATACTTTTAATTTAAAATTTTAAAATGTTCACAAGCTCTTTCCATAAATGGTTCCTGTTAAGAGATCTAGGCATGTGGGCTAAGGTAATCTTGGGACTCATCCATTTACTAATTGTCATAATTAGGATTAAGAGGACAGATATTTATTATATGTTATTTGTGGGGTAATTTTTTAAAATCAGTGCTGTAATGGAAGGGACAAAATTGGATATATTTCCTGAACAGTAATATCTTTATGTTCAGTTTCTTTCCTGTTGAAATCTTACATCATTCCTATGACAGTAATCAGCTTAATGGAAACTGGACAAGTAAAAATTCAGAGCATAGCTACATTACAGAAAATGAAGGAAGATAATATTTATTGATAGATTAATTGAATATGGCATGTGGTGGATTTTCTTCCAAAATCCAGTGCTTAATAATTACTACATCTTAATTCTGTTCAGGAGAATAGAAATGATGGCTGCTAAATTCTTCCTATGAAAGATGCACAGACTCAGTCCTATTACAATTCAGCTTGAAAACATTAGCAATAATCATAACTGCCTTTCCTGTGGTTTGCTTTACCCAGTGGTAATGAAGCTGGCCCTTGTTCTAGGTTCTGAAGACTGGACAGTCTATTAAGGCCAGTTAAGTCAATGGCCCAGAAGTTCCTCAATCCCGTAATATTGGAAATTGTTGGGAGTTCTTTAATTATCTTTTTATGATTTGATTTATACATGGATGCTTTCTGCTTTCTAATAAATCTGTCATATTATATTTATATCAAATATAATCTTGAATTTATAGTGATCACTCCCAAAATCATGAATAGGGAGAAAATAATTACAAACTTAGGCAAAATATTAAACTATGAATACTTTGTCAGCCTAGAGTTTCCAATTAAAGCAGAAAACAATAAATCTACTATGACATATACTTAAAAAAGGGGGTGGTTGGTCTTCTTGGTTGCAGCACCAAGGAGACCAAGACAAAAGCTTTAAATCACTAAGAACTTCTCATTAAAATTAAACAATTCTATATACTGTATATTTTAAAACATTCTATATATATTTTTGATCTCCATTTAGGTATACTAATCATTCTTTCTCATACATATATCATTTTCACATAAAAAATACATCACCAAGCATACAGTATATGCATACATACATTCCTCTTTCTAACACAGGAAGAGAAAGACGAATATAAAATAGAGAAAGCTGAGGTACCTGTGGATTTCTTGATTTTGTGTGTGTGCTTGCATATGCCTTTGAGTCATTGTTTATCCTGGTGTTTGCCTGGACAAATTTCTACAGTTTTCTTGGCAATATTTTGGAAGTAGTCTGCTATTGTTTATTTTGTAAGGTTGAGGGAGGATGACAATGCCAAGGCCACCCAACTGGTTTTGTGTCTAAAGTGAGAAGTCAGTCTTTTGGTTTCTAGCCTAGTACTCAACCACTACATCAAACAGATAGAGCACATATTAAGCATGAACTAGAATAGAATAGAATAGAATAGAATAGAATAGAATAGAATAGAATAGAATAGAATAGAATAGAATAGAACAGAACAGAACAGAACAGAACAGAACAGAACAGCTGTGGCCAAGTGTGATAGACACACAAGGAATATGTCTCCAGTGGATAAACTCTCAGTGTACATGCAAAACAACAAGGTAATAATAATCATAATATGAAAGAATAATAATTGTATTAATGATGCCATTAATACAATTAATGGCATCATTAATTGTATTAGTGAAAAATTAGTGGAACAAATAAGAAGGATAAAAGTAATACATGAGTAAAAATACTTAGATGTAAGACAGTACTGTGGGAATTAGATGTGCAGTAGAGTGATGACATGAGGGGAAAAAATGTTTGTGTTTAGTTGTTTTGACATGCAATGCCCTATAGTGGTGTCCTGAAGGGAGGAGTTGAAACAGCTTATGTCCAAGATGTGACGGGTCTGTAGATATTTTTTATAGTGTGCTGTAATTGCCAAAAAGCCATGTAATCTTTTGCAGCATCAGCAAAATATAGTGTTGGGAACATGGCATGTGATGTATTTGCTCTACACAACAATAATCAGATTACACATGGAATAGCAGGTCTAGTAATGGTTGCTGCAATACAAGAAGGATGCTAAGAAACTGGAAAAAGTGCCGAGAAGAATGGCAAAGCATCAAAAGTGGGCTGATTTGATTAAGCTTAATCTCACCAGTTAAATAAAGAAAATTCACCACTTGAAGCTATGTTCTCCAACAAATTTAACCAGGTGGCTATAAAGGCTGTGAAGTACTTTACAAATTAATTGCCTCTTTCCTGCATCAGAGTATATTACACACATTAGGCCTATGTGAATCAACCTTGTGTAGTCAAACTGGAAATTCAACTTTCAAAGAGGGCATGATTTCATTCAAGATTCAGTGGCAATATAATTTAATTCAAACCACTTCAAGGTTTAAGTTACAATTTAATTGATTTATTCAGCCTTGTAGTTAAAATCAAGTGTAGAATAGTAAGTTGGCTAGAATGCAGAAACTTTAAAACTAGCTGATCCCATGGAACCTCACAAAATCTAGCAAGGCTCAATGGTTATGGTTCTAAACTTGCATAAAAGAGACAATGACCAGGAAATCTCTTTTCTAGGAAGGACCAAACTTGTCAACTCTCATGCCAATCTTCCTGGCATCTATTTACAACCAGTGATTAGAAGCAGCAAAGCCATTCCATTTCTGCCCTGGGCCCCTCAAAGATTCAACCCTCCCCCCATTCTATTGGTGTTTTGATGGTTTCTGAAGACATGGCTCTTTACCCATGCCTTTGGCCACCATGACTGAAACCCATTTTCTTCTTTTTCTTTGTTCCTATCTATCTTTGCTATCTTTGGTCTTTTTTATTTTTGTTGTTTTCTTGTGTTTTTAACAATTTATAAACCACTCGGAGGTTGCTGAGTGATTTGTAAAAATACATGTATTAAATTATTATAGGAATAATAGTAGCATTAGTAGTATGATTAATATTACTATTGATATTGCTATTATTTCTTTCCCACAAGGCATACCAAAGGATTTTCCTCAATGTCGAACAAGCCTGGAATTCGAGAAAATCAAGCGCAAAAATTTTTACTATTTAGACATTTTTTAAAAAAAGAAGTATTATTTCTAAAAAAAAAAACTAGGATATCTTGTGTATTTGTATGGTGCAACTTTTTAATAATTTTTTTGCTGGATATTTGGAGATTGCTGTGTTGTTTCTTTTTCCTAAAAAGAAGTGCAGAAAAGGATATTTAATAAAAAAAAATGTTAAAATCTGTGACTAAAACACCAGGTTAATGTCTTCTAAATTGCCTACCTATATTATTTTCACCTCATTCTACCATAAAATGAGGCAGCTGCAGGTGTTCCACTGCTTTCCCATTATTGCCTAGGGATTAAACTTCTTTTCAAATTGGATCTCAAAGTTACTCAAATTGAATATGTTTGGTCTCATATTGCAAGCTTAAATAAAATCATGCTCGTTTTAACTCTTTAGTTCATACTGAATCTAAGCTGATTTCTCAGTTCATTAAGATCTATTTAAGAAATGCTGTCTATGATTCTACAGGTGGTTACAAACAGCAAAATAAGTAGTATTCCAGCAATATCTGGGTGTTCCAGATTGTTGTCCGTTGCTGGGATTCTGAGAAAAACTTAAAGTGTAATTTTTAATGATGAACTAGCAAGTGGTACTGCCAGCTGACCTTAGCTGATCTTTAAAAAATAAAGGCTGATTAGTACTGGAATAGAAGACTATCAGGAAATTGCAATGTTGTAAACCAGTGGCCCCTGATCTTTTGGGCACCAGGGACCAAAGAGGTTTTTCTGCAGATTGGAGAGGGTGTGGTTTTGCATTCTGCCTCCATCCCATGGATGGGGCTTCACTTGTTTGCATGGCCTGGTTGCTATCATGCCGTGGACTGGTGCCAGTCCATAGATTGGGGGTTGTAAGCCATATCAACTTCCAATATCCTGATAAAAAGGATATTACAGTCACAAAGTGAAATAAGTGTTCAGGAATAAGATAACATTCAAGCATCTCTCAATGGCCACTCTCTAGAAAGTGCAACTAGAAAGATACTAGTTTTCTAGTTTTTGTGAGTTTTCATAAGTATCTGAGTCGTGGTGGCACAGTGATTAGAATACAGTACTGCAGGCTACTTCTGCTGACTGCCGGCTGCCAGAAATTTGGCAGTTTGAATCTCATCAGGCTCAAGGTTGACTCAGCCTTCCATCCTTCCAAGGTCAGTAAAATGAGGACCCAGCTTGTTGGGGGCAATACACTGACTCTGTAAACTGCTTAGAGAGAGCTGTAAAGCACTGTGGTATTTAAGTCTAAGTGCTATTGCTATTGCTATCTGGTAGACCAATGTGAGCATGAAATATTAGATCAGATAGCCTTGTTAGTGTTTCTTCATATTTTAGTTAAACATAGAAAAACTTTTCACATTATCTTTGCTTCATATCTAGTCACATTTTTTTAAATGAACAGTACTGGAATCGGACAACAACAACAAAATTGGCTAAATTATCACACACAGCTGCAGCTAAATTTCAAATTGTTTGCTGCAATAGTTTCCATTTCAATCAATATATAAACAAATAAGAAAGTTGTCATTTCTTTAATTATGTTTGTTGACAGGATAGAAGATGCTAGAGAAAAAGACATATGTATTATGCTTAAAACCATATAAAATCACAATATTATAAAGTATCAGTGCCATAATTTAATATTTTTAATAGAAGTAACAACTGGATATTACTAAAAAGTAAGTTGATGATTATTATTTTATGCAATATTTTCTGCAACTAAAACTGATTTCAGAAATGGATTGACAGTATATCTGTTATTAATATTAATTAATTAAATTAATTAATTTATTAATATTAATAACAAATTAATACTTGTTATAAAATGACAACAGAAATTCAAACTTTCTTAAACAGTTGTAATATAAAATCTTTATCATCATAGAAAATCTTTGTGAGATAGATATTTTAGTTTCATTTAATGATATGAATTTATTGATGTGTTAATGGTCTCAAGAAGATAATTTGATACATAGATTCCTTAACTGTCATTTTCCACTTTACATCCAATGTAACAAATTTTACATTAAGTTTCTATGTGTATTTAATTTAATCATACTTTTAATTGTATCATAGCTTTTATTTAAATTATTTCTTGTATAAGACAGTGGCGTGTTGAATCAGGAAGATCAAATTACATCATGTTTTATGTATCTTAACAAAACTGTTCATCATATTGTTTTAAGCATAATTCTACATTATCTGAATATACTGTAATTATTGGTCAACTGAAGTGTAAAAATAGGTCAGATTCTGCAGAAAGGATTTCCATGTCTTCATATTCAACCCAGGGTTGTTGTTTTTTCACAGAATCTAGGCAAAACAGAAAGAAGCATTTGTGTATGTCAGCAGTTTCTATGAACTCAAGGCCTGTAAGATTTCTATGCTATGAAAATGCTTCTATGCTTTTAAATAATTGATAATTGATAATCTAGAATTGTCAATGTTCTTTAATTTTACTTTTAAAATACAATTTAATGATAATATCTTTCCTGACAAATAACTTAATTGTATGTTGTTCTGCAAATGTTGCTACCTTCCTACACTATCCTATTAGCATGTGGGTATTTTCCTCTTTGTCTTGATGGCTTTTCTTTTATAATTAATATTGTGCAGGCACTCACTTTGACCAATGCTTTCATTGATGGCAACTAAAGCAATTTGAGGTAAAAACAATATTTCATGGACTAGTCATTTAGATCGTTGTTTCTTAATTATAGTAACTTTAAAATGTGGGGATTTCAACTCCACATATCCTGGCTGAGGAATTCTGGGATGCGTCCATACATCTTAAAGTTGCTGAGGTTTGAGAAACACTGATTTAGGTGAAATCAGTTTTTCAGGAATCATGTAATAAATGTGATAACGTCATGATACAACACATCAAAATTAAAAATGTGAATTATATAAACCTCAAGAAAATGGAATTTTTGCTGATATATGCTTAATAAAATGCAAAATTTCTCTTATAAGCTATGTAGTAATGCTTGAGATATTAGTATTTTATGGAGAATGCTTTTTCTATTAAAACATAATGAGAATAGTTAGAAAGTTATCATTAAGCACAATGGTTGGATGTGTAATTGACTTGAAGCAACACATAAGCAGATGCAGCCTAATATGGTGCGAGGTGAAATGGATTGTCTAATTTGATGAGGCTTATGGCTATAAAATTTAAGGTGTTGATAATGACACAACAATAGAGGTTCTTAGTGAAGTAAGACCATCATATTCTGGATGCAGAGAGCCAGATGTTTCAGGAATAACAGTAGGTAATAACAATTGAAACTATCTCAACAAAATCTAGACTTCTGAACTGTAACTCTATAACCCTTACACATGAGATTTATGTAATTAAAAAGCAGAAGGTGGTGATACTGATATTGGTGCTTGTTCATGAATATATGAGTAAATGGATGTATGCAATTATAGCTAAGAACTGTCATTATCATCTGATCATTCTCAAAGTGTCCAAGTAGAATTAAACTTCAAAAGTGTGGTATGTGAGTTAAGATGCTGGATCACGGGAGTGGTATGTACCAGGGGCAGGTTCCAAATCCCGTTGCTACAGGTTTGATCATGTGCACGTGCGGGCTCCCATGCACGTGATACTTCTGTACATGCGCAGAAGCATCCGTGTGGATGGGCGGAGCCTCCCACTGCCGCCGCTACTAGTTTGCCCGAACTGGTGCGAACCAATAGCAGCCCACCACTGGTATGTACACCTGGTTGAGCTCCTGGAGGAAATGGGGGAATTTAAATCAAATAAATAAATATGGACTGAAGAGAATTTGGGGAAAAAATCAAATTACTTAGTGCATAGATTTCCAAACCATCTATTCACTAGGCATTAGAATCAACTCTATGCTGATTCTAGTTCCTCTCTGAAAGATATGTTTTCAATTGATTTTCAGAGTGTTTTATTTTATTTTGTTTTGTTTTTCTTACATTGTTGTAATGGTAGTTTTGTGGTTATGGCGAATGTGTCTGCCTGCCTCTATATGTGTGCCACTCAGCACTCCACCCTTTTTTCATGTAACTGCCCAATCTGTTAAGAAAAGGAAGCTCTTCGTTGTCATTCAATGGCATTTAATTCAGGTAAAGGAAGTCAAGAAGACTGCATACCGTGGGACAACATATCATAGCTACTTTCAATTGAACTAAGTGCAGGACCTCTTATAGCTCATCATGTGAAAAAAAATCAGTTAAAAGAAAGAAAAAGAAAACAATTTCTTTTTCATCAAGTTCTAATGCATCTTAGTAAATGATAAACTTAGAGGAAAGCATATTAATTTGTTCCAATGTATGTACTTGAAGTTATGGAGAATTACTGTTTTGTGAGCGACACTATAGTGGCACACTGTATAACTTGCTAATAATACATTCACAGTGAGCATGCAACTGTTTCATTTTTTTTTCTTCCTAACCTTGGAACAATGACAATGACAGCTTGAGCTTGCATGTATGTGTATATGCATATTTTGAAATTAGCTATCTAGCTAGGTAGTTAGTTGTAAATGGAATTCAAGGTTATTGCAGTGCATGTGAATTGAAAATTGGCAGCATAATAGGCTAAAAGGCTTACTGGTGCCTTGGAGAATGATAAATGCAGGCTTAATTTAAGCACTAAGAAAATGTCCTGAAGTAGACAACTTTCTGTGATGCTGGAATACCCATCTTGCTGTGTTATCCCTCCTGTACATTAAGAATAAACAATTTTATAGATGCCAATGGTATAAAATAAAGAGAAAGTAATACAACTGTGTTATTAAATTCTATATTGTGATATATATTTGTGAAATAATGATTATGACAGATTTCAGCATTTCTTAACTGTAATATAGAAAAGTTGAAAATAAAAATAACATTTCCTTGCTAGGCCTGGCAGGGAAACCTTTACCTTTATCTGCTAGGAAGTAAAGTTGAATAAATTTGTTATATTAATAAATATTACCTGTTACACTGTAATTAAATTATTTTAAATATTTCTACAGTTTACTGTTTATTATTATTTAGTAAGATTTTGACATACTAAATCTTAACAATTGATAAAAGATTTCCTTTTTGTAAATAATACACTTTATTTTTGTATTATAAGAGAACCTCATCATGTACATAAAAATCCTGCTATGAAAATAGGAACCTATAAATATATTTAAAATGGTATACGAAAACATTTACTAAGATAGAAATTAAATGTACTGGTAATTAAGCA
This sequence comes from Pituophis catenifer annectens, assembly GCF_029215685.1. NCBI lineage: Eukaryota > Metazoa > Chordata > Lepidosauria > Squamata > Colubridae > Pituophis > Pituophis catenifer. Next base: position 81,846,475 of record NW_027256884.1, read on the forward strand.
TAAATAGTTAGAAACAAATCCAAGAGGCAAAGAATAATGAAGAATCTCTTACACTATATTCATAATTAGATATGGAATTGATTTTCATAAACTTTAGAATTTAGATGCTTGAACAAGAATTTATGACTGTTCAATAACTACCCACTTTATATCAATATTTAGAAGAATATCCTGCTTTCTTGTAAGAACAAATAATGTAGAATTTTTATTCCAAATTTCACTTGATAGATAGCAAATAGATAGACGTGGAGTTGCCAAAATGTAACACTAATTTGGCATATGGGAAAAGTATTATGAATTCCCAAGTTATCGTAATAATGTTACAGAGATATTTGCAAGATGTTTATGGGAAAATGAAATGAAGATTTCTTCATTTTATCTAGAAGCAAAGGCAGTCTGCGATGATATATATATATATCAGCATTCTTAGTTTTGTGCCTGAAAATTGCTGGTTGTCATAACATTATGAAGTTGATTATTGTATTTCAGCCATCATTGTCTAACCAATGTGCATAATTAAAATAAATTAATAAATGAGCCCATAATTTCAGGCACCTACTCTGGCAATGCAAGTTGATTCAGAAGTAAAAAGTAATTACTGAGTTTGCATTACATTCACTTTTTAATTTAAAGTATAGGGTGTATTTCACTCTCAAGATTTCAAAACCACTGACATTTACTTGAAAACCCAAGAGAACAATAAAGTGGGATAAGGAGGAAATAATCTGTCATGCAAGAACCATTGTTTTTTAAATTGTTGCTGAAATGAGAGCTTATTTTTCCCTTTATTATTTATTTAGCTTTATTTTAATTTCCCAGTCTCCTATTATGCAGAGCACTTCAAGAAAGAAGACAGTAAGAGTTATGACACTCTCTTTGTTTTCCCAAATTCTCAAATTATCTCATTTGTACCCTTACCAATCAGGCAACCATGGCAGCCAATCAAGAACACTCATTTACTACCAACCCTCCAGACTAGACTAATATATTCACTTGTGGAAAGGGAGATGTCCAGAATCCTGTGACCCAGAGATAAATAAGGACAATTGATGTAAATCTTATTGATATTTACCAAAGACTCATTTCTTCTTAAGAGTTAACTTATCTTTACTGCATTCAAGATCTCATACTCTTTATACTCTCTTCATGCAAAATGGATATTTGGATTTCTCTATCTACTAACTTCTAGACTGCGAATATTTGCAAGGGGAGCAATTGACTTTGCATGCATCACTTTGATATCACTGCAGCTTCTCCCAAAGCCTATGATCTACTCCTCATGGCATTGGTGATAAAAACAGCTTATTTACATTCTGTTCATTCCTATTCTCCAATTCAGAAAAGTATGGACATTTCCAGCGACTAAATTAAGCTCTGAAAATTGATGGCTGAATATACTTAGATAAGATTTGGGTTGTAATGTGCATTTTTCTTGCTCTATTTTCCAGTTGTCATATAATATGTGCAATACTAGATGGTTACAATGAAATGAAATGCCTGATGTTTTCATGTTTGGATATCAGATATTACAATATTTTATTGGATGATTTACAAAACTTTAAAAATGTTTTTAGTGTTATATGCATAGAGTAATAATGGAATTTGCCATAATCTCAGAGTAAACACACACTATATAATTATAAATGCTGACATTAATGTTTCTCTAGGTAAATTCATCATTTGTTTTATGTTTAATGGCCTCATTCGTAAAAGCAATAAAATGCCTTCTATGCCAGAAATTGGCTATGATATCTTAATTCAGAAGCTTTTTAAAAAATTATCTGAGAACATTCAAACTGCTAGTTTGTTTTTTTAAGTACAATTTCAATTAAAATATGAGAGTATTATGATGTTGCAATCTTGTTAACCCTCTTATGAATATTTATCTAGAGACTTCAAATCCATATAGTATACTCCTTTTGGAAGAAATATCCATCTGGTTCAGTTCCAAGCTGAGAGAAAGACACTAGAAACATGGAGGCTGATTGGAATGATGGTTTAATGATGAACAGAACCATTAGTGTTTATGGTTCTGGTGCACCTGACAAAACGGAGTTGAGAATGGGGGGGGGGGTGTTGTACCTTCTTTGGGCTTTGTATTTGAGCTTCCTATCCCTGTGCAAGAACATGTCCTTTAATATTCTATTGGCTGTTGTCAAATTCCTATGGGGATCATGTAGGAGTTATGTAGGGGGTCATAACTACTGTAGCTCTATAGGTAAAAGAGGAAATGCAAATCCTAGGTGTTTGTCTGAGCTAATTTTGTTGCCCTTTTGTTTGTTGCTTATCTGAGTTTCTGACTTGACCCAGTCTTTCTGAATAGATTACCAAATCTGCATTTCTAAAAGTTGGCCTCCTCAGTTTCTGCTTGGGGCAGGGAAACTGGGACTAGTTTCTGAAAAGGCAGCCCAATCTTTCTTAATGGGCACAAAATATCTCCTGGGGGCTATTAAGAAAGACTGAGTTTGCTTCCTGCCTCTAAAAAGACATGTTTCTCCATTTGTCATTTAGGAAAAGATAATATTCTGCCTTTTTAAATATTCCCCAAAATATTTCATTCTTTGGGGGTGGGGGGGTAGGTGCTGATTTTCTACACTCCTAAGGAAGTTTGGAATATAATTGTTGTTTATTTGGTGTTAGGAATTTGCCTTAAGGCATAGCCTCTTGTGGTGCCAAACAGAAAGTTAAAGATAACACCCTTAAATTTCAAAATAGCACCAGTCTATATTACAAGACCAAGAGACTGAGGATGTGGTGGATGGGGATTCAGATATAGGAATCTGTAAATGAGCATTCTTTGACCATTAATAACTTCCATTACTATAGCTGATAAATCTACAATGAATTAGGTGTCAAAATTGGACTGCATACTTCCTGGATTTGCTATTGCTGTACATATCAGACATAGTAAACTTTATTTATTTATTATTTATTTATAACATATTTCCATTCTTGTTTCTTAATAAACAGTATTATCAATTCATACATGTATGAATTTGTTTAATTCCCTTTTAACAAAGAACACTTTCACTATTACCTTGTAGGATCAAATTCTATATTTGAAGAACAATATGAAGAAATATTTTCTTTTATTTATCTGAAGCTTTCAGTATTCTGCTTCATAGTATAAAGCTGGATTTTTGTTATTTTTAAATTTATTATTAAACTTCTATGCCATCCATCTTGCCTAGGCAGCTTATGAAAAGTATTGGGAAGTACCCAGACTGGCAGGGAGGAGGGATCAAGTGCAGAGTTATCCTGGAGTCACTGCACAACCACGAAATGGTTAGGACTAACTCACCTCTAAGTTCCTTGGAGCGTTATCTAATTGTTTTCAAGAGTGGGCTGCCAAACTGGGGAACTTCCTGTATTATTAACGGAAAAAATAGACTTCAGAAAGAATAATTGCAATCACTCTGGCTTCCATAGAAGACCAGATACATTGCATTGGTCAGAAGGAGGGCTGAGAAGATTTCTGCAGACACCTCACATCCTGAACCTAAACTCTTTTAACTCCTTCCTTTAGGATGGCACTATTGAACATCACATGCTAAGACAACTAGACACAACTAGACAATTTTTTCCTTATGCCATCACTCTGGTGAGCACCTAATGTCTATGTTTATTAACCCATATAATGGAGTTGTCATATTATTATTTATCCGTCTTATTATCTTCTTTACTTCCCCCTTTTATTGGTATCATTATGCTTCATCACACAGTCAGCCAGGTGTTCAGACTGGATTTGACATTTTTGTCTACCTATCAAGTCCTTTCTCTTTGTTGCTTTCAACGTACACTGAGTGCTTCTGTACCAGAGATGAATTCCTTGTGTGTCCAATCACATTTGGCCATATAAAGTATTCAATTCAACATAATAAAGGGGTTAGCTTGAACGATGCATGTTCAAGGTAACATACTGTAGGTCTGGTTGTTCATTCCTAACAATAAGAGATGAATAAAGTAATTCTTTGTCTAATCTCTCTATATCATCTATAAATTATATACTTTTATCACTATTTCTTTGCCTTAAAAAAACTCTAAAAATTGTTATCTTTCCCCAGGGGAATTGTGGTAGCTCTTTGCTGATTTTGTTTGTACTTTCAGGGTTTACTTATAATTTATTTTATTGTTGCTTCAATTAGGTTATTTTTTTTTTCATTATTATAGTAATTATATTTATTACACCCAATAGAACAAAATAAATTAAAACATTTATAAATACAAATGTCTAAACAATAAAATATTCATCAATAATCATCAGATGTAAAAGTATGGATATTACATTTCAATAGTTTATTAATTGTATCTTTTGTTTGATAGTTACCATCAAAAAGATACGTAGCTGTCACAAAAGACACTATGTAAATCTATCAGATGACAAGAACCTGGTATAGACATACTTAGAGATGCCTGACATTTTCTCAATGTAAAATCTCATAAAAAGAAAATGAAGTCAAATCAAATGAAAAGAATCATAAATATAACAAGTTTAACATGCATAATGGTGGCATGCAAACTGAAGCTGAACAGATTATTTAATTGTATTAATTGATAAAGAAAATGTGGTAAGAAAAATGACAAAAATTTGGGAACTATTTAATAAAGTAAATAAAAAAGAAATACAATACTTTATTGGCTGTGTGATTGGACATGCAAGGAATTTGTCTCCGGTGCATAGGCTCTCAGTGTACATACAAGAACAAAGTAATATAATAATAAGATACCAATAGGAGAAGGTAGTAGAAAATATGAGAAGGATAATAGTAATACAGACATACTTCATGGGTGAATATCCTTAGACATAAGATAGTACTGTAGGAATTAGGTGATGGCACAAGGGAAAAAAACTGTCTTTGTGACTAGTTGTTTTGGCATGTAATGCCCTGCAGTGGCATCCTGAGTGGAGGAGTTGAAAGAGATTATGTCCAGGATATGAGGGGTCTGTAGATATTTTTTAGCCCTCTTTCTGACACAAGCAATATACAGGTCCTCAATGGAAGGCAGGCTGGTTACAATTGTTTTTTCTGCAATCGTAACTATTCATTGACATCTGTACCTGTCCTGTTTGGTTGCTGAAGTACAACCAAAGAACCATAGAAGTACAAATGACAAACTCAGTAATTCCTCTGTAGAACTGTATCAACAGGTCCCGGGAAAGTCAGAACTTTCTGAGTTGATGCAGGAAAAACATTCTTTGTTGTTCGTTTTTAATGATGGCTCTAATGTTAGGTGTCCATTTCAAATACTGGAAGATTATAGAACCCAAAAACTGGAAGATCTCTACTGTTGATACTGACTTCTCTAATATTGTAAAAGGCGGTAGAATAGGAGGCCTATATATAGGAAAATAATATCTAAGTCAGAAGACAAATGCATAAAATCAAATCTTCCTCTGACATCAGTCACATGTAATTTCATCTATTACATGCTCAGTGCTGAACTGTGATAATGTTTGATAAATATCTTTGGTAGTTACAGCTTCTTACAAATATATTAGCCCTATCAGTTATCCAAAACTGATAAGTCTTTGAACATAGTTTGAACCAAAGTAACATTTCAAACATTTTAGCCATCCCCTAAGCAAATATCGTCAGTAAGATTATTAGTAAAGTATAGTATTTGTTAAATAATTATATCAAAATCAGAGCAATCCCCACACTTCCTGATATTCCTGTTGAAATTTTTAGTTTTAAAAGATCATTATACAAGCTTCGCCAATTCTTTTAAAAAGCCTACAGCAGATGGCTGTATATTAGAAGTGGATGGCTATATATTACAATATACACGCAATAAATGGTATATATTGAAGACTTTTAGTATTGGAAAAGTTATAGATGTATAAATAGGCCTATTTGAAATAGGCCTATTTCCAAGAGAAAATATGTAAAAGAAAATACTATAATAAAATACATATATGATATATATGATGAATCCACATTAAGATAAATATATCACCTCACAAATGAAGGTAAATATATGTTTCCCAGGATCATGATGCAGGATCTAATTTGAGTCAGTTACTGGGACCAGAGATTTAGTCTGTTAACAATCTGATTCAGGTACAAGAATTGCACATTGATTTATTTTTCAGTTATAAATTCTATAATCAATTCAATACATCAATATTTCAAGCTCATTTAAATAATTTAAATGACCAATCTTTATACAAATGTGATAGAATAATAGAGTTGTGAAAGTACCAAAATCTGATCAAAATAATGCCACCTATATTTCTCCAGCGTGCTGCTTGGAGAATCCAAAGCATGGGTAATGTTCACGTTGAGCTTGTCAGAGACTGAGTGTATCACTTTAAATTTTCTGCCTCCTCTGCTCGACTAGTGTCAGTTTAGTTCACTCAGTCGAGTGGAAGAGACTGAACCTTTGGCTTGCTCTGACAACCTCATTGTTCTTCATTCTCCACGCTTTGGATTTCTTCCTTTTTCTATTTCTTCTAGTGAATTATTTCAACGTTTTTTTGGATTGGACTATTCTGGACTTGTGAGTGTTGGGTGAGTCTTCCCTGGGCTCCCTGCCCACCTTGGAGGCCTTTTGCCTCACCTGCTGGACTATTTGGCATGTTATTCCACCTGGAATCTATTTAGTAATTTGGTAGACGTCTAGCCTGATGCTTGTTGCCTTGCTAGCGTCTACAGCGGCTATTACACCTTTCAATTCTCGCGCCTCACTTGCCGCCTACGCCTTGCCTGTGCTCCGTGCTGTCTGTAATCCTTGCCGCTTGTTCCTCCAATAACAGGCTTCCGCAGCGGAATCGCCTCAGCGACCGCCGGATTGTGCCCTGCGCTATTGCTGTTGGTGGCCGATCGACCCTCCGTGGCATCGCCCCGATATTGTTTGCTGTCAGCCCGCCTCCTCAGTACGGCTCCGAAGCGCGGGCTGCCTGATTCCCGCCCGCCGCTGCCATCTTGTCTTCGGCTCCCTGCCTCCTAGACAATGAGGTTTTGGCCGTCTGGAGTGCACCCGAACTGAGGCTTTTATCACCCGGCGGCTGATCGACCCTCGTGGCATCGCCCCGGCTGTGCATCACCGCCCCGCCTGTTCTCTCCCTAACCGCCACCGAGCTCCGTTAGTGTTGGCTCACCGCCATTGTGAACTACAGCCGGCCTCCATATAAACTACAAACGGCCGCCATTTTGTATCCTACAACGGCCCGCCATTTTGACATCTAAGCCGCCCGCCAATTTGCGACATTAGCCGGCCTTCTTCGTTATAGCCCCTAGTCCCAAATTGATTGTAGTAGATCTGGTCAGCGCAGAGCCTCCTCTTCTGGCTGACCTGGGGGGCGTTTTGAAGCAGTTTGTTTTTCTGCCATCCCTGACAGCTGCTGTCACTATCCTTGGGCCTGCAATTGACTGGTGACAGGACATTAGTCCCTAAAATTTCGGTGACTTACCTGGAACACCGGACCTTGTTCACCTGTGCTTAAGCTCCTCCCATTTCTTGTTCCTGTTAAAAAAAACAAAAAAAACCAGTCAATTACTTGATATTTAATTGCCTACATTTCATTGTTTCTTCATCTCCGACTTACCATGGCGGACCTCGAGCTGTCCTCCGACTCAGACATCTCCGATGCTCCACCTGTGGTTGATCCAGTGCCTGTAAAAAAAGTGAATAAGTCAAGGTCAAAATGCCCTCCACGGGCAGCCTCTGCCCCTCCACCTTCCTCAAAACAACCCTCCGCTTCTGGCCCTTCGTCCAGCAAGGAGGAACAGAGGCGTCAAAGGGCCCTGGAACGCCAATTCCTCATGGCACAGCAGAAGGCCTTGGCAGCTGATCTCATTTCGTCTCCAGCAGACCACGCCACCAGCTCCAACTTGCAACCCCAAATTGTCACTGAAACCCAGACCACTTCGGAGATCACTGCTTTATCATCTGCTCCGAGCGGGGACACTTCCGTGACCTCCCATCCTCCATCAGGATCAACCAGTCATCGATCCCATCCACGGGCCGCCCCGTCGGCTACTTATACTCCAACAGCGGCCGGTCTCAGACAAAGGGAGGACTCCCGTTCGGATACACCGATGGATGTTCAGTCCATTGTGGCAGCCACCATCTCCAACCTCATGGCTTCTGGCATCTGGCCTTCAGCCCCGGTTCTGGGTTCACACCATCATACCCGGAATCCAACAGCTAATGTCTCCGGCCGTTACCATGATTACAAATCCTATCAGGACTCGGCCCACAGCGAGGACTCAAATTGGGAGGACGATAAATTTCGGGATTCGGAGTTTTCAGAAGATGACAGCCTCCTGCCAGATAGAACCCCGATCACGTGACTCTTTCGCCCGGCTTTGTTTAAATTGTTATTGCACAAAGCAAAGGTTTCCACTAATTTGGCGGATCCTCCAGATCAGCAGGTAGCATCTTTGTCGTCACTGCCTTCTGACGGCCTATTCAATGTCCAGACGACAGCTCAGGATGTGATTCCCTGTCCTCAATTATTTTCAGAGGTAATCAAAAGGCCCTGGGGCCTACCAGCTTCCTTGCCGGCTCCTAACGGCTTGGAACGAAGGTTATACTGTGCTGCGCCTAACCTCGAGGAGATGCTACAACTGCCCTCTGTAGACGCTCCAGTCGCTCACCTAACGGCATCCTCGGTTCTCACTGGTGATGTGGCGGACGGACTAAGGACTGAGGACCGGCGGGCGGAGGTCCTCCTACGCAAGAATCATCAGGCGGCGGCTTGGGCGGTCAGGGCGGCAACATCAGCGTCCTTTTTTAATCGGGCCTCCATCATATGGCTCAGACAATTACAGGACCGCCTTCCTCAGGACGATAAGTGTTTACACCAGGATATTAATAAAATCGTTGCGGCCGTGGAATTTTCCGCTGATGCATCCCTGGACTCCGCCAAGTTTGCCTCTCGATCTCTTGCCACAACTGTAGCCTCGTGCCGCCTCCTGTGGTTAAGGCAATGGAAGGCGGATAACAAGTCCAAATGGCAGCTGACTTCCGTCTCCTTCAAGGGGTCAAACTTATTTGGTGACGCGCTTAACCCCATTCTCGTTGAGGATAAGGATAAGCGAAAGGTGATGCTGACCTCTTTCCGGCAGGGAGATCGTCGCTATTCGCCATATCCTCAGCGGACGCCCTTTCGGAGGGAGTCCGGGACCACTGGGTCCTACCAATTCCGGTCATCCTCTCAGGGATTCTACAGACCGCCTGACAGGTCTAGCTTTCGAGACTGCGGCCGTCGACAGCCTTCCTTCAGGAAACCCTCCAGGGGCTCGGGCAACCGCTCCTTCCGGAGAGGCAAGTGACGCCCACCATTCAGCTCCCATTGGCGGCCACCTTCACGTCTTCGCAGAACAATGGGAGCATACCACCACAGATGCGTGGGTCCGCCAGACCATCGGATTGGGCCTTACCCTAGAATTCAGTTCTCTCCCCCCTCCACGATTCATCAGGTGTCCCGTTCCATCCAATCCGACGAAGCGGGACTTGTTCGAGACGGAGATTCAACACCTCCTGGACATTCGGGCCATAGAGCCGGTTCCCCCTTGTCATCACGGGACCGGCTTCTACTCCGTCTTTTTCCTGGTGGCCAAAAACTCTGGAGGGTGGAGAGGAATCCTGGATCTGAAGGCACTCAACCAGTTCATCATGTATCATCAATTCAAAATGCAGACGGTACGATCGATTGTGGACTGTATTCGACCTGGGGACCTGATGACTTCCATCGACTTGAAGGAAGCGTACCTGCATATTCCAATCCGTGCTGCGCATCGTCGCTTCCTACGCTTCTCCTTCAACGGCCGGCACTTCCAATACCGGGCTATGCCCTTCGGCCTGTCATCGGCCCCGCGAGTCTTTACCAAGGTGTTGGCCGCCGTGGCAGCCTCTCTCCGACTGTTACCCATCAGGATTTATTGTTACCTCGACGACATCCTCATCCTTTTGTCGACGCCCCAGCTCGCCCTGAAGGATCTCGAGTTGGTAATTGCCACTCTTCAGTCGCATGGCTTCACTCTGAATGAGAAAAAGAGCCATCTCCATCCCACTACTCGGATTCTACATCTCGGGGTGATCCTGGACTCTCAGCTGGGTATGGTTTTTCTGTTGGAGGATCGCCGCCTCAGCATTCGCTCCCTGGTCCTCCAGGTTCTGTCGATGACCCGGGTGCCGTTGCTGCTCCTATCGACTCTTTTAGGAAAAATGATTTCCTGCATTTTCATCATCCCTTGGGCCAGGTTCCACTCCAGACCTCTGCAATGGTACCTGCTACCCTTTCAGAAGGCACATCGCAGCAACTCCAGCTTTCGGGTCCGGCTACCGCAGTCAGTTCACAATTCCCTACCTTGGTGGACCTCGCCATCCGTGCTCTCCGGGTGTTCGTTTCGAAGCCCCCCACGTGTGACAGTGACCACAGATGCGAGCCTTGCGGGCTGGAGTGCCCACCTTCAGAACCAGGTCACACAAGGTTGATGGTCTCCAGCAGAAGCAGCCAACGACATCAACTGGCTGGAGCTTCGCGCAATCAGATTCGTGCTGTCGCACTTCCAGCCTCTTTTGGAAGGTCACCACGTCCGCATTCTCACGGACAACGTGACAGCAAAAGCGCACGTAAATTGAGAGAGAGGAACACGATCGGCTCCCCTCATGGCGGAAGCGACCAGGCTGCTCACTTGGGCGGAACTGCACACTCGGTCGTTGACGGCAGACCACATATCCGGGACTGACAACCACCAGGCGGATTGGCTGAGCCGTCAGCAGATCGACCAGGCCGAGTGGCGCCTCCATCCGTCTCTATTCCAGGAGATCTCCCTCAGGTTTGGCCGTCCCATTCTAGACCTTTTTGCTCATCCGGCCAATGCACAGCTACCAAGATTTTTCTCCCGGTTCCAGTGTCCCACGGCAGAGGGCACCAACGCCCTTCTGTGCCCCTGGCCACGGGGACTTCTCTATGCCTTCCCTCCCCTCCCACTCCTGCCGAGGGTAATCCGGAAGATTCTGCTGGAACGAGCGGACGTCCTTCTGGTCGCTCCCCACTGGCCGCGAAGATCCTGGTTCGCCGACCTGGTGGACCTGTCGGTGGCCGCCCCGTGGAGGATTCCGGACCACAGGATTTCTCTCAGCCAGGGGGTCATACTGCATCCAGATCCTCAATGGTTGCAGTTGACCGTCTGGCACTTGAGAGGGTCCTCCTGACCAAGGACAACCTGTCCAGAGGGGTTGTTTCCATTATCCAGACCTCCAGGTGGCCTTCCACAACCAAGATTTACAATGCCACCTGGCGATCCTTCTCGGCCTGGTGTATCGCCAGACATTCGGACCCCACCTCTGCCTCGGTCTCCGACGTGTTGGAGTTTCTACATGCCGGTTTCGACAAAGGCCTGGTGGCAAACACTCTCCACAGGCATGTGGCTGCCTTGGACACTGTCCTTTCTACTGATTCGGATGTACCACTTTCTCGCAATTGACGGATTAGATCCTTTTTGAAGGGAGCGTCTAATCTCCGCCCTCCATGTATCCATCGATATCCGTCATGGGATCTGCTGCTGGTTCTTCGAGCCCTCACGGCTGCTCCCTTCGAGCCTTTGGCCTCCGTTGGACTGCGCTTCCTGACCCTTAAGGTCGTGTTTCTAATTGCGGTGACCTCAGCTTGGCGAATTTCCGAATTGGCTGCCATGTCACTTCGAGAGGATTTATGTATTTTCCATTCTAATCAAGTCGTCTTCAGGATGGATCCATCTTTCCTCCTGAAAGTCAATTCCATTTTCCACCGCGCACAGGAGCTGGTCCTCCCGGATTTTTGTCCAGACCCTAGACACCTGTTGGAGGACCAGTGGCACACCCTTGATGTTCGGAGGGCCCTCCGTCGATACATCAAGAGGACCTCGGCATTTCGTCGTTCTGAAGCTCTCTTTGTTTCTTTTCTCCCAGCGTCTCTGGGCCAAAAAGTTTCATCTACTACGATAGGACGATGGCTAAAGGCCTGTATCTGTAAAGCTTACTCCGCGTCAGGCAAGCCTCCTCCTGGCAAAGTGCTTTCTCATTCAACCAGGAGTGCCTCCACCTCAGCTGCATGGGCAATTCAAGCCTTGGTTTCGGAGATTTGTAAAGCAGCCACCTGGACCACCTTATCGCCGTTCATTAGACATTATAAGATCGATGCTTTTGTGGCTGCTGATGCCTCCTTTGGACGATGGGTTTTACAGTCAGTCGCTGCTCCAGTGCCTCCTCCGGATCTGACTGGAACCCCCCCCCGACTAACTTGCTTGGGTATATCCCACGCTTTGGATTCTCCAAGCAGCGCGCTGGAGAACGAACGTTGCTTACCTGAACATTCCTTCTTGGCGCGCTGATGGAGAATCCAACCCTCCCTACTTTAAACATTCAGGTCCGGGGTTTTTTTGTTGACTTGGGACTTCCGTCTGCTTCTTTCTTGTTCTTCGTGAACTAAACTGACACTAGTCGAGCAGAGGGGGCGGAACCGAGGCAGAAAATTTAAAGTGATACACTCAGTCTCTGACAAGCTCAATGTGAACATTACCCACGCTTTGGATTCTCCATCAGTGCACCAAGAAGGAATGTTCAGGTAAGCAACGTTCGTTTTACAGATAAGTTCCTCAAACGTAGTAGGATAGACCAACAAGATCAAAACTTTATGTTTTGTATATTACATAATTTAAACATTTTTGACTTAATTTTTTTACAGGCATCATGGCAGGATTATAAATGGCATCACTTGGAGAGATTTACTCATTGTTCAACTAAATCCACTAGGGATACAAAGGCTGCTGGCTGTGGTTTTGCTAAGATTACATCAGTTTCCCATTGGATTGAAATTTCTTGCTTGTAACATTGTGGTTTATCAGCATTAATTTATGCTACTGGGTAATAAAATAAATGCTTACAGAAGTATATATTTCTGTAGCCTCTGTTGGTTTAAAACATATTGGAAATGTATTAAAAGACTGCAGGCATAATCAAATGCTAGCTATATACACAAAGAGCATATTAGAAGATAAAATCTTACAAAAGCTCTAGTTCGCACTTCAGCTCTTCAAACCTAATACATCTAACATTTCATTGAATGATTGCAGTAATATTTAATATGTAACCATATATCCATACCATTTTGAAATGCTTGAAATATTTTTGAGATGTCCAAACTTTTAAATAAAACTTTTGTGGCACTTTATGAATTCTTAGCAATTTTGTAGATAGTTCTAAAATTTTTGTAAACAGAATTGTTTAGGGATACTGTAGAATAGAATAGAATAGAATAGAATAGAATAGAATAGAATAGAATAGAATAGAATAGAATAGAATTCTTTATTGGCCAAGTGTGATTGGACACACAAGGAATTTGTTTTTAGTGCAGATGCTCTCAGTGTACATAAAAGGACAAGATACATTCGCCAAGAATCATAAGGTGCAACACTTAATGATAGCCATAGGGTACAAATTAGCAATCAGGAAACAATCAATATCAATATAAATCATAAGGCTACAAGCAACAAAATCATAGTCATGCACTCATAGTGGGAGGAAATGGGTGATAGTAACGGTAAGATAGTAATAGTAATGCAGTCTTAGTGAATAGTTTGACGGTGTTGAGGGAATTATTTGTTTAGCAGAGTGTTGGTGTTCAGAAAAAAACTGTTCTTGAACTTCCTGTTGGCTCCGCGAGCTTTGAAGACACTCTTTTATGAGCGCCCGATCCCCGGTTCCGTAAAAGTCCCAGAACAGCCGAAAAACAGCTGTCTGGAGGCTTGGAACTCTCTTCCCGGGCAAAGGGGAGCGAGAAGAGTCGACAGGCGGAGGTAGAGCCCCCCAAGTGCGCTAGGAGAAATCCTGAGGCGCAAAGGGTGTGGGTTCCCTATTGAAGCCTGTCAAGCTGCTCCGGACCAGGGACGACTCCGCCAAAGTCGAGCTAAAAGCCGCGACCAAAATCTGCTGAAAATCAACAGGGAGACTTTTAACATCTTTACTTTGATCGCAGACAGAGCAAATCAGGAGAAAACAAAAAGGAAAACTTGCAAGTAACACTTTAACTCCATTTTAAAATGCAGAAAATGGCGCCTGAGGGCGGGAGGAGGAAACTACTAGGGAAAGTGCTTGTTAAGGCTTGTTAACGTTTGCAACAGTGATACAGCTACTGGATTACACCTTAAGAGAAAGTTTTAAAGTGGAAGCGGCCAGGAAAAGAATTTGAGGGAAAGAATTTGGTACTGACTTTAACTAAAATCTTGTTTTTATACTGTATGGAAAAGAGTTGAATTGTTGTCCTGATAGCTGGATGAATACAGAGTGGCTGAAACATGGCTGACAATAGGGCTGGTGAATCAGCAAATTCTCAAGCCGTGACTGCTCAGGCTTTTCAAGAACTTCTAGACTCTTTTACTTCTGCCTTGTTGGATACAATTGAAAGGGCTTTTTCAAAAAACAGCTTGGGAAAATATAAGCAGTTGTTAGAGGGACAGCAGGAAATTATTCAGAGGAATTTGTTTTTGGAAGATCAAGAGATGGTCAGGATTAAAAGACAGGCTGGCACAGTTGAAACAAAGGTTTTGCTGGACGTTTCCATTCAATTGACAGAAAAGCAACAAATAGTCTCTTTATTGCAAGTTGACAATCTTTATGGCAACAAATTCTGGCTATATGGACAAAGAAAAGGACTGAATGATTATACAAGCAAGAAGAGACGGAATGGGGATTTCAAGTTAGAAAATGCGACCTCAAGAAGAGAGCGAGTATTTCAGAAACATCAACCTCAAATCACCATTTTAAAACTTTCAAAAATAAAATTGGGGGGACTGTTGAAAGAATTTATAAAAAAAAAAGGATTGAAAAAAATATAGAAAGAAGAGAAGAACAGAAGATTAAGAAAGATATCTTCCTGTGGATTTTGAAATTGGCATCGGGCAAATATGTGTTTTAATGGTATTAAGAGATTTTTTAAAATGTTTAACATAAGATTATATTATTTTAAAAGATATATGAAATAAATTGTATAAGCTTTTAAGATGCCTAACCTTTTGAAGCGAAGAGGACATGGACCCCAATTTTGGATGAAACAAGCCATCTGAGAGAAAGAGGAAAAGAACAAACTTGGCAGAAGGAGTGTTTATGAGCTAAGGGAAAAGGAAAAAGATAGAAAAGTTTAGGCACAGAATCCAGGGACATGAGTTAACAGATTGATCAGTGTGAAGTATGAGAAGCTGTAAATTTAACCAGCAAAGATTTGATTTGGGGTGAAGTGTGATGTCGGAGTCCAGTGAAAGAGAATCAGAAATAAGAAAATAAGTGCAAAAGGAAAATGCCAAGAGAAGAGCGACAGTAGACTTGATGCACAAGACATTGCACCAAGAATATTACATTAAACTATATTTACCAAGAAAGAATGTAGATTTGAACTATTTGTACAGAATGCTGAGGAAATTCATCACCACTGATATCAGTATCATTGTCTTGTTTTTTGCTGTCATTGTATATATGGATATTCACAGGACATTGCTGATTTCAACAAAGCATCATGGCACCATTGTATTGCAAGGTCCATCTCTTTCATACATGCATGTGATGTCACAATGCAAATAATAAAAAAAAAAACTTTGGACTTTGCATCATGGCAGTTCATTCCTGTGTTTCGCAGTCTGCTTTTCTTTGCCCACCCTACATTGATGTCCTGACTGTATGTGCCTTTTATGTTCTGTATTTATTTAGAAATATTCAGGAATATTATTTTTTCCTTGGAAAGTTCAGAAAGGTATAAAATTGTCCATTAGAGTCTCTGCTCTGATTAAAGTTTTGCCAGAAGGGTAGAAGCTGGATGTATCTTGCTGGGATATGTCTGAGGGAATCAGTAATTTGAATTCTGGTGTAACCATTAGATCTAAGAGCTACACACAAGTTACATATGATTGGCTTTTCCACAATATTTTTAGTCATCTTGAACGTATTCTACTAAATGTTTTCATTAATAATCTATATGCAGTGAACAGAGATTCTAAAATCTTGTGAGGGAAAATATGCCCCCTGTAGGATGAGGTAGCGATCTCATTGCGAACCGGTAGTAAAGATAAGTAGAATCCACTCCTGTTTTAGCCCAACTCTAAGGGACATATATTAAAAGGCTTTGATCCTAAAATAATTAGCTTACAGAACTTTTCAAAATGTCAGGGGGTGTCTACCCTCTTGAAAAATGTGAAGTATGTAAAAGTGAAGCAGGAGTCTGCTGAGCAAGGAAAGAAATAGAGTAAATTGATATAAGCTGTTGTATAATAGGTTTGGAAAATGATGTCAGGCAAATATCATTAAAGTTAAATTATAAGGTAATAGTGTGAACAATAAAACCTGACATCAAAATTAAAATGTAGTGCTCTTATGCCTTTCAATTGAACCTTTCTTATATGATTGATGGATTGAATGATATATTTGCCATCATGTCTTTCAAGAAATGGTTTCCAGCCAATTAATAACAAATAAACTTCAATTAATTCAATCAATCATCTTTCATGAACGCTAAGAATATACAAATATACATGTACTGAGGGACAATTACATTGTGCTATTTAAAATTAGACTATTATACAATGTGTGTGTGTGTGTGTGTGTGTGCATCCTTAGCCAAAGAATAGTTGGCTAAGGAAAAGAACTAAATTAAAATTCTTTTTTTAGTGTAACTGATTTAGTTGTATGGAGTACAAATTGAAAAGTGTCTGAACAATGCCTCTTGTATTTTTCCTCTTCCTGTCTTTCTGCAATCAGTAGAAATTAGGAAAAGAGATGATGTTACCCAAAAATCTAAAAAAATCCTTTTCAGAAGATTTTTGAAACCCCACAGGAAGTCTGTAGATTTCCAGCCCTGTATTATTGAGTTTGAAGTCTGAGGTTTAGTAGCATAGCAAAACAGACCATTTTATGGCAGTTTATAAATAAGAAGGTAGCAGAAGCTGTAGTTTCATACCTGAACACATTGTATAATAGATTGGTGATAAATGATTAATGCATTTGATTAAGTTTGGGGTGACTCAGTGTTGAATTTCTATGCACCTCTCTCAGCTCATAATCTCTTAACTGAGTCTGCCTTAGAGTTTGGTCTTCCATGGGAAAGAAGCCAATCACTCACTTTCATCAAATATATAGAATATTATAAATAAAATAAAATATAAAGATAACTAGGGTATTCTTCACTATCAGATATTGTAATGTTCATTTTGTCTTTTTTGAGTCTTCCAGCAGTTCATGTTATTGTGAAAGGGCTAACTATTCATTTCCTCACTATACATTTAGTGCAGTTTTATGTTTCTCTTACTCTCCTCTTACTCATTTTTCGCTAATCTTATCAAAAATAGTGGACAGTCTTGAGAAATATGTCTAGAGATTGTTTTCATGTATCTTTTTCAATTGCAGCTTTAAAACAGTCACATATTTTCATTTATATGTCTATTTTTACAAAATTACTAAAGGGAATGTAATGCAAACAGTGTAAATGTAAAAAAAAAAATTCTTTGGAAAGTCTTTTCCATGATATTCAGTCTTCTTTTTCAACAGATTATGTACCAGATCTTACTCTCTCCTTTCATCTTGCACTTTCTGCCAAAATATTGCTTACTATAACAATCTTTTGAATATTGTCACACTCTAGACTCATTACTGCAAAGAACATGCAGATGAAATAATAAAGAATATGAAATAATTCAGGTCACAGTGGGGCTAATCTTTTGTAGAATTTAATTTTATGCCGTTTTACTAAAAATAAACTCAACTGTATGAATCAGGAGGAGCCTTTACAGCTACATTTTATATTTCCAATCAACACAACATTTTTTTCTGGTGTTATAAAAAGTACCAATTAATTACCTGGATGTAAGTGATTTAACTCATGCGTTCTTAGTGCATTCTGGGTATCCCCTCCCCACAAAACAATGGTGAGTTTCTTCAACATGGGAACAGCTTGCCAACGACAGATGGTCAGACATATTTTCATATTTTAAGAAATTGAATCTTATTTATTACCTGCCATATATAACAAAAGATTGTGTCAGGTTTGGTTGGATGTGTAATTAGATAATGATGTAGTGCTGTGTAAATTTATGTCAATGACTTTTTGTTAATGTTTGCATTGAGAAGCCAACACAAAATTTAAATGAGATAATATTTTTAAAATTAGCTAAGACCTCCCATCCATGCATCTTAGGATGGTTCCATTTCATATAATAAATTCTCACAACGCAGTTCTAACAACCAGAAAATTAACATAATTATAATAAGGATTATACTAATAAGACATACCGTATTTTCCGGCGTATAAGACGACCCCCGAATTTTCCTGTTAAAATATAGGGTTTGGGCTATACTCGCCGTATAAGACTACCCCTCTTCCAACGCACACCAAATAAAAATTAAAAAACATCAACTGGCTCACCCACAATGTAAAAGCAGCTGGAACAAGAAGGAACCTCACACAGCCACAAAAAGCCCAAAAAAAACAACTTTCACATTTTACACACACACAACACAACACAACACAACACAACACAACTGGCTCACCCACAATGTAAAAGCAGCTGTGCTAGACCCAAAATGGCCCCTGCAACAAGCAGGAACCTCACACAGCCACAAAAAGCCCCAAAAAAACAACTTTCACACTTTACACACACAACACAACACAACTGGCTCACCCACAATGTAAAAGCAGCTATGCTAGACCCAAAATGGCCCCTGAAACAAGCAGGAACCTCACACAGCCACAAAAAGCCCAAAAAAACAACTTTCACACTTTACACACACAAAATTCCACATACAGCTTTGTGAGATTTTGTGTGTTTGTGTAGTTAGAGTGAAACACTACAAAAACATACTAAATCTCAGAAAGCTGCACAAATATTATTTTATTTTATTTTTATTTTTATATGAAAGCTAAATTTAAAACTTCCTAAACTTTAAATGGCTAGGTCTAAAAAAGAACAACTAAAAAAAAAAACCCAATTAACTATTTTTTTAAAGATCCCAAAGGGGAAAAAAACTTACCCAATAGAACAGGGGTCTCCAACCTTGGCAACTTTAAGACTTGTAGACTTCAACTCCCAGAATTCCTCAGCCAGCTTTGTTTTGCTGGCTGAGGAATTCTGGGAGTTGAAGTCCACAACTCCCTGCCTGCTTGATTGCAGGCAGGGAGTTGCTTGCTGATGGAATGGATTCAGGCAAGCGAAGCAAGGCAAAGTGAAGCAAGGCAAGCAGTTAAGGTAAGCAAGCTGGAGCGGGAAAACTTTTTTCCTTCTCCATGGCTCTGGCGATCCCAGCGGAGTTGCCTGATTAGCAG
Source organism: Pituophis catenifer annectens (assembly GCF_029215685.1). Lineage (NCBI taxonomy): Eukaryota > Metazoa > Chordata > Lepidosauria > Squamata > Colubridae > Pituophis > Pituophis catenifer. The sequence continues at coordinate 81,865,769 of NW_027256884.1, forward strand.
ATCGTCAGAGCTTGGATCGTCAGAGCCATGTGAAAGGAGAAAAGTTTTTTCCTTCTCCATGGCTCTGGCGATCCCAGGGGAGTTGCCTGATTAGCAGATCGTCAGAGCTTGGATCGCCAGAGCCATGTGAAAGGAGAAAAGTTTTTTTCTTTTCCATGGCTCTGGCGATCCCAGCGGAGTTGCCTGATTAACAGATCGTCAGAGCTTGGATCACCAGAGCCATGTGAAAGGAGAAAAGTTTTTTCCTTCTCCATGGCTCTGGCGATCCCAGCTGAGTTGCCTGATTAGCAGATCTTCAGAGCTTGGATCGCCAGAGCCATTTAAGGCTCGTCAGAGCCTTTCGGGCTGGTCTGCCTGGTTACAGGAGAACGACACCCGGCGTATAAGACGACACCCGACTTTTGAGAAGATTTTCATGTGTTAAAAAGTCGTCTTATATGCCGGAAAATACGGTAATTACAAATAGTCCTCAACTCACAACCATAATTGAGCTTGGAATTTTAGTTCTAAGTTGTGCTGGTCATTAAGCGGCTTATCACATGATGACACCCAACTTTGTAACCTTTTGGCAGCAGTTGTTAAGCAAATATGGTGGTTCTGAAGTGAATGTCATGGTTGTTAAGCAAATCCATTGTCCATATTGGCCATTTTTTTTGTGGAAACGAAAAGTAAACGCCAGTTTCTGGCAAAAAACCTATTGTAAATTGTGGACATATGCCCACCGGACATCACAAACAACCGTAAATGCAGGCTGGTTGCTGAGCACCAAAAACATAATCATGTAAATAATGGGGCAGTTGTCAGAACTTTAAATTCTCATCATAAGCAGCTTTTTGGGGGTACATTATAACTTGTCATAAGTTGTGGACTATCTTTAAATGTGATATTTTATGAATTAACCAAAAAAGCAGTGTATCGGAATGATAAAAATGTCCAGTTATTGATAATTACATATCATTTTAAAAAATATATACTTTTCCTTAATCTACATACTTGCAACAAATAAATTTCTTACATTGTACTTTATGAACAGAATGAAGATTCATGGATGAATCAAGGTTGGGGTACTTAAATGTAAATATTCTTGCAGAACCTGATTTTCAACAATATAAACGGGCTTGTTTTTTTTTTGAGAAGAGAACATTTAAATGGAATCCAGTATCCTTCCTTTTTATGTAATGTTTACTAACTGTATTTGTTGTATATAATATTTAGTAATGTCACTTTTAAAAATAGAGCAATGTTATTACATATTAATTTATAATATACATATTTGTGCACAGCTTTGTATTATTGGTAGTATTAAATGATTTTCCAATAGACTCTGTCTAACATGCTGTTCTGGACTGAAACTTAGTCTTAATTTATAATAAACCATTGCTAAAATAAGTATTTGCCAAATAGATTAAGCCTGCATTCTAAACATAGAATGTTATCCAATAAAATTGTGGTTCTCTACAGATAATTACCATCACTCTATACGAACAAGTCTGAATCCATTGTCTTCAGATAATATTCTGTCATGTTTTAATTTTTTTAATATTTCATTTTAATATACAGGAATAAATACAAAAGAAAAAAAAGTGTCGATGGGTACAAAAATCTCACTTTTTAACATTGCATTAAATCTTGACCACACAAGGGACTTTGATAATACTTTCAATTATATGAATCAATAGCAGGTATTAGTCAGAACAGATATCATCATTCCATCATTTTATGCATATTGACTAATGAAGTTGACAGTCAGGCTTTTTCAAAATGTTCTGAAATTACTAATAAGCATTTTAAATATCTCTTAGATTAATTAGATTAATTTAAATAGCAAAAAAATATACTTAATAATATTTAAGAATCTTAGGAATTAGGTTTTTTTAAAATAGGGTATCCAAGTTCTTTATCTGAAAGAACATATAAATAATGTCTACTTTAATCATATTCTATACATATTGCAGATTTAGAATTGTGCAAACCCTATTCAGTGCTGATGATTATTCAAAAGATAAATGCTACTAATATATCTGAGCCAAATTATGAAATCAAACTATGTTTTATAGATAGATAGATAGATAGATAGATAGATAGATAGATAGATAGATAGATAGATAGATAGATATAACTGGCATATATATATATATGTCTTCTTAAGTTTTTGCGGGTGTGTGTATGTAAAAAATTAAAATCTCGGGTGTTTTCCCGCGTCATTATAAGTTTGTTAGTTATAATGTTTAAAATCCTGGCTAAAATCACAGCTCAGAATCCTCTAAATTCCCAAACAAAACCCTTTTTAAGGTCTTTCAAAAACTCTGGCTGAAATCCTAACCAACACTTTAAGGTTAGGCAACATTTTGACAAGCTCTCTACCTTGTCATCTTCGGGCCTTTATTATCAGTTTAGAAGCTGTGGGTCATGCTTCATTATTGTAGCTGCAGCCTGAATGTGTGTTAACGGTCTTGTTTTCTCTGGCTCCCTATTACCAACTGTCTACTGCAAAGAGGTAAGAATTCTAGTAGGCATCACAACACCACTGGTTGCCTGTTGAGATCTTAGCATAACTTCTGGCTTGGTTCTCTCTCTCTCCCTATTGCTAGCTATCAACTGCAAAGAGGAAAGGGTTCTTGTATGCGTTACAACACCACTGGTTGCTTTTTGGGATCTCTGCCTATCCTCTAATGTTAAAATTCGAGTTTCCCTCAGTGCAAGTTTCCAAATACTTGATAACCTAGAGGTGTCATCTCATCTATTCATATTGTGCAGTCTCTTTTCAATTTCGATAGCCTCCCTAATTATTCTCTTATTAAGATGTTCCTCTTTTACCAATGTTCTAGCCTTGTTGAAATCTATATCATGTCCCATGGCCTTCATGTGTTGTACCAAAGAAGAAGTTTGCTCTTCCTTTTTCACTGCATTTTTATGTTCTTCTAAACGCACACTTATTCGTCTATTCATCTGTCCAATATAAGATGACTGACAGGAGGTACATGGTATTTCGTATATTCCTTGATTTTCCAGCTCAGTTTTATCCTTGGGGTTTCTCAACATCATTGATATTTTTCTATCTGTGCAGAACACAGTTTTTATTTTTTGTTTTTGTAGTATCTTGCTAATTTTATCGGTGGTTCCTTTTATATAGGGCAGGATGGCTTTTCCCATCTTTTGTTCTTTTTCTTGGGTTTCTCTCTGTCCTGATGCCCCTTGTCGAATTATACTTTTAATTTTATTTTCGTGGAACCCATTTGCTATTAATACCTCTGTGAGAGTCTGAAGCTCTGTTTGTACATGTGCCTCATCTGTTAGACGTTTAGTTCTAGTGATTAAAGTTTTTGCTACTGAATTTATTTGTGAGGGATGATGGTGTGAGTGTGCGTTTAGGTATCTATTTGTGTGTGTCTTCTTTTGGTAGACACTATGTCCTAGGGTGCTATCATTCTCTTATATATTAATACATCTAAGAATGGGAGTTGATTTTCAATCTCCATTTCCATAGTGAACTGTATCTTTGGATGCATGTTATTCAAATGTGCTAGAAAATTGTCTAGCTTGTCTTTTCCATGGGGCCAGATCACAAACGTATCATCTACATATCTGAGCCATAATTTTGGTTTATAAGTAGTTTGTTCCAACACCTTAATTTCTAATCCCTCCTGAACAGATTGGCAATAACTGGGGAAAGCGGTGATCCCATTGGTGCCCTTTGCATTTGTTTATATCTTTGCCCTTTGTACATGAAATAGGTGTTAGATAGGCAATGCTCTGCCAATTTTATGATATGTTTGGTGGGTGGTATTTATTTTTGATTGTTGCTAGAGCTTCTATAATGGGTACTTGGGTGAATAATGAGACCACATCAAAGCTTACAAGTAGGTCACCCTGCTCTATATGTTGGTTTCTCAGAATTTCTATGAGATGATATGAGTTCTGCACATAAGAAGTAATCAATTCCGCAAACGGTTGTAGTTGTTTGGCTAAATACTTAGCCAAGTTTTGTAGCAGAGAGTTTATAGAGCTAATTATGGGTCTGAGAGGTATGCCCTCTTTATGTATTTTTGGGAGGTCATATAGTTTTGGAGTTTTTGATAACTTCTCTCTAGGGATGATTGTTTGTTGGATTTCTTTATCTATGGGACTGGCCTTTTTCTTGGTTTTGGTAGTTTTTTCTAAATATGTGGTTGGTCAGTACTTGAGGGTTTATATGTAACATCTTGGAGGAGCTCGAGCAACTTTTTGTTGTAATCCACCGTATTCATTATCACCGTGGCATTACCTTTGTCTGCGGGCAGTATGATTATGCTGTCATCCTTTTTTAGTTCCTGCAATGTTCTATATTCTTCTCTGGGCAGATTACTTTTTGGGGGTTTACTAGTGCAGATAATGTTAGTAACCTCATGCCTAATTTTATCAGCATCCTCAACATTAAGTTTTGTTAAGATGGCTTCCACTTCATATATTATTGTTTCTATAGGAATTCTCTTGGGCATTACTGCAAAATTAAAGCCTTTTGTTAAGATGCTTGTTTCTGCTGTAGTCAGCTCTCTGTTAGAAACATTGTAAACTACCTTTTTCAGATGGTGCTGTGCTACTCTAGGGGGTCTCCCTTGATTTTTTAAGTTTTCAAATTTCTTTTGATGTCTATTACTTTTGTAAAAGGTCTCAGTTTCAGCCCTCCAAATGGCCAGAAGTTTTATTTTGTCCCACAGAATAGGGTGAACTGTATTACTTATTTTCAAATGCAGAGTTAATAAATCCTTGTTTGTTTGATCTAATAAGAACCTTTTGTTATGGAGTTCATTTCTCAATAATGATGTGCATTACTGTTCTAGCCAGGGTTTTTCCTACGTAAATCAAGATGTTTATATAGCCATGCAACAGACAGCATAATGCTGCTTAAATGTTTGATAAAGCCTAGAAAATAGTGATTTGGGATGTGACTTAACTATGGCTATATAAACATCTTGATCTACGTAGGAAAAACCCTGGCTAGAACAGTAATGCACATATAGACCTACGAAAAAAGAACAAAATAAATATTTGACTGTTACAGGGAGGAGTCATAAAATGAGGGTGTGGCTAACTGATGAAGGCAAATATGCCACAAATAAATCTATTTTAGTCTCCCTTAAGTCTTGCAACAGACAGCATAATGCTGCTTAAATGTCTGATAAAGCCTAGAAAATAGTTTATTTGGGATGTCACTTAACTATGGCTATATAAACATCTTAAAACGTAGGAAAAACCCTGGCTAGAACAGTAATGCATATATATACATATACATATACATATACATATACATATACATATACATATACATATACATATACATATACATATACATATACATATACATATATATGGGTTCTACTGGGTGAAAATATATATATATATATATATATATATATATATATATATATATATATATATATATATATATATATATAAATTTTCTTACTTCTTCGTAGGGTTTATGTGTGTTTTCTTCTAGCCAGGTTTTCCCTACGTAGCCAAGGTTTTTTTTTTGTAGCTCCAGCTCAGTAGAATCTCATCTACTCGGTTCTGGGCTTTTTTCTTTCTCACAGTGAGAGCTTGCTAGGTGTTAGAAAAGAAAAAAGCCCAGAACCGAGTAGATGAGATTCTTCTGAGCTGGAGCTACAAAAAAAAAAAAAAACCTTGGCTACGTAGGGAAAACCTGGCTAGAAGAAAACATATATATATATATATATATATATATATATATATATATATATATATATATATATGTAGGTCTTTGGTTATTCGGGTCTTCTCCCACGTAAAATTGGAAGTGTCTTGGCGACGTTTCGACGAAGTCTCATTCGTCATCTTCAGGCTGGTGTTCTCGGCTTCGTGCTTCCAGGAGCAATGTGAGATCGCAGCTGTCTCTTCCTTTTAACTGCTAGTGGAGGTGTGAGCTGATTGGGTGGGAACTTGGCTGTGTTCTGATTGGGTGGAGGTGTGTTCTGATTGGTTAGGGGCTTGGCTGTGCTCTGATTGGCTGGGGTTGTGTTCTGTTTGGGTGGGGGCTTGGTTGTGCTCAGCTTAGTCTGAGTTGCAGGGGGATTTGAGCTGGTGAGCTGCGTTGTTGTTGTTTGGCTTCGTGTTTGTGGCCGTGCGAGCTCTTCATGGTGGGTGTCAGTCTGCTTCATGTATGGATTGGAGGGGTTTAAAGTGGCTAATGATGCAGCTGCGGTCTGGCTTCTGGTCCTTGGTCGTGGCTCATTATCAGTGTGGGTTTGAGTCTGCTTTCTGCGTGGATGTGTGGTGGTGACATCAGGTGTGGCACTCGTGAGTGTGGGTCTGGTGTCATTCGTCGTGTTAGGGACTCGTTTGTCAATAAGGGCGGGTTTCCAAATGGCTGGTAGGTGGGAGGTATCGTCTCGTTTGTTCATGCTGTGTGGGCGTTTTTCTATCTCAATGGCTTCTCTGATTATTCTGTTGTTAAAGTGTTCAGTTTTGGCGATAGTTCTGGTCTTTTTAAAGTCAATATCATGTCCTGTGGCTTTAAGGTGTTGGACCAGGGAAGAAGTTGGTTCCTCTTTTCTGACTGAGTTCTTGTGTTCTTCTATGCGTGCACTTATTCGTCTGTTGGTTTGTCCGATGTATGTGGTGGGGCAGGCGGTGCATGGGATTTCATATACTCCTTGATTTTCTAACTCAATTTTGTCTTTGGGGTCCCTTAGGATGGTGGATATTTTTCGGTTTGTGCAGAATGCTGTCTTGATGTTATGTTTGTGGAGGATTTTGCTTATTCTGTCTGTGGTGCCTTTTATGTATGGGAGGAGGGCCTTGCCGTTTTCTTGTTCTCTGTCTTGGATTTTAGTGGGGGTTTCTTTTTGGATTAGGTTGGTGATCTTATTTCTTTGGAATCCATTGGATGTGAGTATGTTAGTGAGGGTGTGTAGTTCGGTTTTTAGGTGTTGTTCGTCAGCTAAGCGTTTTGTTCTGGAAATGAGTGTCTTGGCTACAGAGTTGATCTGGGCAGGGTGGTGGTGTGAGAGTGCGTGCAGATAGCGGTTTGTGTGTGTTTTCTTCTGGTATATAGTGTGTCCTAGGGAGCCATTGGATTTTCTGTAGACTAAGACATCCAGGAAGGGAAGTTGGTTGTTCACTTCTGTTTCCATATATATATATGGGTTCTACCCATCTACTATATGGGTGGGTTCTACTTACCTTTACTACTGGTTCGTGTATATATATTATCAGCGAAATTTATATTTTGCAGATAAAGAAATAAAGGGAGACTAGTATAGATCTATTTCAAGCTATTTAGCTCTCATCAGCTAGCCATACCCTTACTTGGATTCGAACTTGGGCTGCCTGCATGTTAGGCAGTTGTATTAACCTCTGAGCCACAAGTTCTCCTCCCTTTATTTCTTTATCAGCGAAATATAAATTTGGTATAAAATGTTTTGTCGTGAATGCGACTGCTTGAGGGGTCCTGGATTGGAGCTGAAAGGCGAAAGGGATGCAGTACGCTCCTCCCACATGCTGGGGTAGACCAGGTGTCTCGATAGAAAAACACTTTATATATATATATCCATTGTAAGAACTCAGATGGCTTAAAACATATTTCACTTAGTAGGTCTAAAGAAATCATTTCCCATATTAACCTAAGAATTTGAAAAAAGAGAAAGAGAGAGCTTCCCTGCAATATTGCAAATAAGGGTCAAAATCAGACATAAATTATTTGTAGTATTTCTACAAATGTGCTATATTCTAATATACTTAATATATTTTAAATACATGTTTCACTGAGTACTCTAAAATTTACCAAGCTGCTGTAATTTAACAATTTGGATATAAAACATAATTATCAGTTTAGTATATCATAATTTTTGAACTCAACCGGATGGTGTCTTTTGATTGTCCAATGTCAATGGTTCTAATATTAAATTAAATGGAAATGAATATAAAGATCATTTCTTATTAGTTCCATGAGATACTATAATAAGTGAGAAAGTCATTTCTTATTATAATATTTCTGGCTGAAGGATTGGGATAGCACATTTTAATACAAAAAAATAATAAGAAATAAGAAATTCACTTCTGGCCTGAAATATCTACTGTAATATATATTGGTACTTGAGGGAGGCCCTTGGTGTTCTCTGAGAACCATTTTTAAAAGAATGAGAATGTTATTGTAGCATAACTGGGTATTACATTACAATATTACATTTATCTATCAACCAGCTAAGAATTGAGATCTAAAAAACAATCAAGAAATGAATCTTGTATTTGATTCATTTTGTAAGTTTGTATTTAAAAATAGAGTAAACTTTGCATAGAGAATCTAGATATTACATACATCCCAAAACCCCAGCATTTAAATATGAGTCAAGATCTACATATGAAGACTAAATTTAGATAGCTTTTCCTATCTGTTATAGGATTATGAGATAAACACATCCAATTCATTAAAATCTTCAGCCATAATTATCTGATAGCAAAGGTAAGCTAAAAAAGTCATTCAGAATGCCTATTTAAATTATCTGTATTACCTACTAGATAAAATATGTGTTTATTAAAATATTTAATCATAAACATTTTTTAAAATCTTCTGGAACCCTTATTTCTTGTCCTCCAAATTCTAAAGATTTAGTCATCAAAGTGACAACATATTAGCAGATTTTGAAATTTCTGTTAATGTGTACTTGATGAACTCATAAACTTTTTCCATATGGAAGGAAATGAGTTCCTTATTATTAAAAACAAACAAGCAAACATTTCAGAATTTAAACTGCCTTAGGAAGTGTCTGTCTCCTCTCAAACAAACATATAAGGTCTTTTACATTAGGCAAAACTGTTAAGTGTGACAAAAGTTAAGAATAAATCCTTACACTTAGTGTACTTATAGCATATATATTTGTGAGGAGATACTGGCGGCTTAGTTTGGGCCATCTGTATCCATATACTCCATATTTATCCATAAGCCAACTCTTAGAAACAAATGACCTTTTTTTTAAAGTGAAAAACTTGCTAAAATAAAATATAATTACTAAGTTAGTCTAAAGAAAACCAAGGACAGATTGTCCATCACTAATTATTTTGTTAGTTATAAAGAAAGGCTTCCTGTTCTCTCAGAAATGCTTTAACGACAGTTATTTGTTCAACAAAATTAATAAATTATTCATCAGATTCTGGTTATTTATAATTACTCAAATATTTGTGCCAATGAACTGCTTTCTTTCTCAGGACATACCATCAGTCATATCTCAAATAAACTTATCAAAATAAGTACTGCTTAAATTACTTAATGGCTAATCTTTAATTTACTTTAAACATTTTGTAGGACTGGATAAATATTAAACTTAAATCAGATGCTCAAGCATGTACCTTGTGATTCTGTTTAAGGGACTTACTGGAAAATTTCATTGATGATAGAAGTCACACTACCAACATTGACAGGGCAGGCGACTGTATATAAACAGAGAGCAAACTCCCTTCTAGCACTAATGAGATTACATAGTTAGGTAATGAAGCATCTGCAAAAAAACAAAACAAAAAAACAACCAAGTTCAGAGAGCATCAAAGACTCTAATAAGTCAGTGTTTTCCATTCAGCAACTCTCTCTATTTCATTTATTTAAAGGAAAATGTACAGGTGGCTCATTGCAATCTTCTAGTTTTCCAGTCCTTCTAAAGAGCATTTCATCAATTTAAGTATATTGCCATTTGTACCTAGCCTTTTACAGTTGGAGTAATCAAGAAAAAAAATATTTGAGGATTGCAACTACTGTACATATAGTTATACCTAAAATATAAATAAATCTATGCTTGTAGGGCAAGTTTTTTTGTTCTGTCACTGCATTCTGTGTAGCTTAAGGTATATCTTTATTCAGGCCCACGTTGAATTGACTCAGCGGTGAAAAGCTCACCAGAATTCAGATTCAGAGAGCTTTTAACTTCATGTCCATTTATTATTTATTTATTTATTTATTTATTGGTTCGATTTATATGCTGCCCTTTTCTGGAGACTCAGGGTGGCTTACAATGCATTAAGCAATAGCCTTCATATTTTTGTATATATCTGCTTAGTAGGGCTTTCGCCCCCCCCCCCAGCGGTGTTCTTTTTTATACAAAGTCAGCTTATTGCCCCCACAAACCGGGTCCTCATTTTACCTACCTCTAAAGGATGGAAGGCTGAGTCAACCTTGAGCCTGGTGAGATTTGAACTTGCAGTAATTGCAGACAGCTGGTGTTACTTAACAGTGCTTTAGTCTGCTGCGCCACCAAGGCTCCATGAACTTAAAAAACAAAATAAATCAAAACAAAACAAAATAAATCAAAACAAAACAAAAACAGACACCCCCCCCCCCACAACCAGGCCAGTGTTATTTTTTGCATGTTCATATACTGACGCACACAAACAGTTCACAAAGCCAATTCAATTCAGTAGAGCACTGACAACAAAAATGTAAAATAAAACTTGCGGTGCTCCTGTTTATCACATGTTTTTCAGCTCAGTTCTATTTTTTGTCACTAATGGAATGACTGCATCAAACCTTTTTTCTTTTTTGTTTTAAAAGAACAATCTTTACATAAAAGAGGTTTTCCACTTTTGCTTTAAATATGTGGCTTAACATTTTGGGTCTTATTCTAGTTTATTGCTTTTTTTTCTACTATACTTTTTACCAACCTAAAACAATATATTATACAAAAAGATTACTGTTTCCTTATGTTGTGAATCTGGGTATACTGAAAATATCAATAGAACGTTACTGAGCATTGTAAAAAATGCATATTATATTTTTAATGATAAATGACTAGTTCAGTTGTGAATCTGCTGAGCAATTAAACTCTGTTTGCTTAGTATTTATTTAGATATCTTCACATAAAGAATGGGTTTTATTGCTTCTGCCTCAGAATGCAATTATTCATGTATACACTTTCATGAATGTAGACCTTATAAATGTGAGTCTAATCTATATAAAATACAAACAAATGGAGCAGATCTCCCAGCTTTTTAACAAGCAATCTAGGCAACCATGAAGATAAGTGAATGTGCTTTTTCAAATATAATTATTTCTCCTTCATGTTAAAAATTCACTTGCAGGCAACTTACATCATTCTTCTTGTTTGTTTACCCCATTAATAATTTTATTATTTAGAGGAGTCACCTTTTTCTGTGAATGTAATGAATGCTTCAAAAGAAAGGCAAACTTGGGTTCTATTGTTTCAAAGTATAAATTATAAGTAGTGAAATAAAGTGAAATAAAGTGAGGTTTATGGATATTTCAGATATACAGTTCAAGCTCACCCAAAAGCATAGTTCAGCTCTCCCATTTTTTTCCAACTTGCTTTGTTTGAGAACAGAATAGACAGTTGCTGTGTCAAAAAGGCTGAAGAAAGTGGAAAAGTTAAATTTCTATTTGATACTTTAGGATATCATACCAACCTTGTAGAAAGCTCTAGATGAACTGGACCATACATTCAATTCATATATCCAGATTTCAAGCTTTCCATTTTCCTCTGAGAACCACTGCATATATATATTCCAGATCAACTTTTTTTTTTTTTTAAATTATCAGATCTTGGATAGGTTACATGAATCATTCAATCCTATAGAATGTGTACACTGCTGGTTTATACATCTGTCAAAAATGATAACCTATATAACCTTGGGGTTATGAATATACCTCCAGTAGCATGAACGGTTTATATGTGGTGATAAAAATGGATGAGATGATGGTATTGTATATTTAAAGTACTGAGAATACACTTATTATACCATCCACTTCCATCAAAGTAAGAAAAAAAAACCCTTGAAAAACATTGTTTCGAACGATAAAACTGATGAGACAACAAATGGATTTTTTTTAAAAAAATCTACTCTTTCAAAGTGGTTAATGCAAAAAAAAAAAAGACTGCTACTTCCATCCTTGCCTTTTTCATGTGTACATCATGTAATCAGTATTAGAAATCCATCCCTTAATACAGTGTTTAAAAGTTGAATGGCATATGGAAGAATTGGTACTTGAATATAATACTGTATAACAAGTGAAATGATTTAATATATATTTTTTCTGTTAAAACTCATGGACAATTCTTTTAAGTTTCTATTGTTGCTATGTTATGGTAGAAAGCATTGACTGAAGGCAGGCTATAGGCAACACTATCACATGTGCACAATGAAACAAGCTTAGGAAAGGCAATTATGAGAAGAAGCTGCCAAGGAAGAAGACAAGGGTTGTTTCTATGAAAGGAATATTGACAGTGTGATAAAGAAAAAAATGAATCCAGCACTGAAGAACAAAGCAATTGGCAGGTATATTTTTCTGTCTAAACCTTGACAAAAGGAAACTTGTTTTTTTTAAAATGTTTCTTTTTTTGAGTGAAGGACAGCAACTAACTAATTAACTAAACTCTCAGCTATTGAACTATGCAACGGACGCTGAAAGAATACTTTTCAAGATGGAAAAAAAATCCTGATTCAAAACATCTAATTTAAAAAGCTTGTCCATTTTTCCTTTTTTCAGATATTTTAATTTATTGTACAAAAACCTCTTATAAAGAGGTAATCAACAAACATAATTCATTCATCAAGATCATTGCATTCCCTTCCCATTGTGCTAGAATAGCTACCCTTTTAGTTCAAGCTCTGTTTTGATTTTATTGTTGCTATTGTCTCCTATATATAAATCTTATTTCATTGACTTTATTTCAATATTTTACACAAACAGTCCTGCAATTTTGAAATGGGCATAGCAAAGAATTCTTCAATTCAAAGCTTGTCCTAAGAACTTAATCTCCTGGAACTGTGAATTTCATGAACAAATTGGAAGTGCTATTCTGGAAACAGAAAGATACAATGAATTCGCTCACATTTTTGGTGCTGGGGCGAACCGGTTGCTAAATTATGTGAAGCCCACATCTGCTGCCACCTGCTCCTTTAGCAGGAGGTCTGAATCTAGGAAGACCCCCAGATTGCACATTTATTTATTTATTTATTTATTTATTTATTTATTTATTTATTTATTTATTTATTTATTTATTGGTTCGATTTATGTGCCGCCCTTCTCTGGAGAGTCAGGGCGGCTTACAATACGTTAAGCAATAGCCTTCATACTTTTGTATATACCTGCTTAGTAGGGCTTTCGGCCCCCCCAAGCGGTGTTCTTTTTTATAAAAAGTCAGCTTATTGCCCCCACAATCCGGGTTCTCATTTTACCTACTTCGAAAGGATGGAAGGCTGAGTCAACCTTGAGCCTGGTGAGATTTGAACTTGCAGTAATTGCAGGCAGCTGGTGCTACTTAACAGCACTTAACAGCATTTAACACCACATTGGGTCTGCCAGAGTAGTATAGCCTCATCCAGCACAGTAGTGGGTTTCACTTATCTTTGCTAGTGGTTTGGAACTGTGAGTGTATGTGTGCAGCGCTTCTGCGCATGCAAAGAACCTTCTGCGCATGCACAGAGCCTTCTGCGCATGCACAGAGCAACTATTATGATGTCCAGGTGGGTGGGCGGAGCCTCCCGCTGCTGATACCAGTTTGCCCGAACCCGGGGCGAACTGGTAGAAACCCACCACTGATCCAGCACCAAAGATGGCAATGTCCTAAAGCCAGTGGCTCCTACAATCCAAAGCCACCTAGTCTTGCCAGGGATCAGCTGGATCTTATCTTCATGGCCTCACTTAAAATGCCAGTAGTGGAGATATATAATTGGGTCTAATGAGTTAAACAACATTGTAAGTGAAAAACACTCCACTTAATTTTTGACCAAATCCTATCTTTTAACTGCTCAGGTGATGATAGTCTTTTTTGATCAACTAACAGTGACTTATTAAAAAAATGATAGTTTGAAGAAAACACATGACGTACAAAGAGGACCTTCCCCAGTGATACATTCTGTATGCATTGATGCTATTACGTTAATGCTGTTTTTAAGAACAGACAGAGCTATGCTGTGTATGTCATATTTTAAAGTACTCCTATGCTGGATGCTTTACCAATGACAAGCATGGAAAATAGCAATGCTTAAGCTCTTTCAAGCCCAGGTAAGAAAAAGGCTGATGCTGTCTTATATTTCAACATGAACAACTACTTCTGTCTGTTCTTAATTACAATTAATATGGCAGTATGGCTTTTCAGAAGCTCTTTTCATTTTTCCTCAAAACAATGAACTTCATTCATTGGCCTTGGTCATATTATATAGCAAGAAAAATAATGCATGAATAGCGGTGTGTGTGTGTGTGGGTGTGGGTGTGGGTGTGTTAGGTTGTTTTTCCAGCAGCTCAGGTGTATCATTCAATGGTTCTGAAAACGAGAACTTTATGGAAACATTTTGAATTATCCCCATTTAGGTGTTTACTGATCAAAATATTATATATTATCGCCTAATAATATTACGTCAACTCATATACTTTAAAATGCTATCTTTAACTCAGAGACCTGCCAAATTTTTTCTCTGTCCTTGACAGCAGGCCATATCGCATAATGTTCTACTGCCATGAAAAGAATATTGCTGTCCCTGTCAAAGTGAACTAATTAATTGTTACAACATGACAGACGAATGTGAACAGTCAGAGATATTGTCCAGAACTGAAGAGCTTGTATGAGCAGTGAAACTGATCCAAGGGACAGTAAAGGCCCCAGCTGATTTGGTAATCTGAACAAAGACTCCAATCTTATTATAATAAAAACGGCAATTAAGACCAGCAAAAAATGTCCATACCCCAAAGGCATTGTTTCTATATTAACTAAAGATAACTTTGATCTTTTGATGGACACCACTAATCCCGGAGAAGAAGCTCAGTTGGGCAATCTTGTCTAAGAAATGTTACAAAATGAATATATTTCCCCAGTTAATGAAAAGTGTTAGGCCTCCTGTGAGTAGACATACTTTGTTTGAAATCTGCTAAAGCTGGAATAAGCAACTAGGATGTAGGGTGGGATGTTGCTGATGACTGATTATTCGGATCTAATAAATTTGTTTTCTACATCTTATGCCTTCAAACCTGTTTCACCTATCAATCCAAATCAAACCTTAGACATTCTACAAAAAGTTGTTTTCTTCTCATTCTCAGATACATTCTGTCTGGTCCTGAATGCTAGATAAGATAGCAACAATCACATCTCCCAAGCTGATTTCAATGATGACCTCATCAAAAATATTCACCTTGTATTTTATCACCTATGAAGAACATCTGAGTAGCTCCAGATTATTATATAAAGGCAACTGAACTGTCTATTCAATAAATTCATGCCACACCCACTGGTCAGTGCAAAATGATATCAAGTTACAGGAGCCCTGGCTCAAGAACCCCAGTATTATAAAATAAATAAATTCTTTTAATGCTGTTTCCAGTGTGCAAGGGCTTGCTCTTCTTGTAAGTTACTCTTAGTTTACTTTTCATCTTGAATCAAGTAGGCTTATTTCTATTACAAAACTGTCACTGAATTCCTTTGTGTGGCATGTATTTGCCAAAAGGCTAAAAGAAAAGTAGATGGCTTTCCTTTCTTGTTCTCATAACTATGAGACTATTTCCTAATACATTTTTAAGTTAGGTATTTATTTTGGGAATAGAATATGCTGAATATTCTCATAATTTATTAAGGATATGGATCTTTCTTACATTTCTCATCATACTGATGCATATCTATATCACTGAGCATTTTGTCCTACATTTGTAAATGACAGTTTTACAGAAACAAAATCCTTTTTCGGTATCCAAAAATTATGCTTATAAATAAGCAAAAGCCGGATATGACTTAGCATATGATAGCATTGTTTTGACTTTGGTTTATTTTCTAAGTTCATAGGCTAAAGGTAGGTATAATCCTTGCCTTTCACCTGGGTTACTTTCCTATTTTATGGTTTGGTGCAATGTTAATGTGCTAGACGCAGACTTTTGTTTCACAGCTGGCTGCTTTCAAGCTGTGAGGCCACAGTTGCTGTCAAGCTCCAAGCCATGTTTCAAGCTGAGTTATCAAGGTTGGCTGGTTGGCTGCTGACCATTAAGCTAAGCTCCCAAGCTGAGCTCCACATAGAGTTTAAGCAGATTTGTTACTGTTTCCAGTGACTTTTGTTCCTAAGGCTATGATGTTCGAGACTTTTGATTTTGTAGCTACAATATAGTAGCTGTTCCTGCTTTAGTTGCTGTAACATCATTTTCCATTTTCTTGTTTCAGTGCCATTTTCCTGCTTTCCCATTCTCTCAGCAGACTGAGAGGATTGGGCTGTTCTTTCGTTGGGTTTTCTGGTGCAGCCAGAATACCGTTCAAGTAGTGCTACAGATGGGAAATAAGCCAAATTGGTCATTATTTTTTAAATCCTGATTTTGGGAAAGGCAAAGAGAGATTGTTTGTTTCAGGTTTTCTAGCAGCAGATGTTATGGTCAGGCAAATTCCTAATAACCGAAAAGTAGTTAACAAGCAATTTCTGAAAGTTATCAGAAAAGGGAGTAAGTGAACCCAGTAAAGCCAGAGTCTTTATAGGCTCTGACCATGGCTTGAGCAAGACAGTTATTATCTTTTCTCCCAGAGCTTTGAATCCACCAGAGATTGTTGTCTTTCAGTCTCATGAGGAGCAACTCTATGGCTAAAGCAATCTCAAGTCCTCTCCCTGTCCAGAGAGAAATTATGAAGAGATAGTTTATTCACCAGCTCTTCATTCTGTTGCATTCTGCCATTTCTTCTCTGGAAATTGTGTTTTATATACACTAATATATAAATATGTGTTGGGCAATACAGCTGTGGTCATTCTGTTTCTCTGTTTAGGTCTGTCTGCCTATTCTTTCATATGGTAGTTTGAGGTACAGAGTTTAGTTGCCCAAGAAAGTCATGAAAAAGAGCAGATACATGTGTGTGAGTGAGAGAGAGAGAGAGAGTGGGGGGGGGGGAGGGAGAGAATATTCATACACACTTGAATTTAAGTAAAAAAAGCTCTGGCTGCTTTGATCTGTCTGATTTATCATGCAGAAGTAAAAGAAAAAGCTTATGAATTCTTTAGTAGAAAGTCTATGTAAAGAGGAAACTGTTTCATATATGCTAGCAATGCAGTCAACCATTAGTAAGTATATTATGGAATGAAATCACTATCTGGGATGAGGGCAGCATAGACCTGAAGGTGGAAACATTAAGCTAATTAGCACTGTGAATTCTTGAAGGAGAACTCATTATCATATTTCAGTGTGCAACAGAGCATTGAATTAAACTACATTTGCATTATTTTTCTTTCTTACCTCTTTTGCCTTAAGTCAGTGTATTTCTTTTTTTATTAATGGGAGAACTATGCCATGGTTTGGTACATATACAATTAGACAAGATAAGAATTATTTGTAAATTCATGCTTAGGAGTGAAGTACAGAAAATGCTGATTCATGTCCTATCAATATACAGTACATACCAACTGGTACATAGAAAGAGATAGCTCTTACAATTGGGATTTTTCCCCCCCTTATGACCACCACAATTTAGATATCTGAATATCTGTGGAGGAGGACAACTAAAACAATAATTTGTAAGGAAAGTCATACATGGAATAGCTAGGACATTGAGTATGTTTAATTTCATCTAATCTCTCGCTCCATCCCTGACCGGCAGCAGCCATTTACTTGCCTGTGCTTCTAGAGCTTTCAACTTTCTGCCGGTTTCCTACTGACTTTTGTTATGGGATGCTGTCAGAAAGTGCTTGCCTAACAACTATGGGATTCAGTTAACAACAGCCATCTGGACTGCATTTATACACTATTCAAAAGAGACAATAAAAAGGAAAGGAAAGGAAAGGAAAGGGAAGGGAAGGGAAGGGAAGGGAAGGGAAGGGAAGGGAAGGGAAGGAAAGGAAGGAAGGAAGGAAGGAAGGAAGGAAGGAAGGAAGGAAGGAAGGAAGGAAGGAAAGAAAGAAAGAAAGAAAGAAAGAAAGAAAGAAAGAAAGAAAGAAAGAAAGAAAGAACCCAGCACACATCTTCCCCAGTAGCTTATACCCAGATAAATGGGGATTAATATCAGACAAACAATCAAGCAAAACACAATATTCTAATCAAGGAACTACCAAGGAAAACTGCACCCCCATTAACACTGGCAGAGTAAGTTACCGTATGTAAACAAGGAGAAACCGTAAACTCACTAATACTGAGGATGTTACCCAGTAGGGTACCCAGTGTCTGGAAGCAAATTTAGGTCCCAAAGTTGACCGAAAATTATTCAAAATATTCAGAATGTTCCAACTTGGCCTGAATTAATGGCACAGAATGCTCACAGTATCGTGTCCATAAATGATTCATTTTTATTTATTTCTGCAATGGCTACACTGCTTAATTAAAAGTAATTGAGGCATTTACAGTATTATTAAATTAAAAGACAGATATTAAATGATTATATAAAAGCTATACAGTAATGATATTGGCATTGACTTTCTAAGGCTTGACCCCTGGGGGTCTATATGCAAAATTCTTAACAATGATATGAAAGTGATGCCTCTGCACTTGGGGACTTAAAAAAGGAATAAGAATAATGTTAATAGTTTACCTCCATTCACAGCCATTGGACCTCCCTAGATTTTCTTTTTTAGATCAGCCAAATTTGGCAGGGTGGTATGTCCAGTTCAATTCCTTATGGATGGATTAACTCCTTCATAATCTCTTCACTGAACGTTAAAATAATGATCTAACAAAATCAAATAATTTCAAGCAGAAAGCATACGTTAGAAATCATGTTTAATGGCATATGGCTATTGTGTTATTACTGTTATAGGAAAGAAAATACATAGCTGTTTAGCAGAAGAGGGCAGCATTTCAACATTGTTGATAGAGAAAACCTTATTGTTTTTTTTAAAGCAGCAGTCTCTAGAGATCTAATACATACAAAACGATAAACAATCTCTTACACTGCAAAGTAATATAGTATTCAGTTAAAAAGTAATCATTACTACTTAACCATTATCAACTTCAGCAGACAGCCTACAAACCAAAATCCATATCATATTGTTCAGATGTTTGTGTTATGAGTAGAAAACTCTTTAATAATGCAAAATTTAGATGATTTATCGTTGGATTGTATTATCCTAGTTACATTCTGGCATTTGAAATCTGATACTCTTGGAATGAACAGTGAATAAAATGCATTTGTTAAGTTTTGGATTTAAACAAAAACAACAATAATGAGACAAAATCAACAGCGAACACATGGCACACACCAAGGCAGGATAAATATTTATTATTTATTTAGTGTATGACATACAATATCAGGGAAATCTACAAATGCTAGACACAATGCAGTCCTGGCAGCCTAAATTGTTAGTTTGTTCTGTTTGGCATTTGCGTGCCTATCTTGGTGCACTGCAGGGGGTGAACTAATTTACACAAGCTGACTAGCAGCACTCAGGTTGCTGGCTCTTCCAAGCTCCTTCACCAGTCTTGCCTCACCTTGCCTTGTCTTGTGTTGCCTCATGTCCAGCCAGGTCCAGCACTAGCTGCTTCTCTCCACACACACGAATGCAGATAGTTTTACCCATTTATCTACTAACAATACTGCATGCTTTCAAACTGCTGGGTGGGCAGGAGCTGGAGAGTGAGTGATGGGAGCTCATCCTGTCTCACAGTACTGGGCTTGAATCACTAGAGTGCAGACCATTTCTGCCCAGCAGTTCCAGCATCATTAAGCCACTGTGCCTTCATGTCCCTAGGATAAATAACAGACATATTCCTAGAAATCAACCTTGGGGAACAGATCACTCCACCCCATATCATTACCGGTAAGAGCGAGTATTTTAATAGCTTTAAATGATTTTATGATTGCCTAATGGGGTCAAAAACATATGGACCTTAGGGGTATTACTGTTCCAGAAAGTAGGTAAGAATAGTGATATGGTAGCAATATATCCTACATACCACAATATGGCAATGCTTTACTGCTTGGACTGAGAATGCAATGACTTGTCCAAATTTGACTGTCAGCAGAAACAACAGAAAAAATATGGCCCTGTGGGTAGTCACGTCCTAAGTATGAATGGTCTGCAGGTAACGATACATTGAGTGGTCTGTAATAGCTTTGCAAGCTTTGCCAACTACACTGATAATAATCAGTATAACTTGCAAAGAAGTGGAGTTACAAGAATGAAATGAAAAGTGCCCGTAACTACTCACACAACTGCATTCTGAACCAGCTGTAATTTCTAAGTGGTCTTGAATATAGACCCAAGTAGAAATTTGAAGAAATGCTGAGAGTTGCATAGCTCTTGAACATCAGATTTAGGAAACCTTATTAATGTCTACCAAGAGAAAAAATGCATTCAGTAATTGCAAACTTTTCTTGCTTTTGTATAAAATAATACAGAGAGAGAGAGAGAGAGAGAGAAGGAGGGAGGGAGGGAGGGAGGGAGGGGAAGCATGCAACTCCTATATTCCTTTTTGGAACATATATAGAATATTGTATATATAAGAAAAACCACAGGGGCTAGTCCAAGCAGTTGCCAGGACTCAACACTGATTTGAAGGCGCAAACATAGAGAAAACAATGTAGCATTGAATAAGTCTACCTTGTGAAAATATCCAGAGGGACAAAAAGTTATGAAGACATAAAATAAAATATACAGCTTTGTTAGATGTAAGAGATGGTCAGCTAAATTTTAAACTGACTCCTTAATGAACTGTTAGGAGAATTTAGAAGCAGTTACATTTTATGATAAACACACTAACATTTAAGAGATGCATCTCTCACTACTGCTAGCAATGAGATAATTTGTCTGGGAATGATGGAACAATTAAGGCAGAAATAAATGGTTATACTCCATCATCCACTAAGGCAAGGTAAAGAAAGAAATTGTATGTCTGTTTGTTTGCCTTAATTGAATTCTGCTTGCTTAGTTACTTGATTGGAAAAGTTGATATTTCAAAAAAAAATATTTCTACACTTGTTATGCTTAAGAATAAAGGGAAATAAAAAAATTTGAAACAGCAAGATGGGCTTTGTGTAGTATATTTTGACATGTAAATTCTGAACACATATAAAAGTTAGTTTTTGAATGATATGTTCTATAATCTTTCAAGTTTCATAAAACTGGAAGGGACCTTGAAAATCTTCTAGTCCAACCCCCTGCCCAAGGCAAGAGTCCTTATTGAATCCAGCAGTGCTTATTCTATCCTGGAGAAATGGTTATCCAATCATTATTTTTTTTTTAAGCCTCCAATGATGGAGCACCCGCAACTCTGGAAAGCAAGCTATTGCATTGATTTAATTGTTCTCACCATCAGGAAATTTCTCCTTATTTTCAGGTTGGATCTTTTTTAAATGAACTTCCACCCATTGCTCCTTACCCTATCCTCTGGTGCTTTGGAGAATAAGTTGACTTCCTTTTCCCTGTGACAGCTTTTCAAGTATTGGAAGACGTAATCCTTCTCTTCGTTAGGCTATGCATCCCTAGTTCCCTTAGCTGTTTATTATAACATTTATAGTCTCCAGCCTCTTTATCATCGTTGTTGTTCTTCTCTGTACTCTTTCTAGGGTCTCAGCCTATTTTTTGTATCATGGGGACAGAATTGAACAGAAGTGACTAATTAATTAATTGAATAGTATCTACCTACTACCAAAACTCTAATTTCACTAACCTTTAACTGAGTAAAATGCTGCATCATAAAGCATCAGTGTTTAAAGCAAGATATCTCAAATAGGCAAACTTACAGAATATGTCCAAAATCTGAGACCTATGACTCCCAAGGAAATTAAATGTGTGGTTGCTTTAGATTATTGCAGGGTCTATCTGAAATAGATGGAACCAAGTGCAAGTGCTTCTATTATACAATTTTGTTACATTTTCTTCAATTATTGGAACTTCAAACAGAGATGGTAGATACAGGATTGAATAAATTGGCCATTACCCCTTTTATACATCTCGTGTCAAATTCTACATGAATAGATGTATTGTTTCCAGGTTAAACATACCATTCATATTAAGGGCAAATCCAAAACTGGCTTGACTGGGGTTCTTTTGCAACCCAGCCTGAGTTACTGGCACTTTTTCCTTTACATTATGAAGATGGTCAAGTGCCCCTTGCTAAATTGGTGAGAATGAAGAAACAGTGTAAGGCACATTTGAGGTTTTTTTTTTTTTTTTTTTTTTAAAGGGCTACTTTAGAAGAGAGGCAGAATAACAGAGTTGGAAGGGATCTTGGAAGTCTTCTAGTCCAACCCCCTGCTTAGGCAGGAAACCCTACACCACTTCAGACAAATGGTTATCCAATAAATGAACATGTGGCAGTTCATTTTAGCAATTGGGGACAAATCACCACTCTTCTAGCAAATTATAGAGGCTATCAAAAAATGATTTGCCCCTCCAATCCATAAAGTTTCCAGAAAAACACGGGAAATTTATTTCAAAGTCTTTTATACTCCTATGAGCAGGAACGCTTGCAAATCTAAAAAAAATCGTAATAAATCAAGGAACTCTTCCCATTCCAAACAATAAATATTTTGAAGTCTTTGAAGTTAGGCAAAGCCTGACCAAATAATACTAGTTATACTATTCTTCTTGTAAAGTTGGAGGAAAAGTCAGTTCCTGATTTGTCGTTCCCTTTTTTTAATGCAGGTTACTTTAGTCATGTTCCTCAGGACTAGATCATTGTCATTATTGTGTTAATGTTTAAAAAAGGGTATCGGGGTGTTTCCAAAGAAATATCACATTTGCTATGTATAGTTTACAATATTTTTGCCTATGGTATGGATTGTAAATTACAAATAGGGATAGAGAAAAGACTGAAATTAGGCAATAAGCAGCCTCTTTTTGACTGTTCTACATTAGATCATGATCCTATGACATCTTATTAAAATATATATGAAAATATACAAGATCTATAAATATGCATATAGCTTTATAGATCTTAATTCTAAAAAGCTGTTCATAGTCTAAGAGCTTTGCTATATGAATGACTGCCTATTCCAAATTTTTTATTTTGATAAGATTTATCATCATTATTCTCATCTTCCCTATTATCTATCACCTTATCTTCTTATGACTATAACTTGTTGCTTGTATCTTACAATTTAAATTGTTTAGTTAGTATGATTTATGTTGTTTGCCTATTTAGTATCCATGACTATCATTAAGTGTTGTATCTAATGTTTTATGATGAATGTATTTTTACAATGACTATGATAATGATCTATTGTTGTATGTACACTGAGAGCTTATGCACTGGAGACAAATTTCTTGTGTGTCTAATCACACTTGGCCAATAAAGAATTCTATTAGGCAGTGGGTATGCTCCAAATTCCCTCAGTTAACAATGCCATCTATTGGGAACTAGGATATTTGTCTTCTCTGTTACAGGATTCACCCAGGAATACATATGTCTATCATTCTGATGATATCCAGAAAGTCTTTGAAAGCCTGGCTATTCTTCCAGCCTTTATTAGGATGGTTGTCAAGTTGTCTGTTTGCATTGTTCTTCTGAACATACATAATCTATTTCTTTATATTAAATTTCATTTAAATTGTAAGCTATCCAAAACTGTTTGAGGTTTGGTGGTAAGTTGTATAAATAAATAAATTTTGGGGAACAATTCTTTGGGAGAAATAGAGTCATACAAAGATAGACAGATGACTCAATTTTAAATTCAACACATCATGAATTAGAAACAGGTATAATCCTCAAAATATGTTATATAACTTAATTCCTGTTTGGAATGAAATTACACAGGTTTGTATTTTAGCCACCTTACTTAATATTTATTTAAACATCTTATCAGGTAGATGGTCTGATTTAAGTTTCCACCTCCTTTCCACAAGAATGGGTGTTCAATTCTGCTATAAACTGATAGTATGGTATAGTATTAATACCTATAGGACTTAAAAAAGGTCTCAAAACATTTTAGCCATTTATTTGTCTGTTTATTAAATTTATTTATAGCTCATCTCATTGTGCGGCTACTATAGGTAGCTTATAATAATAAAATGAAGAAAATGGTAAAAATGTAAAAATAACAATAGTAAAGGAATGAAATAATAAAAATAAATAGTGGAAGTAACTAATATGATATTAAAAAATGAGAAGAGGGGGAGCAGCAAGTGCAGGGGGGGTCAGCAAGAGCAATGACTTCCTTTTGGCAAGCAATGACTAGAAAACCAACATGGTGGTTTTTGCCAAAAAAAAAAAAAATTAAAAGAGTTAGTTGGAGTCAGTGGATATATAACTTGTAATAATTAAATTTAACTTAACTATCAAGGGGAAGGAAATTGAGTAGGTTAAGAATTCCAAATATTTGGAGTTGGTGCCCCAGACTAGAGTTGTCTAGAAGATGCACATTGATCATGATGTTTCACCATCACATGCAAGTATAGCAGCAGTCATGAAGTTTATCCAGAAAAATGTAGAGATTGCATTCAAAAGTTCTGAAACCCTTTACTGCAAAATGTTTGGCCCAAATTACTTTATGTTGCCCAATTTTCATAGTGCCCCAATGCCCAGGCAGTTCATAAACTTTTATTCTTTCTTTACTGACATATTTTGCAGATCAAAACAAAAGTGTTCCTGATAATTTTCTTCTTCCAATTAAACACCATTTATCACATTTAATGCAGCCAGGTTTTGCACTGCAGCAATTAAAATTCATAAATGGATAATTATAGAGAGAGGACAAGAGTACAAACATTGGCAATCCTTTTTTTCCCCAATCATTTTCACAATTAGTGTTAAACACTTTTTCAGGCTGAAATGAACCTTATCATTCTTATTATATATATTTTATTAACTATACACTTCTTATTAATCATATTAAGATGCAATTGTTTTCTCATAAAAGTTGGTCAGTGGTTATTAGTTTACATATTTTTAATATTTTATTAGGCCTTTATGCTACGAACATTAAAATAAGTTTTTTTTATTAATATTTTATTGCACAGTTTTTCTGTTCTTATTTTACTATTTTTATTATTTCATTGCATTTATATCTTTTATTTCACATGCATCTATTTAATCTTATTTTTTAAGTTCATTTTTCTCATATTTATTTATATGAATCACTGGTCAATGACTATAATAAATTTGATTGATTGATATTTAAATGTTTGCTTACAAATGTAGATTAATAAGACTAACTGGATGGTTATATGTTTTCTAAACATATCTGTCTGTTTAGAAAAGCAGCAAAAAGAGTTTAAATTTCTGCAAGAATAAATACCAATGCTGTTGAGGGCAGTATATTACCCATTTTGATTAAGATTACAATCTACAAATTCTTAAAAATGAAAATGACTAATGTTTTTCAGGCAGAACTAAAATTCCTTTTTAAAATTCTTTTAGAGATGCCACTATGAAATCACTTTTAATTAACTATGAATGTACATAATCCAGAAATAGTGCTTTTTTCTTAACATACTTGAAAAAATAAAAACATTCTGTAGCAAATGTCAGCATTTCTATTATGTATTTCTTGTTATTATCAAGGGACTATATTAATAACAAGAAAAAAGTTTCACAATTGGGAACAGATATGGAAATTTCCTTTTTAATCTGAAAAATATGTTTAGGAATTAATACTGAAATTGGGCTTCAGATCCTTTGCAATCTGCATTCAAACTTTTTATTTCATCCCAGTCTTCAGACAGTAAACATATACACACATACACACATACACAAACACATACACACACTCTATTAACACATTAAAAACAGAAATAACTTGAAAACTAAGATAACTGACTTCAAAGAATACATGAGAGAAAGACCAGGCATTTGTAAGCTAAATGAAAACAATCTAATTTTCCAGGCAATTAAGGCGCTGAGAAAAAAATTGACTTGTATTTCTTTGGAGAATATTTATGCTTAAATGGTATCTAGGTATAACCTTTTCATCCCTTAGAAAGCTGCCTATAGTTGTCTGGATTGTTGATAGAATTGATTAATTAAGAATGCCTGTCGTCTGGTTGGTTATTCAATTATCTTGGATGGGTATGTTTATTGAAATTCTTATAGACTCACTAGAACTAGTTATTCTAGAAGTTTCAACAAAGCCAACAGTAGAAAAACATGCTTCAGATTGAAGTGTCTTCTGTTTGATCAGCAATACAGACACAACAATGCAATTAAGTGGTACTATAAAAAAAGACTTTCGAGCTTTTTCTTATCTCTGGAGGTGGGGAGGGACAAAGGGCAGTAAAAAAAGACGGACTAGGAGGAGGAACAGATTAACACTGGATGCAGTGTGTAAAATAAAAGAAAGGTGGAAAAAGACAGAAGGATGGTTAGTTTTATTGTGAAAGATTAATAGGCTTGATAATGCCACAGATGACTGGACATTATATATAGACTTAGACTTTTTAAAATAAATAGATTGGCTAATCTGGGAAATTCTGAAGTAACATGTAGAAGAGACTGTTAACATAGATTTTATATTTAGAGGAATATTTAAAATTGCTATCTCCATGGATACTGCTGCTGTGAAACAATATACTACAGAGCTGCAGTCAATAGCATATAAACAGGGAACCAAAGGTCAAAATGAGCTGCACTACTTTTGCGGCAACATAATGCCATTGATGAGCTGTTTATTAAATTTATAGATGACACAATATTGGGAGGTCTGGGAAACACTCAGAATGGCACAACAAGCTTTTGATCTAATCTGCAAAAGTTTAGAAAATTAGGCCGGGAGGAACAATGTCATTCAATAGGAACAAATGTAAGATATTATACTTAGGAAAGAAAACTATAGAATACTGTTGGAAGAAATGTCCATCTGTGTTCAGTTCCAAGTGGGGAAAAAGACACTGGATTCATGGAAGTTGCTTGGAAAGAAGGTTTATTGGTGAACAGGATCACATGGCTTGAGATCCTGGGCAGAAAAGGGAAGAGATGCTGAGAGTCCCTGGGTTTTATACCCTCTCTTGGGCTTTGAGTTTGAGCTTGTGTTCTGATTAGTTGTCAGACTCCCATGAGGCCATGCAGGGTAACTTTGTAGGTTGTTTTTTGAGTCCCACATTTGGTTGACTCTTGCTGGGTAATGATGTAATGAAAGGGCTTTGGGCAATTCCTACTTTAGCTCTGCCTGAGGGAGGTAGATCTTTGCTATGTAGAATAGAATGACCCATTGACAAAAGTTGGGGGGGAGGGCTGAGTTTCTGCCTCCCTTTTAGGGGAAATATTCTGCCCTTTTAATATTTCCTAAAATATCTCATTTTCCTAGGAGAAGATGGGTGCTAATTTCCTAAAATACAATTACAAGATGGCAGATTCATGGTTTGGAAGTACTATATTGGAAAAAGATTTGGGTGTGATCATTTATGTTAGATGAATATGAGCCAGCAGTTTAAGACAGCTTCAAGAAGTAGCCTTTCTGAGCTATGTTAGAAGAAACTTTGAAACTTTGTGAGGACAGACTGGAAGAACTTGAGATGTTCAGGTGGAGAAAAAGAAGACTGAAGAAAGACACAATATCAGTTAATGTAGGGAAGATCAAACAATTCTCTGATGACACAGAGACTTGGATCTGAAATAATAGATAAGTTAGTTATATAGTTGTTGTTTAAAAAATTCCCAGTGTAAGATCTATACAGCAAAGAAAAGTTTCCCAACTGAGTTTGTGAGTGAGTCTCTGGGATCTTTAACAATTGACTAGATGGTGATCTTTTGAAAGTGTTTTCACTGTTTTTTTTTTCTGCATATTGCAGAGGGTTTGACTAGATTATTCTTATGATCCCTTTTAACTCTATAATTCTATGAGTCTGACAGGTGCTTAGGATTGAAATTGCACATATGTGTGTAATGGAATGTATGGTGGGAGATTTGAACCTTTAGACTTGCAAATTTCCATTAATGTAGCCTTACAATAAAGTAGAATTTAATAAACCTGCTTGGTTTACCGGGGAGGGCTGACAGTGTGCTCCTTTCAGCTCTTATATTTCATAACTTTTGTTGTATATGTCTGTTTTATGTAAAACAATAATTCTTAAAAGAAAATCCATAAGTGCAAAAACCTTGATTTGTAATACATATATTCATTATGGCAACTGCAAATTATTCAAGTAATTTACTATAGGTATAATGTTACATTTGTGAAGTTTTTAATCAGATTTTATTCCCTGTCTTGTTTTCTTTTGTGGCCTTTTATCACAAAGTGGCAATATTCAATTTATAATGCCTGATTATGGAATATGTTTAGACACTGACCAAGGTTTTCATGGAGCTGCCCATGAAGTAGGGCATGTGGTATTGAATACGACAGCTAAAGTAGGGATTTGAAATAAGCTATTATGACTACTCTGCAATTATTATATCATCTCACAACTTTTAAGAAATATTGCTCTCTCTGTTTCAAGAATAATGCAATATTATTGTGAGACAGCCTATGTTCATAATTTCTTGTTATAATTGCTTATAAAATATCTATTTTATTTCTGTATTCCTAATTTGCTCTCAAGTCCTGCATCAAGAAATTCAGTGCAGTTAGGAATACTATAAAGAAATCCACTATTTTGCAACATACAAAATAAATAAATAAATAAAAAATTGGGGGATCAAAATACACCCTGAGGTATGTTTGTTCTATCTCTTCCATAAGAATATTATCTTAATGGAAATATTTATCTTATTTAAAATCAGTTAAAGCAATAATTCAAGTCAGTGCAAAAAGGAAGGTGAATAGATGTACTATTTTGAAAATAATTGAAAATTAGGGACTAAGAATTATTGCCTTAAAAATAAAATTAAAACTGTGCTAGTATTATAGTCACAGAAGAAACATCAATCGGTTTTGAAACAATAACTATCTGAATATTATAAATCAACAATGGGATTGATACTCTTAATACATGTAGACTATAATATAATAAAGAATAGTATAGCGGTGGTCTTCATTTAGCAAACACAACTGAGACCAGCAACTTGGTCATTAAGTGAAATGGTTGCTAACTGAAATCACGATTGTACTTATGATCTTACTTCAGCTTTCCTTTCCTTTACAGACCTGTGAAAGTCATAAATGAAAAGATTGATAATAAAATTAGTTTTACATCACCATCCTAATACTAATGGTCACTAAAAGAGGCAGTCACTGATCTGTCTATGGTGATACACTTATTGCATCCGCTGATTCTCACCCAGTCGCCCTATTTAGGGTGACTCGCTCCCTCCTTAAGGTAGGGGGAACGGAAGAGCCCTTGCAGGGTAGAGCTGAGGAATTTGTGAGTTTCTGTCAGATAAAGTCGCTCAGATTCGGATGGACCTGGACTCTGATTGGGCAATACCGACCAAGATGATGGGGGCGAGTCTTAGTCCTATTGTGTGGGAGGAGTTTGAACCAGTGACTCCTGAGGAAGTGGACAAGGCTGTAGGGGCAATGAGTTCCTCCACTTGTTTGTTGGACCTGTGCCCCTCCTGGCTGGTTTCAGCCAGCAGGGAGATGACACGAGGCTGGCTCCAGGCTTTAGTTAACGCGTCCTTGAGGGAGGGGTCCTTTCCACAACCATTAAGGAAGCAGTTGTAAGGCCCCTCCTCAAGAAGCCATCCCTGGACCCAGCAGAATTTAATAACTTTCATCCTGTCTCCAACCTACCCTTTGTGGGAAAGGTTGTAGAGAAAGTGGTGGCACTTCAGCTCCTGCGGTCATTGGATAAACGGATTATCTGGGCCCTTTTCAGTCTGGCTTCAGGCCTGGCTACAGCACGGAAACTGCCTTGGTCACGCTGATGGATGATTTCTGGCAAACCCGAGATTGGGGTCATTCCTCTATCTTGGTGCTACTTGACCTCTCAGCGGCTTTCGATACCATTGACCACAATATCCTTCTGGGGTAACTAAGGGAGTTGGGAGTGGGAGGCACCGTGTTGTGGTGGTTCTCCTCCTATCTCTCTGGTCGATCACAGTTGGTGCTGGTAGGAGGGCAGAGGTCGACCCCAGGCCCCTCGTCTGCGGGGTACCTCAGGGCTCGGTCCTCTCTACCCTCCTATTTAACATCTACATGAAACTGCTGGGTGAAATCATCCAACGACATGGGGTGGGATATCAGCAATATGCTGATGATACCCAGCTGTATATCTCCACCCCTCGTCAGTTCAGTGAGGCGGTGGATGTGACGATGCCTGGAGGCTGTGAGGATCTGGATGGGAGTCAACAGGCTCAGACTTAACCCAGATAAGACCGAATGGCTCTGGGTATTGCCCCCTAAAGACTATGTCGATTGTCCATCCTTGGTTCTGGGGGGGGGGAGAAAGTGCCCCCCTCAGAAAGGGCTCGCAATTTGGGTGTCCTTCTAGACTCCCAGCTGAGATTGGAACAACTTCTGTAGCTAGGGGGACCTTTGCACAGGTTCATCTGGTGCACCAATTGCGACCCTACTTGGATCAGGAGGCTCTCCTCACAGTCACTCATGCCCTTGTCACCTCACGGTTGGATTATTGCAACACGCTCTACATGGGGCTAACCTTGAAAAGTGTTTGGAGACTAGTTGGTCCAGAATGCAGCTGCGCGAGCTACCGTGGGTGCACCTAGATGTACCCACATTACACCAATTCTCCACGAGCTGCACTGGCTCCCTATTGGTCTCCGGGCACAATTCAAGGTGTTGGTTATTACCTTTAAAGCCCTACATGGCTTAGGGCCAGGCGATCTTAGAGACCGCCTTCTACTGCATAGCTCCCAGCGACCGGTAAGATCCCACAGAGTCGGTCTCCTCTGGGTCCCGTCAGCTAAACAATGTCAGCTGGCGGGCCTGCGGGGGAGGGCCTTCTCTGTGGCTGCCCCGGCTCTCTGGAACCAATTACCTCCTGAGGTCCAGACCGCCCCCACCCTACTGGCCTTCCAGAAAGCGGTGAAGACCTGGCTCTTCCGGCAGGCCTGGGGCCGTTGATCTCGCTACAGTGATATTGTGAGACCCGGCCACGAATTGGAGTGTATGGGTTTTAATGTTCTCTTTTAAACTTTTGTATGGGATATTGTTCACATTGTTTTATTCTCTGTTATAAGTCACCCAGAGTTCCTTGGGAGTTGGGCGACATAGAAATGCAATAAATAAATAAATAAATAAATAAATAAATAAATAAATAAATAAATAAATAAATAAATAAATAAATAATAAGATCTTATCAATTTTACTTATTTTAACAATTAAATTAAATTAAATTAAATAATTTTAATTATTTGGGTTTTCTTTTTTACTTGGTTATATTATTTATATTTTAAAGAGTAGTTTCATTTTAAGCAAGTTTTAATTAAAGATATCCCATACTGTCTGGCATATACCATAT
The DNA here is from genome assembly GCF_029215685.1 of Pituophis catenifer annectens. Taxonomy (NCBI): domain Eukaryota; kingdom Metazoa; phylum Chordata; class Lepidosauria; order Squamata; family Colubridae; genus Pituophis; species Pituophis catenifer. Next base: position 81,896,954 of record NW_027256884.1, read on the forward strand.
TGAAGCGTATGCTTCATGCTTCTTTGATTGGCAAGCTAACAACTGATAAATGTTCTATTTCACTTATATCTTGACATCTGATCTATTATGGAATATACAGTAAATTAATTATAATGTACTATGTAGTTTCTTGCTTTGCAAAACAGCATAAATCCCAACTGTTCCTGGCAACAGTAATTTTATTTAATTAAGTTATAAATTACCTGCTAATTTAAACACTGTGATATTGTCTTGTAGAAAAAAAAGTTTTAACACTTGGTTTACTGCTGATTTAAAGGAGAAAATAAGTCATCTTGCAAGGAATCTGCAAGAATCAATAGCATGCCATCTGAAAGATTGGGTTTTTTCATAATGTAGGCTTATACAATATTATTAGTACTGTTCTTGTTGATGCTGCTGCTTTCATTTTTGTTGTTTATTTTTGACATAGTTTGTCATCCTCCCATGTTGGGTGAAACAAAATCTTTCCATAATAAGCGGTAAATTTGTTGCAAATATATTGGTAGGTATTTGGATGTGGGAAAAGCAGATAATTGGCTTTTGGGGGTGGGTGGGTTATAATTATTTTACCTTTGAACCCCTTACATTCTTTAATTTTGCTCATAGAATGACATTGAAAAACATTTTTTAAAAAATTAAGTAAATTGCAGTTAGGTAAGTTTCCTTGAGGTAAATCTTTGGCCATTTTAGAATTTCAGTTTTAGTATAATCAGTAAACAGTATCTACAAATAAATATTTTAGGTATGTCTAGCTTACTTGTCTTGTTTGTGCATACTGTTTTTCACTGCTTATCAGTAGTTTCTCTGGGATGAAGACTCTCCCTGGGCTGATAGATTACTTAATTTTTGCTAGATTTAAGATTTTGATTAACAATTAAAGAATAATCTTAGCATTTTATGTTTGATAACTCATCAATAAATGAAAAAATAAACCAAAGGAATATTAAGGATAATTCAAAGAATGTGATGCCGGAGGACCAAGATAGTGAATACTATTTGTTTATTTGTTAGAGTTCTATCCTACCTTTTCTCTAGCCTTCAAGATGAAATATATTGTATTCCCTACCACCTTATCTCTATTGTTCTCTCATGCTGCTTCAATATATTTCTTTCCTCTTTGCAGATATGCTGTCACTCATTGTTGCTTAGCCACTGCCAATTTGCTCAGGAATGGTATAAACTTCACTTTGAAGGTTGATACATTGTTGGCAACTGCCTAGGCAATGTGGCACCATAGACTCTTCTCAGTTTGTTGCTGATATATTTCTATCAGAGAACACTTTGAGATTGAACAATGTAGAATGAGTCCCAGGAGAAAAGCAATATAGTTTCAGTCCTGGAACAGTGTGGCATCTTTTAAGCAAGTGACAGCAAGTGGAACCTTGAATTTATTTTAATATTTGGTTTTCTTTCTTATACTTACGATCTTTTATATTCCTTCCACTACATTTTTTCTCATTTTTTTTCCTTTTGTGTTATATTGTGTTGAGGACAACACAATACAGGGTGGTAAGAAGGGCTTAGTTCTGTATTTTTATTGCATCTACAAATGGCTGCAGCTCAGAAAATTATCTGGTTCTGTTGAGGAAAACTGGGTCAGAAAATCAACTGCTGGAGGATACCATTCTAATAGCTCAGAGATGGACACCAGCTAGGCAGTTCCAGCTGAGATGACAGTGCATAGTTTTCTAAAATCCATTTAAATCTTTAGGTCATGAGGAAGTAGACTGGATTCTCTGTGCTGTTAGCTTGTGGATAGAATCCTTGTCTAACCTGTCTAGTAAAAACTGCTAGGGAGGTGATGGAAGGTTGATTTGGTAGCATTGACTATATCTTTGAATAAGAAGTGTTTGCTCCCACCTTAATAAAAAAAAAATCAGTGATATGTCTCCTCTTCAAAAGGTCATCTACCAATTTAGCTACTTGGTACAATTATCAAAGAGTCTGTAATTTTCTTTTTATAGGGAAGGTATTTGAAGAAAAATAATGGGATGTAGTTATAGAGATTACTCAATGAAATTAATTATCTGATCCTTATGAATCAGAATTCTGTCCTGACTATTGGAAATGACATTGGGTTTTTTTATAGATTATTTTTGTTGGGCATGGGATTAGAAAAATATGACCTTTGTGGTAGTGCTGGATCTTTTGGTGGCTTTCAATACATGATATCAACTGTGACTATTGGGAATAAGGAGCCTTAGTGAGACCACACTTGGAATACTGCATCCAGTTTTGGTCACCACAATATAAAAAAAGATGTTGAGATTCTGAAAAGAATGCACAGAAGAGCGACGAAGAGGGGACTGGAGATTAAAACAAATGAAGAATAGTTGCAGGAATTGTGTATGTCTAGACTATTGGAAAGAAGGACTATAGGAGACATGATACCAGTGTTTCAATATCTCAGGAGTTGCCACAAAGAAGAGGGAGTCAAACTATTCCCCAAAGCACCTGAGGGTAGTACAAGAAGCAATGGGTGGAAACTAATCAAGGAGAGAAGCAACCTAGAATTAAGGAGAAATTTCCCAACAGTGACAATTAACCAGTGGAATGGCATGCCTTCAGAAGTTATGGGTACTCCATCACTGGAGGCTTTTAAGAAGAGACTGGCCAGCCATTTGTCTGAAATGGTATTGGGTCTCCTGCTCATACAGAGGTTGGACTAGAAGACCTCCAAGGTCCCTTCCAACTCTGTTATTCTATGTTGTTCTATTCTATGTGTGGTGACTTACCTCTTCTCACCTGATATCTGCAACTTGCTGTACATCAGGCTGTTTGAAATTTCATTTTTTTCATCATGCAGTGGCAATTAGGTATTTACCTGAACATACAAAGATTTGTCCATGTAGCACTGCTACTAAAGTAAAGAAGCTGCCTTATAGCTTCTGGCTGCAGGTCAGTATGCTAGTTATTACTTTAAACCCTAAAAGGGCTAGGATTTGGATATCTCAAAATTGCCTTGTCTGGACTGAATCTGTTCATCTGATGAATCCTGCAGAGCAATTTAAGAAAATATCATTTACAACAACCCATTATTTAGCTTTTCCGCTGTTAGCAAAGCTTTTAAGGAATAACTTCTTCCTAACCCTCTTTGGCATCCAAAGAGCCATGAAGTCATGGTTCATCATGACAACCTTCAGCTACTAAGCTGATGTAATGTTGCAGTGATTTCTGTTTTGGTGTTGTTTATTTTTAATCCTATGCTATTGATTCATATAAATCAATACTCAGAAAATAAGCTACTCTTATTTTTATACACAGCCACAGGGACAGCAGTCTAAATATAAGTCATGCACATTTTTGATACAAACCTGGGCCTATTATTCATAATTTTAAAAATCTTCATTTCCTGTATGTATACATAACTCCATTTCATAACAGCAGACCACTGTATCCTATTTATTTATTTATTATTTAAATTTATATACCGCCCTTCTCCCGAAGGACTCAGGGCAGTATACAGCCAGAATAAGAATACACAAATAGAAAATTTAATAACAATTTAAAATATATATTAAACAATATGGCCCATAACTAATTAAAAACCCATTTTTAAACCTCAAGAATTAAAGAATTAAATTAAAGAATTTTTAAAGAATTAAAAATTAAAGATTCAAAGTTAAAAGTTAAAAGTATGTTCAGATCAATTGTATCCTTTTCTTTCTCTCAGTTTCATTGACAAATAACATTTCTCTTTCTCCCTCATTTATTCATTTGTGGCCTTTGTCAGTTATTTCTATTACATTCTACATTGCAGTGTTCCATATCCCATTACAGCCACTAGGTGAATTCCATGATACCCCTCATGGAGGTAGGAATAGAGACTTTCACATAATAAAGCAAAAAAAAAAAAACACCAAACAAACAAACAAACAAACAAAAAACCCATATAAATTAGTTACTAACCTTCCCCAATCTGTCACCTGCATAATTTTGCCAAGAACAGTATCAGTTTGGGCACATTTTATATATGTGCTTACATTCAAAAATTAAAAAAAAACAGTTTTATCCCATGCCAACATACTGATGCTTGCAAAGAGATAAGTGCAGTATACTGAGACAAACTGCAATAGCTCATCAAAATACACTTCTCTCTTTATTTGAACATTTTCCAGGTATCTAATGAGATGGCTGGAACTGCTGCCTAGTCAATTTTGAGTCTATTTGTAATAAATTTCAAAGCACATGTTTTTCCCCTTTTCCTGGTGGTCTAACATTTTCTAGTAACTAAACACTGCAAGCCAAATCTAATTTCCACAGAGGAAATTACTGAAGAATTGAAGCATATCAGTTTTGCTGGTTGCATCCTGCAAAGTTTCAAAGTCCATCTGTGCTCCTGCCATGGCATGATTCAAATCTCATCCTCTTCAAATCCAGGAACAAAGTTGTTTAGTTGACTAATGCTTATCTTCTGATCTTTGCTTCTAGAAAAAAAAAAAGTCAGTACATCTGTCAGATATAACATCAGTTTTCATCTTCATCTCTTGAGCAATGAGCACATTGATGATCTGCATGGTTGCCAATTTCTTGATGCTCTACAGATTTCCTGCGTACTTAAAATCACTTCAAAATCCATGCACAAGTGGAAAACACTAAATCTGAAAAGCCTGGTGGTTTTAGCATTGCAAATTGTGTTGTGGACTAAGCCAAAAGTAGATTGTCTGATTGGAAAAAAAATCTACCATTTGTAACAAGATTCATGTAATTTGGTACATGTTTAATTCAAAAGGAAAAGGACATGTAATAGTTTAAAAATTGATATCAATGACAAAAAAATGAATCAGGGTCATTTTTTAGTTTCTAGTTGCTAAATATTTTAGGTTGTTATTTATTTATTGTCAGCATGTAACATAATGTCAGTCTTCTTTCATCTTGTCATTGTAAATGATTATAATGTTTCTTATTATTCATTTGTGCCATACACATCATGAAGGAGTTTTAAAAATGTATTCTTGTATTTCTGCATTATAGAAGTCTTCCTGAAGATCAGGATGCTATACAATTGATATGCATGACAATGGCTACAACTCCCAATGTATGCATCACTCTTACTGTATGTATTGCACAGGAATTTAACTACACTGGAATATTAAAATCACTAAGTACAATTCTATGATGCCATTGATTCTTTGTTATACACAGGTTTTGAAATGTATTTTACTTATTTAATTTATATGCCACCCATCTCACAATTCCAGGCTGCTAGAAAAATAAATATTGGTGGTTATAGAAATATAACTCCTAATACAAATTTGCATGCCATTTAATTGCAAAGTTCAGCCATTACATTTTAACAATACTGCTAATGGCTGTGGACATTCCAAAATGTTTTTTAAAACAGATACTCCAAAATTAACCCATGTTAAAGTGTACAAAGTAATGTTTTGGACAACATCTTTATTTAGTTTAAACTATCAATGGGCTGTAGAAAGTTCAATTCATATTAAGAGAACACAGATGAGTTATTGAAAAAACAATTGACTAGAATACCAATAATAGAGGAACAAATTACGTATAGTACGTATAGTAGGCATTTAAGATTTAAAGATTTTTGCACTTTTGTAAATGATAGCAACAGTATATATGTTGCGCTTGTTGGTTTGAATGTATGTGTTATATATTCAATATAAAATACTGTACATGTGAATATAAATTCATACTTAATATTAAACAGGTTTTTTAAAAAAATATTTTTTAATTACATTGTTATTTTTTAAACTGTTCCATTGCAGCAAAACAATGAAAACACAAATAACACAGCAAGGCCATCATTCCTAATCTAGACCAATACAAATTAAAAGCCAATTAACAGACAATTCCAAAATTTGGGAAAATAGAAAGGTCTTCACCTAGTGTTTCAATTATGCTAATGTCAATTGAGCCTTTTTGGAAAAAGAATTCTATAAACGTGTGTCTGTGGTGGGGTGGGGGGGACATAGCAAAATCTCTCCCTCTTTCAGAGACCCCAGCTCACCAGCTTTGGTGGGGACCATTATGAATTAAATTTTGATATTTGCAGTATTTTGAATCTTACGTTATCTAATTACAAACTGGACAAAAATATAGTTGTATCTTCTGTCTCATATTTGGAATTAGATGAAAAAGTTTTAATAAGATTTAATTGACTTAAAAGTAAGTCACCAGATGTTTTAGTTTAAAACAATTTTAGATTGCTATCATTTATTATGAGACCTAGATTGGTGTAGTGGTTAAAACACTAGGCTAGAAACTAGGAGACTGTGAGTTTTAGTCCCACTTTAGGCATAAAGTCAGCTAGGTGACCTTGGATGAGCTTACCCATTCACTCTCTCTCAGCCCTAAGAAGTAGCCAGTGGCAAACTACTTTGAAATCTTGCCAAGAAAACTACAGGGACTTGCCCAGGAAATCATCAGAAGTCAAGACTGACTCTAAGGCAGGAAAAAAAAAGAAATGTTTGCTTTAGATCAATTAGACCATAGCTCTCATAGTGAGAAAATGCTGACTTCTTTAACATATCCAGAGTGTAAGGTATAAAATTCTAGCTGTTGAATGGAAACTCCCAAAAGATATTACTTCATGACTGATTTCACAGATATATGAGTATATTTTTAGTTTTAATTTCCTTGTACTTTGCTATGTATCATTCATTTTGAATCTTCCACTTTTGAAATCTTTCTCTTTGGGCTACCCCCAAATCATAATGAACATCTACCAATCTGTTGATCTTCTGCATCTAAGCTGTACATTGTATGGTAATTACATGTTTGTGTTAACTCATTGTTAATACAATTAACAGATCCTTTTGTCTCTGTGTTATCTAACTATTGGGTGTTACAGTTGGTTTTTGCACTTTTTTGTTTTATTTTTGTAGTGTCTTCAAAACAATCTTGACTCCTGGCAACTGCCTAGACTAATCCCTGCAGTTTTCTTGGCAAGATTTTGGAACTGGTTTGCCATTTCCTTCTTCCTAGGGCTGAGACAAGTTGACCGCTTTAGATTGGCTTTGGTGCCTACAGTGGGACTAAAACTCATGGTCTCCCAGTTTCTAGCTCAGTGACTAAAAAAATATTTCTATCTTGAAATGCTAAGTTAAGACTTATAATAGTTTAAAAGATGCTTTTTTCAGTAAAAAATTCTGAAACAAAATTGTTATTTAGCAGGGTTCAATATATACTTAAAAAAGGTAAAGGTTCCCCTTGCACATATGTACTAGTTGTTCCCGACTCTAGGGGGTGGTGCTCATCTCTATTTTTACCATTCCTTTAATTTTTCAGGTCAATTTTCTGAATGATTAAAACTAAACTTTTTCAGACTGTCTATCTATAATGTTTCATGAAAGTGAAGCCAAATCAAATAAAAAACCATAACAAAGAAACTATAAAAAAAACCCTAAGAAATGAAATAAAGACTATACCTAAGCATATGTATAAACAAAACTTAATCTTCCCAATTATTGCAAGTGTATGTACATTGTAAATTGTAAACTGAACTGGAAATGTAAAATATTATTTATGACATTGCATATTTTACAATTTAATGTGGTATTTTCCATTAGACATTTCTAACTAAGAAACATCGACTGAAGCTATTTAGTTAATATAGAAAATTTCAAATAAAACAAAATTTGCCTAATTTATTGCCTCCCTATATGCTAAATATCCCCCCTCCCAAATTGTTCTGAGTCCAACACTTTAGCATCTCTATTCTGGGGGAAGAAGAAAGACTTCCAAATCAAATGAAGCACAAAAATTGGAAATAAAAACCATACGCACATATACGTATCTTTGCAATTGTTCAACCTCCATGAAATATTCCATTTATTAAAGTTAGGGAAAAACTTCAAAAGGCCTACTTTACAAATAGTTAAAGTCGCTTTGTTCTTTGCAAGGCTGACATGCTTGGGAAGTTATTCTCAGCTATCTTTGCATGTGAGTGCCTGTACAACCAATGCCTGTCCATGCACATATATACAGAGACAATCAGAAGCCTTGCAAACAGCACAGCTGTTTTAACATTTTAAAGCAGTGCTTTATCTGTGCTCATTTGCATTGCAAATCACTGCTTTCAAAGGCTTTGCACAAGGACATTTGTTTTTTATGAAGAGAAATGTTACATTAAGGTATGAGGGGGAAAAAAGAATAAAATCCCAGTGACTGGTGACTTCAATGTTACAAAGCTCATTTATTGAAAACAAAGCTGTCAAGAATATAGTATGTTTTTCATAATTCTTTTTTAATTTAAATTACAGGCAGAAGAAATTACAGTGAACAGAAAATAAAGGCAGATATAAATCTAAATAAATGAATATGTGCTTTAAAGCCTGATTCCCAAATTGAAATGGGTTAGTCCAGAGAGATTTGGTTTTCAGTTCAGGTGAAAGAGAACTTGAAGAAAAAGCCTTAGTTCCAGCATGGATTCTGAGAGATATATAAAAATGTCAAAGTTCTTTTTTTACATGTTTTGGCTCAGCCATGCCCAGTACTCCAGTTACCAGCCATTACTATAAACAACCTGTGACTTACTGTTAAATTTCAGTTAGAGTAACTCCTTCAAATCAAAAATTCAATCATGGCAAATTACTCATAGCATACTTATTATATTTAATAAAAATATAGTATTTCTCACAGCAACTTCCCACTCACTGAAGTGAAATAGCAGATGGCAAATAATATATCAAAGTTATTAGTCCATCAGTACTATAATAAATTAGTGACTTATGATGTTGAAGGCTTTACTTTTCATTTAATTCTCATAATATTACCATCTTAGTTGCTTACCGGAATATAGTAGGCGTAGTATACTTTGCCTTCAATGTTAAAGTTTCTCCTGAATATTTAATAGAGAATAGATAAACATGGTTTATTCTATTATGAGATGACTGCAGAACTGGGGAATATCTGAGTATACATTAAAGGCTCTGCATCAATCTGGACTATTAAATGATGATACCCTGGATTCCTTTCTTGGCCTTATGGTCATCAATGTATTATAATTACTTTGTTAAAAATAGTGGTTAAAAATAGCTTTTTAAACTCTTGCTTATTTCATACATTTCTTTCCCTCTGCACTGTGCTCAACTTACTTTTAAATTTGTCCTGCAAAATAGAACTCTTTCTTACATGTCATTAAGTGGGGAGAAGCAAGCTATTATACACAGACATTTTTATTTCTTTCAATAAGCATTCTTTACAAACACTAAGGTTCATAAACTTTGATATTACAAGATGCTTCTCCAAACAAATGCCTTTGCATTAGTTAGTAGAATTCCTACTTGTGAAATTAATTACCCCATGATATCCTTAATGATCAAATTTTGTTTCATATGATGCTTTCGCATTTGAAACTTACATCACAGAATGGGTCAACTCACACCAGAAATGTACAAGCATCTTACATATTTTAAATATTGCACAGAATTGTGAAAGATAGGATAAAACTTCCCCTTGCAAACTTAAGGAATGGAAGGGTCTCTATAAATAATGAGATTAAGTTGTTCAGGCTGCAGCATTACTTTACCAAGTTAGATAAACATCATGATGTGTGTACAGATTACAGGCAAATTACCTTCTCGGTGTGTGGTTTTTACAAGACCATTAATAGTAACTCAAGATACATGCAATGAAAATAATATGTGCCCATACAAGACTTGTAGTGTAGTTGTAAGATAATAAATTCACTTTATGTACTGTACTTGACATTGGAAAAGTATATATCTTTTTCCAGAAGCAGCAAATTGGACAAGCAACATTCTAATGCTATATGTTCCAAATCTTTAAAGGAAACATTTTAAACCCCAACTTAGGTGTAGACTAGGTATTAATCATGTATAAAATGTTATTTTTTCTTTAATTTTTCAGTGTTGATTTATAGTAACTAAGGATTGGCCAATATTTTATTATTTGCTTCTTATACAGCATGGAATAAATGTTTTCAGGATGCATGAGCTAACAAAGAAGTTGTTAAATAAGTATTAACTTTGTACCTAATTTTATTTTCTCTCTAATCTTTTGTAATTGTTTTAGAATGGAATGGAATGGAATGGAATGGAATGGAATGGAATGGAATGGAATGGAATAGAATAGAATAGAATAGAATAGAATAGAATAGAATAGAATAGAATAGAATAGAATAACAGTTGAGAGGGACCTTGGAGGTCTTCTAGCCCAACCCCAAATGAAAAGAAAACTGTTTGGTACTATTTTATTAGATTAAAGCAAGGATTCCCCCAGCCCCTGGGTCCATTCGGAACCAGGTCACACAAGTGATGGGCAAGCACACTTGTGCATGTACCCACTGTTTGCATAAATGGAGCAATGTACAAGCACACAGGCCTGCCACTCTCACAGAACCATCCCCTCTACCATTCCAACAAAATGGATACCTATGCAACTTTATATATAAAAAAAATGCTTGACCACTCAATCAACTGCAGCACAACCAACATGACATATGGAATAGATAATATTACCATGCATCAAAAACTTCTTGTAAATAACAGATGATTACAACCATACAACATCACCCCCACAACGGTCCATCAAGCCAGAAAGATTGGAGACTATTGGTCTAAAGTTTAAGACTGGTAGAAGTAAAAGGAAGGAATATAAAGGTGGTTTATTTTATTAAGGTTAAAATGGAAGATTAATAGAAGTAAATAAAAGAGTGAAACATTGGTTTAGTAGATCAAAATTAAAATAAAAATTTCTATTATTTCTGGTTATTTTAAAGGACTTTTGCTGACAGCAGGACTAAAACAATGATGTGTTTTGAATGGGTTTGTTGATAAGATATGGGATATGGGAAGAAGATATTGTAATTTAAGAGGTGATGAAAAGTTACTAAAATTGTATCTATAATGAGGGTTGGAAGTCACCTTTTATATGTTTCTTTTCTTTTTCTTACATTTTTCTTTTTTTTTAATTATTTGGCTTGTTTTTTCTTTTTTCCCTTTGCACTTTTTACTTTCTTTTTTCTATCTTTTTTTTTAGTTTATATTGTTTTTACTGTAATAAATATAATCTAATAAAATTACTTGAAAAAATAAAAAGAAATTTCAGGCATTCAATAATAAAAGTATTAATACATGTATGGTTGTATTCATTTTCTCCAGAAATACTAAATAGAAAAAGAAACTCATGTCAAGAAAGAACCAAAAGGCATATTTTATTTGTAAAAAGTTTTATAGTAGTTCTAATGATACCAAAAGGGGATTTGACTGCTCTCTTGTTAATAATTTACTACCTTCTTATTATTATTTTTATAGTTAATCATTACCATTAATGGTAATGGATAGTACTGGCACAAAGATGTTTACTTAAATAAGCATCAATGATTTTGATCAGATATGAAGAAAATATGTATTATTCATGTTTTAAGAATTAATAAAAAGATGCTTCTTTTCAGTTGCTTACATCCTGCATAAATTGACTGTGAGGTAGTATCTTATCAGGTACAAAAACCAATCATATGGAGACTTTGCAGCTAATAGTTAGAACAGCTGACATAAATATTTAGGAAAGTGTGCACAATTATTTTTACTATTTACTATTTACATAATATTATTAACACTATAATTACTATACACTTTTTATATAGAACCTTCTAAAATGGCCAAAAAGGAATTAATTTAATTTAATTTAATTTAATTTAATTTAATTTCGAATTTATATACCGCCCTTCTCCCTGAGGACTCAGGGCGGTGTACAGCCAAGATAAGAAACATAGAATACAAATATTAAAACATTTAAAAATATATATAAAATTTGGCCCAAAAAATTAAAAATCGCAGACTAATTAAAGGATTTAAAAATTTTAAAAATTTCTTTTTTTTAAAAAAAAAAAAAAAAAAAAAATTTCTTGACTTCCGGTGGCTCCGCAGACGTCGAGGACGGTCTTCATAGACCGCCAGCCACCCGATCTGTAAAAACCGCCCTGACAGCGCTAAACAGCTGTCCGGCGGTTTGAAAAAACTCTCCTTCGGGCAAAGAAGGAGAGGAGAGCTGGAGGGGGTGGGTAGAGCTCCCCGATAGTCACTGGATTAACTCCAGGGACTCGGAGGGTGAGAGCTCCCCAGTTCACCCCTCCCATCGCTCCGGATCGCTGGTGCCTCTGTCTTCAGAGCAAGACGTCTGCGTCCAATTCTGCCGGCAAACAGTGAGTTTTAATGATTTTCAACAAGGCAGACAGAGCGGAAGCAAGAGTGCAAGCTTTTTAAGAGAAACAGAACTTAACTCTGTGATTACATTGTTGCAAACGGAGCTCTCTGGAGCTGGAGGCTGGGAGGAAGCCTTTGTTATGGGCGGAAGGGAAAGTGAAAGTTAAAAGGAAACTGCTTGTTAATAGCCCTCTGCCTGAAGAGAAAACTACTGGGCTTTGAGTATAGTTTGAAGAGAGGATTGTTTATTTTGGAAAAACTTTTGAATATACTTTCTAAGACTGTTTACAAGATTTTCTGGCTGTAAAAGGAAAACTTTTTTTTAAATAAAATGGCTGCTAAACAACTAAAGCCACCAACTTCTAAAGGGGGAGGAGGTTCCCCTGTAGTGACTCAAAAACAACAACTTCCGGCTGATACACAGTCACAAGACCTTAAAGAATTTATAATGGGTGCCCTGAATAATCAGACAGAAATGATGAAAGGATTTTCAGAGGAGTTAAAGAAACTTACAAGTGTGGTGGAGGAAAAACATGATGAAATAAGAGATGACATTGTCTTTGCAGTTTCAGGACTGGCTACTCATATGTTAAAGATTGAGGAGAGAGTGCGGGAAATTGATGATGCTAATTTGGAGATTGCAACTAAACTGGGAGAGGTTATGATACAGACAGAGAAAGTGGATGACGAGATGGTTATGTTACAGTACAGGTCAATGGAATTTGCCCTGAGGCTGAGAGGTTTGAAAGAAAAGAGTGGTGAAAATTTAAAAGATGTTTGTTCCAATGCTTTAGCAGAGCTGATTCCAGAAAGGCCAGCAGATGTGGCAATTCAAATGGACAAAATTTACAGGGTCAACTCCTGGCTGGCAAAACAAAAGCAGCTACCAAGAGATGTGGTGATCTATTTTACAACAAGGAGAGTTAGAAATGATATTTTGCAAGCGTCTTATAGAAATAAGATTAAAGTGGAAGGACAAGAGCTGGTGATCCTGAAAGAGCTTCCTCCTAAAATGTTAAGAGATAGAAAGCAGTTTGGCTTTTTGGTGAACGAACTAAGAAACCAGCAAATTCAGTACAGATGGGATGTCCCATTTGGGATAATAGTGCCATACGCTGGGCAAAGACATCGCTTAAACACAGTTGGAAAAGCAAAAGATTTTTATGCCAATGTTTTAAAGGCTGGAAGGCCACCCTCACCAGGGGGTGCTAGAAAGCAATTGGAAATTACTCAACAAGAGAAAGATGGAGGGCAACCACAAACCTATGCTCAAGTATTAGCTGGAGGAGCTATTCTGGAAGAAGATCCATTACTGACTGGGGGTTCACCACCAACTTTGGAGTCATTAACGATGATTCAGCTGCCAAAAGATCAACGACTGACAAGGGCTACCTATAAACAACATATGGCGCAACAGCCTCAAGATCCAACTCAACAAGCCCAAAAAACGCAAGCTGTGGGAGGAGCTAGGCCGAAGTCTAAAATGGCGGAGGAGGTTCAGCTGATGCTCTCGAAGCTTGGAACGCCTAGAGATGGCAAATAAATTTCTATCTTGGAATGTTAACGGTTTAAATTCGCCACAAAAAAGAAAGAAAATATTTCATTATTTGAAACAATTTCAGAATGATGTTATTTGTTTGCAAGAAACGCATATTAAATCTTCAGATCAAAAGTACTTGATAAATTCGAAATTAGGTACACATTTTGTGGCATCAGCACCAGAAAAGAAAAATGGCCTAGTAATATATGTTAAAAGAGGCTTAGTGGCCAATTTAATTGAGGCTGATACTCAAGGTAGATATATCGCAATTGAATTAATAACACAGAGTGGGAAGCTGCTTGTAATTGGAGTATATGCACCTAATCAACAACAAGATAAATTTTACAAACTTTTACATACTAAAATACTACAATGGGACTATAGATCCTTATTTTTAATGGGTGATTGGAATGGGGTATTAGATACCCAGAAAGATAAAAAAAGTCTTTCCAAGATCTCCATGCGTGCTAAGTTGCCTAAATCTTTTTTTGATATTTTGGAGGATATGGAGCTTAGAGACGTTTGGAGAGAAAGGAATGTATTGGAGAGTGATTTTACTTTTTTCTCAGACAGGCACCAATCTTTTTCGAGGATTGACTTTATATTAATTACAAACGATCTTTTTTCTAGGGTGAAGAGTACGAAGATATGTCCAAGAACTTTAACTGATCATAGCCCAGTTTGGGTGGAATTAGAGCAGGAGAGAGGAGAAAGGAGGTCTTGGAGGCTAAATGAGAATTTATTTAGATATGAAGACAATCTGTGTGAGCTTAAAAAACAAATGAAAGAATTTTTTATTAATAATATGAACAAAGGAACATCGATGGAGATGGTATGGGATGCGTGTAAGGCTTATATGAGAGGAACATTAATCTTTTTGAATAATAAACATAGATTAAAACAACAAAATAGACGGAAAGAGATAGAGGAGGAAATTAAAAAGAAAGAACAATTACTTATAATTAATCCAGGAGATAAAAAGGCAAAAGATATGATTAATATTTTAAGACAGCAATTTAATATGTTAATGGCGGGGCAAGTAGCAACTAGTATACAATATGCCAGACATAACACATTTTGCAATGCTAATAAACCTGGGAGATGGTTGGCTTACACGATGAGGAAAAAACAGAAATCACGTATTATAGATAAAATAGAATTTAGAGGTAAAGAGATTTATCAACAGAATTTAATAAAAAAGGCTTTTTTGGAGTTTTACACAAAATTATATGCTAAAGATGCAATTCAAAATGTTGATATTGATAGATATCTAAAGATGGAGATTCCTGAATTAACGTTGGAACAGAGAGATAGATTGAATCAGCCAATAACTTCTGAGGAAATTGTTGGAGCAATTAAACAATTAAAAATAGGTAAGGCTCCGGGAACAGATGGATTAACAGCTGTTTACTATAAACACTTACAATCCGAAATGCTAGAACCACTAAAAAACTTATTTAATAAGATACAATTAGGAGGAGGAGTACCACCCTCTTGGAAAACAGCCTTTGTTTCATTAATTCCAAAGGAGGATCGAAATTCTACTAAACCGGAGAATTTTAGGCCAATTTCACTTCTGAATACTGATTATAAGATTTTTGCTAAAATATTAGCCAATAGACTAATGCCAGTTATGCAACAAATAATTCACAGTGATCAATCAGGGTTTATAAAAGGTAGACAAATGAGACACAATGTTAGACAAATTGTAAACTTATTGGAATATTTGGAAAAAAATAACCAAGTCCCTGCAGCGTTTATATTCTTGGATGCAGAGAAGGCATTTGATCGTTTGAACTGGCAATTTTTGTTTAAGATAATAGAGAAAATGCGCTTTGGGGAATATTTTACACAATCAATTAGAGCGATATACCAGCAGCAATCAGCACAAATCATAGTTAATGGAGGTTTAACAGAGGCTTTTAAAATTGAGAAAGGAACAAGACAGGGGTGTCCTCTGTCCCCATTATTATTTATTCTGACTTTGGAGGTATTACTGAATAAGATACGTGATTCACAAAAACTGAAGGGTATTGTAATTAGACAACAAGATTATAGATTAAGAGCCTTTGCAGATGATTTGGTTATTACCTTATCTCAACCTACAGAGTCGGCTCCATACATATTGGATATAATTAATCAATATGGGAAGGTATCAGGATTTAAAGTTAATTCACATAAGACAAAGATGATAGTTAAAAATATGACTACACTTGAAAGAGACAAATTAGCAAGATTAACAGATTTTGAAATAGTTAAAAAGGTTAAATATCTAGGGGTATACATAGCAGCTTCAAATACAAAATTATACAAAAATAATTATGAGGTACTTTGGCAGAAGGTACAGAAGGATATGGAAAATTGGAAAAAATTACAGTTGTCTTTATTGGGAAGAATTGCTGCAATTAAAATGAATGTTTTACCTAGATTTTTATTTCTGTTCCAAATGATACCTGTGCTTAAGAAAGATGAAAATCTGAGAGAATGGCAGAAAGGTGTTAATACTTTTATTTGGGCAGGGAAAAAACCCAGAATAAAAATGAAAATTATACAAGATACACGTGAAAGAGGGGGTCTTAAAATGCCTAATTTAAGATTATATTATGAAGCAGCGGTTTTATCACAAATCAGTGATTGGTTTAATTTAACTGAGAGGAGAATTTTGAATTTAGAAGGTTATGATTTGTTATATGGATGGCATGCTTATTTGTTATATGACAAAAAAGTGGATAAAGTATTTAAGGTTCATATATTAAGAAATGCTTTGTTAAGGGTTTGGAAAAAATATCAATATAAGTTAAATTATAAGATACCTTTATGGGCAAATCCTAGACATGCAATAGAAAATATAAGTATAGAACAAAAACAGGAGGTGATTACTTATAAAGAGCTTCTTATTATGGAAAGGGGGGCAATGTATTTGAAATCTTTAGATACACTGAGAGAAGAAGGTATAATTTATACATGGTTTCAGTATGGTCAACTTCAAGCTAGATGGAAGGAAGATCAAAAAACTGGCTTTGTGCAAAATGAGGAGAATTTGGTAAAACAAATTAGAGATCAAAAACAAATGCATATTAAAAGGTTGTATAATGCTTTATTGGAAATAGATTCTGAGACAGAATTGGTTAAAGACTGTATGATTAAATGGGCACAAAATTTTCAAGAGCCAGTAATGATGGAAACTTGGGAAAAGATTTGGATTAGAAATGTGAAGTTTACACAAGCACAAAATTTAAGAGAAAACTTTTATAAAATGTTTTATAGATGGCATTTAGATCCTAAAAAATTATCATGTATGTATTCTAATGTGCAAGCTAAATGTTGGAGATGTGACTGTGATGATGCAACTTATTATCATATATGGTGGACTTGTAGAAAAATCAAAGCATTTTGGATAAAGATTTGGTGGGTGATGCAGAATATTCTTAAAAAGAGACTGAAATTTACTCCACAGTTGTTCTTATTGGGTATAACTACGGACTGTACAGTTGCAGAGACTAAATTGATTTTGAACTTGATAACAGCAGCAAGATTGTTGGTAGCACAATACTGGAAGAAGGACTTTTTGCCTACTATTGGTGAATGGATACTGAAAGTAACTAATTTAGCTGAAATGTCTAAAATTTCAGCATATCTGAAGGATCACACACAAGAAAGGTACATACAGGACTGGAGAAGATGGATTGATTATATACAAAATAAGTATCAGACCAAAAAATATCAAATAGCTTATGAATGATTTTTTTTTATTTGTATAAGCGTTATATAAGTGACATTAGAAGTATTATGTTTAAGAAATGGGATTTTATATATGGGGGGTTAAGAATTTTTTTTTTTTTTAGGGATGTTAGTTTAATGATTGGTTATGCAATTTAGATTATTGTTAGAGATCAATAGAAATACCTTGTGTTCTGCTCTGGGAAGTCGGGGAGGGGGCGGGGGGGTTGTGGGGGGTGATGGGGGGTTGTGGGGAAAATATGTTTGTTTTTTAAAACTTTTTCAATAAAAAAAAAAAAAAAAAAATTTTAAAAATTTCTTCTTAAGCCAACCCGGCTTGCTGAAAAAGATAGGTTTTCAGGGAACGACGGAAGGCATTGAGGTCCTGGATTCTTCTTATCTCCGGGGGCAACTGATTCCAGAGGGTGGGAGCCCCCACAGAGAAAGCCCTCCCCCTGGGGGCCACCAGCCTACATTGTTTGGCTGATGGCACCCTGAGGAGGCCCTCTCTGTGGGAGCGCACGGGTCGATGGGAGGTCATCGGTAGCAGCAGGTGGTCTCGGAGATAGCTAGGCCCTATGCCATGGAGCGCTTTAAAGGTGATAACCAACACCTTGAAGCGCACCCGGAAGACCACCGGGAGCCAGTGCAGCTCGCGCAGGAGTGGTGTTACATGGGAGCGCCATGTTGCTCCCATCACTACCCGCGCTGCTGCATTCTGGACCAGCTGGAGCCTCCGGGTGCTCTTCAAGGGGAGCCCCATGTAGAGAGCATTACAGTAGTCAAGGCGAGAGGTGACGAGGGCATGAGTGACTGTGCACAGGGAATCCCGATCAAGAAAGGGCCGCAACTGGCGAATCAGGCGAACCTGATAAAAGGTCCCCCTGGTAACAGCCGTCAGATGTTCCTCCAAAGACAGCTGCCTATCCAGGAGGACTCCCAGATTGCGAGCCCTTTCAGTGGGGGCCAAAGACTCGCCCCCAATAGTCAGTGATGGAGTCAACTGACTATATCGGGATGCCGGGAGCCACAGCCACTCAGTCTTGGAAGGGTTGAGCCTGAGCCTGTTCCTCCCCATCCAGATCCGCACAGCCTCCAGGCACTGGGACATCACTTCAAGGGCATCGTTGGGGTGGCCTGGGGTGGAGATGTACAGCTGGGTGTCATCAGCGTACTGGTGGTATCTCACCCCAAAGCCACGGATGATCTCGCCCAGTGGCTTCACATAAATGTTGAACAGAAGGGGCGAGAGGACCGATCCCTGCGGCACTCCACAAATGAGAGGCCTCGAGGTCGACCTCTGCCCCCCTGCCAACACAAACTGCGACCGGTCGGAGAGAAAGGAGGAGAACCACCGTAACACGGTGCCTCCCACCCCCAACTCTTCCAGCCGGTGCAGCATGATACCATGGTCGATGGTATCAAAAGCCGCTGAGAGATCTAATAGGACCAGAACAGAGGAACAACCCCTGTCCCGAGCCCTCCAGAGATCATCAACCAGCGCGACCAATGCCGTTTCCGTGCTGTGCCCAGACTTGAAACCTGACTGGAACGGATCCAGATAGGATGTTTCCTCCAGGAATTGTGGAAACTGTTGCGCGACCACACTCTCAACAACCTTCGCAATGAAGCGAAGGTTGGAGACAGGACGATAGTTAGCCAATATTGCTGGATCCAGGGACGGCTTCTTGAGGAGAGGCCTCACCACCGCCTCTTTCAGGGCAGCGGGGAAGTGACCCTCACTCAAGGAAGCATTAATAACGCCCTGGAGCCAGCCTCGTGTAACCTCCCAGGAAGCCAGTACCAACCAGGAGGGACACGGGTCCAGTAAACATGTGGCCGCACTAAGTCTCCCCAAAATCCTGTCCACATCATCGGGAGTCACAGCATCAAACTCCTCCCAGATAACATTCTCAAGACTGTTCCTCGTCACCCTGCCCTGATCTACCCAGTCAGAGTCCAAATCCCCCCGGATCTGAGCGATTTTGTCATACAGGTATTGTCCGAAATCCTCCGCCCTGCCTTCTAAGGGATCCTCCCGCACTCCCAGATGGAGCAGGGTGCGGGTCACCCTAAACAGGGCGGCCGGACGATTCCCTGATGACGCAATAGAGGCGGAAAAGTAGTTAGACTTTGCCGTCTTTATCGCCACTAGGTAGGCCTTAATATGCGACCTTACCAGTGTTCGATCAGATTCAGCGAGACTGGCCCTCCAACCGCTCTCCAGGCATCTTTTCCGGCGCTTCATTTCCCTCAGCTCCTCAGTAAACCAAGGAGCCACCCGGGATCGGCATCGGGTCAGAGGCCGCAAAGGCACAACTCGGTCCAAGGCCCCACCAGCCGCCCGATCCCAGGCGGCTACCAGGTCCTCGGCCGAGTCATGTGCTAGATCCTCAGGAAATGGCCCAAGCTCCGTCTGGAACCTATCAGGATCCATCAGGCGCCTGGGGCGGATCCATCTAATTGGGTCCGCCTCCCTGCGGCGAGGGGTCGCGGTTCGAAGATCTAGGCGAAGGAGTGAGTGGTCAGTCCATGACAAGGGTTCCATGTCTATATCCCCTATAACAAGACCACTCAACCACTGGCCAGAGACAAAAATCAGATCCAGAGTGTGACCTCCCCTGTGAGTAGGGCCATGAACTAACTGGGTCAGGTCCATGGCCGTCATGGAAGCCATGAACTCCCGAGCCACCTCAGACGTTTCACCGACAGATGGCAAGTTGAAATCACCCATGACTAAAAGCCTGGGTGTATCTACTGCCACCGTGGCTATCACGTCGAGTAGCTCAGGAAGGGCTGTTGCCACGCGGCAGGGAGCCAGGTACGTAATTAAATTAAAGTTTCTAAAGCAAAAGCTTCATTAAAATTTGATAAGTAAGAACAATATCTAGTTTATTCTTAAAAATAAAAATAAAGTTTTGCAACTTTAGTCTAAGGGAAGACAAAATCATTTTACTTGGACTTGCTCTAAGACAGTGATGGTTAACCTTTTTGGTGCCGAGTGCCCAAAGCACGCGCACACACGCATGAATGCACGTGCGTGTGCCACAATCTCCAAACTGCAATGTCAGTGCCCCCCACGTGCATGCGCCCTGCACATGTATGCATGTTCCCTGTGCATACGCCCTGGGCCCCCGTTTTGGCTTCCAGGTTGGTGCAGGAGGCTTTTCAGGCCCAAAATGGGATGCGGCGGGGGGAGGCAGCTAGGACTCAATGGGGGTAGAAACTGCAAATATCGGAGAAGGCACGGAAGGCAGGAGGCAGCTAGGACTTGATGGGGGAGAAACTGTGGAGATCACGTCCTAGCTTTCTCTTGCATTCCTGTCTTCCGTGCTTCTCCGATCTTTGCAGTTTCTCCCCCCCATCGAATCCTAGCTGCCTCCTGCCTTCTATGATCTCCAAAGTTTCTCCCCTCATCGAATCCTAGCTGCCTCCTGCCTTCCATGATCTCCAGTTTCTCCCCCCATTGAGTCCTAGCTGTCTCTTGCCTTCCAGGATCTCCAAAGTTTTTTCCCCCACCAAGTCCTAGCTGCCTCCTGCCTTCCATGATCTCCAAAGTTTCTACCCACATCAAGTCCTAGCTGCCTCCTGCATTCCTGCCACAGAGAGGCACCTGTGGAGGGTGTAACCTGTGGAGATTGGGGAAGGCCTTACCCCCGTGCATTTGTGGCAGAGACCTGAAGACCAGCTGGCTGATGGGAAGTGTGCGGTGAAGCTGGGCTCGGACGACAGCTGGCATACCCACAGAAAGGGCTCTGCATGCCACCTGTGGCATGCGTGCCATAGATTTGCCATCTTGGCTCTAAGACACAGCTACAGTAAAAACTGCCTTTTCACCCACTTAGATTGAATTTGGAAATTCCACCACAATTTGGTACAATGGGGAATAAATTTCCTTGGCATAGCCTTTCTTCCAAGAGTTCTGTAATAACAGATAATTATGAAGGACTGTCACCACTCAAGCTGAGCCTCCTGATACCTTCCTACTTTGCCCGGATGAGTAACTCATACTCCTAAATTCTCTCTTTTGTCTACTCCTAGAAAAACAAAACAAAATAAAAAAGCTATTTTGGCTCTTCCTACCCCAAGACATAAATTAGCAGAATTTAACAAACTTTGTTAAGTTGTGCCAAAGAGTATTAGTAGTGCCCATGGGGAAAGCTTTAATTAGAAATTCACTAGTAAAACCGTGAAATCAAATCTGTAGGAAGGAATTCTTTGTCAATGGAAAATAAAAGAAGATAACACAATAAATAGGTTGACTAGCACGGCTAGTTACTTATTACGACTTGAGTATATATTCACTACAGAAAGAATGTTGGAGGTCATTTGGGGACTTCTTGGATGTTCACATGCAGCCTCCTTTTTAAAACTCCTTTTCTTCTTGCCTTCATTTCAATCATTTTCGAGCATTTATCCCACATTTTATGGAAAGTAAGGTCCAAATGAAGTCAGCATTTTTGAAGTCTGATGGTTGCTTTGTACAAATTGTCTATTCATGATGTCCTGGGTATTTCTAGAGTGTAGCCAAGATATCAGAAATCAATTAGAGACACACATGCTTATGACCTTTGCCAGAATTGTAAGTGTGCAGTTTTCTCCAGTTCTCCTTTGAGTACAGATTGGATCACACAAGATAAGCTGAATAAATAAAAAAACCTGAATTATATCATTCAGACTCTCAACATGTTTGGTTATCAAAAGCTTTTATGGAACTCTGTTGCACCAAATCAAAAATAGGCTCCATTGCACTAATAGAAACTGTACATGCAGAATTTTGTAAGGTTGTAAGATTTAGCCAGGAGGAAAGAAACATAGTCTGTTTCTTTGTTAAGAAATGATATATTTCTGTTACTCTATTCAAGGCAAATCTCTTACAAAATAATTCAAGCATATTTATTTGTTCCCCCCAATGATCCTGAAAGAGAAAAAAAACTACCTATACTAAAAAGAGAACCTTATTGAT
This sequence comes from Pituophis catenifer annectens, assembly GCF_029215685.1. NCBI lineage: Eukaryota > Metazoa > Chordata > Lepidosauria > Squamata > Colubridae > Pituophis > Pituophis catenifer. The sequence goes on from NW_027256884.1 coordinate 81,919,317, forward strand.
TTTAAGTGTTACTCTAATGTGATCTTGATATTCAGAAAATGTGGGGTAACTTTTAGAATGGCTGACAAAAGTTCTTAAGAGACCAAGAAATTTAGTGGTTAGGAATCAAGTAAATTATTTTTCATCTAAACTTTGCATCCTTACCCATTGTCATCTGGGACAGGTATTCAAGTAACCGACAGAACCTAGTAATTGTAGAATTTTTTGGAGTAGATGAGCATATGATGAAAAAAGACAAAATTACTATATGTAGACAAGACTTGGCTTGGAGAAGGTCACAGGCTATTATTTTTTACATCTTGCTTAAATTTACTATGGCTTAAGCAATTCAACTGCTACACATTTTTCTTTATGTAATTCATTGGACAAGGACAGTACAGAGGATGGCAGGAATAGCAATCTCTAGAGACTTCCATTTTCTGCTATGATCGTTGTTTAAATAAATTGTACCTTATGGCTTCTATAAGCCCCTTGTTAAACCTTGCAATTTGAGGAATTACTCTCCATATATCCTTGAAATATTTGGGTAAAGCCAAGTGAGTTCACACAAAAATTCACACTACAGATTTTTCTAATTTTAAATCTGTATCCTAATCCAAATTAAATCAAACTATTATGGCTTTTGGGGCATAAAGCACAACAGTACAATACAGAGACATATAATTATTGATAACATTTCTTTTTAAACAAAGCGAATAAAAGCGTATAGAACATATTATTTGTAGTGTCTGTAGTACAAATATCAATAGTAATCAGAAAAAATTATGCTAAATTTCAACTATAAATAGGACAGATACGACAAATGAGATTACAAAATTGGACAACCCAGAAAGGTGTTTCAGGGTGCTGGTCATATTGAAACAGATAGACATTGTACTTTCTACCAGGATAATTCTTTAAACTATAAAACAAGATAAACATATATCTTCCTTATTTCCTACATAGAAAGCAACAAAGTGCATATTGCTTAAGAATTCCACCCAGTCATGCCTAGATGGATGTAGACTCTCTTGAAAGGGCTGGTTTATTGTAGATTGCCCCCATAGAACTGAAAAGAGTAGTTTTCTGGTTTCTGTTCAGATTGTATAAATCTTTTGCCTTTTGCTGTAATAATCCACACACTGCATCTACTCTCTAATCAGGAATGTTGCTGATTCAAAATTCAGTTCAATATTGAAAATTATCAAATGCTTTTACCTTTTTCATGGGATACACTGAAGTAGGGGAAAAAAAAAACTTCTTATAGGTAGGATGCCAAAATGATATCAGGTTCCTTTTGTTGCCTTCAAATGCTATATCTGGATAAGGCCTGAAGACGGCTGTGGGGAGGAAAATTTCCCCAAATTTATGCAACACAGGAAGGCAAGGGAGGACTCCAGGGAAGATTATAAACTTCATTTCCAGTTGTAACGTTTTACAAGCGTTCCCAAAAATGAGGAATTAAGTTGTTTCATTTCCCCCAAGCAACTGGAGAAGGAAAAAAATACAGTAAATCAATTGGATTGCTAATCTATCTATAGGTACAACTGTATACAGCATTGATATATTTTATAACTAGAAATGTTATAGCAAGCTTTACTCACGGGAAAGCCACCAATCATGTGTAGTAAGAATTTTATTTTTCATAGAAATAGAAATAGCAATCAAAATTAAATTACAGAGGAAAGAAAACTGATGTATGTATATATTATCAAAAACCCTTAAACCTTCTTGTGTTATTATTATATTTAGAGTTTCTCTTCTAAATTGCAAAGATAATCAATTGTACTAAATGGGATTATTCTGAATTTTGCATGCAGCATTACAGGACATTAAGCCTAAATACACCATAACATTATCTCTTATTCAATATAATAGATATACAAGTAACTAAACATATGACTTTGTACCCAGCAGCCATGTAAAAGATATAGCAGCAATGAACATTACTTCATTTCTGCTAAATACTATTTCTATTTTTTCCCCTGCCTGAATCCATAATGAGAATATAATTGTTAATAAATAAATTAAAATAATTTGGTGCTTTAGCAGGTTTCAAGATTAATAAACACAAAACACAGATGTTAGCAAAAATATGAACATACAAGATCAACAGAATTGATGAATAAAATGGGTTTTAAGTTTGAGAAGAAGGTGTTATACTGGAGTATAACTATGACAAATATGAATTTTATGTGATTTCAAAATAACTAAGTTAAGTCATGGAATAAAGTTAAAATGTAATTAAGATAACTGTCTTACCTAGAATATTTTTTATCCAAGACAATACCTGCTTTAACAACAGATGTACCATTTAAATAGTGGCATAAAGTTATATCTAAATTTGTATGGAAAGGGAAAAGAAATATGAGTTAAATATGTCATAAATATAATACAAGGTGCAAAGGAAAGAGAAGCATTGGGTTTACCAGATTTGAAATTATATTTTGCTGCCTGGTGTTCAGGGTGAAAAAAAAAAGATGTTATTAAGAATAGCAAGTTACTGAATTTAAAAGATCATGATTTGAGCTTTAGATGGCATAGTATAATAAAGCCAAAGTGAATATACTTTTAAAATCATATCATGAGGCTATTCTTATAGTATGGAAGAAATATAAATTTACAGTTATGATTTATGGTTTTGATGGCTAGAAAAAAGTAAATAGAAAAAAAGTGAGCTTTTTCTTTTCTTTGTAATCATACAGTAAGAATTAATTTTATAAATGCATTCTTCCCTCCCTCCCTCCCTCCTTCCTTCCTGTTAGGCTTAACCTAATCCAGTGGTGGGTTCCTCCTGGTTCAGCCCGGTTCACGAGAGCCGGTAGCGGTGAGGACATGACGTCACCGAACTGGTTCTCTGTCTTCGGGAGCTGGGCCCTCCCGCCCGCCCCGGCGTTATGCTGACCTTATATTTCTTCTTTTTTCGACCAGCTGAGAGGTGCGGCAGAGCGGATTGCTGCACCTCAGCTGGGCAGATTTGCAACACGCTTGCGCAAAGCTCAAGTTTGGCACGCAGGCGAGCAAACCGAGCATGTGCATGGTGATCGCGCGCAAAGCGCGCACACAAAAAGAACCGGTAGTAAAGCTGGTTAGAACCCACGCCTGACCTAGTCCATTACTTATTATTAACCATCACTTGCCAACTAAATATATCAAGTAGTCACAGAGTTCAAACCTTATGTCTCTGAAACAGTGCAAGGGATTGGACTTGAAAGAATTCAAAGTACATATTTGGTACAGAAATGGTCTGAAAGGTGGAAGCTTCCATAGTGGAAGTATGGGAAAAAAAACCTAGTTGCATCATTTTGTGAATTTCAACAACAAAAGCTCTACTATCATCTATCATAAAACTATCACAAAAGCTCTATTATCATCCTGCTGCCTAAAAAAATCCTCCATTAAGGAGCTGAATGACTGCAGACTGGTTGCTCTGACATTTGTAGTTATGAAAACCTTTGAAAAGTTAGTGATGGCCCACCTGAAAATCATCACGGATCCATTGCTAGGCCATTGTTTGCTGACCACACAAATAGATCAGCAAATGATGCTATTAATATGACACTGTACTTCACCTTGCAATATCTTGAATACCCAAGGACTTACGCATGAGTTCTTTTTGTGGACTTTAACTTGGTATTCAGTACTATCATTCTAGAAATTCTTCACTCTAAACTGATTCAGCTAGATGCCTGTCCATACTTGTAGGTGGATTATAAGCTTTCTGAGAGATAGAAAGCAGCAGGTGAAGCTAAGTAAAATCACACTGAATAGCCAAACAATTAGCACAGGCACCCCTCAGGGCTGTGTGCTCTTTCCACATCACTCTTTTCTCTCTACTCCAATGACTGATTCTCCAAGGATCTCTATATTAAAGTACTGAAGTTTGCAGATGATACAACTGCCATTGGTCTCATTCAAGACAGTGGTGACTCTGCATATAGATGAGAGGTTGAGCAACTGATCTTATGGTGCATCCAGAACAATACACTTAAAACTGTAGAGATAATAATGTACTTTAGAAGGAGCCCTCCAATTCTACCACCTCTTTCTATATTAGACAACACAGTAACAACAGTAGAGTCCTTCTAATTTTTGGGTTCTATGATCTCCCAGGATTTGAAATGGACACCTAACATTAGAACCATCATTAAAAAGGCACAACAAATAATGTTCTTCTTGCACCAACTCCGAAAGTTTACACTGCCCCAGGAGCTTTTGATACAATTCTAGAGAGTCTGTAGAATTATTAATTCTGTCATTTGTATTTCTATAATTGTCTGGTTAGGCACAGCAACACACAGGACTATCAACGGATAGTTAAAACTACAGAAAACAATTGCAACCAGCCTGCGTTCCATTGAGGACCTGAATACTGCACAGATCAGAAAGAGGGCTGAGAAAATATCTACAGACTCCTCCCACCCTGGACATAAACTGTTTCAACTCCTCTCCTCTGGATGCTGCTATATAGGGTTTTGCATGCCAACCCAACTAGACACAGAGACATTTTTTTCACCTTGTGCCATCACTCTGCTGAACATTTAATTCCCACAGTACTGTTTTATGTCTAAGTATATTTACCCATGTGGTATGGCTGTATTAGTGTTAATCTTCTCATCTTTACCATTAACTTGTCTTATTGGTATCATTATTATGATTATTACTACTTTGTTGCTTTGTATGTATGTTGAGATCTTATGCACCAGAGACAAATTTCTTGTGTGTCTAATCACACTTGCAGTAATCTTCTCTTCTCTTCTCTTCTCTTCTCTTCTCTTCTCTTCTCTTCTCTTCTCTTCTCTTCTCTTCTCTTCTCTTCTCTTCTCTTCTCTTCTGCTCCATTCCATTCCATTCCATTCCATTCCATTCCATTACATTCCATTCTATTCTGCATGACTTGCAAAATTCTTAATGGTTTCAGTAAAAGTAGCACCTTAACTTTGGATAGATCTATTGTTAGTTCTATATCCTACATGGAAAAAAACCCACTTCAACTTCAGAAAGATCAAAGAGACAAATGTGATTGGAGAGGGAAATGAACATTTTCTGTGTGATCACCTACCCCACAAAATATGACAAATAAGATAACCATCCTTGTTATTAAAATTTATATTAGTGAAAAATTGATTTTTAAATAGGCATTTGGGAGTTAAACAGATGTTTAATATACCTATTTATGTAGGTATGCTAATATGATTGTGATTTTATTATGATGCTTATTAATATTGTATGTATTGTATATTACTTTTCTAAGCTACTTAAATAATGAGGTCCTTGGGGCTCTCTGAGCTTGGTTGCTTGCTTGCAGACATTTTATTACCAAACTAGGTAACATCATGATGTTACCTAGTTGGGTAATGAAACATCTGCAAGCAAACCACTAAGCTCAGAGAACCTCAAGGATTCCACAGTATGACCCTAAGTCAGATATATTCTCTTTTACTGGTTACAAAAATTAATTTTTGATTGAACAGCATATAGGTACTTACTATAAATAAACAAACAAATCTCTCTTATAAATCATGACACAATCGTTTCAACACTGTTTTGATGCAGTGTTTACAATCTTTGGCTATTTGGAATATGTTAAGAGATTATCAAAGTATGCAATCAAATGCTGATCCCAGAAGAAATTAATTTATAAAATCTAGAACATTAAAGAAATATAGCCCAATGTTTCTGCATTCAAAATACCAGTTTACTGTATTTCAGTTACTGAATACAGTGTTACTGGTATTTCAATCATCCATACTTTATTGTAGGGGACAATAATTTCATCTTAGAATAAAGAACAGCCCATTTAGGCATCACAATAAACCAGGAATGAATGGCAGTAGTAGTTTGTTTAATTATTTTACAGGTATTTGTAGGAATGAGAAATAGAAAGAGACAGATACATTAGTGATGGCTAACTAATTCATGATGACTAATTTGTCTCTTGCATACATTGTAAATCTCATGTGCAATCTAGATAAATTTATAGGTACTGCTGGAGATAGACCATTCATTCTATAATGTCCATTGGTATCAATGCTGTGGAGCAAACTATCTGAGCTTCCTGGAAGTAATCTAGGACCTCCTTGAAATCCAGGACCTCCACAATGTATTCTCTGCATTGCTACCAGTTCTATGAGCAGATCAGTTATATAGACAGAACTGAACAGTCTGAATAAGATGTCAGAGTTCCAGGTAAATAAATGCCAATTATTTGGCAAAATAAGTAATTCAAACTTCACCTATGCATTAATGGGATGTGAGCTGTTGGTGACTGATTATGAAAGGATCTTGGAAACATGGTCCAAAGCAGAGGTGGTATTCAGCAGGTTCTGACCAGTTCTGGAGAACCGGTAGTAGAAATTTTGAGTAGTTCAGAGAACTGGTAAATACCACCTCTGACTAACCCCACTCTCATCTATTCTCTGCCTCCCGAGTCCCAGCTGATCGGGAGGAAATGGGGATTTTGCCATATCCTTCCCCTGCCACACCCACTAAGTCATGCCCACCAAGCCATGCCATGCCCACCAAGCCTTACCCATAGAAACGGTAGTAAAAAATGTTGAATCCCACCGCTGGTCTAAAGCAGTATTTTTCAAAGTTGGCAACATTATGATATCTGAATTTGAATTCCAAAATTCTCCAGCCAGCCAAGTTTGAAAAACACTGATATAAATTTTAATAAATGTGTCACCCAATACAGGGTGACATAAAATCCTAGCATTCACATTAGCTTAAGAAGGGAACAATTAAGCACGTATAATGATAGGGCTGGGTATGTTTTGGTTTGAAAGACAAAAGGATGTTTTGGTGTGTGTGGAGACACAAAAGAATCTGCCATTTTTTTTTAAAGCAGCTAGACAATCTCAGGAAAAGGTTCTGTTGCTTTAAGTAATGGCAGACACCTTTGTACCCCTTCCCACAATAAAGCACCTTTTTGCCTTTGAAGTGAAAGCTCTGCACTGCCTAATAATAATGAAGAGACACCTGGAGCTCTGTGCTTAGTTCTAATCCCTGCACCTTAATAATTGTATTATAGAACTAGAAAAAGTTCAAAAAAGGGCAACCAAAATCAATAGGGCGCTGAAGCAGTTCCCCTGCTAAGAAAGATTATAGCACTTGAGGCTTTTTAGCTTGGAACAATTGAAAGAAAGAAGAGACATGATAAAGGTATATCGAATCATTACAGAACAGTAGCAAATCCCCTATGCAGAGAGATTACAGCCACTGAAGCTCTTTAGCTTGGAATGAAACTGGGTAAGGGGAAACATGATAGAATTGTATAAAATCATGCATGGCATAGATAATGTGCAAAGAGAGGGAGCATTTTTTTTCTCTCCTTTTCATAGCGTTATAACTGAAGTCATCCCCTGAAAAGCATGGAGATTTAATACTGACATAAAGAAATTTCTCCTCTCTTCTACATTGCATGGTTAAACTTATCAGACAGCAACCACAGCCAATCGGATTGGCTTTTAAAGGGGGACTTTGAAGGGTTTCATGGAAAATCAGGCTATTAATATCTAGCAATAATAATAGCTTTTACTTCCTTTTAAATCAAAAGTGTAATCCCTTAAATGCAGTTTACCAGGAAGGAAAAGAACAGGTAATGCAGCTCTTTACCCTACAACCATTAAATTTTCCCAGTAATTGTGGGTTAGGAGGGAGTTGCCAGGAAAGGTCAGGGTGTTCATTTCAGGGGAGGGTGATCTCCAATTTTGTGGATCAACTTCCTGTCAACTCCATCTTAAAAAGTGAAGGGTCAGTTTGCCGGCAACTCTCAAAGATCTGAGACTTGCAGTGGGGTACCCCAATGCAGTGGGATACCCCAAGGCTCTGTTTTAGGCCTAGTATTATTCAACATCTTCGTCAATGATTTGGACGAGGGGATAGATGGGGAACTCGTCAAATTTGCAGATGACACCAAGCTGGCAGGAATAGCCAACACTCTGGAAGATAGGCTTAAGATACAGAAGGATTTTGACAGACTTGAACATTGGGCGCTATCTAACAAAATGAAATTCAATGGTGAAAAAAGTAAGGTTCTACATTTAAGCAAGAAAAACAAAATGCACAGGTACAGTATATGTGGTACCTCGCTCAATAGTAATAACTGTGAGAGGGATCTTGGAGTCCTAGTGGACAACTATTTAAATATGAGCCAGCAGTGTGCGGCAGCTGCCAAAAAAGCCAACACAATTCTAGGCTGCATAAACAGAGGGATAGTAACAAGATCATGTGAAGTATTAATACCACTTTATAATGCCTTGGTAAGGCCACACTTGGAATACTGCATTCAGTTTTGGTCGCCATGATGTAAAAAAAGATGTTGAGACTCTAGAAAGAGTGCAGAGAAGAGCAACAAAGATGATTAGTGAACTGGAGGCTAAAACATATAAAGAATGATTTCAGGAACTGGGTATGTCTAATTTAATGAAAAGAAGGACCAAGGATGACATGATAGCAGTGTTCCAATATCTCAGGGGCTGCCACAAAGAAGAGGGAGTCAAGCTATTCTCCAAAGCACCTGAGGGCAGGACAAAAAACAATGAGTGGAAACTAATCTGTGCCAATCACCACCAATCTTTTAGATTGCTGTGGTATAGGAATTTGTTTAATATGTTTAATTTATATTTTTTCGTTACAAATAAAACTGGAATTTCTTGTTAAGAACATAAATAATCTAATTAACCTACTCTTAAGGTTTTCCTGCCACCTATCTTTATGAAGGATCTATTCTAAACAATTTCTTTTATCAACCACAGTTTTATTTCCTTTTTGAAGCAGTGAATTATGTTTTGTACAAATCAGTTTTACTCTAGAAACTCTCAATGCCCAATTTTAAATCCTACAATATGGTACTCTTATAACACTACCTTGAATTTGTATTTGACAGGAAAAAAGTTTCCAGGAGTATTATCTTGGATTCTAGCCATTGTCCAAAACCAGACACACAAACCAGCTATAATTTGAATGTGAAGTACAGTATATATAAAGTCATTTACATATATATGCATTTTATTTTTGATGACATGCCTTTGGAAAATATTTTAGATTGACTGCAAATCCCTTTTCCTTAATAGTGAAGTAAGTTTTACAAAATTCAAATTGGCTTTAGATTTTAATGTAATTTATCTGGCAATCAGTTCTCTACAGATTTGTACGTTTGATATGTTTCTTTCTCTCAAGAGTTCATAATAGTTTTTACAGCTATCATGTGAGGTAATTTAAATAAAAGGAAGGTCAATTATGAAGCTCACCGTGAATCTGAACCATTAACCAGTCGTTAAGGTTTCTATTATCCTCTAACTCCTTCAGATTGCCTTTTAGAACATAATAACTTTCCCTGCACAGCTCTGCCCCTAAAGATCCAAGGCAAGACATTTTTTCAGCAGTAAACCCCCTGGAAAAGAAGATTCTTATTCTTAGAACTGCAGAATATAGCATTGTAGAAGGTCACACATTTTAATTGCACCTAGGATGCTACTTTTTATTTCTCCCTTATTGCAGTACAAGAATATCACAAATTTCACTGAAATCTGTTGAATCAAATCATTGAAATGTTCCTGCTCTACTACTTGGCAAATTTTGTTCATAATCAGCATAGTCCATCAAGTAATTATTTCTTTTCTTTGACTACCTCAGAATGTTGTTGTTGTTTTTAGTATATTCACACTTGTTTCTTTGTCTTTTATATCAGACTTTACCTCTCTTTTGATATATTTTCATATTTTGAAATAGGTTTTATATTATCTTTTTTGAATACACTCAAGAACACAGGTTTTTTTTTCTATCTCACAAAGCCAGAAACCTTAGGAGGATGATATTCTTTTCATGGAAATCTCATTTTCTTTAAAACAAAACAAAACAAACAAACAAAACATATAGGTACATACCCATGTTTGTGTGTGTGTGTGTGTGTGTGTGTGTGTGTGTAGATAGATGGATAGATAAAAAGATAGATAGATAGATAGATAGATAGATAGATAGATAGATAGATAGATAGATAGCAGAAGTTGAGTCCAATGTATGTATGTATGTATATATATGTATGTATATATATATTTATATTTATAAAATTTGTATGCCACCCTATCTTCGAGGACTCAGGGTGGCTCACAATGACAATCGACCAAGCGACTGTTATACACAAGAATAAAAAAGTTTTTAAAAAAATTTAAAATACACTACCCCATCAGTCCAGGCCGGGGGACATAAATAGCCAGGTTTTCAATTCACGGCGGAAGGTTTGAATTATATAGTATAGTAGAGCCTATATTATCATTGTACATCATGTATACAATGAAATTGGTTTTAGCCTCACTGGTGCAATCCATGACAAAAAAGATGAACAACATAAATAGTATAAAGAATAATCCCTATGCAAGTAATTAGGGGGGGGGGAGAAAAAGAAAGAAAAAGAAAAACTAGTCATACATTTCTGTGTGTGCATGGAGTGATTGTGATTGTGTTTAAGAGTCTGACAGCCCAAGGATAGAAACTATTTTTAAACCTATTTGTTTGGCTGGCTATGCTTTGATGGTAGAAGTGCTAAGAGACACTGACCAGGGTGTGAATCATCTCTGAGTATCTTTCTTAGTCTGCTAAAGCAGCGAGACCTGGCGATGTCATCCTATGATGTTAGATGCAACCAATAGTTTCTTGTGCCAAATTGATCACTCTCTGTAGTGCCTTCCTGTCCGCAGCAGTTAAACCAGCGTACCATACTGTAATGCAGTATGTGAGAACACTTTCTATCGTGGAAATTTTGCCCAAAATTGGAAATCTGAGCAATTACTGACAGAAAACAAAATAATCACAAAAATTACAGAATGCGCAGAAATGGATAGGCTTACAAAGGAACTACAAGAGAAAGATGATACTGATTACTATTTAGTGTGGCAAAGATGGTATAGCTGGCTGGAGGAAAAGATAGGAACATAAAAATAACTTTGAGTACCTAATAGGAAATGTAAAGAACTAAACAAAGAGTGGATTATAATGTTCTATATATAAATATGTAAATATAGATATGCATTGAGAAAGATAAGAAAAATAGAAAAATAACCCACCGATGTGATAGCTTTAAGAGTCAGTCGTAAGACTGAATCGATGTTTGTTTGTTTTGTATGTTGTTTTAATGTATTTATGTTTGTTTGTATTTTTAATCAATAAAAATATTTAAAAAAAAAAAGAGGTCATCAGATGTTGTTCCACCTGATTTTTTCACAGGACTCTAAGGAAATGAAGTCTCTGTTGGGCCTTGCCAATCACCAGGTACATGTTGTTTTTCCAGGTGAGATCTTGACTAATAAGCACTCCCAAGAATTTAAAAGAGGAAACCCGCTCCTCACAGCCCCCCTCAATATACAGTGGGGCAGGTTCCTCTCTGTGCTTCCGGAAATCTATCACCATCTTCTTTGTCTTACTAGTATTTAGATGTACTGTAACTTGTTTTTGAGCACCATGCGGATACCTTCTGGACTTCTTCCCTGTATGCTGATTCATCCCCTTCAGTTATGAGACCCAGCACCATTATGTCATCTGCAAACTTTATTATCATGTTGGATGGATCAGAGGATATGCAGTCATGTGTATACAGCGAGTACAAGTAGGGTCTGAGCATACAACCCTGAGGGGTTTATCTAAACTAGGGACATCTTACCTATCTCTGGGAATGTATTTTATTTATTCCAAAAGTTTTATCTTATCATTTCATGTGGTAGCAGAATTTTTAAAATGCTATTGTGGCTTTTACAAACTATCCAATCTTGTTTCTCTCTGAGATCAAAGTTTCATCAAGCATTTCTGAACTGGACGAGTTTTTGAATTAGGCTTGAACAAAATCTTAAGTTTTATTCAAAACCAGTACAGAGTATCCGTCCAAAAGCCCTGCAATAAAAAGTTGAGAGGCTGAAGGCTATGTAGTTGGCTGGATGAGCATAACATGAACACAGATCTCACTACTAAAATTGCATCAAATTGACTTTTAAAGCAAGATTTTATATTTGGAAGCCATCAAGTTCATATCATCTGAACATTTTCTAAAGTTCAGTAAGTAATGTTTAATTTAATAGCATTGCCCTTAAGAGAGATTTATGCTAGTAATAATGCAGATTTAAAGGCCCATTAAAGCATTACATTGTAATGACTGGTTAAGACATTTAATTAGTACATCTAGCAACAACTAAGAAACTATTACTATCCATTTTTAAGGATGGTTCTATCTCACATTATCCTACAATTTCTGAAAGTACCTTCCCTTCAGTATTATAACTATACTTATGCATTTTGCAAGTATGTTTAAAATATGGTTACATTAATAGAGCCTATAATCAAATAATAATGTCCATTACTTATTCAAAAACCATTGGATAATATTTGTTCTAAAGTTTAAAGATAGCTGTTTAGTAAATAAGAACAATGATAATATTTTGAATGTTTACAGAAATCTTAATTTGGCAATATCTGATTTAATCGGAATTTTGAAATTGCTAGGTATCATTGTGAAATCTAATGATTGAGTCCTATCATGGAAAATATCTTGGAAAACATGTCTATAATTTTTTTTCTTCTCTTCAATTCTGACTGATTCTAAGAGATTTCTGGACAAGTCCCTGCAGTTTTCTTGGCAAGATTTTTTTCAGAACCGGTTTGCATTGCTTTCTTTCTAGGACTGAGAAAGAGTGATTGGCCCAAGGTCATCCAACTGGCTTTGGGCCTAAGGCAGAACTAGAACTCAATCTTCCAGTATCTAACTTGATGAATTAACCACTAAACCAAACTGGTTGTGTATTATAATTGTGTCTTATCTACAGTATATTTTATAATGTGTTTATATATACAAAAATCAGAATGCAAGTCCTGGTTTTCCTGTTACACTCTATGAAGGTGAATGCTGGATTTGAACTGAAAGTTATTCATTCCAAATATTAATTTATTAAAATAAAGGGATAAGGTTATAAAAATTTCAGCAATTCAAATAGGTCAAAACACACAGTCATTATACCTCCAATATTCATTAAGGTAAGTTTTTTTTTTCCATTTTTTTAATTGCATTTCTGTGACTCAGTGAATTGATTGGTTTTTCTCTCTGATCACAGAGTAAAGTTAGCAGATTGTTTATAAAGCCATCTTCTGAATCCTTATCAGACTGTGACTGACCATTACACAAGGGAAACAAAAACAGTAATTACTGTTGAAGAATTCAACTGTTCAATACCAACAACAGAAAATCAGCTGAGCACAAATTGGTCATACAAACTAATTTTCCTCTCAGCACTTTGAGGAAATAGTCTTTTCACCCTCTCCTTTTGCTCCATTCTCTTTCTTCTACATGTCTTGATTTTCTAGCTTCACATTACAAAGATTTTCAATCAGGGTATCATTCAGCGCTGCAGTAACATATCTGTTTTAGGGTAGAAAGTTGTAACAACAGAACTTGTTCTCCAAAATTATGTACTCTACCATCAAAATATAAGGTACTTTTACAGTACTTCCAATATTACTACGATGTGTCACACTTTTAAAAAGCTTTAAGACATTTAAGATATTTCATAAATCTTCCCAAAAGTTTGTTTTAAGCTTTTCTTTGAACAACACATTTCCACTTCTGAAAGATGCCAGATTTAGATTTCAGTTGCTCACACCTCCTTTGGGAGTTGTTTTAACTTTGATGAGTTTAGGGAATTTTATATTTAGCAACAAGTACAATATCAACCAACATCTGTTTAAGTTATCCATTGTTAAAATTTGAGTAATATTAAAATACAACTTCTTTTCTTCTGATGTTACAGTCTGATGATCGACACAAGTTTGATATTAGGACAATAGCAATAGAATTTAGACTTATATACCACTTCACAGTGCTTTACAGCCCTCTCTAAGTGGTTTCAAAGTCAGCATATTGCCCACAACAACCTGGGTTGTCATTTTACTGACCTCAGAAGGATGGCTGAGTCAACCTTGAGCTGGTCAGAATCGAACTGCTGAACTGCTTGCAGACAACAGTCAGCAGAATTAGCCTGCAATACTCCATTTTTTAAAAAAAAATTGATTTATATGCTGTCCTTCTCCGGAGACTCAGGGCGGCTTACAATGTGCTCAGCAATAGCCTTCATCCTTTTGTATATTTATACAAAGTCAGCTTATTGTCCCCACAACTGGGTCCTCAATTTACCTACCTTAGAAAGGATGGAAGGCTGAGTCAACCTTGAGCCTTGGCGAGATTCGAACCTGCAGTAATTGCAGGCAGCTGGTCTTAATAACCAGCTTAATAACAGGGTGCCTTAGACCACTGTACTACCAAGGCTCTTTCTAACCATTGCACCATTACGGCTCTTATAACTCATTGAAGAACTCTAGAAATGTTACAAACATTAGATGTTACTGTCAAGTATTTGCAAGCCATTGGCACATGTGTCATATAGACACCAGTGGAGGCAGAGAGTGCCTCCATCCCTATGTGGAAAGGAGGGGCTTACCCTGAGTATAAAACCCCCTCCAACCTTTTCCACCTTGCTCTCTCTCTCTGTTTTCGCATTTGTTCCCCTTGAGACTTGATCTCTGATCAGGGTAGTCACACACACTGTGTGCCCCCTATCCTATAATGAATACTAAGACAGCCTTTGTACATAGTTAATATGCTTTATTATATGAATAAATACATTTAAGACATTTATTCATGCATCTGCCTCTGGACTCTTCTATGCTCCTGGGTGTTTCTACGATCCCAATTCCACAGAATGGTAGCAGAGGAAATGGTAGCAGAACTCCACTCCAGGAGCTGTTGAAAAGGCAAGATGCCCTCCAAAATAACCTGTAAGAGAAGCTCTCCTGTTGTCACCAGAGACCTTCAACGGAGGAGAACTTCACACCAGCCCCAGTCTGAATCGCCAATAGAAAACATTGAGTGGGGTTTCCATCCTGCTACACCCTGGCAGCCAGAGGCCACCCAGATGCAGCAGGAGATCCCAGGGGCTGAGCCAAGCGATGCTGGAGAAGGCTTCTTCAGCACTGATGACGAAGGGGCAGAAGGACAAGATGAAAGCCTGGAGAGGCAAGTGGCTGAGATGTCAGAAGAGGAGTGCTGAGCAGTGCTTGCCTCCCTCCTGAAGACAAGGGCAGCAGCCAGAAAGAGGCCTGTGGAGGCAGCACCAGAGATGCCTGCCATTCCGGTAAGGACTCCCCTGCTTGATCTCTCTAAGATGGCGCCTGCCGCCAGAGAGACTCCCCCCCACCCAGTTTCCCACCACACAAAATGGCCGCCAGCCCCCTTCTGGAGCCAACTTCCTCCAAGATGATGGCTCCTCTGGGCACTTTGCCAGAAACACGAGCTAGGCCTACCCCAGCTCCACAGTCCAGGCCTACAATGCCAGCCAGACAGTTCAGCACTCCAGCGGCCCAGAGGACCACTCCGAACCTACAAGCCCCTTGCCAGGCCACACCTGCCACAACAAACATCAAAAAAGCCATAGAGACTCTGGTCGCTGCCCTGGAAATTAGGGAGCAACCACCCACCAGCCACACTGAGGTCCCAGACCCAGTTGCCCATTTAAGAAGGATCCCAAACCCAGCCTCTCACCCCTGGAGGAACCCAGATGGGCCTGCAGCCTTCCACCCCCCACTGCAGAGGCACTAACCATTCACTGAATGCTTCACGGAGGCCCACACTGAGGTCTCCGCACCTTTCCAGTCCTGCTGGGATGATCCGGAGCTGCAATCCTGCTCCTCTGATGGAGAAGAGGAGATCCAGAGACATTTTATTTATTTATTTATTTATTTATTTATTTATTTATTTATTTATTTATTAAATTTATATACCGCCCTATTCCTAAGGGACTCAGGGCGGTGAACAGCGAACGATAAAAATACATGTAATACAAACGTTAATAATAAAAAAAACCAATTAAAATATACTAAACATTCTGGTCCTAGATAATTCAAGACATCCCAGTTTAAAATAAAATCAAAAAGCAATATAAAGGGAAAGTTAGGCCAGGCCGGCCTGCTGAAACAGGAATGTTTTGAGGGCACGGCGGAAAGTGCGCAGATCCGGAATCTTCTGTATCTCTGGGGGGAGCTCGTTCCAGATGGTGGGTGCCCTCACAGAAAAGGCTCTCCCCCTGGGGGCCGCCAGTCGACATTGTTTGGCTGACGGCACCCTGAGAAGCCCCTCTCTATGGGAGCGTACTGGGCAGTGAGAGGCTATTGGTGGCAGAAGGCGGTCTCGTAAGTACCCCGGTCCTAAGCCATGGAGCGCTCTAAAGGTGGTAACTAAGACCTTGAAGCGCACCCGGAAGATCACAGGGAGCCAGTGCAGCTCGCGCAGGAGGGGAGCCACATGGGAGCGCCATGCTGCTCCCATAACTACCCGCGCGGCCGCATTCTGGACCAGCTGGAGCCTCCGGGTGCTCCTCAAGGGGAGCCCCATGTAGAGAGCATTACAGTAGTCCAGGCGTGAAGTGACGAGGGCATGAGTGACCGTTTTTAACGAGTCCCGATCCAGAAAGGGACGCAACTGGCGAATCAGGCGAACCTGATAAAAAGACCTCCCGGCCACAGCCGTCAAGTGTTCTTCTAAAGACAGCCGTGAGTCCAAGAGGACGCCTAAGTTGCGAACCCTCTCCGTGGGGGGCAATGACTCATCCCCAATAGTCAGTGATGGCACCAATTGACTATATCGGGACGTCGGAAACCACAGCCACTCGGTCTTGGATGGGTTGAGCCTGAGTCTGTTCCTCCCCATCCAGATGCGTACAGCCTCCAGGCACTGGGACATCACTTTAAGGGCATCATTGGGGTGGTCCGGGGTGGAGATGTATAGCTGAGTATCATCAGCATACTGATGATACTTCACCCCAAAACCATGGATGATCTCACCCAGCGGCTTCACATAAATGTTGAACAGAAGGGGTGAGAGAACCGACCCCTGCGGCACCCCACATACAAGGGGCCTCGGGGTCGACCTCTGCCCCCCTGTCAACACAGACTGCGACCGATCAGAGAGAAAGGAGGAGAACCACCGCAACACGGTGCCCCCCACCCCTAACTCTTCCAACCGGTGCAGCATGATACCATGGTCGATGGTATCAAAAGCTGCTGAGAGGTCTAATAGGACCAGGATAGAGGAGCAACCCCTGTCCCGGGCCCTCCAGAGATCATCTACCAATGCGACCAATGCCGTTTCCGTGCTGTATCCAGGCCTGAAGCCCGACTGGAACGGATCTAGATAAGCCGATTCATCCAAGTACTGAGGAAGCTGTCGCGCTACCACACTCTCAACAACCTTCGCAACGAAGCGAAGGTTGGAGACTGGACGGTAATTAGCCAACACTGCTGGGTCCAGGGAAGGCTTCTTGAGGAGAGGCCTCACCACCGCCTCCTTCAAGGCGGCAGGGAAGACACCCTCTCTCAAGGAAGCATTTATAATCCCCTGGAGCCAACCTCGTGTAACCTCCCGAGAGGCCAGCACCAGCCAGGAGGGACACGGGTCCAATAAACATGTGGCCGCGCTTAGTCTGCCCAGTATCTTGTCCACGTTTTCCGGAGTCACAGAATCAAACTCTTCCCAGGTAATATTCTCAAGACTTGCCTCCATCCTGCCTCCCGAATCTACCCAGTCAGAGTCCAAATTTTCCCGAATCTGAGCGATTTTGTCATACAGATATTGTACAAAGTCCTCGGCTCTACCCTCCAAGGGGTCCTCCCGCGCTTCCTGGTGGAGCAGGGAGCGGGTCACCCTAAACAGGGCGGCCGGGCGATTATCTGATGACGCAATAAGAGCGGAAAAATAGTTACACTTTGCCGCTTTTATTGCCACCAGGTAGGTCTTAATATGAGACCTTACCAGTGTTCGGTCAGATTCAGAATGGCTGGCCCTCCAACTGCTCTCCAGGCGTCTTTTCCGGCGTTTCATCTCCCTCAGCTCCTCGGTGAACCAGGGAGCCAGGTGAGATCGACGCCGGGTCAGAGGCCGCAAAGGCACGACCCGGTCCAAAGCTCCAGCGGCCGCCCTATCCCAGACAGCCACTAGGTCTTCAGTCGAGCCATGTGCCAGAGCCTCAGGAAATGGCCCAAGCTCCGTCTGGAACCTATCCGGGTCCATCAGGCGCCTGGGGCGGAACCACCTCATCGGTTCATGCCAATCCAGCCCAAAGTCCTCATCTGATGGGCCTCCAGTCTCCAGAAAGATCTCCAGGTCTTCTTCCTGCTCCTCCAAGGCTTCCCCGCCACAGAGCTGATTTTCGGGCCTATGCTGAGGCTTCAGTCAGACCTGACTTCAGAACCCAGAGAGGGAGATCAGAGCTCCAACAAGAAATGGATCATGCTCCATTTCCTGCATGTGCCCAGTTGCTTCAAACTACAGAAAGACTAAAAGAAGGAGCCAGACCTAAGCAATCGATCCCAGGCTTAAAGATCCCAATGCCTGGAGAGCGGTTGGAGGGCCAGTCTCGCTGAATCTGATCAAACACTGGTAAGGTCGCATATTAAGGCCTACCTAGTGGCGATAAAGACGGCAAAGTTTAATTACTTTTCCGCCTCTATTGCATCATCGGAGAATCGTCCGGCCGCCCTGTTTAGGGTGACCCGCTCCCTACTCCATCCGGGAAGGCAAGGCGGAGGATTTTGGACAATACCTGTATGACAAAATCTCTCAGATCCGGGGGGATTTAGACTCTGACTGGGTAGATCAGGGCAGGGTGACGAGGAATAGTCTTGAGAATGTTACCTAGGAGGAGTTTGATGCTGTGACTCCCGATGATGTGGACAGGATTTTGGGGAGACTTAGTGCGGCCACATGTTTACTGGACCAGTGTCCCTCCTGATTGGTACTGGTTTCCCGGGAGGTTAAACGAGGCTGGCTCCAGGGTATTATCAACGCTTCGTTGAGTGAGGGCCACTTCCCCGCTGCCCTGAAAGAGGCGGTGGTGAGGCCTCTCCTCAAGAAGCCATCCCTGGATCCGGCAATATTGGCCAACTACCGTCCTGTCTCCAACCTTCGCTTTATGGCGAAGGTTGTTGAGAGTGTGGTCGCGCGACAGTTCCCACAATTCCTGGAGGAAACATCAGCAGCACATGGGGAACACATTTTTCAATTCAATGTGCAAACTGCTTATTTACACGCACATCTAAAACAAAAAATTTACGTCAGAGGTGCCCCTGGATTCCAGCAGCGGGAAGGCCACACCTGGCTTCTGAAGAAAAGTTTGTATGGCCTCAAACAATCAGGCAGAATGTGGTACAATGCCTGAGTACAACACTCAAATCACTGGGTTTCCATCCATCTCCAGCTGATAAATGTACCTTCACAAGGGATACCAAGGGGGGCTGGAGAAAGTCGATGACCTTTTATATATAGGGCCTGACAAGGGGGGTTGTAATATATTTGGCAGGACCCTACAAAAAAGATTCACTCTAAAGTCTTTAGAATATGTGGACAAGTACCTAGGCGTACAAATCATCACTACACCAAAAGGTTTTGCTCTCTCCCAAAAGGAGAAGATAGAGGAACTTTTGATGAAATGTAAAATGGAAGATAGCAAGCCAACTGCTATCCCAATGCAGACCGACTATTATGGATTGGCACACAAGGATAGCCCAGAGTTCCAAAATAATACTCTATTTAGGTCAGTGGTCGGCTCATTATTATATATAAGTAATTGGAGCCGTCCAGACATTGCCCTGGCCGTGAACCTGCTATCCAGACAACTGGAACATCCTACCCAGTTCCACTTGTTGGCCATTAAAAAGCTATCAAGGTATCTCAAGACCACAGCAGATTATGTGCTTCGCTTGGAACCTGAGGATAGAGACAAGGCCCAATTAGAATGCTTCGCGGATGCAGACTGGGCTGGAGATATCAAGACATGTAAGAGTACTTCAGGCTTCTTAGTACTGTTAAATGGGACACCCATCCATTGGCATGTGGGGCAACAGAAATTTGTTTCGTGTTCCACCGCTGAGGCCACATTTGCATGCTTATCAGAGGCAGGGAACGATTTGATATGGTTTGATGCCTTAATCTCTAGCATCTGGACACCACCGACTTTGCCCATCCAAATTATAGAAGACAACACCGGGGCCATAGGCATTGCCAAAGCCTATGCAGTGGGGAAAAGGTCCAGACATATTGATATCCATTATCAAAATGTTAGACAACTAGTAGAGATGGGGTTTATATCTTTAACACACTGTCAAACCAAACATCAAACAGCTGACATTTTCACAAAACCTCTACCAGCGGATAGGCACAAAGATCTGTGTAAAAAGTTATATCTCACAGGGTAAAATCTGTTGTGCATTGCATTAGTGTAATGGCTCGCAAGGAGGGGAACTGTCAAGTATTTGCAAGCCATTGGCACATGTGTCATATAGACACCAGTGCAGGCAGAGAGTGCCTCCACCCCTATGTGGAAAGGAGGGGCTTACCCTGAGTATAAAACCCCCTCCAACCTTTTCCACCTTGCTCTCTCTCTCTGTTTTCGCATTTGTTCCCCTTGAGACTTGATCTCTGATCAGGGTAGTCACACACACTGTGTGCCTCCTATCCTATAATGAATACTAAGACAGCCTTTGTACATAGTTAATATGCTTTATTATATGAATAAATACATTTAAGACATTTATTCATGCATCTGCCTCTGGACTCCTCTATGCTCCTGGGTGTTTCTACGATCCCAATTCCACAGTTACCTACATTTCTGCAAGGGATTTCTCTATTGCCAAAGTACCATTTAAACAAAAACATCACATAATTTGGATTTGGTTTCAAGGTTTTTTTTTCCTCATGAAATATATATTATATTTGTTTCCATCAGAGTTCTAATTTTATTGTCTGGAGAAATCCATATGATCACCTTCTGTTTTGCAATTAATTACCTAACCATTGTGCTAGCTTACACATAAATTACTGAAAGGAAAATAGATTTTATTTGTTTAGGAACTGTTAAAGGATTCTTTACCATGAATTTTCTAGTCTATTTTTCCTATTTCAGGGGAGAAAACCCCTTGCATTTATTTTATATTTCCCTGAAATTATAATATGTTTATCCTTTGGATATTTTCATTTTCTTAAATTAACATAGAACTCTTATATCTCAATGTAAAATATTTTACTACACATATTTCTACACTTTCTCAAAATAACCAAACTGTATTTATTTATTTTATTTATTATTAATTTAATTTGTATACCGCCCTTCTCCCAGAAGGGACTCAGGGCGGTGAACAGCCAAAATTAAAAAACATACAAATGCAAAAGTTAAGATAATTAAAAGAATTAAATCATTGGCTACCCAAATTTAAGACCCCAAATCCATAAAATTTAAAATCCCAATTAAAAAAACCATTTAGGCTAGGCCGGCTTGATGAAATAAAAACGTCTTCAGGGCTTTACGGAAGGTCCGGAGGTCCGGGATCAATCGTATTCCAGGAGGCAGCTCATTCCACAGGGCGGGTGCCCCCACAGAGAAGGCTCGCCCCCTGGGGGCCACCAGCCGACATTGCCTGACCGACGGCACCCCGAGGAGGCCCTGTCTGTGAGAGCGTATTGGCCGGTGGGAGGTTATCGGTAGCAGCAGGCGGTCTCGCAAATACCCTGGCCCTAAGCCATGGAGCGCTTTAAAGATGAGAACCAACACCTTAAAGCGCACCCGGAAGACCACCGGGAGCCAATGCAGCTCGCGCAGGAGAGGTGTTACGTGGGAGCGCCACGTCGCTCCCATAATCACCCGCGCGGCCGCATTCTGCACCAGCTGGAGCCTCCGGGTGCTCCTCAGGGGGAGCCCCATGTAGAGAGCGTTACAGTAGTCCAGGCGTGACGTAACCAAGGCATGAGTGACTGTGCACAAGGTGTCCCGATCCAGAAAGGGGCGCAACTGGCGTATCAGGCGAACCTGATAAAAAGCCCCCCTGGCCACGGCCGTCATATGCTTTTCTAAAGACAGCAGTGTGTCCAGGAGGACGCCCAAGTTGCGAGCCCCCTCTGTGGGGGTCAATGACTCGCCCCCAATAGCCAGCGATGGCACCAGCTGGCTATACCGGGACGCCGGCATCCACAGCCACTTGGTCTTGGAAGGGTTGAGCCGAAGCCTGTTCCTCCCCATCCAGATCCGCACGGCCTCCAGACACTGGGACATCACTTTGAGGGCATCATTGGGGTGGTCTGGGGTGGAAATGTACAGCTGAGTGTCATCAGCGTACAGATGGCATCGCACCCCAAAACCACAGATGATCTCACCCAGCGGCTTCACATAAATGTTGAACAGGAGCGGCGAGAGGACCGACCCTTGCGGCACCCTGCAAGCAAGGCGCCTCGAGGTCGACCTCTGCCCCCCTGCCAACACAGACTGCGACCAGTCAGAGAGATAGGAGGAGAACCACCGCAACACGGTGCCTCCCACCCCCAGTCCCTCCAGCCGGCGCAGCATGATACCATGGTCGATGGTATCAAAAGCCGCTGAGAGGTCTAACAGGACCAGAACAGAGGAACAACCCCTGTCCCGAGCCCTCCAGAGATCATCCACCAATGCGACCAATGCCGTCTCCGTGCTGTACCCAGGCCTGAAGCCGGACTGGCACGGATCTAGATAGATGGTTTCATCCAGGAACTGTGGGAGCTGTCGCGCAACCACACTCTCCACAACCTTCGCAACAAAGCGAAGGTTGGAGACCGGATGATAGTTTGCCAAAACGGCCGGGTCCAGAGAAGGCTTCTTGAGGAGGGGCCTCACCACCGCCTCTTTCAAGGCGGGAGGCAAGAAACCCTCTCTCAGAGAAGCATTTATGATCCTCTGGAGCCAGCCTCGTGTTACCTCCCGGGTGGCCAGTACCAGCCAGGAGGGGCACGGGTCCAATAAACATGTGGTTGCGTTTAACCTCCCCAGGATCCTGTCCACGTCCTCAGGAGTCACAGGGTCGAACTCATCCCAGGTAACATTCTCAAGACCAGCCTCAGTCACCCCGCCAGGATCTACCCAGTCAGAGTCCAAGCCTTCCCGAATCTGAGCGATTTTATCGTGCAGATACTGTGCAAAATCCTCAGCCTGCCCTTGCAAGGGGTCTTCCCGCGCTCCCTGATATAGGAGGGAGCGGGTCACCCTAAACAAGGCGGCTGGGCAGTTATCTGCCGATGCAATAAGAGCGGAAAAGTGGTTACGCTTTGCCGCTTTTATCGCCACTAGATAGGTCTTAATATGAGACCTAACTAGTGTTCGGTCGGATTCGGAGCGACTAGCCCTCCAACCACTCTCTAGGCGTCTTTTCCGGCGCTTCATCTCCCTCAGCTCCTCGGAAAACCAAGGGGCCGGGCAGGTTCAGCCTCGGGTCAGAGGCCGCAAAGGCACGACTCGGTCCAGAGCACCGGCGGCTGTCCTATCCCAGGCAGCCACCAGATCTTCAGCCGAGTCGTGAGCCAGAGTTTCAGGAACTGGCCCAAGCTCCCTCTGGAACCTATCAGGATCCATCAGGCGCCTGGGGTGGAACCACCTGGTCGGTTCCGCCTCCCTGTAGTGGGGTGCAGCGGTCAAAAGGTCCAGTCTCAGGAGAGAATGGTCCGACCATGACAGGGGTTCAATAACTATATCCCCTATATCCAGACCACTCCGCCACTGACCAGAGATAAAAACCAAGTCCAGAGTGTGTCCTCCCACGTGAGTGGGGCCATGAATTAATTGTGTCAGGTCCATGGCTGTCATGGAAGCCATAAACTCCCGAGCCATCCCAGACGCCCCACCGGTAGATGGCAGGTTGAAATCCCCCATGACCAAAAGTCTGGGGGTATCAACCGCCACCCCGGCAATAACGTTGAGAAGCTCGGGCAGGGCCGCTGTCACGTGGCAGGGAGCCAGGTACGCGATCAGCAGGCCCACCTGCATCCCATGGCCCCACTTCACCAGGAGAGACTCACATCCGGCTATCTGAGGTACAGTGGCCTCCCTCGGATCAAGACCTTCCTTTATAACGACCGCCACCCCCCCACCCCTGCCCTGGGCCCTTGGCTGATGGAATGCGCGGAAACCTGGTGGGCACATCTCTACGAGGGGGACCCCCCCTTGGCCCAACCAGGTCTCTGTAATACCTGCCAGGTCCGCACCCCCCTCCTGTATTAGCTCACAAATGAGGGGGGCCTTATTAACCACGGACCTGGCGTTGCACAACATCAGTCTAAGGCCTGGGCTCTGAGACTCTGGACAGCCGGGGAGACGAGAAGAGTCATGGGGGCCGAGGCATGCCACCGCTTGAAGATAGCAGGTGCGTGCCCCCACCACCTGATGTGGCCCCCTACTCCCGCCATATCTGCCCCTCCCAACCACGGTCCTGATAGAACTGCCCTCCACCCTATCCACACTGAGCTCCTCCACACCCCGCTCCCCGCCTTCCGTTCCATGCCCCTGTAACGGGCCTGACCTATGCCCCTCCCTCCCCACCCCCCACCCTAAGCCCCTTAAAAGATTACAAAAAGACAATTTTTAAAAACCCCACAACCCCCTCTTTGCGGCATGCCACCTCTCGGGGTTCCAAAGCCCGTCATCGAGGTAGACCCTCGATAGAGTGGAGGGCCAAGCCTGCGAGAGGGGGGAGTCTCGCAGACCAAGAAGCTCCGCTGCGGAATACATCTTGACCACAGAGGATGGGAGCAACCATATCCTAGGGGTCCATATAGAAGGTCCAGGGGAGAGACATGGAATGGGAGTCTCAAGAACATTTTCAACAGGACCGGTCCACTGTCCCCTCACAACAGAGGATGAAGTCAAGTTCCAGGTCGACCACAGTCCAAGGGGGGGAAGGGGGAAGACCCAACCACCCTCTCACGGGGGTCCGATCAACCATTCGACCCCCTCTTGTGGTGAGATGGCAGCGATGAACCAATGCAGACAGCACAGCATCCGGGGCTCAGGTCCAAAAAACCGCCCTCTCACGGCGGTTGGTCCGATGGTCAGGTCCCCTCTGCTGGCAGATGCAAGAAATTCAATATCATCCCAGTTCAGCCCCCAGGGGCCCCGACATCAGAGCCACCCTCTCACGGTGGCTTAAATGAGCCCAGCCCTCTCAGCTGATGGGATGGAGCCATGTACCAGCCCCCATTCAGATTTAAATAGTCCTCCCTACAGTTAGGGAAAGTTCAGATGAGAATAAACTTGGCGTCAGGTGAGTCAGTGAGCTAGCCGACAATCCAAGGTGGATTGTGGACTGTGAAGATTTATGTGCATATTCAGTGTTTTCTTTTTCATATTAAAACTACATTCTAGATCTAAAGGAACATATTTCTTCCCAGCTTTTGGTGTCCCAAAATACTGAATTGTATTGGCTGAATTAAGATAAATTGAGATAACTGCTGCTTTTTAAAAGTATTTTTATTTATTTGCCTACATGTATATTTGTATATTTTCTTTAATTAGTCACAAGATAAGCAAACAAAGGGTATTCAACAATGAATGGCAGAATAATATGAAATGACTAATGTGATATTTCACATTTGAATTTGAATATTATTCTATCAGATGCAATTAAATAAAAAAGCAATTAGGAAATTAAAGGAATTTTATTCTAAATTATGCAGCTTTCAGTCTGTGCAAATATATTGACAAATATGTTTTCTATTCAGAGCATAATACATTAATAATGGCTAGACTTTGATCATAAAAGGCAGCAGTGTGTGATCTCACTAATTGAATAAAATAAAAACATATTGAAATGAATAAAATTCAATAAACTGTCAGTATTTGTTATTTGATATTTCACAGCATCCCATATTTCATTCATTTGTACTGCACTAAACAATAGACAATGGATTCATTTTACAATATAACTATTCTTCCACTCAGTAAACACTGAGAATATTTGCTTGTTCTTGATATTTAGCTTCTGTTAATGAATATTAAAATCACATTTTCTAGTTTCTTGCAACTGCAACACTATTGGCTGATGCTTAGCTTGAGATCCACCAAGACAATAATGTCTTTGGAGTCACTGCTGTGCAGAATGAGCTCATGTACTTATACTTTTATTTTTTAAAAAATTCCTATCTTATTTTGCGTTTGTCCCTGTTGAAATTCATATGACTGCTTCTGCCTATTATTCTGTCTGGTCAAGATCTTCCTGAATCTTAATAGCATAGAATAAAATCTGAAGATCACATCTTAATTTGCAAAACATAAGCACAATTTTATTGTTTATGCAATATTTTGAGCCCTTAATAACTGAATTACATATTACATACCCAAGAATTAGCCTTGACATTTCAAGGTCTAAATAGCTTTCTGTTTTACTAATTCTGGATAAAAAGACACTGATGGAAAACTCATTATAATATTTAAATGTAGCATGCCTTAAATTACTTTTTTTTTAAAGTAAAATCCTTGTTTAAAAATAATGAATGGGTTGCTTTGTACATTTGACCTTTGTGTTTCAATATATCTTTTAGAATCTAAGTTTTAGTGAAAATTATAAAATAATTATAGCCATCTAAATTATTTCATTTGAACTGCTTTTTTTCCTTGGTACTTTAAGAAACCAAATAACAACGGTTCACAAATAAAAACAATATAGTAGAAATATGAGACAACATTGATAAGTATTTCTTGACAAAAATATTTCCATCCAAAGTTAGCTATTCTGAAACTAAGATAACAATAACTACATCAGTATTCAGCACTCATATATAGTGTTTATTTTAGTTTATTATTAAATTTATATACGAGTAGTAAGTTTAATAAAAAATTAAAATAAACATTATATGTGAGCGCTGAATACTGATGTAGTTCTTCATTATACCACATTAGTCTTCATTATATCACATTAGTCTTCATTATACTACATCAGTATTCAGTGCTCACATATAATGTTTATTTTAATTTATTATTAAATTTATAGTATATATTTATATATTAATTTAATAATAAATTAAAATAAACACAAGAGGATTATAAAGCAAATACAGCAGAGAGACTACTTGAAGTTAAATTAATACATTATCCTTTCCTTTCTATCTACCATAATAACCATAATTTGGGCAGTAGAAAAAAATCTCTAACACTGTGAATGACAGTAACACAAAGTGTAAGCTGGAAGAAACCTTAAATTTCTATTTTGTACCTATTTCAGAGGTACAAAGACCTCAGAGCATACTTTATTCTGTCCTCTTTGCTTATAGTAAATATTCCTGTATCCGGAATAAAAAAAAAAAAAAATTCTGGATGGATATCAAGTGGCATCAAAGAGTTACATATACCAGCTTTCTACCACCTCATGGCCACCTGGTGTACCGTCATATGCCATTTTCACTAGTAAGGACACAGTAGTCTTAAGACTGATGAACTGATCACCTGTGTGTGGTCACTGTTTATTACAACTAATAGTAGTTTATAACTAGAGTTGCTAATTAGAACTATGAAGAGGAGAGTATACTTATATAGAATAGGAATGGATAGAGTAGAGTAGAGTAGAGTAGAGTAAAGTAGAGTAGAGTAGAGTAGAATAGAATAGAATAGAATAGAATAGAATAGAATAGAATAGAATAGAATAGAATAGAATAGAATAGAATAATCCACCTTTGTCAATGATTTAGTGTGATTGAACACATAAAGTATTTGTCTCCAATGCATAAGCTGTTAGTGTACATATAAGCAACATGATAATCATGATCATAAAATACAGTATCATAAATCATAAAATACTCAGTGGTAGTCATGGGATACTAAATAAAAGTAATCAACATAAATAATAGAATACAAACAACAAAGTTATAGTCATAAGATGCTGAAGAAATAGGTAATAGAAAAGATGAGAAGAATAATAGTAATAATATCTATGGAGATTCTCAGTCAGCCATGCCATGGTTGTCCCAAAGGTGCTTTTTCAAGAGGCAACTAGACTTTGTTTTTCTTTGAAGACGTTTCACTTCTCATCCAAGAAACTTCTTCAGTTTTAACTGGATAGTGGGGAATGAAAGGATATATATTCCTTGCAGGCAGCTGGTCATTTGCATTCTTGTTGAGGCCACTTGGAGTTTTATCTGTGTCCTCAGGGTCAGTGCAAATGGGTGTGGAGCCTTCTTAGAACTGCTGAAAGGACTGTGTTGTAGACTGGAGATATACTGTATGATGTCGTGTCCCTCCCCCTCTGTTGAGAAAGAGAGATGTTCAATTTTGATATAGATTGCCTCTTTTGACTCCTCTTTCAAACCAGCAGTCTTCTCTGTCCAAAATGTGGACTTCACTGTCTTCAAATCAGTGGCCATTGTCTTAAATGCAGATGGACTGCTGAATATTGTCCTGATGGGTTTGTTCTCATAGGAAGGAATATAAATCCTTCTCTTCCCCACCATTCAGTCAGAGATAAAGAAGCTTCCTGGATGAGAAGCAAAACATCTTCAAAGAAAAACAAGAAAGTCCAGTTGCCTCTTGAAAAAGCACCTTTTGGATAATAGTAATACTGCCCTACTACTTGGTTTGACATCCCAGGACAGTGTTGTGGCAATTAGTTGTTTAGCAGCATGATGGCATGGGGGAAAAACCTCTTCTTGTGTCTAGTTTTTTGATGTGCAATGTCCTATAGCATTGTCTTGAGGGAAGAAGTTAAAACAGTTTATGTCCAGGATGTGAGGGGTCTGTAGATATTTTCACAGCCTTCTTTCTGGTTCATGCAGTATATAGGTCCTCAATGGAAGGCAGGCTGGTTGCAATTGTTTTTTCTGTAGTTCTAACTAACTGTTGAAGTCTGTGTCTGTCCTGTTAGGTTGCTGTGCCAAACCAAGCAACTGTAGAGGTACAAATGACAGACTCAATAATTCCTCTGTAGAACTGTATCAGCAGCTCCTTGGCCAGTCTGAGCTTTTGGAGTTGGCACAGGAAAAACATTCTTTGTTGTGCTTTTTGATGACGTTTTTTATGTTAGGTGTCCATTTTAAGTCCTGAGAAATTATAGAAGCCAGAAACTTGAACGTCTCTACTGTTGTCACTATATTATCTAGTATTGTAAGAACTGGTAGAATAGGAGGGCTTCCCCCTAAAGTCTAGTATCATCTCTACAGTTTTGAATGTGTTCAGTTCAAGATTGTGCCAGCCACACCACAGGGCTAGTTGTTCAACTTCCCATCTCTATGCAGATTCATTGTTGTCTCTAATGAAACCAATGACTGTTGTATCATCTGCAAACTTCAGTATTTTAACAGAGGGATTCTTTGAGATGCAGTAATTAGTATAGAGCAGGGCTGTCAAACTCATGGTCTGCAGGCTAGATGTGTCATGCGCTGGCCACGCCCATGCCCGGTTTAGTAAAGGGGAAAAAAGTCCCGATATGCCGCTGTGACAATGCGAGTTTGACACCTGGTATAGAGAGAAAAGAATAATGGAGAGAGCACACCACCTTGGGGGGACACCTGTGCTAATTGTATAGGTATCTGATGCAATTTTGCCTAGCTTCACCTGCTGCTTCCTATATGAAAGCTTATGATCCACTTACAAGTGTGGTCAGGCAGAGCTAGCTGAGTCAGTTTAGTGAGAAGAATATCTGGAATGATGATACTGAATGCGGAGCTGATGTCTACAAAATGGGTATGTGGGTAAGTATGTACATCTCTGCACATACAGTAAGTAAGTACTTTATATGAGTATGCTCCTTGATTATTCATGAACTATGAAAGATGTGGTAGAATTACTGTGATCAGTTATTTCCATAATATAGTGGAGATCCTTAGGGATAATTAACACCATTGCATTGTACCTAGATAATCACAAAGAAAATTTATATTTTATGGAAGCAATGCAAATTCTGTCTTAAAAATGTACAGCAGTTGCTCTGTAAGCCAAATACAATTTATCAAATATAAAAAAAGTTAGTGTTTATCTTTTAAGGATCCTTCAAATATTGACTATATTTAACTAATTATTCTAATGCCAAAAAAAAAAAAAAAAGGCTTTTACACCATACCGGAAAGTATAAGGTATACTTTCTTCTTATGAAAGTAAAGTGCTCAATGCTACGAAATATTTGGAATAATTATCAACTATAGGGAATTTTCATACATTCTTTAATGAAATCCTTGCCAAGAAGATGTATGTACATTTTTTAGTGTTTCTATCATTTCTATTACTCAACGTCTGCCAGGATTTTTCAACCGTTGTGTTCAAAGATGTTCCATTTATGGCTAAAAGAATAAAAGGCTGAATTAAGGAAAGCAAAATAATTTCAGCTTAAACAGAGACTTCCTGGTCAATCAAAAGCAAATAAAATATTCTTTGGTTGTTAAAAACATCCTTTTAAAATCAAATAAACAATAGATACTCCAATTTATCTTAATCTTTATCAGTGTTTCTAAACAACCCTAAGCCAGCATGAGGAATTTGGGGAGTTGAAATCCACACATTGTAACATTGTTGAGATGTTAGAAAAAGCCTTGGCTAAACCAAAAAGCATTATTTGCCACATCTAGGCCCTCACAGCCTCTAAACATAGTCACAGCTGAGAATCAAAAGCATATTGATAATACCCTGCCTCAAACTGAAGAAAGAACTCTTCAAGCTATACTTGTAAGTGTTAGAAAAACACTGCAAATGTGAAAATATCTGAAGTTTGATCTCTCCTCTTTTGGCTGTTCTCTCCATTTGTCTTTCTGCATCAACCAGAACAGCCTATTGAGGAAGGAAAAGAACCAGTATAAAACAGTCTCTAGTGCAGGGATGAAATTCAACAGGTTCTGGAGAACCGGTAGCGGAAATTTTGAGTAGTTCGGGAACTGGCAAATACCACCTCTGGCTGGCCCCAGAGTGGGGAGGGAATAGGGATTTTGCAGTATCCTTCCCCTGGAGTGAAGTGGGAATGGAGATTTTGCAGTATCCTTCCCCTGCCATGCTCACCAAGCCACGCCCACCAAGCCACACCCCGCCCACCAAGCCACGCCCACAGAACCAGTAGTAAAAAATTTTGAATTCCACTACTGCTCCAATAGCTTTTCAGAGTATTGGGAGCATGTTATCAGAATTTTAAAATCCTTAAAAGGTTATGTGCTTCGCCCCAAACCTTCTTGTGATGCATTCTAGATTCATTTAGCAATATATTAACACTCGACTAAGCACAAGAAATAAAACTGAAAGAAAATTAGAAAAATGAAGTAAAGATATTACCAGTTTTTTTAAAAAACCTATCCAGATATCCTCAAGTTATTAGTTATCATTCCATTTGCTATTTCAGTGCAATAAAGGCTATTAAAATGTGGCAAAAATTAAAATAAAAAAAGAATTATCCTAAAATACATCTGAGATATATTAACAGGGAGTGTCTATTTAAAGCAGAACATGTAAAGGAAGCATTACAAGTATTCTTTATTCAAAATAGTTATTGTTATCTACAACATTAAGATATATTTTTAATTTTTAATTAGAATAAGACCATTTCTATTAGGACTTGTACATGTTTCTATCCTTTACAAAATATTACAGCTTAAACAATTAATGTATTTGGATTAATAAAAGCTGTACAATTCATGCATTTTAACTGTACTAATGGGAAAAAAGAAAACCATTAATAATTGCTATTTGTGTTGCTTAGATACTAAGTTATTCCATTTGAAAAAAAATACAGGTATTTGTAAACGGAATAATTTTAAACTAATTGCAAAATTTGATTGTGAAGTCTGGTCCAAGGACCCTTTGGTAGATACTCTCAGTTCAAAATTAAAATATTAAAGATATTTGCAAAAAAATAATCAATGTCAATCTTTTCATTATTTTTATTTATTAATTTGTTAAGTGTTTTCCATGAAAAATATTATATTATTTATTTTATTTATGTTCATATCTAGTGGCTTTAATATTGCTATTTTATAAGATTTAATATATAGTCTGCAAATGTGTCAGTTTTAATTTTTAACTAGAGAACCATGCTCCAATAGTCATATTTTGGAGATATTTTTTACAAGAAACAAAATGGGCATGGGTGGACAAAAAGGCAGCGAGAAGATGAGTAATTCCTGACTTCCAACTGGCTTCCTTGGAGTTTCCTTTTGAGAAGCTGCCAGGAAGCATCAAAAACCTCCTGCCTGCCTCCCTCCCAGAAGGGATTGTGAGACTGGCTGGGAAACTGTAATGGCATGTTGAAAATGAAGATCATGTGACCACAAGAGTAGCTCAGCAGTGTAGCAACAGCCAATAGCACTGAACAGCTATAACAACTCTGAATTTTATTCCCCAGAAGTCATGGGTCTTGGATTTTTACACATTTTGTAAATTAGCTTATCAGAGGCACATTGGTTCAAAAATAATTGCCACATGATGCACCATTTCTTCCAGTTAGTGGTCATGACAATGAAAATTTTACTAATTTATAGCTATGGTAAATATCAATAAATGCATACAAACAAAAGCTCTTTTGGGGGTCCTTCATCATTTTTAATCGCAGGAAGAAATCCGAGAACAAAAAGTTTAAGAAACACTGATTGATGTATTGCAACCAATAAAATATGTTTAAAAAATGAATACATACTGTACACTATGCTGCCCTTTTATTTTACCCACTAGTAATTTCAAAATATTTTGATAATACATAAAATTCATTCACTCTTTTCTGTTTTGCTTTTGAATTTCTGTTTTCATAACTTTAAATTTAATTGTTCTGCCTCTCTACAGAGAACCTGCTTAAGTTATATACAAATATAACTTACTGTAGATAGCTTAGATAGCAAATGGAACTAGCTTTTTTTACTAAGCTTCTTTAAAGATTATAGCAGTGGAATACAATTATTTTATACTGACTAAGGAATGAACATTTCTTTTATCCAATAGAGGTATCCTCTTCCATAAAAGTGGAACTTTGGGAAATACACATGGAGTGGTGAGGAGCATGTGCATACCCTCCTAGCCATCCAGATTTGTCAAATCATTCCTAGCGATCCCCAGGCGTGTGCCTTTGAGTGAGCTTTTATTGTTATTATTATTATTCCCATTGACCGGAGTAGTTATTACAGTTTTCTTGGCAAGGTTTTCCAGAAGTAGTTTGCCATTGCCTCCTTCCTAGGTTTGAAGAGAGCAACTGGTTCAAGGTTGTCCTACTGGGTTTAATTTGCCTAGGTGGGGCTAGAATTTACAATCTCATGGTTTCTAGCCTGAGGTTTAACCAATGCACATTTCTTAGGGCAGTGGTTTATAGATAGTACATCATATGCATTGCAAATCTCAAGTCCATTGCTACAAATTGTAATGAAGCATATTCATTCACAAAGATAATTGTTTTGTATAACAATGATAAAGTCTTTGAGCTGACTTTAAACTAGGAGTCTAGAATAATGTATATATAAATCTTTGTTCAAATTCAAGATACAGAATTTTACTTATATTAAATCATGCTATTGTTCCACTAAAATTAATTTAGATTGGGAGGCATCTTCTCCTTAATTATAATACAAAAATTATTAAAGTGTTTAAGAAGTATGACCATTATTAGGAGGGAAATTTGAAAGTAAATCTGTTCTTCTTGAAAATAGCCTTGATGATAATTCTGTGCATGAATATGAGTGCAGATACTAGCAAACAACTTGTATGAAGTCCTTGTAAAATCAAGAAATTCCAGTCAATTAACCCTTTGCACACTAAGGAAGTATAGAAAATAGATCTATAGACATAAGCTTTAGCAAATTGGAAAATATTGTTGTGCTTACAGATTTAAGTTTCAGAGCAGAGATTAGTAGATTTTCCCAGCTTCCTTTCTGCTTTCCTTGTGCTCCCTACAAGTGGAAAAACAACACCAATTACTTTCCAGAACTTGTGGTGAAGTGAGGTGGCAAATTCTCAATACTCCATTTTATAGCAGCAAATCAAGTTGTTAGTTTTTTTGTCACAGGACAAAAACGTGTGTGTGTCTGTGTGTGGGAGAAACAACATCTTTCCTCTACTTTCTAATTAATTTCTTGTATTCAAGGAAGTGAACATGTGAATTCTAGAAATATTATGATGCAGAAACTTGTGAGTTATATGGTATGTTTGGATATACAGAAATAACAATCACTTATTTCAAGCAGAGTAATCTATTGGTGTATTAAAGCAAGAAAAGGATGTGATGTCATTTCCAGAATGGATAACACTAATGATGATGGTTTTGTTCTTCCATTTTTAAGAATGTTCAACATTTTTTATTCTTATTACCTTATGGAGCGTAATCATATTTCACTTTCTATAAAAGGTACACTACTCTTATTTGAGCAATTAAAATGGCAGATTTTACTAGATTCATTGGCTTAAAATTAAAAATTAAGGAAAACGAAACATGGAGCTGAGAAACAATAGGCAGTTCATGAACCAATTAGTTTTCTAAGAGGTCACAAGAAAAACTGAAAACTGAGGACTGAACCAATAGACTGAACTGCCGCTGGCACTACGTTTTGAACAGAGATGGGCTGCAAATTTTTAAACAACCGGTTCTCTGCCCTAATGACTGGTTGGGTGGACGTGCATGGGTGGTCATATAACTGGGTGGGCATGGCTGGGTGGGCATGTGACTGGGTGGGCATGGCCAATTCAACATCATTCACGTCAAAGAGTGCCTTGCCTGGCTCCTCCCCTCCCAGACACTTCTTGTCATGCCCAGCCTCACCATATCTATAGTTCTGTAAAAATGTTCACTTTTTTTCAACTTTATTATCTGCATCTACATACTATAGATGTACTTTCATGGACCGCTGAAAGGAGGAAATGGCTCACATGCTTTGCCCAAGAGTGTGATAGGCAGGTCACAAAATAGGCTTTTGAGGGGCTGCCACAAAGAAGTGAGGGGGAGGGGCAATGTATTTTCCAAAGAAGCAGAAGGCAAAATAAGAAGCAACGGATTGAAACTGAACAAAGAGAGAAGCAACCTAAAACTAAGGAGGAACTTCCTGACAGTGAGAACAATTAACCAGTGGAACTGCTTGACTCCAGAGGTTCTGGGTGCTTGATCACTGGAAGTTATTTTAAAAAGTTTTTAAGTTTAAGTTTAATGCGATTTATATGCCGCCTTATCTCCAATGGACTCAGGGCGGCTCACAACAGTAAAATGCACAATGACATTAAAAAGACTGGACAGCCATTTCTCTAAAATGGTATAGGGTGTCCCCCCACCCCAAGGTCCCTTGTAAGTGTTATTCTGTTATTCTGACACCTTTCCCAGGCCCCCCACTCAGATTTTGGCATCCTCAGTTTTCCTGCCTGAGCAGGAAACTAGAAGATCTCCAAAGTCCCTTTCAGTTATTCTGTTATTCCTGAGCTAAATAGCTAAACTCCCTCTGGACAAATGAGTTAAAGAGCTGTCTCTAGACATTCATTTTAATAAGATATTTAGAAACCTGCAGTTGAAAGTTCTTCATGTCTCCTTACCCTGAAGACCCAATTTCATTTGGAATTTAATCCCAACATGATGGCTCTTTTGGCATTTCTCTTGATACTTCTCCAAAATGCACCCCCAAGAAGCCACATCTCCCTCTCTCCCTACCACCCTTCCCCCCCTCTCTCACACACTCAATTTAAGCAAATTCCATTGTTTTGGAGACTTTAGAATCATAGGCTAGAAGATGGTACCTTGGAGGCTTTATACTTCAACCCAGCTTTGGCTGCAAGAACTGCAGGCAACCTTCCTGGCCACACACTTCCTCCTCCTGCTGCCTCATGTGAGGTGGGAGGCCCGAGAAAAAGCGCCTGGTCTGGGCACACAGCCCTCCATGACAGAGCCCTTTCCAGGGAGCAAAGCATGGCTTGGATGAACTGATCTGTCCCAAAGGTGAACTGCAGAGCAGCAGTGGCGGTGGTGGCGGCAGAAGGCAAGCTTCAGAGTAGTGGCAGCAGTGGCAGAAGGTAGAAGCAGAGTTTCAGGGTGATGGCAGCGGAAGGCAGAAATGGAGCTCCAGGGTGGTGACAGCAGAAGGCGAGCTCCAAAGTGGCAGCAGTGGTGGAAGGCAGAAGCGGAGCTCCAGTGTTGCAGCAGCAGAAGGCGAGCTCCAGAGTGGCAGCAGTGGCAGCACTCCAAGAGGGTAGACAGATGTCCGGGACCTGCATGCACACACTGCAGCAGAGAAGCAGTCTTGGCTCTAATGCAGCATCTTCCCTCAAGGCCGCCTGCCCACCCGCTGGCCAGCAAGGCCCAGAAGCAGCATGTCCCCTATCACAGGCTGGATACAGGACCCGAGGCAAAGGGGAAAGCGAGCAGGTCCCACGGAAGCCGAGTCCCACGGAAGCCAAAAGGCCGTTCTTCGGTTGAGTGCAGTGGGTCTCCCTCCTCTGCCATCAGCATTGGCCTTACCTTCAGAGCTTCCATGTGCCTCCACCGGCCTGAACGCCCTGCCCTTCAGATCCCAACAGGGCCAGTGCATGGCTGCTTATGAAGGTAAGGTTGATGGCATATGGCCTTGGATGGAGATGCTGTGCTGGGGCCGAGATTGCTGCTCCACTGTGGGGTGCATGCAGCCCCAGGACATCCGCCCTCCCTCCTGGAACACCACCGGGTGCTGGCCCCATTGGAATCTGTGAAGGGCAGGGCACTCGTGCTGGCGGAGGCAAATGGAAAGTCTGGAGTTCCTCGAGGCCTTTGGGACAGATCAGGTTGTCCAAGGCTTTGCTCCCCAGGAAGGGCTCCGTCATGGAAGGCTGTGTCCCCAGACCAAGCACTTTGTCTCAGGCCTCGAGAAGCAGTAGGAAGGTGAGAGAAACAGAAGGCTTTGGAGACAAGCACCCTTCCCAGCCCTGCTTCTCCAAGGGGGTGCCTGGCCGTGCTTACCTCTGCCTCAAGGCTTCTGCTGCTGGAGCAGGCGGGAGCAGCAGAAGGCAGCTGGGTAAGTCTAGTCTAGGCAAGTGAAGAGGAGCGGAGATCGGTGAAGGAAGGCAGTTGAGGTAGAGAGTTGGACCATGGCCACTGCATGGTAGGCTGCAGTGGAAGGCAGGCAAGCTTTCTGGGCCATGTGGGAGGCAGCTAGGCCAGGATTTGAGCTTTACTCGCAGGCTCACCCAGGCAGATCAGGGCGTTCATCTGGATCGCGGGGAGAGTGCCATGTGGTATACAGCTACAGCGGAAGGCAGGCAAGCTGTCTGGGCCACAGAGACCATGTGGTCAAGGCAAGCAAGGGAGCTAGAGAGAGAGCAGCAGCAGCTATGCTGGGCGAGCGGGCAAGATGAGGAGTGACTAGGTGGGACAG
The DNA here is from genome assembly GCF_029215685.1 of Pituophis catenifer annectens. NCBI lineage: Eukaryota > Metazoa > Chordata > Lepidosauria > Squamata > Colubridae > Pituophis > Pituophis catenifer. Next base: position 81,956,440 of record NW_027256884.1, read on the forward strand.
GTCAGGGTGGATGGGGCGTAGTGAGCCAATGATTTGCTGGTTCGCCGAAATGCACAGAATCTTAACAACCGGTTCGCCTGAACTGGTCTGTACCAGCTGCAGCCCACCTCTCATTTTGAATGAAGAGGGAGTGTGGAGCCTTGCCTTACCTGTTCTCAGCCCAGCTGTGCTCTATTGCTATAGGTGCAGAAAAGCTCGTTTTCTTGCCAGCCAACAGAAAGGAGAATCCCTGGCTTATTTTCTTGACCTCTGTGGTATGTTTATTTATATATTTTTTCCTACCTTCCAATTGAATTCACATGGGTTGGATATGGACAGCCAAAGGGCCCAATATGGTCCAAGAACAAAATGCCCAGATCTTTCATGAGCTTTGTGTTATCCAGACCTCTTGTAGATAAACCATATGCAAATTTATATAACAAAGTCTTGACCTTTGAAATCACATGTGAATGCCATACATGCATATCGTATAAAAACTACTGCTGTACTTCATAAATGTATTAAATCAAACTTTGTCTTCATTTTCTTTTTTGACCAAAATGTAATTCAAAACCAAAGTAATCTTTCAGTGGACTTCCTGGGGCATTAATCAACTTCTCTGATGATAAAAAATCCTATGGCAACAAGCTTAACAACTATTCTGCTTTTTAAATAGTCACAGCATTCCAGATATTAAATTTGAGAGATTTTGTCCCTATCCATTAACTATATTCAAATTAATTCTACCCACGTGGTTTTGTTTTCCTTTATGCAGACTTTTTCCTCAGAAGAAATATGAAAGTTAATCAGTGTATATTGGTTTCCCACAGTTACTTAATCAAGTGGAAAAAATGCTCTTAACTTGTTGGAATTTGACAAGCCAGAAACTGCCTTTTTGCCCATTATGTTTTAAATTCACTCTGCTGAAAAGAACAGCTAGCTCGTATGAAAGCTAGCTTGTTTGTTGAAATGTATCCATTTTGATACATCATTTCCTTTAATTGCTTCTTGATTTTGCTGCATTTACTTCAACAAGTTGCCCATTACATCATTTTAAAAGGAATTTTTTTTTGAAAATAAAACCCTTCTTATGTTAGTTATTTTCATTTTTGTGCATCTCCTAACATCCTTTCAAAGTGGATTACACAAGAGGCAAAAGGCCGCCATTTTAGAAAAGGGAGAGATACCTTTTGTGATGGTGCCATATCTATATGCTGCTTTAGAAGGCTGGCCAAGAGGTCCCACTATCAAAAACTCTTATTGCCATTAATAGTTTGCAGTGCAATTCAGACTTGTAATTAGTCCCCACCCATCCTTCAATCTATACTGCACTGCACTAATTTAGTACAAGATTCTGGCATCTTGTAAGTAGAATGGTGATCCAATGGCATGCAGCAAAGAAAATCAGTAAGAAGAAGTTTTAGAAGTGCTTGACATTCTTTTGGGAACCCTCACATCTTTTTTCTTATCTGAGAAGCATAAGAGATAAGGAAAGAACTACTATGTTCTTAAACGGAATCAACACATTTAATATTTTGAATTGAGACAGTTGTTAGAAAAAATACTATTATATCAAAAAAGAAGAGAAGTGACTGTCATCATGGGATAACCTCAAAAAATGAGATGGCATAAGAACAGGAGAATAATTAAATAGCTTTAGTGTGAGGGAGACCAAGGTTGATAATGATTGTTGTATGTAATGATTACAGACTGAACGAGTGGTCACTGGGTGCATAAGAGTTAAAGTCGATCTCTTCCTTTCTATACTGAGTCTGAAATATTGACTTAGAATTATTGCAGAGTCCTTTGAGATTGTGCTGGACTACAAATTTCATAAAGAAATAAGAAAATAAGTAAATTGGTTTGCTGACTAAGTTAAATTAAAAAGAAATATTGAGGAATGTATATATTTTACATTTTAAACTTACAATCACTGACTTCAGTGGGATTATTTACTTCCAGGAAAATGTATCTAGGTCCACAGTTTTATTTATTGCATTTTATGCTAGTCTTCTCTAACTGGCTATCACCTTTTTGCTCATTTCAGATTTCTCAGTTGAATGCATTCTTGCTGAAATATTAGAAATACTACAAACAAGAACACTTGAGAACAATAGATTGACAAAAGTTGTTTTACATTTTATGAAATTTTATTTATACTTGCTTACTTGTATTTCCTGAAAAGTTTCAAGAGTAGCACATTAAAAAGGATGCTCTTTTTCATATTTATACCTTTCACAACTTAATATAATTCCAAAATATTTGTAATATTAACTGGATATTTATCAGAACACGTTATCTCTTATCTCTTTAATATTTTATTCTGCACTGATTTACAGAATTTAAAAAGACCATCCTGCTGTAGTATTCTAATCTCTGTGAATTTGTTGCAGATAATGTGTAGGATGTCTTATATTTTTATAGGCAACTTGCTTTTCAATATATTTGTGTTTTACTGTTTCAATTTGCTCTTGATGCATAATATATTGACCTTTCGTACTGTTTATGAAGAACACACTTAAGTCAAATGACTAACCTTATTCTGTCACCACAAGTGAATAAATAATTCTTGGTGACATTTATTATCTTTGCATGAGTGGAAAATTTCAAAACCTAACTGATATATATTCATTCCTGAATATGTCCATTCTTTATTATTTATGCTGTATCATGATCAGGATTATTTTGTATGCCTATTTTATTTTTCAAAAAGAAACTTTAAGGGAAGAACTGTAAGTAAATGCAAACTCCAATGAAATTTAGGCAATATGTCCAAACTTTGCAAGGACAAAAGTTATCATTCACAATATTATGACTCTTAACTGCATCTATATCTTCTTATAATGCATGTACATCCATCCATACACACACACACACACACACACACACACACACACACACACACACATACCCTATATTCCTTACAGTATGTGCTGCCCTGCTCACTCACACACACACTTAACTGTGGTTTAGTGATTTTATTATTATTCCGCAGCAATTCCCTTCACCAAAACTCAGAACTTTCCCAATTAAGTCCAGCCACAAGTCGACCAAGGTTAGTCCACAGAGCAATGGCCCAATAGTCCACAAAGCAATTGAAAGTTGCTCAAACAAAATAACTCCTCCAGACAAACTTAAGTCCACACACAACAACCGCATGAGGCAAGAAAAGTCCAGTCTCTCCAAGGCACGAATCAATTCCAAAAAAGGTGTCAATCCAGAGTGAAGCAGGAAACATGAGGACCAAAAATGCACAGCTAGAAAACAACAAAATTCCCAGCAATGCCTCCATCTATCTGCTGTGTTAAATAGCCAGCTTCTGGTGCAGTCCACAAAACATGTGGAGTTTCCTCCTCTCCAGTAGTCTGGCTGACCTTTGCAGCTTCTGTCTTTTCTCTGCCCTATGTATTCTCAGATCAAGGGCAGAAGGCAGCTCCTCCTCCTCTTCACTGGTCGTCTGAAGCCTCTTTCGAATGGCTGTTCAGAGCCATTAATCAATTCAGTTCCTGACATGCCAGGAATGAGCTCATTTGCCCCTGAGCTGACATCTGAGAAGGAAGCTGTGGAGTCATCCAAGGGTAAGGTGACCAGACGTCCCGCTTTTGGCGGTTGATTAAGATTAGAGATGAGGATGAAGGGTAATATTGGTTTTTTACAAAAATAGATGAGGAATAAATATGGCAAAAAAGAAATATAGAAATTGTAAATTTAATTGAAATGACTAAACACTGTTTAAATTTGTGAACCGGCCAAATATTCTGTTCAAAGAAAATACATTGTATGTTTGTATGTGTGTTTCTAATTATTGCTATTTATTCATATTTGTTCTCTTTTATTCTTTAAAGTTTAACAATTCATTCTTTATCTTAATATCTTTATATTTGCTTGGGGTTGGCTTTCTTCCCTTTCATCTTTTTTATTGTACAGCAATCTTTCTCCTCAAACCTACCACCTCTCTCTTTTCTTTCCTTCTTACTTTCTCTTCCCCCACCCTCTTCTTCTCCTCCCTACTTCCTCTTCCTTTCTCCTTCTCCTCCTCTCTTCCTCCCTCTCTTACCCTCACTCCTACTCTAATTTCCATTCCTTCATCCCTCTCTATTGCTGTATCCTTTAATGCATATGGACTACTCAGAGGGCTGAAAAAGTTATTTTTGACTGGTCCTCGCACTTTTGACCAGTCCTCGAACTTACGACTGTCCTCACATTTTACATTTTTGCCCTATCTTGTCACCATGGTGAAGAGAAGCAGTTGTGAAATGAGTGACATGGTTGTTAAGAATGCTGCACGGGCATAAATGTGAGGATGGTCATAACTGTGAAGACCAGTCAAAAGTGTGAGGACCTGTCAGAAATGACTTTTTTCAGCCCTCTGGTTAGTCCTTTTGTGCATATGGACTACTCGGAGGGCTGAAAAAGTTATTTTTGACTGATCCTCGTACTTTTGACCAGTCCTCGAACTTACGACTGTCCTCACATTTTACATTTTTGCCCTATCTTGTCATCATGGTGAAGAGAAGCAGTTGTGAAATGAGTGACATGGTTGTTAAGAATGCTGCACGGGCATAAATGTGAGGATGGTCATAACTGTGAAGACCAGTCAAAAGTGTGAGGACCTGTCAGAAATGACTTTTTTCAGCCCTCTGGTTAGTCCTTTTGTGCATATGGACTACTCGGAGGGCTGAAAAAGTTATTTTTGACTGATCCTCGTACTTTTGACCAGTCCTCGAACTTACGACTGTCCTCACATTTTACATTTTTGCCCTATCTTGTCATCATGGTGAAGAGAAGCAGTTGTGAAATGAGTGACATGGTTGTTAAGAATGCTGCACGGGCATAAATGTGAGGATGGTCATAACTGTGAAGACCAGTCAAAAGTGCGAGGACCTGTCAGAAATCACTTTTTTCAGCCCTCTGGTTAGTTCTTTTGTGCATATGGACTACTCGGAGGGCTGAAAAAGTTATTTTTGACTGGTCCTCACACTTAGGACCAGTCCTCGAACTTACGACTGTCCTCACATTTTATGTTTTTGCCCTATCTTGTCACCATGGTGAAGAGAAGCAGTTGTGAAATGAGTGACATGGTTGTTAAGAATGCTGCACGGGCATAAATGTGAGGATGGTCATAAGTGTGAGGACCAGTCAAAAGTGTGAGGACCTGTCAGAAATGACTTTTCAGCCCTCTGAGTAGTCCCTATACACATAGCCATGGCCACCCAGTCACATGGCCTCCAAGCCACGCCCACACAATAAGCCACGCCCACAATGGTGTCCTTCTTATCAATGTTAAAATCTGTTCACCTTACCCTATACACATAGCCACACCCACCCAGTCACATGACCAGCTAGCCATGCCCACAAAATAAGCCACGCCCACAATGTCCCTCTTTACCAATGTTAAAATCTGGTCACCTTATCCAAGGGAGACATCATAAAATATCCCTTTTCTCATGCCAATGTTTCCTTCAAAGTCACACCACTGAAAGTTCTTTTCTGATGCTATATATTGTATTCATTTATTTCGTAAATATCCTTCCTTCAGTGGTTCTGAATTAAGATGTTTTCCTAAATTTAATTGTATTATCTTCATGAGGAAAGCAGCACAAACTGTGTGTAGGATGATAGCATTTTTTTTAATTTTTATTTTTTCCCCCCATCATTCTGTTGTTGTTCTTTTTTTGAGGACATTTATTTTTTTATTTATCTTTTTTTTTTCCCAAAAGAAAAAAACAATCTGAAATTCTGATGGGAGTGCTACAGAGCTGTTACCCTTATTCATTGAGACAGAAAAGGCAGTTGCTATATTTTATACTGCTATTATTTTCCTAGACATCTAGACATCATGATAAAACTCTCTCAGTTGGACTTTTTTGATCTGGAGGTTAATAGAAGATAGAAGGTAGACTGCAAATCAATATAAATATGTGAAATCAGTGAGAAATAAAAGAAGTAACAATAAAGTAAACATTATAGTAAACAGTTAGGAGGTAATTTTTTTCAAGATGGAACAAAAGGTTCTCCTATTATATTTGTTACTGAAAAGCTACAACTAAAGCTCAGTATCACTATATTATGTTGTTGTAGATAACAGGAAGTCAGAAATTCAACATGGTGTGAGGCAGCAGAGTCACTACAATTTGAGTTTCGAGTTTCGAGTTCTGGAAGAAACAATAAACAAAATAATAAATGGAATTGGTTTTCTTTATATAGATGGTGTAAGATGCATACACATCATAAAGAATATTACTTTATATAGTGTCTTTCTGTGATATAGATATAAAAAAGTATCAACATGGTTCCAGCATACTTCAATATAGATTACTGCTTGATGGATCTAAAGTATTACCACTCTAAGGATCTGCTCCCAGAATAAATCAATCTAGGCATTTGCTGGGCTTCATATTCAATAGATTTCATTGCCAGTTGTCAGAGACTACCTTGCATGTTTTTCTTATTTATGGATATTTTAAGCATAATGGAAATACAGAATTACTTCATGCTTGAGACTATTCCTCTCAATGCACAATAATATATTTTCAGGCATATATGATTGATTTACTTCAAATATTCCATATGCTAATTGTAAAACTGAAAAAAGAGCACATTTATTGGCATTTATTGGTTAAATACATTGCAGAGTCACAATTATATAAAGCAGGTTATAGCCTGTAAAAGTGTAGAAGTGAAACTGTTTTATTGATTTTCATTACCCTAGCTAAAAAGTCAAAGATAAAGAACTATGAATGACACTTAAATTGTTTTCCTTCTTCACTCCAGAAAAATAATGGACCCAATAATAGATCAGAAAGATTGTTTTAAAAGCAAAGCAGAGGAACAAAGCAATAGTAGCTCATCTTCTAAACATAAAAAAAAAATCAAGAATTAAACTATTAAAATATTGCTTTCTAAGCATTTTAAAAAAAATTCCTCAAATCTAACAAGCAGAAGAGTATAATTTCACCACACTGCTGGATTACAATAATTTTGGCATACCTCACAGAAGATAAGAGCAGAATAATAAAGAAAGGATGATTATATCGATTGCTTATATCGAATATTTAGGCCTTTTATAAAAGTTATCAAACCTCACAGTTTTTCACACTGTACATTAATTTCTTTTTTCACTAGAGGAAATAGAGGATTAGCTAGTCACTTTCATGATTCTGAGGAAGGTTTTTTTTTTCTTGTGGTTTTGGTAGTTTGTTTGTTTGTTTGTTTGTGGGGAGTGACATCTCATGTTTTTGCCCAACATCACTAATATACCCATTTGGCTTATTGGCCTTTTTGGAAAATATTTTAGTTTTACACTAATGAAATTCTTGTATGGAAATGTATGTACCCTGTTTCCCCCAAAATAAGATATCCCCTGATAATAAGCCCAATCGGGCTTTTGAGAGCATGGCAATAAGGCCAAGCGCTTATTTCAGGGTTCAAAAAAATATAAGACAGGGTCTTATTTTCTGGGAAACACGGTATGTATGGAAAGAAAGAGATTGCTAACTTGCTACCTTTGTTTGCCTTGGAGAAGAAGGGGTTATAAACTGCTAACATCTGATTTGCCAATATGATTTTCAGCAACAAATGTTTTACCTGATGGACAGATTAACAGCTAATGTGGAAGTGAAACAAATGAAACCTGCTTTATTATTTCTTTAATTAAAAAAATCCACCATAGCTGTTGATTTTCTCTATTTAAGAATCAAGCAAATTTGATTTGTGTCCTCATTGAACTGCCTAGCTTCACTTTAGCTTCAGTTGTTGAAGCTTTATATGATTAATCAATAGTGTTAGGAACTTTAATCTGCAGTCTCTGTCTTGTGTCATCATTTAGAAGGAATGTTGAAATGTTCTTCCCATTAATTACATAGCCAAGATCAGAAGAATAAATGGAATTCACTGCTTTCATCTCAGTAACCAAATAACATGATGTGATAATTGTACGTCATTTCTGACAAGCAGAGTGTCATTTGATGGCCTTGGTACCAAGCGCTATAATAAGCATCCCATCTGACATCAGGTTATCATGCAAATCATTGTGTAGATATACTACTTGGTTAGCGAAACCTTTCAAGTCTTTAAGGAAAAATTATCTGCAGTGAAAGGTTAATATAGGACTATATTGTGAAATCACAATTCCGTGATTGATTTATCTTAAATAATTCTGAAAGCAAGAAGATGAGAATCAGGAAACAAACTATGCAGGGTTAAATCATAATTTCTAGCAGCTTAGTTAGAAAGATAATTGGATCCATACAGGGCAGGATAGAACAGGGTAGGAATTATGTGTTTATTCAGGAAATAATATAAAGTTAGTCCTTGAGTTACAACCCAATTGGAACCAGAATTTCCATTGCTAAATGAAACCAAATTTTACAACCTTTTCTGCTACAGTTGTTAAGTGTTTATGGAGATTCTTTTTTTAAAAAAATAATCTTTATTTACATTTTTCATTAAAAAGAAGAAAACAACACACCATATAAATAACATAGAGAACAACACAACAAATAACAAGCATACCTATAAGTAGTACCTTAATAACCTAGTATTCGGTACAGTATATCTATATTATATTCCGGGGGAGACAGAACAACTTGTATACCTTTATAGATCAATTAGGTCTATCTGACATATATGTTTATGGAGATTCTCAATCATCCAGGTCATGGTTGTCCCAAAGTGGTTTTTCAAGAGGCAACCGGACTTTCTGATTTTTTTTTGAAGATGTTTTGCTTCTCATCCAAGAAGCTTCTTCAGCTCGAGTTGCAGAACCTTCTTGAATGAGAAGCAAAACATCTTCAAAGAAAAACAAAAAAGTGCAGTTGTCTCTTGAAAAAGCACCATTGGGACTATGGTTGTTAAGTAAATGATGTAATCATTAAATGAATCATGTAGTTCAGTGATGGAATTCAAAATTTTTTTACTACCGGTTCTGTGGGTGTGGCTTGGTGGGCGTGGCTTGGTGGGCATGGCAGGGGAAGGATACTGCAAAATCTACATTCTCACTCCACTCCTGGGGGAAGGATATTGCAAAATGTCCATTCCCACCCCACGCTGGGGCTAGCCAGAGGTGGTATTTGCTGGTTCTCCAAACTACTCAAAATTTCCGCTACCGGTTCTCCAGAACCTGTCAGAACCTGCTGAATAGCACCCCTGATATAGTTGGTAAACAAATCCAACTTTTCCCATTGACCTGGCTGTGAAAGTGACAAATGGCAAGCACATGACCACAGGAAACTGCAACCATCATAAATACATGCCAGTTACCAAATTTTGATCACATGCCTATGGGGATGCTATGATGGTCTTAAGTGTAAGGACTAATTGTAAGTCACTTTTCTTCAGTGCTGTTGTGATTTCAAATGATCACTAAATGAATGATTGCAAATTGGCAACTACCTGTAGTCAAAAGGAACTAAATATAAAAATGATATTCTGAAAAAATATCAAGGATTCAGTTTTATTGCTATATCTATAGTCCATTGTGGGAGTTATAAATGGATTTTGCTTTATTTAATGAATTACTGCTTTAATTCATATTTTTTTAAAAAAAAATATTTATGAATTTTATACAATTAGGAGCTTTGATTATTAAAAAAAGATTTGTTGACAGCTTTCCATTTCAACATAAGGTCATATTTATTGCTGTATAATGAAGAGAAACTATTGACATAGAACTATTTTTACTTAACAATAAATTGATATTTTGATATTCAAGTGCATCTTGAGAATTAATTCACCCTTGTGATCCAGATATTATTAGGCTTATTACAGTCTATTAGCATACAGAAACTTTATATAATGAAATGAATTCCATTCAATTATAGAAATCCAAATTGTCTTGTCTATATCCTCAAAAATCCATATTTGCAATTCAGCCTAGTTAAATTAATATGTTTTTTTTTAATTTCTTTTATTTTTTTTAATTTGATTTATATGCCGCCCTTCTCCGGAGACTCAAGGCGGCTTACCATGCATTAAGCAATAGCCTTCATACTTTTGTATATTTATACAAAGTCAGCTTATTGCCCCCATAAACTGGGTCCTCAATTTACCTACCTTAGACAGGATGGAAGGCTGAGTCAACCTTGAGCCTGGTGGGATTCGAACTTACAGTAATTGCAGACAGCTGGTGTTAATCACAATCAGTCTGCTGAGCCACCAGGCCCAGGTGTTAAAATGTTAAATATGTGTTAATCCATACTTGATATCTATGACAAGTTATGAAATAAAATTTGACAATTCCACTTAAAATTGCTAATTTTGATCTGATAAATGATTAAAATTTGTTTGGCAAGCTTTGAAATGAGAGCATAATAAAAGTTGCTCTGTTAGTTCTATATGAAGAACAATATAGGGACGTAGTATTTATCTGCGTATCACCTGTCTCACATGGTAAGCAAGAAAAGTATTCTAATATATGTCCATCAGTAATGCAGAGAAGGCAATGTGTCAAATTGAGCCTGGGATTTTCAATAACACATGAGAGATGAGAGGCAAAAAGTGAAACTATTTTTCATGACCTATTCAACTTGATTTTCTTGACCATACCTAAATGGTTCTCCTCACTCACTTAATGACTGCATTGCTTCAATATTTGGTCAATAGTTTGAGTATAAAAATAATATCTGCAGCAAGTAGTTCACTATTATAGTGAAACCTAGATATTTTCATTTGCTACCAGGAAGCAGAGAGGCCTATAACCCCCACTTTTGCTCAGTCAACTGCTGTCAGAAAGAAGGAATAAAAATTATATTAAAAGTGATTGCAACACTGACCTTTTTGGCAAGGATGCGATCAGAAACATAATCATCTTCTCAGAGTCTGGGAAAATGATTGAAGCCTTATAAATATTACAGGGCCATAACACCTCTGCATGTCTTCTGTATAAACTTGGCATTGCTTCAAGAGGTAGTTAGCAAGATCAATATATCCCTATTCTAACAAACATACAATAAATTGGATGCTAAAGTACGTAAGTTCAGCTTTTAAGATTCTGAAAACTATTCCTCTTTTTCCTTTTCATAGTGTACATCTGATTAATATGAGTCTGAGAATTTAGCCTTTAATGGTGAGCAACTGCTTGGTCTTGACTATAATGACACATATTTTTCAACTTATACATTACAAATTGTTAGTAAAACAATGAATGCTGCTACTGTGTCTGTAGTAACCCAATGGTCCTTTTATAAAAACATTTTTGGCAAAGAAAAGACCTTGAAAGTGCTATCAACCTCTATCGGCTCTTTATTTAGAAAAGGAAGCCATTAAGCAAACCAGAAATTGATTCTACTATATATTATACCATTTAACTTTATGTTTCAGTTCATGAATTACTGTTTGTATTTTTCACCATAAAGTATCCAGCAGTTGTTCCCAGAGAGAATAAATTCAAGAGACTGACCAACTGGCATTTAGAAAATATATGATAAAGGTGGCACTGCATCAGACTGACTATAAGAATTATAGAAACAATAAGATAGGCAAAGATCTTTATCCCCATGTAGTCGGCAAAATCAAGAATCAATAACCTCACAATTTAATGCTAGTCAGAGTAGAAATATAATCTTGAAAACTGTAGTTATTTTTGGTCTCTGCTTTTCCAAGCTAAGAGAAATCTAGCCAGATCTGTTTTGGTGGGAAAAAAAATACTTGACTTGAGCCTATTTTCTTTATTACATCAGTCCTTTGGTGGTAATATTGGCCATGCAAGTGATTATAAAGGAAAGCAGGAAGAGAATAGCAGACACCCTACAGATATTACTGTAACTGCATCTACATGAGAACATATAAGTAGCTCACACAAATTTTGGTGAAGATTATCTTCAGCTGAAAGAAGGTTGACCAAGGCATAGGATAAGCCTACAGTTCTGAAATTTAAGCAATATATTTCTAAAGCCTCTCTTCTGTTTAACACTTTGGGGCTAAAAATTATTTACCAAGTATGATCTGTGTGATTTTAACTACCTATTTAAGCAGGGGTGAAATCCAGCAGGTTCTGACAGGTTCTGGAGAACCGGTAGCGGAAATTTTGAGTAGTTCGGAGAACCAGCAAATACCACCTCTGGCTGTCCCCAGAGTGGAGTGGGAATGGAGAATTTGCAATATCCTTCGCCCAGGAGTGGGGAATAGGGATTTTGCAGTATCCTTCCCCTGCCATGCCTACCAAGCCAAGCCAAGCCAAGCCACACCCACCAAGCCACACCCACAGAACCGGTAGTAAAAAATTTGGATTTCACTACTGTATTTAAGCCAAAATAGAAAGAAATGCTATGTAAGACTGATAGTTATACAGGTCAGCAGTTCCCACCTTTGCAGTTTGGTGGCCCTGTTGGTGGGGGAGAAGGGAATTAGGCAATGAGAGTGGCATGCTGGCATGCATGTGCATGCACACACAGCTAGACTTTCGCAAGTTAAGCTGCACATGTATGTGCATGCACACCAGCACAGTGCTTGTGTAAGTTGAGCTGTGCATGCGTGCCAGCCTGCCGTTCACATGGCCCAGTCCTGAATAGGCCACAGCCCAATAGTGGGCTATGGCCCAGGGGTTGGGGAACCCTGATACAGGTAATGTATACCTTTTTTTAGAGTGATAGTTATAGTCTTAGACTAAGAACTGCAAGCCAAATCAGCAGTGAAAAGTCATTTGATGCCTTGGTTTTATTACTATCTCTAAGCCCCTTTAAAACCTGAAATTATAGTATTTAATGTTAGTCATATCACTCTGCTGTAGTCAAATCCAAACACTTAAAAAAAAACTTTTTGTTTCTGATGTGTAATGGTATGGTGAGAAGGATCTTGGAAGAAAGGGTGGGAAATGTTGCCTAGGCAATAGTCAGATAAGAGACAGCACAGCCCCCAGCTGGATAGTGGTGGAACAAGAGGCTCACAAGGGATCCTCCCTAGTTTCTTGGACTACAAAGCAGACGGCAGGAGAACTGTACTTGCAGATTCATAAGAGTCTGTTAATGTAGCTTTACAATAAAGTAACACTATTGAATGTTGCCTCTGTTGCCTGTTCAATTTACCTGGATGGACTGACATGATAACATTGGATAAAGGGTTGTCTATTACTGATTATTATAGTAAATCAGTTCTTATTTTTTCCCTGTTACATGGTTTTTAAAATTTTCTGAAATATTATTTGAAAATTGCTTCATTGCACATACTTTGTAGTTGTTTTACAAAAGATTCATTTGTAACAAGATACTTCATAACCTTTTTGTCCTTATATGATTAAAAGACAAATTCAATTATTGTTATAAGGAAATCATACTTTCCAATATAATATTCTTGCAATACTGTATTGCAAGAGTGTATTGCAAGAGCCTTGGTGGCGCAGCAGACTAAAGCACTGTTAAGTAACACCATGGCCTGCAATTACTGCAAGTTCAAATCTCACCAGGCTCAAGGTTGACTCAGCCTTCCATCCTTTCGAGATAGGTAAAATGAGGACCCGGTTTGTGGGAGCAATAAGCTGACTTTGTATAAAAAAAAACCCGCTTGGGGGGCCGAAAGCCCTACTAAGCAGGTATATACAAAAGTATGAAGGCTATTGCTTAATGCATTGTAAGCCGACCTGAGTCTCCGGAAAAGGGCGGCATATAAATCGAACCAATAAATATTATTGTCTCAATGTTTTTAATTGTAAATTTGAGAACAAGTTAAACGTGTATGCCACTTTTTTTTATTTTGTTAATGCAAAGTATGCAATTTTCAATTCTATTTCAAGTATTGGTGATAAATTGTCAGCCATGCACTATTTAAATGAGCACATTGGACACCATTGCATTTTTTTTCATTAAGGCAAGTTGTTTATTTGTTCTGAAAGAGGGTAATTCTAGATATCATTATGTGTAGACCGGGTGCAGACCTAATGATAAAATAACAAGTAGTTGAGTAGTTTTCATCAAGATCCAACTTGGTTTCCTGAAGTTACAGATTTATTTCTTGTTATAAATAACTGGTTTTAGTGTGATCCAAACACTGGTATTCTAGGATTAACAACTGTCAATACTTAACTATGGGTAGAATATGAATAGTGTAGGTAGAGTAGTGTAGGTATTTTATTTTTCTTTTGTTGTGTAACTGTTTTGATCAGGAGGATTTTTACAGCTCGGGGTGAAAGAGCAAGATGAGGCATTCCTTAATATTCTAGCAGATAAACACTGATTGTTCAGAAAGTATAAGTTATGATTGGCTTCTGAAAGCACTCTAGACTCACTAAGAATTGCACATGTCAATTGCAGTTGTGTCTAGATTTTCATAAATTAACTGAACAGCTCCCTCCAGACTTGCTACATTTTATTGTGAAATCAAAAGGCTTCTGCAAGATAAGGTTGGACAACTGTAAATGCTCTTATATTATTCTACAGTCAACCAAAGAAAAAGACAAAAAAACATAGTCTGCAGAAGTTATCTGCTGAAGCATATACTCTAATTTTTTTATGGAAGATTATTTACAGCTGTTTGTAACCAAGTGTGATTGTTATATTATAGACACATTTCTCACCAACAGAACAAATGTCTGCAGAATGGACTCAGGAGCATTCAGGGTTTGGGATCCCCAGGTTTTTCTGCATGAAGAACTTCTCTCACTTTGTAGACTGACACTGGTCAGCAATTGAGTTACCTTCATAAAGAGGATTTGGTAAGACAGAATTGGTTCATAAGTCTTCTGCCCTATCTTCATCATACAGAGAATGGAAGGATTGCTTTTCATCAAGCTACCACATACCTCTAGCACAGGTCGTCATGGCAGCATCACGTGACGTATTGGGACTTTTTCCCCCTTCGCTAAACTGGTCATGGGTGTGGCCAGCATCTGACGCATCTGGCCTATGTGGTCCAGGAGTTTCAAAGTACTTTTGAGATGCAAACATGTGGAGAATGTTACCAAACTGCCGAGGCAACTTCAAAAGTAGCTGAAAATGCAGAGGAGTTTATCACAGATTTGGAATTTTCAATTTCAATTTAATTTTCAATTTAATTCAGTTTATATGCTGCCCCTCTCCGAAGACTCAGGGTGGCTCACAATACATTTAAAATCCTAATAAAAAACATTTAAAAATTAAAAACATTAAAAACATTAAAACTCATTCATACCATTCATGGCCGGATCTCGCCGGATCGCAAGAGCGGGATCAATGGCCCCAGGCCTGCCGGAAAAGCCAGATCTTCACCGCTTTTGGGAAGGCCAATAGGGTGGGGATGGTCCGGACCTCAGGAGGTAACTGGTTCCAGAGAGCTGGGGCAGCCACAGAGAAGGCCCTCCCCCATGGGCCCACCAGCCGACATTGTTTAGCTGACAGGACACGGAGGAGATCAACTCTGTGGGATCTTACTGGTTGCTGGGAGCTATGCGGTAGAAGGCGGTCCCGAAGATAACCTGGCCCTGAGCCATGTAGGGCTTTAAAGGAATAATCAACACCTTGAATTGTGGCCAGAGACCAATAGAGAGCCAGTGCAGCTCGCGGAGAATTGGTGTAAGGTCGGTGTACCTAGGTGCACCCACGACAGCTCGCATGTCTGCGTTCTGGACCAACTGTAGTCTCCGAACACTTTTCAAGGGTAGCCCCATGTAGAACGTGTTGCAATAAACTAACTGTGAGGTGACAAGGGCATGAGTGACTGTGAGGAGAGCCTCCTGATCCAAGGAGGGTTGCAATTGGTGCACCAGGTGAACCTGTGCAAAGGCCCCCCCTAGCCACAGCTATCAGATGTTGCTGTAATCTTAGCTGTGAGTCTAGGAGGACACCCAAATTGCGAACCCGTTCTGAGGGGGACAATTTCTCCCCCCCCGAACCAAGGATGGACAATCGACATAGTCTTTAGGAGGCAATATCCACAGCCACTTGGTCTTGTCTGGGTTAAGTCTGAGCCTGTTGACTCCCATCCAGACCCTCACAGCCTCCAAGCACTGGCACACTACATCCACCGCATCACTGAATTGATGTGGGGTAGAGATATGCAGCTGGGTATCATCAGCGTATTGCTGATACCTCACCCCGTATTGTTGGATGATCTCACCCAGCGGCTTCATGTAGATATTAAATAGGAGGGGAGAGAGGACTGAGCCCTGAGGCACCCCACAAACGTGGGGCCTAGGGGTCGACCTCTGTCCTCCTACCAACACCAACTATGACCGACCAGAGAGATAAGAGGAGAACCACCATAACACGGTGCTTCCCACTCCCAGCTCCCTTAGTCATCCCAGAAGGATACCATGGTCAATGGTATCAAAAGCCGCTGAGAGGTCATGACTTCCGGTTTCCGTGTCTTCGGCGGCGGCGGTGCCTTTTGAAGCTCCGCCAGCCCCGCCGCTTGTAGAGCCGCTTCGCGACGAAGAAGCGGCTCGAAAACTTCAAAAATCTTTAGGATTTTTGAAGAGAGATCGCAGGGTCCAGGTTGAGCCCCTGCAACCCCCCCAGGGAATAGTTTCTGGGGAGGGAACAGGAGTGGCTCCCATTCAACCTGCTGGAACTCCGGGCGGCGTGGGACAAGTCTGCTTCTGCAGAACAAGCCGGCTACAGGAAACTTTTAATTGAAAGAAAAGGAACCAGCCTTAATAAGCAGCATACTGTTACTTGAACCCTGAAACTCGGAATCGCAAGTATTAGAGTTTTCTTGGCTTTCTAATCTGAGTGAAAAAATGCGGATGAGTGAAAGTGAACTGTAAAAACATGGCGCTTAGCCTCAGACTTAACGAGCGGGCGAGTGTGGATTGCTGAACTCATCTTGCTTTGTTACAAAGTTTCTAAACTGATACGAAGTTGCTTCGCTTGCAACAAGAGAAATAAGAGAGAAATTTCTCCTTTTTCAATACTGGACTTTGCTTCACTTTGGTTCTTATTTGATTAAATCTGGGGGACTTTTTTAGAAGTCTTTGTGGAGGTGGGAAAGGAAGAAGAACTTCCCTTTTTAGTAAAACTAGCCTACGTGACAGGATGGCCTCAAAGAAGCAGGAAGTGAAGGCAACAGGAGGTGGATCTCCCACACATAAAACGCAACCTCCCCCTGCACAACAGACACAGACTCAGAAAAAAGATTTTGATATGGGAGATTTAAAAGAATTTATTTCTAAAACTTTGGATGATAAATTTCAAAAATCTCAACAGGAGATAGATGATAAACTTCAAAAATCACATCAGGAATTTATGCAGGAAATTAATGAAGTTAAAGACATGGTGAAACAGAATCAAAATAAGGTGACCAAAAAAATATCAGAAGTGGCGTCTGGCCTGGCAGAATTTATTGGGAAAGTTGATTTTAAAGTTGAAGAACTTAAATCAGAAGTTAATGTTAAGATGAAAGACAATGATTATAAAACTGATGAAGTTGATAATAAAATGCAGAGAATTGAAGATGAGATTGTTATGATACAATTCCGGGCGATGGAATTTGCCATACGGCTTCGGGGAATTCGAGAGGAGGAGAGACAGGATTTGAGACAAGTTTGCTCTGAAGCCTTGGCTAAGATTTTACAAGCTAATCCTGATTTGGTATTTCATAAAATAGATAAAATTTACAGAGTGAACTCTTGGGTGGCCAGACAAAGACAACTGCCCAGAGATGTGGTCATATACTTTACTGACAGAGAAATTAGAAATGATATCCTGCAAAAATCTTTTCATACTTCTGTACAATTGGGGGGTTCACGACTTGAAATTTTTAAAGAATTACCTCCTAAAATGTTGAAAGTTAGAAAAGAATTTGGTTTTCTTGTTAAGGAATTGAAAAACTTACAGATACCCTTCCGGTGGGACGCACCAGCTGGGATAATTTTTAGATATAAGGGAGAAGGATATCGGTTGAATACCGTGGAGAAGGCACAACACTTTTATAGTACTATTCTTAAGGAAAGAACACCATCTCCACGTACATCTACAGTTTTGGAGATTAAGGAGAGTGAAGAGAGGCAATTGAAAGAACAGTCTAAGCAGGAATTAGAAATAGTGCAAGGTGCAGAAGGAGGTTTTCTGAGTGAGCCCTTGTTGGATTCTTCTCCAATTTTGGATTTGATTCAGTTGACTGAAGTTAAAGATCAACGTATAACTAGAGCTCAATCCAAGCTACTTAAACAAAAGCAACAACAACAACAGGAAAGACAAGACAAGAAGGCAGTTAAGAGTACCGTACAAGAGAGTGGCGCTATGGGAGGAGCGAGATCGAAGCTCTCGGATGAACTTCAAATATTTTGCTCTGCGCTACAGAAAGAGGCTGATGACCTTTAAATGTCTATCTTGGAATGTTAATGGGTTGAATTCAGCACAGAAAAGGAAGAAATTATTTACATATTTGAAACAATTTAATAATGATATAATATGTTTACAAGAAACGCATATCACAACTCAAGATCAAAAATATTTGATAAATCCAAAACTAGGAGCACATTATATATCTTCAACTTCGCAGAAAAAGAATGGTGTGGTTATTTATGTAAATAAAAAATTAACAGCGAAAGTTATAGAAGCAGATCAAGATGGTAGGTTTGTAGCAATTGAATTGCTTACAGCAAATGGACAAATTCTTTTGATTGGAATTTATGCTCCCAACCAACAACAGGACTATTTTTATAAGATGTTACATACTAAAATATTGCAATGGGACTATAGATCTATTTTAATTATGGGAGACTGGAATGGAGTAATTGATTCTAAACTAGATAAAAAGAGCTTGGCAAAGTCTAGAATTAGACTACCACAGACTTTTTTTGATATGAAAGAAGATATGGAATTAAAAGATGTTTGGAGAATACATAATCCAAATGAATTGGATTACACTTTCTTTTCTGATAGACATAGATCCTTTTCTAGGATTGATTTTATTCTGTTGTCAAATGATCTACTTGTTAAGACAAAAAGAACAAAGATTTTTCCAAGAACTTTGACTGACCATAGCCCTGTATGGATAGAAATTGAGATGGATAAGGTTGAGAGACGTTCTTGGAGATTAAATGAGAACTTGTTTAGATATGAAAAAAATACAATAGAACTTAAAAAGCATTTGAAAGAATTTTTTGAAATAAATTTGAATAAAGGTACCCCAATTGAAATTGTCTGGGACGCAAGTAAAGCTTATATGAGAGGGGTACTTATCTATATGAATTCTAAACATAGACTGCTCCGACAAAAGAAAAGATCTGAGTTGGAAATGGAAATAAAGAATAAAGAACAGTTACTTATTAAAAATCCATCAGATGAAAGAATACGAAGTGCTATAAAACTTTTGAAAGATCAATTTCAAATGCTTATGGCGGAACAAGTTGCAACAAGCCTACAATACGCGAAGCATAACACATTTTGCAACGCTAATAAACCGGACAGATGGTTGGCTTACACATTGAGGAAAAAATAAAGTGCACGGATTATCGATTGTATTGATATTGGAGGGAAAGAAATCTTTCAACAAAAATTAATTAAAGAAGCTTTTGTGGACTATTATACTAAATTATATGCCAAAGAAGAGGTGCAGAATGGACTTATAGAAAAATATTTAAATGATAAGAGAGTTACAAAAATTACCGATCAACAAAAGGAAAGAATGAATTATCCTATAACAGAGGAGGAGATAACAGCAGCAATTAAACAGCTAAAAACAGCCAAAGCTCCTGGCACGGATGGTTTGACTGCAGTGTATTATAAAACTTTACAAGCTGAAATGGTGGGACAACTTAGAGATTTATTTTGCAATATTCAACAAGGGGGTAAAATACCCCCATCTTGGACAACTGCTTATATATCTTTGATACCAAAAGAACAAGTTGGTCCTAAAAAACCAGAGAATTATAGACCAATATCTCTTTTGAATACAGACTATAAAATTTATGCGAAGGTATTAGCCAACAGGTTGATGCCAGTAATCCAAAAGGTGATTCATGAGGACCAAGCGGGATTTATTGAGGGTAGATATATGAAGGACAATGTAAGGCAAGTAATAGACTTATTGGAATATCTTGATAAGAATAAACAGATTCCTGCAGTGCTGGTTTTTTTGGATGCAGAGAAGGCCTTTGATAGAGTGGATTGGAATTTTCTACTAAAGACTTTAAAAAAGATGGGCTTTGGGGACCAATTTATACAGGCGATCTCAGCAATTTATCAAGAGCAAAAAGCACAAATTATTATTAATGGAAGTTTGACGACAGAGTTTAAAATTGAAAAAGGAACAAGACAGGGATGTCCGTTGTCCCCACTTTTATTTATTTTAACATTGGAAGTCTTGTTAAATACAATACGGGACTCTAAAATTTTGAAAGGCATAATGATAAGGCAAGAGGATTATAGAATAAAGGCATTTGCAGATGATCTGGTCGTTACCCTATCACAACCAATGGAATCAACAATCCTGATGAACGACATTATACAAGACTATGGTAGAGTTTCAGGTTTTAGACTGAATTCAAAAAAGACTAAAATGATAGTTAAAAATATGACACAAGATCGTAAACATGAGCTTGAAAGGAGGGCAGGTTTTGAAATTGTACCTAAGGTAAAATATCTTGGAGTTCAGGTTGCAGAATCAAACATGAAATTGTTTCAAAATAATTATGAGGTGTTGTGGCGAGAGGTTCAGAAGGATATGGAGACTTGGAAAAAGCTGCAACTGTCTCTACTTGGAAGAATAGCAGCAGTTAAGATGAACATTTTGCCAAGATTTCTGTTTTTGTTTCAAATGATTCCGGTGCTTAAAAGTGATAAACAACTGAAAGTCTGGCAGTCTGGTGTGAATAAGTTTGTCTGGAACGAGAAGAAGCCGAGAGTGAAATTGAAAATTATGCAAGATGTTCCAGAAAGAGGAGGTCTTAAACTCCCAAACCTACAGTTATATTATGATGCAGCAGCTTTAACTTTAACAAGTGATTGGTTTGGAAGTAAAAAGACTGGAAAATTGAAAGCAGAAAGTTTTGACCTTGAATTTGGATGGCATGCCTACTTATTCTACGATGACAAAGTTGATAAAGTATTTAAAAGTCATATACTTAGAGACTCTTTGATGAGAGTTTGGAAGAAGCACCGACTCAAATGGGATTACAAAATACCGCTATGGCTGGATCTTGGTCATACTTTGTGGAATACAAATATAATGTCACTCGGGGGGTTTTTATACAAAGAGGTTCTTTTTACAGATGCGGGCAGATGGCAGCTGAAGACATTACAGACACTGTTGGATGAAGGGCTTAATCTAACTTGGTTACAATATAATCAATTACAACTGAGATGGAAAGAGGACCAAAAAACTGGTATTATGTTGCATGAGGAAGAATTGGTTAGACATATAAGAGAGAAAGGTCCAATGCATATTAAAAGGCTTTATAATGTTTTGCTAGAAAGAGATTCAGAAACTGAATTAGTTAAAGACTGTATGATTAAGTGGGCACAGAATTTTGAAGAACCAGTGATGCTGGAAACATGGGAAAAAATTTGGGTTCAGAATGTTAAATTTACACAGTCGCAAAACCTGAGAGAAAATTTTTATAAAATGATTTATAGATGGCATTTAGATCCCAAAAAGTTGTCATGTATGTACCCTAATGTTCAGCCAAAATGTTGGAGATGTGAATGTTTAGATGCCACGTATTATCATGTTTGGTGGACCTGTAGGAAAGTTAAGGCTTTTTGGATAAAAATTTGGTGGGTCATGCAGAATGTTTTGAGGAAAAAAATTCAATTTTCTCCACAGTTGTTTTTATTGGGTATAGTTAAGGGTTTTACACGAGATAAAACTGATATTGTATATGATAACAGCAGCAAGATTGTTGATAGGTAAATATTGGAAGAATGAAGCTTTACCCACTATCGAGGAATGGACTTTGAAGATGGCCAGTTTTGCTGAGATGGCGAAGATTTCAGCATATTTAAAAGACTGTTCACAAGAGACTTATGAATGGGAATGGAAAAGGTGGATAGAATATGTTCAGAACAAATACCAAACTAGAAAGTATCAAATAGCTTTTATTTGAAAATAATGTATTAGAAATATTTTAATGTATTAGAAATATTTTAATGTAAAGAGATAAAGAGGAAAAATTATACAGGGGGAGGGATGGGTTTAAGCTTGTTTATTAGTGTTATTAGTTATGAGTATATAATAGGGAAGTCTGGGGGGGGAGGGTTAGGGAGGGTTTGGGGAGGGAGGTGGGGGGGTGAAAAAAGGGGTGAAAATCTAATTGTAAAACTTTTGCAATAAAAAAAAAAAAAAAAAGCCGCTGAGAGGTCAAGTAGCACCAAGATGGAGGAATGACCCCCATCTCAGGCTCGCCAGAGATCATCCATCAGCCTGACCAAAGCAGTTTCCATGCTGTAGCCAGGCCTGAAGCCAGACTGAAAAGGTTTTTTCCCCTTTTTTTCAGTAAAGCCAAAGAATTTGAAAGAACATAATACATTTTGTAAATAAAAATGGTGACAGTTCACAAAGATTACTAATTGCAAATAGAAATACACATGATTTCCATAGCAAGGAAGATAAAGCAGGAATAGTTAAATTGACTACCTTATTTAAAGAGCAAAATATGTTCATATCACTTCTGGAATTTGTGCTTGTGAAGAAAAAAAAATGAAACTTTGACCTTGATTTTGTTGAGCAGAAAGATTTAGGGTTATAGGAATGACTAGTTATATACTAATGTGTAAAAGCAAAAACAAAAAGTTGGAATGTGTTTATGTTGTACTGTGCCAGGAAGGGTTGGAAATCAACGCCCCCTTTTCTTTCCTTTTCTCTTCCCCCCCTGAATCTCACGCATCCTTTTCCTCATTCCTTTTCCCTCCCTTAATTTCCTATTTTCTTTTCTTCTTTGTATTTTATATAATAAAATAAAATGATAAATGTTAAGAAAAGTATTCCTAATTTTGTAGCAAAAGGAAAACATGTTATAGAATGAGAGGAGAGAAGAGAGAGAGAGAGAGAGAGAGAGAGAGAGAGAGAGAGAGAGAGAGAGAGAGAGAGAGAGAGAGAGAGATAGGCTGAAATTCAACCCTTGCAAAACAGTTGCAATTTACTCAGAACCCATACAGTGGTGGTATACTCTGGATAGAATAGGATTCTTCTAAAAGAGTAGATCTGTAACTTGGATGTTTTCCAACTCATGGTGGTTGCTTGATCTGCAAGTCGTATGATATCCCTACTTACAACAGAGGCCCTGGTGAGCCATCATCATCCTCACAAGTCAATATTTCTTTGATGTACCTTACACAGGATTTATTTAAAATACATTTAGAAACTGTAATTCATGCATAATTTTTCAGCCTATGTGTTGGCTGGTGAGACTATTAGAACCACATAAATACCTGTACTATGGATGCTGAATTAGTTACCAGTATATACAATATGCTGATTTCATCCAATTAAGGACTTTATTACTTGTGCAGCAGGTAATGTTTGGAGTGCTTCTTCCATGTGGAATCAGACTATTTTATGTGCTTGTCCTTATTGGGAATGCTTACGTTTTCACATATATTTTGTGATAATTGTGGGAGCACAGCCTATGTTTTCCTGTGATGCTCTTTTCTGAAGATTTGGCAGTAGCTATTTTGATGTTCTTTTAAAAGAACTTTTTGCAGGGCTTTTAATAGTGATCTGTACCTGTTACTGGGTTTGGTGCCAATAATTATTACTAGGTTTTAAAAAATCCTTTTAGAATTTTGTGACATGCTTTATGTTTCTAATTTTATATTGTATCCTGTCAGGGCATATCAATACATTTTTATGATTTTACTGATACCCTACAACTTTTACTGATAACCTGACTAACTCATGACAGGCATGTTGTAAGGTACTCTATTTGAGGCTACTTTTGAAGATGACTTGGAAATTGCAAAAGGTGGAGAAAGTAGTAGCCAGACTGTTATGTCCTTATAAGGACATCCGCCCTGATTGGCTGCCAGCCATCGGGCGGGAGATTTGAATCCCTGTCTAGGGGCGGTGCGGCTGCCGGGAGCGAATATAAGGAGAGCTCCGGCAGCGTGCCAGCAGTCTTCTTTACTTGTTACGTGTAAATAAAGTTTGTTACATGTATCGAGCTGGTCACGTCTTCTGTTCCTGCGCCTGATCTAACACTGGCGACGAAGGACTAGAGAAGAGAACCTGAGAAAGACTCACGGCACGATCGCCCAAAGAGCTGAAGTCACTTCACCACAGCGACTTCCAGAATGGCTACCCCGCAAGCCCCGATGACCGCGCTGAACCCGTTCGACCCATCCCGGGAGAAGTGGAGGTCATACATGGTCCGATTCCGGCAGTTCCTGCGAGGCAATGGATACCAGAACCTCGATGATGAGAGGAAAAGAGCCCTCTTCCTGGCTCATTGCGGATCGGACGTCCTAGAGATGGCGATGGACCTCGTGGCACCTAGGGACATCAAGGAGATGTCCTGGAACGACCTGCAGGACGTCTTACAGGAGCACTATGCACCTACAGGCACCCCCATCGCAAACAGGTTCACCTTCCAGCAAAGAAACCAGCGGGAAGGTGAATCCATCAAAGAATTCGTGGCAGCGCTCCGCCAACTCGCTGCCAACTGTGAGTTCGACAATGTGGACAACGCCATCCGGGACCGCATTGTTTTTGGAATGCGAGATGTGGGGCTGCAAAAGAAATTCCTCAGCAGGAAGAGGATTCCGCTTAAAGACGTCCTCGACGAGGCAACAGCGGCGGAGACGTCCGAACAAGCAGCCGCTGCAATGGTAAAAGCAAGAGGGATCCATAAGATCCACAAGTCGGGCCCAACCTCATCAGACGAGGCAACCACTCAATCCGAGTCTGATGAGGAAATGGCCGTCCACAAGGTGTCCCGCCCTCCCAGGCGGGAAACACCACAGCATGGCGACCGTGGAGAGCGATGCGGCAGCTGCAGAGGCGACCACCCCAGAGCAACCTGCAGATGGAGGGACGCGACCTGCCGCCGATGCCTGAAGAGGGGCCACATCGCCGAGGCCTGCAGAGCCACAGACCCAGCCCCGGAGCCGCCCAGACCGCGATTCCGGGAAAATCGCAAAGATAACCAGAGGACATCCAAACGGTCCTCAAACCAGTCCCGGCGCGGGGAGGAGGAATATCCCCGAAACAGAACGGTGCACCAGACCACCACCATCGCTCACACAAGCGACGAGGGAACCACCAAGTTCCACGTGACGCTGCTAGCAGAGGGGTCTCCGTGCAAGATGGAGGTAGACTCCGGATCCGCCTTCTCCATCATGGACTGGCAGCACCTACAACAGCTGAAACCGGCATACAAAAGAACCCAGCTGAAAGCCCCGAAAGACAAACTTGTGGACTTTAACGGAAACCCCATTGAAATCCTAGGCAGAGCAACCATCCATGTGAAATACAACGACTTCGATGGAAAGCTACCCATCACCATTGTGCAGCACAGCCGACCGAACCTGTTGGGCGTGGAGTGGTTCAAGCCTCTAGGACTTTCACTTCAGGGCATCCACGAGATCCGCAGGGACGAACTCGACTCCATCATCGAAGAGTTCAAAGAAGTCTTCGATGGTAAGCTGGGGAAATTTGTGGGGAGGCCAATCTCCTTTAATCTGGACAAGGGAATCACCCCAATCAGGCTCAAGCCCCGCCGAGTTCCATTTGCCCTGCGGCCTAAAGTAGATGAACAGCTGGATAAGCTGATAGCCCAGGGCGTACTGGAACCGATCGATCATGCCTCATGGGAGACCCCCATTGTGACCCCACTGAAGCATGATGGGTCTGTGCGCATCTGTGCTGACTACCGTTGTACCATCAACAAGGCGTTGGCACAGAGCGCATACCCAGTCCCAGTGGTGCAACACCTGCTGCATTCCCTGGGATCTGGATCAATTTTCGCGAAACTGGACCTGGCCCAGGCTTACCAGCAACTGCCAGTGGATGACAAAACGGCGGAGGCCCAAACGATTGTCACGCACAGAGGGGCATTTAAATGTAACCGCCTCCAATTTGGAGTCAGCGCTGCCCCTGGCATCTTCCAATCCATGATGGAACGCCTTCTCCAAGGCGTTCCAGGGGTGGTGCCTTACTTCGATGATGTGCTCATCTCCGGTGACTCGAGACCCCAACTCCTTGAAAGGCTCAGGCTTGTCCTGCAGCGGTTCAAGGACAAGGGTTTGAGGGTCAGGCGGGACAAGTGCATCATAGGAGTACAGGAAGTCGAGTTCCTGGGCTTCCTCATTGATAGCACAGGCATACACCCCACCAAATCAAAAGTGGAAGCAATCCATGAAGCTCCAAGCCCAAAAAACAAAACGGAGCTTCAGGCTTTCCTTGGGTTGCTCAACTTCTATGCCATTTTCTTAAAACAGAAAGCCACAGTTGCTGAGCCACTCCACCGACTGCTGGGGAAATCGGCTTCCTGGAAGTGGGGCCAGGAAGAGGAAGCAGCATTCCGGGCCATCAAGGGACTATTGACGTCCAAAAGCGTCCTCATCCAATACAGCGAGACGCTCCCCATCAGACTGACCTGCGACGCGTCGCCCTACGGGGTGGGGGCAGTCCTCAGCCACGAACTGCCCAATGGCTCGGAAGCCCCAATCGCGTACTTCTCAAAGACAATGTCCGGCGCAGAACGAAACTATAGCCAGCTGGACAAAGAAGCCCTGGCCATCGTGGCTGGAGTGAAGCGCTTCCACGAATACCTTTACGGCAGACGTTTCACCATAGTCACAGACCACAAGCCGCTGCTGGGACTCCTCGCAGGCGACCAACCAACCCCGACCTTCATGTCCCCAAGAATGACGAGATGGGCCGTCTTCCTAGCTGGCTACTCCTATCGGCTCGTGCACCAGCCAGGCACAGCCATAGGGAATGCTGATGCCCTCAGCAGATGCCCATCGAAGAAGCCGGTCGAAGACCCAGCCCCCACGCTCCACCTACTCCACATTGATGACGACGCCAGCTGCCCGGTGTCGTCCGCAGATGTGGCCGTCCACACTCAAAAGGACCCCACACTCCGCCAAGTGAAGTCCTGGATCCTCAGAGGGTGGCCAGCGGAAAAGCCGGAGGAAAGGTTCAGCCCGTTCGCCAGGAAACAGGAGGAGCTGTCCACCATAAAGGGCTGCCTGCTATGGGGAGACAGGGTGCTGATTCCAAGCACTCTGCAACGGCGGACGTTGGAAACCCTGCACAAGGGGCATCCGGGCATCGTCCGCATGAAGGCCCTGGCACGGAGTTACGTCTGGTGCCCTCCATGGACAGAGACATTGAACAATGGGTCTCCAGATGTCACCCGTGCCAAGAAGTTCGCCCAGCGCCGCCGCAATCCGAAGTCGCGAAGTGGGAGACCCCCAGCAACCCCTGGTCGAGGATCCACATTGACTTCGCGGGTCCGATGCAAGGGCGACACCTCCTCATCGTGGTAGATGCCTTCTCCAAGTGGCTAGAGGTGATATCCATGGCATCTACCACAACAGAAGCGACGATCCGAGCCCTGCGCCGTCTGTTTGCCACACATGGACTTCCGGATGTGCTAGTTTCGGACAACGGCCCCCAGCTCACATCCCTGGCCATGGAGTCCTTCCTGGCAGGACTGGGCATCCGCCACGCCCTGTCCACCCCCTACAGGCCGGCCGGAAACGGACAAGCCGAACGCATGGTCCGACTGACCAAAGAGGCCCTCACCAAGATGGGCCCGGGGGACTGGCAAGAGCGCATAGACAACTTCCTCCTCACCCAGCACATCACGCCACACGCCACCACCCACAAGAGCCCGGCCGAACTGTTGATGGGCAGAAGGTTGAGGTCACCCTTGGACCGGCTGCACCCCCAATACAGCCCGGAAGTGACCGCAACCGCCAGCCGCCCGCTTCGCGCCTTCAGCAAAGGAGATTCAATCTTCGCGCTGAATTTCAGCGGCTCTCCTAAGTGGCTGAAGGGGAAAATTGCCAGCACAACCGGGCCCAAATCCTACATCGTTGAGTTGGAAGATGGACAGTTCACGAGACGCCACATCGACCAACTCCGAAAAAGGTGGGGGGGGCACATGAAAACCAGCCTGACGAGGGAGGCCTACAACACCCCGACGAGGTAGGCCTCCAACACCCCGGCGAGGTAGGCCTACCACACCCAGACCAGGTAGGCCTACAACACCCCGACGAGGTAGGCCTACCACACCCCTGCAAGGCAGAGCAGCACCACCCCGACAAGGTTGGCCCAGCCCACTACCAAATGCTGTCACATCGGCAGCCCAGCGAGGTAGACCGGGGCCAACCGCACGGGGGATGGCAACACCAACCCAGCCAGGTGGGCACCGGGCACGGCAAGGCCAGGGACCACCAACCCAGCCCGCAGGTAGACCGGGACCTGCCCAGAGGAGGAGCAGCGCACCCCACCAGTTACAGCAGCCCATGCCAGCCCAGCCAGGGAGACTGCAGTTCCAGGCGAGTAGACCGGGACCCATCCAAGACGGGCACCCCCAAACCTATGGGCAAGGGTGGCACTCGACTCCCCGGCGAGAGGGACCCCCGCCCATCACAAGAGGCAGCCAGGAAACAACACCCCGACCCGGATGACCCCAGGCACCACCCAACGGTAGACCAGGGACTAGGGGGAAGGGAAAGCCGACAACAACCCGGCCAGGTAGGCCTGCACCACCCCGGAAAGGGAGACCTCCGCCGCCCCGCAGAGGTAGTGCCGCAACAACAGCCCGACCAGGTCGACAACCACCGACCAGACAGGGTAGACCAACGCCAGCCCGACCTAGCAGACCAACACCACCCCTGCGAGGTCGGACAACGCAACACAAGCCAGCACCACCCGCAGCCGGCGGGCCGGTCCAGAGGGCACCAGACAGAACCACCACCCACCCGGCACCAGGCCGAACCACAGCCGAACCGCAGCGCCCGGGAGACCGGGGAGGAGCAAACAATGGACTTACCAAAATTCAGACGCTCTTCCCGGGTCGGAACCGAGCCACCGAGACGAGGCGACAGATCCACAGGCCAG
The DNA here is from genome assembly GCF_029215685.1 of Pituophis catenifer annectens. Taxonomy (NCBI): domain Eukaryota; kingdom Metazoa; phylum Chordata; class Lepidosauria; order Squamata; family Colubridae; genus Pituophis; species Pituophis catenifer. The sequence continues at coordinate 81,985,342 of NW_027256884.1, forward strand.
GAAGAAGACCACCAGAACCAGCCATCCAAGGTCTGCGGTCCGGCCGGAGGCGCTGGGGGTGACCCCGCTCACTCGACAGCCGAACCAAGCCCGGTTCCGGAGAGGGAGCCGGGAGACGACAGAGCCCCGTCCACCCAGGTCGGAGACGGAGAACAAGTGAGACTGCGCAGGTCAGCTAGGGTGCCGAGGCGTCCTACGTACCTGCGGGATTACGTGACTTTTGTGGACGAGATTTGACAGTCCAGACTAAGGGGGGAGGAGTGTTATGTCCTTATAAGGACATCCGCCCTGATTGGCTGCCAGCCATCGGGCGGGAGATTTGAATCCCTGTCTAGGGGCGGGGCGGCTGCCGGGAGCGAATATAAGGAGAGCTCCGGCAGCGTGCCAGCAGTCTTCTTTACTTGTTACGTGTAAATAAAGTTTGTTACATGTATCGAGCTGGTCATGTCTTCTGTTCCTGCGCCTGATCTAACACAGACCAGAGAAGTCTACTATAGCAGAATAATGCCCATTTTGGAACCATTCAGCTAGGCCAGTTGTTGGCCCATTTCTAACTGCTAATTATTACCTATAAAACTCTATGTGTAGTGGCATTCCCCAATACATACATTAGGCGACGTAACCTTATTAAGTATGATTCTCCCTACTCGGTGCATGAATCTAAAGAGTCTGCTGAGGATCCTATACTCATTAGAAGTAACAGAGCAGTAAGACAGAATGCAATTCTTTTTCACAATAATTTTTGTGCTCTTGCTATAGCCTGGCTGATGAGATTAATTACATAGCCATAAATTTCCAAATAAGACAAGCTATAAAACTCTCCAGAAACCAACAAAGATCTGAACATAGAAGAGAAAAAACAGATTTGCTTTCAGTTATTCAGGCAAATATAAATTGGCAAAAACATAGCCATAAACACATAGAATGATTACATATAATTGAGAACAGTAGGACAGGGACGGTAGGTACGGTGGTGTGCTTATGCACACCCCCTTAGGGACCTCTTAAGAAACATGAAAGGTCCACGGTAGACAGTAGTAGAAATACGTTCAATAGCAAGTCAGGACTACCTCAAAAACAAATCAAAACCTCAGAGTAAAAGGAAATTCCAGAAGTGCAGTCAAGCAGATGAAGGATTTAACAGTAACATAATAGAAAAATAATACAACAACCAACAACTAAACTAGAAAATTATTTCTACCAAATATGATTGAAAACTTTTCTCTTCAGGCATAGGGGAGGATGTTCTTGAAAATTATGCTTAGCTTTCTGAATGCCTGCCAACCACATTTAACATGCCAATTTCCTTTATTGTATCACCTTCCATTAAGATCTGTTGGCCAAGGTATATACTGTACGTATGGTGGTTTACTACATCTAATTCTTCTCCAGAGATGTTTTTTTTCTTTCTTTTGTGAATTTATTAAACACAATCTGGCTCTTTTTCAGGTTTATTTTAAAGCCACATGGTTCTCCTGCTTTGTGCAGCTCTTATATGTGTCTTTGTAGCTCTTCTGGGTCTTGTGAGAAGAGACAACTTCATCTGCAAATCTTAAGTGATTTAAATAGGCACCACTGATTTTTATTCTATCTTTTGCCCAGTCTAGTTTGCGAAATACTTCTTCAGGGCAAGCTGAGAAAAGGATAGGAGATATTATATTGTCTTGTCATACATCTCATTCTATGTTGATTTCCATTGTTGTGGCCTGTCAGCTGCTAGCCCCTCCAGCAGCCCAATCAGAGGAGGAGGTGGGAGTCAGGGTCAGCATCAGAGCAACCTGGAGCTCCAACGGGGAAGAGGGAATGGAGCTGGCAGAGAGGGAGACAGAGGTGGAGCCTGGGGCATCCATCAGCCCTCAGATGGAGAGTCAACAGCCCCCATATCTGGAGATGGTTGATGAAGAAGAGGAGGAACAGCTGGGTCCAGTGCCTGACACGCGGCTGTGCAGAAGGCAGAGAAGAGGAGAGCAGTGGAAAGCCATGGGACGATCCTGGGGAAGGAAGAGCCACCACTGCTAGCGAGGCCCCACCCTAGCTCTGGGGATAAAAGGCAGGGAGTGGAGATGAATAGGTGTGAAAGATAAGTATTCATCTTCCAGCCAGCTGGACTTGTTAGCCTGTGAGATAAACTTTTTGCCGGGGCTGCCGGCATTTCTAATAAAGGAATCTTTTGAGTTCACATTAGAGGGTTTGTCATATTTGGGGAGCTTGGTCAGAACATCCATTTTACCTTCCATTATCAGGGCCTTGGCGAGGCAAATGGGCTTGTATGGGTAAATGAAACCATGGGCTAAATCATTGGACATGTACATATCCAGAAAGGTCTCCCAAGGCAAACAGGCCATGATCGATACCCCAGACTATCACTGATTACATCTGCCAACCTGCATTGGACCAGTGTGGCAGATTATGGTCTATTCCTTCCACATGCCAATACAATATTTCTCCTATTATACAATTAAAAGTCATCAAACCTTTCTGAACAGCTCATCTGCTCTTCTGCCATAACTTATATCTCCATAAGTTAATTGGATATTTCTCTACTACATAGTCCTTGATATCCTGAGCTAGGCCACTTTACTGAGAGCTATGTAGCTAGACCACTTGTACTGCTACAGTTTAGAATTTTTGGGGGGCTTTGCCTCCTACGTGCCTTCTGAAAAATCTGAAGGTGTGTGACAAGAGACATAACTAAAAGCTCTGGATTGTGGAAGACACTGTCCTTACAGGTATAAGGACATTGGCTCCTTTCTGACTCTTTGAAAACTTTTTTAAAAAAAGTTATTTGGCCCAAAATGAAAAATTTTAGTCAACAGTTCAGTTTATGACTTTAATGTGGATGGATGGAATTATATTTATAATTTACACTTTCCAGAGTCTGCCAATTGGCCAAATATATAAATATTCTGAATAAATAATAAAAGAGAACCTACCTTATCATTCAAGCTGCCCCTAAATAAGATTGAAATAGATTTATGGTAGTAATCAAAAATAGGATTCTCTTTTATAAGAGAAGATAATTTTCCAGAAATTAGAGTACTCTATTAGGAATGTATTATCAAAAATATACTTGTTGATAAGAGATCAAACAAAAATCATAGTGTATATAGATAATTCTACATTTAAAATTTGTGTGGAGTTCAAATTACCTGACTAGAAGAAACAAATTGCCTTTTGTAGCTAGGCACTAAAGATAATAGAACTCTTTTTTATAAACATTATTAAACTTCAACAACAGATAAAACACAAAATAATAGAAAAGTAAGAATTGTAAAAATAAAAACTCAGAAAAAGAGCAAAATTGGAGCATTTTATAGGCACTTACTGGGTGTTTTATTTATTAGGTACACAGCTGTAGCACCTGCAATGACATTATGGAGGAGTTTGCCTGTTTGATTACATTATTTTAGAATCTTGTCATTTATCTTGTCTTGCTTCTAAACTCTCTATGAACTTCATTTTCATAAAATTATAATGTATTTAATACTGAAGTCAAATTGCTGAGGAAAATGTAAGTTGTTGTTTTTTTAACAAAATAAAGGGTAGGTTCTGATTTTTTTAACTTCTTAAAGGAAAGGAAATCTATTCTTGTAGGAAAGAAAGAAAGAACAGTAAAGTTTGGAAGAATTTGAATCTTTAAATTCATCCTGTTTGAAAATATTAACCTAAAGCAGATTATTTATGTTAATAGGCAATTTTGAAGAGGAGGCATGATATAAGTGAATAAAAATATATCATTGCATTGAGATAAAATGGCTCACTAATGGTGAAAAAAAAAATAAAGGATCCCTTGTTATCTGACCTTCCCTAATAAAATATTTGGGGTCAGAATGATAAAGATACATTATAGGAAAGTGGTAGCCAGAAACTATTTCAGCATTCTATACTGTGTTGGGAATATATTTCAAAACAATATTGAGATAAAGGGATTGATTGTACAGTAATTAATCATTCCACAGCTGAGCTGAAAATTGGCTGTTAGAAGTTTGCTGTTTTGTTTTAATTAAATTTCTTGGTTCCTTTAGTTAATTCTGGGACATTGGACAAAAGTATTGTTCGAATTGAGTTTGAACTTATTCTATTTCATGAGAATTGATGTATTATTCGCTCTTGATCAAAAACCTGCCACCTTTTTATGTGCATTATTAATGGCCATAAAAATGGACCAGTTTTTTCCCCGTTCCATTGACAATAAAAACACACATGGTGACTGCATTATTTAAAATGCAGATACTCATCTAAAACTTTAAATACTGTAGAACAAGAACTGAGTATTACATACCTACAGCTCTTCTACTGTTTGAAGGCAAGCCACTTGGACAGCTTTTTTATAATGCTGAGTTGATTCCCTTTTCCAGTTTTGCCCCATTAGAACTTGTATAATCAACATTCTCAAGAGTGGCCTTCAAATCCTAGCTCTGTAGAAATGAACGAATGAGTGAATCACTGAATGTGCCAACCTGCAACTAGAGACAGATGTCCTGAAAGTGGAAGCTTGGGTAAAGTTGGCTATATTAAATTATTGGCTTATGTTACCAGTCTTGCCTTCCTAACCATGAGCTATGATTTCCAATCTGATTAGAAATTGGCAGTTTTGACTAAAAAATCCATCTGTTATTTTTCTCCACCTTTCCTACCTGATGTAGTTTATGATAAGGTTAAAGTTCTCATCAAACAGCACATAAAAATATTGAACACCAGTCTGAGCACCCTCATCAGTGAAGGTTACAGGTCACAGGTGTTCTGTTTCTCCTATAGTGTGTCTAACACAACAGGAATTTTTTTATCACAACAAGGATTTTATGAACAATATGTGAAGATCCCCTTTGCATTGCCCTTACAACTCTGGGCATGTAGAAACAACAGGATATGTACTAGAGATATTTATATCATCCTCATCATATAAACACATTATCTAGGCTACATGGAACAATTTTACCCACTCTGCAGTTTTCAGACATCAATCCTGCCACAATTTGCCAGTTCTGGGCAACAATATTTTAGATCTCCAACTTTATATCTTCGTATCAGAGTGCCCATACATATTTAATCTTCCTATGCTTTTCTTAGGTAGTATTTATACAGGTTCCTTCTTTATGGTGCCAAGATAACCTTAACCATACAATCTTAAACCCATCCTTTTTTTTTTTTCATGCATTGAAAAAATGAACCCATTAAAATGGGTTTTAATCCCGTGGTTACAACTGCCATATTGACTTTTTTGACTCCTTCTCCATTCGGAATGCCCTGTGCATTTCTCAAATAATTACTGAGCCATTTGCTGAAATTGTCTTTCCAATTTCTTTTCCCACAAAAAAAGCATGGAGAATATTAAGGTAATTCAGTCACAGTAATGTTCTCAACCCAAATAAATTTGAACATGTGTTACAAAGTGTCTGCCTTTTATTATCTTGTAAAAGAGAACAACTTATTGAAATAAGGGTTACACTTTAATTAAAAGTAAAATGAAATATAGATATTCATTTGATTCAGAAAAGGCATGCAGATAACTTAATTAGAACCCAGTGAGCTATGTTAACTTTTGTAAAATAGTTCTGAAACAGTGTTATTAAATGAAATTCATTGAAAAATTAGATGACAGATATTTGAGTTTAGATATCTCAGTCTAAATTTAATCAGAATGCAGCAAATGTGGCATAATGCGACAATTTAGAATAAGAATGATGACACTAAACTTCTGTTAAGGTAGGAGAATTTGGGTAATGTGACATAATACTCAGCTGAGTTGTGGAAACAGAAGTCAAACACCGAAATATTCCTGCAAGTTGTAAATGAATCTAGAAAAATGAAAGACCTATCAGACTATTTTCTGGCTGAAAACCAGATTAATGCATTTTCAACTTAACGTGTCTAGAGCTTGGCCACGCTTTTTTAATAAGTTCAATAAGGACACAAAGTTGGTAACATTTGCACTGTGGGATAATTATGCAAATGCTGCCCTTACATATTGACATCTAGCATAGCGATATAAGTCATGATTTATGTATCATAATGCTGCACCCATGATTTTGTTGCACAATAAGATACAGCTACAGACATACTGTAAGTGCCTGCGGAAGCAAATCATAAATGAATCATGTTCTTCATAAAAGAGCAACAAAGTCTATGAAAGCATGCCAGTTTGCAGCTGCAATACCAGTATTTACTTGTCTCTCTCTGTTCTTTTCAGCTGCATTGTGCAGGCAGCTGCATTGCCTGCAGAAATCCCTCCTGGAAGGGCTCTTGTTGGGTGAGTGAGAGATGGAACTTCTGTCTTCAGACTTCTATGAACTATAGGTTCCCAAAATAATAACACGTGCAAGTAACAGAATAACAGAATTGGAAGGGACCTTGGAGGTTTTCTACTCAAACCCCTGCTCAGACAGAAAGCCCAATACCATTTCAGATAAATGGTTGTCCAATCTCTTCTTAAAAATTTCCAGTGTTGGAGCCCCCACAACTTCTGGAGGCAACTCATTCCATTGATTAATTGTTCTGTCAGGAAATTTCTCCTTAGTTCTAAGTTGCTTCTCTCCAGTGGTGGGATTCAATTTTTTTAACAACCGGTTCTGTGGGCGTGGCTTAGTTGGGGGTGTGGCTTGGTGGTCACGTGACTGGGTGGGCGTGGCTAGCTGGTCATGTGACTGGGTGAGCGTGGCTAGCTGGTCATGTGACCGGGTGGACGTGGCTATCTGCACAGGGACTACTCAGAGGGCTAAAAAAAGTCATTTCTGACTGGTCCTCGCACTTTTGACCGGTCCTCGCACTTATGACCCTCCTCACATTTATGCCCGTTGCGGCATTCTTAACAACCGTGTCACTCATTTTACAACTGCTTCTCTTCATCATGGTGACAAGATAGAGCAAAAACGTAAAATGTGAGGACAGTCGTAAGTTCGAGGACTGATCAAAAGTGCGAGGACCAATCAAAAATAACTTTTTCAGCCCTCTGAGTAGTCCATATGCACAAAAGGACTACCCAGAGGGCTGAAAAAAGTGATTTATGACAGGTCCTCGCACTTTTGACCTGTCTTCGCACTTATGACTGGTCATCATTTATGCCCATTGTAGCATTCTTAACAACCATGTCACTCATTTCACAACTGCTTCTCTTCACCATGGTGACAAGATAGGGCAAAAACATAAAATGTTAGGACAGTCGTAAGTTCGAGGACTGGTCAAAAGTGCGAGGACCAGTCAAAAATAACTTTTTCAGCCCTCTGAGTAGTCCATATGCATAAAAGGATACAGCAATAGAGAGGGATGAAGGAAGGGAAGGGAAATTAGAGTAGGAGTGAGGGTAAGAGAGGGAGGAAGAGAGGAGGAGAAGGAGAAAGGAAGAGGAACTAGGGAGGAGAAGAAGAGGGTGGGGGGAAGAGAAAGTAAGAAGGAAAGAAAAGAGAGGGGTGGTAGGTTTGAGGAGAAAGATTGCTGTACAATAAAAAAGATGAAAGGGAAGAAAGCCAACCCCAAACAAATATAAAGATATTAAGATAAAGAATGAATTGTTAAACTTTAAAGAATAAAAGAGAACAAATATGAATAAATAGCAATAATTAGAAACACACATACAAACATACAATGTATTTTCTTTGAACAGAGTATTTGGCCGGTTCACAAATTTAAACAGTGTTTAGTCATTTCAATTAAATTTACAATTTCTATATTTCCTTTTTGCCATATTTATTCCTCATCTATTTTTTTAAAAAAACCAATATTACCCTTCATCCTCATCTTTAATCTTAATCAAATTCCCCTGGAAGGCAGGGCGGAGGATTTCGGACAATACCTGTATGACAAAATCGCTCAGATCCGGGGGGATTTGGACTCTGACTGGGTAGATCAGGGCAGGGTGATGAGGAATAGTCTTGAGAATGTTATCTGGGAGGAGTTTGATGCTGTGACTTCCGATGATGTGGACAGGATTTTGGGGAGACTTAGTATGGCCACATGTTTACTGGACCCGTGTCCCTCCTGGTTGGTACTGGCTTCCCGGGAGGTTACACGAGGCTGGCTCCAGAGTGTTATCAACGCTTCGTTGAGTGAGGGTTACTTCCCCGCTGCCTTGAAAGAGGCGGTGGTGAGGCCTCTCCTCAAGAAGCTGTCCCTGGATCCAGCAATATTGGCCAACTATCGTCCTGTCTCCAACCTTCGCTTTATGGCGAAGGTTGTTGAGAGTGTGGTCGCATGACAGTTTCCACAATTCCTGGAGGAAACATCTTATCTAGATCCATTCCAGTCAGGTTTCAGGTCTGGGCACAGCACGGAAACGGCATTGGTCGCGTTGGTTGATGATCTCTGGAGGGCTCGGGACAGGGGTTGCTCCTCTGTTCTGGTCCTGTTAGACCTCTCAGCAGCTTTTGATACCATCGACCATGGTATCATGCTGCACCGGCTGGAAGAGTTGGGGGTGGGAGGCACCGTATTGCGGTGGTTCTCCTCCTTTCTCTCCGACCGGTCGCAGTTTGTGTTGGCAGGAGGGCAGAGGTCGACCTCGAGGCCTCTCGTCTGTGAAGTGCCGCAGGGATTGGTCCTCTCGCCCCTTCTGTTCAACATTTATGTGAAGCCGCTGGGCGAGATCATCCGTGGCTTCGGGGTGAGATACCATCAGTACGCTGATGACACCCAGCTGTACATCTCCACCCCAGGCCACCCCAACGATGCCCTTGAAGTGATGTCTCAGTGCCTGGAGGCTGTGCGGATCTGGATGGGGAGGAACAGGCTCAAGCTCAACCCTTCCAAGACTGAGTGGCTGTGGCTCCCGGCATCCCAATATAGTCAGTTGACTCCATCACTGACTATTGGGGGCAAGTCCTTGGCCCCCACAGAAAGGGCTCGCAATCTGGGAGTCCTCCTGGATATGCAGCTGTCCTTGGAGGAACATCTGACGGCTGTAACCAGGGGGACCTTTTATCAGGTTCGCCTGATTCGCCAGTTGTGGCCCTTTCTTGATCGGGATTCCCTGTGCACAGTCACTCACGCCCTCGTGACCTCTCGCCTTGACTACTGCAATGCTCTCTACATGGGGCTCCCCTTGAGGGGCACCCGGAGGCTCCAGCTGGTCCAGAACACAGCAGCGCGGGTAGTGATGGGAGCAACATGGCGCTCCCATGTAACACCGCTCCTGTGCGAGCTGCACTGGCTCCCGGTGGTCTTCCGGGTGCGCTTCAAGGTGTTGGTTATCACCTTTAAAGCGCTCCATGGCATAGGGCCTAGCTATCTTCGAGACCGCCTGCTGCTACCGACAACCTCCCAGCGACCTGTGCGCTCCCACAGAGAGGGCCTCCTCAGGGTGCCATCAGCCAAACAATGTAGGCTGGTGACCCCCAGGGGGAGAGCCTTCTCTGTGGGGGCACCTACCCTCTGGAATCAGCTGCCCCCAGAAATAAGGAGAATCCAAGACCTCAGTGCCTTCCGCCGTGCCCTTAAAACCCACTTTTTCCAGCAAGCCGGGCTGGCTTAGGAAGAAATTTTTTAAAATTTTTAAATGTTTAATTGGTTTGTGGTTTTTTAAATTTTGGGCCAAATTTATATAGATTTTAATTGTTTTTAATATTTGTATTTCATGTTTTTAATTCTGGCTGTGCACCGCCCTGAGTCCTCAGGGAGAAGGGCGGTATATAAATTGAAAATAAATAAATGAATAAAAAAATTCAATTTTTCCCTTCTATTCTATATTATACCCCTTCCCATTGTCATCTATTTTTATATCCATCCTCACATTGGTTAATTATGTAATATTACAGTTGTTTAATACAAATTCAACATTTTAATATAGATCAATTAGTTATATAACTATCTTTTTTGTATATTAATCAATATGAACATGAATATTCCAATTATTTTCATGCAATTCAATTTCTTACAAATCAATTAATTATATTTACCAATAATAATAAACCAAATAATTTCCCCCATATATTCCTCCAAACCACAACTTAACCATTTCTGCTTTCAACACAATATACAATTAATAGTATCTCAATTATTACAATTCCCTAGTTAAATAGAGCTTTTTTTCTTTTGTGTTTTAAAATCTTGAACTCTCCTCTTTTGCCCTAAATTTCCCATTGTTTGCACCTACCTTTTTTGGTGAGGAAAAAGAAAAAGAAATCTCTCTCTGCCTCATTCTGTCACATTGCAGCAAAGACCCTGCTTTACTTTCGGTTTCGCTTTTTCAGCATAGCTAGGCTAGGGCGAAAAAAATCTGCTCGAGCACTCTTTGCAGAGAGCAATAGAAGCCTGGCAAAACAGCTGAGAGCAAATCAGCTGAGAGGCGGGAGGCCGATCTAATCAACTTGTGCTAATTAACCGATGCTGAAGCTGAAGGGGCTGTTTTTTCTTGCTGTTTGCTTGCAAGGAGGTAAGTGCTGCGAGGCACAGGGCAAAGGGTGGGGGCCACCCTCCTTGCCATTTAGCCCCTCCTGCCACCCCCCTTGCCTCTTACCACCCCCTAAGGCATTCCACCGCCCCCCAGGGGGCGGTACCACCCACTTTGGCAACCACTGACTTAATTACTTAACAACCGCTTCTACCAAAGTAGAATCCCACCACTGGGTCTACCCATTTATTTTTGCAGGCGTCGGTCTACTCATTTCTTTTCTTTTAACACTGATCAGCTGTAGGGCGGCTCTTTGAAGCCCCGCGGCAGCTGCGAGGCCAATAAAATTATAAAAAAATACTGAACCGTTTGTTAAATTGCTGGCTCGCCCACCCCTCGTTCAGTGGTGCGGAGGGGTGGGGCAAGGGGCGGGGTGAGCCAGCAATTTAACAAACGGTTTGGCCGAACCACCTAGAACCGGCAGAATCCCACCACTGCTTCTCTCCTTGATTAGTTTCCATCTCTTTTAGCTTTTCATTGTACTTTACTTTATACTGACACCAGCAGGTTTTCTCCTGCAGTAACGCATCAAAAGCATCAACTTCAACCAGAGATCTCTGAACATCCCTGCACTTCCAAAATAAAACTATTCATTCTTTTCAATGCTGGAACTGCTCTTCTCACTCCAAATATCTACTATTGAGAAGAAATTCCAGGGACTGCAGTAGGAAATGAGGATCAGACTCACCAGTGGGTCTTATAAGTGATTTATATAAATAAATATCTACAAGCGAAATATAGGAAAATCTCAAAAAAAGAAAAACTAAGCTCTAGAAAGCTTCTAGTTATGAATGTATATTGTAATGCTTTGTTCCCCATACAAATAAAAAAAGAAAACCAAAGCAATGTGCTCCAAAATGCCATGCTCATCAATCAATAATTCCATATCTAAACAATCTGGTAGAAAGGGGAGAAAGATAAATTACTTGAAATCTTATTAGAACTATGTAAAGTTATACTTTGCATTTCAAGGCAAAAGGACCATTCCTAAAGATGAACTATCATGCTAACTATATCATAATGGAGTAGGAAGATTCATTTGTTCTACTGTTATTTGTACTTCCCCTATACCTCCATGGACATCTGCCATGGCAATTCCTAATGACAGATACATATAGCAGTGTATTTGAACAGGATTTTTATTCTCTGTCTTTCTCTTTCCCTCCCCCTTCCTTTCTCCCCTTCTTTTGTGTGTGTGTGTGGGGGGGGGGGAGAACTGAAACTTTTCAAAACACTTCTAAATAATGTAACATCAAAATGGCTTGTTAGTGATACCTAAATATGTATTATTGTTCGGTGCTGAAGGACTATGTTGTCCTAAAAAGAAATAACTCACGTATGTAATTGCATTGCAGTCCCAGTTCTGGTCCGCCAGAGGACAGGATGCTGTACTGGATTAGAAAGTAATATGCTCCAAAATGTAGTGTTAACTGTAGTGTTCAGTGCAACTGCATATATGTCCACTCAAACGTACATCACAGTGAGTTCAGTGAAGCTTATTTTCCAGTAAATATACATACATTTTCAATCACTGAAATACACAAGAGAATAATCTAGTTTCCCTTATAGATACTGGAAAGGGAATAATAGACATAACCCCATAAAGATGACTTTAGTGACAATGTGTGCATGTACAGTATGTGTGCACTTGCAAGTATTGAAGGCTTGTCTCAAAAGGCATCGGAAAAATGGGTTAAGACGGGTTTGATGTGACAGAAAGTCGACATTGTATAGGAGTCAGGGAGGCAGGGAAGAGTGAAACAGAATAATGTTGTGGGAAATAAACTACTGGTATAAAGAAAGGGAATGTGTCTGTAGATCGTTATTCTCTCTTTTTTTAAGTCAAGCTTTTTTAAAATTTATATATAAGTATTTTGAATACATTATTGTCTGGGCATACCATTTTACAAAAGAAAAAAAAAAGAAAAGGTAATATGTACTGATAGTAATAGTGATATTACTATAGAATAATTCTAATTATATTTATAATTATATTAGCTTATTTAAAATCCTATTGATTATATTAGTATACTTATAGTAATAAACAACATTTATATTTTACTTGAACATAACAATGCCTGTCAGGCCTGGAAGCCATCTTTTGTATTGGGCCTTCAGACCTGCAACATTTACTACTGTGGGAAATTGGGAGGCGGGATTGTATGGAGCATGGGTAATATATAGTCATAATAACATTCCTTTCTCAGAGGCTCAAGGACATCTTATCCTGCACCTGGAAGACTGGAACTGGGAAGCATCTCCAGTTGGGATGGTGCTTTGATTGGATTTTGTGATGGACTTGTGGGTGTTGGGCAGGGACTTGAACTTTCCTTTGGGTGGGGATAACCTGGAAGCTTTCAGATTTGTGTTTTCCCAGATGTGCCAATATGACATCTCTAATAAAATATAACTTTGAGGAAACTCACGTCTCCAAGTTTTCTTTTGCTGGGGGTGTTACTTGGAACCCTGACAACTCTTTCTTCATCTGATTTCCACCTCTTATCTCTAACCATTGATAAAACTTATTCCACATTAAATAATACTCTCTATTTCCTTTATCTTTTATTTTCAATGTCAATCTATCCATCTCTGCACAATTCAATATTTTCCGAATTATATTTTCATCTGATGGGGTGTTCTCATTTTTCCAATATTGTGCAAATACAATTCTTGTTGCTGCCAATACATGTAACATTAAATATATAGATTGTTATTCTCTATTTAGTGAATAAAACCTTTTAGATCATAAATAAGAAAATCAACTGTATTAAAATATAGATACAAAAGTATTTCCACTATGGTCCCAGCTGCTGTTGTTTTTCATTTGAGCTTGGTTAAAATCCTATTTTAACCAAAGGAATGGGCACTCCTTATGGGATACAGGGATCATTTGTTAAGCACAGTGAAATGTCCACATAAAAGACTCTAGGGAATAATGAAGACGATTAAGCTTTTCGGGAAAGAAATGGGAAAAGAAGATAGTTTGGTGTATACTATAGCTGAAGGAAAAGTGGTGGCAAGTGACGGCCGTGACCGGGAGGATCTTTCATCAGGTTTGCCTGATTCACCAGTTGTGTCCCTTTCTGGACCGGGACTCCCTACACACAGTCACTCATGCCCTCGTTACCTCCCGCCTGGACTATTGTAACGCTCTCTACATGGGGCTCCCCTTGAGGAGCACCCAGAGGCTCCAACTGGCGCAGAGTGTGGCCGCGCGGGTGGTTATGGGAGCAACATGGCGCTCCCGTGTGACACCTCTCCTGCGCGAGCTGCACTGGCTCCCGGTGGTCTTCCGGGTGCGCTTCAAGGTTTTGGTTACCACCTTTAGAGCGCTCCATGGCTTAGGACCTGGCTACTTACGGGACCACCTACTACCACAAACAGCCTTCCACTGGCCGCTACGCTCTCATAGAGAGGGGCTCCTCCAGGTGCCGTCAGCTAAATAATGTCGACTGGCGGCCCCTAGGGGGAGGGCCTTCTCTGTGGGGGCACCTACTATCTGGAACGAGCTCCCCCCGGAGATACGGAGGATCCCGGATCTGCGCACTTTCCGCCGTGCTTTGAAGACACTCCTATTCCAGCAGGCCGGCCTGGCCTAATTTTTTCCACTTCTTTTAAATTTTTAAACTCAAATTTTAATTCGTTTTAAATTATTGGGAGTTTTAAATTGTCTCGGGCAAAAATTATCTAATTGGGTTTTAATCATGTCTTAACTTTTGTATTTATGTGTTTTATTTTGTGCCTGTTCACTGCCCTGAGTCCTTCGGGAGTAGGGCGGTATACAAATTTAATAAAATGAAAATGAAAAGTGAAAATGATTGTAACAATATCTGAGACTTTTTAAATTATTTTCATAATAAGTTAGGATACACTTTTTCTCTCTTACCTAAAGCAGAGAAGAAATTCTAATTTTCTAAATAGTTTCACAAATAAGAAATTTTTATTCTTGGATAATCTATAATTACCATCAAACTGAAGGCAGAGGCTACATATATCTATATTTTTTATCATTGTTTTGCAATCATGCCTATTTTTCTATCAAGTATTCTTGATCATAAAATTATGATTCCCCTGCCCTTCCCCCAGAACATTTTATAGTCAATAAGCATTGTGTGGAACTAACAGGGCATCTTATTGCCAGGTTCATACTTTACCAAGGGTAATAACACTTAAATTAGAAGTCTCTAATGTCTCTAATTTTGGCTCATTTTTTGGCATGCTTCAAATTCTTCAAACAATGGGACATTGAATAAAGGCCTTACTGAAGACATAGCATTTCTGCTATGTATGATTTTGATAGCTGATGAACAACAAATACTGTAAATATTCTATTGCCATTTGTCTCTAATACTCAGGGAGAGTTGTTTACTGTATTAATAAGATATGGAGGCTAAGTTTATCTAGTTAATTTTATTTTTAGACAAGTTTGTAAAGTGTTGAATAAACAATATGGAGGACACTGTTTTCTGGGGAGACTGACAAAGTGACTTTCTAGATAGTTGTATTTAACAAAAGTGAAGCTTGCCAATGAGATTACCAGTTTTTCAACATGAATATTAATTGTGATTATTTCCTAAGCGAATAAAGCTCAAATATTTACTATAAGCACAAACAGGAATTGAATAACTTTCCAGACCATTGCAACAAACATGGTCTTAGATGTAATCAGTCTTTATCTTTTAACTGCATTATAACTAAATAAATAGAAGAAAATTAATTTCAAATTGACAAAAATGGTGTAAATATTATTGGTGTATATGTTTGCTTAATTACGGTGAAAAATAGCATGTTATATTGGCAAATTTTCAGAAGCTAGGTGACATCTTAGTATTGTTTTTGGAACTATTTAAGGGAAAGATACATAAATCTTAATGCTGTCACTTTTTACTCTATTTCAGTCTGCTTAAATCACTCCAAACTGAACCTTACAGAGGGGAAAAAATGAAATTATTTTCTAAACGCTTAATTTGCATTTATGAAAAGATATGGTATTATGGATGACTAGTGCAATTAAATCTGGATTGAGAAAAAGCAAATTATAATATCAGCATCATCTTTGGAATGTGTGTTGTGACATTACAGAGGATATACATTGTGACTATGTAATACTGTTTTTATCATTTTGCTGAAATCATCAGATCCTGTGGATTCCTTTGATATACAAACATCTTAATTCCTTAGCAATCTCATGCTTGCCTGTTTAAAAACAGAGCTAATAACGGTTCTTACATAAATAAATGTAGAATTTTTGAGCATTGATCACTTCTCACATGTGCAGTATGATACAGTAAGCATGTTAGTTTTTCAGATGTGCATAGAATAGGTAAAATAAATATGTGGGTCAAGTGTTTCACTATTAATAGTGTGCCATGTCATAGGCACTCTCTCAGATTTCTGCTGTTGAGCAGAAATATATGTATCTTTGGAGGTCTCTGCAAAAACTGTAATTACAGAACTATGATTTCAGATTTTATAGAGGGTCAGTGCTAGTGTGTGTGTGGTTTGTTCCTATTTATATACAGTAGTTTGCCCTGCCAGCATACATGGGGATATGGTTTTCTCCTTGGTTAGTTTTCTTTGTTCCTTGAATATTGTTTCTGATGTGTGTGTGTGTGTGTGTGTGTGTGTGTGTGTGTATACACACAAACACACATGTATATGTATGTAATCTCTATTTAGCTGGCTCTTGGGTTGGCTGCTGGAGAGGATGTGTTCTGGTCTTTTTTGGTCTTTTTCTTTCCTTTTTAGTTTTTTGTTGTCTCTTTGAAATGATATGTAATATGGCTTGGGTTATTTTTTGTCTGTTGGTGGGTGGTTTGTCTGAATGCCAAGCTTCCAGGAAATCCCTGGGATTTATTTGCTACAGTCTGTTATAGATTATATGTTTTTGTGAAGTATAGCTATGATGATAAATCATTTTTGTTTATTCTGTCTTTTCCTCTTTAATACATTATTGTATGATAATACAATACAGTGTAATGTTTTAAAGAACCAATGGAGTACTTTTGGAAAAAGATAGGAAGGTTATAAATGTGGAATCATCATCTGAGACCCACACAAACGTCTGTGTATGTATAAAGTTCTCATATTCTGACCCATTCACATTTGAAACTCTTAAATTTCAAACCCAGGTTTATGACTCAGATGGAACTGTCTATAGCAGAGGTCTTCAAACTTGGCAGCTTTAAGACTTATGGACTTCAGCTCCCAGAATTCTCCAGCCAGCATAGGATAGCTGGCTGGAGAATTCTGGGAGATGAAGTCTACAAGTCTTAAAGCTGCCAAGTTTGAAGACCTCTGGTCTATAGAAACAGAATTACATTAAATGAGAATCATTCTAAACAAACAACAAACAATCCTGTTTCTGGATCTTCTCCATCTACTCCATTTCCATGAAAGCAAACTTGATACAATTACTGTATACCTTCTATTTGTATTCTGGATTATTTCTTCATGAACCTCTACACTCATGGAACAAGTTTTCCTTGTTTTTATTGACCAGGTTTCTTCTTGCTTCCCTTTCTATTGTTTTTGAAAAGACATGTTAGATCACGACATACATTTCTGTATCAAAGTTAAAAAACCTCTGCAAAGAAAACCATTTTTATTTATTTATTTAATTTATATATGTTCTCTCTCTCTACTCAAGTGGCTATATGCATTTAACAATAATTTTTAAATCTATGGATTCAGTCACATCGCTGGATTGGGATGGCATTTTTGCAACTTGCCAACTGTATTATTGCAAAGTCCAAGACAAGTTCATAAATATTAGACTAAACTAAGAAAAGATCAATAACTGCCAGAGCAGAGCAAAAAAACCAATAACTGCCAGAGCAGATCAAAAACAGTCTTGACAGCAAGACTGAGCGAAGTATCTGGGATTCCTGAGGAGAAGGGAGGCGTGGTCAAAAGAATTTAAAGAAACACCATGCTAAGTCTTCTGACAAGCAGACAGCGAAAGCCCAACAGATGAATTGACTGGGCAGTGCTATGGAAAATTTAACTATTCCTTAGATAATTTCAGTTGTTTATCTTTTAGGAAACATTTTAAATGTCATTGGTCTGAACAGCAATGCGGTTTATCTACGAAGGGTTGAATTAGTTGGGAATAAACAACAGATTTCCAATATGTACTAAAACATATTCTAAGATTTCAATTTTATCAGAGACATAGGGGCATTTTCTTTGTGAAAATTATATCTGATTGTATCTACTAGCCATTGAAGGCATTGAAGAGGCATTGAAACTCAGTGATATTTGGAATAGGATAAATGATATAAGAATAGGTCAGATTCATTGTTTAGTTTTAGAGTTGATATAGCTTTGAGACTGCTATAATTTTATTTTTGAATTCATTATCTCCAATTTTTTGTTTAATAGTCTTCTTTGCTTCATCTAATCTCATGGTTAAACATCAGGACCCAAATGGAGCAGCTTGCTGGCTATAGTTCTGTAGCATTTGGATTGGAAAATGTCCCACATTAAAAGGAGAGGAGCTCTAAATAAGATTTTGAACCACTGAGATGTTATTAATTGCCAGACTCCATTTCCTATGCTAAGTAGTTTGATTTCCAATCTAAATAAAGTGTTAGGGACACATCTTGGCATAGAAAAAATAGCTGAATTCTGAAAACATGACTGAATTCTTTTATATGATGAAAGTTTATATAGGGCTGCAGTTGCATACCATAGTGTTGTAAGTATAAAATTGTAGGTATAAAACACCCTCTATTACTCCTTAAAGTAGCTACTGTATTTCTCTGGGCCACATTTGCTGCACATTTGATGTTTACTCTTTAATATTTAGAAGTTTAAAAAACTACCCCAGGTACTTGAAGCAGGTCACCTTATGAGTAAAAAAGCAATGGAGTAGACTGATAGAAAGTCTTTGTTATCCTCAAACATCTATGTAAACTTTGGTTTATTGCTAATTGAGAATTAAAACTAACAAAAATCAAATGAACAGTATATGTTTGTGTAGGTCAGGGGTATCAAACTCACATTGTTCCGGTGACATCACGTGACATATTGAGACCTTTCCCCCTTCGCTAAACTGGGTATGGGTGTAGCCAGCACAAAAGAATAAGAATTCTTCTGTCTCAGTCTGATAGGACACCTGCTCTAGAGTAAATATATATAACTATAAAAGCAAGGCATTGAAGAAATACAAGGCATTTATGCATTTCACAAAAACATTAGTTTTCATAAGTATCATGGTATACATCTTCATAATGTGAAAACCTTAGAGTTTATTAGGAAAGAAACAAGAGAAATAGAAAAGTGGATGCAAATACTGTAAGTCTGAAAGAAGAGTTCTTGGGATGGGGCCAAAATAAATCTCTCACAAGTGGAAGACCAGCACCTCTGAGAGAAGAATATATCCACCTGATATCCTTATATAAACCTTGAGAACTATATTTCCTAAGGCTCATATGCTTAAAATATCTAGCCTTTTAGGAAGTTTTTTTACCCTTTAACAATGCTTAATAATACCATTTTAAACTATATGAGGTATACTGGGGAACTTCATTTTGCAGAGTTTCTGTGTTGAGATACAATTGAAATTAATACTATCTAGGTCCTATGTCTTCTAGATTAGATCCTATCTATAGGCTTTAATAGCTTTAATAGTATTATAGCTATTGCCTAGTATATTTGAATGGAAACAATAACCACGGTACTAGAAGTAGAATAGATACACTCCAACAAGGCCTAAAATGTATTCCAAGTTCATTTCAAGTTTTGTGATCAGATAACTTTGCTAATTTGAATTGGGCCAAGAGATATAACCTTGATTAAATGTGTATACATGCCTTCCTCATTTTCAGGAATTCTATAATGTGTTTAGTAAGAGTTTTTAAAAGTCACAAAAATTTAATTTCACACAGCACTTAATGAACTGTTACACCTTTGTCTTGTACTTTTCACTGATGCATCTGAATTAGCTTTAATGAGTCACACAGCCTCTGTATTTCTCTTTGGAGCATTTCTTTTTAAAGTACACATTTCTTATTGCTGGAGTGATTAACCCATTATGCTGCTATTTTGTGAGGTTATTCTAATTGATTATTGATTTAATTTTTAACAGGTGGAAAAAAAGTAAGACGTGAGAAGCAATAAGGAAATACAGATAAACCAAAGATAACCCAATTTTTATTCCTTTGAACCCTACTTTATGGGACTGGGAGGGCACAATGGAATCAAATATTACTCTTCCCATGAACACACTTAAATACTCAAAAGATAAAAGAGCGAGGCAGCATAACTATCAAGATACTGCCTTTCCCATTTATTTGAAAATACTTTTTTCTTAAAGATAACTGTATATAGTTTTCTTGGTGCATAAACATGTGTATGCACATATTTATAACACCATACACACTCACACATATCCCACAACTTTTGCATCACACATGGCAATACTTTTAGGTTTCTCCTTTTTATTTTACTTTCTGAAACTTATAAAGGTATGTTTGTTGAAAAAACGTGGAACAAAAGATAACATCTTAGCATAAGAATCTCATGGGATGTAAACAGATTTATTTTTGATTAATTTCAAATTATTTCTTTTATCTCTACTTTTCCATATAGAATTTGGCTAGAGTTAATAAGAATAAAATAAAAAATAATTAAAATATAATTAAAGTAATTAAAAATATCAGTAAGACAGAAACCAGTAAACTAATTAAAACTCTTAAGTGTAAAACTAGTGGAATCATTCAGCTGTTTCTGAATGAATTGGCTAAATGAAGATTACTGTTCATATGGGAAAAATTCCTCAACTGAAATGGGACATTCTTCTATTTAGTTTAAATCACATCTGATTTTGATACATTCTCAAAAAAGCAGAAATAAGCTATTCAGTTTTAACTGTGTGTGATATTTTATTTAAAGTGAATGTGTGCTTGTAGGTGTAGAAGATATATTAAAAGATATAAAAATGGTAGTGATTACACAGTTTTTAATGTTTGTTTTTATTCCTTTATTATTTTATAAGTAACTCAAGATGGTGAATATTCGTAGTATGCCTTCCTCCTCCTATTTTCCCCACATCTCTGTGGGGCAGATTGGATTGAGAGAGTGAGTGATTGACTCAAAGTTACCTAGCTGACTATCAACAAAAACAAAATCCAACAATATTGACTTATAATGCTATTCATGTAGTCTGTGAATGAATACAAATCAGGCATCCACAATAGACTTTCAAAAGAAGTTTGAGGAAAAAGTTATATTTCCACACAAGATACAGCAGAAAGCCCAAAATTTCATTAAAAAGTTTGAAACTATTTGAGCATGTCTGATTTTATCCATTGCAGATGAAATAATCACAAAAAGAAAAACATTACTACTGTAGAACTAGTTTAAGATAAAATGTGACATTGTTTAAAACTGCTCAGTTAACAATGTGTTTACATTATTCAGGATGAAAATAACATAGATAATTCACTTCCCATAACCAATTAATGAAGACATTGACATACAGTAGGTACTCCATGATCTCAATTAGAGTTAAAGTTAAATTAAAGTTATTTGAAATTTCAAAAATGCAGTGAAGCAGAGGTTGTAAATCAGAATTATCTGAACAAGCATTGTGAAAATGCACCTGTTTTTTTTTCCCCCAACTGCATATTTTAGAGCAAAGCTGCCCTGAAAATCAAATATGTGCGCAGCTTTGCCACATAACTCAGTAGCATGCTGTCAGCGTTCCAAGTAATGCCTCCATTTCAAAGCAGAATCCCAAGGTAGGTTAAATCCTCAAAGAACAGTCTTTATTTGAGGAACAGTTTGAGGAAGTTGCATAACATTCTCCGAGACTCTTCCTATTCTGCTTACAATCTTTTTGGACTGTTGCCTTCTGGCAGAAGATACAGAACAATTAAAACTCGGACCACATGTTTTCTGAATAGTTTTTATCCCAGAGCTATAATTGCACTCAACAATGAACTAAAAGGCCACCATCAGTGAGCTGTGGGACAGCATTACTTGGTCTGTTGTGTGGATGTTTGGGTGGTTTAGGGGTGGGGGATTTATGGTAGGTGGGGGGGTGTTTGGGGATTGTTATGTGTGTTGGACCTGGTCTTTGGGTGTTAAGTGATTTTCGTTGTATGGGTATACTGTGTATACATGTACAATGACAATAAAATTATTATTATTATTGGAATTAGCAACTTGGCACAAACTGGAAAGTCAGTTCTAAATCTTCCCGGGCTTTCCACCGTCTTAAAAGAAAATATTTTTAGTCTTCTCAAAACAATAAATCACATTGTCCAATCTGAACACTAGCTGGTTGCTTGGCTACAACTCTCCTCCCCCTCTGGCCAGCCAGCTGTTGGAATGTCTCTGACTTACCAAAGAGTTATTTTGTTTTGTCTACAAACCCTTCTGTCACTACCCCCCTTCGCTGTATCAGAAATGGGTGCTTCCAGTTCGGCTTTGAGCCTGACACATGCACTGTTTTAGTTACTTTCTAGGGATGTAAAAAAATAATAATGATCAAATTGACAAAAGGAACATTCTACAGAACTTTGTAATCCTCCCTCAGTCCTCTTTCAGAGCCATGCTATTCTGTAGGCAGAAGTTTCCTAAAATAATTCCTCTCCAAAATTTAAATAGGTCTAATTGTCCCAGATACAATATTCTGGATAAATCATTCCACTTCAAATGAGTGAGTGTTATCCATTTCCTTATAGTCTTTACTTATTGATCAAAGAAATTAAATGTGATTCAGGTGTTTTCATTGTAATATATACCCCAGGAGGAAAGTATTAAGGAAAAGCTTAAAGGTCTCAATGTTTTGGGGGCTTTTTAAAAATCATATTCTACTGCATGTGCCTTAAAAGTAGGAGCTACAACAGGTTTTGAAAATTAATATTGAACCCTTTGTCATCTGAATTGTGAATAAATTATTTTAGTTTTAATATAAATATTTTTTCCATATGCATTTC
Source organism: Pituophis catenifer annectens (assembly GCF_029215685.1). Lineage (NCBI taxonomy): Eukaryota > Metazoa > Chordata > Lepidosauria > Squamata > Colubridae > Pituophis > Pituophis catenifer. The sequence goes on from NW_027256884.1 coordinate 82,007,671, forward strand.
TGTGTGTTTGCTGCTACAATGCAATAGTATATTCTAAATACATGCTTCACTACATTACATTAAAGGAATGTAATACCAAGCATATTGAAACATAAACCATAATTGCCTGCATGATTAAAGTACTCGATAGACTGTCACTTAACCTTACTGAGGAGTTGCTGTCTTTAACACATGCAAGTGATGTACATACATGGTCATTTGGCTGTGAATACACATTATAACCATCTGTTATGATGGCATTCTTCCTGCCTGCAAGATATTCTACCAATTTAAATAGAGCACAGGTGCTGACTAAGCTTCTTTACAGCTTTAGTCTCTTTAGATAATAGAATATGTGATTCAAATTATGGCAAATAACAATTTCATCTGAATTAGAAATGATGTTTAAAGCATATCCACACCACAACTTTTTTCAGAAAAAAACAAAAGTAAAGATTATTAAAGGACACTACAGCTAGTAAACAAAATAATAATTGCATTGTCTTCCGATTAACTTAGTCTTGCTTCCTGGACATTCGAAACCATCATTATAGACCCCTAGGCCATGTCTAGGCCAAACTTGTATTATCACTCTAGTGTTTTAAATGTATTCTAGGGCAAAGCTTCTTGCGCTGCGAGATTCCCCCCTCTCGCAGGCCTGGCCCTCTATGTTATCAAGGGCCCACCTTAATGACGGATCTTGGGACCCCGAGAGGTGGCATGTCGCAAAAAGGGGATTGAGGGTTTTTTTAAAGACATTTTTAAATAGACTTTTAAGGGGTTCTGAGGGGGGGGGAGGTTATGTGGGTTTGGGGGAAAACCCACGGGGGTTGGAGACTAGTCCGGCTGCTATTAATGGTACCATAGGGGGTGCGGACTCTGGGGGAAAGGGGACTGTTAGAATGCCCTCTAGTGAGGGCTTTTCTATTAATACGCTGAGTGGGAGGGGCAGGTATGGCGGGAGCAGGGGGCCATATCATGTGGTGGGGGCACGTGCTCGCTATCTCCGAGCGATTGCATGCCCCGGTCCCCTTAGCTCTTCCCGTTCCCCAGGCTGCTTAGAGTCTCAGGGCCCGAGTCTCCAGCTGATGTTGTGTAATGCCAGGTCCGTAATAAATAAAGCCCCCCTCATTTGTGATCTTATTCAGGAGGGGGGAGCGGACCTGGCAGGTATCACGGAGACCTGGTTGGGCCATGATGAGCCTGCCCATCAGGCTTCCGTGCATTTCATCAGCCGAGAGCTCAGGGCAGGGGCAGGGGGGTGGCGGTCATTCTAAGAGAAGGTCTTGATCCGAGGGAGACCACTGTACCTCAGATAGCCGGATGTGAGTCCCTTTTTGTGAAGTGGGGTCGTGGGGTGCAGATGGGTCTGTTGATCACATACCTGGCTCCCTGCCACGTGACAACGACCCTGCCCGAACTCCTCAATGTTATAGCCGAGGTGGCGGCTGATACCCCCAGACTTGTGGTCATGGGGGATTTCAACCTGCCATCCATCGGTGAAACATCTGAGGTAGCTCGGGAGTTCATGGCTTCCATGACGGCCATGGACCTGACCCAAGTAATTCACGGCCCTACTCATATGGGGGGACACACTCTGGACTTAGTTTTTATCTCTGGTCAGTGGTTGAGTGGCCTTGATATAGGGGATGTAGATATTGAACCCTTGTCATGGTCTGACCACTCGCTCCTTCGACTTGACTTTCTGACCACCATACCCCGTCGCAGGGAGGCGGAGCCGTCTTCTGGGTGCGCTTCAAGGTGTTGGTGATCACCTTTAAAGCGCTCCATGGCTAAGGGCCAGGGTACTTACGGGACCACCTTCTGCCACCAATAGCCTCCCACCGGCTGGTTCGCTCCCACAGAGAGGGCCTCTTCAGGGTGCTGTCGGCCAGACAATGCCGGCTGGCGACCCCCCGGAGGAGAGCCTTCTCTGTGGTGGCACCTACCCTATGGAACAATCTACCCCCAGAGATACGAGTGATCTCCGACCTCCGGACTTTTCGTCGGGCCCTAAAAACTTATTTTTTTCAGTTAGCCGGTCTGTCTTGATTTTAGGGTTAGTTTTAAAATTTTAATATTGATTTTAAATTGACAAGTTTTAAATTATGGGCCAAATTTATAAATTATTTTAACTCTATTTTTAACTGTAATGTTATGTATACATGTTTTTATTTTGGCTGTTCACCGCCCTGAGTCCGAAAGGAGAAGGGCAGTATAGAAATTTGAATAATAAATAAATAAATAAATAAATAAATAAATAAATAAATAAATAACTTCAACTGATTGCTAAATGACCAATCGTAAATTGTAAAAAGATGTGGTTTAATGTTTCAGGAATTTTTTAACTGCAGAGCAAAGTCTGTTCACTTGGAAACTTTGTATTTTCTTCTCAAGAAGATTGGGGTGGCATTACATTTTACTAAGATTACGGCTGTTCTGAATATTTGGCAACTACAATTCACTGATTAGAGCATTCATTTGCAATCTTTGACAAGCTTGTTGTACAGCAGTGTGATGCATTAGAATTCAACAATAACTGGAAGGCCATAAACTCTGGACTTTTGAGATAGTAGATACCACTACCATCTTTCCTAAGAATTTTTTCTTATTTTAAAAGGGTGTGATTTTAGCACCTTTTGAAGATTGTGGACAATTTCAAGGCCTTAAATGCTGGCTATCATTTGCTACCAGTCTGGATAATTAGAATTAGCTTTTATCTCATAATTGAAACCAGGTAAATTGCAGTAAGCACAGAGTGTAAAATTAAAGAAAAGGCCTGGGTCATTTCATCTCGCAAGGATTGTTTCATTTTACCATGCTGTTGTCTTCTCTACACTGCTGATATAATATTATATATTGCTCCATAAGTATTTAATTTTTTAGAAAAATTTGGAACTGTTAGACTGCCGAATTTCAATGTTCTCATGGAAAATATTGGAAGTTTTAGAATAAGACTGTATAAAACTACATAATGATATTTGGTAAACTACAATTTTACTTTACTTTACTTTACTTTATTGTCATTGCACATAGTACAACGGAATTAAATGTGAAATTTATATTATTTTTATAACTATAAAAATAAAAACACAAACATACATCCTTTACATTCTATATAATTGAAATTGAAAACCCAATATTGCACCTATACTGTAGAATTCAATATGGTTATTGCCCTGGGATAGAAGCTGTTTTTCAGCCTATTTGTCCTTGGTTTTATTATCTTGTACCATCTGCCAGATGGTAATAGTTCCAAAAAAGGGTGCCCAGGATGAGATGGATCTTTAAGAATGTTTTGAACTTTCTTAAGGTAGCGAGAGCTATAAAGCTATAATATTTTAAAGCTTTAAAATTGTTTACTTTAATTTTAGTCCTCACAGTATCCTGAACCATCATGAACTACTTACTGAGATGTCAAGGATTACTGATGATCTATCACAGGAGTGTCAAACTCGCATCATCACGGCACTGTGACGTATCGTAACTTTTTCCCCCTTCACGAAACTATTGACCCAATTCTGGGCTATTATGAATAAAGGTTGGGCTTGTTCACATCTGTCCTAAACCATAAATTCCAATTCTTCTCAGTTTTAGTCTGAGTAAATCATTGTCATACATCAGAATCAGGCACTAGCTCTTAGATGGTTAATTTTATAATTAGCTCATGTGGGGTATGTATCTTGGGTTTTCTAAAAAATAACTGTCTAATCATGTTTGGATTTTCATTTAAAAGGAATTATGACAGTCTTGTAACATTCATGTAATGCTTTGTATTGCTTATCTCCAGTCTTGGTAGTAGTCAGTTCTCATTTGTTAATGTTTACAAATCACTCAGTCTTCTCTGGAAGGCTTGCACAAGAATTTTCCCTTATCTGTGAAGGTCAGAACTGAAATAATAAGGTACTCATTGTAATCCTTGGCACAGCAGGCATCTTCATTTACTATTAGGCCAAAGCCTTGTAATAGATGTCTAAAGTGAGCCACTGCTAATAATTTCCATCCCCCCCCCCAAGAACATGCTAGTCACCTATTCCTACCCATAGATATGGATAAATAGTACATATAGATATTCTGTTGATCCATCTGCATTCCTAAAGCAAGAAACGTTACTGAATTGTAGCCTCTGTTATAGTGCCTTTGATTTGAAATTAGCATGACAGATTAATAAAGTGTCAAAATTAATATTCAGATTTTCCCAATAGGTTTCTTTTCTCAAGAAAGAATCTGCTTTCTTCTTTTCCCATTCTCTTGTGTGCTTAAACTATTTTTCATGGTGTTTGGAGCTAACTAAATAACTGTTATTGACATTGCTGCACAGTGATGCATCCTGATACTGTCACTATTTTGCTTCTATCCATTAATGTGCACATCCTCAGCTACCCAAGGGTATGATCTGAAAAAGTCCCATTGGTATGAAAACTACAAGAGAGAAAATTGCCTAATTTGGGTCATGAGTGCATGAAGTTCACACCTTCCCATGAGAATGTCAACATTTTGAGAGAGAGGAAGCGATCAACATCAATATTTTTTTCCAGTGACATTGAATGTTTCTGACATTGAAAGTTTCTGAGACTTTTAAAATACAGATTAAATGCATTCTGACAGCTTAATTCTTCTTGTAAATTCATAATCTTGATTATATTAGAAATACAGTAAATTAATGATGGAGATATGTATTTCTAAATAATTCCAATATTTCTTAAAAGGAAAGAAGGGGGAAAAAAGCAGACTGAAGGAGGAAAAAAATAAGAGTAATTGGTAATATCTTGCTGTTCTTCCATGATAGGCCAGAGCTCTTAACAAAAAATAAGAAAAATGGGAAGAGATTTTATTTATTTGTTAGGAACAGGAAAGTTCATGGGAAATGAGAAACTAGAATGAAAATTTCTGGAAAGAACACTAGATATATATACATTTCTGCCTTAAAGGCTAGAACAAGCATGACTTAAGAAATTGCTTATTGAAAATGAAAGAAGGTACAAAAGCTTTTCTGGTGGGTTTTTAAAAAATACTATATAAATTACATTGTATAATAGACATTGTCTAACTTCATGCATTGTGAGTAATAGACATTGGCTTATAGGTCAATAATCCATAGGGGTGGTAAATTTTCTACTTGAGAGAAACTCTATGATAAGTTTGGTAAAATATAAATTATCAAGGCTATTATTTTCTAAGTCATATGGCTGTAAAAATTGTCAGAAAGCCTGAATTAGGAAAAAATTACATTTTTAAACTATGGTTCAGCACCAAATGAAGTAAAACTGGATTGTTCACAGAAAGCTAACGGTGAGGGTAATGTTTAATATTTGGACTGTATAATATGAAAAGTAAGAGCAATTTGAGCATAAATCCTGATTCCTATAAATACTGAAGGCATTAGAAATTGACAGAAGACAAGATGACTAGACAGTATCACTGGGATACAAGCTTGAGTTTACAGGGACTCAAATAACTGTTATTGACAGACGTGAACTAATATTCCTCAGATCTTGAAGAAAGAAATAACTGAACAAAAATTGGTGTTATATATAGACTATTCAATGTCTTCAAAACTTAAATCTCAAATCCGTAGTGATTTCATAATACCTGTCCATCTCAAAGTTTGTCCATCTGAAAACAAAATTAATATAGAAATTGCAATCTAATTGAAATATACATTTTCCAAAGGAGGAAAACAGTAGAAATGGATATTTTGCTATGCAATGAAATAATGATGGAATTCAATCCTTTCTATTGCAAATAATCTTTCCAGTAAAAAAAATGCTGCAAAAAGTTAAGGATCTTAATTTGATGTTGAACTACATTCCTAAAACACAGATTATGTTATTTCATGAAGAGTTTGGGACCTATCAATTCTGGGACAGGTCAAGAAGGATAATTTTACATAACTGGAAAGAAATTCATGTGATTTGTAGGAACAGATTCAGGATGTGTGTTTATTATCTATTTTTGAGAAACCTCTGTGTGTGTCAGCATTGGAGTGAATGCAGCTTGAACTGTGTTCAAAATAAGTAATATGTTTCTATAAGATATAGATTTAATTATAAGCTAAAAACTTAAACTATTTTTATTATATGGTCTCTTTTCTTTATATATATATATATATATATATATATATATATATATATATATATGTGTGTGTGTGTGTGTGTGTGTGTGTGTGTGTGTGTGTGTGTGTGTGTGTTTTTCTTCTAGCCAGGTTTTCCCTACGTAGCCAAGGTTTTTTTGTAGCTCCAGCTCTACAAAAAAACCTTGGCTACGTAGGGAAAACCTGGCTAGAAGAAAAACACACATAGACCCTACGAAGAAGTAAGAAAATTGATATATACATACATACATACATACATACATACATACATACATACATACACTCAGTCAGAAAAGAGGAACCAACTTCTTCCCTAGTCCAACACCTTAAAGCCACAGGACATGAAACTGATTTAAAAAAAACCAGAACTATCACCAAAACTGAACACTTTAACAACAGAATAATCAGAGAAGCCATCAAGATAGAAAAACGTCCCCACAGCATGAATAAAAGAGATGATACCTCCAGCCTACCAGCCATTTGGAAACCCACCCTTATTGACAAACGAATCCCAAACACAAAGAATAACACCAGACCCACACTCATGAAAACCACACAGGACGTCACCTTCACACAATCATGGAAAAAGCAAGCCCAAACCCACAACTATGATGAGGCACGACCACAAACCAGAAGCCAGATCACAGCTGCATCATTAACCACTTTAAACCCCTCCAATCCATACATGAAGCAAACTGACACACACCATGAAGATGTAGCATGACCACGAACGCGGAGCCAAACAAAAGCAACACAGGCCACGAGTTCAAATCCCCCTGCAACTCAGACCAACCTGAGCACAGCCAAGCCCCCACCCTATCAGAACACACCCCCAGCCAATCAGAGCACAGCCAAGCCCCACCCAATCAGAGCACAGCCAAGCCCCCTCCCAATCAGAACACGTCTCCACCCAATGAGAACACAGCCATGCTCCCACCCAATCAGTTCATACCCCCACTGGCAGTTAAAAAGAAGAAACAACCACAATCACACATTGCTCCTAGAAGCACAAGGGCCAAGACACCAGCCTGAAGATGATGAATGAGACTTCGTCGAAACGTCGCCAAGGTACTTCCAATTTTATGCGGGAGAAAACCCGAATAACCAAAGACACACACACACACACACACACACACACACACACACACACAAAACTTAGTTTTAATTTTTTAACACAATTAAGACAATTAAACCATATCTATATCTATCTATCTATCTACCCATCCATCCATATTTGATGAAGATCTTTTTGTTCTGATGATGGTGTAGCTTTTAGTATTTCAGATTAAAATAAAAGTAAAATAATAATAAAAATTATATTAACTGAAGTCAATATATTTAACATTTAGAAATAGACTAGACTAGACTAGACTAGACTAGACTAGACTAGACTAGAATAGAATAGAATAGAATAGAATAGAATAGAATAGAATAGAATAGAATAGAATAAACAGTGTTGGAAGGGACCTTGGAGGTCTTCTAGTCCAACCCCCTGCTCAAGCAGGAAACCCTGCACCACTTCAGACAAATGGTTATCCAAGATCTTCTTAAAAACTTCCACTGTTGGAGAATTCACAACTTCTGGAGGCAAATTGTTCCACTGATTAATTGTTCTAACTGTCAGGAAATTTCTTCTTAATTATAGGTTGCATGTCTCCATTGCTTCTTGTCCTGCCCTCAGGTGTTTGGAGAATAGCTTGACTTCCTCTTCTTTGTAGCAACCCCTGAGATATTGGAACACTGATATCATGTCACCCCTAGTCTTTCTTTTCATTAAACGAGACATATCCAATTCCAGCATCCGTTCTTTATATGTTTTAGACTCTAGTTCCCTAATCATCTTTGTTGCTCTTCTCTGCACTCTTTCTAGAGTCTCAACATCTTTTTTACATTGTGGTGACCAGAACTGGATGCAGTATTCCAAGTGTGGCCATACCAAGGCATTATAAAGTGGTATTAATACTTCATGTGATCTTGATTCTATCAGTCTGTTAATGCAGCCTAGAGGTGTATCGGTTTTTGTTGACTATTCCTGACATTTTGGTATCGCCTGCAAATTTAATGAGTTTCCCATTTATCCCCTCATCAAAATAATTGATGAAGATGTTGAAGAGTACTGGGCCTAAAACAGAGCTTTGGGGTACCCCACTGCATACTTCCCTCCGTGTACTGTAGATACAGTTCCATTGAGGACTACTCATTGAGCGTGGTTGGTCAGCCAGTTATGAATCCATCTGGTGGTGATGTTGTCTAACCCACATTTTTCTATCTTATCAAGTAGTACATTGTGGTCTACTTTGTCAAATGCCTTGCTGAAATCCAAGTAAATTATATCCACAGCATTCCTCTGGTCCACTAATTTTGACAGCTTGTCAAAGAATGCAATAATATTGGTCTGGCAATATTGGCAGACCAATGACAAACCCATGTTGGCTTTTGGTTATGACTTTGTTTGCCTCTAGGTGTTCACTGATTTGTTGCTTGATAATTACTGGAAATTTAGAACCTGCATTTTTTCAGTCTGTTAGGAACTTTGACACATACCTGAATTATTAGAACTAAGATACACAAAAGTGAAGTTAATTTAATGTGTTGAAACTTTAAAATATTTTTAGTTTTGCCTCTTTGTTAGCATAAACAGTAAACACAAATAATTAATTTGTAACATATTTTAATATTCTGTAAGACCTATAAAACATTGCATTTCATTCCCTATATGCTGATGTTTTCTAAAATGTAAGTCTATAATACAGCAAAGTGTGAAAAATATTGTACATAGCATTCTATCAAAAATACCCTAGTATTTATAGTCCATCAATATGCTTAGCCCTTAATCAGAACAGATTCTTTCTAGAAGAAAGCAATCAAGCACTTAATCATACTTTATTGAAGTCAGAAGTATTTAAGCATTTATCTAAAATCAAATGTTTTCTAAAATCAAATCAAGTTATATAATTTCAAATGGCTGTAAACAAGTGATATTTTCCATTCATCTTATCTCTGTGAAGAAATGAAGAAAAATGTAAGAAAAACTAAATACCATATTTTCACTAGTAAGGGAGCATACAAAACAGAAAATGTGTTTTGATTTGAACCTGAAACAAACACATTACATTCCTGAACATCTGCTGAAGCATTCTGGCTTGCCTACAATTTGGCAGAAACAAATTCCAATATTTATTTTTTTGGATTTTAGCCAAAACCAACATAAACATAGATCTCAGAGTTAGTAGGGCAAGGCTGGTGAAAATAATTTCCTTCCATCCTTGTTTCATTGATGTTGTCATGTGGCATATTCAATTTGTTGGGAAAATTTGCATAACTCTCTCTCAATTAGGATTACATAGCAAGGTTGCCGAAGGAACTGGTGCTTGTGTTCAAGAATTTTAATAATTGAGAATTTGTGGAGTACACGTGAAGTACCAGAAGATTTGAGAAGAGCTAAGCCAAGCTTTAAAAAAGAAAAAGTAGAACCAAGAATTCACTACCTGGAAAAAATTCTAACAACAACAATAATAATCAAAATGATATCAAAATGAACTTTGGATTTGAAAAATATGCTATATTATTCATGCATAAGGAAAAATGGAAAAAATAGAAGGAATAGAACTGGGAAATGGAAACATAGTGAAAACATTAGCAAAGGATGATGGTTACAAATATCTAGGCATATTGGAAGCAGATAACATCTTGAATGGAAAAGTCCAAGAGTCAACGCCAAAGACATACATCAGGAGGGTCTGCAAAATATTAAAATCAAAGCTGAATGCTGGAAACATAATTAAAGCCATTAATACATGGGCTGTTCCAGTGATATGCTACTCAGCTGGAATCATCAACTGGACTTTGGCTGAACTGGAAAACTTGGACTGGAAAACGTGCAAACTTTTGAATATGTACCACACTTTACATCCACTAAGTGACATTGATAGGTTGTACCTGCCAAGAAAAATAGGGAGTAGAGGACTATTGCAAATCCATCAAACTGTAGAAGAAGAAAAATGAAGTTTGAATAATTATGTGAACCAAAAATTGCTGCAGGCTGTGAAAATGGAGAACATTATAAAAACAACAGAAACAAAGGCAGAATATAAGGAAAAACAGCTGGATGACAGATTGAATAGATGGAAAACCAAAGCTTTGCATGGACAGCACTTGAAAAACATTGAAGGAAAATGTGATGACAACTTTACATGGGCATAGCTTAAGATGGGAACCATCAAGAAAGAAACGTGTCGAGCCGCGTCTGCCACATCCGCCGCTTGCCACACAGACCCCAACTAATGAGGATCCAGGCGGTGACTACACGAACCTGATGGAACGAAGGGGGGGGCTGGGGACTCTAACGGGCACGTGGGTGTGATAGGATAGGCTGTAGGCAGGTGATGAAGGTGGCACTGAGTGGTCTGCAGCTGACGGTATCACCGACTGGCGTGGCGACAGCATGAGGATGATGTGAACGCGGAAGGGAAGGAGGCGAGTCTCAGCTGTGTATGTGCTTCCTCCCAAACAGCTACACTGATTAGGTTTGAATAACTGTGGGCGTGGTTTAGTTTTAAATACGGGCACTGGGGGAGGATGCTCTCAGCACCGATTTTGATACTGTAAAACTCCGTTCATCTTGAACCAGCTTGTAGCTGAAATAAACCTGCATTCAATAACCTCACAGCTCAATCAAGTTTTGTATGACAGGCCAGCATAAGTGAGGACGAGTGATCGGAGAAAACGGAAGGTTTAATACTGGCTGCTCAAGAACAAGCACTACAAACTAATGCCATGAAAGCAAAGATACAAAAATCCACTGATAGTCCATACTGCCAACTTTGTAACAACAAAGTTGAAACTGTTTCACATTTAATATGTGAATGCAGCAAAATTGCACAAACTGATTACAAAGCTAGACATGACCGACTTGCTAAATTAGTCCACTGGTCATTGTGTAAAAAATACGACTTTCCTGTATCCAAAAAGTCATGGGAACATAAAGTGGAAAAAGTTATAGAAAATGAGAAAGTGAAGAAGATCTTGTGGGACTTTCAAATCCAGACGGATCATCATTTGGAACACAACATGCCAGATATCACAGTTGTCGAAAACCGAAATGTATAATTTATTGATATTGTGGTACCAGTAGATGCCAGAGTCGAAGAAAAAGAACTGGAAAAAATCATGAAATATCGTGATCTGGCCATCGAAACTACACGGCTATGGATGAAACATGTAACAGTGATACCCATTGTCATTGGGGCACTTTGTACCATGTCCAAGAATTTTATAACTTACATCAGCAAATTGCAGCTTCCTGCGATAACATCAGCGGAACTACAAAAAACTGCACTACTTGGAACATCATACATCTTAAGAAGGTACTTGGTTGATACCTAGGATGCTGGCAGCAACCTGTATCAACCATTAGCACCAGTCAATGGTATTTGTGATGTATTTTTGAATGTTCAGTTGACTGAGTTTCATATTTAATGAATAAAGATAATAATAATTTTTCTTGGTTCTATATATTTGAAGGAATAATGCATTTGAATAATGGCAACATTAACATGGACTCTTATGGCGATATTTAAGGATCAATACTAGACATAGAATGAAGGAAGAATGATTTCATACTTGACTATAGGCAGCATCCAAACCAAAGCCATCTACAATAAAAGTGCAAGCCATAACTTCATTATATATCTTATCTACAATTTGTTTACTTCATTGTAACAGTCAGTTTGTTGAGTACTGTATTTTGCAGGACGTGCAGTTGTGTTTCCAGCAGGCTTGCTCCTGATTGCCAAAAATTCAGATAACAAATTAAAAATTATGTTTAATAGATGTTTTTTTATTTGTTTTTCTTGTTGCTTTTGCTAATCTATTTTGTTCTGTGAACTAATTACAGGGATTAGGTCTCATCTGGTACTCGTTTATAGCCAATGCTAATCCTTCTTCATGATGTTTCTCTGTGAATTAAATTACTAAAATAGTTTGACCTACATAGTCTAGATTAAATTACTAATAGAATTTATTATGTTTCTTTCATATCAGAGGAGATATTAATAAGTATGGGTAAATATCTATAAAAAATACATCTGTATAATTAGCCCCAGGAGAGAAATGTTAGTTTTCTACAGACTTGCTTTCTAATAGAAATGACTTTGGGTTTAGTTGCAGTTCATTGTGTAATTTTTGTGCAGCAAATCCCATTGACTTTAAGGAAGCTTACATAAATATGTAAGAGTTGCATTATATAGGTAGTTAATGGAAAGAAAAGTGTTGCTGTTTTAAAATGTATTATTTCTATTGCAAAAAAAGAAGGCAATAAGGGATGGTACACAGGGACTGTAGGATAAAGAAAATAAGGAACAAGAAAGGAAAATACTCCTATCCTCTCTGTCTTCCAACATTGATCAGAAGAGTTTTTGTAGGAGTAGAAAACAATGTCATTAGAATTATTTTAAAAGAGCTGAATCTACCAGGGGTGAAATCCAGCAGGTTCTGACAGTTTCTGGAGAACTGGTAGCGGAAATTTTGAGCAGTTCGGAGAACCAGTAGTGGAAATTTTGAGTAATTCAGAGAACCACTCAAATACCACTTATAGCTGACCCCAGAGTGGGGTGGGAATGAGGATTTTGCAGTATCCTTCCCCTGGAGTAGGGTGGGAATGGAGATTTTGCAGTATCCTTCCCCTGCCATGCCACCAAGCCATGCCCACCAAACCACACCACACCCACCAAGCCATGCCCACAGAACTGGTAGTAAAAAAAATTTGGATTTCACCACTGGAATCTACCATAAAGAAACTTCTATTGTGCACCGAAGAGGCATTTGTATCAAAATACATGGTCATTTAAATTTCACTCTTAACTATGTCTACTCAGAAGTATATTTTAGTGGCATTGTAGAGAGCAAGGAAGATGGTGGAGATATGCAGGATCTGTTGTTAAGAAGCTAAAGTGTTTTTATAAGGTTCAAAATGAAATAACAATCTAATTGTTCTTGTCATATTTTGTTTATTCCATACTGGAGTTGTTGCTAAATTTCTATTATTACACACTGACATTTTCTTTCTTTGTCTTATATCAGAAGGCTGACGCATGCTGCACAAATGTCATTATTTTGTTCACAAAAAGAGCTTTAAAATGGAAATGAAAAGAAACAATTCCATTTTACTATTTTGTGTCTGTGCGTTTTTTTTACAAGTCCAGGCTAATAGGATAACAAGAATAATTACATAATAACATTATATTAAACTCACAGGCTTATTTGTATATTTGTATAGTAAAAACTAAAGCCTATTCCTTTCTGTTCCTTTTATCTTGCATAAAGTTACAAACTGTTTCATCAACTAACTGCAAATGATTTTTCTCTTAAGTTGAAATTACTCAAAACAAGAGTTAAAAAGCTGGTATGATATATTCAAAACAATAGCAGAACGGTTTCTTGGCATTCTGTAGAGAGAGTATGGCCTCTCCTCATAGCATCTACTGGCAGAGGAAGGGAATACATTGTATGCTGGACCTCTTCCTTACCTCTAACTGAGTAATGCAACTCAAGAGCTGCACAGTTTCCCTGCTCTGGAATATATCAGAGGGTAGCCTTATGGTTAAGGGATGAAGGCTTTCCCCACACTCTAGAGGGTGTGAGAGATTTCATTTCCAAAGGTCCCGGTTAAGAATTTGAAATCATGAAGAATTTGGATAGTTGCAATCAATAGGCTCTTAGTAGAATTAATAAGTAGCCATTCCTAAGTGATCAAGATTTTCTGGAACTATAGGAAACCTTGCTCAATGTCCATTTATTCAGCAACTGTTCAAAGTTGACAACAATAATTACAGTCAGTGGGAGGAAAGAGAAGGGGAGAAAATGGAAAAGCTGCTTTCTGGAATTAATGATGAATGAGTGTAGCAGCAACTTTTACAAAGGCTAGGAAATCACCAGCAATCATAGTACACTTGCAAGAGCTGCTAGATTTAAACATATCTTTATATTTTTTTCAATTGTTTTTAAATATAAAGAAAAGGGAGTGTAGATGTCCAGTAGCCCAGGAAGAAATGGCTATCTAAGACAATGACCAGCCAAGGGCAGCAATAGGGCATGGAAGACCATTCAGCCAAACATACCTGTGTCATTTAATTAAATTGAAAGAGTGCTTGAAATTATCTGCTCTGAAGAGCTTAAAGCAGCTTGGGCAGAAAAAACAATAATTTTGAATCATAGCTGTAAATACAGGTGAGACTATTATGTGATGGGCTAGGAGTGGGAGGAATATTATATGAATTTATAGCCGCTCATCTCACTAATTGAAACATCATAAAACAAAATCAAACAATTCCTGAAAACTAGAAAAGGTAGATGGCATGTACTAGGACAATTTGGATATGAATATATGCCACATTTGATCTTAAAAAGATAAGCAAGACACCCCCCCCCAGATCTATGAGATATCATTATTTCTATATCATAACCAAGGAAAATACATTCACATATCCATATAATCACCAGAATGTAAGTGATTTGAAAAAAATATATTTATGTTTATCTTCTAGTGATAAGCTAACTCATGGTCCAAGGTGACCAATAAATAAATAATTCATTTCAGAAGAAACTGAACAATCTTCTTTCCCTGTTTGCATTGTCCACAGGAGGGCATAAAAAAGAAACACACCTAAGCAACAGAATTGAAGACAATTTCTACAGGTTTTCTCTTCATATAAACTGGTAGCCTTTGACTTTTTCAGCCTTGCTAACTTACATTATGCTATCCACGGGAGAACATTTAACATGATTGTGGAAACACAAGATTGGAAGGCTTTTATCTAAACAAGGCACTCAGAGCAAAAATTAGTCAATAGAAGCTGCCTTCCATACTATAGCAGAATGGAACATCCAGTGGATAATCACTGCTGTAATATTCAGACAACACATACAGAAATTTTTTGACCATAACAGCATGTACAAGTAAATGAAATAAGATAGATGAAATGGGAGCACGAGTGGAGCAACTCCAATTTTGTTAATTAGCATGTAGTCATGCTTCAGTGATGCTGCAATTATGCTACCTCATCCTCCTGTATCCTATTGAGTAAATGCTGCTATTAGGTTCTTAAGAAGCTTATAAAACGGGGCATGATATGTGCCACCTACAGAGATATCATTACAACTGTGTCAAATTAACAGTATGCTTTTCCAAATTTATAATTATTTGCCTCTGCAGAAGAGCTATTTAGGAACCTATTACTAGCCTTTTGGAAGTTAACTGAAAAATTTCCTTTGTATTATTTTAAGCACCTGCCAGTGAGATTCACTTTATGGAATACATCTTGTTAACATTTTACCATAAGAAGCCTAGAATCTATAAGAACTATCATATTGTGACTGTTTTTACTTAGCAAAGTCTCTAGAAAAAGAATTTGAAAAATAAGGAAGACAGAATATAGAACACATGGCAGAGTACAGAACACGTGGCATAAGGAAATGTAAATTGCATATGTTAAAAAACCCATTTCACTATAAATCTATTTCTCTGTGAGGTAGAAGGAATGCAAGGAAGATGTAAAGCCACCAAATAAGGTACCATCCTTGGTTATATATTGTGAGTCATATGAAAAATTGAAAGTGCCAAACTCTTTAGTATTGTATTAAAACTTGCAAATTTTCTGTGATTAGCACTGTATTAAATTCAATAATTCAGCAAAAGTGTAAACATTCAAAAGTTCTTGAACACACTAACATTCATTCATTCATTCATTCAATCAATCAATCAATCAATCAATATGCTACACATCTCACTACCCAAAGAGACTCTGGGGAGTTTACAATACAATGAAATACATTATAATTTGCGAGGATTAGCTAAAACTAGGAGCAAAATACACGAGAGGTATGGGGCTGTAATATTCTCTATTACCAGACCAGTCACCTTCATCATAAAATGCCCCCAAGCCAATCAGTAGAGCCAGGTTTTGAGACTCTTCCAGAAGGTCAGGAGGGTGGAGATGGATCTTGCCTCTGGCAGCAAGGTGAAAGATCATCATAATTCTCTTAAGTAATTCTCCATAAGTATTTCTCTTCTTTCGTCTTTTTCTCCATTAATTTGAAATCAGATTCATATTGACATCACTGACAAACATTCACATTCCTACAATCACAAATATTTGCTTGGCAGCCTAAAGTCAAACATATGCTAATAATGTGGCAGTGTGTATTCCATATTATTAAGAGTTTAAGAATGAAAAAAGATGCTGTACCATGGGTATTCTTATATTTTTGGACTTGTATGAAAATGTACATCTGGCAATATTTAGTATCATGCTAATAGCTGTGTCATTATCCAGGATTTTAAATGGAAAAAGAACAAGACAAGGAGTATTTGAATG
Organism: Pituophis catenifer annectens; assembly: GCF_029215685.1. Taxonomy (NCBI): domain Eukaryota; kingdom Metazoa; phylum Chordata; class Lepidosauria; order Squamata; family Colubridae; genus Pituophis; species Pituophis catenifer. The sequence goes on from NW_027256884.1 coordinate 82,024,117, forward strand.
GAAGAAGAAGAGGAGGAGGAGGAGGAGGAGGAGGAGGAGGAGGAGGAGGAGGAGGAGGAGGAGGAGGAGGAGGAGGAGGAGGAGGAGGAGGTGGAAGAGGAAGAATCCAGATTAGATATACTGGAGCTTCTTATTGCCCCTTTGATGTGGTATTTGTCTTTTTCTTGCTATTGGAACTACCCAATCAGCCTATCAGACAAATTTATTATTTTTTTATCATTTTAGTTTATATGTTCTATTTCTGAAGTTTAAGTTGAAGCTAGTTATAATTTATCACAAAGTATCAGTATCCTTTAGGTTAATGTCTAAGATTTTAGAAAAATGTTACATTATTTTATCTTTTTTTCTTTTTCTTCTTTTTTTCCGGACAGTCATAATGACTGGATAAAGTTTTTAAAATATAAGTGTTAAAATTCTCTATTTCCTAGGAAGGTTTTTAATTGTTCTTTTCTTACTATTATTATTGTATCATTGCCTATGTTATTATTCTATAGTTATTCTACCTGATAATATTGAAAGTAGTTTTTTAAAGAAACATTTATCAAGCCACACACACACACACACACACACACACACACACACACACACACACACACAGACATAGATATAGCTATCCAGACACACAGTGTTTCAATATCTTCATATATTTAATACCATTCTGATTAACATAGGAAACATGTTGACTATTTATCAGGATCTTAGAATAAAAGCACTATATGATGAGAAAAGTGGGAAAGATAAATCCCATGTGTTGTTCAAAGTTTTTTCAAAAGATCCCTAAAACCTTGGATCATATAACATTATTTCACACTGTGATGCAGAACAGTACCATTTGGCTCCCAAAATCTTGAATGTATTTTGAAAGTCACTCCAAAAGTTGTGAAAGTATAATTTTTGATGTGGCAAAAAGACAAAACTTTAATATACAGGTAGAGTTCCTATGCATTGTATTTAATTCATTTCTGTAATTTAAGTCACCTTTAATTGAAGCATATTTGTTTTATCACTCTCTTCCTTCTTTCCTCATCCAGTTTACTTGTTGGAATGTGACACTTGGCAAATAACTCATAACCCAAATGTGAGCCTTGTTCAGAAACACTGTTTGTACCTATGATCCTCAAACTAAGGACTAAAAGCATTAACGCACGAAGATAGCTACATTCAGATAGCACTGAAAGTCTCATTTACAGTAGCAACTTTAATGGATTATACAATTAGCTTTCTAAATTATAACCTACATAACAGCAGGTATGACTAAATTTATTCACAGTCGGTGGCCTAACTTCTCTTGCTTCCATGACAATTCATTTCTCTCTAGTTAGCTAAGAATTACAATCTGTGAACACCTGTGTGCAGTGATGCATGTGTTTAAACAGCCATTTAACATACCATTTCTGGAGTCAGGAAAGTTTCGGTGAATAATTTAGGATGAATTGTCTCCATCTTTTACATCTTTGCTTTCATACAACTTAAAAAAATAGTAACCCAGACATATATAGTTTCAAACATAAGGAAGAAACAAAGAAATAATTTAGTTCCTTCTTTATTAAATTTATTAAATTTGCTGTTATTCTACTAAATGTAAGATTTGCATGTAATGCAATCAGGGGTAAGATTCAGCCAATTCGGACCGGTTCGGGCGAACTGGTTGTTATGACTTTGCACAGTTTGGACAACCAGTAAAATCGACCACTAGCTGGACCTGCACACCCCGCCCCGCCCTGCCCTATATATTATCTTTCCTTCACACGGTCCAGCTAATCTCTGTGCCTCGCCTCCATGCCTTGCCCGCCCTGCTCGCCTTGGTTCGGGGCCATGCAAAGGTAAGCATGCTGCCCACTTTTCCTGGGACAGGGCCCAGGGACATGCCATTCCCCAGCTCTGGCCTTACCCCAGGCCTCCGCCCGCATGCCACTGTCCCCCTCTAGCCTCAAACTATCAAATGGTTCTTCTTAGCTGGGTGTAGCGGAGATCTTGCAGAAGTCCCTTGCTGAGGCTCAGTCGCTCACAGAGACGCTCTATGTGGTTTCCGGGTCAACAGCTGCTTCTCTCCACTTCTGCTCTTGCTGGGAGAGAGAGCATCTCTTGTGCAATTTAGCAGCTGTGGGCCACCGCTTTCCTCTAAGTCCCATCCAGAAAGTGTGCAGGACAGAGAAGCAGCAGCCATGTTGAATGGTGTTTCTCTCTGCCACAGTGCTTTCCAGATGGGACTTAGAGGAAAGCGCCGGCTCACAGCTGCTAAATTGCACAAGAGATGCTGTCTCTCCCAGCAAGAGCAGCAGCAGAGAGAAGCAGCCACTGCCCCAGAGAATAGAGATGGAGTGGAGCAGGCCCTGAAAGGCTGCTTGGTCTACCTGTGCCACGTGGAAGCCGTGCATGCGTGGAAGCTGTGCATGCACACTTGAGTGGAAGCTGTGCGCAGACACATGCATGGAAACTGTGCATGTACGCATGCATGGAAGCTGTGTACCCATGCATGTGTAGAAGCCATGCACGTATGCATGCACAGAAGCAATGCGTGCATGTGCACACATTCACATTTTTGGTGAACCGGTTGTTAAATGGGTTGAATCCCACCACTGGGTGCAATCGTGACAGAAAATTATCTAAAAACTATCTACGTCTGTCATCTATCAATCCACAGTCTCATTTTCTCTCTCTCCCCTCTCTCCCTCTCCCTCTCTCTTATCTATCTATCTATCTATCTATCTATCTATCTATCTATCTATCTATCTATCTATCTATCTATCTATCTATCTTTTGTCCATCCTGCTTTCTTACTTATGCAATTTATATCATCTTATACAATGTAGCCCTAGGTAACTAACATCAAACCTTCACAAAATCAAAAGCCTACAAAGACACTTTCAACTAAGACAATATAACAACTTCACACCAACTTCATAAGTGCTGGGCTCAATTTATATTCTGACCCAGTGTGTAGGAGAAGAGTTGAATTTTCATGACTTTCTGGAAGGTGAAATCTTTGGATCTCAGGAGGTGAATTATTTGGGGTCAAGAATGATTTCATTATAATTTTCCATATCATTCATAATTTTATTGATTAATTGATTGATTGATTGATTGATTTGGAAATTTATATTGCCGCCTATTCACACATGGCAACTCAAGTTTACAAGAAAATAAAACCTCATATAAAAACAATAAAACTAGTAAAAGTTTTATTAATAAATTAATAAAATAATATAATAAAATACCCCCCCACCCCAGCGACAACACATCACATGAGCCATCCAACGGGCTCCATCCCAAGGCCTGCTGGCACAACCAGGTCTTCAGCACCTTCTGGAAGAGTGTTAGAGTGGGAGAATGATGTTCCAGAGAGAGGGAGCCACCATGGAGAAGGCCCTTCTTCTGGGTTCCACCAGGTATCTCCCTAGGGGATGGGACCCACAACATTCCTTGCCTCCCCACTCTAGTGTGTTGGGTAGATATGACCAGCAAGAGACAGTCCCTCAGATAACCTGGTCCCAAGCCATGAAAGGCTTTAAAGGTGACAACCTGCACCTTGAATTGCACCCGGAAGCAAATCGGCAACAATGCAGCTTCTGCAGGAGAGGTGATACATGTGCAGCCCCATGTAGAGTGTATTGCAATAGTCAAGATGGGAAATGACTAGGGCATGAGTGACTGTGAGTGGGGATTGTTGGTCCAGGAAAGGACGTAACTGGCACACAACCCGCAGTTGTGCAAAGATCCTCCTGGCCATGACTGCCACCTGCTTTTTAAGCAGGAGTCGTGAGTCCCGGAGAACCCCTAGATTACGCACAGGTCTGTTTGGGATAGTGCCACTCCATTGCAAGACCAAAGGTGGCAATTCTCCCTGGGCCAAAGAACCCCAAACCCAGAGCCACTTGGTTTTGCCAGGGTTTAGTTGCAACCTGTTGCTCCCCAGCCATCCCCTAACAGCCTCCAGGCACTGCAGGAGGGAGGACATGGCATCACTTAACTCACCACAGGCTGAGACATACAGCTGAGTAGTATCAGCATACTGATGATACCTCAGTCTATGGTGACAGATGATCTCACCTAGCGGCTTCATATAAATGTTGAAGAGGAACGGAGAGAGTACCGAGCCCTGCAGAACCCCGCAAAGCAGTGGGCGAGGGCTGGATCTCTTTCCTCCTACCAACACTGACTGAGAGCAGCCAGAGAGGAAGGAAGTGAACCAGAATAGCACAGGGTATCCTACTCCCATCCCCCAAAGCCACTTTAGAAGAATACCATGATCAATGGTATCAAAACCTGCCAAGAGGTCAAATAGAGCAAGGATGGATGCACTGTCCCCAACCCGCCCCTACCAGAGATCATCCAAAAGCACGGCCAATACCATTTCTGTCCCATTATCCTGGCCTAGACTGGTAGGGGGTCTAGATAATCTGTTTCATCCAAAAACCTCTGGAGCTTCCGTGCAACCACCTTCTCAACCATCTTCCCTAAAAAGGGAAGATTGGAGACAGGTTGGAAATTATCCAACAGGGTGGAATCCAGTGATGGCTTCTTAAGAAGAGGGCAGACCACAGCCTCCTTAAAGTGCTGGAGCACTACCCCCTCCTGTAGGGAAGCATCACCACCAGGATCCACCCACCTGTCACCTCCCAGGAAGCTTTCACAAGCCAGGAGGGACATGGGTCTAAAACACAGCTGCTTGCGCACATACTCCCTAGGATCCTGTTCACTTTCTCAGGAGCGACAAGGTCAAACCATTCCCAGATAACAGGGCAAGAACCTGCCTCAGGGGTTTCCACCAGACCAGCAACCACGCCAGCATCTGACTGGGAATGAAGTTGACCAATTTTGCCTTCCAGAAAATCTGCAAATTCCTCAGTGCACCTCTTCAGGTGGACCTCAATCTTCTTCTGCAGGAGGAGACAGCTCACCTTAAAGAGGGTCACTGGACAATTATCTGCGGAGAAGTATTTACACTTGAACCATTGATACTTGAACTATTCATATTGACAATCACATATATACACAATACTCCTGAAATTATTGTACAGCGAAAATATTGCATTGGTTTCTTTATTTTCTGTTCTGCAAACCTCTAAAATCTTGGTATGTGCAGCATGACATATCTTTCACTTTTTATTGTTTATGAAAATTAATTAAACAAAATACAATATAATAACTACAGTAAAGATTGACAATTGAAATGTAGGAATTAGAAATGAAAGGAATGAGAGGAAGAAGAGAAACTCTGAAATGAAGAATGTTACATCTAAAAATTTCTAATGGCCATTTATAATCTTTTTTTTTATTGAAAAAGTTTTTCAAATACAAATTTTCCCCCTTTTTCCCCCCTCCTCCCTAACCCCCCTCCCCCTCCCCTCCCCCTGTGGCTTCTTCATAATAAAACCCAAATTCATAACAGATTATATAATACTTTACCATCCCCTTACTCCATCCCCATATGCTGACCCTTTCTTTCTAATAATATTATCATATCCCCCTTATACTATACATTTCAAAATGACATTCTACTATAACATTATATAATAACTCCTAATTTAGCATAATAATATTATTATATCTCCCAGTTTAGCGATTTCTGCTCATAATCTACCCTTTTTCTACCCCCCATACATATATCTCTTAAATCAAATCTTTTATGTATATTAATATAACATTTCAAAGCAACCTTCCGCTATAAAACTATATAATAAATCCTAATTTAACATTTATTCAATTCATAGTCTACCCATTTCCTTCACCCCCGTCGTTATATCTCTTAACTCAAATCTTTTACATATATTCATATCTAAACATAATATTCCTTTTCTTAAACTAAACAATCAATAAACTAACCTGTCTCCACCCACTTTCCTACAAGACTACCATACTTAATAATTTGTAATATCTTTATTCTTCTGCCCACACCACTAAAAAATATTCCCTTATGTAAATAAAATCCTCTTAAAAAAGGACTTTAAGCTTGTAATCCATATGATATCTTCTGTAATGTCTTTCAGCTGGATTATAAACTCCATCACCCATGTTAGGGTAACATCACATCCTAATTCCAACAGTATGTTCGGTATCTTCAATTACCATCTGCCCCCATCAATAGAGCCTTGATAGTACAAGGGTTTAGTGCACCCTGTTATTAACACAGCTGCCTGCAATTTCTGCTGGTTCGAATCTCTCCAAGGCTCAAGGTTGACTCAGCCTTCCATCCTTTCTAAGGTAGGTGAAATGAGGACCCAGTTTGTGGGGGCAATAAGCTGACTTTGTATAAAATATACAAAAGAATGAAGGCTATTGCTTAAAGCATTGTAAGCCGCCCTGAGTCTCCGGAGAAGGGCGGCATATAAATCAAATTAAAAAAAAAAAAAAAATAGCAAATATCTTCATAAAAAAAAAAAAGAAAAACCACCCGAGTGACTTTATATTTGTATTCCATATAGTGTCTATAGAGGAGTCTTTTATCCAAATTATTAATTCCAACCACCTTAATAGGGTAACAGCCAGATCATCTGCGTGCCCCAATTCCATAACTCTCTCGCCTTGTAGCTCAGCATAAACGTAGTATATTTATCAAAGAGTCCAAAAAAAAAAAAAAAAAAAGATAGTTCCAATCATTTCAGTTTAAGGCCCTTTTCACATCCCAAAAGTTCACTGCAGAAGTCTGTCACTCTCCTCAGGATAATATAAACCAATACTTTGCCTCAACTATCTTTTCATATATTCAATCATCTCTTAAATAACTGGCATTACACTGTTGTTTGGTTTAAAAGTTTTTGTTTTTGTGTGACCTGCTTCTTCTTTTCTTGACTTTTTGTGGGTTAGATCTCCATCCTGATTTCCTTTCTATAAATTGTATATCAACTGTTTGGTTTTCATGCTGATCTGAAACTTGATCTTGTTGGTTTTGCTTTTGTGGCTTAAATCTCCATTCTGGTTCTATGAGTTTTATATCAACTGATTGATTTCCATGCTGGTCTGTAACTTGATAAGTCATCACTTTAGAATCCAGAGCCGCCTCTCTTGTATTTATAAATAGTCCAGCTGAGACCTCTGAAGGAGAATCCAGAAGCGGCTCATCTACGGGGACCTCTGTAACTTGTTGTTTTTCCATTACTTCCACCTCCTTTTGCTTATCTTGAATTTCTATCTCTTGTTGATTTTGCTTTTGGAGAACCTTGTAGTAAAATTCTTCCGCTTTTTCAACAGTATTTAGCTGATATCTTTCTCCTTGATATCTCAATATTATACCAGCTGGTACGTCCCACCTGAATGAGATATTTTGTTTCTTTAGCTCAGTCACCAAAAATCCAAATTTCTTTCTATCTTTTAGAATCTTAGGCGGCAACTCTTTATATATCCAGATCTTTCTTCCATACAATTGTAGAGTAGAATTAAAAGATTTTTGCACAATATCATTTCTTATTTCTTTGTCTGTGAAGTAAATCACCACATCTCTAGGCAATTGCCTTTGCTTTGCAATCCAAGAATTTACTCTATAAGCCTTGTCAATCTTACAAGATACCTCCTCAGGATGAACCTTTAAAATCCCGTCCAGAACTTGAGCAGATATTTTTCTTAAATCATCTCTATTATTTTCCTGTAACCCTTTCATTCTAACCACAAATTCCGTGAGCCTGTATTTCATCATTGTAATTTCTTTTTCAATCCCTTGCTTTATATCTTCTGCATTGTAAGTCTCGTGAGCAGCTTCCTTTTTAGACTTTACTTCTAAACTATTGTCTTGAATATTTGTCAAATCATTTTCAATTATTTGTATTTTATTGTCCAAATTATTAATCTTATCATCAACTCCCTCCATTTTAGACTCTAATAACTTGATATTTGTATCCATCTTTATAACAATTTCTGAAAAAGCATTAGTCACTGTTACAATCTTTCGTTGCAAATTATCATACTTTAGTTGTATCATTTCTTTAATTTCTTGCCTAAATTTTTCAAGTTTCTGGTTCACAGTCTCGTGATATCTTGCCATTTCCTCCTGGACAAATTCTTTCAAATTAAAGCCATTCTGCTGAGTCTGTAAGCTCAGAACTTGTTCACATAATTGTAAATGGGGGAACACCCCCCCCCACTGTTTGTTTGTCAGGCTTTATTAGTTTTAACGCCATCCTGCCACACAAACTCTTTTTAAAGAAAGAAAACTTTTCCCCAAGCAAGATCAAGTACAAATCTCCAAGAAAAAAGAAACTTAAAATAGATATTTTTCTTCCAGATTCTAGCCAGCACTGTTTATTCCGCTACTTTGTAGCTTGTTACGGAAGGACTTTCACTTTCGGCTTTCTTCTTCTTCTCAAGCCTCAGCAGTCGCCATTTTAAACTTTTTTTTTCCTTCACTCTGAAACGCTTGTAAAATCATTAAAAATACTTGCAATTTAGGGTCCCAAGTCCAAATCTTGTCCTTTTTAATTAGTCCATCTTTTAATTTCGTTGATTGGTCCGGTTCCAGCGCCTAGCTCTGCAAAAAGGCAGAGTTCTTCTGAAGCCCGGAGCAGCGGCGAGCGGAAATAGGGAGCCACAACCTGCTCGTCCCCAAGAGTAAAAAAAAAATTCTGGGGACTTCGCAGAGGGCTCTACCTGCCCTCGCCTGCTCTGTCTCACATTTCCTGGCCATTTATAATCTTGAACACTTGATTCTACAGAAGGTTTTATCTATTAGGTGCTATAAATAATATCATATAGAAATGTTTACTCCATATCCTCACACTGTGTAATGCTATATATCAGGAAGCATGGTTTGTTAGGCATATAAGAACTGAACAAGCTAAAATCTATTAAGTATTTATCTCTAAGGTCAGAATGAACCAATTATTTGCCTGCATTTATTTTACTTCCATCACTTGAGTTTATTTTTCAATTAAACAAAATAAACAAACAGGAAGCTGACATTCTGCAGAGCAAAATCGCAATCTCTATAATTATTTACAAGAATGCCTAAGGGACCTACGTAATTCATTCTTTGAAAATAAAACCAAAGTATGATTGCTTGAAAATGTGTCTATCTGCTGTAGGAAGAATATAGGAAGAAATCAGAATGTTATCACAATGTTTGCTGAAAAATCATAGCAGCTTCTAATGACATGCAGATGTTTTGTGAGAACCTCCATAACATGTTCTCCAGATATGCACCTAGCCTTATGTTCAATAAGGCCCAACATTCAGTCACAAAACCTTAGGCTAGGAGGATCTTTGCTGCTGAAACTTTAAAGAGACAATGAGAAAGATAAACCAAAAATGAAACAAATTGTAAAAATAAAAAAAATGAATAGAATAATTAAAATTCAATTTATTAAAGTTCAGATTGTTATATGATATCAAACTCGAGATGAAAAACTAAAAATTAGAAAAATAAAGACAATTTAATAGTGCATATAAGTATATCCTTGGGTTACACTAATGTATACTGTACATATTCTCAAAATAATATTTTATAACTCAAGTTTTATTTGAAACTAGCTAAAATTGGAATTAATGTTTACTACTAAAGATATAGAAGAATAGAAATTTCTTCATCAATAAGAAAAACAAAACAAAACCATAGTTGAATTGTTTTCGGAAAAAAATGATCTGGAGAAAACAAATAGGCAAAAAAATCCTAGATCCTGCTTTGTCCAGATTTTCTTTGAAGTGGTAGAAAATTAAAAATACTTTAAATAAATACCCAATGCAATTGAAATAAGAATAATTGGGAGCTCTATCACCAAGCAGCGAACTTGATTTGGGTGAAAGAATGGATGGTCCTATAAAAGAGACGACTTTTGACATTTGAGGGAGCCGGTCTTCAACATGGCTGGCACTATTTTCTATGGCCGGGAGCATCCGGCCGTCCTAGACACTTTGATGATCACTATTTACGTAGGACGCTTGGGTACACTTGGGAAAAGGTTAGAAGAAGAGTATATACAAAAGTCCCATGTTGGATTTCGGCGCAGGAAGCTCAGGTTTACCCGACATTGTATAAAGGGGAGAAAACCTTGACGTATGAAGGTTTCTTGGATGTTCAGGGTAATCCAAAGTCACGAGAATTATTAACTCTTCAAGGATATAAGATAGACTGGTGGTCTTATTCGCAAGTGTACTCCAGGTATAAAAAAGATTTACATAGTGAAGGAATCTACCGTAAAAGACAAGAATTGGATAAGATCTTATTAGAAGGAGGGAAAGGGATATTATCTAAATGTTATGCATATTTATTGTCTCTGCAGATAGGACAGGATGTAGTGAAGGATTGTATGATAGCATGGGGGCGAAATTTTGGATATCCCCTTGACTTCCAGCAATGGGAACAGATTTGGTTGAAAAATATGAAATTAACCATGGCCTCCTCATATAAAGAAAACATATATAAAATGATCTACCGGTGGCATCTACCCCCGGCGAGATTAGCTAAAATGTTTCCCGGGACATCTGCCTGCTGTTGGAAGTGTGGTTACAGCAATGGAACCTATTTTCACCAATGGTGGACCTGCCCGCAAGCGGTTAAATATTGGAAAAAAATACGGCAATGGATTTTGGAAATTACACAGATTAATTTGGAATTAAGACCTGAGATTTTCCTATTGGGGGCAAAACCTTTGAATGTTAAGTCAGATATATGGTTCTTGTTGATTCACATTATCACTGCAGCAAGATTAGCGTATGCGCAGGAGTGGAAAAATCAATGCTTACCGATAGATTTGAAAATAATATATAAAATTAATGAGTGTGCGGAATCAGATAGACTAACTAGATTGATCAATGGTAAAAAAGATTCAGAATTTTATAACAGTTGGAAAGTATGGTACGATTGGGTCCAGAAAAGGTGGGATAGAATAGACATATGATGATGTATATATATGATGGCAAATATGTATGTATAAAGGAATGATTTTATACTTATGGACAATGTAATCATATTCTGCTGGTGCAGAATGCGGCCGCGCGGGTGATTATGGGAGCGACGTGGCGCTCCCACGTAACACCTCTCCTGCGCGAGCTGCATTGGCTCCCGGTGGTCTTCCGGGTGCGCTTTAAGGTGTTGGTTCTCATCTTTAAAGCGCTCCATGGCTTAGGGCCAGGGTATTTGCGAGACCGCCTGCTGCTACCGATAACCTCCCACCGGCCAATACGCTCTCACAGAGAGGGCCTCCTCGGGGTGCCGTCGGTCAGGCAATGTCGGCTGGCGGCCCCCAGGGGGCGAGCCTTCTCTGTGGGGGCACCCGCCCTGTGGAATGAGCTGCCTCCTGGAATACGATTGATCCCGGACCTCCAGACCTTCCGTAAAGCCCTGAAGACGTTTTTATTTCATCAAGCCGGCCTAGCCTAAATGGTTTTTTAATTGGGATTTTAAATTTTATGGATTTGGGGTTTTAAATTTGGGTAGCCAATGATTTAATTCTTTTAATTATCTTAACTTTTGCATTTGTATGTTTTTTAATTTTGGCTGTTCACCGCCCTGAGTCCCTTCTGGGAGAAGGGCGGTATACAAATTAAATAAATAAATAAATAAATAAATAAATTATACCATGGTGGCAGGATTGTATATTTTATTTGTGTATTAGTGTATAGAATATATTAATAAAAATTATATATATAAAAATAAAAATAAATAAAAGAAATAAGAATAATTTCCAAATATATATAAATTAAGATTTATTTTGGGATAAATATTAATTAATACAATCTGGCTACGATCCTTGGATATCCATACTAATGTTGATAATTATGCCTCTATTTATTTCCCAAGAAAAAAGAAAAGTGAAACACTAGGACTATATTACATATTTTAAGTAATCTGACAATTTTTGTTAAATTGTCAAACTTTTTAATAATGATTCCTTCCACTTCTATATTATTTATGATAAAAATGCTTCAACAATTCCTATTCTGTAAGTAGCATCTTCCTTTAGAACAGTGGTTCTCAACCTTCCTAATGCCGCGACCCTTTAATACAGTTCCTCATGTTGTGGTGACCCCCAACCAGGGGTGGATTCTAAATTTTTTTACTACCGGTTCTGTGAGCGTGGCTTATTTTGTGGGCGTGGCTTGGAGATCATGTGACTGGGTGGGCGTGGCTAGCTGGTCATGTGACCGGGTGGCCATGGCTATGTGTATAGGGACTACTCAGAGGGCTGAAAAAAGTCATTTCTGACAGGTCCTCGCACTTTTGACTAGTCCTCACACTTATGACAATCCTCACATTTATGCCCGTGCAGCATTCTTAACAACCATGTCACTCATTTCACAACTGCTTCTTTTCACCATGGTGACAAGATAGGGCAAAAACGTAAAATGTGAGGACAGTCGTAAGTGAGGACTGGTCAAAAGTGCGAGGACCAGTCAAAAATAACTTTTTCAGTCCTCTGAGTAGTCCATGTGCACAAAAGGACTACCCAGAGGGCTGAAAAAAGTGATTTCGGACAGGTCCTCGCACTTTTGACCAGTCTTCGCACTTATGACTGGTCATCATTTATGCCCATTGTAGCATTCTTAACAACCGTGTCACTCATTTCACAACTGCTTCTCTTCACTATGGTGACAAGATAGGGCAAAAACGTAAAATGTGAGGACAGTTGTAAGTTCGAGGACTGGTCAAAAGTGTGAGGACTAGTCAAAAATAACTTTTTCAGCCCTCTGAGTAGTCCATATACACAAAAGGACTACCCAGAGGGCTGAAAAAAGTGATTTCGGACAGGTCCTCGCACTTTTGACCGGTTTTGCACTTATGACTGGTCATCATTTATGCCCATTGTAGCATTCTTAACAACCATGTCACTCATTTCACAACTGCTTCTCTTCACCATGGTGACAAGATAGGGCAAAAACTAAAATGTGAGGACAGTCGTAAGTTCCAGGACTGGTCAAAAGTGCGAGGACCAGTCAGAAATAACTTTTTCAGCCCTCTGAGTAGTCCATATGCATAAAAGGATACAGCAATAGAGAGGGATGAAGGAAGGGAAGGGAAATTAGAGTAGGAGTGAGGGTAAGAGACGGAGGAAGAGAGGAGGAGAAGGAGAAAGGAAGAGGAAGTAGGGAGGAGAAGAGAAGGGGGAGGAAGAGAAAGTAAGAAGGAAAGAAAAGAGAAAGGTGGTAGATTTGAGGAAAAAGATTGCTGTACAATAAAAAAGATGAAAGGGAAGAAAGCCAACCCCAAACAAATATAAAGATATTAAGATAAAGAATGAAGAATTCTTTAAAGAATAAAAGAGAACAAATATGAATAAATAACAATAATTAGAAACACACATACAAACATACAATGTATTTTCTTTGAACAGAGTTTTTGGCCGGTTCACAAATTTAAACAGTGTTTAATCATTTCAATTAAATTTACAATTTCTATATTTCCTTTTTGCCATATTTATTCCTCATCTATTTTTGTAAAAAACCAATATTACCCTTCATCCTCATCTCTAATCTTAATCAAATTCAATTTTTCCCTTCTATTCTATATTATACCCCTTCCCATTGTCATCTATTTTTATATCCATCCTCAAATTGGTTGATTATGTAATATTACAGTTGTTTAATATAAATTCAACATTTTAATATAAATCAATTAGTTATATAACTACCTTTTTTGTATATTAATCAATATGAACATGAATATTTCAATTATTTCCATGCAATACAATTTCTTACAAATCAATTAATTATATTTACCAATAATAATAAACCAAATAATTTCCCCCATATATTCCTCCAAACCACAACTTAACTATTTCTGCTTTCAACACAATATACAATTAATAGTATCTCAATTATTACAATTCCCTAGTTAAATAGAGCTTTTTTTCTTTTGTGTTTTAAAATCTTGAACTCTCCTCTTTTGCCCTAAATTTCCCATTGTTTGCACCTACCTTTTTTGGTGAAGAAAAAGAAAAGAAATCTGCCTGCCTAATTTTCCAACTTTGCAGCAACAGCAAACTGCTTTGCTTTCAGATTTGTTTTTCAGCATAGCTACGGGGGAAAAATCAGCACTCTTTGCAAGCAAGCACCAGAGCCCTGAGCAAAACAGCTGAGAGCAAATCAGCTGAGGGTCGGGAGCCGATCTAATCCAGGGCTAATTAACCTATGCTGAAGCTCCGTGGGCCAATAAAATTACAAAAAAACATCAAACCATTTGTTAAATTGCTGGCTCGCCCGCCCCTCGCCCACCACTATTTATTGGCAATAAATAGTGGTGCGGAGGGGCGGGGCAAGCCAGCAATTTAACAAATGGTTCGGCTGCACCACTGGCTATAGGGTGGCCCTTTGAAGCCCCGCGGCAAGAATTTAAACAGTTTTTTTTCCTCTAGCCATCAGCTGGGACTCCGGTGCAGCAATAGATTGAGAGTGGGCGGGGTAAATGAACGGCCGGCGATCCAACAGAGCAGAGAGTGAGGGTGAGTGAAGGCATGGGGGGGCAGAGAGGGCTTTGGCAACCCCTGTGAAATGGCCGTTCGACCCCCTAAGGGGTCGCGACCCCCAGGTTGAGAACCACTGCTTTAGAACCCAAATTATGACAAAGTAGCAATAGCATTATATACCACTTCATAGTGCTTTACAGCCCCTTCTATGTGGTTTACAGTATCAGCATATTGCACTCAACAATGTGGGTACTCATTTTACCAACCTCGGAAGGATGGAAGGCTGAGTCAACCTTGACCTGGTGAGACTCGAACAGCTGAACTGCTGGCAGTCAGCAGAAGTAGCCTGCAGAACTGCATTCTAACCACTGCGCCACCACGGTAATCAGCTACCATGGACTGGAGAGCTCACAAAATTCATGATACTGTAATAAATGCAGCCACTCTTTTTTACTTTCTCAATAATAGATAAAACCTTTAAAAGGTAAAAGAAAAATAATCAAATGCAATGAGTAATAAAATATTTTTAAAATACTCATTTTAAAGTCTGATTAAAGCAGGTTAAAGAGCAGGTAAGCTTTCTGGTATTCTTTTCACTAAACCCATCCTCAAAACCCTGCACAAATGATATATTATTTATAGAACAGAAACTTTTTAAAAAATGTAAATGTGCAGTACATAATATGAATGTTCTAGGTAAGTGATATTCCCATTGTCTACTCTTCTCTCCATGGCCAGGGCCAGCATAATGTCAAACAAGTGGCACAATGAGGAGGAAGATACACAAGGCTGCTGTTTTAATAGTACCCATTGAATAGTATTCAAAGTATTCAAAGTTTATCTTTGAATCAACCATGTTTCCTTATGTTTGTTTCCAGAATAAATAAGTGCACTCATTGAACAAACATTAAATGTAATAAATAAAAGTATAAACCACTTATGAAATGATAAAGTTTCTACAAAAAAACCCTTTTATTTAAACATAATGCAATCAGGAAACTTACTTTGAAATGTACAACTAGCGGAGTAAAATCCACAGGGACTCCTTTACATTTTTTTTTAAATCAGTAATGTTCTAAACCAAACAAAACAACTATAGAGAGAAACTGATATGCAGATAAATGATTTATTTTTTTCTGGCTGCACAAGATTGGACAACTTTAGTCATACAGCTTTCCTACTAGATCTATTGTGCTCAAATTACCAAATAATCTGATCAAGTAAAAGTTTCAATGTTTTCTATCATAAATTGATGGTAGTGATAACAGAAACAGTTCTACTAATTTCTTAGTGAACTGTCATAATTTATTTCTATATTTCTATCATTTAAACAATGTAACAGAATTTCAAGCTATTTCTTTCAAGTAATATGCTATTCCCTGTTAAATAACTGATCTTGATTATATATATTTTATCTTGTGGCCAGTAACTGTATTTTTTTATATAAAGAGTCTTTTTTCCTATCAGGTAAAACATAGTTTTACTTTGAGTCTGTCATACTTTGAAATATAGTAATAAGATACTATTGCAAGTTAATAGAATTAGTTGACACAGAAATTGTTCTTCTCAAATATCTGGATGGCTGGTTCCATAAATCAGCTGTCCTGAAATTCTGTTTAGAAACAGCAGTTTGTCTGGCTGAAAAATGATCTTGCACTACTGAATATTTTCCAGTATTAACTATGCATTCCTGTGACATACAGTACATTGGAGTTAGTACTTGGAATATGTATGCATCAATTAATATGTAAAATAGCTATAAACATGTAAATATGAATATAATAATGAAACTTCCCCTTTGGAAAATCAGTATGTATGTATGTATGTATACACACACACACACACACAAACACACACACACACACATACTGTAGCTGGCCAGCAATACTTTAAATTGCACATGGAAATCCACTAATAACCAGGAGAGTTTATGCAATAATAGTATTATATGATGTATTGAGTTGTAACCAGGGGTGGTTACTACCGGTTTGCAGTTGGGCCACGTGTGCTCACGCACACGCATGCGCAGAAGCTCTTGCTCATGCACAGAAGCATTTTTATGATGTCGGGGCCGGTGGGCGGAGCCTCCCACTGGTTTTACTATGGTTCTATAGAACTGGTACGAACCGGGGGCAACCGATCACTGGTTGTAACCTTAATGCCAACTATAGCTTCTGAGTGGTCTTCAAGGTTTGTCTTACATACAGCATTGCAATAATCCAGGAAAGTGACAAAGACAATAATGATTAATAGCGACTCCTGATCCCAAAGTATACATCAATTTTATATAATGTCCCTTTATCCAGTTCTAATGAT
This sequence comes from Pituophis catenifer annectens, assembly GCF_029215685.1. Classification (NCBI taxonomy): domain Eukaryota; kingdom Metazoa; phylum Chordata; class Lepidosauria; order Squamata; family Colubridae; genus Pituophis; species Pituophis catenifer. The sequence goes on from NW_027256884.1 coordinate 82,040,763, forward strand.
GGAAGATTTCTAGAGTTGAGTAGCTCCTGAATCAAGGCCACAGTCCCCAAACAATGAGATATAACCCTCTTACTGGATCTGCTGTAAGAGAAAAATGCATTTATAACTATTGCTATGTTCTGTAAAGTTTATGGAATATTAAGCTTGACATGAGAAATAATTAGTATGAATTATTTTGGTCTTAATAATTTATTGAAAGGAAAATCGGGCAAACTCACATTTCAATTTTTTTGCAATATTTGAGTTATGTATTTAATGTCATATGCGATGTTTTATTATTTTTGTAATGATTTTTCTCTAAATATATATACCATTTTTCCTAATAGCCCAAAGCAAATAGTATTAGTTTTTCATTGATGTCAGTACCTTGAACATACTGAACATTGTTTTTCAGGATGAATGTGTAGCTAGCTTCATATCAAATTGTTTTATTTATCTGCTTCAATTATAGCACCATGAATCAAAAAGCTATACCAATGCATTCAGCATTGGGGATTACAGTCATGCTATATGTCACGAGAGTTTTCAGGATTGCTGTGGCTACTTGATCAGTCACAAACAGTATGGTTTCAATCAAGCCATCTCCTGTTTGCAATTACCTGCAAGCCTTCCCCGCCCTAGTTAATTGCAGGTTAACTTCCCATATAAGCAAGGACCTTTTCCGCTTGCTACTTGGGCCTAAACACTGTTTAGGCCTAGATGCAGAGCTCCTGCTGGAAGCTGGATGCAGAGCTCAGTGCAATGTTACAGAAGGGAGGAGAACACAGATAAAGACTCCAGACGCTGTTGCAGAGATACTCCTACGGATGCTTGCCTTTTGCTGTTTTGAAGCACGCAAGCCATCATCAGAACTGCTGCTGCTGGACACTCTTCCTCCCACAAGCTTCAAGCTACGTTTGCTGATTGAAATTGTTTTTTCTTCAGGTGACTTTTTTAGCTGTGAAGTTTATGCTGCCGCCCTTCTACTACCTCGATGATGTATCGACACCGAAGCTGCTTATTGTCATGTTAACCTTTTTTTCTTGTGAACTGTTTCGGTATTGTGGAGAGGAATCTAGGGAGATAGCCTGGCTTCACATAACCAAGATAAGACTTTGTTACTAATGTGCTTTTTTAAAGACATAGTGCTTTTTAAATGTTTTAAGATAAATTATATTTTTACACAAGACGCCTCTGTCAGATTTATTTCAGTCCTAGTGTGTTTGCTCATGAGCTGGTTCACAGTCTGGGGTACCCCTCAACCCCACTTCATAACAGTTGGTAGCAGAGGATGGTTTAACGGACCTACACTCATGTGGTAATGCGCTAGACTGAAATGTCTGCAGTTGAATAGATGTTGACTAGGGCAGCAGCAGCAAAAAGCATGAAGTCACAAAGTGGACTGTCTGGGGCTCAGGCCAAAAATGCTTTGGCTGAAAAACCCCAAACCTTAATTGATTTAGAGTGTAGTGGAGCTTTAGGTTTTGAAGCAGAAGCTTTAACTTCTGAAGTGCCTAAGGCAGTGAGTAAACCATCATCACCAAAAGAAGTAGAGACTGGAAGAACGCCACTTCAGGTCTCGAAAACAAAATTAGAGGTGGATGATGAATTTAGGAAGGCAATCCTTCAATTTTTAGGATTGCCCATAACAAGTCAGAATCCGATTGCTGACTTTAGCGAATCATTAAAGAATCCAGTTGTAACAGCAGCTAAAGGAAAGAAGATCGAAACCTTAGAAAACACCGGATCGGTAAGAGACTTTCAATCCCTTCCTAAAACCCCCATTTCAGATGATAAGTGGAGAATGGGGGATAATAGACTGCCTGATTCGAATGTTCCTGCTTCTTTGTTAAACCAACATGGCTAAGTTGATACTGCGCCACCTGCTGTCGAAGCCATTATAGATCAGGCCATAAAAACTTTAGCTCCCTTGATGACATCAATGACTTCTGCTAAAAACTTAAGAGACTCTTACGTTGAGTGTAAGGTTGCAAATGTGATAGAAACTTTAGCAACCATTTTGGATGATGGTTCGCAGGTGCCATCGGCTCAACGAATAGTAGCTGCACGTACCAAAGTACCCCTGATGTCTGCGACTAATTCAGCGCACGCCACGAGTGGGACATATCCATCCGTGACTACATCGACATCCAGGGCGGCTCCAGAGGCTGCCTCAACTGAAGATAGGAATTTAGGAGCACGTCCGAAAATTCCTAGAGATGTGCACCAGAGAGGACCCTCGAACTCTTGTAGTCAAACCAGGACAAGCTTTGCATCCGCACAACGTGAGGTTTTAATCCCTCCCATTGGGGAGGAATGACCGTCAGAATGCCAGATGGAAGACACTGTGTTGTGTGCTTCTATTCCAATGCCTTATTGCCCGTTCCAGGACGGACCACACCCTGAACATCAATTAATGTCTGTTTCCATGTTTAATAATGTACAGGTTCTTCCTCCTAATTTTAAAAGTTTAAGTGTGAGTGGAGGAAATTTTAAGGAATGGGTTAAGAGTATTCAAGTAATTTTAATGAAAGAGAATGTTTTATCGTTGTTGTTAAAACCCCCACCTAGACCATGGTCTTTGGAAGTTGACCTTTTACATCATAAGGCCTTTTGTATCTTATTGATGTCCATTAACCCTGCACTATATCCCAGTATACCTGGTAACCTGACCGTAATAGAAGTCTGGGTAAAACTGCATAAGCTATTTTGTTCTAAAAGCTCCCATGCTACAAACCGAGTTTATAGGGAGTTCTATTCCGCGAGGTTGAAGGCGGGAGTAGATATTAATGAACACTTAAGTGAGTTAAACAGGTTAAGGCAGAAATTGATGTTGAGGGGGGAAACAGTGTTTGAACAAACCCTCATTACTGTTATACTCAATTCCCTTGATTCTAGCTGGGATAATTTTATATTGTGACTGGATAATGTTGATTGTAATAACTTATCTTTAGAAGTGTTATCTGGCAAATTAATAGCAGAAGATAACTTGCAAAAATGCAGGGCGGCTTTCCACAAAAAGGAAAAACCTTTAAGAAGGCCCGATAGTTCAGATAGAACATATACTATCGGAGAATGCTTCAATTGTGGTTCAAGAGAACATTATAGAAGGGATTGCCCACAAAATGTGACCGCTAGGGCAAGTTTAAAGACACCTTCTGATAGTAAATGTAAAAAGAGGTCATTCCCCCCAGGCAGAAAGCCAAGTGGAGATGTTCCTAACCACAGAAGGGGTAAAAAGCCAAATAGAGGCAACAAAGGGAACAATCTTAGGTTTAATGATGATTCTGTAGGCATAGTGGAAACTACTGAGTCAGAGCTTATGAAGGAACAGCGAGAGCAACTATGGTTAATGGATAGTGGGGCCAGTAACCATGTTGTCAGTGACCGAAGGTTGTTTGTTAATATGAGAAGGCATCAATCCATGGTCAAAGTTGCAAACGGTAAAAAGGTGAATGTTGTTGGCATTGGGATGTTTATATCCCTGGGATAGGAGAGATTAATGGAGCATTGTATGTACCTGAGATAGATCATAATTTGCTAAGCTTAATGAGGATATGTGAGAACCCCAGAATGGAGATTCTGTTCTCAGGAAGAACAGCTGTGATCAAAAATAACGAATGTGTGATTGGGGAGGTTTTGAAGATAAGTGGTTTGCCTTATTATTCCCCCAATACGAATGCTGAGACATTTAGTGCTAGCAATTATACTATCTCATCTGGTAGTAACAATGAATCACAGATAGAACTAGATGATGAGGATCAAGACTTTCAACAGAGGAAGCCTTGCAATGATGAATGTAAAGTTAATAAAAAGTTTACAAGTTTTAATTTAGAGTCAGATAATAGGGAACCTGAAAATGCTAATGCAATTTCTATAGGTGAGCCGTTGCACAATGAATGTGCTCACTTGATGCATCACAGGTTAGGTCATGTGAGTTTTCCTATAGTGAAAAAGGTAACCGAACACTCAAGGGGAACCAAGATCAATGATTGTAACACATTTCTAGATTGTTCAATTTGTAGGAGTGCAAAGTTGAAAGTGAAATCTGCGCCCAAGAGGTCTCAGAGGTACTCCAAACACCCGTTTCAGCTCGTCCATATAGATTTGGCGGGTCCATTCGCATCTTCCATTGGTAAGAGACGGTACTTCCTTACCATAGTTGATGACCATAGCATATTTGGGTTCGTTTTCCCCTTGATGTCCAAAAATGAAACATTGACAAAGTTTAAAGAATTTTGTAACTTAGTTGAGAACCAGCATAAGGTCAGGTTTAAGAAGATCTTAACTGACAGAGGAACTGAATTTAATTCGAGTCAGTTCTCTAGCTGGTTGAGGAGTAAGGGCATAGTCCACCTACGCACCGTGCCTTATTCCACATTTCAAAATGGCATTGTAAAACGACGCAACGCCGTATTACAAACGATGATGTGGTGCGCCCTAGAGGAAGCTGAATTAAACTTCGCATACTGGGTGGAAGCAGTTAGATACGCGAATTACACCTTGAACCGAGTGTGGTCTAGCGTGGTGCAGAAGACCCCATACGAGGTGCTATACGGCCATAAGCCCAGCTTGGCACACCTCCACGTTTTCGGGGTGATGGCTGATGTTCATGTCCCAAAGGAGCTCAGGAGGAAAGGAGACCGAATCTCAGTTAAGCTGAGGTTCGTTGGTTACGAGCAGGGCTCCAAGGCATTTAAGTTTGCCTACCCTAATGGGAAACTGGTTATATCAAGGTCTGCTACCTTTCATGAAGGGGCCAATTGGAGTAAGATCCATGCCAATGAGATTCTTACTCAGAACCCTTCCCATAGTTGTTGTAAACAAACGGAGGATGTATCAGAGAACCTACCTGATGATAGGGATACATCTGGCTCTAGGAAGCGTGCAACCCAGGTACCCTTGAAAGGGATATTAAAGTGTAAGATGGGGGTGGCCGGGAAGGATAGGTACCCAGCCTTTGAGATGCATAGCAAGGGTCACGAGGAAGATGACTCATCAGATGACTCTGATGTGAGTGACACGCCTAGAGACAGACCAGTTAGAACTACCAGAGGCAATAAACCTAGGAGGTATGACGATTTTGTTACCTCAGTCAACCAGGTTTCGGCCACACCTCAGAAATATGAGGATGTGCTGGCCTTACCTAACTATGAACGACAGAAGTGGCTTGCCACTATGGATACGGAATTAGACAGCTTGAAAAGGCTAGACATATTCATGCCAATAAGATTGTCCAAGGATAAGAGGGTGATCGGCACCAGGTGGCTTTTTAAGAAAAAGCCCATTGAAGATGGAGGTTTTGTCTATAAGGCGAGATTAGTAGCGCAGGGATTCTTGCAGAGATTCCCTGATGATTATGAGGACACCTTCTCGCCCACGGTGCGCCCTGAGAGCGTGAGAACGGCTCTCACTATTGCTACCATGCGAGGCGAATATGTACATCAGTTCGATATTCAGACTGCGTATTTGCACGCCCAACTAGATAAAGACCTGTATGTGAGGATTCCTCAGGGAGTAAGCCATTGGGAAGACAATGTTTGGTTGTTGAACAAGAGCCTATATGGCTTAAAACAATCTGGTAAGCGATGGTACGAGTGTCTCACTAAAAGCCTGAGAGAGATGGGCTTCTCACCAATGTCAGCTGATGAGTGTGTTTTTGTCAAGGAAGATCAGGGCATTAGGGAAACGGTACTGTTGTATGTTGATGACATCTTATATATTTGCAAATCAGAGAACAGGTATAAGAAGTTCTCTGAGGACCTAAGCTAAAGTTTTGCTTTAACTTAGGTCGCATTAACAAATTTCTAGGGGTGCGATTCGTAAAAACCGAGAAGGGGTTTCGGCTGTCTCAGGAAGATAAGATTCTGGAATTGCTTAAAAACTGTAGCATGGTAGAGGCGAAACCATGTGATAACCCTTTGGCAACAGACTTCCTTAAGAATATGTACACTGAGAGCACGGAGTTTGAGGATAAGACCCTTTACTAGTCCGTGATTGGGTCACTGTTGTACATTGCAAATTGGACTAGACCGGATATCAGTCTGAGTGTAAATGTGTTATTTAGACATTCGGAACATCCCACACAGTACCATTGGAGTGGAATCAAACGACTCCTGAGATACTTAAAGGGTACTGTGAACTATTCATTGTTGTTGGAACCAGAAACAACTAGAGAACTAAGATTGAGTTGTTTTTCAGATGCCGATTGGGCAGGGGATGTTAGATCTAGAAAAAGTACCTCGGGGTACATCGTATACCTGAATGGTAGCCCCGTGTATTGGTACTCTGGGAAGCAGAAGCTAATTGCAACTTCCACAGCGGAAGCTGAGTATGTGAGTTTGTCCAAAGCTTCCAATAACCTAGTTTGGCTTGACGATCTTTTGGTAAGCTTATGGAGGCAGCCCATGCATCCTATAAATATCTATGAGGACAACATGGATGCCATTAACATATCGGAAACTGATGCTGTAGGCCAGAGATCACGCCATATTGATATCAAAAACAAACATGTGAGGCAATTGGTGAAAACAGATTTCATTAAAACTGTATATTGTGAAACTAAGGAACAGGTAGTGTGTTCTCATTCCAAGTTAGGCTCTCTTCCAACGCTGACATGAATGAAATGAAACAGAGAGCAGAAGCGGTGATTTATTGCTGAGATGAACTTTTACTTAGTTTTCTGCATGCAACAGATAGTGTTACCTGGGTGACAGAGGGTGGGGGCAAATTTCTGTGAAAAGAATGTGCCGAGACGAAGAGATGGATCTGCATGATGCCCAATGGGATATTGGGGTTGGAGAGCGGAAGGGGAGGTTGTTGGAAGGAGGGGCCAGTTTGGCTGTCTGTCAGGCTTCGGTTCTATTCTTAAATAAAAGAGTTTCATTAGAGACTTTGCGTTTGAGAATGAAGTTTATTTAAGATAGCACCGAAGCCTGACATAGTGGATGTGTTTACCAAACCGCTGACCCGTGACCAACACCACTATCTCCTGGGTAAAATATCGATGGCTATGTGAATGTACTTACCATTGATGTGTACATGTACCCAGTGATGAATGTATGTTTTGTTAACAAATCAAATAGCCACAGAGAAGGGGATTGTCACGAGTGTTTTCAGGATTGCTGTGGCTACTTGATCAGTCACAAACAGTATGGTTTCAATCAAGCCATCTCCTGTTTGCAATTACCTGCAAGCCTTCCCTGCCCTAGTTAATTGCAGGTTAACTTCCCATATAAGCAAGGACCTTTTCCGCTTGCTACTTGGGCCTAAACGCTGTTTAGGCCTAGATGCAGAGCTCCTGCTGGAAGCTGGATGCAGAGCTCAGTGCAATGTTACAGAAGGGAGGAGAACACAGATAAAGACTCCAGACGCTGTTGCAGAGATACTCCTACGGATGCTTGCCTTTTGCTGTTTTGAAGCACGCAAGCCATCATCAGAACTGCTGCTGCTGGACACTCTTCCTCCCACAAGCTTCAAGCTACGTTTGCTGATTGAAATTGTTTTTTCTTCAGGTGACTTTTTTAGCTGTGAAGTTTATGCTGCCGCCCTTCTACTACCTCGATGATGTATCGACACCGAAGCTGCTTATTGTCATGTTAACCTTTTTTTCTTGTGAACTGTTTCGGTATTGTGGAGAGGAATCTAGGGAGATAGCCTGGCTTCACATAACCAAGATAAGACTTTGTTACTAATGTGCTTTTTTAAAGACATAGTGCTTTTTAAATGTTTTAAAGTAAATTATATTTTTACACAAGACGCCTCTGTCAGATTTATTTCAGTCCTATTGTGTTTGCTCATGAGCTGGTTCACGGTCCGGGGTACCCCTCAACCCCACTTCATAACACTATATTTCTGTGATGTGGAGCCAAAACTATCATATATCTATCTATCTATCTATCTATCTATCTATCTATCTATCTATCTATCTATCATCTAGCTATCCTCTAACACACACACACACACACACACACACACACACACACACACACACCTTAAACAATATTGACTTGTTTATTTTAGACAATGAACTTAAAAGCACAACTAAAATAGAAAGAGATATGTACAAAAGAATGATGTTTCTATTTTGGCATTTGAAATTTATGTCCTTATAAGTATTATCTAAATAATTTAGCTTATAGAGGAGAAAAACATGTTTATTAGTCTGCTTACTGATTAATCTTTTCAAGGAAATTTGACCAGCATTTAGTATCAAACAAATACATTAATTTAATAATAAAAAAAAAAGAAAAGAAAAGCCAGGAGAAAATAAAATAAAAACAAATTATATAGAAGTCATTCAGCGTTTTAAGCATTATATATTGAAGAAATAGAATAATTCTGGAAAATTCTTTGAATAAAAATAACCAGTGCATAAATGGAAAATGAATATATTTCAGTATTCAAAAAGTGTGTATCCAGGATCACTTTGGTTTTCCAATATTTAAGAGTCATCTTTCTTGCTGATTCACATGGTCAGAAAACCTTTTGTGATTTAGGAAGTGATACATTCCAAATTTATATTATACAGTTCAAAAGTACACTCACATCTTTAAATTGAAATGATTTTTGTAAACTTTTGTATACAAAATTAAACAATTGTGTTACATATTTATGTAATCCAAGTGTTTATTGACTCAGACTCAACTTAAAATGAGAAGAAACTTTATTATCAACATACTTCATACTTCATGTTTATTCAAATTCTTTCAAAATGTAACATTCACCTTACTGATTGTATTTCATTATTTATAAATAGCATGTGATAATTAGGATTATATAATAGACATTTGATACTGACAGTAATTAAGGATCATCAATCAGTGTTAATGCATCTGGGCCAAGTGTGTAACCAAGTGATATTCCAATGAATTTGCAGCTTTACATGATATAGAATCTCTTTGTTATTAGTCACTTCTGATTCCTTATGATTTTCTGTGTCATCAATATTGGTTGTCATATTCTTTGAGTTTCTTTAAGTGATGTTTGTGTCTAGCTACATTATTTTCTATTTGGCCATCTTTTTGATTACCTTTGATTTTTTGCCTAAGAGTCTTTTCCGATGACCCTTTTAATTATATAATTATCCAAAATATTTATACTATAGTTTCATTATTATTGGTTTCATCTAGAATTGATTTTTTTTAAATTTGTGGATTAATGTATTTCAATGTTTTCTCCAATTCAAAGACATTCATTTTTCTTCATGTAGCCTTTCTGATGAGTCAGCTTTATCAGCTTTATACTACAATTGGGAAAGAAATGAACTTGACAATATGCATGTGTGTTGTTAGCGTGATGTCTCTGCATTTTATTTTATTTTATTTTATTGATTTTATTGATTTCACATACTGATACTCAAACACAACAGGTATCTTTTTATTTTAAGATCACAGTGATACACACGAGTTTTTTTGCAACCAATACATTCCTTATTACTGATTTTTTTTCTGAATGCACTTCCAGAATGTCAATCTACTTATCAGCTATGTCATGATCTTTCATAAAACCAGGTTGTTCAGGATAGATAATTGAAGTCAATGTAGTTTTTAACTACATTATGTGTATCATATCTTTGCAACAGCATTTAACAATGAGATTGGACACTATCATGGACTTCTTGATATTTTCTGACCTTGGTTTTTTGCTTGAGGATGCTTCAGACTACATAACATACAATAAATTATGATTCTAAAGGATCTTTACGAACCTTCAGAATCATATAACTTTATGATCCTTTAAAAAGCATAATTATAGGCCTCCATTAATAGCAAATGACTAAATGGGTTAGATATATAGATTGTAAGTTTTTCCTGTTTTCATAGATTTCATTGGTCTATGTAGATCTGTTGGTTCTTGCAAAGATTTATTAATTCATTCAATTAAGTAATGAGCTACCAGAAAATAGTATAATCTCCTGTGCGCTGCTTGGAGAGTCCAAGCAATGGGTTCAAGTTTAGCCTGGTTGGCCAGAGACTGAGTTGAATTTGCCTAGCCACGCCTCTTTCTCCCATGAGTCTTCAGTGTTTCAACTCAGTCGGCCTAAAGAGGCTTGCTTTAAATTTCTCTGTCTTAGAAAAATTATTTAAAATACTCTGCCAGCCACAGAAAGAAGCCTCTTTCTCCCTTTTCTCTTTAAAATTACCACCAACAGCCTGAGGTGTTTTCAGCTGCAGCCGGGAGCTCCGTGGAGCTAATTAGCTCTGGAGCTAATCTCTTGCCTCAGGGGCCTCTCCTAATTGCCGTCATTAACAGCACAGCAGAGGCAATCCTTTTAAAGGCAAATTTGACTCCTGGCAGCTTTTAAAGGCAAATTTGGCTTCTAGCAGTTCAGAAACGGAGCAAAAGCCTCAAACTTTTCAGAAACCTTCAAGGGATCTTAATTAGCAGTCCTTGTTTATCGGAAACACAGCAAGGAGCCACGTGAGTTTTGGCGATCAGGCCTAGCATTGCTGGCTGATTTACTGCTATTGCCTTTATGGTTTGGGGATTGTTGTGTCTCTTCCACACCATTGATTACTGCTGCCTTTCTCTCATAGTGTTATTAGAGCTGGTCATTGATCAGTCTCATGCTTAATACCTAACAGCAGTGGAAAATTGGCACCATATTTACAACTACTGGAGTGAGGAATAATATCATTATTATAATCATTGTCCTAGTAAGATCCTCTGATTGAATTGCCTTTTTTGCTTGTCATTCCAAGATGGCGGATCGCAGCTCCTCTCACTCCAAAAGTACTGCATCCCATTCCTCTGCTTCTAAGAGAGCTAAGTCTTCAGATCACAGTAAGGCAATTGGGGCTCAGCCTGGGCCTTCCACCAGATCCAAGGCCCCTTCTTCCACAGCTGTTGATAAGGATGCAGAAAGAAGGCAAAAAGCCTTAGAGAAACAATTTGCAAAGGCAAAAAAAAAAAAAAAGCAGGCAGAAGCCTCCTCAGGCCTAGGCCTTGTCATTGTGCACCCAGAGCCTAATATCCCTCCAATTCAGGATACACCTCCTTCTGCTTCAAATGAAGATAGATTGAATTGGTCTCCAGATATTACCACAGTTCCTCCAACTGAATTCATTGAGAGTGCTGTGGAGGTTATTCCCATATCAGAACAGGACTCATCTGATCAGGGAGTCATTCCAGTACCTAGGAGGTCAGCTCCCTCAGCTACTTTCACCCCTACAGCAGCGGGGCTCCGCCCTGAGGTAAACCAGACCCCTGTTCTTTCCCAGGAACTCTGCCAGATGTTAGCTCAGACCATTGCCCAGGGCATTGACTCTGCCCTGCTTAGAAGGGGCTTTCCTGCTCCCGACTCAGCTGGTACCACTCCCAATGTACACCAGGCCCACCAGAATAGGGTTTATTCCCGGGCCCCTCACTCGCCTCATGATTCTCAGGGCCGTGAATGGTCTTATGCTGGGAAGGAGGAAGAATTCGCAGATCATGATCTTTCCGAAGATGAAGGCAGATCTCCAGACAAACCAGCCTTCTCTGGCCTTTTCAACCCAAGCATGTTCAAGACCTTGTTATACAAGGCCAAAACCATGGCCAATCTAGGGATTGTGGCTGGGGCATCTGACCGCTCAGCTGAGCAGGATCCCCATGCTCGATTATTTACAGAACCGGTCACTACCCAGGATGCTGTTCCTTCTCCCAGATTATTCATAGACATTATTAAGAAGCAATGGCTTCAACCTGGGTCCTTGTCTAATCCCAGCGGATTAGACAAAAAGATGTACACTGTAGAACAGGAGGTAAAGGACTTGCTTAAGTTGCCTACAATAGATACTCCCTTTGCCAATCTAGCATCTTCCAATATTCTCCCCTCAGACTCTGCAGAAGGGCTGAAGACTGAGGATAGGAAAGCTGAGATGTCAGTTTGTAAGACACATCAAGCAGCTGTCTGGGCGATCAGATCAGCCACGGCAGCTTCCTTCTTTAATAGAATCTCCCTCCTGTGGCTGCGCCAAATGCAGGCAAGAGCTCCCCAGGGAGATGTCAGGTTACACCAGGACATCAACAAGTTAATTGCTGCAGCAGAATACTCTGCTGATGCAACCGTTAATGCAGCTAAGTTCGCTTCCAGGGCCCTGGCCTCTAATGTGACTTCCAGACGATTATTATGGCTTCGCCATTGGCAAGACGATATGAAATCCAAATGGAAATTGGCATCTGCTCCTTTTCAGGGCAATAATCTTTTTGGTAATGTTTTAGATCCCATTTTGGTAGAGACCAAGGATAAAAGGAAGGTACTTCCCCTGTCTCACAGGAGGACAGACAGGAGATACTCTCCATATTATCGCAGGTAGTCCTTTCGTGGGGCGGAGGGCGGTTACTCCGCCCCAACCTATCAGAGGATTTACCCTCCAACTTCAGACCGATCCCAGGATAGGGCTCAGTTCAGGGACATATCTAGACAACCCCAGTCTAGGAGACCCTTTCGAGGGGCCGGCGGTAGATCTTACCACAGGTCCAAATGACTCCCAGTCACACGTTCCCATTGGAAGCCGCCTCTTGAGGTTCTCAGCCCAATGGGAGCTCATCACAACCCATGCCTAGGCTCTACAAACCGTCCGGCTCACTCTCACATTGGAGTTTTCATCCCTTCCTCCAAGGAAATTCATCTCTTGCACTCTTCCCAGGGATGCCACCAGGAGGTCTCTGATGGAAGCCGAGATCCTTCATCTACTCTCCATCCAGGCAATAGAACCGGTGCCTGTCTCGCAGAAGGGTCTCAGTTTCTACTCGATCCTCTTTCTGGTCCCCAAGAAATTGGGGGGTTGCAGGGGAATACTAGATCTAAAAAGACTCAACAAACACATCAAATACAAGAGATTCAAGATGCAATCCTTAACCTCTATTCTAAATTGCATCAGACAGGGGGATCTGCTTACATCCATAGATCTAAAGGAAGCCTACCTGCACACACCAATTCGGATTTCACACAGGAAATATCTCAGATTCTGTTACGCAGGGCAACACTTCCAATACAGGGCCCTTCCATTCAGCCTGTCCTCTGCCCCCAGGACATTCACAAATCTCCTGGACATGGTGGCAGCCCATCTGCGGGCTCGCCCAATCAGGCTTCAATGTTACCTAGACGACATTTTGATTCAATCTTCATCCATCAGGCAGGCGAGACAGGATTTGTCAGAGACTATTCAGGCTCTGCAACTTCACGGGTTTTCAATAAATCTAGAAAAGAGCCAGTTAATTCCATCCCATTCTATCCATCATTTAGGTGCCTGGATAGACACAGTCGGTTGCCAGGTTTTTCTATCACCAGAATGTCTAATCAGCATACGGGCCTTGATACATCGGGTCAGGTCAGCCAGGTCTGTCTCCCTCGCAGTATTCTCCCAGTTACTAGGGAAAATGATTTCATGTCTGGCCATCGTTCCTTGGGCGAGGATACATTCCCGAACCTTACAATGGTTCCTCCTACCGAGCCAACGAGCAGGCATCAGTCACTCCCCAACAAGAGTCAGAATGCCTCCAAAATTTCTCCACTCCCTGAACTGGTGGACGTCACCTTCCCTAGAGAAAGGCTGTCTCTTCAAGGAACCGCCACATCTAACACTAACTTCAGATGCCAGTCTATTCAGCTGGGGGGCTCACCTGGGTTCCCAGATGGCACAGGGCAGATGGTCTCCACAGGATCTGTTACATGACATAAATTGGTTGGAACTCAGAGCTGCCCACCTAGCTCTCCATCATTTCCACCTCTTGCTAACCAACCGTCACATGTTGCTGTTAACCGACAATGTGACCGCCAAGGCACATGTGAACAGATAGGGAGGCACCCGGTCCAAGGACCTGATGTCTGAAGCAGAGAGCCTCGGCCTCTGGGCGGAATCACACCTGCTCTCCCTCCAAGCGGAACATATTTCAGGCGCACACAACGAACAGGCGGACTGGTTGAGTCAAACAATCATCGACCACTCCGAATGGCGTCTCCATTCAGACCTGTTTCACCAACTGACGACCAGGTTTGGCCAACCATGCGTGGATCTGTTTGCAACACCAAAGAACACTCATCTACCACGGTTCTTTTCCAGATTTCCGACGCCGGGGGCAGAAGCGACAGACGCCCTTCGGGCGCCCTGGCCTCGAGGCCTTCTATATGCATTTCCTCTGACACCTCTACTACCAAGGGTCATCCGGAAGCTTCTGGACGAGCAAGCAGAAATTCTGTTGGTGGCTCCGCACTGGCCCAGAAGGGTTTGGTTTGCAGACCTGGTGTCACTGTCAGTGTCCGCCCGTGGAGGATTCCGCCAGACAGGATTGTCCTAAGCCAGGGAGCAGTTCAACATCCCAAGCCCCAGTGGCTCCAACTGGCCGTCTGGCGATTGAGCGGGAAATCCTGAGGGACTCCAGATTCTCAAGCGAGGTCGTTTCCGTCATCCAGGCGTCTTGTCGTCCATCTACCACCAGGATTTACAACACCACTTGGTCAACCTTCTCTAGCTGGTGCCGAAAATCGCACATTCCTCCCAGGGCAGCTTCTCTTCCGGACGTCTTGAATTTCTTACACTCAGGATTCAAATGGGGACTTACTGCCAACACGCTCCGCAGACAGGTGGCTGCCTTAGCGACTATTCTACAGGGAGAGGGTCCTATCTCTCTCTCTCTCAACACCCCAAGGTGAGGAGTTTTCTTTGGGGAGTTGCTAACTTACGGCCTCCTCCAGTCCATAGGTATCCTTCCTGGGACTTGCCTCTTGTTCTGCAAGCACTTACATCTGCTCCGTTCGAGCCCTTAGGATCCTCCAGCCTCAGAATACTTACCTTCAAGGTCTCCTTCTTGATAGCAATCACATCTGCGAGAAGGCTCTCCGAACTGGCAGCACTATTGGTACATGGAGATCTATGCATCTTTTACTCCGACAGGGTGGTCCTCAGGTTGGACCCGACTTTCGTACCAAAAGTCAACTCTTGGTTTCACAGGGCACAGGAGGTGGTTTTACCTAACTTTTGCCCTGACCCAGCACATCCTAGAGAACGACGTTGGCACATGCTCGATGTTCGTAGGGCACACTGCAAATATATTGACAGGACCACATCATTCAGGCAGTCTGAATCACTATTTGTATCATTCCAGCCTACTGCCATGGGGAAGAAAGTTACCCCATGTACAATTGCAAGATGGATCAAAGCTTGCATCGTAATGGCTTACGAACACCAATCTACTCCAGTGCCTAGAAACATCACTGCACATTCAACTCGTAGCGCTGCCACCACGGCAGCTTGGGCTACTCAGGCTTCCATATTGGCGATCTGCAGGGCTGCAACTTGGGCTTCTCCCACTACCTTTATCAGAAATTACAAGTTGGACGTTTTTGCCTCAGCCGAGGCTTCGTTTGGCAGAAGAGTCCTGCAGCAGGTTCTACCAGGAGAACGACACCTGGACCGCTCGGACTCCCGTCCTAGGGATACTTAGCTTGGGTATATCCCATTGCTTGGACTCTCCAAGCAGCACACAGGAGATTGAACATTGGAGTTTACCTGAATGTTCGATCTATGTGCGCTGCAGGAGAGTCCAACCCCGCCCTACTGTAGCAGTCCAGCATCCAACACTTACTTATAGTGGACATTCTTCTATCATCTTGCTACGTCTTCTACAGACCTCTTCGTCGAAACACTGAAGGCTCATGGGAGAAAGAGGCATGGCTAGGCAAATTCAACTCAGTCTCTGGCCAACCAGGCTAAACTTGAACCCATTGCTTGGACTCTCCTGCAGCGCACATAGATCGAACATTCAGGTAAGCTCCAATGTTCAATCTAGAACAATTCCAATGAGAAAATGGAAAAAAGTAACTTCTCAACAAAGAATAGTAATGATAAAAAATATATATATCACCAGATTAACTTGCATCCATCCTATTAATTTATATTACTCATTATTTACAAGAATTAAATTTATGTGGAATTGTGTACTGTCTAATAAAGAATTTAGAAGGATTAAATATCCAGCCAAAATTCACA
The DNA here is from genome assembly GCF_029215685.1 of Pituophis catenifer annectens. Taxonomy (NCBI): domain Eukaryota; kingdom Metazoa; phylum Chordata; class Lepidosauria; order Squamata; family Colubridae; genus Pituophis; species Pituophis catenifer. The sequence goes on from NW_027256884.1 coordinate 82,056,716, forward strand.
GCCAAAATATGTATATAATATAACTGCACAATCTTTGGAAGGACTATTTCATTTGTTATATGTTTATTTAATATATTTACATCCCATCACAATCCCACAGGACTTTAGCAGCTAATTAGAAAATACAGTATGCTTATTAAAATCCTTAATCACCGATATTAGACAAGATCCTGAATCACTTTATTTCTGATGTTACCATAAATGTTGAGAAATTGTTAATTAAAATTATAACACCTGTAACAAACATTTCCTCTGCATAAAATATCCTTTTCTTTTGAAAACTATAGGTTCGGGGGGGGGGGAGTTTTTGATTGTTAGATATATATTTTTTTTAAGATTGTTCAGCTTGATAACTATGCTTCCTTCTGAGTAAAGATTGGTGTTCTATTAAATATATTGGATTAAAATATAAATAACATAGAAACACCTGTACATACCAAAATTTATGTAACTTGGAGAAGAAAGCAGCTGACAGAAATTTTGAAAAACTAAGCCACCTACAAAATTAACATGTAATTAAACATAACAAATTCTGGGAATATTCCGTCATTAATAGAATTGGATGGTGCTTTCCTTTTAAAAACTGGTAGTCAAGTGGGGATCTTTCTGGTCTTACAACTTCTGCTCAATCAATAGATGTCACCTGTGCCCACAAAGGTCTTTGCACAGTTCCACCTAATTTATCAGTTATGACTTTTCTTAGATCAGACACTCTTCATGCTTTAATCACTTCATTGCTCAGTTACTGCTCTTGGGCCTGCCCTTGAAGAACAGTTGGAAACTTAAAGTGGTGCAGAATGTACCACAGTGTGCAGTGATGGCCAAGCTGAACTGGTTACCAGTGTTCTTCCAAGATGGTGGCTTATAAACCCCTAAATGGCCTGGGTCCCTATTATTTATCTATTATCAGCACATTTGGTTCACTCCAACAGTGTTAACACATTCTCGGTTCCTTTGATTATGGAGTGCTATTGGTTAGGACCCTAGAAGTGTACCTTCTTTGTTGTGGTGCCTTCTCTCTGAAACCAGGTCTTCCCTGAGATCCAAGTAGCTCTCACCATGATGACATGATGGAGGGACTTAAAGATCTGGCTCTTTTTCCTCACTTTAGGCTAGGATGGTTAGAGTCCCTTGGAGAATATGTATATATTTCTTTTGGCCACACTCACTATCTTCTTCATTTTTTTAAAAAAATGGGTTGAACATTGTTGTTTGTTTTTATTCTGTGAGCCCTCCCCCCCAGACAATTCAGGTTGTGCAATGTCCAAAATAAAAAATGGACTGTGGTTCAAACTGAAACATTGATAAATGGACAAACAATATTCATTTTTATTGAATATTTATTTCATTTTATCAAAAAATGATACTGAAAATGATAAAAAGCCATCTTTTTCTTTAATTGAACTAAAGTGAATCTGAGCATCAATTCAAGATTTCTATTAAACATATTTTGGAAATCAATTTTAAAGTCTGGATTGTCTGTATAATTCTATGTAAAAAAATTAAAAATATTATATTTGTAAGAAAAGAATATTGCCAAAGAGATTTAAAAAGGTATGATAATGATAGGAATATATATTATTGGTTTTTCACCTAAAGAATCACATTTAACTATATCTGCTATTCAAAGAACGTCCAGGAGAGAGAATGTGTACTAAGTAAGGGCATACCAACTTTGATACTAGTCAGAAGGAATAAATGCATAAAATTCAAGATTTAGAAAGCAAAACCACTATCTTTAAATGGCATTGCACCTTCAATTCCAAAATTGCCTTTGGAACTGAAGAAGTCTAAGTACAATACCTGAACTTTCCAGAAGTATATATGAAGCAATCATATGGCATAACTGACTTAGTCAACATACAGAGAAAAAGCATCATTCTGAGAGCAAGAAACTAAACAACTGAAATCAGAAGAGATATCTGTTCTGCAGAATTGAAGCAGAATAACCCAGTTTTGCTATGCTGCAAATGCTTAAAAATATTATATTGATTCTGCACGCACTCGGATAAGCTGTGTTGGAGAAAGAAGACATTTCAAAAAGATTAAATTAAATCCTTGTTACCAATCCAAAACTACTTAAGTAGTAAAAGCTAAGCAATAAGATAAAGAAGGATTTGTGAAGGGAGAAGTGAAATGGTTGGTTTTAAAAAAATGATATTCTCATTTTTATGTATTATATTGTTGAATTCTATTACACTATTATTTCCCATAATAGTGTGTATGTAAGGTAACAAATATATAATAAGCAAAATGTTCAGCAATTGCCATATAATAATAGTGTTCAGGTGATTCCCTTTTTTTGACATCAGAAAAGTATTTTAAATAAAAATATTATACCTTGAATAGGATCACATGGAATAGTAGAGTAGAAGAATAGTGTTGTGTTCATTAAAAGGAGCTTGACATATTTATCATTTTGGGTGAATATTATTAGGAAATGGTTATTGCCTAATTGGTTGGCTAGGAAATATATAAGCCAACATTGTATGTTTGTATTATGTGAATGTATTATGTAGCTTTAAGAACTATGCTGAGTCATTCTGCATCCTGATTGGCTGAGCTCTGTAGCCAATGTATTTAAGGAGAGCTAAATTATGGTTAGTGTAGACACTACACCATTTTTACCTGCTGCTACACTGTAACACTTTTTGATCTCTCTGTATGGTCAATTGTTTGATCATGATTATTTATTTACTGCTTTCTGATATTTATTGAACTGTTTTTATATTGTTCCTGATTGTTTCTTGTATTTTTCTACAAACTGGTAAGAAGATTTTATATCCCTGGATTGATCTTATATTGCACTTTATATGGCTAAGACTTGGATTGTTAAAGGACTATGATTTTTGCTTTTCCCTAAAAGTAAAATACTATAAAACCCAGTTTGTCTGTATGTTATTCACAATTACTCTCAAAATGTTTCTGTGCGTAAAACTCTAACGGTACTCTGCTTTATAAACCACAACTTCGGGTGTAAGTCAACAATATCCTTAGCAAATATAACTTAGTAGCACAATAAAAAGGGAAAAAATAGATTCCACTTTTTTTTTTTTGGAAATAATAATTTGTTATTTAAAATGTATGATTCATATCAGCTTTGGCATGCTCAGCTCGGAGCTGCCATTCGGGAAGAGGGAGAAAAAACCATCAGGGCCGATCCCAAGGGAGGCAGCCTTGCTGCAAACATCCGGACATTGTCAAGCCCCTTACAGGGCCTCCAGAACTGTCTCAGAATCTCTCCAGTGGCAGGCGAGCCTCAAAAGCACAACTTACAACTGCGAGACAACTCAGAGTGACTCAGCAGTTACGGGAGCCCTGGGTGATGGGGCAGGCACGTAGGAGAGAGGGTGTGGTGATAGGAACTGTTTAAAGGTGGTGGGAAACACTGGATGTTAGCTCTGTCAATCCTTTCTTTGCATTGTTTATTGCTTGGATGGTTAGTGAGTGCCAGAGAGATAAAAGCTTCAAACCTAAACATCATTTGGCTGGGGTTTTTTTCTGTGGAACCTGACAATTATTTCCAATAGATCAATCACAATTTCTGCTGGAAAAATTCCTTGGAGATTTGAAAAGTAATTTATCTTACCTAGCATATTCTGTAGAACATCTTTAATATTGTAATCAGTGGTACATTTTCTGCAGGTTTTTCTCCCCTTTTACTCTTCATTAAATATGCACTTCGTAATAGGATTTATAAGGCCTACTTTTTAATTAGATTTTGCTCTGGGCCAAATCAGAAATTGATACCAGCAAAATGTTATTGAAAAATTCATTAAAAGATGTTGGGAAATAATTAGGCTGCAAGAAAAGGTATTCTGAGAATGCTATTAGTATATATGATCACTGTATCCTAATCAAATTATCTAAGGACACTTTGCTCATTTTAATGTTCAAAAAGCCTATATCAACTCAGAAAATGAATTCTAGTCTTCTGTAACTTATTAAAATACAAGTTACTCAGCTTCAGAATCATAACGAATGATGTTTCAGTAATGCATATATATGTATTTACATGTATGCGCGTGTGTGTGCACGCGTACTGCTTAACTATATAAATACAAATAAAATGTTATTGGAGGTTAAGAATTAAGAATCTCTTAAGATGATTTCCATAATGTTTATTTATTTATAAACATGCTGGCACATACATTTGTATGTTAGTAACCCTAGGTACACAGTTTACAACATATGAAACTAAAACATCCACAAATCATTATAAAAGAATTTATAATAATGTTTTTAAATTATATTTACAAAAACTGTTATCATTAAATAAGATTTTCCTGCTCAAATGCTGTCTTAAAGACTGTTGTCTCAATTTTTCTAAAAGGCATAAGAGGGAGGACATACATGTCTCCAAGGGTAGGCTTTTTCAGAGAGTGTAAGCAGCTTGTGAAAGCAAAATTATTTTCCTGATTCTAGCCCGCTTGATCTATTTTCAGGTGATCATCTGGAGCATTGTTCCCCTTCTAGACCTATTAGTAAGGTGACCAGACGTCCCGCTTTTGGCGGGACAGTCCCGCTTTTGAGCAATTTGTCCCGCGTCCCGCAGCGTTTCAAAAAAGTCCCGATTTTTCTTGAGCCCCAGCTGATGGCTAGAAGAAAAAAAAACTGTTTAAACTCTTGCCCGGGGCTTCAAAGGGCCGCCCTACAGGCAATCAGTGTAAAGCAGTTTTTTTTCCCCCCTAGCTAAGCTTCAGAAACGAAAACGAAACCAGGGTCTTTGGTGCAGCGTGACAAAATGAGGCAGAGAGAGATTTATTTTTATTTTTATTTTTCCTCCCCAAAAAAGGTAGGTGAAAAACTGCAAACAATGGAAATTTAGGAGGAGAGTTCAAGATTTTAAAACACAAAGGAAAAAAAGCTGTATTTAACTAGGGAATTGTAATAATTGAGATACTATTAATTGTATATTGTGTTGAAAGCAGAAATGGTTAAGTTGTGGTTCGGAGGAATATATGGGAGAAATTATTTGGTTTATTATTATTGGTAAATATAATTAATTGATTTGTAAGAAATTGGATTGCATGGAAATAATTGGAATATTCATGTTCATATTGATTAATATACAAAAAAGATAGTTTTATAACTAATTGATTTATATTAAAATGTTGAATTTGTATTAAACAACTGTATTACATAATTACATAATTAACCAATGTGAGGATGGATATAAAAATAGATGACAATGGGAAGGGGTATAATATAGAATAGAAGGGAAAATTTGAATTTGATTAAGATTAGAGATGAGGATGAAGGGTAATATTGGTTTTTTTAAAAAATAGATGAGGAATAAATATGGCAAAAAGGAAATATAGAAATTGTAAATTTAATTGAAATGACTAAACGCTGTTTAAATTTGTGAACCAGCCAAATATTCTGTTCAAAGAAAATACATTGTATGTTTGTATGTGTGTTTCTAATTATTGCTATTTATTCATATTTGTTCTCTTTTATTCTTTAAAGTTTAACAATTCATTCTTTATCTTAATATCTTTATATTTGCTTGGGGTTGGCTTTCTTCCCTTTCATCTTTTTTATTGTACAGCAATCTTTCTCCTCAAACCTACCACCTCTCTCTTTTCTTTCCTTCTTACTTTCTCTTCCCCCCACCCTCTTTTTCTCCTCCCTACTTCCTCTTTCTTTCTCCTTCTCCTCCTCTCTTCCTCCCTCTCTTACCCTCACTCCTACTCTAATTTTCATTCCTTCATCCCTCTCTATTGCTGTAATCCTTTAATGCATATGGACTACTCAGAGGGCTGAAAAAGTTATTTTTGACTGGTCCTCACACTTTTGACCAGTCCTCGAACTTACGACTGTCCTCACATTTTACATTTTTGCCCTATCTTGTCACCATGTTGAAGAGAAGCAGTTGTGAAATGAGTGACATGGTTGTTAAGAATGCTGCACGGGCATAAATGTGAGGATGGTCATAAGTGTGAGGACCAGTCAAAAGTGCGAGGACCTGTCAGAAATGACTTTTTTCAGCCCTCTGGTTAGTCCTTTTGTGCATATGGACTACTCAGAGGGCTGAAAAAGTTATTTTTGACTGGTCCTCACACTTTTGACCAGTCCTCGAACTTACGACTGTCCTCACATTTTACATTTTTGCCCTATCTTGTCACCTTGTTGAAGAGAAGCAGTTGTGAAATGAGTGACATGGTTGTTAAGAATGCTGCACGGGCATAAATGTGAGGATGGTCATAAGTGTGAGGACCAGTCAAAAGTGCGAGGACCTGTCAGAAATGACTTTTTTCAGCCCTCTGGTTAGTCCTTTTGTGCATATGGACTACTCAGAGGGCTGAAAAAGTTATTTTTGACTGGTCCTCACACTTTTGACCAGTCCTCGAACTTTCGACTGTCCTCACATTTTACATTTTTGCCCTATCTTGTCACCATGTTGAAGAGAAGCAGTTGTGAAATGAGTGACATGGTTGTTAAGAATGCTGCACGGGCATAAATGTGAGGATGGTCATAAGTGTGAGGACCAGTCAAAAGTGTGAGGACCTGTCAGAAATGACTTTTCAGCCCTCTGAGTAGTCCCTATACACATAGCCATGGCCACCCGGTCACATGACCAGGTAGCCACGCCCACCCAGTCACATGGCCTCCAAGCCACGCCCACACAATAAGCCACGTCCACAATGGTGTCCTTCTTACCAATGTTAAAATCTGTTCACCTTTACCCTATAGACATAGCCATGGCCACCCGGTCACATGACCAGCTAGCCACGCCCACCCAGTCACATGACCAGCTAGCCACGCCCACAAAATAAGCCACGCCCACAATGTCCCTCTTTACCAGTGTTAAAATCTGGTCACCTTACCTATTAGAGTAGTCTAATTCTATTTAAAAGTTTAAAAAAAATACTGAGAGAAAGTAGTAAGGGCCTGAGCCATGAAGGTTTTAATAGGTATCACCAGCACCTTGAATTAGGACCATAAAACTACTGGTAAATAAACATGGCAGAATAAATGTTATTCTCCTGAATTAGCCTAACACCAATCAGCAAGCAGACAGTCATATTCTAACTCAGCTTCTTACACCAGGTCATTTTCAAAGTAGTATGTAAAGCTAATTACAATAATCTAATTGGGACATCACAAGGAATAACTTAATTGTCTCCTGCTCCCGAAAAGGTTGCAACTGGCAGACTTGCTAAAGGTAGTAAAAGGTTCTTCATGAAGAATGCACAGAACTTCCCATTTACCTATTTTTCGGAGTATAAAACGCTCCGAAGTATAAGACGCATCTTGCTTTTGGGGAGGAAAACAAGGAGAAAAAATCTGCCTCTGCCTTCCAGCAATTTGCCTCCTTGCAACAAACAACAAATAGCCTGTTTCAGTTTCAGTTTCAGAACAGTCTGATTAGCACAAGCAGCTAATTGTTGGTTGGATTGGCCTCCCAACCATCAGCTGTTTTAGGCTGCAGGGATTGCCATTGCCTATTGACGCCTCTGTGTGCCCTATTTTTGGCTTCTGCATCCCATTTTCAGCCGCCGCACGCCCCATTTTCAGGCTCTGTGTGCCCCATTTTCCACCCGTTCTGGGTGGCGGGGATCAGAATGGACAGAAAATGGGGTGCACAGAGGCCAAAAATGGGATGCAGAGACCAAAAATGGGGCACACGGAGGCAGCAATAGGCAATGGCAATTCCTGCAGCCTGAAACAGCTGATGGTCGGGAGATCAATCCAACCGACAATCAGCTGCTTTTGCTAATCAGGCTGTGCTGAAGCTGAAACTGAAATAGGCTATTTGCTGTTTGCTGCAAACTTGCTGGGAGGCAGAGGCCAAAGGGTGGGGGTCAGTGGGTGGGCGGGGCTACATTCAGTGTATAAAATGCATCCAAATTTTCACCCTCTTTTTGGGGGGGGAAGTGTGTTTTATACTCCGAAAAATATGATATATTTGCACACTGGTTTCTTCAGGAGAAATGCCAGCCTTTCAAGAGCTACAATATATATGGAACACGTTTGGTGTTAAGTTTCTATACCTAAAATATAGTGTTTCCTCAAACTAAACAAGGACTTGAGTTGTCCATTCTTTTACATTTTCAAGTATTCTTAGTCCTTTAATTGCTAACAACTGGCTCCTCAATAAAATGAATAATGTTGACTAAATCAGCCTCTTGAGTGGCAATCTTATTGTCACTTCCTCCTTCCTCTCACCTTCTCTTTCTTAGTACCTTTGATTCTGTTTTGCCATTTACCATCTGTAATAAATATTGTTCAAATGTTACAATCCATGTAAGATATTACCTCTTTAACTAGGAGAACCTGCAATTACCCCATAATAGGATGGATTATTTGCACCTTCTCATTTTGTAGATCTAAATCCCAAATGCTATGTTCAGAATGTTCACATATCTGTAAAGTACTTCTATTGCAGCATATTTCTTTAAATCAAATTCCATTGCTATATCGGAGGTAAAAATTCTAGCAGTGTTTGTCAATTGTCAACTGAATTTCAATTTCTGATTTTCCATAAAATTTCAGATCATCCATATAAAGCAAATGTGGTACTAGTTGTTTCCAAACATTTGATCTCTCTCTCTCTCTCTCTCTCTCTCTCTCTCTCTCTCTCTCTTTTGGTTTTGCATACTTAGAATTTCTATTGCCATTTAATATTCTGATAAAATTCTCATGGTTTTGCTAAAAGTTTTAAAAAAGAGCCTCTGATCTGCCCCCAGCCCTCTGAGCTTCCACATAGCTTCAGGGTGGATCTGCAATCCTAGCACTTAAGACTGGTGTCTCACTGGCTCCATCAGGAAAGCAAGAACCCCATCAGGATAAGGGAAAATGCCAGATTCCCTCATAATAAATCACACCTAGGGAGGAATCTACATATCTGAGGGTGATCTTCCTTTCCAGATTTCACACTACCTCAGAGCAACATCTAATTCCCACCTCAGTTCAAAGCCCAGGACAGGAGCAGCTCAATCTGCGCATCTAAGCAGGAAGGACAATTATCTTTTGACAAAGTCACACACTAGAACCAAGACGTACACAAAATATGCCCTCAAGTTCTCACTAAGGACCAGTTCCCCTACAAAACAAAGTCTCTTTATCCCATGTTCTCTGTAGTCTACCCCTAAGAGCAAAATTTTTTGCTTTGGGGAATAACCCAAAGGTGCTTTTTCAAGAGGCAACTGGACTTTCTTGTTTTTTCTTTGAAGACATTTCACTTTTCAGCTAAGAAGCTTCTTCAGCTCTGACTGGATGGTGGGGAATGGAAGGATTTATATTCCTTGCAGATAGCTGGTCATTTGCATCCTTTTAAAGGGTCGTTGAAGCCTGCCCTCCCTCCCTCCCTTCCTCCCTCCCTTCCTTCCTTCTTCCCTCCCTCCCTCCCTCCCTCCCTCCCTCCCTCCCTCCCTTTCTTTCTTTCTTTCTTTCTTTCTTTCTTTCTTTCTTTCTTTCTTTCTTTCTTTCTTTCTTTCTTTCTTTCTTTCTTGTCTATTTTATAGTGCCACCAGTTCTTGCTTGCAGGCAAATGGTATTTGTTGCAGATCTTCCAATGAACAACTTTTGCTACTTTGCCAAGCCATTGCTTGTAGTTTGTGTAATCTTCTTGCAGCAGATAACTGGGTGGTCTACTGTTCCTTCAGATTTTTTTTTTGCAGAAGTGACACTTGCTATCTGTTGCTGTCTTTTCAGTTCTGCCTTTCTTTGCATTTGTTCATAAGGTTTGGTCTTGTGCAGCCAGAATTAGCCCCTATGTCTCTTTCTTTATTGTTGTTATTATTATACTTTATTCTTATCATGTGCTTTTCTCTTTACAGTTCCCCATTTAAAGAATTATTTGAAAGCAAAGCAGTGAGGATTTCAGTGAACTAAGAATAATGAAACTACTGAGAATGCAGTCTTCTCTGTGTGTTGTCTGTTAAGTGTCAAAAGAGACTTTTATGGCTGTCGAAATGAATGTTTTCACAAACAACTATACAACAGCAGCCTCTAATGACTTCTTTCTGTGAAAAACAAACTTAAAATGGTCTTTACAAAAAGAAGAAGTGAGTGTTATATTTTGACATATGCTGCTGTTATTTGCAGGGGAAGGGTGTTCCACAGAGTTTGCACCATTACAGTTGAGCTGAATAGTTTTTCTCTTAATCTTGAAGAGGCAAAAACATGGTTTTGAAAAATAGGAGGGAGGATAAATCCCAATTCTTCTCTCTCTCTCTCTCTCCCTCCCTCCCTCCCTCCCTCTCTCTCTCTCTTTTGGAAAGAGTCTGACAGGCTGAGAAAATTTATAGATGTGCACCATTTTTTCTCATATTCCTCCATGCATAAAGCTTCTTTTTAAGTGTTAGACTTGTTAAAATGACCTGCATATTCTCCATGTTCTCATTAGCTAGCTATTTACAAGTTATTTTTCATTTTCCATCCATGCTGTTTACCTAAGATATATTTCAAGGCCAGCCAATTGGAAAGAAGAGGGAAAGTGTTAATGTATGAAGCTTGCACCAGGGAGATGTTTTTGATAGCTGACTGATAACCAAATGCAAAATGCAGAAATGCCTAATTATTATTGTAAATTGGTATGCTATTAAAAGGTTAGGAACTTTCTTCAGTTTAGACTGGATCCTCAGATAGTGCCCCGTGAGATTTCATCCATCATTATTGTTTAACTACTGTAGAAAAAAGTTCTTAGAGCTGAAGGGACATAAAATCCATTTTTCCTTTCTACATTTTCCTATTTCTAAGTGTTTTGCTTATTTGCTGTCCACAAATTACACTTAGCAAAACAGCGAGTTAAAGTGTTATCCTTGTTATCATTGAGTTAGCAGAAATGTATGGCAGCATAAATTGTGCTACCTATATTGCCATTCACTATGCTGCTGTAGTAATGGTGCTACTAAATTTTTATTTTTTGTTTTATTAGATTTCTATACCGCCCTACTCCCGAAGGACTCAGGGCGGTGCATAGCCAAACAATAAAAAACACATACATACAAAATTTAAAATAGAATAAAATCAAATTAAATAATTTTGGCCCCGACAAATTTAAAACCCCAAACTTTTAAAACCAATTTAAAATTGAATATATAAAATACTAAAAGATATTTAAAATTTTAAAAATCTTTTATAAAAGAGGGGGAAAATTAGGCCAGGCCGGCCTGGTGAAATAGTAAGGTCTTTAAGGCGCAGCGGAAGGTACGCAGATCCGGGATCCTCCGTATCTCTGGGGGGAGCTCGTTCCAGATAGGTACCCCCACAGAGAAGGCTCTCCCCCTGGGGGCCGCCAGTCGGCATTGTTTGGCTGACGGCACCCGGAGGAGCCCCTCTCTATGGGAGCGTACCGGCCGGTGGGAGGCTATTGGTGTTGTAGGCGGTACTGCAAGTACCCAGGTCCTAAGCCATGGAGCGCTTTAAAGGTGGTAACCAGAACCTTGAAGCGCACCCGGAAGACTACCGGGAGCCAGTGCAGCTCACGCAGGAGGGATGTTACATGGGAACGCCATGTCGCTCCCATTACCACCCGCGCGGCCGCACTCTGCGCCAGTTGGAGCCTCCGGGTGCTCCTCAAGGGGACCCCCATGTAGAGAGCGTTGCAATAGTCCAGGCGGGAGGTGACAAGGGCATGAGTGACCGTGCGTAACGAGTCCCGATCCAGAAAGGGACGCAACTGGTGAATCAGGCGAACCTGATGAAAAATCCTCCCGGTCACGGCCGTCAAGTGCTCTTCTAAAGACAGCCGTGAATCCAGGAGGACGCCCAAGTTGCGAGCCCTCTCCGTGGGGGCCAATGATTCGCCCCCAATAGTCAGTGATGGCGTCAACTGGCTATATCGGGACGTCGGAAACCACAGCCACTCGGTCTTGGATGGGTTGAGCCTGAGCCTGTTCCTCCCCATCCAGATCCGTAAGGCCTCCAGGCACTGGGACATCACTTCAAGGGCATTGTTGGGGTGATCTGGGGTGGAGATGTACAGCTGGGTGTCGTCAGCGTACTGATGGTACTCCACCCCGAAACCACGGATGATCTCGCCCAGTGGCTTCACATAAATGTTGAACAGGAGAGGCGAGAGGACCGACCCTTACGGTACCCCACATATGAGGGGCCTTGGGGTCGACCTCTGTCCCCCTGTCAACACAGACTGTGACCGGTCAGAGAGAAAGGAGGAGAACCACTGCAACACAGTGCCTCCCACCCCCAACTCTTCCATGGTCGATGGTATCAAAAGCCGCTGAGAGATCTAATAGGACCAGGACAGAGGAGCACCCCGTCCCGAGCCCTGATGACACTTTCCTTAGTTATTTATTTTGCCAGCATAAAGGAAGGCCTTGTGAATTCTCCTTGTTTCTCCTTTCACCAAGCATGATCTACAAATGCAAAATCAATCCCAATCATTTACTTTAAAGTCGGTGTGCCATAATGGTGTAAATTTTGGATAGTGGTTTTAGCCATCTGTTATGTTACCCAAAATATAGGTGTATGTTGTAGAGGAGGGGAAATGAAAGTAAGATTCAGAAAGGTCTGTCAATGGTCCTTACAGTCTTTCCTTGAAATCTTTTATTTTTTCACCAGCTTGTTTGTGAACACAAATCTAGCCCAATTCTGAAAGGAAAGCATTGGGTAAAATAAAAGGTCCTGGTGCTGCAGAGATTAAGAAAATTAGTCTGGCCTCATGGCCAACTGCACCAGAATTGGCAAGTGTATAGCTGTGGACAATGTTTGATTGTGGTTGTCCCATGCATATTAACTACTGTATCTATGTGATGAGTGCCAGTAAAACCAGACACTAAAGTAAAATTACAATGGTATGAACCCCTCAAAAGGATAGTATAACTATTTATAATTGGGTGGACAAACATCCACCTAAACTGCAATTCTCCTTGTTAATAGAGATCCATGTCCAATCACTGGAGTACAAATTATAAGTCCATAGCAGCTTAGTCCAGTCTCTTTATTAGAACCAAATGGGGAAAAAAACAGTATTACAAAAAGAGGAAAAAAGTGGAAGGCTGAGAATAATTTTAAACTGCCTTAGATAAAGGCTGTGATATATCAGAGAATATGGCAGAAAATGTGGTTGAAGGGCACATATTTGAAGGAATATGTATATTTGTTCAAAAAATGCTCAAAGAGATTACAAAAAGTCAACGAGCTACATTGTGTCTTTAGCTACTACTGGTACAGTAGGACAGATGTATAATTCCAAAACAACATTGCAAATGTGATTTTCAAAATCCTTGTTAACAGGGATTCATAATTAGAATATTCCGGGATGCAGACCTAAAATAGCAACCAGATCTTAAACTCTCAAAGCAGATTTACTGATGTTAATTAGGCTCCTGCATCATCAGTGTTAAAAAGTTCTTCAGATAACATGACATGAAACTTTAGACTAACATTTTCATCTGCATTCTACAGCATTTAATTAAATGTTCAATTAATCATTATTTGAATGTTAGTAATCTTGATGGTGAGGTGTCTTTGAGCAAAAATAAGGACCTTAGTAAACCTAAATTAAGTTTTTTTTTTTTTACAAAGGGATTATTTGCCAATCAATCTTTCCAGATTAAAAAAATACTACAGGGAAATTTATTTTTAAATATAGATTGTGCATGTTTAAGAACATACTTCTATTTTCATTACCCATAATTCTATGCAATTTAGATGAAAGAAGAGTTAATGTGTTCTTTTTTGTTTTCCTTTGGAGGCATAAAGAAATATAACATTAACTTTAATTATTAAAATTAAATGTAACAATACTTGTGCTAAACTTATCTTTCTTAGCTAAGTTTCTGTAATGTCCATTTTAGAGACAGCAACTGAAGGAAATAATTTTCATTCCGTGTTAATTAAGAATCTGGGCAACAAAAGCAGTAATCAAAATGACAATTGTTGTATCATCAAGCTACCTTCATCTTCATCTCTTCAGAACTTGCACTTAGATAAAAATCAATGAAGATTAGAGTGCCAAGATTCAGTGTGTGGCAAAATTTAACAGCTGATGCCTGCTGGAATCAAAATGTGCTTTGATTACAATAATAGCTCTGATCTTTGCTTTCTAAAGCTTTTTTTATATATTCTAATTACAAAACCAAATTCATTATTGTAAAAACACACACATAAAATGAGCTAAAGATACTGATTATCATTCAGTGAATCCTCCATCTATAAAAACAACAGTTTATAGTTCAGGTAGTCCTCAATTTACAACTGTAATTAAGCCAGTCATTTACCATGACTAGATGACCTTTGTCTGGTGCACCAATTCTGCACCCTTTCCTAGGTCAGCAACTCCTACCTTGCTTACTTCTCATCTGGATCACTTCAATGTGCTTTTGTGAGGTTGCTCTTAAGCCCTCAGAAATTTCAACTGGCCCAGTTGAAGCTTCAACTGCAGGATTGGCTTTCAGTTTTATTCTGGGTGAAAATTAAGGTATTGGTCATCACTTTTAAAGACCTATATGGCACTTGGCCAGGGCTATCTGCAGGGCTGCTTTTCCTTAAAGACAACCCTTCCTCCTAGATGAAACAGGGTGGGCACACTCCTATTCCCTTTTAATAAATAACGTCATGTGATGGAAACTAGGAAGCATGCCTTTTCTGTGGCAGCCACTTCCACGTGGAACTTTCCCTTAAAATTTGACAGTCCTCCATCCTTTTAGCCTTCTGTAATGCTTAGAGGGCCTGTTTTTTTTTTCTCTAGAAAGCACATTAGAACACAATTGATGCCAGTTTTTTTAATTATTATTATTAAGTTTAAATGCTTTAACAGGTTGAATTTTATAATTTTAATTTGAGTTTATATGTCTTTTAACTTTTATGTGGAAGCTGCCCACAGTTGATAATAAATAAATAAATAAATAAATAAATAAATAAATAAATAAATAAATAAATAAATAAATAAAGTAAGATCTTGTTTTTAATTTTTATTGTACTGTAGTCATTTGGAAAAGATAATAAAAAACTTGATAGCATGTTCACTACAATTCTTCTAAATCAAGATAGCTTTATTTTCAGTATCTTTTAAAAATGATTTTTTTCCTCAGATCTGTAAATATGTTATATTTTAATTTTAACATTATATTTTGTCAAATTCTAGTTATTTAACCAATTTATTAACTAAACCCTATTATTGGCCACATATTGTGATTCTTCCACATTTTATTCCGTTACAAGATTTGAGTTTTATCCTTTTTACTTCAATAATAGATCATTATGGTCTATTTTTGTGATAAGTAAACTTTTGCTATAATCTTGTTTACTATAAGCACTCTATCAAACAATTTATCTTTTTTAGATTTAAGTGCAAGAAATATCAAAAATTTTCTCTGATCAAGAAATATCTTTGGTCACATTCTTGTTTGTTTTTAATTTATATTATAAATGACAATATGCTGGATATTGCCTCATATATATATCTGGGCAAATCTGGTCTGGGCAATAAACATTAATTTAGTTGGAAAACATTTATTTAGTTTTGCAAACCTTGCCACAAAAACATGCAATGTACATTCAATAAAGAAATAGTTCTATTTAACTCTAGACCATTTCTTTCCTCATAAATCAAAGAAATGAAAGCTTTCAATGATAAATTAATTTCTTGACATTGTTGTCAAGAGTCTTGAAGATGTTGTAGAGATGCCATCAGGTCCTGGAACTTGGTTTCATTTTTTAAAATGCTTCTTTAATTTCATCTTCTGTATTATTCATCTGATATTCATTCAGTCTAAGATGTTATTCATCTTCTGCTATTAATAACTAAACTCTGGTAGGATAGGCATGTGTCAGGTTTCTTCTATGAAACAATGTCATTTGTTGGGTTTCACAAGATGTGTATTATCTCTGAGAGTACCTCCCAAATAGAACAACATCACCCCATGGATTCAGATTGCCTTAATCCTGCTAAACTTTGATAGGGTTTTCTAACAGGCATTGAACCAGGACATTTCTTGAGACTGTTGTATAACTTTGGTTAGATTATTAGGAAATCTAAAATCAGTGTCGGACCGGACACTGGTAAAATCTCATATTAAGAATTACCTAGTGGCGATAAAAGCAGCAAAATGTACCCATTTGCTGCCCTTATTGTGTCATCAGATAATCTCCCGGCCACCCTGTTTAGGGTGACCCGCTCCCTGCTCCACCAGGAAGCACGGGAGGACCCCTTGGAGGGAAGAGCCGAGGATTTTGTTCAATATCTGCATGACAAAATCACTCAGATTCAGGAAGGTCTGGACTCCGACTGGGTAGGTCCGGCGAGGGTGACGGAGGCAGGTCTTGAGAATGTTATCTGGGATGAGTTTGATCCTGTGACCCCAGATGACGTGGACAGGATTCTGGGTAGATTGAATGTGACCACATGTTTGTTGGACCTGTGTCCCTCCTGGTTACTGCTGGCTTCCCGGGAGGTGACGCGAGGCTGGCTCCAGGGGATTATAAATGCTTCATTGGGTGAGGGTGCCTTCCCCGCCGCCTTGAAGGAGGCGGTGGTGAGGCCTCTCCTCAAGAAGCCGTCCCTGGACCCGGCAGTATTGGCTAATTATCGTCCAGTCTCCAACCTTCACTTTGTGGCGAAGGTTGTTGAGAGTGTGGTTGCGCGACAGCTTCCCCAGTACCTGGATGAAACATCGTATCTGGATCTGTTCCAGTCGGGTTTCAGGCCTGGGTACAGCACGGAAACGGCATTGGTCGCGTTGGCTGATGATCTCTGGAGGGCTCGGGACAGGGGTTGCTTCTCTGTCCTGGTCCTGTTAGATCTCTCAGCAGCTTTTGATACCATCGACCATGGTATCATGCTGCATCGGTTGGAAGAGTTGGGGGTGGGAGGCACCGTACTACGGTGGTTCTCTTCCTTTCTCTCTGACCGCTCGCAGTCTGTGTTGACAGGGGGGCAGAGGTCGACCCCGAGGCCCCTCATATGTGGGATGCCGCAGGGATCGGTCCTCTCGCCCCTTTTGTTCAACATTTATGTAAAGCCACTGGGTGAGATCATCCGTGGTTTCGGGGTGAACTACCATCAGTATGCTGATGACACCCAGCTGTACATTTCCACCCCGGACCATCCCAACGATGCCCTTGAAGTGATGTCCTGGTGCCTGGAGGCCGTACGGATCTGGATGGGGAGAAACAGGCTCAGGCTCAACCTATCCAAGACTGAGTGGCTGTGGTTTCCGACGTTCCGATATAGTCAGCTGGTGCCATCGCTGACTATTGGGGGCGAATCATTGGCCCCCAAGAAAAGGGCTCGCAACTTGGGCATCCTCCTGGATTCACGGCTGTCTTTAGAAGAGCATTTGACGGCCGTGACCGGGAGGATTTTTCATCAGGTTCGCCTGATCCGCCAGTTGCGTCCCTTTCTAGATCGGGACTCTCTACACACAGTCACTCATGCCCTCGTCACCTCTCGTCTGGACTATTGCAACACTCTCTACATGGCGCTCCCCTTGAGGTGCACTCGGAGGCTCCAACTGGCGCAGAGTGCAGCCGCGCGGGTGATTATGGGAGCGATGTGAAGTTCCCATGTAACACCTCTCCTGCGCGAGCTGCACTGGCTCCTGGTGGTCTTCCGAATGCGCTTCAAGGTGCTGGTTATCACCTTTAAAGCGCTCCATGGCTTAGGACCTGGTTATCTACGGGACCGCCTGCTACCACCAATAGCCTCCCACCGGCCAGTACGCTTCCATAAAGAGGGGCTCCTCCGCCGTCGGCCAAACAGTGTTGACTGGCGGCCTCTAGGGGGAGAGCCTTCTCTGTGGGGGCACCTACAATCTGGAACAAGCTCCCCCCAGAGATACGGAGGATCCTGGATCTGCACACCTTCCGTCGCGCACTTAAGACTTTTTTATTTCATCAAGGTGGCCTGGCCTAAATCCTCTCCCCTTTTAAATGTAAATTTTAATTTGTTTTAAATTATGGGGTATTTTAAATTCAGCCAAATTATTTAATTTGTTTTTATTTGATTTTAAATTTTTGTATTTATGTGTTTTTATCTTGTCGCTGTTCACCGCCCTGAGTCCTTTGGGAGAAGGGCGGTATAGAAATTTAATAAAATAAAATAAATAAAATAAATGATATTAGGAGTCTCAGTTATGTTAGAATTGTTTATGTTTATGTTTATTAATTAATTTTATTAATTTATATTAATTTATAAATATCAAGTGATAGAACCATATTCTGCAATTATTTTAACAATGGAAGCGACCATAGAATGGTATGAGCTAAAGTGAAGATATCAATAATAGAGAATATTTGTAGATCAGAGTTGAAATTTTTTGGTACTCTCTGAGCTTGTCTTCTTGCAGACGTTTCATTACCCTAACTGGGTAACATCATCAGTGTTAGTAAGGAGTACTCTTTGCTGTCAGTTTATATTCTGGTGCCTTGCCTGTCTGTGTCGGTGGGGGAAGTCTTAGGGATTCTTTGGTTGGGCTGTTTACTAATGGCTCTCTGTCAGTTTCTTGATTAGGGTATTACTTACTTGATTGTTGGTCTGAAGTTGACCTTGGAGTTAATCTATGATCTGATCTGATCTGATCTGAGTGCTGATTACTGGTGGAGAGTCTTTTTCTGTTTTGGGCTAATTGTCTCTTTTGCATAGTCTATAGATGTTGTTAGTGGCTATATGTCTATTGATGGCTGATTTGTCAGAGTGCCAGGCTTCTAGAAATTCCCTGGCATTTTTGGATTTGGGCTGGTGTAGGATTGTCACATTTTCCCAATTGAAACTATGGTTAAATCTGTCTGTATGTTGTGAAACTAAAGAATTTTTGTCATGCCTTCTGACTGCCAGTTGGTGTTTATGGATGCATTCTACCAGTCTTCTGCCTGTTTGTCCTACATAATGGTACCCAAGCAAACCAAAAGAACCCCGGTGACCCCAGAAGAAAAAACAGGAGTCATCTACAATATACAGTGTAAGAACTGCAACAACCACTATGTAAGACAAACTGGCAGAAGACTGGCAGAATGCATTCATGAACACCAACTTGGAGGGAGGGAGGGAGGGAGGGAGGAAGGAAGGAAGGAAGGAAGGAAGGAAGGAAGGAAGGAAGGGAAGGGAAGAAAGGAAGGATATAAATAAAAACATTTTAAAAATCCTTTGTTGAATAGATATAGATTTATTTTGTTGCTATTACTATGATCGAGATTTATTATAATGTTCTTTTGAATGAAATTTCTCCAACTCTTTCAAAGTGGTTCTGAAATCTGATGAATATTTTTCAAATTGTGTTCTTTATTATAACAATATTACTCATTAATACTATTTTGTGTTGTCAAGATTTAATGCTTCATTTAAAGTCTGACTATTTGCATACATATTAAACTTTGGTTCTTTACACATCCCCCCTTTCATTCTATATTGTAGCAATGAAACTTTGCTTTATTAAAAACACATTTTATTAAAAAAAGAAAAAAAATCAGAATTTTCTATAACAATTACAAATAAGAAGGCTAAGCTTGTTGGCATATTTCACAAGTCAAAATGGAAGGTCAAGAATAGAAAGGAGGAAGTTATTACATGAAACTTGTAATTCCTGTAATTTCTCTGACTTGATAAATCATGGAAATAACAACTGCCCTTTCTACTGGTATCATTCCATTTTGAGTATTATGTGAAGCTATTTTGAAATGTTGCCAATATTGAGCTGCTTACATGGAGCCATATTTGTGGGGAACAAAGTGTTGGATTCCTTAATCATTAGCATGTTTTTCTTTTACTTTAATAATATTTTAAATGGACAACAGATTTCCCATTTGAGTTTCTTTCTCTTTCTCTTTATAGTTTCCTGCAGACTCTGTAGTCTGGCACTTTTCAGACTACTATACTTGCTAGAGTTCCCTGCAAATGAACCTTGTGGTTCACTGTACTTTGTGACCCTTATCACATTTTCAGCAATGTCCATAAAAATCTGTGGTTTCAATGGAAATTCCAGCAAATATGCAGTTAACCCATAATTTTATACAGGTGAGAAGAAGAATATATAGACAACCACTACCCTCAATTTTTCAAAAAAATTTCAACTGCCCTAAGTTCAGTAAAACTTATGTTCACCCTCTGAATTGTCAATTTCAATGCGGATTTTTTTTTTAAAAAAAAAGTCCAACCTATTTTTGAAACTGCACTTATCTCAAACAAGCTATGACCCTAATCCTAGACTAGAGTTTCATCAGCTTGAAAGAACATTCTATTAAAGTAAAAGAACTTTGTGCATGTTCACTGTGGTATATTGAGATTGAAACAATTGTTTTTAATATCTGCAAAATATCTGTTTAGTACAATTTTCAAGGAAAATTACTTTTGAATCTGGACACACACACAAAAATATGATAACACTTCTTTTATAAAACTTTATCTTAGCTGCCTGTCTCCTCCACCACCATGTCTCTGGCCTGTATTAACCTGGTACATTGGATTAATTTTATAGTAATCTCCATTTAGAAATTTGGGAGAAAACATTGAGAAAAAAAATCTAGATCCACACAGATTGTGTTTTGGAACATAAAGAAATAGTCTAGTCAATGAATACCTCATTCAACTAATATGTCAGATGGAAGGTCTCTTTTCACTGATTTAATTTCATGATTCCTTTATCTTGGAAATATTTAAAGTGATCAAGCAAAGTAAATCCAAATTCTATTAAACATATGAATTTGAACAGTGCTTTCCCTAGATAAATTGTGAAAAGGTACACTCTACAATATTATGACTTGCTCCATGGGCTGAAAAGATCACCTTCTGAGAAGATAATGCGGTTCCTTATGTTCATTTAATCCTGATCTTCTTCAGAGCTCATCTTAACAGCTTTACTGAATCATTGTAATAATATTACCAGAAAAAGAATATTGTAAGCGCCAAGCTGTGACATCAAACTCCTACCTAATAGCCAACAAATGATAGCCATCAAATTATTTGGTACCCCAGTTACAATCAATTTCATTTCCTGAAGGAAGATAAGGATGATCTTTTAAAAATGCAGCCAATACTATTTTAAAATAATAAAAATCTAAGCATCATGTAATAATAATAATAATCAAGGAAAGATGCAGTATGAATAAAATACAGCTAGATAACTCATCCATCAGATTAAGCCTTCGGTGAGCCTAGTTATACAAATTTTTGTTCTTTTTTTGTAAATCAGTGTGGCAAAACCGATACTTGGCAAGACATTGGGAAGAAGAAAAATGAATATACTCTGCCAAAATGTGTCAGTTTCTTTCTCAGAAAAGCTTTTCTTGTAATTTCATTTTCAGTCTTAAAAATACAACTTCTGAATTATTGTTGGCACTTCTTTTAGGTCATTTAGTAGTGGCAGAATATGCTTTTAACATCTATTTTCTTTTTATATTTCTCTCCATCACTTGGCAGTCTTCCTGCCTATTATGGACTGACCCTTAGAGCCAGGCCTGATTTTGAGGTGCTTCAATTTACTAGCTTCAAAAGTCAGCAGAAAATCACTCACCTGAGGCTGAGTCAGTACTTAAACAGCAGAAAAGGTAATCATGGGATAAGGGCCCAATGCCTCAGACCCAGCCTCAAGATGCAGTAGCTGATTTGAAGAGGCGCTCTGCTTAGCTCCTTGAGAAGCAAGGATTGCAGTTGCCACCAACAACTACTTATCAATGTCAGGTTTACATTCCTTCATCCTTGTTTCCTGCTCTACTATTTGACTTTGGGCTCTTCAGCTTGAACCAGCTGACTAACTTCTGGGCAGTTTGAATTTGAATTTGCATTTCTTTCTTTCTTTCTTTCTTTCTTTCTTTCTTTCTTTCTTTCTTTCTTTCTTTCTTTCTTTCTTTCTTTCTTTCTTTCTTTCTCTCTCCCTCGCTTTCCTTCCTTCCTTCCTTCCTTCCTTCCTTCCTTCCTTCCTTCCTTCCGTCCCTCCCTTCCTCTCTCCCACCCTCCCTCCCTCCCTCCCAAAAATATTTTTCCCATGATAGTTAATACTACTATCCAGAAATGTTATTATACATAAAAACTAGAAAAAAGAAGACATATATTTCCTAAAAGCCCGCAATATTCATGTGAGGTGAAAAGACTTTATGTGGATACTGCTCTCTTAGACTGATCACTGCAAAGCACACAGCTATGATATGGTCTAGAAACTTTTATCTGACAGTGTTTTGACAGGTATAAAAATAAAAAGTAGTCCTCTTTTTAGCATTACACCAAGTGTCAGAAGATGGCAGTCTTCACTCACACCATGTACTGGAGAGGAAACCAGAGTTTTGGTGGAACTGAAAAAAATAGATTGGCAGCTGTTAGGTATGTATTTAGTAGATGAATTTATAATATAGTGTTAAAAATGTTAATTAAATTCTTAAGACTTTGAAATAGGTAATGGTAAAATAGTTGCTAGAGTTTTATAAATCATCTGTTTCTCTTCCCCTAAAAAACAAGGTTCTTGAAAAATTCAACATATAAAATTTACCAAATAAAAGCACAGATGTATATCTTAATGTCATGCTGTCATTTCTCCCAGATGACCCAGCCAGGAAACATATCCACATGAGTTAATCCTACCTGTAGAATTGTAAGGCTACATTAACAGAATCTTCCAAGTCTAAAACTTCAAATCTCCCACCACAGCTTTTAATCACCTAATTTATAAGGGTGGATCCTTCCTTAGTTTCTTAGATACTTAAGCCATTGGGGGTTCCCCAATCAATCATCTGATCATTCCCTAAGCAGCATCTGTTACCATCATTCCTCAAGGACTTTCCCACTACACATGCTTCCAAAACAGCCAAAATTCACATGTTTAAAAGAATCTGTATATCCACCTCTACATTATTAGTTCCTCTCATAATCTAGTCTATATTATTCTATTATCACAGTCCCTGTCATAAACAACTTTTTAAAGAGATATATAATGTTACACATTTGAGCCATGGTAGCGCAGTGGTTAAAATGCAGTACTGCAGTTACTTCTTCTGACTGCTGGCTGCCTGCAATTTGGCAGTTCGAATCTCACCAGGCTCAAGGTTAACTCAGCCTTACATTCTTCCGAGGTCGGTAAAATGAGGACCCAGATTGTTGGGGGTAATATGCTGACTCTGTAAACTGCTTAGAGAGAGCTGTAAAGCACTGTGAAGCAGTATATAAGTCTAAGTGCTATTTCTATTGCTACATTTAATTATAAAAATCTACATATAAAAACTCAAAAATATTATAGTTCACTTTAAAGTGTTAAAAGAAGAGTTGTTCATAAATCATAATCATAAATCAGAGGACCCATGGAAATTGAGATGTCTTCAAAGGACCAGAGACAGTATTGCAGTGAGATTAGCAACTAGACAGTGATTTCTGTCCAGCCAAGTGTCTCCAGGTTAAAAAGACATTGTGAGATCACCCACTTGCACTCTGGACAGTTGTTCCTCATGAGCAATAGTAATAGCAATAGCATTTAGACTTCTATACTGCTTCACAGTACTTTGCAACCCTATCTAAGTGGTTTACAGAGTCAGCATATTGCTGACAATCTGAGTCCTAATTTTACCAACCTCAGAAGGATGGAAGGCTGAGTCAATCTTGAGTCTGGTGAGATTCAAACTGCCAAATTGCAGGCAGCCAGCAGACAGCAAAAGTAGTCTGCATACTGCATTCTAACCAGTGCACCACCATGGCTCTACAGAATCTGAGATTTCTACAGTCAGCTCAAGGGTCAAGAGGTTAGAAGTCAAGGGATTTTCACTGAGCTCAAAGCCGCAATGTAGCCTTATGGAAACAAAGTTCTACCAACTCTAATTTCTTAATCACATTTGGAAATTGTTTTTAAATTGCTTTTCAACTTTTAAGAACTCTTTGATCAACAAATTTTATAATATCTTGGGTGAGTTTTTTTAATCCTTAGCAAAATAAATTTTAAATATAACTTTGAGGACATTAAAACAATTATTTTTCCTTGGAATAAATAGCAAAAGAATAATTAGAACCTTGATTTTGGAAATTTACAAATGGATGAAGGATTCAGATGGATTTGAAATAAGATTTTGAAATTATCATGAAGATCAACCATGGGAAAATGCTGTTGTTTTAAATTTTTTAAAATGATAGGATGGGAAATTGAATTCTGAACAATGGAGGAACTAGAAAGAACTAAAGCTTGCAATTAAAGGGGAAGAACACTTGAATTTGACTTGCTAACACAGAATACAGCAAAATGCTTTAAAGCTGGATTTATTGGAAGATATTTGTGAGCAGTTGATTCAGAAGTTAATATTAAAAGTGTCTGCCATTATAGATAGATTGACTTTAAAAGAAGTTGTGGGAGAGAAACAAGTTGTATGGACCAAATTAAGACTGATATGAAAGTATACAGTATTTAAAAATGACAAGGTACAAGCTATGGAAAAAGATGTCACACTAGATATATAAATGAAACTGGCTGATGTGTTAATAATTAAAAGGGATATACAAATGGCAAATCGAAAGAGAAATTTGGGTAAGTTTCTGATTAGATTTACAAAAGCGACCTTGTAATGTTCTGAAGAATTCTGTAAGAAGGGGCAAATAAAACTGAAAAGAAAACAAGCTCTAGAAATTATTAGCAATGTAATTAGTTATATTACCAAGTTACTTTTTCATCTCTGTTGTAATTGCAAGTGATTAGTATAAATTCCAATGATTGAATTTGGTTCCTTTTACAGGCAAAATGCCCTCAGCCCTGTCAGCACCTATACTTTCTAAACTGTGTAGATGCAGTGATCGGGAATTAAGCTTGAGTTGAGGGTGGCTATTTTGGAGAACTATGGAGAAGTGCCACATTGGAGAACTATGAATGTATGAGAATTGCAGTACTAATTAAACCTTGTCCTCCAGCAATTTCTATCTCTCATCAGCATCCAAAAAAAAAAAAGGCATTCTGGGATATAACAACATTGCACTTCAATTACTTATAAGCTTATATTGGCTTTCTAGCCAACTTCTATTGCCACATTTGTTTTGATATATTGAAGCCCATATTTTTCCTCTGCAGTATGTTCTGTTTAAGCTCTCAAACAGGATTTTGACTTGTTTTCCAAAGCCACATAGGGTAGTTAATAAATGGAAACACATGCATTATTGCTTACTCACCCTGAGAAAAACTCACACAATAATTCATCTTCTTTATTAAATAACTGACTTGTAGAAGGTGATCTCTTCTGCTTGTGATATAAGCTGATGTTGTGGAATGTCTAGTAACAAAAATATTTGAGAAGGATTTATGGTAGAGAGAAAATAATTATGCAAATGATTTAAAATTTAACATTGATTCTTTGAAAACAAAATAGTTTCCCTCTTCAAAAGGGCCAGTACACACTGTAGCACTAAGAAAAGCAGAAGAGAAATGACTCTTTGACATCTTTTTCCTCATCGGCTATCCAAAAAACATTGTATTCCAACACACAGCACCCAAACAGCCAATGCACCACACAGTCAACCACTACAGAAAAACTAAGTCTACCATATAAAAAAGGGATGTTGGAAATGACAACCAGAATTCCTCCAACCTTTAGGAACAGCAATAGCCCACAAAACCATAGCCACACTCCACCAGGAATTATCCAGAACCAAATATAAGATACAGAAGGATGAAAGAAACAATGTAATTTACAAAATCAACTGTAACAATTACAACCAATTCTAGATGGGACAAACATCATGTCAATTGTAAACCAGAATCCATGAATACCAGCTGGTAGTCGATCGTCATGACTCAAAATCCCTAATCTCTACCCACACTGACACCAAACAACACCAATTTGATTGGAGCAATACAAGACTCATTGGCCACACTGCCACCCACCACACTCGTGAGTTTACCAAAGTCTTGTACTCCACAAGCAATTCCATCAATAGGCACATTGACCTACAATTATCCTATGAACCCCTCAGAATTGAAATCAGCCACAAAGCCAGCCAGTGATGGCACCGACCCTCAACCAACCCATGAAACCTCCACCAACCAGCACTTCACCTCCCAATGACCCTCATCTGATGTGACCTTTCTATCACAAGACCCATCACAAGACCCTCACCTGACGTGACCTCCCCATCCCAAGAACCACTGACCACACAAAGCCCTTATAAGGAAAAAAACAATTACTGACATCACCTAAATTATGCTGAAGATGTTATATAGCCTGGTAATGAAACATTCAGAAACGAACCCACAAGCTTCACTCTCAAAATAGTTCCCTATTAACAAGATATATAAATGATCACACCTCCCTACCACTTTATTAATTATATTTGTTAACATGTTAAGATTTACATGTATATTACTTAGCTGCTTAAAATGCTAGTTTTATATTATTTATCAACTGATATGTGAATCTCCAGACACCTGACAGTTTGCTAAGCCTAATACAAACTATCCAGAAAACTTAAAATAATTCAGGATTGCAGGATCAACTCACAGTATTGGTTTGCAAATTTTGAATATATGAATAATATTAATTTAAGCAGTTGCCAAAGATAAAGAAATCAAAATTAACTATAACTAGCTTACTTTTAGATTTTTTTCCATGTAAAGATAAAAGTTCTGAATGAATATAACTTGTTAAAAGAATAGATTACCCCAAAAAAGGTGATTTGATTGAAAAGGATTTAGTGAGCATGTATCATAATAATTGACCTTAATATTAGCTTAATTACAATTTCTCACATTTCATAAATCTCACATCTTGATTACTATTAAGGGTTTCATTGGCCTTCAATGGAATTCTAACATAAATTGCGAAAACCTGAAACTGAATTTAGCTTATCATTCCAAATTATTTCTGAAGAAGTTCCAATTTCTCCTTTTAGTGAAAGAAACACTGCAAGTATTTATTCAAAAATAATATGATGCAGGATTGCAGAGAAGACAATTAAAATTCAGTTTAAGACATACCATTTGAATAAATTCTTATCAAAATTAAGAAATTCTCCCTCTGTAAAGAAAGTTACTTCATGATGACATGAACATTAAAATCTAAATTTGTATGAAATGTGTGTTATTATTTTTAATGGCTATCTATATCTTTGCAGAAATGGGATTTGTACTTGATTATTTTCCATATATATGTGTGCCTAAGAGGTTCAAAGTTACTTCTCTTTTCATTTAATTGACATGGATGGAACTATTTCTTCAGGATGTTCTATTGTTTTAATACTGTAAAGGAAGCATTCTATGTTCTCTCATTCATAATAATTTTGATAAGATTAGTTTAGCAATTTGGCTAGTTGCGCATTATAGCATGCTGAAGAATCACATTTAAATACTCATGTTTGGGCATGCTAATGATAGAAGCGCTGAGCCAACTGATTATTCAGCTACCATAATGTGCAGACTGCATCTGTTGGAGAAACTGGAGCACCGTCTTCCCAGCAAGCAGTCTTACAGCTTAGGAGAAATGTTCATATGACTTTTGGACTGTAATACTAGCGCTGTCTATTCCCAAGAGATGATAAAGGACTACTTGGATCATTTCCAACTCAATTATAATGACAGCAAATAAAGCCAAGTAGCAATTGGCCTGAAAATATAGCAAATGTTCTCTTTATCATTTTCATATAAATGAAAAAAAATTCAATAAGTACAAAGATTTTTAAAAATCCAGCAAAATAATAGCGTAACTAGAAATTGTACAATACAGTATACAGATGTAAAAATGGGTTGGTCTTTAAACCCATATAACATATATTTCAAAGCTGACAATTGCATAGGATTTGGCTTAAAGTTAAGCTTAGTATTGTTGACACATCTTTTATATTATTATTTGTTTTATTATTAATTTAATTTAATTTTCTTGATTAGTTTTAATAGGATAAAATAAATACATTTTTCAATTTATCAGCCTTACCACTATCTTCATTTTTATTTCACATGGCTGCCGGAAGAGCCATTAGACAGTCTAATGACTCTTCCATTAAATGTTTTTTTAACGAAAAATGGGTGCTATCATTCACTCAAGGGAAATTTTCCCATATTTTTTTTTTACTATGACTCCTAAATTATATTATTGTTGTAGGATCAAAAGTTAGAGATTTGAAGGAAAAATATACTATGCAACTAAATCTACCTTCCTGAAATTTTAAGACCAGATACGTAATATCTGGATGATACAAAGTGAGTTTTGACATTGAATGTGGTGCTTTTCAGGATTTGAAAATGTTTATCCCATCTTTTCTCAGTAGTCTTTTTGTATTTAGGTAAACATATTAGGTAAACAAGGCGACGCGGTGGCTCAGTGGCTAAGACACTGAGCTTGTTGATCAAAAGGTCGGCAGTTCAGCAGTTTGAATCCCTAGTGCTGCGTAACGGGATGAGCTCCAGTTACTTGTCCCAGCTTCTGCCAACCTAGCAGTTCGAAAGCACATAAAAAATGCAATTAGAAAAATAGGGACCACCTTTGGTGGGAAGGTAACAGCGTTCCGTGTGACTTTGGCATTTAGTCATGCCGGCCACATGACTATGGAGACCAGAGGTGATATTCAGCAGGTTCTGACCAGTTCTGGAGAACCAGTAGCGGAAATTTTGAGTAGTTCAGAGAACCAGTAAATACCACCCCTGACTGACCCCACCCCCATTTATTCTCCGCCTTCCGAGTCCCAGCTGATCAGGAGAAAATGGGTATTTTGCAGTAACCTTCCCTTGGTGTGGGGAGGGAATGGAGATTTTACAGTATCTTTTCCCTGGAGTGAGGTGGGAATGGAGATTTTACAGTATTCTTCCCCTGCCACGCCCACCAAGCCACACCCACTAAGCCATGCAATGCCCACCAAGCCACGGCCACAGAACTGGTAGTAAAATTTTTTGAATCCCACCACTGACGGAGACGTCTTCAGACAGCGCTGGCTCTTTGGCTTTGAAACGGAGATGAGCACTGTCCCCTAGAGTCGGGAATGACTAGCACATATGTGCGAGGGGAACCTTTACCTTTACCTATACAATATTTTCATTCTGTATCTTTAATACTAAACTAATTGTCATTTGATTGTTCTCACTTCACTGCTTCAGGTGTTCCAATTTTTCTGAATGCCATTTCCAGGTAGAGTCTGACCAGTGCAGAATATAATACACCAAATAGAAGCTGGGTGGATATGACCTCATAGACAACCCTCACTCTGTCAAGGACCTTGGAGTACTCATCTCAAACGATCTAAGCGCCAGAGCCCACTGTAACAGTACTGCCAAAGAGGCTGTCAGATGTAAATGCCTTATTCTCTAATGTGTAAATAGTATATGAACGGGGTATCAGGGGTTAACTTATTCTTCACTTCTTAATGTATTCATAATTCACCACTCCCATATCTAGCTCCACCCATTGTATATATAAGGAGCTGTATGCACTCACTTCCTTGCTTCTATCTGTGAATATTCAATGAATATAGAATGCCTAATGTAAATAAAAGAAGATATATTTAAACCTTTAACTCTTGCTAAATTTATTGAGTCTGATCCTGAAAATATTGCAACAAGCTGGTAGCAGAGGATGGTTAATTGACTCAATAAATACTTAAAAATGTCTAAGAAAGATAGGCCCAACACCAGGGCATACAGCAAAGAAATGGAAACAGAACAAGAAATAATCAACGAATCCACAAACGCGATTTCGAGAGAATCTGAAGAATACACCACTGAAGATGAAGAAATAATAGATGAAAATGATGATCAGGAGGAAATCGAAATAGAGAATAACGAACTCAGGTCAGAGATATTAAAACTATTGAAGAGCCAGAAGAATGATGAAAGCCTCATCGCGAACCTCCAAGATATGCTGAAGAACAGCGGAGCAGCGAGAGAGAAGTACATCACTAATGAAAAATCAAAAGACCCAAAAATAGTGAGTGATATGACTGCAGAAAAAATTGTTGTGAAGAAGAAAAACGGTGATCCCGCGCGAAATTTTGAATGGCAGCCATCTTGGTTTCAACACACCTCCAGGGTGAGCGAAGCAGAGCCAATCAGAAAACTCAATTCAAAATTTCTGGCGCGAAAAACATTATCAGACAACGAAAACGAAAAAGAAGATTCAAACACCTCAGAAGAATCAGAATCAGAAAGTGAAGGTGATTCAACAAACAATCAAATAAAATCAGCAATGAAAACGCTTTTTGCTGCATTTGGGCCAAAACTAAGAATTACTAAAAAGCGAACGAAGAAGCGAACGAGCAAGCCAATGCCTCAAGACCTGCCCGCTCCCATCCTGACTACGAGAGCGCCGACGCCCGAACCCAGAGAGCCCTGCCGATACCGCCCCACGCCACAGACCGAAGCAAGCACCAACGCACTCAAAAGAAGAGGAAGAGCAGCCGCCATCGTCAGGACTCCCAAGATCGAGCCAGAGACCGATTCGTCTGAGGAGGAGCAGAACGAGCGAGCCGCAACGAGGAGAACCTCTCACGACGACTCCAGGGAAGAAATGAACAACGCGCATGCGCAAGACTACGCAGACGGTCCGGGAAGACATGAATTGACGAGAAGACCATGCAGGCTCGTTGCGAGCATCCCCACGCCGTTTTGTAACTTTCTGCATTTACGAGACCACGGACTACCTCAGGTTGTAAGTAATGGACCTAATAATGTCGGAAATTTACCCAGTGACTTCCCAAAGCTAAGGATAGATGGCATTAATTTACAAGAATGGTATCAGCAGCTCCAGGTTGTCTTTATGAAGGAAAACTTACTGTTTTTTATCACTAGTCCCCCAAAAAGACCTTGGACTCTAAAAATAGACTGTTTACACCATAGAGCATTTTTCTTATTAATATCTAGTGTATCTCCTGCAATGTATCACAGCATTAAGCAAAATCTGACTGTTTCAGAAATTATTCAATGCATGTTCAATTTGTTTCACAGTGACAGTGTAGCTACCACCACAAGGATGTCTAAAGATTTCTTTTCATCTAGGATAAAACCAGGGGTTTCCATAAGTGAGCACTTAATATCTTTAAACAAAATAAGAGCTGAACTGCATTTAAGGGGGGAGGTGATTTCAGACCAAACAATGAAAAGTGTTATTATCAACTCACTTGATCCATCATGGGACAATTATATGTCACATTTAGACACAATCAATCTAGGATACTTATCCATAGAAAGTCTATCCAATAAATTAATAGCAGAAGACAATTCAAGAAGGGGTCGTTCTAACAATCACATAGAACACAAACCATATAGGAAAGTAACTTTCCAAGAAAAATATAATGAAACATTTAAATGTCATAACTGTGGATCCAGGGAACACAATAGAAGAGATTGCCCCAAAACTTCAAAAGAAAGACATAGGTCTGAATATAGAAACAAATACAATTATAGACAGTCTTCCATGGATAGACATAGATATAGAAGCCCACCAAATTACAAAGAGAATAGAGGGGGCAGAGATAATTCAAAGGATAGAAAATCTGGTTCACTGAATGGATTAAATAAACAAGACAACACTAACATACAGCATAATGAGAACAATAATTGGCTTATTGATTCTGGAGCAACTAATCACACCACTAATAACAAAAATATATTGTCTTCATTTGTAGAAGATAAATTTGTAATAAAGGTAGCTAACCAAGAAAAGCTTCAAGTATTAGGTAGAGGGAATGTAACCTTGCCTGGTCTAGGAAAAATAGAGGGGGTATTGCTAATACCTGAAATACCTCATAACATACTAAGTGCCATAAAACTAAGTAGAGATTCTGATATTAACATTGTTTTTTCTAAAGGAAAAGCGACTTTGGAGAAAAATAAAATAGATATAGGCACTGTGATGATTAAAGGAGGCCTACCTTATCTGATAACAAAGGAAAAATGGTTGCATAACATTGATTCAAATATGGAAGATTGTATTGAAGTAGATGATGGAAACATTAGCAACAGTGACAATGATGAATGTAAAATATCTCATGATCACAAAGATGCACACAATGAAAAAAAACCAAAAATAGGTAAGCCAATTCATGATGAGTGTGCTCACATCTTACATAGGAAGTTAGGACATGCCAGTTTTCCTGTAGTACAAAAAATGACTGAACACGCAGAAGGTGTTAAAATAAAAAATTGTGAAAACTATTTGGAATGCTCAGTATGTAAATCCACAAAACTAAAAACTAGCCCCAGGCCAAGAAAATCTACTAGATCAACCAATAAAATTTTTGATTTAGTACACATGGACTTAGTTGGTCCACTAACTCCATCAATCACTTATAGAAAACGTTACTTCTTGACCATAGTAGACGATTATAGCCGCTATGGATTTGTTTATACATTAAAACACAAAGATGAAACCTTTCAAAAATTTAAAGAATTTTATAAACGCATAGAAACACAACACAATATCAAAATAAAACAAATCATGACAGATAGGGGATGTGAATTCATGTCTAAAGAATTCTCCCAATGGTTAAAGGACAAAGGAATGTTACATTACACATCTAGTCCATTTTCTGCGTTCCAGAACGGGATTGCAGAGAGAAAGAACTCAACATTACAAACCATGATTAGATGCACATTGGAAGATGCTGGCTTAAGCAAACAATTCTGGTCAGAAGCCCTACATTATTCCAATTACACACAGAATAGAACCTGGTCCAGCATTGTAAATAAGACACCATATGAAGTGATGTATAATAGGAAACCAAAATTGGCACACATGCACATATTCGGAGTCACTGCAGACGTACACATACCTAAGCAATTAAGAAGAAAGGGAGAGAACGTGTCCAGAAGACTCAGATTTATGGGATATGAGACAGGCACTAAAAGGTACAGATTCATTGATGATAATAACAAATTTATAGTCTCCAGAACAGCTGTGTTCCATGAACAGGCCAACTGGTCTAAAATACATCTTAATGAAATATTTCCAAGAAACAATGAAGATACAAAATCTCAAAAGAAAGGAACTATAGAAAAGCAAAATATCAACAAATATAAAAACAAAACCAAAACATGGATAAATAGCCAACACAAAATAAAGACAGACACACTAACAAAAAAGGAAGCAAGATATTTGCATGATAACAATAGTAAACCTGAAAAAACAATTAGAAACACCAGAAATCAGATGCCTAATAAATACAAGGATTATATAATGCATATGGATGGTGAGTCAACGACACCTAATACATATGAGGAAGTGTTAAAGCTCCCTCGTAAAGAAAAGGAAAAATGGGAATTAGCAATGAAAAAAGAGATGGAAAGCTTACAAGGATTAAATGTATTTACACCTGCAGTTGCACCAAAAGATAAAACAATTATTGGTACCAGGTGGATATATAAAATTAAGAACTTAGAGGGAGGCAATACCCTATACAAAGCTAGACTAGTTGCACAAGGTTATGCACAGAAATATCCGGAGGACTATACTGACACGTATTCCCCCACAGTAAGAACTGAGAGTGTCAAAACAGCTCTAGTGGTAGCATCAGCACTCAATCTCGATGTATTCCAATATGACATACAGACTGCGTATCTACACGCAAAACTAGATAAGGAAATATATGTAAGAGCACCTCACAGTCAATACACAAACAAGAATGAGACTTGGTTGTTAAACAAGAGTTTATATGGGTTAAAACAATCTGGTAAACGATGGTATGATTGTTTAGTAAAAGTACTTAAAACCATGGACTTCAATGCCACCACTGCTGATAACTGTTTCTTTGTCAAAAAGGGTGATGATTACACAGAATTTGTATTGATCTATGTGGATGACATTTTATACATAGGAAAACATAAAGAGAGAAGAGAAACTTTTGTGACTAAGCTAAGTGAACATTTCTCATTGAAATCTTTAGGCAAAATAAACAAATATCTTGGTGTTCAAATTAATAAGACTAAAAGAGGATTCAAACTTACTCAGAGAGATAAGATCATAGAGCTCTTAAACAAATGCAATCTAAGTGATGCCAAACCTTGTGATACTCCTATGCAGACTGATTTTCTAAGAAATGCTGATGAATCATCCCCTGAATTTAAAGATAACACATTTTATAGATCAGTCATAGGTTCACTTCTTTATATATCTAATTGGACAAGACCAGATATCGCTTTACCCCTCAATTTATTATCCAGACATGTCAGCAAGCCAACAATGTACCACTGGGAAGCTGTTAAAAGAATATTAAGATATCTGAAAAATACACTAGACTTTTGTTTAATGTTGGAACCTAACGATAATAAAGAACCAAAGCTTACATGTTACGCAGATGCGGACTGGGCTGGAGACACCTCATGTAGAAAAAGCACATCTGGTTATATATTCCTCTTAAATGACTGTCCAGTTTACTGGTACACTGGTAAACAAGAATTAGTGGCCACTTCAACGACAGAAGCAGAATATGTTTGTTTATCTAAAGCTGCAAATAACCTTGTATGGTTTAATGATTTGATTTCAGATGTTTGGAAAAAACCTGCTTTGCCTTTTGTTATGCATGAAGACAATAAGGCAGCTATTGAAATATCTAGATCTGACGCCATTGGACAAAGGTCCAGACACATAGATATAAAATTTAAACATGTGAGACAATTATCTCAGGATGGATTTATTAAAGCAGTGCATTGTGAAACTTCAGAACAATTAGCTGACATATTGACAAAACCTTTACCTTCTAAGCAGCATAAATACTTAACTTCTAAGTTGTATGTTTTGTACTGTCCTGAATCTGAATGTAATTGGTGTTGCATAACGAATCGGCATTTAGAGGGGGATTTGTCAGATGTAAATGCCTTATTCTCTAATGTGTAAATAGTATATGAACGGGGTATCAGGGGTTAACTTATTCTTCACTTCTTAATGTATTCATAATTCACCACTCCCATATCTAGCTCCACCCATTGTATATATAAGGAGCTGTATGCACTCACTTCCTTGCTTCTATCTGTGAATATTCAGTGAATATAGAATGCCTAATGTAAATAAAAGAAGATATATTTAAACCTTTAACTCTTGCTAAATTTATTGAGTCTGATCCTGAAAATATTGCAACAGAGGCATTAAGAGTTGTTAACCTAATCTAGTGAAGCTTCTTCTCTGGTAATATTGTACTGCAAACTAGGGCATACAAAACCTTTGCTAGACCAATTCTCGAATATAGCTCATCTGCCTGGAATCTGCACTGTATATCAGACATTAATACAATTGAGAAAGTCTAGAGATACTTCACAAGAAGAGTAACTCCACTCCTCTGCTCACAACAGAATACCTTATGCCACCAGACTTGAAATTTTGGGCTTAGACAACTTAGAACTATGCCGCCTTCGGTCTGACCTAAGCTTAGTACACAAAATTATCTGCTACAATGTCCTACCTGTTAATGACTACTTCAGCTTCAACTGCAATAATAAAAGAGCACACAATAGATACAAACTTAAGGTAAACCACTCCAAACTTGATTGCAGAAAATACGACTTTAGCAACGGTGGTCAGTGCCTGGAATGCACTACCTGACTCTGTGGTTACATCCCCAAACCCCCAGAACTTTAACCTTAGACTATCTACTGTTGACCTCACCCCATTCCTAAGAGGTCTGTAAGGGGCATGCATAAGTGCACCAACGTGCCTACCATCCCTGTCCTACTGTCCCCATTTCCTGTATTCATAATCCTGTTTATACTTATATCTGTTATCCTATACATGTTTGACAAACTAAATAAATAAATAAAATAAAAGAAAGAAAGAAAGAAATAATGAAACTATTAACATCCATGATTTTGAGGCTGTATGTCTATTGATATGCCCTAAATTACATTTTTATTTTTTTCACTTATCTCACAGTTCTTAATTCATATTCAGCCTGTAATCAATTATATATCTAATACAGTACCAAGTCACATATCTACAGTAATCTATATCTGTTCATTTTTTTTCACATTTTTTCTGCAATAAACGTAACTTTAACCCCAATGAATTTCATTCTGTTATTCTTTGAAGTTCATTTTGAGTTTTGTGTTATCTGAGGTCTTACCTATTAATGTCTCGCTTAATGACCATGAATGATTTGCTTAATGATCATGGCAATAAAGATTGCAAAATCAACTATGGTTATGTAACCCCTCATTTAATGACCACACTGCTTTACAACACTTTTTTCCAGTCCCTTTTGTGGTTGTAAATTAAAGATATTCTGTAATTGAGCTAGATGACATTTGAATTATGTTCAGCTATGTGAATGTAGTTTCTAAGATTAAGTTTCTACTGAAATTTCTGTTTCAAAGAAGTATAATTGTGCAACATACTAGGGCCCCATAAACTCAATAAATAAATCAATCCAATTTAATATTCTCCACCACAAGTAATTCTGAAAGAACTATTATTTGACATTTTGCTTTCTAGCTGAAGTGCATGAAACAGGCCATGTGTGAAGGTCAGTGACATTTCATCAAATATATATTAAGCATTATAAAATGTTGAGCAAAACAGTAATATTTTCATTTATTCATGTAAGGTATGGCTCGTAATCAAATAGAGTTATTTTACATATTTAGGAAGAAAGAAAATTATACAAATAGATTGAAAAGCATGAATGAAAATTATTTTCCCGTCCTTAAGGTATATAAAACAACTGTATTAGATCATAATATAAACCTATGGAAATATAGTTGGGCTTTCAAAAATTGAGGTCAAGACATAAACAGTAATTGTGAAAGCACATTTTGAATTAGCTCAATAATTGGTCAATTTTCCTGTACAATTTCTGATGAACAAGAACAGAATGTAAACATGGAAACTCTTTTAGTTTGCCTCCAGTTATTTTGCTTGCTTATTTTTATGCTGCAGACTCTGTTTCGGATATTCAGAAACAACCTTCATCATCCAATGACTGAATAATTAGAATTTCCCATAGGATATTATTGCAGGTATTAGTTTTGTGAAGTGCGGTAAACAGGTCGGAATGGGAGAAGTGAAGCTGAACCCTAATAATATGGAGCTGCTGTTCCATCAGGGTTATTTGTCACCAGTAGAATTCTTTCTTGACATGAAAGCATGGAACAGGTTTATGATTTAGAGGTCCTTTGAGATTTACAGCCCCTGCT
This sequence comes from Pituophis catenifer annectens, assembly GCF_029215685.1. Classification (NCBI taxonomy): domain Eukaryota; kingdom Metazoa; phylum Chordata; class Lepidosauria; order Squamata; family Colubridae; genus Pituophis; species Pituophis catenifer. The sequence goes on from NW_027256884.1 coordinate 82,093,675, forward strand.
CAAGCAGCAGATAGGTTTTCCCTCAGGAATTTATGCAAATTGGTGCTGCTAATTGCAACTTTACTTGGGCAGAAGGACCTGACTATGACCACCAATTACAATTAGTAGCACCGTCAGTCAGATGTTTATATTGGATTTGGCTTTTTATCCACCTATCAAGTCTTCCAAGAACTTAGTGTAGGCAGATGTTTTTATTTGAAGATTTTAAATGTATTGTCACAGGATGTGAGCTGTTCCAAATAAAGTTAACTTTTACAACTGAATGATGGTGATTTTGTCAATGTTTATGGTGTTCAGGTTGTTCTCCAGATATTATTTATTTATTTATTTATTTATTTATTTATTTATTTATTTATTTATTTATTTATTTATTTATTTATTTATTTATTTATTTATTTATTTATTTGTTGGTTCTATTTTATATGCCGCCCTTCTCCGGAGACTCAGGGTGGCTTACAATGCGTTAAGCAATAGCCTTCATACTTTTGTATATACCTGCTTAGTAGGGCTTTTGGCCCATCCTAAGCGGTGTTCTTTTTTATACAAAGTCAGCTTATTGCCCCCACAATCCGGGTCTTCATTTTACTTACCTTGGAAGGATGGAAGGCTGAATCAACCTTGAGCCTGGTGAGATTTGAACTTGCAGTAATTGCAGGCAGCTGGCAGCTAAATGCTATTTAACAGCACTTTAGTCTGCTGCGCCACCAAGGCTCTTGGGATTGCATCCAAGGTGCTTATTACTATTGGTACTATCTTTGCTTTTTTTTTCCCCATAGTTGTTCTACTTCCATTTGCAATTATTATGATGGTTGGTCACACAATTAGTCAGATGTTTAGACTAGATTTGGTATTTTTATCCATCCATTGAGATATTCCTAATGACCTGGGATAGGCAGATGTTCTTTGATGTATTAAAAGTATCACTGCAAGACGTCAGCAGTTCAAAGTGAAGCTGTCTTTTGTATCTGATGACTTTGTCAATGCTAATGCAATATTTTGCCTTGCCATATCTCTTTTCTGTTCTTCAGCTGATCTTTCTTTTAGGCCAGTTTTGGTTTCTTCAGTATTCAGTAAGCCTTTATGGTGTACTAGATTCACTGCATCATTTTTACTGTACTTCATATATTTTTCCAATTCCCTTTTTTCTTCTTCAACTATCTGATTTACTTAACAACATTCTATATATATTTGCATTTGTAAACTCTGTCACTGTCACTGTATGAAGGGCATAATTTATTGTCTTTATTTTTCTGGTCTTCCTAGTCAAGGTTTTTAATTTTGCTTTGGTCCAGTCCACTACCTATTATTATTGTTATCTGTTCACAATAATGTGAAGTCACAGCTGTTAGTTCTTTAGCTGATGTCAGTTTCATACACATTGAGTTCTTCCTAAGAACCTAGGATATCATAATACATTAGTATAATATGTGTTAACTACTTTATTTTGCTCTGTCTTATTAATTATATTCACATGCCTTAAGAAGACAAAGCAATTATAATGATAGTGTAATTACATGTTCAATGACTATATAATAGACTGAAACTTAAACAGATTTGAACAACATATACCTTTCATTTCATAAAGGTAATACAATTGAGTGTCTTTGTAGTAATAAATCTGTCTCCTAATTTAGAAATTCTAGATATATTTTATGAACTGGAGTGATAGTGCAGGAGAATCTACCAGGTGTTCTTTTACAAATACTTTTCATTCTTTTTTGATTTACTGTCCTTGAAATAATTTTTCTCTTTAATATGAATAAAATTTCCAGTGATTATGGAGGAAACCAAGCATATGAATGCAGGACAGCATGGGACTTTTTAAAATTCTAGGATATTAAGGGTTAATGATATGATACAGGGATTCTGCATATATATCCTTTATGCTGAAGCAGGCTCATGGGTGAATTGAAAATCAAGTTAATGTGCATTACTGTTTTAAAAGACAGCTTTTCATTGCTTTTTTGTCACTGTGCTTTTCTAAATGAACATTAAATGTATTCTCATTATCTAAATAAGAGTATCAAATGTCCATATTGTTGAAGATATCTCTGCTGTATGTTTTGGGTTTTTTTTTTTTTCCTTCAACCTGATCCATCATCATAAATGTTGGGAGGGGGAATTTAGTTACTTTAAAACTGAGATAGAGACCCCATTGGTTTTGATAAGTTTCTCTTTCCAGTTGCTTCAGCAGAAAACACTTGTAGAAGATAAGCAAGTGAGTAAATCTGCCATTTCTAGTACTGATAATTCTATAGTGGAATGAAAAGGACAAAATAAAATAATATTATCATTCCTGATTCTACCAGTCTAAGCATTTTACCTATATTGGCATCAGAGATAGATAAAAATAGAAATTCAATATTTATTCATTAATTTATTCCTTAACTTTATACCCTGCCACAATCCCATAGGACTCCCTGAAGTTTTGCAGAGTTTTCAAATCATTAAAGCTCCAAGGTACAAAACAATGATTTTAATTAAACTGGTGGTTTAAAATGCATGTTTGATTAAAAAAAAAAACCCAAAGCAAATGGATCAACCTTGACCATTTAGCAGAAACCAATTTACTGATATATTCCTTAATAGAAGACCTTAGTTTTATGCATATTTTGCAATTTGCATGGATTTAAATAATAAATCACTTTGTATTATTTATTTCATAGCTCTTGCCATGCTATTTTTATTTTCAGATATTTTAAAAGGTTTTGTGTTGTTATTATATGTTATCAAGTAATACCTATAGTGTTGAGGCAAAATATTTGGAAGATAGATGATAATTAATATCATCTATTAATTAATAGAGTCAACTTGGACTATTTTGAAAATGTCTAATAAAATAAACAAATAGAAATAACACAGTGTAAAATAAGTTTATCAATGTTGGAAGCAAGGAGCTGTGATTCTTGCTATAGCACAGTAAATATACGTGGGGAAAAAAGGCACTTTTTTTGACTATAGAAGTCAACACCCATTTTTCTTCTACTTTGAAACTCAGATAAAAATGTGGTCAGCTCAGGCTGGATATTGATTATTGAAACAGCATAGGTCAAGACGCTTTGCTTTCTGCTAGTCCAGGAAATACTTATTTCACTTATATGATTATGGTTGAGTTAAGTTGACTGCCTTCCAAACAGCCTTGCCAAAGTGTTAATCTGTTACTTGTTTATAGCATAAAAATTAATAGAAGCTCATTTCATTTTTCTTTTCATTCCCCTCTCTGGTTTGAAATATTAAGGGATAATATTTTTTTTATTTCCTGAACCAGGGGAGGGGAAGAGAGATGCATTTTAATGTAGATTTGTTGGGCCTGTTTTTTAGCTAGTTTGTTAAGAAAAAGTGCAGATAAAATATACAGAGAAGTGACAGTGCACAGATATATTGGTACAATATTATATAAAATATACTATATTTAAACATCACCTTAATGCAGGGGTGTCAAACTCAATTTCATTGAGGGCCGCATCAGGGTTGTGTTTAACCTCGGGGGGACAAAGCGGGTGTGGCCAGGGTGGGCATGGCCAGCCTGACATCACTTATGCCTATGTTGGCCCAAGCACTTTGCCAGCTCTGTTTTCAGCTGCTACGGCTTCCTGCAACCCTCTGCCATAGAAAACGGAGCTCAGGAGGGCTGTGCGTGGCCCTCATGAGCTCTGTTTTCACTGGCAGAGGCACCAGGGGGCCGATCCTTCACTATTTCTAGGGCAGCTTCATGGGCCAGATCTAAGCACTCAACAGCCCAGAGCCAGCCTGTGGGCCTTGAGTTTGACACTCCTGCCTTAAGGGAATGTAATATAATGAATTCCAGTATCAGTAAGGGTTTGTTATAAAAACTCCCTCATAGGACTATGAACTATCTCTTTTTGATAATGTAGAGAGACACAGAAGTAACCTTGGAGAAACTATATAGCAACAATTACAAAACTATGCTTTATGCCCTGAAAATGAGAAAAGCATAAAAAGAAATACAGAATGATTCTATCCTAAGTCTGTGGGATATAAGAGGAAGGGGAAGAAACATATGAAGTTTACTTCTTCAAGGTGTTGAAATCAATCCTGAAAGAAGAAGTCTGCCTACAACTGTATTGTATTGAAACAGATTGCATTTTCCTTTCCCTCTCTCCTATACTCCAGGGACTTATGGAAGAGCCAGTTTGATTTTTTTTTTCTTATCCCTTTCTCATTTGTAGGAAATGTTTTTATAATGGTCACTGCATAGTTTCTGCAAGGTCATCCCTGTTGCTCTCTATAGATAACCATTTTAACCTTCAATCCCCACAACCTATTTTAATACTCTCAGTTATAATCAGTTCACAATAGTGTGAAGTCACAGCTGCCCGTGCTTTAGCTGGTATTGGCCTTCATATGCATCAGGTTCTTCTGAAAAATCTAGGATATTGTAATGTATTGGCATAGTATATGTGTGATTCAAGCCACTGAATCTTTTGTAAATGGCAGATCAAAATTTTCTCAATGCACAGATTTTCTAAGTGCCTTCCAAGATTTTTTTGGTAGGGACATAGTGAGATGATAAATACTGGAACTGCCATGGGTGGTTTATGGCACAAACTTTCAATTTCAATTTTCAGATCTCAATACTTTGTGATGTTCTCCAATTCTTTTCTTTTCTTCTGCTATCCTTTGATGCTGCCATATCAAGTATCCACATTTTCTTCTTTTTAATCTGTTTGTTGCACAGTCAGCCAGATATTTAGACTGGATTTGGCATTTTTATCCACCTATTGAGCCCTTCCCAAGGACCTTGGGTAGGTAGATGTTTGATTATAGTAAAGGTTTTATCACAGGTTGTATTTTATTATTACTATTATTTTATCTTCAAAACCATATAGACTTTGTCTTCCTTCTTCTCTCTGCTATCAAATCTCAGTTCATGCTTTCCCCTGCTTTTTGCTTGTCTAGATGTAATAATTTGCAATGTCTGAAAATGACAATCTCCCCTAAAAGACTTTTCTATTGCTATTTCATATGATTAAAACAGTCTCCCAAAAGAGTGGCTATTGGCATTATGTAACCTGAACAATAACTATACACACATTAGTCTGAACCTTAAGGAAACCTGTCGGTTCATTTATGGTTCACTGTATTGTAAGAACACAGAAAACTGGCTTGAATAAACTATGGGTAAGTTAATTCAAAATTCACCTTTTTTCATTAACACTCCAATACATCCCTCTCACTGGATTCTGGTTTCAATTAAGCTTAGGCACATTTAAATGAACCAACCTCATATTGCTTGTCTGCTTATCCCTCTTTCCACTTTGTTCCCTTCTTCTATTGTTTTTATTTTTAATGTTATTTTGCATATTTCTTGAATCAGGGATATGCCCCTTTGCAAATTGCAAAATAGCATTTGGATTAATAGTGCTATGTGATAATGTTTATTATTAGTTGCTCCACATTGCAGTAAATCACTGCTTCATATTACATTTCAAGGAAGCAAGTTGAAAACTGAGAGGTATGCTAAAATAACCAATTACTGTAAGTAGACCAGCCAAAGGCTAAGAGTGATAAAGGCCAAGACAGAAAGAAGAGAGAAAAATGAAGCATGTAGATTGCAGAACCTTGAAGCAGAGAAGTACTGTTGTTTTTCACAATATCATTGTTGTCAGCAATATTATTCCTAATACACATAAACAGAGGAAGAGGAAGAGGAAGAGGAAGAGGAAGAGAAAGAAATTATTTTTAGTCAAAAGCATAAATTCTAGGTGCCCATATTGAACGTAGTATTTCATTTTTATCTGTAACTTTCTTACATAGCATACTGAGGGTTTTTCTGGAAAAAAAATATTCTCCTTCAAAGAAAGGACTCCTTTGCAGTGTGAAGAAGCCTCACTAACATTTTTTAGATAACACAATCTTATTATATTGTCTTCACATCATCCCCAGCCCACTGTAGGGGCAATCTAAGTACAAGTATCTATTTCAGTTTTAAAACAGTGTTTCCCTCTATTTTTCCAACGCAAGCTATACCCACACGAATGATCTGCAGATGCTTGTTTAAAATGTTATAGGCACATCTCCTTCCATCCACCTGTTAGGCATTTAAATGTTGTTGGGTACTTATTTATTTATTATTTATTTATTTAGCTTGAGTTGTCACATAAACTAGACACTCAGTTCCTGCAGATAAATCTGCCTCTGCAATGCCTGAATGAACATTATCTGGGGTTTTCACATATATTGCACTTTTCTGGTAAATTGCTTATTTTTCAACAAATATTTAGTGCTCTTTTTAAAGTGCACTTGACCAGTTTTTAAAAAGTGGGGAAGGTCAAGTGCTGTGGTTGATTTAAATTAGGAAAGAAAATTGGGTTACAATTTTGAACAAACAACTATCCTGTTTGTTGTCTGTTTTATCAGGCAACAAATCAAATTAGAGCATTACAAGTTTTGTGCTTTTTCTGCTGAATATGGATTTAATCTGGCTTTATTCACCAATGGTTTTATTATCAATTCTAGACTTTATAGATTATTATTGAATTCTGAAGAAATTGACAAAATTCTTCTTGTCTTTTAGCTCAACTCAGGTACATGGGAGAACCAGGATTTCCTGGTTGCAGCCACTCGCTGCCGACACTGACATCCCTTTATAGCATTTATTGATTTCTTCCTTCCATTTCAGCCTATGCCCAATGGACAAGTCTCATGTAGGGTGGAAAAGCATAAGATGAAGCAGGCATGGGCTCTTGCAAAAACTCCCTCATTCTTCATCCTAAATGAACATGTGACCTATCAATCTGGACTAATTTTTGGTTGTAGATTTAGCATTTTTTCCAGCATTTAAAAGGTATTCAGAAGATACCTAAATCTATGTTCATGTACAGCTTAGATGTCTGCTCACAAGTTAATTTTGTGTCTGCGCACGTGTGTATTCATTCTCAGTGAATAATATCTGTCCCAAAAATTTGTTTAAAGAACTTTAGCTGCTTCTGTTCTGTAATATACTGGTTCAGATACCTTAAGTTATGTTTTTTCTTCAAAACAGTGCTACTGCAAATGGAATTGATAATGAAAAATCTGAAGTGCAAAGCAATTACTCATACGTGTCTTAGTACCTATCTTTTTGTGTGTGGGATTACTTCAGTGAATAAATTATATCACAGCAAACCTGTGTCTTTACCATACTGTAAAAATAATCTAAAGTAAGCAATGCTAATAATAATATGCTAAACTAAGCAATCCTAATATTGACTGTATTTGTAATAGGATGTTGCAGTGACAAACTGCCTGCTAGATAGGAATACAAAAATATTTATCTCCTAGATTTAATGGTGTCTACCATAGAAGAGCACACTTAAACCAATACTTTTTCAGTTTTGTATATGTGGATAGATGGATGGATAGATGGATGGATGGTTGAGAAAAGGTAGATGGATAGATAGATAGATGAAACATAGACATGCAGAAGTGTGCTATAAAATGAATACATGTACTTTCATGATACAGCTAATCTAATGCATTAAAAAATCACAGTTCTTTAGGGAACGTAAGATCAGTAATGTCTAAAGATAGCACAGTCTACTGTGCCACATTTTTCTTCATTCAGTAGTTGAATTGTGGCTTCAAATGTCAAGAGTCATCAAAGAAGCAATTGTGAAGTTGGGCCTTCCTGTTTTACCCCATCTGCTATGTAGTCCAAATTTGACTCCATGTAACTTCTGACTTTTCCCAATATTGAAGAAATATCCGCATGGGCATCTGTTTGACTCCAATGAAAAAGTAGAAAGAACTGCCAAGACTTGTTTGAGTTAGAGTAAAGCCAACACAAAAGAGTTAGCTCTTTTGTGTTGGCTTTAAGAAGCTCTTCTGTTGTGTGTAGGCATATGGTGGTGATTATGTAGGTAAATGAAGAACTATTTTCCATTACTATTTTCATAATTTATTTGTTAAAATATTCTTATTTAAAATTAAAGTTACAGACATAGACACATTATTTTCATTCAGACTTTCATATAAATAAAAGATTAATTGAAAAATTTTTATGACTCATTCTGGAAACAGACATAAAATGTTCTGATAAGACATTGTATTTTTTGCATTCTAAAAAATTTTTGATCAAACTTTGTCTGCAGTTATTACCTTACTTCTTCTGATCATTAGAATCAATAGGGCATTTCAAAATCTAACAGCTTGTTGGGTAAAACAAGTGTGTTATGAACAGAATGCTTAGGCCATGCATAATAATGAAGATATTTTTCTTTTAAACTCTGAACTTGGATTTATATCAAATTAAACCACTTTATAAAGCCTTATTGCTTCAAGAGAACATATCTAAGAACCACACAAGGAATTTATGATTAACTCCCTGCATCTTGCCGTCTTTCATTGTTCTGCCTCTGATATTGTGTCACAGTTACACAGGCTAGTTTTAAGGTAAAGGGGTAGGAAGCTATCAAATTAGCTGTCAGAGTCTTCTAGAAATAATTTATTTCATTTCATTGGTCTGTGATCACTGATTCTATACTTGAATCACTAATATTTCCATCCAAACTAAATTGTATAGATAATTATTTATCTACACAAGTGTTGATGGAATTGATGTCATGTCTTACTGCTATCAGCCATCTATGATTAGTGAAATACATCATTGGATAAAGACGAGAGAAGTAAGAGACAATTAAGAGACAATGATCTTGGAAAAGGGGTTGGAGTTTTTTCGGGGTGAGGGGAGAGAAGAAAACTCACCAATGCTATTTAGTGGGTAATGTAGGGTCATTCTATATTTGCATCTAACTAAAGCTCAAAAATTACCTGGTAACTTAGTATTTCTGCTTCCTCCTTAAGATATTCCTTAATCTCCTCTATAGTTCAGAGACAGACTTTGATTGTCTTTATCACTTTTAAAATAACACTTTATTCCTTACGCCAATGATTCCATGACAATCTTAATGTGATAAAATCTGTTAGGTTTCATCACCCATAACCATTCTGCCGATCCAAAAATATGTGGTGATATTGCATCTCATTTATGAAAACCACTTTAAAGCTATCATAAGAAAAGTTTAGCAGGTGCTCAGGAGACAGAATAGTTGTATTTCACATTTATTTCAATACCGTTGCATATATCTATGCAAGAAGAAGAGATAAACATTTAGTTACTGAATTAACTGTGTATATGATCACCCACTAACAAAGGCATTCTGTGTAACAGCAAGATAAATGCAACTATCACAATCATAAGATTTAAAAATATCATAAAAGGAAATCAGCCAGGGCTCTAAAATAACTCACAAACAACATGCAGATATTAGAACTATGGAGGGAGATAGCCATGGTCAGAGTCATCAATATCTTAGCGAGGAGGCTGTTCCACAAGACATATGCATTAACACAGAAAGCATGCTCCTAAAGACTTCCAAACAATTTTGCTTCACTAATCAAACCAATATCACATTGTCCACTCTGCCCAATCTAGTGAGACAAGCAAAAACATCATGGAGGGAGGGCCATGAGTAACCTGCTTCATGCTATTTAAGGCTTTAAAACTAACATTCAGAACCTTCAATTGAACCTGAAAGTCTACTGGAGAACCATCAACCAGTCTGTCCAGAAAAATAGCATTACAAGACAGGACATGAAAATCCATTCCACTGGGATACTAGTACTATAATTTATTGGTAAGCTATACTAACTTGGCCATCACTAGGTCAGTGATGGCAAACCTTTTTTTCCTCGGGTGCAGAAAGCACGTGCACCCATAATGCAATGCCCCCCACAGGCGCCACCCCCTCATGCATGCGTGATCACCATGCTCCCCCACCCCTGCGCATGCGCATGTGACCCCCATTTTGTCCTAGCAGGCCTCCCTGAAGCCTCCTGGAACCAAAAACGGGGTGGGGGCACCCCTGCACATGCACATATGATCCCCCCATGCATGCATGCGCATCTCCTGGCAGAGACCCGAAAATCAGCTGACCAGCAGGAGGTGCACAGGCATGCGCAGTGGAGCTGACCTGGGCGTCAGCTCTGTTGCCCGCAGAGATGGCTCCACGTGCCACCTGTGGCATGTGTGCCACAGGTTCACCATCACAGTACTAGGTTAAACTAACAGAATCTTGCCAGTATGATTGAGTTTTTCCCACCCTTTCCCCTTGAGTCTTTTTTCAATGTTATCTGTTTCCCAGGACTTAAGGAATCTTCTTGTCCTATTTGCTTTGGTAACAGTTTCAGAATGGTTGCTGAAATATTCCTTGATCTATAGAGAAAAAGGAAGGAGTGTATGTACTGTAAATTTGAATTTAACTTCTCTGGTACTTGGAGACAGATCAGTGGTGAAATTGTTTTTTTTTTACTACTGGTTCTGTGGGCATGGCTTGGTGGGGATGGCTGGGTGGTCATGTGAGTGGCTGGGTATGGCCAACTCAATGTCACTCCCACCCAGTCACATGACACCCCCCCAGCCACACCTACCCAGGTTTTGTGGCTTCCAGTGTTTTCTGTGAGAAATGGGTCATGTGACTAAGTGGGTGTGCCAACTTGATTGGTCTCACCCTTAGGAAATTTCTCCTTAGTCCAACTCACAATAAAATAGTACCATAAAATATCACTGTTCCAATATTTAGAATAGAATAGAATAGAATAGAATAGAATAGAATAGAATAGAATAGAATAGAATAGAATAGAATAACAGAGTTGGAAAGGACCTTGGAGGTCTTCCAGTCCAATCTCCTGCTTAGGCAGGAAACCTTACACCACTTCAGACAAATTATTATCCAATCTCTTCTTAAAAACTTCCAGTGTTGGAGCATTTACAACTTCTGGAGGCAAGTTGTCCCACTGATTAATTGTTCCATCAGGAAATTTGAGGGCTCCTACAACAATGAGGAAGTTAATCTATTTTCCAAAGCACCAAAAGGCACAACAAGAAACAATGGATGGAAACTAACCAAAGAGAGAAGCAACCTAGGACTAAGGAGAAATTTCCTAAGGGTGAGACCAATTAACCAATGGAATAGCTTGCCTTCAGAAGTTGTGGGTGCTCCATCATTAGAGGCTTTCAAAAAGAGTGAGGGAAGTACACCCCAAAAGGACAGTGCCAGGAACCACTAAAACAATGCAGAAAACTTAAAACAGCCATTCCCCTTTTTTAAAAAAGTCAACCCCAAAGCAAATGCAGCAGCTGAGAGGAAAACTAAGAGCAGCTGTTCAGGATAATTGAAAGCCTGGACGTGCTGCCAAAAGCCATTAACCCTTCCAACTCTATAATTCTATGTTCTCTAGGTTCTAAATTGGGTGCTTCACAGCAGAAGTGAACCACACATGCATTAAATTCACGGCCTGTATGATCAAGCTGCATCATTGTCCCCTCCTATATCTTTCCTCCCAAGAAGAAACAAGAAGTAGCCAACACTGCAACAGCTATCAAAGGTCTTGGGAAACTCCAGGGAGTATCAGCTGATCACAGAAGTGTTATTTAATACTCTTTATAATGAAAATATTTTTAAACTTCTCCTTCTTCCTGAAGGGAAGAGGTTAATCCCATCCCTAGATGGGTGATTGATGGGTTTCCCTGCTCTAATCCTGTCAGTTTCTGTTGTTTATTGACTTGATTCAGGCTGTATCAGCTGCATTCCAGCTGCAACTGTTAAGTGGAGCTATTAACTGAAGGGAAAGAGAGAGAAAAAAAACCTCTCTTGCACTTTATTTTTAACCGGTTCTCCGAACTGCCTAAGCAATTTACTAATGGTTCGGGCAAACCAGTGAGAACCGGCTGGATTTCACCTGTGTGACAGATCCTTGTTTTCTCTAAGAAGTTCTATAACTCAAACAGACTCAAACTTATGTAAAAGCTTCTGTTATGAAGGCAAATGAGCCTAAACATTTTGTCTGTCATAGAGGTTTATAACTGCCAAATCAACCAAGACAAGCAATAAAATCAGAATGTCCATACAAAGCAAAGATAGCAGTCTTTTTTTTTTTTTAAATTACATCGTTAAAATAGTGTGTCTCATTATGTATCGCTGAATATGGTTGTTTCAAGAGCATTCTTTTTCAATATTCACAGAAAACATGAAAACAAATGACAAACCTAGACTGGAATAAGAATGGCCGGGCCAGAATGAATGACATATCCAGCTGCTTACTTTGTCTTTGGCATCCTTTTACATGTGATAACTAATGTTGGCTACTTTTACAAGTAGAGTTGTTGCTCTCTCCCTTTATCAATTTGATTACCCTGAAGCAAAAATTAACCATTTTACTACTATGGTTATTAATGTGTCTTTTGAATTACATTAAAAAAAGTAATAATCAGAATCAATTTTCCATTCTTGGTGGCATATTTCTATAAATTTTCAAGAGATACTATAAGTCTCAGTTATAAATGACAATTGTTTTAGACATACACTTAATTTATCATTTTCTACTCACAAATACATCAGGTGATCTTCCTACCAACTATTCCATTCAGGTATACTATATTGTTCTGCCAATTGCTTTAATTAAAAATTTAGCTTTATCATTGTGAAACATTCATTTCCTATTACTATGTTGTCATCCTTCCTTCTTTCTACTTTTTAAACAAGCAATAATTGCATGAGCTTGGCTTAAAATGCTATTATTTTAATTAAAGGAGAAGATTGTGTTATTTGTATGATACCACAGTAATAAATATGTGCTTTCCCATGCCTTTTATTTATAATTAACTTCAAACTGTATCACCACCTGATGCCAATCAACAAATTGGGAAACATCTTGGCATGATCTGGATTCCAGCAAAATGTGCAATAACTTCAAAATGAAAACTGAAACATTGGGGAAAGGGGAGAATAACCACAGACATCTGAAATTATCATAATAATGATAATAATAATAATAATGAGCCTGAGTGGCGTAGGAGGCTAATGCCTACTAAGTTCCCAGCATTTTTTCGCCAATCCTAACATGGAAATGCAGGTTACGCTCTTACTAATCTTACGAGAGAGAGAGAGAGAGAGAGAGAGAGAGAGAGAGAGAGAGAGAGAGAGAGAGAGAGAGAGAGAGAGAGAGAGGCTTAAAGCCACCCTCCTGGCTTTAGTGCCTTAGGTGGGACTAGAACTCTCAGTCATCAGTCACTGGTCTATTATGTTATGTTTTTCTGTGTCTTTGCTCAATTTGCTGAACCATTTAATAATTTTTCAGTTCTGACCTTGATTGCATTAGTTTGGATATATTGCTGTTGGATAGCCTTCATTTTATTTATTTTTAAAGTTCCAGTTGTAAGCTATTGCCCCTTTTTGTTTGGTCCAAACTGTCCAATTCTGCTTGTTGCTGGTTAATAATTTCAGCAGTATATTGTATCAGAGGTATGGCTCAGGTTTTTATGCCTTTGTTGGGGTTTCCTCCATTGAATTTTGTCTTTAGCATTTTTCTCACTCTTTGGTGTATTCTTTACTAATCATATTTTTAACATTTCCATGCTTGATGTTATTCAACTGTAAAATACCCAGATAATTCTAGGCTTCTTCCTGAGAGTTCCTGATGGTTTGGCCATTTGATACTTTAATTCCATTACTGTTTATGATTTTACTCTGCTTTATTGCTACTATAGTACATTTGTCTAGGCCAAATTCCACTGTTATATCTGTGCTAAAAATTCTTACACTGTTTGTCAATGACTGAATTTTGATTCCTGATTTTCTATTAAGCTTTAGATCATTGATATGAAAAAAGTGTGAGATTTAATTATTTTTTGTTGTTTAATAGCCAAGATTTATTTTATTCAAAATCACTGTAAGTGGGATCATGGCAACAACAAATAAGGTGATAATTGAGCCATCCTGAAAGAATTGTGATGATGATATGATGATGATTTACATTTTTTCATCAATTCTACACTGGAAGGAAGAGATCAACATCTCCATCAATAGTTTTTATTCTTTTCTTGGATTTATTTCATTGAAGAATCCCTGAATGTTTCATGATCTTTATAGAGAGAAAGCTAAAAACTGATGCAATTGGAATTTTTAATACTAGTCTATTAGTAAATGGCATCACTATATAGGTATAAAATAAGCAGTTATCCTTATTGGATATAGTTTATCTTCACTGACTTTTTTATTGCAAGATAATGACAGCAATAAGTCAGAGGCAAAAATAATGTTGCATGTTGATATGCCTGTCTATAATTTTTAATATGTGTCTTGAAACATTTACAGGAAAAGGTTTAAATGTAACAGAGAACAATACAGGGAAATGATCTTCTATGGAAGGAAAAAAAGTTTAATCATAATTGTCTTGACATAATCAGGTATAAGCTTCCTATTTTTAGAGCTGAATCAAGCTGACTATTTGAAATATAAACTAGATTATGTTTCTTTCTTCATGGCAGCTTTTTATGTGTGGCTGTAGGCAAATTCCTTTTACTAAGAAAACCTATCAGGGTTATTTTTATTCAATTGTTATGTATATTGACACAATGGGAAATGTGGAGATTGTTATACAGTGATTGATATGTGAGTGACATATTTTCAGCTATTTAAAAATTTCACATTGACCATATATATACCTTATGGAAAAAAGTTTGATTTTACAATACAATGAAAACACATCAGTGCAAAATGGAAAAGAAGGGAAAAGTAGCAATTACTAAGTAAAACATAATTCAGTGGGTTATTACATTTCAAACAGAAGAGAGGATTGTTTGATTATTTGCCATCAAATTGGGGGTGATTGTTAGCGACCACATAGACAATTTTTCTTCATGAAGAAAGGGAACAACCTTGCCATTAATAATCTCTGAGGACTATCAGAAGACTGACTCTACAGTTAGAAAAGGGAAAGATTCAATATATACATGCTTTTATTCTTTGGCTTTGAATTGGCACACATACCTTAGCTTTAGGAGTCAGGAGTTCAATGAGAAAAATCAGAAAGCCAAAGAAGAAAACAGGCATTGAAAAAAACAGGCACTTACCTCAAGTGTAAGAAATAAATGGAGGGAGAGAGAGGGAGGGAGGGAGGGAGGGAGGGAGGGAGGGAGAGAGAGAGAGAGAGAGAGAGAGAGAGAGAGAGAGAGAGAGAGAGAGAGAGAGAGAGAGAGAGAGAGAGAGAGAGAAACCATCACCCTTATAAACAACTTATTCTGAGGGTTTTGAGACATCCCTTCATCCTGGGACAAGTTCACAAAAGACTACCTAAAGGCTAAATGTCTTAAAATTGTAATTAAAATAAATTTTCCATTCAAGGCAATGAGCAATGAATGAGATTGTAACCCAATGAAACTTTCAAGAGGATTTCTATATGTTAGCAACCGGGTGTTTACATATCGGCTTCTTCACAATGAAAGCATTGTCTGTGGGAGATGTAATGACTTTAAACCTGAGTGAAACAATAGATTTGAGGGAGATGGAGGAGGTAATACAAGTTTATAATCTTTATTTCTTTCTGGTACCCTCTAGTATATTTAAAGTACCATCTTATCAGGTTATTTTTCTTCGGAATGCAAAAAGATGGATAATTTCCCATAGAAAGAATTCTTAATTTCAGAATGTTATTAAATCCATCTACACTCTTAGTCCATTTATAATTTTCTATAATTAACAGTCTTACCATCCTTTGCTCTTAATTACAAAATATGTAATTAATTTCCCTAAACTTGTACTTACACCTTTTTTTGTAAAGAATTGAAGGAAACTGACCCATTGTATACCATAAAATTTGCTGTTCCAAAGATTTTCAGTGTTTAAAAAGCAATACAAAATTAATTCCAAAGCATTCAAAAATGAGAATCAGTCAAACCTTGAATAAAAATATTACACAGTGACTATGAGGATATGATAAAATCCCCTAACTCCCAGCCAAGCGATTCACAAACAATTCTCAAAAATGTCACTTCCTGCTGTCTATCCCTAAAGAGCTGCTATATGGAATATATCTGGGTAATATCATGATCACTCCTTTTTCCAGAGAGATTTTGCTGACTGGATCCTATATCTAGCCATCAATTTCAACTGTAATGTCATCCCTGCTTCTTCAGGGATGTCTTCAAGTCACCATGTCTTCACTGGAGGTCAAGAAGCAGTTTTTCCAATGCTAAAAAGCTAAGGTGTAAACATAATGTTAGAAATGCAAAAAAAGATAATGTGATGCTCCATAAGAAGTACTTACTGTCTAGCAAAGAAAATTTAGGGAATACTTCATTAGAAGCGTGAATGGTTATTTGTTAGAAATACAGTGAAAAACTAGAACTTGAGTGGAAGAATTTGTGGCAGGTATAACATACATATACACACACACAACTGTTGCCTTGTGTCAAAATGGGTGGCGAACAAAATAAATAAATAATTAATTAATTAATAAAAACTATCCATATTTTAAGTGACTTATGCACTGCAGCATAATGCACCTGAATCTTCATGTAACAAGGGCATCTTGTTTCTGTATTATGAAAAATAATTTTAACTTGTTTGCTTAATTGTCAATTTGATATGGCTGTTCTGTCACTATTATTATAAATAATGCAAATATTTGTTAATTCTGAAGAATAATACTGCAAGGAAAGTCAGAAAAGTGGGCATCAGTGTTCTGTATTATAAGTTGCTTCAGTTTTGAATGTGAGGATCTTAGCATTGTTGCTCCCAAAGAAATGTGTACAAGTGATACAAGATAAACATTTTTATCTGACCCATTCAAAGTTCAGTAAAGGTCTTGCTGCCTCTAACAAGATATTTAGGCTTAACAGAAACTATTAATCTATAATTATCACAATGAAAGCATTTCATTTATTATCTGCAACAAATTATGATTCAACTAATTCAAGGTGTTCCTTGGTATTTAGTTTAAATAATTTCCCAAGGAACTCCTTGTTCCATCCAATAGCTCTATCACTGGATGGTAAATATGAAATAGTTAAAAGCTCTGGAACATTCATTACTACTTAAAAAGGAATACCACTTGATGACTCTCTGATAATCCTTTTTACTTTTCTAGCTCTCCTATCCTTCTAATACATTTTTTATGTCAAGGAGCAACTTTCAAAGAAAGGAAAAAAGAGATAGCTCTTGTCAAAGGTATAGATTAGTAACTGGCAAAGCTATTTTGAAAGTAAGCCAAAAATCTATAGAATTAAGCCACAAAGTACATTCATCCCTGGAGCCATGGGTTAGCTACTGCTGCTTTATGCTTCTAATTAAATGTACAGTATCAACCCATAGAAAAAAAATTGATCCAGCCCTAAATGGCAATTCTTCCTGTTATCATCACTGTTCTATGTTATGGATAATAGTGTGAAATAGAAAGAAAAGAAAATGGAATAGGAACTTAAAGACTTAATTCAAGATTATGATAACTTAACTCAAAAGCTAAAGTTTAGTTTTTAAACAGTTTAGAGACTCGTGTGTGTGTGTGTGTGTGTGTGTGTGTGTGTGTGTGTGTGTGTGTGTATATAAGTCTATGTAAGTTTTCACGGGTATATATGTGTGTACAGTTAATATTTCGGGTTTCTTCCCATGTAATTGTGAACATATCCTTAAAAGGGTAGAAGCGACGTTTCAACAGAATCTCATCTGCCATCATCAGGCTTATGTGAGGGGTCTTTTGCAGTAACTGCCGTTACTATTTCAAATCTGGTGCTAGTAGTCTGGGATGGCTCCACCTTTTCATTCTGATTGGTTGGGAGTCCCAGTCTGTGTTTATTGGCTTGGCTTCATGTGTATGGTCGGTTTTTCTCCACCAGTGGCAGGGCTTCATCTTTGTGGCTGGCTGGAATGTGATTTGGCTGGAACTTGTGGCAATACAGGCCTTTTGATGAACCCTTGATCTATGTTTTATATTTTGTGTTAAGATTCGTCTATCTATGAGAGCGGGTTTCCAAATAGTAGGCAGACGGGAAGTGTCATCACATTTATTCATGCAATATGGTCTTTTCTCTATTTCAATTGCCTCTCTAATTATTCTGCCATAGAGATGTTCTATTTTTGCAACTGTTTTTGTGTTATTAAAATTAATATTATGTCCTGTTGTATTTATGTGTTGAACAAATGATGATGTGTGTTCTTGCTTTTGTATTGAGTTTTTGTGTTCCTCGATGTGCACACTCATTCTTCTGTTGGTCTGTCCAATATATGTTGATGGGCAGGAAGCACACGGGATTTCGTATATGCCTTGATCTTCTAATTCTATTTTGTCTTTAGGGTTTCTCAGAATGGACGATATCTTTCTATCTGTGCAAAATATGGTTTTGATGTTGTGTCTATGCTGTACTTTGCTAATTTTATCTGTTGTTCCTTTTATATAGGGCAAGATGGCTTTCCCATTGTTTTGTTCCTCTTGTTGTTTTTTCTTCTGTTTAGGTGTTGCATGCTGGATCATACTGATGATTTTATTTCTACAGAACCCATTTGATGTCAGTACATTAGTTAGTGTATATAATTCTGTTTGTAAATGTGCTTCATCAGCCAGACGTTTAGTTCTTGTGGTTAATGTTTTGGCAACAGAGTTTATTTGTGCTGGATGGTGGTGTGATTTGGTGTTGAGATAGCGGTTCGTATGTGTCTTCTTTTGATAGATGGTATGTCCTAAGGTGCCATCACCAGCTGCTGCAACTTAGTCTGAGTTGCAGGGGGATTTGAGCTGGTGTGGTGGGTGTCAGTCTGCTTCATGTATGGATTGGAGGGGTTTAAAGTGGCTAATGATGCAGCTCCGGTCTGGCTTCTGGTCCTTGGTCGTGGCTCATTATCAGTGTGGGTTTGAGTCTGCTTTCTGCGTGGATGTGTGGTGGTGACATCCTGTGTGGCTCTCGTGAGTGTGGGTCTGGTGTCATTCATCATGTTAGGGACTCGTTTGTCAAGACTAAGCTGAGCACAACCAAGCCCCCACCCAAACAGAACACACCCCCAGCCAATCAGAGCACAACCAACCCCCTATCCAATCAGAGCACAGCCAAGTTCCCACCCAATCAGCTCACACCCCCACTAGCAGTTAAAAGGAAGAGACAGCTGCGATCTCACATTGCTCCTGGAAGCACGAAGCCGAGAACACCAGCCTGAAGATGACGAATGAGACTTCGTCGAAACGTCGCCAAGACACTTCCAATTTTACGTGGGAGAAGACCCGAATAACCAAAGACATATATATATATATATATATATATATATATATATATATATATATATATATATATATATATATATATGCTAGGCAGTTGAATTAACCTTCTGAGTCACAAGTTCTCCTCCCTTCATCAGCTTGAGCCAGGGGAAAGATTAAGTGTTTTTCTATCAAGACACCTGATCTACCCCAACATATGGAATAGACCATGTCTACCCCCCCACACACATATGTTGGGCTTCGAGAGGAACAGCATACCAATGAAAAATTATTTTTGTGCCTTCTAATAATTGATGATCTAGATTAGAAGTCAAGAAAATCTTCATTAGATTTTTTACAGGTAAAGTGATGTAGGAAGCAAGCTTTTCTGGGCAAATCACTTCATAGGATGGGAACCACTATCATATACTGTTTTGTATATACAGTAGGGCAGTGGTCCCCAACCCCCGGTCCGCGGACCGGTGCCGGGCCGTGGAGTACCTGGCACCGGGCCGCGCAGCGGCCGGGGGACATGAACGCTGCAGCGCAAAGGCTCCTGGGCCGTGCGCAATGGGCCGTGCGCAAAAGCTCCTGGGCTGTGCCCCCACCCCTGCGCGTGCTCAGCGGGCTGCGGCGATAAAAAGGTTGGGGACCACTGCAGTAGGGTATACTGTGTTCTGGGAGGGAGAAAGGGAGGGAGGATTTGAGAGAATCAAGTAAATAAAAGCTCCTACAACTTGTACCATAGAAATATTTACAATGTCTATAACTCCATGTAGGTGTCTATAAATAAAAAAAATGCAATTAATTTGTGACTTTTTTTCCTGCAAAATAGCAAGTGTACTATATTCTGGGAATCCTTAGTTATGTTAAATCAGACTCCAAATCCATTTTCACATCATTTAAGATATTCATCACTTTGCCTACTGTGCGTAATTCATTAATTATGTTTTATTATAGGACAGATTTGTCCTTTGGCTTACTCATGATGTTACGAAATAAATATGTCAATCAATTTAATAGGGGAGAAAAGAAGCAATGTGACCCTTTTAATGTAGTGGACTTATTTACTTTCAGAAATTATGTAAAACAATCAAATTAATTGAGCCAGATTCTTTGGTCATTTGCTATAATAGGGACGTTAAAACATCTTTTTTTTTTTCAAAATTATTTATGTTTTTCATCTATTTATTGTTCCATAGATTCACTGTACCCTGCAATTCATTCAAACTCAATTTAAAGAACTACAAAGAATTTTAAAGAGACCTGACTCAGAGTTGTAGAATTGTTTGGAACATAGAATTAGATTTGGTTCATCAAATCACTTTCAAATTGATTTGTTCATATGAAGCTTTGCACAGCCTTGAAGTTACTATGAAGTCTTCTAATTGCACTGTTGGCAATCAGAATGGAATGGGATGAGAGCTAACATTTTCAGTCAAATGTGTCATTAATGGAAAATGAATTACTTTCCAGATTTATAGCATATAATAGTTAACCACTGATTTCCAAACTGATAATTCAAAACAATAAAGTTCAAAGGGACATTGTAAGCCTTCTAGTCCAACTCACATAACTCTCCAGATAAACAGATCCAATCTTTGCTTCAAAATCTCCACTATTGGGACATTATTCCATTCAGTTCCATTCAGTTAATAGCTTTGAGTCAGGAAATTCCTGGCTTAATACAAATATGGATATATCACAATATATCCCCTATTATGGTTCCTTAAGTATTTGAAGATCACGAGTCTCTCAGAAAAAAACAAATATATGGAATACTCTCTGTTCAAAAGAGAACTCTATGGTATACATTTAATATAAGGCAGGCCTGTCAAACTGGCTGCCCATGGGCCAGATATGTCATGTGCAGGCCACGCCCATCCCGGCTCCACAAAGGCAAAAAAAGTCACGATACATCACGATCCGCTCCGTGACACGATTGAGTTTGTCACTCGTGATATAAGGCAATGTTATATACTAATGCAGTGATGGGTAACCTTTTTGCCATTGCATGCCAAAAGCGGGGGTAGTGGGGGGGGATTGTGCACGTGCATACCCACACCCATTGAATTAACAATGCACCCCGTCCCCCCACGCATGCACGCGTGACCCCCTGCTCTCCCCCACTTTTGGCACAGTGGGCCCGGTAGGCCCATTTTTTGTCCTCCCCAGGCTCCAGAGCCTTTCTAGGAGCCTGGGGAAGGCAAAAACAGCCTTCCCCACCCCCCAGAGGCCCTCCAGGGGGCTGGAAACAGGCCATTTCCTGACTTCCAGTGGGCCCAGAAGGCCCGAAAATCAGTTGGCCAGTGCACACATGCATGCTGGACTGAGGTAGGGCAATGCTTGGGTGCCCACAGATATGGCTCCGTGTGCCACCTGTGGCACCCATCCCTTAGGTTTGCCATCATGTTACTAATGTATATAATGTACTAATATAACCCACTAAATTAGTCTTACACAATACTTACAGAAATGTATCCAATAAACCCAAGAAAATGAATGTGCATGTGTGCATACAAATACACACATGCACACTTCTATATATCTGTATTTATATTACAAAATACTCCTTCCATGCAAGATTCCATGAACTGAATAGTCATAAATTAGTTGACTAATCAAAGAATTTATATGCAAACAGGCAAAACAGCTTCAGGGTAAATTTGACACCAAAGTTACCCCTGCAATTTCCATCCAGTTGTAGTTAATTAGCCTTGATTTCACTAAGTCTTGGGAACTTCAGAAGGGTCTCAGCATTGGACAATCAAAACCATAGCACACAAGAATGGTGTTGTGAATGAATTAAAATACTGTTTATTTTTAACATTGCATTTGGTAGGAGTTTTACTATTGCAGCTAAATGGCTATGTAAGCAGCATGTAGGCAAAGCAAATAAACAGATCTACAGATCCCCTTTCCTTCTGGTTAACTGTCATAAACAGTTTGGAAAGCAGTAAAAAGCAGTAAACCCCTTTATGACTCTTAATTGCTATTTCCAACAACAGCTAACTCTTTTTCTGCCTTTAAATAATAGTCCTTCTGAAGTCAGAATGCACTACTTACATTTCAAAGGCTAATGAGTCTCTCTCCTCCCCACCCCCAATTTCAATATGGGCAATTCAAATGTAGTGTTAAGCTTAGTTATTTGGTAATTTACAATCACATCTATGAGAAAATGTCAGTTGGTACAACACTTTGCCTTATTAATTTATTCCGATTTGTTTCCAATACTCCTTTGTGAGTTGTATAAATCATATCTTTGTTAAAGAACTCTCAAAAGAAGCTACCACATAGGTGTGGTGGTAGAAATCTCATGACCTTTTATAATCTGATGTTAAACTCTTTACAATAATGGAGCAGGTATAATAGTAGTGGTCAAGGCACAAAGTTAGAAACCAGGAGAGAGTGAGTTCTAGTCTCACTTTAGGCATGAAAGTTAATGAGAGACTTTGGGCCAGTCACTCTGTCAGCTCAGGCCACTATATCTCAGATTTGTTATTGTATTTGTTATTAAAATAAGATGAGAAAGGAGAATTAGTATGTTTGCTGCCTTGTTATTTATAATAATAAAGGTGTGATAAAAATAGAATAGATTTAAGAGATATTGCTAAGAATGTGCTCATCTATAACTCCATTCATGGCAAGATGGGAAGAAAGTCAAACTAGTTGAACTACAAATCCTTTCTGTCCCTCGTATTCTGTGATTCTATTAAAATTAGTGGAAATCTATTAAACACCAATGTTATACGTGTTTATGCATCCTCTGCCACGGAAGCAGGAGTGAAGTCACTAAAGAATTCAACCAAGTTGCAGGAAATTATAATTGCACTAGAAGAATGGTAAGGTATTCCTATCCAACAACAACTGAAAAGCAAAAATTGTAGAAATAAAGGATCTTGTATTACAGGAAAGTTTGAATTGATTGCATGCAATAATATGCAGGTGATAGATTAATAATTTGTTATGAAGAGAATGCTTTGTTAACTCCCTAAACCTGCTTCAAGCAATATAATTACAGATACATGATTAGAATAATTTATGTGAAACAGGACCTGATGAGTTATGGACAGAGAAAATATACAGTACATTGCAACCTGCATACATATACACACACACGTACACCTGTACCCAAAATTTCAAGGAGTAAAAGATCTAAGTAGCCTTCATGACAATCTATCATTGTGAATGAGGGAAAGATAGAAAATAAATTCCTAGGCAACAAGAACAATGTACACTGACTGAATGCAGAAAAGACAATAAAACACAGTATCTCAATAAAAGAGTTATCAACAAATAGAAGAAAAGGCAAAGAAAGGATTGTTATAGAAAAACAGAAAAGTCCCAAGAAAAGCTGTAATTAAGCTAAGACTATTCAAGGGTAATTATAGAAGAAATTTAATAGAGGCAAAAGACGTTAATAATATTGCAACCCCTTAGAATGGAATTATAGAAAAACCATTTGTAGAGAAAGAATATATTCTGGAGCTGACCTGTAAAAAGTGAGGTTTAAGTGCCAATAGACCAACTGCAATAGACCAACTCCATCCACTGCAGATATAATATTACTGAATTATTTAAAGCATCAGGTGAAGCAGCAGTTAGGATGCTAATAGCCTGTGTCAACACATTTCCATTACAAATGGAACAAGACTTGATGACCTAGTGAATGTGAAAGATTGTATACAAATCTATAGTGTGTATATATATATATATATATAATGCCAATTATTGAACAAATTCCTCATGAAACAACATTTTGCTTGTGGTCTTACAGATAAAAATATGTAGAATAAATAAAGCTATATGTAAATAAAAATAAAACCATATGTAGCCATGAAAAAGGCACACTTTTAGGTTCCACTAAATGGCAATATGTTAGAGAAGGCACCTAGAGCAGTGGTCACCAACTGGTGGTCCGTGGACCACTGGTGGTCAGCAAGAAAATTTTGGTGGTCCATAGAAAAATTATTTGCATTTTTTATATTGCACTAAATCAGAGGTCCTCAAACTACAGCCTCTGGGCCAGATACATGCAATGAATGTTTGTGTGGCTGCAGGGAGTCTCCCCCTTTGGGGTCTTTTCGTGTCGGTCAGAGGGGGCAGAAATTCCAACTTGGGGTCTGCTTCAGCCTCCTGGTGCAGGGCTTTGGGTGAGGGCT
The DNA here is from genome assembly GCF_029215685.1 of Pituophis catenifer annectens. NCBI lineage: Eukaryota > Metazoa > Chordata > Lepidosauria > Squamata > Colubridae > Pituophis > Pituophis catenifer. Next base: position 82,117,863 of record NW_027256884.1, read on the forward strand.
GGAGGCTGAAGGGAAGTGCCACTGGTGGCAAAGAGACCGGAGGACCTTGTTCCATTGGGACTGCATCATGGCCTGGAACTGGCTGACCATCTCAGCCCGCTGAGCCTCCAGGCGCCGGTACCTGGCCTTGTACTCCCACAGGTCTTCCCTCTGCTTGGAAATCCTATGCTCATAGTCCTCAGTGAGCTGCTTCTGCTGAACCTCCTTCTCGGCCAGATCCAATTTGAACTGAGCCAGCTGTTTTGCCAACTCTTTCTCATGGTGCTGCTTAGCTCCAACAACTGCTTCCTGTTGGGGCCCTAAGGAGCCTGGGCGGGCAGGCGAGGAATGGCTGGGAGGGGAGGGGTGAGGAGAGGCCAGCGAGGCGCCCCTTGACGCAAGTGACATTGAGTTGGCCATGTTGTGACCCAGGCCCAAGTAAGTAGTAGGAAAATCAGTCAGTGAAAAAACAAACAAACTTTATTCGAACAGCTGAGAATTATTTCATTCCCAGCATCGTTCAACTAAATTAAACCAAATTCCTCAGTCCTATCGCAAACCTTGGTCCAATTAGGCTAACTGCCAAAGGCATTTCTTGGTAAACATTCAGAAGTCACAGATACAAAAATAAATACAAGGCATAGACTAAGAAGAAGACGAAGCTACCAAAGTTGTTTTCCAGCAAAGCCCAAATGCCATTGCTGGTCTGTTTTAAGCCTTATGGGAGGGGTCAATCATCTCTTGGCCCTACTCCTGAGTTGTCCTCTTTGCTTGAGCTGCTCTTGCCTTCTGGCAGCTCTTCTCATGTGTTCATTAGGAATAGGCTCCTCCTGTTCTCGCCTCACTCCTATCAGTCTCTGGAAGCTCTGGAGTCTGCACCTCACTCCCCGATGGCCCTGGCCCCATCTCTGCCTCTGATGCAGAGCCCTCATCCTGTCCTTCCCCAGCCTGCAGGATTGGCCCATGTTCTTCCTCAGCTTCATCACTGTCCGACTCCACTGCCAGCTCCTCAGGCTGCTGGCAGACCACAACAGACCATGCCCACCCAGTCACATGCCCACCTAGCCGGTCATTAGGCAGATCATATTAGTGGTCCGCAGGATTTAAAATTATGAATTTAGTGGTCCCTGAGGTCTGAAAGGTTGGTGATCCCTGACCTAGAGCATCCCACCCTATTTAATCTAGGGAGTTCGATAGATACCTTCAGCAGGGTTAATAACCAGGTCCTGTGTGATAGAGGCTTTAAAAACTAATAATCAACAACTTGAATTGTACCTGGAATGAAACCGGAAGGTACAGTTGATACAACAGAAGTGTGACATGAACAAACTTAGTTATGCAAAACACTTTGGGCATTCTAGGCCAGTTCTAGCTTTCAGGTAATCTTCAAGGGTAGTCTCATGCATGTTATAATAAAACAAATGGGAAGTGACCGAGGTGTGAGTAATCATAAGTCTTTAGACCAGAAAAGAGTACAATTGGCATACAAGATGAATCTGTGCAAGAAAAAGAAATGTATTGTTCATGATTATGATAACCATTGTTTTTATATATTCCTATATGTATATACATGGCAGGACCAAGTCCAGAGATGGCACAGTGAGATCCAAATGAGTCCATTTTTTATTTTGTTTTTGCTTACATCTAATGGGCATCATCTTATCAAAATAATGCTATAACCTTCTAACCTACTAGATATATATAGTATTTTGAAAGATTCTAGAGTATGACTAACCAGAACCTCTCCCCCCATCCAGTTTGGGTTTGTATAGTAATTTGGGCCTCTCTCTGGGAAAGTTCTGTGTTGCTACCCCTCCCCCATATTGTTATACTTCATCACAATATGATACCTGTGGTTTATATATTAACATGCTAGCAAAAATTAAGCAAGATTATAGGTTGTTTTGTTTGTTTGATTGATTTGTTTTCTGAACATCTCACCAAATGATGGTGGTAGTAGTGGGGCTATTATTGTTTTATTTCATAGGTCACCGTTAAAAGGATAAATATGTTTGCTTTTTCCTATTTTCAGATGTGATCCAAGATGTAGAATGAGGAATAAATTAAGAGTTCTTACCTATTGTGCTTATGAAAACCTTGGTTGTTTGATAGACTAAGAATTTTGGGAATGCCTATTAGAACAACCAATTATTGCCTAATACTAAACATGAGAAATTCAAAACTAGGTGTCCATTAAATTGTGTAAAATGTAGGAAAAAGAAGCAAAAGATCTTGTTAATTTAAGATTGGAGTGTAATTAACAGAAGGCAATCAATTGCCTCAAGTGGGTTCACTGTACTATGTAATAAATATTATTGTGAAGATGAAGATTCATTCTCTGAGCTTGTGGGTTGGTTTCCGAACATTTTGTTATCAGGGGTGTCAGTATTCTTCTGTTTATAAAGGCTTCAGGTGTGGGTGTGTCAAGTGAGGGTGTTGAAATGGGTTTTGTGATGGGTCAGGTGTTATCAATGAAAGTCTTGTGATGGGGAAGTTACATCAGGTGAGGGTCATTGGGAGGTGAAATGCTGGTTGGAGGGGCTTGTGTGGATTGGTTGAGGGTTGATGGTTGACTGTGCAATTGATTCAGATTCTGAGGGTTCATAGGCTGGTTATATGTCAATGTGTCGATGGAATTGCTTGTAGAGTGCCAGGCTTCGATAAACTCACAAGCATGGTGGGTGATAGCATGGCCGATGATTTTTGTGTTGCTCCAATCGAACTGGTGCTGTTTGGTGTCAGTGTGGGTGGAGATTAAGGATTTGGGATCATGGTGTTTGACTGCCAGTTGGTGTTTGTGGATCCTGGTTTTTAATTGATGTAATGTTTCTCCCACATAGAATCGGTTGCAATGGTTACAGTTGATTTTGTAGATTACATTCTTTCTTTCATCCTTCTGTATTTTGTTTTTGATTCTGGATAATTCCTAGTGGAGTGTGGCTGTGGATTGGAGAATTCTGGCTGTCATTTCCTTTTGTGTATGGTAGAGTTAGTTTTTGCATAGTGGTTGGCTATGTGGTGTGGTGTGGTTTGGGTGCTGTGTGTCCAAATACAAAGTTTTTTGGATAGCCATTACGGAGAAAGGGTTAGGGTTCTGACACACAACACCCACACAGCCAAGCACCAACTCTCAACCAACTCATGCAAACCTGATGTAATTTCCCCATCACAAGACCCATCACAAGACTCTCACTTGACACACCCACACCTGAAGTCCTTATAAATAGAAGAACACTGACACTTCCCTAAACTCTGCTGAGGATTTTATCTAGCCTGGTAACCAATCTACAAGTTTGGAGAATGAACTTTCACTCTCACCCTACACCGGAATTACAGATATTCACCACTATTGCAAATATTCTTGTCTATCAGTGCCCTAATAGTATGTTTATCTGGGTAGTTCAAGTTTAAATCACAAAGTCTGAGATTTAGATCATAATACTGTAAGCATAAATTTAATACAATATCTGCTTATAACACTATAAAGGTAGAATAATCCAAATGAATTACTTGTATGGTTAACTAATTTATGATGCAGTTATGAGTACTTTGATATTCCTTTCTGTGAACGCGAATTTGATCAATAGCTCATTGTCAGCAAAATATTCTTTTGTTATCTTATTCTGATTATCTTGTTAATGTTGAAAAGTAAAAAGTTTTATGGCTATTTCCTTCACAGTAAGCATGACTCTTAAAAATAACCACCATTTTCTTTAATCGACATCAATATTATATAAAAGAACAGCAGAACATTTACAGTTTCTTGCCTCTCAATTATAATGATTTACCTAATCAATAGGATATGCAAGCATAAATATAGTTATAAATATAGATTATAACTAGACAGCACACATAGATACACCACCACAACATGTCAGAGGTGGGGAACACTCTATTGCCACCACTCCGATACATACATACATACATACATACATACATACATACATACATACATACATAATGAATACAGGTACTGGGTCAGAAAAGAGATTCAGAAAATGGATCTGTAATTCTCATATTTGGGTATTCACTATGCTAAGCTTGAGCAGGGTAACTTTGTATTAGCTTTTTCCTGGTTCTCCTGATAAATTTCTAAAATGTAAATTTGAAGTCTTCTTCAAATCCTGCTAATTCATTTGTCACATCCATGTTAATTTCTTCAAAATAGGATTGAAATAATTTACTGTTGACTTCTGGATGTGTTTCAACTCTTCTATGAAATTTCTTTTAATTCTGTATACAAGTGCTAACCAAATCTGAACTGCTTTGATTTTTATTTCACTTTTATTAGAGAAAAGACTTTCAAGGAGAGATAGGCAACAGCAGAATACGATGAACAAATGTAAAAATATACTGCTAGCAGCAAAATTTAAGGTAACCCAATAAATTGTTATTGCTTAGTTTTTTGTTCTTTCTGAAAGATGGATGAAAAGGTATGCAAATCTTCAAAAAAAAGTTTCATTTCAACAAAGCTTCGGAAAAAAATCACCCCATTAAAGGAGATTGGGAACCTGAGTCAGCATATTAAATATCATATTAGATATCTTTGAAGCATTTTGAAGATTCAGGGGCTTTTCTGCAGTTTCTGTAGTTGTTACTAATAATATACCATGTCATAATGTTAATTTCCCTTGAGCTGGGAGGAGGGGCTCTGAATGATACAGGAGTAGTCAACCAATCAGTTTAATCCTAAAATTACTTTGGGCTTAATTTATTTATTTTTTCATTCTCATCTTGTTTAATAAGCTTTAACAAGCCTTTCCTATGTACACACCTAGCTAATAGAATGTTATACTTCTGTGCCTGTCCTGCTATGACAGCTGAGAGTTCAGTTCAGCTCTCAATAATCAAAATATAGTTTCAAGATTGTTTGTACTTTTAAATTGGAGAAGTTTAAATCTCTTGATAAAGAATGAATGGGTAGAAGGATAATATAGGCACTGGCCCTTACTTTTACTTCTCTAAAAATATGGATGAGTGGCAAGATAGTTGTACTGGTTCTTCTGTGATGTTTGGCCTACCTTATGCACTGTATATCAGTATTCTAGACTGCTTTTGCAACCTTTCCTTACATGTAACTTAGAGTATTGCCAACAAATTATAATCAGCCCACCTGATTCTTACCAATGATAAAGGAGTGGACATCCACAAAAGGGAACAAATAATGATACATGTATGATGACATTATCATGCAAATTCATGACTTAAAAAATCATGATACATGTATGTAATAAAAGATATGTTCCATGTCTACATTTTTTGTGAATTGTCATAATGAATTTAATGGTTGTAATAGTACATTATATTGTTGCCTTTTAAATTGAAATATGTATCATTTAAAAAATCATGGTAGTGTTTCTTAACTTTTTCCTTTAAACAGAATTCACAGTACATGATGGTTTATAAAAATAATCTTATTCATCTACATCTGGCACAATGATGCAAAAGATAAATACATTCCAATAATTCATATTACTATATGAGTTTGAGAATGTTGGTACTTCCCTTCCTTTTAAACAGGGAATTTCTTTGAAGATTTGTCAACATTTAAACAGTTATCTTTATCCTTTTCTTCTTTCCTTTTTATACTAACTAAATTAATGGACTACTTTCCAAGAGCAATCTTTTTTCTGTTCTGGTACCGCCTACCTTCCTTCATTTGATGTTTGTTATAATTTCCTTGCAACTGAGATTTTTTTTACTGGCTAAAATTCATACCAATATTTATCTGTACCTACTTATCTAATTGTTTTCCAATGTATCCCAACTATGTACATAATTTATGATTGCCAATTATGTGTTAGAACCTGATTTTAAAATTCTAATCTGTTATTAACTCAGTGTATCATTTTTCATAGTATAGGCCTGTCTCATATTAAAGCCACTACTAGTCAGCAGGTCAGATGTTTTTTCCCTATGAAAACTACTTTTATGAAGCACAACAGAAATGTCAGTTTTCTTTCTGAAAATTTAAATACAGACCATTATAATTATATTTAGGTCTATTCTGATGACTTAAATAGATACACATACTTTCAAAATCAAACTAAAACATTACCACAATAATATAACAGTCCCAAACTCCAAATATTTTATTAATGCTGGAGTTTTCATATTCCAGTAAATTGTTTTCACACACATATTTTTTTCCTACTTTCATCCCAACTTCCTTTATTTTCATACTTTTACCTCTATTGTTCTGGCAATTTTGGTGTTGCATTTTTTTTATATGGTTGTTCCATTCCTTTAGCTGCAATTCCATATAGTCCTCTTGACCCAATAGCTCTATTTTGTTCCTTCCACCCACATTTTTTTTGTGCTTCAGTGGCTCATCAGTTAAGATGCTGGGCTTGTTGGTTGGAAAGCAGGCAACCCAGATTTGAGACCTGAGCTCCATGCGATGGGGTGAGCTCCCATCATTGCCCCAGCTCCTGCCAACCTAGCAGTTTGATAGCATACGAATGCAAGTACATAAATAGATATCATGTCTGTAGAAAGATAACAGTGCTCCATGATGTCATGCTAACCACATGGCTGCTGAAATATCTTCAGACAGCACTGGCTCAATGGCTTTGAAACGGAGATGAGCACTGTGCCCAACAGCTGGCAATGACTAGTGGAGTAATATCCACAGGAATTCCTTTACTGTTTTTACTTTTTTTATTGTCTTCTCCTTTTCAAATGATCAGTGACTGATGTTTAATAGGCACATTTTCCTCCCTGTCTCTCATCTGATGGTAAACAATGATAACAACATGAGAAAATAGCATTGTGGAAATGGAAAAGTTGTCTTGACGTTATAATAATGACAAAAGCAGAAATAGAGAGCTCTAGGCCATTCAGACAAACATGAGGGTTCAGCATTTATGAAAGAAATTTTACTATTAATCTTTTAAAACTAATCTTTCTGAGTTTTCTCATAAATTTCTTTCTCAACTTCTTCCCAAGGCACTACTGCATGAGAAGTCTGCATCAATTCCACATCAAAGGCATTAAAAAAGCTGAGCTAATAATATTTTTGGTTCAACTGTAGTATATTTGAAATTACAAAGTTTCAGCTACAAAGAAGCTAGTGTTCTTTTGCAATGAGTTGAAGCATTGAATTTATGGAAAGTCCAGTTTCCCTGTTGGATGGAACTCTTGCTTCTCTGGCTTCTGAACTTTTTTGTAGAACCTTCATACTTTTTCTTCTTTTCTTTCTACTTCTTCTACTTTACCACTTTGGGTATCAAGGGAGATACAAGTTTCTAGTTCTTGCTCTTTTGGCAGCCTCAACCATTGTTACTTGCTGGTGTTGTTGTAGGGTATCTTTGATGTTGTCTCACCATCTTTTTCTGGTCATGTTCTTTGATTTTCTTCTCTTTTAGTATATGCCTTGTACAAAATAGAATCCCACGATATCCTCCCCAGGTGAACAAACACTTTATTTGCTGTTTTTGTACGTAGTATAAGATTGGTTCTATGTCAATTTTTTCTCTTATGGTCTTATTTTTGATTTTATGTCAAAAATTATCACAAAAATGTATAAAATTTATTACTAATTATTATTAAATTTTATTATTATAAAGCAATAAATTAAAAATATCTATAAAACTTTTTTTGTGTTCTTTTGAATTATTTTGTCTGGACTTCTGAACACCTGGGAAGTGTTACAAGTAGTCAACATAGTTAAACTCCCCATGCATTCTCTAGTCCTCATTTTTGTTCAGGAGTCAGACAGTGAGTTGGCTCATTATATTTTCAATGTTTTGAGATCAGCAAAAGGAAATATGTACTATTTTTGAGGAATGAGAGAATGAAAATGGTTGTGGTATGGAATGAGATAAGATGATATGAGATTAGATGATATGATAAGATAAGCTTTATTGCCATTTTTTATTGTGAGCACACTGGTACACATTAAAAATGAAATTCTGTTGCCTGCTCTCAAAAGAAAATATATATCTACCCATACACATACATGACACACATATACACATGCTATACACAAACATATGTATGTATGTTTCGGATACCGCAAAGCTTTCTCCAAGAAGGTAACAAGGAAAACAGGTCATGAAGAGGATGTGTAGCATTCCAGACAATACTGCAGACCCTGTTTATATGCTATGTCCTGGATAGAAGGAAGTGAACTACCAGTAATCTTTTCTGCCATCCTCACCACTCTCTGCACAGCTTTCCTGTCCAAAGAAGTAATGCTTCCAAATCAGATAATAATGCCAAATGGCAGGATGCTTGCGATCGTCTCTCTATAAAAAGTGGTAAGGACAGGAGAAGGAAGATGTACTTTTCTCATACAACACAGCAAATGCTGGCGCTGCTGTTTCCGCTTCACCAGTGTCTCACTGTTGAGTGACCAAGCTAGCCTACTCATTAGCTGCACAGCCAGAAACTTGATGCTGCTATCCACCTCCATAGATGAATCATTAATACACTGTGGTGTGTGGCTTGCCTTTTCTAAAATTGACAATGGTCTCTAGTTTTTCCTACATTTAAGCTAAGGCTGTTTTTATTACACCAGTTCACCAAACCCACTATCTTCTTATGGTAAGCAAGAATATCATGCTTATCATGCTGAATAAGGTCCACAACTGTGGTATCATCCACATACTTCTCAATATGGTTGGTGGCAAATCTTGCACAATATGGGTCAACAGGATGAAAAACAGCAGACTTAGGACACAGCCCTGAGGAGAACCTGTGCTCAAGAAAATGTGTTAGAAATATTAGTCCCAACTCACACATACTGGGACCTATCAATAAGAAAATTAAGGTGAAGAGACCAAAAAAAATATTATAGCATAATACCATTTATCAGCATAAATACACACCAAGAGGATTACTAAAGTCTAATACCAGAAGAAAAACATTACAACTACCTAGTTCCAAAGGCCTGCTGAAATAGCCTGGTTGCATGGTTGAACATAATTATAAAACACATTAAACTTCTTTGGATATACAATTTAATATTGAAAGCAATGCCATAGTTATTATACTCTAAGTAGATGGCTTTTATCTGCTAAATAGAATTACCAAAATTATAATAGTTTAGCCTGGTCCGGTCCAGGTGAATGCTTTCTGTTAATTGGTTGCTAAGGCTACTATTTTAATAAAAGGTGAAAGATTTACACGATCTGAAGAGAAACCAGAGTAGCAGTCAGAAGATCTAATACACTATAAGTTGCATACTCATGGGGAAAAAATGGTGGAACCTTGTTAGTTAAGGAGAAAAAAAGCAATCTGATTACAATATAAATTAGACTCTTTCACTTGCAAATAAGAAACATGGGACCAACTCAAATATATAAGGAAGGGAAACAGAGTGAAGACAGAGTTCCTCTGCTAATTCTTTCTACATCTATTGCCTCACTAACCTTTATTTATGGTATTAAACTCCCTTTTTGTCTCTGACTACACATCAGCAGCTAAACTTCCAATTTTATTTAGCCACTTCAGAAACATCAGTGCTATTCACAGCTGCTATTCCTTAATAGCTCTTTGGATATTTCGTGACCTGACATGCTGATCTTTCCAGGATTTTGTTGACATTGCCTAATTGCGAGCATCCATTTAGTATTCTTAACCAAGTAATACAGTGGTGTGCCTTTTCCGTTTCCATTTACTCATATGTAATGTCAGTTCTTGACTACGAACTGCTTATCAAGGCTGATGCTTCTGGGATTTTATGCTCCTGAAGATATAACTCATAGCGTTATTTGGATGAATAAGCATTGTAACCTCTACTAGGTAATGATTCATGAAGGGATGCTTGCATTCCATGTAACAATAATCTATCCATGTACCTTATTATTGTAAGGGCACTGCCAATTACTATTTGGTAAGAAAAATCAGGAATTAGTTACATATATTTTTAAAGTGTACATGGAGTGAAAATATAGCTAAATTGTAAAATATTTGGTGCAAATTAGACATGTGATCAGTAAAGTTATGATATAATTTGGGGTCCTTGAGCATGTACAACTTTTTTGTTTTCAGCATTTATTCTGTCTATTAATAATTATTTGGGCTGTTGGTCTGAGCTCCAAGCTTGGCAATTTGGTTGCAAATGTTTTGTCACCATTTGAGAAGACATCATCAGTACACTTTGAATTGTGCTCATCTGTCAGAGCACTGGCCTTTAAATATCTTTTTATGTGATGCAAATTAGTATGGATGTTGTTTGTTCAGCTACTTCTGAGTCATGATCTGACTTCGAACTGTTTGATTGGCTGGGTGTTGTTGCTGAGGCATAGTCTTTGGTTTTAAGTACCATCTGTGTGAGCCACACTAATTTGCATCATATAAAAAGGTACTTAAAGGTCAGTGCTCTGACAGAGGAGCACAATTCAAAGTGCACTGACAATGTCACCTCAAATGATGATGAGATGTTTGTAACCAAATTGCCAAGCTCAGAGCTCAGCCCAACAACCTAACTACCAACCCGAGCAACTTATATTCAAATACATTTCATTAATAAATATTGCAAATATTCCTTTCTTTCATTACTACAATGATTTCCTGATGATGATTTAATGATGATTTGATTATAATGATTATGATTATTACAACTGCTATTTTTAACAACTGAGATTTCACTGTTTCCTCCTATTTTTGTTTTGAATTATATATCTTTTAAAATCTGTTTAAAAACATTAATTTTTTTAATGTAATGTACTTTAATGTACTTTCAGTACACCTCTCCTGCGCGAGCTGCACTGCTGCCACCAGTAGCCTCCCACCGGTGGGTACGCTCTCATAGAGAGGGGCTCCTCCGGGTGCCGTCGGCCAAACAATGTTGACTGGCAGCCCCCAGAGGGAGAGCCTTCTCTGTGGGGGCACCTATTATCTGGAATGAGCTCCCCCCGGAGATACGGAGGATCCCAGATCTACGCACCTTCCGCCGCACTCTCAAGACCTTTTTATTCCATCAGGCTGGCCTGGCCTAACTGTTTCCCTTTTTTCCCTTTTTAAAATGTAAATTTTAATTCATTTTTAATTTATTGGGGTGTTTTAAATCTGTCTTCGGCCAAATTGTTTAATTCGATTTTATTCAGTTTTAAATTTTGTATTTATGTTTTTTATCCTGTGGCTGTTCACCGCCCTGAGTCCTTCGGGAGTAGGGCGGTATACAAATCAAATAAAAAATAAATATAAAATAAATAAAATAAACAGTAGCACACGCAACTATAGACTCATGATGGTGCAGTGGTTAAAATGCAATATTGTTAATGTTCCATTCTTCTGTGGTAAGTAAAATGAAGACCCGGATTGTTGGGGGCAATATGCTGACTTCGTAAACCACTTAGAGAGGGCTGTAAGGCACTGTGAAGTAGTATTTAAGTCTAAATGCTATTGCTATGGCAAATGGTTAAAAATGAAATATGCATAGGCACATGTACAGCTGAGTCTTGTTATGTTCATAATAAAGACTTCTATTTCATTTTATTCCACCAGGTTGTTTCTTATTTTTCTATTATTTGTCATACACCTTACTACTATCAATTGTAAATATTGTTCTTAACACTTTTTGTAATGCAGCTGTTACTGTGGATCAGAATCAGTAATGATTAGCTGGAATCCTTTCAGTCATACTGCCTTGCTTTTAAGACACCTGATCGGTGATGCAAACAAAACCTATAAACAATTTCATTTTGTTCATGCCATACATATGACTGAATTGGACTTATGGAAAATGGTTATTTTTCTTCAAAATCCATCTTATTTCATGTTAATATACAATGCTTGTATCTCTGGATTCATATAAAGCACCTTCAGATACAAAAGAAGGATATACAAATACAAAAAGAAGTAAAAATACATCTACTTAAGAAAATATTGCCAACATCTGGATCCTCATTTTACTGACCTCAGAAGGATGGAAGGCTGAGTCAACCTTGAGCCAGTCAGGATCAAACTTCTGTCTAAGGTCAGAATTAGCCCGCAATACTGCACTCTAACCACTGTGCCATCATGGCTTTATCACCTATCTTCTTCCAGGTTCAGATAGTCCTGTGTACTCCAAAGCATCACTTCTGAATCACTTGCAAAGCAAATATACAGAGTGCATTAACTAAGAGTCAAGATAGACTCTAAGGATTGATTGATTATGTGCGATTAAGTCTTTTTCTACTCCTAACTGCCACATCGTTAGATTTATTTTATATTTTTTATCCATGTGGTTTCCATGGTAAAAACACAGGAGTGGTTTATCTTCTCCTACAGAATATGAATGTCTTTGCTATTGTTACTAAAGTGATAATCTGCCTCCAACATTTTCCTATATTGGTGGTGTCCAATATAGGTATTTGCTTCCTTTACCATGGTAGAGATACCATGAGATTGCCTTTATGCCTTGGGTGACCCTGTTGGCAATATATACTTTTGGTATGTAGTCTCAATATTGCTTAATTTATCCTTTCTAGGAACATGGACCATGATGAGGTAGCAAGCAAGACTGGGGCAGGGGAAGCTGTTAAATATACTGTGTATATATATGGTTTGTTTCACCTCATTTTATTCCATTTTAAGAACTGAGGATGGATAGTAACTTGCATTTAAAAGGTTAGATTCAATAATCTTGATCCATGTTTAGTGAACAATGTCCTGAAGAATTAATAGTGCTAGGCCGTGAAGATAGAAGTTAAATTTAACAAAAGTATAATATAGTTAGTCCTTTACTTATGACCAAAATGGAGTCTATGTGATCTCACTTAATGGCTGCAATGTCTGTTCTGCCTGCTGCAGTCATTAGGTGGAGCATGGGGTGCCTCAGGGATGGGGTAAGTTCTAGGAACCCTAGTGAAGGCTGAGACCCATACTGCAGTACCTCCCCAGTTTACATGTTGCCTGTCCGGCAGGGGTGCTATTCACTTACCTTTGCTACCGGTTCGCAAATGTGAGTGCATGCACACAGGACCTTTCGTGCATGCTCAGAGTATCAAAAATCAGATGTGATGACATCTGGCGGGTGAGCGGAGCCTCCTGCAGCCACCGCTACTAGTTCGCCCAAACCGGAGAGAACCAGCTAAATACCACCACTGCTATCCAGGTTCCCAGGGCCACACCTACTCTCTGAGCACCCTGTGCTCCACTTATAAGGAATTAATATTATTTATAAAGGTTTAGGAAATACAGAACATCTTGTATTTAATGTAAAGATAATTTTGTAGTCATTTTTTATACTGCTTAGATATCCTTATGTTATATCTAATGAGGACTGATGATACAATAATTGTTGTCATTTGAATACCCAGATAGTGTATTCATATGAAAAGTATAGTTCAGTTGTAGGAAATTTATGTACGTTAAGAAAATGGTAGATAAGTAGTTTATTAAAAAAATATTTGTTTTGTATAATATCAGATACAGAATCGTAAGATTAGTCTTCTTTATTTTTCCCTCTATTCTATGTACTAAACCCTGCTTTTTTTTTTTTTTACAAAGTATCTATTAATCTGTAATGGTTCAGTTTATTTGTACAGCTTCTGATGGATGTGGATATACCTTAAAAAATAACAAAGTACTTTATATTGTTTGCAGTTATGATCTGCAGCAATGGGTATACATCATGATATTGATTAGATTCAGAGGGCTGACTTTAACAGAAAAAGCAAGCTTAAAAGAAGTTTATATTATCTTTCTAGTTAATACTATAATTATAGTATTTATACAATCTGATCTGAAAGCCTTTAACATGAAAACCAATAAAATGTCAGGATGCCAAACATTAGATAAGTTGAGAAATTTTTATGATCGTATGTTTGATATTTGTAGTAGAATAAACAAGATTTCCTATTCCTGTTGCTTTTAACAAATTTAATTTAATTATAGGTACTTGTGCATATATTTTTATGAAGTATATATTTTTTAAATGAGTAATATCTTGCAGTTTTTCCTCCATGTTCTTTCTTTGTTCAATATAGTAAAGTCTTCTATAACATACATATTCTCCAAACATGTGACCTCAACTCTCAGAATTTTCAGCAATGATACAGATGTCAGCATTCTGATGCTGCCATAAAAAGGAGGAGATGAGGCTTGACTTTTCACCTACTTATTTTCTCTGTAGATAATATCCCCTAGGAAATGGAATGGGAGGGGGGAACATTCCTGTGGGGTTAGGTCAGAAGCTGGGGAGACTGACTTGGAAGATGGCCAATGAGAAGATGAGAATTGGGGAATGGAAAGGGAAGGGTTTGGGGGTCAGAGGGTTAGTACCAGCTACGACGAAGTCGGGGCCAGATCTGTCGTACTCAATAAATGGAATATTTCAGCAAAGATTAATTGTTTGGGAGTGCAATTTATTTGAGATGACATCGAAACCTGACAACAGGCTAGAGACACCTAAACATCTGAAGAGTCACCAAGTTGGGGGTGTTTGGTCTGCCAGCTCTGCTGGCAGCAGACTCAGATGATGAAGAGGTTGGGGAGGAATTCCAGTGGTGGGATTCAAGTAATTTAACAACCGGTTCTCTGCCCTAATGATTTCTTCCAACAACCAGTTTGCCAAAGTGCTCAGAAAGTTAACAACCGGTTTTCCAGAAGTGGTACAAACTGGCTGAATCCCACCACTTAGAAACTTGGACCAGTTCTGGAGTCTGGGGAAGGCTCTGATGGATGCTCTGCATCTGACATTTCCCAGCTGCCAGAGAGGCAGCTGCCTTTGGAGGCTGATATGAGTTAGGAGGAAGAACAGCTGGGGCCTGTTCCAGATGCACGTATGTGCAGAGCAGTTAGGAGAGGTAAACAACAGAAGACAAGGAGTCGATTCGGGAAGCAAAGCACACATGGATGCTGAATGGCCCCTCCCTGGCTGGGGAATAAATAGAAGGAAAGGGGAATGGTTGTTGTAGGAGACAACAGTTCATATTTCTGAAGATTTTCCTCATTGTGTTTCATGCTACAAAGACTGCTTGCCAGAACTTAATTTGCAGCCTTTCGGCTGTGAGCTCATGGCCTTGCAATTATTGCAAGGAAGTGATAAGTGTTACTGCAGTTAACTCCTTGAAGGACTATTGCCTGGACTTTTTGGTGGGTGAATGCAATTAATTCAGAAGAGGTAAATAAAGAGGGGGTTTTAGTGACAAGGAGTCTGTTTCTTGCTTCTGCTAAGGCTGGGTCAGAACAGGGGGAGACTTTGCTCATAACTTTTAATCTGTTAGTTCTAAGTAGAATATAAATTATTATTTCATTAATAATAATTTTTTTTAAATAACAGGAACATTGTAAAACAATTCATTTCTAAAACATTTCAACCGATGAGTAAATATAGAATTAATATAGAAATAAATTAAACTTATAACTCAGATTTACAGAAAAAAAATCTTATTCTGTTTGTTGGAAGATAGAAGCCCCTTTCCCCTTTTAATCAGGTCACATGGCTACCTCTGATCTGCCAGCAAGCTTCAAAATGAAGTTGACACTTGGGCTGAAATTGATGAATCATGCCTCTCCGGCACTGGCAAACAGACATAAAATGGAGTCCCCTCAAGATATATCTTTCATCATAATACTGCACCTTGATGACAGATGCCCATAAAAACCCACATCTAGGAAGAGATTTTCAGGTCCCACAAGACAAGGAACAGATCTACCTCTCCCAGATTTCACATGTCCCCAAGCAAGAACATCTCAATGCGTACAACTAAAACATTCCATGATCAAAGCCATTTGTTACCAAAACATCAACATAAACAGAAAAAAAAAACACCCTACCCTCCTGTGCTTCCTAATCCTGTAGCCTACCTTTTGACTGCTATACTCCACACACCATGCTATGGGAATAAACTCTTGCCTCTGCTCCAAGTGACCTGCCCCTGTGTGTCCCATGGGAATCCAGCTACCTTCAAATCCAGCATTTTCTTTCAATACATTAAATTCAATATCAAGCAACTCACAGTTCAAAGCAATTAATAGTTCCATTTGAGTCTGTAGATTCAGGAGGATATAAATGATTCCATGTTCGGGGAAGATATAAACAAGATATTTATGATTAAATAAATATTGTTGCTTTGATTAGTACATCGTAGGAAATAAAGCTAGAAGGAAAAAAAATTCCAGTAGTAGTCTCAAGGAAAACCAGACAGAGTTATTTCTGAATAAAATATGACAGTCTGCCATATACCAGCTTGCCCCAAATTATATGGGTCCTGTCACAGTGATTCTTAATACTGTATAATGTGAAATCAGTGAAGCACTTTAATTAAATTCACCTATCTGGCAGAAGAAATTCATTGTATTTATACTCCTCAAATTTTCACACCTTTCAAATTTTGCAGTCCTTAATTTTAAAAATGAACATAAAGTCTGCATATTAGAAAACTAAAAGCATACCAAATGCAGGTAGTAGCAGATATTTTGGGTTCTTTTGAGATGTTAAAATGGTGAATTGATATTATTTATATTGTATAGATTTTTTTTCATACTAACATCTTTAAACATTTATATACATATGGATTTATTGCTGCAGACATAAATAAGATCATTTTGGCATAGTATGATAGAAAGAAAAACAATGTTTTAGAAAGGAAATTTTCATAAAGCAATAGAGCTAGACTCTGGTAATTGTCTTAATTTATCTCGGAAAACAGGAATGTATATGATATCACTTCATTCATCTTAATATCTTACAACAGTATTCATTTTCCTCTGATGCAAAATATATAAAAAGATGAGTTATGATAATTTCTTGCATTGTAGATCAATTTTATATTGCTTTTTTGGAATATTAAGTCATTAAAAAATGAAAAAAAGACTAACCACATCCAAGACTGATCAATTTTTATGTAGTTTTGTGGTTTGTATCTTGAAATAAAATATTGCTTTTAAGCTTGTATTCTCTTCACTTTGTCAGACATGCAGACATATACATGATATATAGCATCTTTTCCTAAGTACCAGTAATCAACCAAAATGACATGTGATTACTATTTTATTTTATTATTTTTTTATATGATGCCCATCTTAATTCTAGATCATTCACTACAGCTATAAAACATAAGCATAAAACAATGCAAAATAAAATGTTTAAGCAAAGGGAAGGGGATCCTGTGCCTTAATCATCGCCTTAGAATGTTCCACAGCAAACACCAATTGGCATCATTCCATACTATTTATGCAATCTGTCTCAGCACTTCAGTAAAAAGTCGGGTCTTGATGACTTTCTAAAAGCTGAAATGATGGGGCCTGCTGAATATTCAGAGGAAGGATGTTCCATAAGGGGCAGCAACGCAAAACGCATGCTTCTAAGGACCCACTAGGTGACAGTATTTCAGGGTAGAGTCCTGGAGCATGTCTACACTGTGTGACCTAGTTAGATGAGCAGATGTTCTTAGAGAAAAGCAAATATATCTGCAAATAAGCAGATCCTGTGCCGTGTAGGTCTTTAAAGACTACTTCAAATGTCTATGGAGATTCAGAGTCATCCAAATCATGGTTGTCTCAAAGATGCTTTTTTCTTGAATTGTACCTGGAACCTTGGAGCCAGTATAACTTGCACAATACAGGTGTTACAAGAATAAATATATGAATACTGTGATTACCACTGAATTTTGGACCAGTTGTAACTTTCAGTGGGCAGCTCCATATTAAAGCCATATTGCAGTAACCTAAATGAAGAATTGACTCAGGAGGCAACCTGAAGTAATTAAGGTTTATAACTATAGGAGAACACCCACTAATACAGAATGGAGAAAAAAATATTTTAATTCTTGAAGAATTCAAGGATATTTGGCAACAGTATCCCAGAACTTTCTCTTTAGATCATCTGATACAGTAAAAATGGCCTGAAAGAAGAGACAGAGGAGACCAATAAAGGAAAGTATTTATAGCTTAGGGTTGAAATGAGGGATCCTTGGTGCTCTCTGAGCTTGTTTGCTTGTAGGTTACAGGAGAATATAACTTAAAATAGGGCTGTTTTGTATATGAATTGTTGACAGAGTACAAGAATGATACTGACAAAAATATACTGGTACAAATAAAATCAACTGAGTTTTAATAGCTAAAAGGTACACAAAATAATAATCAAAAGAACAACTTGGATGTGTGGATTCCAATTCAGAAAACCTGGACATTTTTCTTACTTTGGACTTACAAAAGAGATGTGTTATATTCCAAATTTCTGAGAAAAGATAAGAGAGAAGAAAGAAAATAAGCTCTCAGAGCATTACCTAAAACAAATAAACATCAAGGCATTCAAATCTTCATAGTTAACTTATGTGACTAAGTTTAAAATGTATATGATTCTTCTTTTTTCTGACAGTTTTAATGGGTTTTTCTTGACTGAATGATAAGGCTTTAAAGATTTATTTATAGATAAAATATGTGAAGAAGAGAGTTTTTATTGCACTTTTAGAGGATGTGATAAACTATAGTATTAAAATTTATAGATAAAGAGAAGATGAGAAGAAATTAATTTGTGAGATATCTTTGGAAGAGATTAAAATTGGGTGTTTTTTTTTAAATGTTGTTTCTGTCAGTTCCTAATGGAATTTTTCTTGATTAAGTTTGAATGATGAGTTTTAAAACATTTATTTAAAGATGTAAAATAAAAAATGGGAAGAAGTTTTTTTTTCCTTTGTAACTTTAGAGGAAATGGCAAGATACTGATAAATAAAGGACGAAATATGATTTTTTAAATTCATTTATAGTTAAGATATAGATAAACAGACGATAGATTTTTTTTTCTTTTGGTTACTCTTAATGGACTCAAAATATTCTCTGGCAGTTATTGTTGGTGGCTTTTTTTATAATACTTCAAGAGAAATTAGATATAAATATTTTCACCCTTTCTTGTTATTAATAATACATGACTGGGCTATGTTGACTACTTAGACAGCACAGCAATAGATAGTAGCTTACCAATAATCACTATTCAGTACATCTTCTGGAAATTTAGCCTCATGCTGATCAGTGAATTAGAAAGATTGATAAAACAAAAGCTTTCCCAATAAATGACACTCTTGCTTTGGGATACAAATTTTGAAATACTTCCTATCACCCTTTAAAGAAAATATTTTTACAAAAGTTATAGACTGCCTATTACTACTACTTTTTTTTTGGTACTTAAAAGGTCCTTAAAAGGACCGTGGGATTGTGTGTGAAGCCTGGAGATCCTCACGGATGTCTGGCTACCAGTCCGTCTGTTACTCATTTAGCACCACCCAGGAGGCACATATGGCTTAAGGGTTTCCATGGATGCGAGTAACTTTGCCTCCCATAGACTGCCTATTGAATGATAGGAAGGACAGGATGAAACTTCCACCAAACTAACTGTACATATTTTCTGTTGCCTGAAGGCTATCTTGAAAGTTGTGTGGTGTGTTAGCACATAGTATATGAATAAATCCTAATCTTAGATTTTAGTCTAAATCCAGTGGTGGGATTCAGCCAGTTCACACCACTTCAGGAGAACCGGTTGTTAACTTTCTGAGCAGTTTGGTGAACTGGTTGTTGGAAGAAATCATTAGGGCAGCGAACCGGTTGTTAAATTATTTGAATCCCACCACTGTCTAAATCCTAGACTAAACTCTAAAGAACTGTATAGATACAAGGTTATCTATCTTCAATTTTAACTATGTGTGAACATGGATTTATACAGGGAAGGACAAAGAAAAAAGCAATAGTCTAATGAACAAGAAATAAATTTTTGTGTTTGGATGGAAATTTATGCACATAAGTATTATCTAAGTTAACAAAATAGGGATTCCATGTTGCTGTAAATAAGGATCCCATGCTTAATAGCATTCAGGTACCCAATGAAATACAATAGATTGATGGGAGTTGTCAAATTTTAAGGTGGAGGGGTGAAACAATCCTAGCAATCATTTAAGCAAAGGAGATCCATAATGTTGCTTGCTGATAACTTCTTTAGAGGTGGAAGAAGCCACAAGTAAGGATCAACTATCATTAACTGCATAAACAGAAAAATAATAATTGTCATGTGTTGAGTGACCATACAGATCTCAAGTAAGATGCTCACGCAGCAATTCCAGTTACAAACTGTTTTATTGAAATATTTTCATTACAAAACAAAGATGTTGCACTGGTCCATGTACTGATTGTCATTTGCCAGAAGAAGCACATTACTGTAGTCCCCTGTTGGTTATCAGTAAGCTTCAGGTGCAATTTAAAGTATTGGTACAAATGCATAAATACTTTGGCACCTACTTAACTACAGGACCACATTCTCCCATTAGAATCAAGGGAGTTCATTTGATGTACCAGTACTTTTAGAAATTCCCCAATTTAAGGAAGTGAAGGGCGGGTCAAAGGTCAGCAGTAGCCGCAGTGTTTCTTGGAGTAGCCTCCCATTGGATATTCATTGGCTCCCATTATGATTACTTCCAGAAACTGACAGAGTACATTTGACCCTTGATCCTATCTTGGTTTGGTTAATGTTGTTTGGTTTATTTTATTTTATTCATTGTTTATTTGTTTTTTATTAGTTTCTGGAACTCTTCTTTATATACTTTGTTTATTTCACATTGTATCTCATGTGTCTTACTCCTATACACTAAGAGCCATTTGCTCTATACATGTAAATGATAATCATAACCCAGTGAATAATATATTAGTTTTGTATTTATGTATAGGAAGATTCTTGAGCAGAACTAAGGAGATTGAACAATTGGAAAATAATCAGTTTATTATTTATCAAGAAGATGCCCTTTAAAATAATTTCAAAGCAATATAATATGTATGCTATAGAGAGCAAACAACTGAAGAAAGATAGCCAAGTGGCTACAAGTTGGATCCACTACTGAAGCAGAAGATGGATGTTTATGTGCCAAATAATTCCTCAGAACATAACAACAAATGTCATGATTATTATCCCTTGGCCCATAAATATATCAATTAATATTTCAAAACTTTAAACAAAACAGTATGTATGAATTTGGAGTTATTCTCCACAGTTATTCAAACAGTGATGTGGTCTCATCCATCATATTTCTAAAACTATAACTTCATAATTTTAGCAAGATCACCCAGGAAATGCAGCACTTTAAATGTACTTCTGTAAATGTCAAATTCATTTTGCTGGTCCCTTATTAAATTGATTTTTAATTTTGAATGTCATTAATTGAAGTGGTACACTTATAAATTATTTAAAGAGGGACAAAAATGCACTTAACTAGGAAAACAAGCATAAAAAACAATGTTTAGACTGATGAGTTTAAAAGAAATTCAGCAATGATTTGAAAAGTCATTCACAATTCAAATGTGAATAATAGTGACTTGTCCCAGCTCCCGTTACTTGTCCCAGCTTCTGCCAACCTAGTTCAAAAGCACATAAAAATGCAAGTGGAAAACTTTGGTAGGAAGCCAACAGTATTCCGTGTGCCTTTGGTGTTTAGTCATGCTGGCCACATGACCACAGAGATGTCTTCGGACAGCGCTGGCTCTTCGGCTTTGAAACGGAGATGAGCACCGCCTCCTAGAGTCGGGAACGACTAGCACATATGTGTGAAGGGAACCTTTACCTTTAATGGATTTAATGACTGAAAATGAGATGCATGAAAATGTAGTGCTTTGGTTTTTTGCAGTTAGTATTATTTAAATCAAAATATATATTTTCACATTTATCTTTAAGATTAACCTGCAGGTTCTTATTTACAAAGTTTATTTTTTGACTTAAAACTAAGGTTTACAGTATACCTGACAATTCAGGGTAGATATCTTACTATATAGTTTTTGTTTTGTTTTGTTTTCAGATCAACTGAGTGTTGATTCATTGGTTGTGATAAGAACTGACTAACCTTGTCACCCCAGTTTGATATCATGGGCATCCAAAGGATGATAATATGTTCCAATTACACTTAAGCTCTTTCAGGATAACCCACTAACTCAGTTCCTCATGAGTCTCTGGTTGGCCCTCCAGTTTCTTGTTTCACTTCCTTGGAGAGGATACAATCTAAATTTACCAGAGTGAGCTCTCAGGATAACTCGCAGTGTCTCAAATGCATATTTATGACTGGAAACAGGCAAGATAAAAGTTGAATAAAGAGTGTGTCTAGCTTCTATTAACCTTTGGTTGAAGCTTAGCTTCTATCCTCAAGGCCTAACACCATTAATTCTTCAAGATAATTTTCAATCCACATGGATCAAGGCTGTTAAATCTAATCCTTTAAATGTAGGTTACTCTCCCTCCTCGTTTCTTAAGATGGAATATGATCAGGCGAAATGAACCCTGAAGCAAAGAATAAAGGATACATAGAGGCAGGCAGATTGAGGAAAGTCCCCAGCCTTCCTGTCACTAGTACACAGAAGATATATTGTCATTATTACAAACTATCTTACACACTTAGAAACAGCCAGCTATTGGAAAGCTTCTTTCTCTCTTGCCCAATGCTATGCTCTCCCTTCTGCAGCATTGAATGATAAATAGAAAAATGTACCATTGACTGAAATGCTTTGCCCTTATGATTCCAGAGAGCTGGAAACTTCTTCATTGTTGCTCTTTTTAGAGAGACACCTGAACCAGATTCATCCAACCTCTGATTAGTAAACATCCTGGTCACCCAGATTCAGTTTATGCCTTCATATACAAACTATATTTGAAGAAGAAAAATAACAGCTCTCAAAAGAAACTAGCATGGCTGTATAAAGAACTCTCTGACAAATTAGATGACAAAAAGGACAAGTATAAAAAGTGGAAAGAGGGGCACATAACTAAGGCAGACTATCAGCAAATAGCCCGAGCCTGCAAAGATGAAATGAGGAAAGCTAAGGTTCACAATGAACAAAGGCTGTGACAAAAAGTAAAGTAAAAAATAACAAAAAAAGCTTTTTCCAACATGTTAAAAACAAGAAAAAAGTCAAGGAAACAATTGGTTCATTGCTGGGAGAAAGTGGCAAGAAAGTGACAAACAACAGGAAGAAAGCAGAACTACTTCCCGGATCTGCGCACCTTCCGCCGCGCTTTAAAGACCTTATTATTTCATCAGGCGGGCCTGGCTTAATTTTCTCCCTCTTTCATAAAAGATTTTTAATTTTTAAATATCTTTTAGTATTTTATACATTCAATTTTAAAATTGGTTTTAAATAGTTCGGGGTTTTAAATTTGTCGGAGCCAAAATTATTTAATTTGATTTTATTCTACTTTTAAATTTTGTATGGATGTGTTTTATTGTTTGGCTGTGCACCGCCCTGAGTCCTTCGGGAGTAGGGCGGTATAGAAATCGAATAAAATATATAATATATAAATATACTTAACTCATTTTTTGCATCTGTCTTTACACACAGGGAAAAAACAGTCCAACCTGTCAAAAACAGCACCACAAAAAAACACAAGTTAAAATAGGGAAAAAAATAGTAAGTGAGCACCTGTCTACCCTAGACAGTTCAAATCACCAGGACCAGATGGATTACACCCCAAGGTTCTGAAGGAACTGGCAGATGATATCTCAGAAATATATCTTTCAAAGATCCTGGAAAAGAGTTGATGTAGTTCCCATCTTCAAAAAAGGGGGAAAAATAGATCCAGGAAACTACAGACCTATCAGCCTGACCTCAATACCAGGGAATATTTTAGAAAAGATAATCAAGCAATGAATCAGTGAACACCTTGAAGCAAGAAAGTAATAACCAAAAGCCAACATGGCTTTGTCAAAATCAGATCATGCCAGATTAATCTTACTGCATTATTTGACAAAGTGACAAAACTAGTGGACCAGAGGAATGCTGTCAATATAATACTTCAGACTTCAGTAAGGCATTTGACATAGTAGACCATAACCTACTACTTGATAAAACAGAAAAATGTGGGTTAGACAGCATCATCACCAGATGGATTCGTAACTGGCTGACCAACCACACTCAATGTGTAGTCCTCAATGGAACTGCATCTACATGAAGGGAGGTATGCAGTGGGGTAGGCCCTGTACTCTTCAACATATTCTTCAATGATTTGGACGAGGGGATAGATGGGGAACTCATCAAATTTTCAAACACCAAGTTAGCAGGAATAGTCAACACTCTGGAAGATAGGCTTAAGATACAGAAGGATCTTGACAGACTTGAACATTGGACGCTACCTAACAAAATGAAATTAAATGATGAAAATAGTAACTTTTTGCATTTAGGCAAGAAAAACAAAATGCACAGGTACAGTATATGTGGTACCTTGCTCAATAGTGGTGACCGTGAGAGGGATCTTTGAGTCCTAGTGGACAATCACTTAAATATGAGGCAGCAGTGTGCTGCAGCTGCCAAAAAGCCAACACAATTCTAGACTGCATAAACAGAGGGATAGAATCAAGATTACATGAAGTGTTAATGCCACTTTATAATGCCTTGGTAAAGGTGCACTTGGAATACTGCATCCAGTTTTGGTCGCCATAATGTAAAAAAGATGTGGAGACTCTAGAAAGAGTGCAGAGAAGAACAACAAAGATGATTAGGGGACTCGAAGATAAAACATATAAAGAACGGTTTCTGGAACTGGATACATGTAGTCTTATGAAAAGAAGGACCAGGGGTGACATGTTCCAATATCTCAGGGGTTACCACAGAGAAGAGGGAGTCAAACTATTCTCCAAAACACCTGAGGATAGAACAAGAAGCAATGGGTGGAAACTAATCAAGGAGAGGAGCAACTTAGAACTAAGGAGAAATTTCCTGACAGTTAGAACAATTAATCAGTGGAACAACTTGCCTCCAGAAGTTGTAAATGCTCCAACACTGGAAGTTTTTAAGAAGAGATTAGATAACCATTTGTCTGAAGTGATGTAGGGTTTCCTGCCTAAGCAGGGGTTGGATTAGAAGACCTCTAAGGCCCCTTCCAACTCTGTTATTCTATTCTACTTTGTTACTGTACCTGCAGCAGCATGAAATATTTGTTGAATTCTTTTAGGCCAGTCTTCTGCAATGGAGTCTATGTAACTGTCATTCATTTAAATTTTAGATATAACCGTTTTGTTGTAATTTTAGATGTTATCATATATAATATATTTTTTGTATTTAAATTAAAAATTAATACAGGATTCATTTAGTTTGGTCATTTTATAAATGTATTTTAACTTTGTCTTAAAAAAAACCCCACACAAATAGAGCATGCTGCTTGTACTGGTGCACAACAGCAATACACTGAATTGAATTGAATTGAATTGACATCATGGATGGAAAGAGTGTGACTACTCCAAATGTTTAATGTGGGAGTTGAACTCCCATTCTGTTTTCTAGTCTGATGCTTTAACCACTAGACCAAACTGGATCTCTACATAAACTTCATTAATTATGCTAATTTTACAGATGCCTTTAGAGCAGTGATGGCTAACCTTTTTGCCATCGCGTGCCAAAAGGGGAGGGAGTGCAGGGAGGGTCGAACATACACGTGGCCACATCCATAATTCTATGCGCTCCCACCTGTGAATGCGCATGCAACCTCCCCGCGCTCCCCCTGCTTTTGGCACACAATGGCCCGGTATGCCCGGTATGCCCATTTTTCTCTCTCCCCAGTTGGGAATCGGGCCATTTCTGGCCTCCCCAGGCTTCTAGAAAGGCTCTGGTGTCTAGGGAGAACGAAAAACGGGCCTTCCCCAGCCCTCTGGAGGCTCTCTGGAGGCCAGAAACAGCATGTTTCCTCACTTCTTGTGGGCCCAGAAAGTCCGCAAATCAGCTGGCCAGTGCGCACGTGTGTGCTGGAGCTGAGCTCATGTACCCACTGATATGGCTCCACGTGCCACCTGTGGCACGCATGCCATAGGTTTGCCATCACGGCTTTAGAGCATTCAAACTCACTAGAGAGAACAGGGAGAAATAATTAGCAAAACAGGGAATAAGAACATAAGGCAATACTGGGTATGTTAGCCATCCCACACTTGTTAGAGGCCAATATTTAGTCCTTCAACAAGATTACATATGGTACGTTATAAAAATAAATTAAGCAGATCCATGTGTAATCTCCTTTCTTATCCAAAACCTGGCTTCTAAATATAAAAGGGCAATTTTCAGTCACATGGATAGAGCAACAAAGTACAGATGCATTGCATAATGAAATCTAAATTTAATCTGAACAAGCAAAGGGCAACAAAATGTATGCATTTTGCAAATTTGTTTTGATAATGGACTAATAATAAATAATGTAGTCCATTCTGACAGTTGTTATGAAATACAGCGCACTGGAAAATGGTTTTTAGAGGGAAGAGAAAACAATTTCCCAACAATATGTATTGTTGAGAAATGAAAGGATTTTCTACCTGAATTCAATACTTACCATTTGAATGTATTTCAACTGCCTATCTCTCATGAATGGATGATAGAATTCAATGTTAGGAGTTTGGGCTACAATTATATTTCTGTGAAGCTTTAGGAATATCAATTATATGTCTCAGAATAGAGTGTAAAATTGATTTGACTAATCTGTACTCGTCATTCACAACACAGTAGAGGTTATTTTGATGGTATGAACTTGCTGCTATCACCATGACAAACTAGACGATAAAGTTAATACATGCCTGGGCAGGTAGTGAAGTGTGTGTGTTTGTCTGTGTGTGTATCTCACACATTTATAATTACAAATGGGAAATGGCATAGGACTCCTCCCTCAAAAACTTACTGTCAACTCGCAAAGCATTCCTGACCTGTTCTCGAGTTGCCATGGGCAGGGGGATGGGGAACTGAGCCTTGCAGCTCCAGTGAGGGAATTGCACTTCAGTCAAAACAAAAGCACATTCCAGCCATCTCTATGTCAAGGCCATCTCTACAGAGACCCACAGTGGCCAGAGGGAGGGACTTCTACAACCTGTGAAATGGCTTCATTGGGGGATTGTGACCAATGACACACTTTTGGGGGAGGGGGGAACAGGGTCAGAGCCGGGTCAGAGTGAGGTCAGAGTTGAATTAAGTGAGGTCAGCATTGGCTTCACTTGGAACGTGCCAACATGAAGCTCCTAATAAATAACTGGATTTCTTTTGAAGCTTGGCTCAAGGCTCATTATTTAATTAGGACATCGGTCAGAACCTGACACTTAGGGTACTTTACTAGGATATAAGTAAATCTTATGGCCTAAATCTTCTCCTTTTAAAATTTTAAAATTTAAATTTTAAACACTAATTTTAATTTGTTTAATTATGGGATATTTTTAAAATTTAGCCAAATTGTTTAATCTGTTTTAATCTATTTTAAATTTTGTATCTCTGTGTTTTATCTTTTGGCTGTTCACCGCCCTGAGTCCTTCGGGAGAAGGGTGGTATAGAAATTTAATAAAATAAATAAATAAATATAAGAAATAATCTATGCACAAAATAGTCTATTTGAGGAAATGAGAAATGTAATTGCAATTCTTTTGTGTACAAGTGTGACTGCTATTCAGTCCTTAGTCCCAAGCAAAAAGTATGTCAAGCATGTACAATTATATTTCCATTTTACCAAAGTGATTTTATTCAGTTTTCTTTATTTTTTTATTCCCCATTTATTCCTTTTCATTGTTTAGTGAACAACTCCAATTATCTAAATATTCATTAACTAGCAACCATTCTAGATTCACTTCATTACTTTTCAAATGCATGTACTCATAAATCACTTTCATCCTGTTTCTACACCATGTGCAGTTTAAAATTATATTTAAATATCATTTAAATGTTTAAGGCAGTTTTCTTAAAGCAGACACTTAAAAATATATTTTCTATGAAATAATATTTATATTTTCTACTGCAAGCACACATTTCAAAATTCCTATGCATTTTTGCGGCAAATACTTCAGAATATTTGGTAATTTAAAATGTAGTTAACAAAAAACTTCATTAATACATTAATGAAATTGAAATCCAAAAACGTTTGATTTCTTTACTTCATACTTATAACAGGATCATATTTATACAGTGTTGTAGACAGTTTTCTCAGAAAACAATATAATAAATCTGATTTCAGTTTAACATGCATTAGCAGCCATGATTGTCATAAATCATCAAATTCTACACTCTTATTTTTCAATAGGTACCGTGTTTTCCCCAAAATAAGACCCTACCTTATATTTTTTTGAACCCTGAAATAAGCACTTGGCCTTATGGCCATGCGCTCAAAAGCCCGATTGGGTTTATTATCAGGGGATGTCTTATTTTGGGGAAAACAGGGCAACACATATAGATACATGTCCTTTCAGACCATCCAGTTATATAGTGACACAAATGTTCTGTGGACTTTTCTGCTTATTATACAAATATGTTCAAAATATTGTAGGATCCATAGGAGCAAAGGTGGAAGAAAAAGATTTAGGAGTGCTCACAGAAGATGACTACAAAATGAGCAAGAAAGCCAAGAAGGCAAAAAAAAAAATTCTGGGATGTAGAATCCCAGAATCCTAGAAGGATCACCAGCAGGAAAAAGGAGGCTCTATTCCCTCTCTATTGGGCTTTAGTCAGACTCTATTTGGAATACTGTGTCCAGTTCTGGTGACCATATACATACATACATACATACATACATACATACATACATACATACTACTTACATACATACTCGAGTGAATCCTGAGACGGCTAACAAAAATGTGCAAGGTGCAAGATTGGAGAACAAAACATATGAGGAAATATTGGAGGGCAAAAAGAAAAGAGGGGGCATGATTGAAACCTTTAAACATATTAAAGGTGTGCATAAGGTTCTAGAAGGCAGTATTTTGAATATTAAGATTGAAAATCAATAATCAAGAACATAACATAAATTCAAACTGACAGGAGAGTAGTAAAAATAATGTTAGAAGTTATTACTTCAGAAGAAAGAGTAATGGAAGCTTTGAACAAACCTCTAGCAGAGGTTTAAGCATCTTTAACCAAGTTTAAAGATGCTTAGGATAAACACCTGCCAATCATCTGACAAAAATTAAAACTAAAAAAATGAAATATAAATAAATAAAATTTAAAAATAATAATTAAAAATGGTAAATAAGTTAATAAATTAAAAAGAAAACAAAAAATAAATAAAAGGGCATTATTATTATTATTAAAGGGCAAATAATGGACTACTATGCATTTTTCTGCCATCAGTTTTCTAAGTTTCTATTAAACTGCAAATGAAATATAAAATAACAGCCTTGTCATTTTGCAAAGTTATCTGATTGATTTAACTATGCCTATAAATTGTTTCAAATGCTAGTGATTAAGTGGCATCATTTATATAAACTGAACTGAGTGCAATTTCATTAAAAGAAAGCAAATCAAAATTATTTTTGTATAGAAATGTATTACCAAACCAACAACATGAACAGTATTATAACACTACAGACATTTTCAATCTAACCAAAATTTAAAACACTTTCCACTATCAGGTGGTGTAAGACCACAGCATTTCAGCTCCTGAATGTATAATGGAATTACTATGTTCTAATGAATTTACTGAAGACTAGGATGAAAGGTATAATCCAGATATCTGCAGGGATCTTGTTCCAGAGAAAGGGAACAGCAACTGAGAAGACTCACTTTGGTGGTACCTGATGATAGCATTTTGTAGAAAAAAAAGGATCAATGAGGAGCCATTCTACTGGATCTTGTTTGATGGGCAAATCCTTTTGACAGTAATTGTCTTTTATTAGGGTTTTTTTTCTCCCTCCTTTTATCTTGTCTTATCCTATCTTATCTGTCCTGAATAGCTAATATACAAGTCCTGGACAATATTGCGATGTAAGAAGAAGTTCAAATAATACTCTCTCCCTCCCCCCTCCTCCTTCCCTGTCCCTGTTTCTCTATAAACATACACCTCAGGGGTGAAATGCTCCCAGTTCAGACCGGATCGCCTGATCTGGTAGTGATGGCGGTAGTGATGGCGGGTGGTTCGGAGAACTGGTAGCAAAAATCCCTGCCCCCCCCATGCCCATCTAAGCTGTGCGATCATCAGAGGCTGTTTTTTTTACTTTTAAAAACATTTTTTCTACAACTTCTTCGACCAAAAAAATGCTTTTAAAGTAAAAGAAAAAAAAAGCCTCTGATGATCGTGCGGCTCAGCTGGGATCGTCAGAGGCTTTTAAAAGCATTTTTTCTACAACCTCTTTGGCCGAAGAGGTTGTAGAAAAAAAATGTCTTTAAAAGCCTCTGGCAAGCCCAGCTGAGTTGCCTGATCGTCAGAGGCTTCTAAAAGCATTTTTTTCTGCAACCTCTTCAGCCGAAGAGGTTGTAGAAAAAATGCTTTTAAAAGTAAAAAAAAAAAAAAAAGTTGGCCATGCCCACCCAGTCACATTACCCCCACCACCACCAAGCCACGCCCACAGAACCGGCAGTAACAAATTTTAGATTTCACCCACATACACATATATACACACCCACATACTCACACAAATTTCACACATTTTGCAGATGAATCCTATGAGCTGAAGGAAGAAACCTGAATACTTGACAAAACAAGAGTCTATAATTGTCTATATAATGACTTTTTCTTACTTCCAGCTACACATTTATCAAAACTCTAGAGCAAATCATTGAAAATATTGTCTTATAGTTGCTAAATTGACTATGTTGCAATCAGTCAACATAGTTAAGACATGATTATTGTTTTTTGCTATATGAATATGCCTGTCAGTATGCTCTTATAAACACTGTTCATTGTCTGTTCTTTCTATTTCTTCTAGGAATCAAGGCAGCTAAGAAAGCAGCAGGCATAAATACAAGGCCCAAGGCCTTATTGAAACTTCATGTAGAAAGTACATTATCATTCCTTTCAAATTTCGCTGCCAGAGAACAATACTACCAATCACAACCACAAACAGATGGATCTGAACAAATTAATTTTTCATATTTCTAGCAGCTTTCTTGTGGAGCACTGTATACAATAATTTTACTCTGGCAGGAAGAAATAATGAGCTTAGCTGGTTTTAAAGATTCCATGGGTTGAACCAATTAGAAAGAATTATTAATATGTCCATTAACTTTGGTTGATACTATTAAGAACAAAAGAATTGTATATGTTAGAAATATGCTATGTTCATTCTACAGCAGATACTCTAGTTCATTCACTAATATATTAATACTGATTAATTCAGTTCAACCTTGCAGTATTATGGCATGAAGTACCGTGTTTCCCCCAAAATAAGACCCTGTCTTATATTTTTTTGAACCCTGAAATAACCCTGAAATAAGCGCTTGGCCTAATTGCCGTGCGTTCAAAAGCCCAATTGGGCTTATTATCAGGGGATGTCTTATTTTGGGAAAAACAGGGTATAACTCCCATTGTCTTAAGGAATTTTCTTCTGGGGACATGGTACAGTAAGAAGAAAAGGAAGGAAAGAATTCACTATGTAATATATTTAATTGCTGCCACTACTTTTTCTGTCACAATTTTCAGACAGACCCATTTTTATGCCAAATAAGGGAACGTAGGGGCTCTTAAAGTTAATGGGTGAAGAAGAACTGTGCATGTACTAATAGATTAAAACATTAAAACAGATTTAAAATTGTTATATTAATTGATTTTTTCCATATTTTCAAAAATAAAATGAGCAAAATACTTCAAATTTTGAGTTTAGAGGGGGCATAGTTGTTGCTATATACACTTACACTGAAATAGTATTTTTCCAATAAATCATAGTTAGCATTGCACTTGACTGAAGGGCTGGTTTCCCAAATGTAACAGAATGGGATAATTGGGTTCTTTACAGCTGATTTTCAAAACACTGTTCCATAAGTATCACTTCTCCCTTTCATATCAAACAAATACGTTAATAATACAGTATTTCTTTATTTATTTTATTATTGCGATTTATATGCCGCTTTTCTCCCGAGGGACTCAAGGAGGCTTACAAAATGACAATTTCTGATATAAATCACTATAAAATAAAATTAAAATCAACACCCCAATTAAAACAGTTTAAAATTATAAAAGTGTACATCCAAACGGATCAGTTGAGTTGATGGAAGAGCCACGTCTTTAGCTCGCAACAGAAGGAAAGGAGGTCGGGGGCTGTCCTGAGCTTGGTGGGCAATCCATTCCAGAGGGTCAGGGTCGGGGCTCCCACAGAAAACGCTCTCCTCCTGGGGGCCGTCAGCCGACGGCACCCTGAGGAGGCCCACTCTGTGTGAGCGCACGGGACGATGGGAGAGCAGCAGGAGATAGTCCTGCAAGTATCCCGGGCCTAAGCCAATGATTTTCACTTACTCCATTCCCCCCTAATAAGTAGGATATTTCATCTTGCAAAATATATATATTAAGGGATTAGACAAAATATTTTTGTTTTCAGAAAAATGGGAATCAAAAGGAAGATACTATATAATTTCATTTTAACATTTAAGTATAGGATATATAAACATTTAAAGAATAAACAAGAACCATAAAGGCTCTCACATTGCTAAGAGAAATTATTATCAGTGACAGCTGATTTTAGAGAATAAGCATCCTCATATGACAAAAATTGTGATTTACAGGTTTCCAGTAAAATACACGATTAACATTCATAATCTTATATACAATTAACTATGTATTAATATGTATTCATGAATCTTACATGAAGACTCTAAAATTTAAACATCAATCATGTATAGCTTATATATGAAATCAAAAAATATTTGTTTTTGTGGGACAGAAGAAAAAAGCATTTATATTTTAGGTATTTATCAGTTATGATGATAGCTAATATATATTACTATAGAAAATTTAGGTAAAATATTTGTATCTTCCTTTTTATCTATTGGAAATCTTGCTGTTTTTATATAGTGTTATTCTATCCTTTATCCATTGCTACTATGCTTCAACTAATTATGGTATACTTTGTACTAACAAGTACGATCATACTCATTTTCACACTTTTATGGGGATCTAGCTTTCAGGTATATTGACTAGCTAGGATTCATAAAAGTCGAATCCTTCATATCTTTAATATGTCAATATATTAATCTCAAAATATAGCTGCCCATGTCTTTCTCTTCTTTAATGATTCACTGAACATAT
This sequence comes from Pituophis catenifer annectens, assembly GCF_029215685.1. NCBI lineage: Eukaryota > Metazoa > Chordata > Lepidosauria > Squamata > Colubridae > Pituophis > Pituophis catenifer. The sequence goes on from NW_027256884.1 coordinate 82,150,708, forward strand.
TAAAGATATATACAGACTTTTCATCTTAACCAATTATCATATAAATTAAGCAGCAATTGCTTATTCAAATAGTTGAACATTGTATTCGTAACATGAACCTTGAAAAGGGAAGGCTGATAATGACAGGTCAGATAATATTATAATACCATATAATACATATACTTATGCATAGGCATATACATACACATAAACATATACATGTGTGTGGGTGGGTGTGGGTGTATTCATGGGTAGTAATAAAATGATATTTCAGATTGAATCATCTTTAAGCGCTTGGAAGAACTTCACTTCAGTCAATTCCTTATTCCAAGGATGAGACAGTGAGACATATTTAAAATCTGCTGATGCCTTGAATCTTTCATTCCTACTTTTTTTTATAACCAAACTTCTACCTATTCAGATAAAATAGCGAAGTATTCATAATGCTCTGAGTACAATATGAAAGGGATAACAAGATAGACAATGAAAGATAACTGTTCATGAGTTTTTCACTCCTTAATATTGCAGTATTATAAATAAAGACTGAAAATGCTAGATGTGTTCAAACACTTCTTAAGTTACTGATAAGTTGGAAACCTTCAGTATTCATTTTGGCACTCATAAATTAAGAGATAAAATGTGGTGAAAAGACACAAGGGATATATTTTGAGGTACTTTTAAAGGTTTTGTTGCTATAAATAAAGTGGAGTTGGAGAGTGTGAAAGCAGACAGTTTATAATTTAAGCCCTGTTTCTTAAATGTTTGCTCATTTATTACTAACAATAATAAATTACAATGGCAGATATGGGTTTTGACAGAAAGGCACAACCCATTTACCATTAAGTGTTGCTCTAGTTTAATTAATAAGTTTCCCCTCAATCAATGCCAGATAATTAAAACATAATAGTTCTTAACTCTGTTTCTAGGAAGACAAAAGACCTGATACTACTTAGGGTTTTACTTGTTCCAGGAAGATACTGTAATAACTTATTCCCTAAATGATCTAAAGATTTTAAAGGACTAATTACAGTAATGTATCATTTTGAATATATTTGTATTACCTGGGAAACAAAATGTATCAAACCACTTCTTCAAAACAGGTAGTCCTTAGTTAACAGCAGTCATTTAGCAATTGTGCATACTGAACAAGTGGTACTTACGACTGGTCCTCAAATATCCAGGATGTGCAAAAGCCTCTTCTTTATTATATTTGGGAAACATGAAGTTTTGGTTCTCTCACGTAATGGGTTCATTTTATAGAAATGATATATGGATTACCAAACAAGGTTCATTGAAAATGTTGACTTTTCTGCATCTGACCAGCTATCATTTTTGCTTCTGGACATATTCTACAATAAATACTTTATATGAAGTAGAAAAATCATTAATTTTATCCTTTGTATCTATTTGTGTTTTTTCTTCCTTCTACATCCTCTTTCCATTTTTTGATTAAATGTTCTGTACTTTTTTTTTTTTTTGCACATCTAATAAAGCAAGGGCTAACAATTTATATTTTATTATTTATATTCTAAATGATATATTTGTAATTGTTGGAAAACTGAACCTCAGGGTTTATTTACTTAAAGAACATATTCCTGATCAAGCTATTCGGAAGAGGCTAACTGGTTTCTCTATGTCCAGGAATAGGTAATTAAAGCTGCATTCCTAACTATACTTAAGTCCCAATGGACAGACTCTATCTTTTCCTGAACGAATACAGTACAGCGTCAACAGAAACTATATACTCAAAACTAGAAGTTTGTCCTCATATCTTTAATTCAACATATTTTGCTCCATCTGTATTTGTCTCTTCGCTGGATCTTGCAAATGTTGAAAGAAATAATGTTGACATTGGAAGCAATATCATTTTAACTTACAATGCATATAATGTGCCTAGGATCGCAATATATTCAAACAACTACAAGGAGAAAGGCATTAATTTTAAGTGCACATTTCTAAATATTTTTTTAGATTTGAAAATTTTATTTCTTGCTTACTTTGTCATTAATTAAAGACTATTTAATGATGCTTCTTCCTCAGATAATAAAGCCACTCACTGAAAGTCTAATGAACTGCTATTGAATGGAGTCGGTCTTTGTAAAACCTGGATTTCCAGAGTAATGTAGACAAGTTACAAAGAAGGAAAACTTATATTCTGCAGCATGGTAAGGCACTGAAGCAAATGCTGAGTTTTCTCTCAACGCTTCTGAACTAGAGAAATTCCCAGACTGCATTCATGTAAATATTATTTGTTTAAATAACAAACGTTATTTAAATATTTATAGAAGCTTATCTAGAGGAGAAATCACATTGCTATAAACTTGTAAAGATAGCTGTCTCTTTTTTGTTGTTTGATTTATCTTTATTTCACCTAGCTAGATAATTAATTTATTAATTTAATATACATCATATTACCATCCAAAATAACAGCATGGTAAATAGCTTTGGGAGGAGGGAAAAGGGAAAAAAAAAACTTTAATGTGTTATAGTGCTTTAGAACCATATACTAAGTCCTAAATCCCAGACTCATCATGAGAGAATGCTGTATTATTTATGTGGGGTAAGTGCTTAAATGGCACTTTGATGGAAGTGTTATCTTTTGTTTTATAGATTTCTATAACACATTTCCATAGAAAGAAGGTCCCAAATTAAAGTTTGTCTTACAGAAATCTTAAAAGATAATATAATATGCAGTAACACATTGCAATTAATTACCCTTATAATATAAAATTCCCAACAAAATAGTAGATAATGTCATCTATGTAATGGGCATGAGTTTGGGCAGAGTCCAAGAGATGGTGGAGGACAGGGGGGGCCTGGCATGCTGTGGTCCATGGAATTGTGAAGAGTTGAACATGACTTAGCGACTGAAAATCTGCAACAACTAGTGAAGCAAATACATCTGTATGCCACCTCTACTGAACATTGCCACAGTCATCAAAAGGGATGCACATTATTGCTCATTTCACACTACAGAATTATAGGAAACTCTTACTTGCTCCTGAAACATAATTAAAGCTAGTCTTTGATTGATGACTAAATTTTCCATGACCATTTAAAAGAACTGAACAAAGGGACATGACCCCTACCAGATGTTACAGGTACTACAGGGCAGTGGTGAGTTTCAAAGTTTTTTTCCACCGGTTCTGTGGGCATGGCTTGGTGGGCATGGCATGGCATGGCATGGCATGGCATGGCATGGCTTGGTGGGCGTGGCTTGGTGGGCGTGGCAGGGAAAGGATATTATAAATCCCCATTCTCTCCCTACTCCATGGGAAGGTTAATGCAAAATCCCCATTCCTTCCCGCTCAGCTGGGATTCGGGAGACAGAGAATAGATGGGGGCGGGGCCAATCAGAAGTGGTATTTACCAGTTCTCCAAACTACTCAAAATTTCAGCTACTGGTTCTCCAGAACTGGTCAGAACCTGCTGAATACCACCTCTGCTACATTGCCTTGTGGTCACATGAAAAAATTGTAGGCATCTAGCAATCTATTCAGAAGAAAGATTATATTTTTGTTTTGTTGTTTGAAAACAAACAATACTCCAAGGAAGTCTAATAGCTATCAATGCTTCAGCAAAGCAGAGTCTCAACTGAATAATCAGTTTGTCTCCCGCTTCCTCTTTATCCAAAATTAACCAAACTATGGTCTCTCATACAACTGCCAATGAAGAAGTACAATATATTTTTTCTTTTCAAGTTGATCTATTAACTAAGAAACATCCGTTTTTCTTACAATCTCTGCAATATCTTCCATAAAGGGGGCTTAATTGCTTGTTCTACATTATCTTTTCTTAAGCTAGGCCAGGATGATATTTCTGGATCAGCATTTAGAGCATTAATTGATTAAGATCTCTGTTAGCCTGAAAACTGTTAATTGCTACTATTAAATATAATCTATGACTGAGGGTTCTTTTATAGGTGAGATATACAGTATGTGTGTCTACTTCTCTTACCCTAACACTACTTATCTCCCTTCCTCCCTCCCTTCCTCCCTCCCAGAGCTATTTACTAGTGACCTCCCAATCCATTTTGTAGCTACCAACTCTCCTTATTTCTCCTCCTTCCTCCCTCAGCTTTTCAGTATAAAAGAGAGATAAGAAGAGGTTATCTTGGTGTGTATTTAAAGCATTTATTTATATTTTTACAAACTTTGTCAGCCATTACTTTGTATGCATGTTGTGTGACACCTCCCACTGCCCAGTACTTCCCAAATGAACCCTCCCTGAGGTCTCCAGGCATCCCTCTGCAAGCAGCTGCCTTCCTTTGTCCTCATCTGTCTTGGGTTGAACCATGTCCTTCTGTTTGGTCTTCAGTTCACTACTCCCAGGGGAGGTCCCAGGTGATGTTTTTTTTTTTCCATCTGGGGCCAGGGACTGGAACACTTCAACACTCTTTCCTCAGCCATCAACTTCCCACATAGTCTCTCCAAAAGCTATTTCTGCCTCAATGCCTCAAAAACTCAAATCTGACAATACATCTTTTTTCCTAAAGGCCTTGAAACATGGTTTTGTCAGTTGTTCTGGGAACCCTAAATTGACACTGGTTAAATGGCTTGTGTGATTGTATTTTGTATTTATTGCCATTGTAGGAGGTGGAGTGTCTATGAGTTATTGCAATGTGAATTTTTAATTTTATAATGATGTTTGGAATCACTGTGTGAGAGTTGGATGGCCATATAAATTTGTTTATTAAATAAATGGATAATAAAAGCACCTCTGTTGCATGAGCTACACTGTCTCCCACTTTCCTTCTAAATGTAATTCAAGGTGCTGGTTATTGCCTTTAAATGGCACAGAGCCAGGTTATCTGTGGGACTGCCTTTCCCTGCAGAAATCTTCTCTTTCTACCAGATTAGATAGTGTGGACAGGATTCTAGTCACTTCCTTTAAACATTGCCACCTTGTGGTAGCTAGGAAGCATGTGTTTTCTGTGGCAGTCCCTGCCCTATTAAACATTCTTCCTCCTGGATTTTTATAGGTCTATACCCCACTAGCATTCCAAAAAGCATTAAAGACAGTGGTGGGCTGCTGCCGGTTTGGACTAGTTCAGGCGAACCAGTAGTTATGACTTGTGGATGGCCCTGGCGCAGCGCTATGCCATCCTATTTAGCTGCATTTTTTAAGCTATGTGCATGCATGCAAGCACGCACTTGAGCAAAGCGCATGCACAGAAGGCTGCACACATGTGCGGAAGGCGCGTGAGCACTCACATTTCCGGTGCTGGGGCGAACTGGTTGTTAATACATGTGCCGCCCACCTCTGATTAAAGACCTGGTTTTTCCCCCAATTGCCGGAATAGGGTGAGCTGAGCGAGACAGTTTAAATGAGCAACCGAATCTTGAAAGCATAACTTTGGTGTGGGGATTTTATTGTTTATGGTTTTAACAGATTTAATGTGGTATTATGCTGTTTTATAATTGACATTGCTTTAATTGTTGATTAGGAGCTTCCCAGATTTTGATATAACATGGGCAGCTATATAAATGTTTTAAATAAATAAATACAAATGTAAAGAAAATACTGTAGCTAAGATAAAGTTACATTATTTTTTATGCTTTTCACACGTTAAATTTGACTTTTAAAACATTTTTTTTAAAAAATCTGTTTATCTCCTGTGATAGTTATATAGAAAGGGATACTTCGTTCAGCATTGACTTTCATGTTCATGTCTGCACCTCTCTCACAGAGACAAGAAATTATAGATATAAGACCATGAGAAAGATAAGATTTTATCTATAGTAGTGGAAACATAAATGTACTGAGAGTTGACAATTATATATCATTTGGTGCTTTTATTGGTGAAGGAGCCTATGAGCAAATTCTAGTAGACATACTTGGCTACAGAGCAGTACTGCAAGGCATGCCGATTACCTGAATCTAGAATCTAGATTTTTAATATTCTACAAAATCCAAGGGCAAGTAGGTTGAGAAAAATTTTCTATTTTCAGCTGATTTGAAAGAACATAACTATTAAAATGTTTTAGTTCCAATGGAATTGCCTGTTTACACGTTATTGATGAAGTACACAAATGTGTGCAAACAAATGCAAAGCATATATTTACTTTAAAAAGTAAGTATTTTAAAACTCCCTGTCTTTTGTAATTGAAAATATTTAGCCATGATTATATATATACGTTTTGCATAACCAGAAAATCCTTCTTGCTTATTGAACCATCAACATATCCCTTTTACATTTTGCTAACCAGGAGAAGGACATCTCATTCATTTGGGGATTTACTGAAAGGAGATGGTAGCAGGTGGAGACATTGTAGCAGTGAGAACAAAACCATTTCTTCTTCTATATCATACACATTAACTGAAGCTCATACTTAATCCATCATTATAACTTGCAGACAGGGATGAAGGTAGTGATATTACGTCTTTGTGTTGTGTGACACACTGAACCAAGTTAAACAACGGATTAAAGATATACATGGGCAAATGGACATGGCAACCTTTTCAACTAATCATTCCCTTAAACTGCTGACAGCAGTTAAAACAACTTTCACTCTGAAAAAGTATTTACATTTAGAAATGCCATCAGTGGAGAGACAGTTATTTGTTAAGTTTAGATTCGAACTTCTAGATACCAACGTTAGATTCGACCGTTATCGGAAAATCCCGTATGACAAAAGAATATGCATATGTGGGGTAAACGTCGTGGAGGACACGGCGCATATAATATTCGAATGTAGTCTCTATCAAGAAGTAAGAAAACAATATCTGTCCCCAATTATAAATAAATTTCCCCACTGGAATATAAGCCAAAAATTAGCATTTCTGTTGAGGGCTGACTCTCCTCCCCTGGTAAGAGCGATCACTCGATACCTTAAAAGAATGACGGCAATACGAGCCAGTTATATTTTATCGATTGTAAGGAAGATGAGCTCAGTTAGAGAGGAGCTAGCCTATTTGGGTTATCTAGTCTTGGCAACTTAACTATTGAAATTTGATATTGTAAAATTTTAATGTCATCTATCATATATTTTTAGATTGCTATTTTTGTAACTGTTTTATCTTTTTCCCTTTTCAGAACAATAAGAACATTTTCTGTTTTATTATTGTTTTGGTAGTTGCACTGGTAGTCTGAACAATGTACATAGCTGTAATATTATATATCTATTCCAGCATTATCATTTAAAATGGTCTGTTATGGTCTTTCCTTATAGAAAAAAATGAAATGACTGTCTCTTAGTAGTAATGTACAAGAAATTTAAGCTTCTATAGTTATCTGGGTGGCTAAAGTGTCTGAGGGAATGGGTAAAACATGTCCAGTTCTCATCACCTTTACCCATGTACAGTAGGTTTTTTTTACATACTCAGCCTTACTAGAATTCTAAACTAATTTCTTTGTTTTGTTGGAAAGTTTCAGCTACTTCATACATTATGAGAATAATGTGAAAATGGAAAATGCAAAGAAATAAATATCTGATATTACTTTGCACAAAGCGGTAATGGTTACTGGTATTTTTGTCAATGTTATTGCAATGTGTAGAGAGTTTCTTGCTCTCATTGTCACTACCCAGGATGCAGTGACTGGTGGAATATTATGTATTATGTCACCTTTTCTACTCTGTCATATTGGCTAAGATATATCAATAATTTCTCTCCAGCATCCTATATGCTGGATATACAGGATACAGCTTATGCAAAGAATTGTTGCAGCGGTTCTCTAGGGTTTCAAAGTATATCTCATTTTAGCTGAGAAATCCCATGGATTGAATCATGATCTTTTTATATATATTTTTTAAAAATGTATTTCTATCTCCAGAGCCTTCTCTGTGTACCTTCATATGCACTCCATTTTTACCCATAAAACCTAAAATATTTTTGTCATCTTATGCGTGTCTTCACTATTGAGGCCTCAAAAACAGACAAATTTCCAGCAGGCCAAATGAAAGTTAATTAAGAGCAAAAAGTCTGTAGAGATTCTCAGTCACCCAGGTCAGGATTGTCCCAAAGGTGCTTTTTCAGGAGGCAACTGGACTTTCTCATTTTTTCTTTGTAGACATTTCGCTTCTCATCCAAGAAGCTTCTTCAGCTCTGACAGGATAGTGGCGAACGGAAGGATTTATATTCCTTGCAGACAGCTGGTAATTTGCATCTTTTTACGGTGTAGGAATAGGAATGGATTTCCAGAGGAAAAATTGCAGGCTACAGTAACCAGGAGCACTACTCAGGTGACCCTGAGGACACAGATAAACCTCCAAGTGCTTCAACGACCCTCTAAAGGATGCAAATGTCTAGCTGTCTGCAAGTAATATAAATCCTTCCATTCTCCACTATCCTGTCAGAGCTGAAGAAGCTTCTTGGATGAGAAGCAAAAAGTCTTCAAAGAAAAAACAAGAAAGTCCAGTTGCCTCCTGAAAAAGCACCTTTGGGTTAATTAAGAACAGTTTTGCCAGCGGAATGGCGGCTCGAAAAAACTCCGTTTCCATTAGGAAACGGAGATAGAGCCGGCTGGGGTGGGTAGAGTCTTCTGCCTAATCCCAAAAGTTTTTTATTTACTTTTGGGAGAGAGCGGAAGAGACTCCCCGTATCCCCAGCCGATGCTCCGGGCTCTGGGAAATCTCTGCTACACGCAGAGCTAGGGGGCAAAAGCAAGCCTGTAAATCTGTCAAATAAATTAATTAAAGAAGATATGAGCTGGACCTCTGATCCTGAAGCGCAAGTATTCTTTTTATTCTATTTTGCCTAAGAAGTGAAGTGAAGGGAAAAAAAGTTTTTTTTTAAAATGGCGATTGCTGCTGCGGTTTGAAGAGAGGCTGAAAGGGAAACTCCTTCCGTTTTCAATTACAAAGTAGCGGAATGAATACTTTTGGCTGTAACTGAGGCAAAATCTCACTCTCACTTCTGTTTTTTTTTCTTTTTTTTCTTCTCTTTGAGGATCTGATATTGATCTTGGTTGGAAAAAAGTTTTTTTTTTCTCTCTCTCTTTTCCAGTAAATTTTGTCTGCGTGGAAAAATGGCACTGAGACTTATAAAACTAGATAAACAGGCAGTGGGGGGGGGATTCCCCCATTAATAAATTACATCAACAAGTTTTAACTCTCCAGTCTCAGAAACCTGACTTTAATATAATAGAATTTCTTCTTGAGGAGATTGTAAGAAGGGATGAGATTGTGAATCAGCAACTTGAAAAATTTAAGTTGGAAATCAAAGAAATTGGTGAATTGGTGAAATCTAAGTTTGGCTTTTTGGATCGAAAGATTTTAAAAGTAGCTAAAGGCTTAGCAGACTTTATGACTCAGTTGGAAGCAAATACTAACTCTAAAATGAAAGAAACTGAGGAGAATTTGGATGACAAGATCCAAAAAATTAAAAAGGATTTGGCAAACATTCAGGATAATAGTTCAGAAGACAAACTTAAAATGGAGGCTGATCAAAAGTCTGTTAATGAAGAAAATGTACAATGTACAAATGTACAACAGAAGATTGAAAGAGAAGTTTTAATGATCCAATACAATTTTACAGAATATGCAATTAGACTGAGAGGTTTGCAGGAAGATGACAGAGATGATTTAAGGAAGATATCTTCTGAAATTCTGGCTGGGACTTTAAAGGTTCAACCTGATGAAGTGTTTTGCAGGATTGACAGAATTTATAGAATAAACTCCTGGTTGGCAAAACAAAGGCAATTGCCTAGAGATGTGGTGATTTATTTTACAGACAAAGAAATTAGAAATAATATTGTCCAGAATTCTTATGATTCTGCTTTGCAATTTCGTGGAAGAAAGATTTGGATTTTTAAGGAACTCCCGCCCAAGATGTTAATGGAGAGGAAGAAATTTGGTTTTCTAGTGAATGAGTTAAAAAAAAGGAATATTCTATTTAGGTGGGACGTCCCAGTTGGTTTAATATTGAGATACCAAGGAGTAAGATACCAACTGAATACTGTCGAAAAAGCGGAAGAATTTTATCAAAAAATTTTAAAAATAAATTTAACATCTTTAGGCATAACACAGGACAAGCAAAAGGAGTTGGAAATAAAGGGAAAACATCAAATTACAGAGGCTGTGGTAGATAAACTGTCTTTGGACTCCTTGGATACCCCAGCTGGATTGTCTATAAATTTGAGAGCAGTGTCATCTGATTCTAATGTGATGAACTATCAACTTACAGACAAGTGCGCAAATCAATTAGTTGATATACAAGTGATGGAAAAGACATATGAGATAATAAAACAAAACCAACAAGATCAATTTACAAAGCAGAATGACAACCGAACAGCTGATACACAACTTGTAGGAAGGAAATCTGAATGGAAATGCAACCCGCAAAAGAAAAAGAAAAGAAACAGATCTCGTAGAAATAGTAGTTTCTAAACTAAGCAACAGTGAAGCCAGGGATTTTAAAAAAAATAAATGAATATGTGAAAAGATATTGGAGGCGAATTATCGTTTAATACTATCTTGAGGAAAGTGGCAGATCTCTGCAATGCCGTGATTTTGGGATGTGGAAAGAGCCTTACACTGTTGGATTTGAACTATCTATTTTGGATTTCTTTTACCGATAAATATATTATATCTATTTCGAGTTACAAGGCAAGAGAGTCATGCTGGGGCATGCAGAAGATCTGGCTGTTACCCACTAAGATGATGGGGATTTATAATCCTGATGAAAACCACAATTACAACTATATGGAATATAATTATAATGTCACTCGGGTGGTTGTTTTTACTTTTATATATACATGAGGATATTCATTATTGATGGGGGCAGAAGATGACTGAAGATTTTGAATAAACTGTTGCACCAGGATGCTATGTTACCCTATTATGGATGACGGATTTAACAATCTAGTGGAAAGACTTCAAAGAAGATACTAAATGAATTATAAATTTAAAGTTATTGTCTTTTCTTTTTTTATAAAATGGAATGTATATATAGACATATGTATATTTTAGCAGAGTGGGCAGTGGATTATATTTAGAATTGTAGTGCATGGTAATCTTGCAGGAAACTGGGTTGAAATAGGTTAGTTTAGTGATTGATTAGTTTAAGAAAAAGGATTTTTAAGTCATATATTTCGGGGAGTGGAAGAATTGGATAGAACTGAATAAATGTTAAATTTGGAGAAGGCTGCTTTGAAATGTTAAATTAATATATATAAAAGTAAAGGTTATGTTGTTGTAATAATAATAATATTTTATAAGTTTGGGGGAGGAGAAAAAGGGTAGATTGTGAAAAGCGGAGAAAAGCGGAGTTATAAGAATACTATGCTAAGGGTCAGTATTTTGAGGAGTGAGTAAGGGCATGGTAAAATATTATGTAATTAATTATGAATTAGTTTATTGTTGTGAAGAAGAAGTCACAGGGGGGGATGGGTGGTGAGGGGGGGTTAGGGAAGAAGGGAGGAAAAGGGGGAAAAACTTGTATTTGAAAAACTTTTTCAATAAAAAAAAAAAAAGAACAGTTTTGCCCTGTTCCATCGTCAACATTGTCTCAATATATGAGATGCCATGTAAAGAAAAAAATAAAGTCAAAAGTGTTTTTCAAATCAATCAAGAATGGGAGGTGCCTTAATTCAAGTAAGAAAGGTGGAATCCAAGGAAATATATGAGACAAGCATTTGTAAAGCAGTTTGTGCTTTACAAAATATCTTTCAGCAACGTAGAAAGAACTTAATAGGTTCAGTTATAGAAATGACGTGAAATCCATGGTATTGTGCAAGTAAAAGAGCATGCTGCCAATCCCAGATTGGCACAGCATTAACATATGAAATCAGCCGTATTACATAACACAATGTATTATATTCAATTTTATTTTTATTATTTATTTATTAAACAAACCTATATACATATAAGTTTAAATATATACAGTACTTATACTCAGATGGATAACTCTGGGGGCTTACAATTCAGTTTCATCATGTTCTGTTTTCTTTGCAATTCTAGTGCATGAAATTACAGTCTAAACAATAGGAGGCTTGCTTATCTATCTATCTATCTATCTATCTATCTATCTATCTATCTATCTATCTATCTATCATTTGCCCATCTTCTAACCAATCTTTTCCCCCTTATTTTTATTTTGGAAGTTATTTCTTTCTCAAGTGTTGATGCCAATATTTGAATCTATATGTAAAGAAGATATAGATAACATAAAACAAGAACATTTATGAAGGCCACACAAATCTTCAAGAGGAATTATTCACTTTGATAAAAGGTATGTGTAAGGCCTGCTTTGAACAGCTTTGTATCCCGTTTCGCAAGAGTAGAACAATGCTGAAGAGATTATACTTCAGTAAAATAACTTGTCAATTTAATTTTATATCTTTATAATATTAAAACAATCACTTTCTTCAGAGGTAGACCATTATTGTGTATAGAGATAGAAATAATTGGAAGAATTTGACTATGTTTTCAAATTAGTATAAAAGACAGATATTTTTCAGGTGTTAAAATACAATGCAAACATTGTTAAAGAAGATTTATATTTTTGATGGCTTTAATATTGCCTGATAAAATTCCCTTTAGTATTTTGCCCTGCGTTAGAGATTGAAAATCAGAGGAACTTAATGACTCGCTGCCTATAAAGTTATTTTCATTCTATTACAAATTAGCATACATCCTTAGTATTAATGTATTAGTGAATATAATGTTATCATGTTTTTTTTTGCTAAAAACTTTCAGATTAAAGTCCTCAATTCAATCAAATTTGTACACTAATCGGTGCATAGATTCATTTGCTCAATATAATATACTATTAATTGTTTTGACATGGTTGAACAACCATAGCTGTTATATATTTAAAATATAATATAGATGGATTTTTTATTACCATGTTTATCTAAAATGAAGACCACTCCATGTTTAAAATTATCCTCTCAAAACCAAAAGTATATGGAATGGAATGGAATGGAATGGAATGGAATGGAATGGAATAGAATAGAATAGAATAGAATAGAATAGGCAAAGTTCATGTATAGTAATTATGATTGCCATCGCCACTTAAAAGTAATCTTGGAGATTTCTTCCCTGTCCCTAGCAAGTTTGTGCTGGTGACTTATATATGAATATAATAGGGCCATGAGACACTTTAGATGCCATCTCCAAATGGTGCTTCAGAATATGGTGAATGAAAATGTAACATGAGTCTTTGCTACCATAAAACAGCCCTTTATAATTCAAACTGACACTTACGAGTTTGCAATGCTTTTACAGTCTGTTCCAAAGTTGGATGATCATTAGCTTCCCTGTGCATTTTTTTTCTTGACAGCTACTTTTACCCAAACACAATTATTCTGTTTTTAACATGGAGATACCTTTCAATATTAGCAGTATCACAATGGTATGAAAATCCTGCTGAATTTTCAATTGTCCATAGAAATTTTGAACACATACAGACTTCTCACAATTTTCTAAGTGCAGGGTTAGGTGAGCACAATTCTTTTCCAATTTTCTCATTTGTATTTTACCCTTGGAGAAGAAACAAGCTGATGCTTTATCATGTAAGACAGAATATTTCTTGCCCTTATGCTATTCACCCAGAAAATTTTCCCTCCTCCAATCAGGGCCTTCCTTTCGAACTTCCCAAATTGGTTGAATCTAGCCTTGGTGATAGCAAAACTTGTATGTGATGACAACTTCAGAGGAACTTTTTGTCCTTTACCTGCCTTTCTTGGGAATAGGGACAATTGAGCCACAATAACAGGGTATGCATTCCTTCTTTGAGAAAAGAAATCTTACAGCTCTGCCATGCTAGCTGGCCAGCTGGACATTTTGAAATAACTAAAATGATCCATCTCCTTCTCATTTTTGCTATCCTTGAATCTAAGACTATCCTCTTCAATGTAGAAGTAATTGTGTGTTCTCTTGGGAATATATAGTTAGTAGAAATTAACCAAAGTTGGAGGACCATGGATACATCATTTTTCAGGCCCATTTATTGCCTTGCATAATGTATAACATGATATGTCCATTGATATGTTCAATTTTATTCTATAATGACTTTCTATATTTCAGATCTAGTTTCTGAGTAAGATCTTTAATCATTGTATTTCCATTACTTTAAATTTTTCAATTCTGATTTTTTTTTAGGTTCCACACTTCATAGCCATAGGTCATAATTGGCATGACTATAGACTTAAGAATATTCATCTTGCTATGGTGATTTTCATATGATTTAAACTGAGTCATGCCATGTTCTTCAGGTATCTTTTGATCGTTTGTGTTTCACTGGTCTCCTGTCTAAAGTAGGTGTTATTACAACTTTGGATCATGTCAGCCATCTATGAGACATAGATGGAAAATATGGAAAAACCTTGGACCTACATATAATGCTAATGTTCATTAGACTGTAACACAACCTTTTGGCAGAATCTCTTTGGTCACTGAAACTCCAAATAAATATGTACAATCAAATTACTGAAATAAGGAAAATAATTGTACAAAAGACTCATTGGGGAGAGTTTATTTGGTTTATGATTAGGTTTAAATGTGATAGAAGACAGACAGATCTGGGTAAGACTGGCAAAATATTTGTCATCACCTCGTAATAAGAACTTCTCATCTATATCCTGTTTCCCCCAAAATAAGACATTCTCTGATAATAAGCCCAATCGGGCTTTTGAGCACATGGCAATAAGGCAAAGTGCTTATTTCAGGGTTCAAAAAAATATAAGACAGGGTCTTATTTTCGGGAAAACATGGGTAGTTTTAATGTTAGTAGTCAGTGGTTTGGATGGGGAGAAGAGAAAGCTTTCAGATCTTTATTTTGATGAGCTTGGTCATCTTCCCCATGCAAGCTTCCATGCTTTGAGAGATTGATCCAAAAACTGCTCATTGTATGATTTCAATATAAAGAAATACCTATATACAAAAATTCTTAAGCAACTTTCTAGTCTCTTCTATTTTTATATTATTATTATTGCAACAGAAACAGATACAGCAGGATAACCCTTTCCCCCAAATTTGCACCTTTTGGGGGATTTATTTTATTTATTTTAAACATTTATTTCTCACCCATCTTATAATCAACTCTGGGTGGTTTGATTTTCCATATAACAAAGAGGTTTCTGATTTGATACACCTAATTTCTAAGCTGATATTGCATTTAGTTTATATTCTTTTTCTTTTGAAAATATTAATGGGCCAGCGTATTCAAAGTACATTACATTTGGTTTATAAAGCTGAGATCTCTGCATAAATTTTTAAGTAGAATGGACGTTGGTCTTACCTGATACGTCCTTTCTCGATCAGGAAGAAACGGCTGTCAGATTGGGGGAAGACTCTCTCTATGCAGCATGGACCAAGTCTGACAAATTTGCATAACTCCGCCCTCCTCTCCCAGTGTTTCGGCAAGGGCATTGGCACAGACTGGCATGTCTTCCTGGAACAAAAAAGAATTAATAACCACCCTCCCCCGTCCAATCCGGAGGGCCGGCAACTAGGGTGGGGCTGACAGCCATTTCTTCCTGATCGAGAAAGGATGTATCAGGTAAGACCAACGTCCATTCTCCGAAGGAAAGAAATGGCAGTCAGATTGGGGACATGCCAAAGCTACATGTCCACCAGGGAGGGAACACTGGCCGGAAGGACCTCAGGATCGTATCACAACTTGCAGGACCCTGCGGCCGAAGGCTTTGTCTGCCGAGGCGAAGGAATCCACCTGGTAGTGGCGAATGAACGGAGAAATAGAAGTCCACATAGCCGCTCTGCAAACCTCCTCCAATGGAGCTTGAGTCACCCAAGCGGCCGACGTGGCCGCACTTCTGGTCGAATGGGCCGTGATGTGGCGGGGCACCAGCAGCCATAACTGCTGATAGGCAGTCACAATGGTAGCTCTGATCCAGCGGCCCAGAGTCTGACTCTTGACGTGGGAGCCGATAGACTCCGGTTGAAATGAAATCAGCAGGGACTCCATTTTGCGGATGGGTGTCATCCTAGCAATATAAATCTTCAGGGCTCTGCAGATGTCGAGTAAGTGCCAGGAGCATTCTAGTCTATGCGCAGGCCGAGGACAAAAGTCCAGGAGAACAAGCTCCTGCACTCTGTGAAAGACTGAATTGATTTTGGGAAGGAAGGCTGGGTTTAGATGAAGGACCACCCTGTCGTTATGAAAGATGCAAAGGTCTTTGCAGATTGATAGAGCCGCCAGCTTGGAGATCCAGCAGGCAGAGGTGATGGCAAGGAGGAAAGAGACTTTGAAGGACAGAAAACGTAGAGAAACTTGACAAAGTGGTTCAAAAGGAGATGAAGTGAGGGCCGTAGCACCTTATTGAGGTCCCAGGTAGAGTAACGATGAATGGTCGGGGGGCATAGATTGACTGCCCCGTGGAGAAAGTTACGTATGAAGGGGTGACGAGATAACGAGTCCGGAGACCTGCAGGAAAGAATCGAAGCGATGGCAGCTACCTGTCGGCGGAGCGTGTTTGGAGCCAATCCCAACTCGAAACCATCCAGGAGGAAGGAAAGCACATGAATGACAGATTCAGTCAACGGATCGACCGAAGAACGGCTACACCAGGAGAAGAAGGAGCGCCAGGTGGCTTCATAAATTCAGTTAGTAGAAGCGTGGCGAGCGGCCTGAATGGTGGTCACAACCTGGGGAGGGATGCAGGCCATGGTCAGGATGGTGAGTTGGAGCCACGCAGGATCCGGGTGCTGGAGTGACCCCTGCGTGAGATGTATCATGGCAGCCGGGATGCACCAATGGGCGCCCACCGACAGCGAGATCAAGTCCACGTATCACAGCCGACGAGGCCAGTGTGGGCCCACAAGAAGAAGCTCCACTTTCTCATCTAGCATCTTCCGGAGGACTCAAGGAATAAGTAGCAGGGGAGGAAACACGTACAGCAGGCCGTGTGGCCAGGGGCTGCGTAAGGCATTGATGGCTTCGGCCCGAGGATCCGGAAAGCGAAAAAAATATCTGGGCAGTTGATGGTTCAGAGCTGAAGCAAATAGGTCGACTACAGGCCTCCTGAACTGGCACACAATGTCCTGAAAGAGAGTCGGGGAGATGCTCCATTCCCTGTGGTCCAGAAGGTAATGTCCTTGCGCTCCATCAGGGTGCGGAAGTGGACGAGGGCTAAGCGCACAGCACACAACTCCAGGTAGTTGATGTTGTGTTGTCGATCCCAGGTGGACCACTGATTTTGAGCCATGTGCTGAAGAAGGTGGGCACACCAACCCGACAAGCTGGCGTCGATAGTGAGGACGAGACGGCAGGGCTCCCTGTAGCTGCTGCCCCATGAGATGGCCTCCGAACCTCACCACCAAAGAGAGGAGACAACCGGCAGGGGCAGTTGAAGATGGGACAACAATGTGCTTCGGCTGGCCCGCTGATGTGGCAAGAGAAGCCATTGCAGTTCCCTGCTGTGCAATCTAGACCAGGGAACAATGCCGAATGTAGAGACCATTTTGCCTAACAGGCAGGACAGTGTTAAGATGGAAGCAGCTCCCTGTTCTCTACACTGGCTGGCTAAAGCCCTAAGACTGGTTTGACGGTCAGGGGAAAGGAAAACCTGAGAAGAAATCATGTCAATATAAGCCCCTAAGTGAATAATATGGGTAGAAGGGGAAAGGTGACTTTTGGCCCAATTAACCGAGAACCCGTGACTTTGAAGAAGGGAAAGGACTGTGGAAAGGTCTGCACGAGCAGAAGAAAGGGAGGAAGAGAGTATGAGAATATCATCTAAATAAA
Source organism: Pituophis catenifer annectens (assembly GCF_029215685.1). Lineage (NCBI taxonomy): Eukaryota > Metazoa > Chordata > Lepidosauria > Squamata > Colubridae > Pituophis > Pituophis catenifer. Next base: position 82,168,336 of record NW_027256884.1, read on the forward strand.
ATTGTAGTCTGATAGGAATAGTCCGAATATGGCCGATTAGGGCGGCCATGACCTTCGTAAAAACCCTGGGAGCAGAAGAGAGGCCAAAGGGCAATGCCCTGTATTGAAAATGGGAGCCTTTGTAGTGAAAACGAAGGAATTGGCGGTGGGATGGGTGAATGGGAATATGGAGGTAAGCCTCCATCAAATCAATGGAAGAGAGAAAGTCCCCAGGTCACAGGCACTCCAAAATGGAGAAGAGGGTACTCATCTTGAACCAGCGATAAATTATGTACCGGTTCAAGGCCTTGAGGTCCAAAATGGCCCTCCAGCCCCCGGAAGATTTTTTTACAATAAAGAGGCCGGAGTAGAACCCCTGGCCCTGTTGGTCAGGGGGTACTCGCTGGATTGCTCTAATGGAAAGAAGGTGATCGATAGCAGAAGAGACTAGAGCCTGCTTGATCGGGTCACAAGAAACGGGGCAGGAAACAAAAACCCTGGGAAGCGGACAGAGAAATTCAAGAAGAAGGCCAGATTTGATAGTGGATAAAACCCAGGTATCAGAAACAGAGGACAACCATTGGGGTATTAAAGGGACAAACGGCCCCCAATGGGAGGGTCCCTTGGAGACCTATCTGCCTCTTCTAGTAAAGCATCCCCGTCCTCCACGGACCGCCATGGTGGATACCGGCTCTCTTGTCTGATCTGAGAATCAAGAGGTTGGGACCTGGATGGAACTGGTCGCTGGAACCGAGACTGGAACAGATTGGAGTCGGAGGACCGAAAGGACTGGGACCAAGGGTAAGGCGAATAGCGGGAGTCCAAACAGAGGTGTTGCGAGGGGAGGACCTTGCGTCTGTCCCATGTCTCGATCAGTAGGGGCTCCAAGGGAGGACCAAAGAGACTGCCAGTGGAATAAGGGGCAGAGGCCAACTGCCACTTGCTGTGCATATCGGCCTGCCATCCTCTGAGCCAAAGAAGGTGTCGTGATGCAACTGAGGAACTCAGGGCCTTAGCCACAAACCTGATGATGTTGAGGGTTGCATCAGCGGAGTGTTCTAAGGCTGCAGCGATCTTATTGAGGTCTTGATGAGCCCTGGTGTCAGAGTAAGGTAAACGGTCCTGGAGTTGCTTGAGCCATAGAAGGGCCACCCGAATGAAAAAGGAGGCCGAAGAAGAGGCCCTGATGAACCATGCCGCAGCCATGTGCCCTTTGATAAGGGTCTTCTCAGCTCGCTTATCCTCTGATCGAAGGGAGTCCTCTGGGGGCAACGTGGGATGGACCAGATTGGCCAAGGCGACGATAGGTGGATCGACAGTTGGAGGTTGAAGAATATCAGACAATGCTGTTGCCAAGTTGTAGAGACGTTTGTCCAGGCTGTTGGGGCTAGGACCAGATCCAGGAAGGCCCCATTGACGATGTAGAACATCGAGAAAGAGCTTCGGTGCCGGAATAGTCTCCGGAGCGACAGTTGGTTCCGCGAATAATGCCGTCCGAAGATGGAGGAGTTGTGGCTGTAGATGGGACATCTCCCAAGCAGGTGGTAGCTATTGCTTTGAAGAGCAAGGAGCGGATCATCTGAGGCCTGAAAAGACCTATGAAGGGGGATTGGTCAGGGAGCAATCCCTCATTGTCTGAAAGGGTGGACTCAGGGTTCTCGTCTTGTTCCGAAATGGAGGCCTGGTCTCCTGTATAATCATACTCTGCAGGGTCATGTTCAGAGGCCTGATCTACCAGCTCCCCGCGGTGAGAAGGCTGGGAGGGGATAGGGGTCCCCGTGGGCAGGCCCACCTGGTGCAGGCATTGGGCAAAACCCTCTCGTATGGCCCTGGTCAAAAGGACCTCAAATGACTCCGGAAGTTGGACAGGCTGAGCCGGTACAGGATGATCCAGCGGGACCAGAGCAGGTGAATTGCCCTGGAGAGTCGGGCCCTCAGACAGGGTCTGGAATAAAGGCTCCCTGCCAGGAGGAGGAGCCGGGCCCGCCGAGGGAGGATGGTCAGGGGACAGATCTCTGGTTACGTGGCCATCATCCTGAGTCACAGGCTCTGACCTGGCAGAAGGTTGTGGAGGTGGTGTTGAGGTGGTAACTTGCGCCTGCCCAACGGCCCTGGAAAAGGCTTTCTCCATTGCTTTGTGGTGCCGTTGCTCCTCCCTGGAGAGGGAGGGAACCGCTGAGTCCACAGGAGGCTTTTTAGCCCTGGACTTCTTTGCCGGAAGAGGCTGACCAGAAGGACCCTCCAAAGGGTCATGTGGGTGGTTACTATGACCCACGGTGGGGTCGGAAGAAGAGGCCTTGCATTTGGGCTTATCTGCCATGGCGATAGGAAGGCAGAAGCGAGTCAAAATGGCCGCTACGATGAAAACGCGCCAAATTTAACGGTGAGGGAACTCACTGTGACCAATATGTGCTCTTACAGTCCAATCCGGCAGGGCAGAAGAAATTGCTTCTCCAAAGTTCCTGTAGCACTAAATGGCAGGACCAGCAACAAATCGCTAGCTCAAGGGCTATTAGCGCGATATAATCAGCGGTGAGCAGAGGCTCCAGCCGAAAAGCCAAGCTGCCAGGCAAAAGCCGTTACAACGCAGCACGGGCTTCCTGAGGTGATCGGAGAGCTGATAAGGCCAATTTGGTCTGTGTAAGAAAAGGAACTGTCAGCCAACAGATCCAAGCCAGCTCCCCGGCTATCGCTATAATCAGCAAGTCTCCAAGCTGAGAAAAACTGCAAGATAAAGCAATTCAAGGTAAATTCGAATAAATTATTGCAGTTAAGACTGGCTAAACTGGAAGACACGTCTATCCAGCATAGACCAAGTCGAAATACTGGGACAGGAGGGCGGAGTTATGCAAATTCGCCAGACTCGGTCCATGCTGCATAGAGAGAGTCTTCCCCCAATCTGACTGCCGTTTCTTCCCTTTGGAGAATACATTTCCCTTTTTATTTCATCTTTTATTTTTCTATTCAAACTTTATCAAGCTAATTTCTCTGTGAGAAATGTAAATGAAGCAATAATTATGTTTAGTTATAAGTCTTTAGAATAAATTGTATAATATGTAATCATTGAGTTGTATCTGCATTTGCAAAAGAATGAGTTTGGATTCCATTGTAGTGTATTTAAACGATAACATCCATTTAATAAAAATGAGCTTTATCTTGCTCTTTAATAAAATGCAGTTAGTACAGTTATTATTTTCTCATTTACCTTGAGTGAATGGAACATTTTAGACTTAGTTTTTGTTCTTTTAGCAACATAATGTGGAAACAAACAAAATATGAAAGATATAATTATAGGGATGATATCTCTTATACCTGAAGAAATGAAGTATATTTAATCAAAGAAAGAAAACTGGGACAGGTTTCACAGCATTCTGCAAATATTTGACTTTATGTCCTATAGAAGACATATAACCCTCTAAAAGTTAGGCTGAGAGAGAATGATGGACCCAAAGTCACCCATGTTAAATGTTTATTGTCTTTATAGTCAAATTATTCTTAGAATTTTTTTGTTTGGATTTATACAAACCTTCTATTCCAAATTTTATTAATTCTATTCCAATTTTATTAGGTCCAAAGACTTCCATAAAACTTATTTTCAATTTAATATAACTGATACTGCATATATTTTATACACACAAAAACACACACACACAGTATGTATGTGTGAGTGTGTATTTGTGTGTGTGTGTGTGAATGTGTGCATAATGTGTGTGTGTACATTAGGATTAATTTTGGTTACACTGCCATTAAAACTACGTTTATGCATATTAAATTTGCGAATACTTAGGTCTAAAAATGTATCTTAGAACTTCACAATATGTCTGCTGGTTCAGGCTATGGTCTCTTCATTGTGTTTCCTTGAAAAGTCAATCTAATCATTTTAGATTCCTCATAAGCAAATGGTAAAAATCTACTTCTCTTATGTCACTGTGTCTCTGCAGCTTCTATTTGTAGACAAATATTAAATCTCATCAGTGATATATTTGTTCTTCGTAAATATATACAACTTCCTTTAAAGGGTCCATTTAGTAATCAAGCCTTGTGATAATGGATTCCAACATTAATTATTGGTCGCATTGGTGGATGATCTCTGGAGGGCTCGGGACAGGGGTTGTTCCTCTGTTCTGGTCCTGTTAGACCTCTCAGCGGCTTTTGATACCATCGACCATGGTATCATGCTGCGCCGGCTGAAGGGACTGGGGGTGGGAGGCACTGTGTTGCGGTGGTTCTCCTCCTATCTCTCTGACTGGTCGCAGTCTGTGTTGGCAGGGGGGCAGAGGTCGACCTCGAGGCGCCTTGCTTGCGGGGTGCCGCAAGGGTCGGTCCTCTCGCCGCTCCTGTTCAACATTTATGTGAAGCCGCTGGGTGAGATCATCCATGGTTTTGGGGTGCAATGCCATCTGTACGCTGATGACACTCAGCTGTACATTTCCACCCCAGACCACCCCAATGATGCCCTCGAAGTGATGTCCCAGTGTCTGGAGGCCGTGCGGGTCTGGATGGGGAGGAACAGGCTTTGGCTCAACCCTTCCAAGACCGAGTGGCTGTGGATGCCGGCGTCCCGGTATAGCCAGCTGGTGCCATCGCTGGCTATTGGGGGCGAGTCATTGACCCCCACAGAGGGGGCTCGCAACTTGGGCGTCCTCCTGGACACACGGCTGTCTTTAGAAGAGCATATGACGGCCGTGGCCAGGGGGGCTTTTTATCAGGTTCGCCTGATACGCCAGTTGCGCCCCTTTCTGGATCGGGACTCCTTGTGCACAGTCACTCATGCCTTGGTTATGTCACGCCTGGACTACTGTAACGCTCTCTACATGGGGCTCCCCCTGAGGAGCACCCGGAGGCTCCAGCTGGTGCAGAATGCGGCCGCGCGGGTGATTATGGAAGCGACGTGGCGCTCCCACGTAACACCTCACCTGCGCGAGCTGCATTGGCTCCCGGTGGTCTTCCAGGTGCACTTTAAGGTGTTGGTTCTCATCTTTAAAGCGCTCCATGGCTTAGGGCCAGGGTATTTGCGAGACCGCCTGCTGCTACCGATAACCTCCCACCGGCCAATACGCTCTCACAGACAGGGCCTCCTCGGGGTGCCGTCGGTCAGGCAATGTCAGCCGGCAGCCCCCAGGGGGCAAGCCTTCTCTGTGGGGGCACCCGCCCTGTGGAATGAGCTGCCTCCTGGAATACGATTGATCCTGGACCTCCGGACCTTCCGTAAAGCCCTGAAGACGTTTTTATTTCATCAAGCCGGCCTAGCCTAAATGGTTTTTTTAATTGGGATTTTAAATTTTATGGATTTGGGGTTTTAAATTTGGGTAGCCAATGATTTAATTCTTTTAATTATCTTAACTTTTGCATTTGTATGTTTTTTAATTTTGGCTGTTCACCGCCCTGAGTCCCTTCTGAGAGAAGGGTGGTATACAAATTAAATTAATAAATAAATTAATAAATAAATTATGCAGTGTGTAAGGAGGTTCTTCTTCCAGGGAGTTTCAATGGATGATTACTAGTCATAGTGTTTTGACAAAGTTCTACTTCTTCTCTGCTGTGCATGATTTTACATGCCATAGTTATATTTTTCTAATCTAAACAAAATTTAAATATTCAGATTTTTTCTCATAAGGAAGGTTCAAGTCCTAATTATTTAGACTGTCCTCTTCTGAATGTTTTTTTAGCTCTGTAATATTTTTTTTTCCCAAATGTAACATCCAATATTGTACATAGTATTTCAGATGCAGGCATACCAGTGGTGGGTTGCTCCTGGTTCAGTCCAGTTCTATAAAACTGGTAGTAAAACTGGCAGGAGGCTCCGCCCACCCACCATGACATCATCATGTGTGATCTGCGCATGTGCAGAAGCTTCTACGCATGCACAGAAGCGTGCACACTTCCATTGAGAACCGGTAGTAAAGGTAACCCCTGAGGCATGCCATGATGTTGACAGAGTTGTTTGCAATCTAATGATCTCTAGCATAGGATTTTATCATTTTTACATCTGCCACACATTGATTCAATATCTTTATTTTGAAATCCACTATAATCCCACTATTGTTATCCTAGTTATTAATAACCCAGCCCCCAATGTGTGTATTTGAAACAAAAGAATTTTCCTCTAATGAGGAAAAACTTCCATAAATTTGAATCATAATTACTATTTCATTTACTATTCATTTTTAAAAATAATTTAAATAGCTCTTCATAAGCAGTTCTTGTTTTGAACACAATGAATAGACTACTACTATTATCCACAGATTTAGCTAGAATACTGCTTTATCCCTGAGTCAGTATTACCTACTGTATTATAAAATGTTGAACTAGCACATAGCCTTGAAAACTTTCACTTCTTAGTTCCCACTGTTGACCAAAGTGCTTTTTATTTCTATTGCTCTATTTCTCTCAGATTCAGTTAAGACTTTATTACAAAATAGTTCTGTGAACTCCAAGTACACTCAAAAACTTTTGAAGAGAAAGTTTGTGAAATGTTTTTGAACATCCAAATTCAATATACAGTAATGATCTTCATCTATTTCTTTTGAATACTCCAAAAATGTAGAAATAAATCAAAAGATTTAAAGATGCTTAATAAAGAAATAGATGAAAATAGATGAAATCCGTTTAAAGTTTGTGTGGTTTACTGCAAAGTTAAACTCTATATTTAACAATATGTTTTCTCCAATTTGAGTGTAGTTTTTTGATGCTGAGAAAGCACCTAAAATCACAACATGCATAGAAGAATATCCTTTTCATGTTATTTATGGCACAAACAGTTAATTTATTTATAATACTTGTACCGTGCTTCAATCAAATGACTTTCTACAACTTACAGGATATATAAACAAAAAATAAACTATCCATGGTGAGGCTAAAACCATTAAACAGTCATACTCATAAAACCGATAACCATATTAGTTTTCAGCTAAAAACACAGGGGCACAAACATGACAAAAAGAAAAGAAAGAATTATCAATAAACAGAAAGGAAGATGACATCAAAACAAGTCATAAAAGGAGCAATTTGAGAAGGAAACCTGGAAGACCTCATCTCTAAAGGAAAATATGATCAAGCTACTAGTTCTCCTTCCCAAAAACCCTGTGCATTAATTTTCTTATACTAGTTGCTATGCTTTCTTGTTATTTTTATGCTAAGAACTGTTCCAGAGTCTGCTTGTATTTTTTTCCCTAGAAAGTAGGGAAAGTAAGGTATTGGGCTTTTCCTTAGTTTGGTTTTTGCTTTTTTTGTTTTGTTTTGTTTCTTGTTTCCCTACAAACCTCTATGTTAAATTCAGGAATAATTTGTAGTTATGGATTATTGTAACTAGAATGCCTCAAAAATATGCTTCTACTTTTGAAATTAACTACAAAAGGGAGTAATATATTATTATTTTACAATGATTTGAATAGGAAGCCACTACTATCCTATTAAGAGATAAGGAGATAAATTGGATAAATTAGTTTTTGGCTACAGAAAGTAGAATGATACAAGAATAAGACTCTCTTCCCCCCCTCCCCATGGGTGTAGAGACTAATTATTACATAACAGGAATGGGATAACTATCTATAGCCATGCTTATCTGAGGCCAAATTTGTATATTTTATATGTTTTTGTATTGAACAAAAAGGTTTCCTAACTCAATTAATGACAAAATCTCTATAAAAAGTACAATCAATGTCCAAAACACCACAAAAGGTTGAACTTCTTGAAGACGGGTAGACTATTTTTTATAATAACGACTGTATCTGAGTACAGAATTTGATAAGCTATCTAACTCTTGGACTTTGTGCCTTCACAATTTAAAAATATGAATTAATCATTAGATCAATAGACAAACAGTTGAGTAGTTTTCGTTCAGATAATGTGTGGTTAGGAAGATGAATTACTCTGAAAAGTTATGGTATGTGTACAAAAGTGCCCTCTCTCTGGTATTTTCTGTGTAACTTTATGATATTTCAGGGGACTTTAGATCAACTTTCCTCATTTTTCAGTGGTACTGATTTTTTTAAAAGAAGCAGGAGGAGAGGAAATGGGCTGCATGAATATATAATATCTATCCCAATGGAAACTCCACTGGCTGCATTAGTTTTCCCAGGACGTATGATAAAGAGCAATATCATTACTTATTTATCTATTGTTGCATTCTTAAAAAAAAACTATTATTATGAAACAGGATAGCCTGTGCCATTGTTTTCCAACCATTTTACAAAGAATATACCGTAACTCTAGAAAAAGCAGACAGCATGATGTAATGTTCTACTCCTGTAAAACTTCACTTGGAGAACTAAATTAGCTCACAGTAATATTCTGTAACACAATAATATTCTCCTCTGGAGGAAAGGGGAAACTTATTTAATTTACATTGTTGTTATTCTATTGTATTTTCTTCACTAGATTTTTTTTTCACTTAGAACTTTTATACATTAATATATATAAAATATGTCCTGATCTCATGATAACATTACAAAAGTGCTAATTTGTTTATTTATCCTGCCCATCAAGATGCTACAAATTGCTACCCAGCTATTTAGTAGTAATTATTTTTATCATAATTTGGGGAGAGGAGAGGAGAGGAGAGGAAAGGAGAGGAACTTGATAATTGCACAAGGTTCATATTTTTATTATTTTATTTATTTTATTTATTTGATTTGTATACCGCCCTACTCCCGAAGGACTCAGGGCGGTGAACAGCCAACAATAAAATACATAAATACACAAAATTTAAAAACCCGATAAAATCAAATTAAACTTTTTGGCCCAGACAAATTAAAATACCCCAATAATTTAAAAACAGATTAAAATTTACATATTTAAAAAGGGAAGAGATCAGGCCAAGCCCGCTTGATGGAATAAAAAGGTCTTCACAGCACGGCGGAAGGAGCGCAGATCCGGGATCCTCCGTATCTCCGGGGGGAGCTCATTCCAGATGGTAGGTGCCCCCACAGAGAAGGCTCTCCCCCTAGGGGCCGCCAGTCGACACTGTTTGGCTGATGGCACCCGGAGGAGTCCCTCTCTATGAGAGCGTACTGGCCAGTGGGAGGCTATTGGTGGTAGTAGGCGGTCCCGTAAATAACCAGGCCCTAAGCCATGGAGCACTTTAAAGGTGGTAACCAAAACCTTGAAGCGCACCCAGAAGACCACCGGGAGCCAGTGCAGCTCGCGCAGGAGAGGTGTTACATGGGAGCGCCATGTCGCTCCCATTACCACCCGCGCGGCCGCACTCTGCGCCAGTTGGAGCCTCCGGGTGCTCCTCAAGGGGAGCCCCATGTAGAGAGCATTACAATACTCCAGGCGGGAGGTGACAAGGGCATGAGTGACCGTGCGTAACGAGTCCCGATCCAGAAAGGGACGCAACTGGCGAATCAGGCGGACCTGATAAAAAATCCTCCCGGTCACGGCCGTCAAGTGCTCTTCTAAAGACAGCCGTGAATCCAGGAGGACGCCCAAGTTGCGAGCCCTCTCTGTGGGGGCCAATGATTCGCCCCCAATAGTCAGTGATGGCGTCAACTGGCTATATCGGGACGTCGGAAACCACAGCCACTCGGTCTTGGATGGGTTGAGCCTGAGCCTGTTCCTCCCCATCCAGATCCGTACGGCCTCCAGGCACCGGGACATCACTTCAAGGGCATCATTGGGGTGATCCGGGGTGGAGATGTACAGCTGGGTGTCATCAGCATACTGATGGTACTCCACCCCGAAACCACGGATGATCTCGCCCAGCGGCTTCACATAAATGTTGAACAGGAGAGGTGAGAGGACCGACCCTTGCGGCACCCCACATATGAGGGGCCTCGGGGTCGACCTCTGTCCCCCTGTCAACACAGACTGCGACTGGTCAGAGAGAAAGGAGGAGAACCACCGCAACACAGTGCCTCCCACCCCTAACTCTTCCAACCGGTGCAGCATGATACCATGGTCGATGGTATCAAAAGCCGCTGAGAGATCTAACAGGACCAGGACAGAGGAGCACCCCCTGTCCCGAGCCCTCCAGAGATCATCAACCAACGCGACCAATGCCGTTTCCGTGCTGTACCCGGGCCTGAAGCCCGACTGGAACGGATCCAGATACGTCGTTTCATCCAGGTGCTGGGGAAGCTGTTGCGCAACCACACTCTCAACAACCTTCGCCACAAAACGAAGGTTGGAGACCGGACGATAATTTACCAACATTGCCGGGTCCAGGGAAGGCTTCTTGAGGAGAGGCCTCACCACCGCCTCTTTCAAGGCGGCAGGAAAGACACCCTCACCCAGCGAAGCATTTATAATCCCCTGGAACCAGCCTCGTGTCACCTCCCAAGAAGCCAGCACTAACCAGGAGGGACACGGGTCCAATAAACAAGTGGTACCCAGAATCCTGTCCACGTCCTCAGGGGTCACAGGATCAAACTCATCCCAGATAATAATAATAATAATAATAATAATAATAATAATAATAATAATAATAATAATAATAATAATAATAATTTTATTTATATACCGCCCTCCTCCTGAAGGACTCGGGGCGGTGTACAGCCAAAATTAAAAACATAAATATACAATGTCATAGTTAAAATTAATTAAAATCATTAAATAGTTTTGGCCGAATTTTAAAACCCAAAGTTAAAACCCAATTTAAAATCATTCAATTAGACAGCCCCGCCTGTCGGAACAGTAGGGTCTTGAGGGCACAGCGAAAGACCCGGAGATCAGAGATGTTACGAATATCCAGGGGCAATTCATTCCAAAGGGCAGGGGCTCCAACAGAGAAGGCTCTCCTCCTGGGTGTCGCCAGCCAGCATAACTTGGCCAACGGCACCCTGAAGAGTCCCTCTCTGTGGGAGTGAACTGGTCGGTGGGAGGCTGTTGGTGGCAGAAGGCGGTCCCGTAGATATCCTGGTCCTATGCCATGGAGCGCTTTAAAGGTGGTAACCAACACCTTGAATTGCACTCGGAAGACCACTGGGAGCCAGTGCAGCTCGCGCAGGAGAGGTGTTACATGGGCATAACGAGGTACGCCCATAACCACCCGCGTAGCCGCATTCTGGACCAGTTGGAGCCTCCAAGTGCTCTTCAAGGGGAGCCCCATGTAGAGAGCATTACAGTAGTCCAGACGGGAGGTGACGAGGGCATGAGTGACTGTGCGCAAGGCATCCCGGTCCAGAAAGGGACGCAACTGGCGGATCAGGCGAACCTGATAAAAAGCCCCCCTGGCTACGGCCGTCATGTGCTCTTCTAAAGACAGCCATGAGTCCAGGAGGATGCCCAGATTGCGAGCCCTCTCTGTGGGGGCAGAGATTCACCACCTTATTAAGGTAAGGTGTTTAGGATACTTTCTTCAAATGGACTATTCCTTGGTAGAGCCTTTATTAGGGTATTGTTTTCTGTTTGATTGTTTGCCTGATGTTAATCCCTCTTTATCTGATTGTAGCTGCTGACAAGGATGTGTTCTGGTCTTTTTGTTTCCTTCTTGTAAATGTGGTTTATCTCTATTAATAGCTTATTTGTTTAAACACCAAATACCCAACATTCTTGGATTTAACTCGTCTAGGATGCCTGTCTTATTCCTGTTGTTTTCTTCTTGGGCTACTGTGTGTTCTGGTTTCTGAGATGATAATTTTATCAAAAAGTGCCTTGACTCTCAAACCACTACAGCACTACAGCACTACAACCAACTCAAAATATGTAAAGGATGACACTATCATACATTAAAAACACCTCAGAAACAACCAACAGACTACTACAATCACACAGCATCACCGTAGCACTTAAACCAACTAAAGTCTTCCAAAACATCTTAAATAACCCAAAAGACCCAGAAGCATTAGCATTTGTTAATTCTTGTATTAGATGTTTATATTTGAAATGTGGATGTACTAGGGAACTACATGTTGAATTCAGAAAAGTTGGAGATACCCAGTATATTACAGGGTATCTAATGGATAATTAAAAAAAAATAAAGCAGAGAGTTTGAAAGTACATACTGTATATTATAGTCTATTGATTTACATGAATACTGGGCAGACCACAAAAGACTGTGATTAGTGCTTTAAAAATAGCCTATCATCTTAAGAATATGTATGATGAGTAGGAAGCAAAGGTTAAATAAAATACATATATAAATATTTTAAAATTGGGAAAAAGGATTGCTCCTAACTTAGATACCATTTCCTTATTAACTTTATATGCAGAATGTATTATGAAGGAAAAAAGACCCTAACCTTTTGAATCGGGAAAGGTTGACTCAATCTTACCTGCTTTTGTTTTTTGCTCAGTATGATTTATTCTATATTTCATCAATGCTAGCTCAGCCTTTAATTAAAATTCACTAAGGCCATACAGACAAATTTGTATTAGGCATTTAGTACAATACTGGTTTATCTCCAGAGGGCTTGGATTAAAGGAGGAAGAGGAGAAGCGGAGTGGGGGAGAAGTTCTATTATTGTCTTTCTGAGAGAAAAAAGGAATGAAATACAATGTGTCATGATCTAGGATATCTATTTATTAAACAGAAGAACACAAAAGGAGCACACAATAAATCATCTTGAAACCTGACCTAAATATATATTTTTTCTTATTTCTATTCAAGAATAGAAATATAAGAGTGCTGTACTGCTTTCAGTAACAAATATACTATTTCTTCAAGGAATGTAGCCATTAGGTGCAAATGAGATGCACATTGCTAAATAAATAAAAGATGATATTAACCAAAAAAAGGACACACTGAGACCATAAATGTAATAAAATGTTCCTCTCTGTAACTAATGCTCTAAAGATTGGAATGTTTACTTAAGGTAGTCTTGAAAAATTTACAATTCTATGCCCAGTTTTTATCTGTGCTGTATGTAACATCAGAAACAATACCTTCCTCTAAAAAACAGCTTGCCATTTGGAATTTTAGCTAAAAGTGACCAAAAATACTGTTTGAAAAGTATTACTATTATTATGGTATTCAAGCTTATATATTGTAAAACCTCCAACAAAATTATTTTTATTTATTTTATTTATTTTTTTTGGAATATAAGTTTAATTTAAAAAGCAAATGCTATCATTCACTGTGAGAAAGAAACCACCTGAACCAATTTTGATAATGCCAACCTATAAACTTCTAATTGAATTAATTTACCATTAGAAGACATGATACCTTCCCTTCTATCCCCAGAATACCAGTCACCCAACATATCCTACGGCTTCCATGAATCCACAACACAGGGATAGTTCAGCCATTTATCCTGATCTCAAAGACCTATTGAAAAAGCCATAATTCCAAGGTTCTTTGAAAACTTGATAGGGCAGTTTCTATAAGCAAGTGAAGGTTATTCCAGAGAAAGGAGCCATCAATTATAAGGCTGAAAAGTAGAGTCCCTAAAGATGACATTCATTTAGCATACAAGTTATGCCTATGTGGATCAGATAGGATTTAATCCATAGAGCATACTACCCATTCATTTGAGATAAAAACCTATTGATAAAGCTATCAATTCTTTACTACATCATCCCAATGGCGATACATAATGCTAATTAATTTACTTATTTATGTTTACATTTGGGATAAACATTGTACAGCTTTGCTGCTATATAGTTTATACAATCCCAATTTGCATATCTTTCACTAAAAGCACACCTTTATTGTTATGTAAAATGCCTAATTAATTTATCTCAGTATTATTTTCTGTAGAGACAAAATCTTACCAGTACAGCAGGAAAATTATGTTGGTGTTATGTGATGTGCATGTGTCAGAAGACAAGAAACCAAATGCTTGTTATTACCAAAGCATTGTTTTATATTTTACATTTGCTAAAATTAGTGGAGAAAAATATTAATACATCCAAAAATCTGTACTGTCTCAATTTAGAAGTGATTGTCATTCATTTCAAATTTGATAATGGCTAGGCAGAAAAAGGAATAACTCTTTGCTTTGTCTTTGTTTATTAATAATATTTGCATTATTAAATAAATTTAATTATGTTGAGCTCTTTGATAAAAGTCAGTCATTATTTTACTGTAGTAAAATAAATTATTCAATTTTCCCATATGAGATTTGTTTGCTAGTTTGGCGTGTAGAATTTCTCATTTTTCAGATTAAAAATTACACAAAACATCAAAGCTAAAAAGAAAAAAAATGGTTTTGTGCTTGGGAAGCAACAATTCACAAAAGACCTTTTATAACTTTCTGCTGAAAAGTGCATTTTCGCTAACTTAACTATTATTGAATTATTTAGTTTACAATATAGCATTAATATAATCAGAAAGCACACTATTTTCCAGCATAGCTCAGCCATTCCTTTCCTAATTTTTCTTTCCAAACCGTTCACTGATTTACATGGGCATTGGGACAGCATTGCAACAAAGGGAAAGCACAATGACCTTTCTTTTTTTTCCTTTTTCTTTGCACCTCCAATTCTATACTCTGGGATTTATTAGGAAAAAGAGATATTTTTTCCATTTGCAGATACAATCAGCTCCATTCCTGACCTAGATTCTGGATTGAATAGGATTACAGATTCAATACAGACATCACTTATGATTCCTGAATTTTTTCGGTGTTCTTACTGGACCAGGGTATAATTGGGTTTTTTCTACTTCTTTGAAAATATTTTATTTGGGGGAAATCTCTTTGAAATCAACTTAAAATGCATGTGCCAATAATCTATCCTTGCTTTATTATCCTATTATTGGGATGACAGGATAATGATAAGCGTTGAAGGCAGATAATCCATATTGATACCTGAACATCAATTATTTTTACGTAAATGTCAAGATTTTACTGAGATATACTTTCAAAATCAGAGTATAAGTAAATTGCATTGTAGAAATAGTGAACACATTTTTAAGTGATTGCTCAAAGAAAGCAGTGAGCAACAGTGCAATTAACTGAGTAACCTATTGAGAGGCCACAGCAGGTATAGTGGAATGAAATTAGCACCTGTCTTATTTTAGCACTCCCTCACAAATTAGCATTTACTGAAGCTTTAGACTAAAAAGTAAATGCACAGGGATATCTTTGAGAATGACAGATATGGGCATCTCTAACATATTTTATTTGTTTTCCATAGACTTTTGAAGTTTAAAAAAATAGAACATTTTCATGTTAAATTCAAACATTCAAAAATGAAAATATTTCAACCTATATTTTATGCTTTATTGTAATGCATTGTTCATACATGACAAGGAAGAAAATGCACCTGTGATTTTGATGTTTTACAAAACAGTAAACAGCACCAAAACCCCACAGTGTTTACATAATAATACAGTAATCTGAAAAGGTTCCTGTGTCCCTAAAATTATTATTTTTTTAGAAATAAATCAGCTGTAATAAACCAATATAGGAAACTGGTTTTTAGGTAAAAGCTTAGTGTGACTTAGTGAATATAAGAGTTCATCCTTTTGGAATGAAAAGACTGAAAAAAAATGACATCTGAATATAATAATAAATATGTTCCAATTTATATATTAGCAAAAGCTAAGGAAAATAAATAAATACTGAATTTCTCCATGTACAAGGCACTTCTTTTTTTAAAAAAAAAATATTTACTTGAAAATTGAAGTCGAGGAAACCGAGGAGAAGGCCGCACATGCCGGATGACCCTCTATTTTATATGCAGCTCTATCATTCCTCTCTAATGTAGTTGTTTCCTGTATCACATTGTCACTCTAGGTTTCATCTCTATTGTTCCTGTGATGCATTTCCTGTTCTTGTTATATTACTCACTCTTAACAAGAGGGCTTCTGGACAGTGATGGCTTATAGTGTACTTACTACAAGAAACTATATGAAACATGGGGGCGTCTTATACACAGAAAAATATGGTAAATAAATAATAAATAAATAAATATAAAAAAGCAAATGCAAAAAATAATAATTTGCTATATGAAAAATGTAAATGTAAAGACTCTACATGGGAGTCATTTCTGATTTTGAAATAAATAAAATCTACTGCTAGTCTACATCTACACTTAAACATAGACCTCACTAGCTGATATTAGACCAGGTACTTGCTTTCAGATCAACTCTACTTCATAGTGTTGATTTCTTATATGAAAGCCAAAATATTTACTTATTAAAACAAACGTTAATACTGTTAGATTCAGTGGTGGGTTGCTACCGGTTCACCCCAGTTCGGGTGAACCAGTAGCAGCGGCAGAGGGAGGCTCCGCCCACCCACCCAGACATCATCAAATACGATTTGTGCATGCACAGACGGGGCTTGCTTCACTTGTGTGCATGTGCAAGCAAACCGGTAGCAAAAGTAAGTGAAACCCACCCAGGTTAGATCATATCTGTTTTTCTTTATTCTGTTTGAGTAAATGCCACAGTCAGTTCAGGGTAAAAGAAAAGATGATTGAGAAGTTTAAGAATTAAATTGTTTTAATGAAGTGCTTAACTTAATCTGCCTATAAATGGAACTTTAAAGGGTTCATTTTTATTGACTTATACTCATTGTTTCTTTGATTGCTAACATGAATGTTTAATATGGTCAGTATTTTCTTACATTAATAATTAGATTAAAATATTGAATAATTTATAATGGAACTATATAAGAATATTTAAATTACTATATTAATTAATAATTAGGGGCTGACATTAGGTATGTCAGTCAAATATTGGTACATTATGATGAAAAGTACCTCCAGTATTTTATAGCATCTGTTCCTCAATACAGATTGTATTGGGAAAGTTTCATCTATTTTTACTGTTCCACAAAAAACAATTTCATGTTTGGAATCTACCATAAACTGAATTTGGGAAAAACACTTTAATTCAAATAATGATACACATAAATGAGAAGACCCCCAAAATGCAGCAAATGCTATGTTTTGTTTTACTGCTTAATCTGAGCATTTTAAAATATCCATCTGTTTTCATATATAATGTTTTCAGTAAGTCATAATATAATTAAACCACACAGGAGTAATCCGCACATTATGTGGAAATATAATGCCAGAAGCTTGACATTTGTGCTAGTAAGTTATGTATTTCTGATGTAGATATGAACTGGGAACAACAGAAGAATTAGCTGCAATTTTTTTCACGGAAAAAGTGATCTAAGACATCACTTTATTTTTATACACTTTTGACAAGGATAGGTAAACACATAGTATTAACTGAATTAATAACTGATTTGTAGAATAAGGCACACATTTAAAATGAATCAATTTCTCCTGCACATACATAGAGAAATCATTCTGCCACAGACACTGTTTCATATACTGTACATAGCTATACACAAGTACACACAAAAGCCTAAGCTTAAAAGGTATAAATCAGAATGATGCAAAAAAAGAAGAAGAAGAAGTGATGTCCTAATGTCAATCTCTTTGTCTTGTTCGCCTACCACAGAAAAACTCCAGAAATGTGTGATATAGCAGCAGGAATCTATACATACATATTCAATTTTTCTCACAACTAAGCATGCTTAAGCTGCTGCTATGCTAGGAATGGATCTGTGTAACCCATCTGGATCCAACTAGGGAAGATTTACACAAAGCATATGTACACAAACTACAGAGAGATGCAACATGATAGCATGCAGAAACATGCTTCATGTACATGCACAGGTAACATGTGGAAATTCTCTGAATATATTTTGAAACTTACATACAAGAATAGAAACCTAAATTGAAGGAAAAGCAATATAGGAAACACAAATGAACAAATCCCAGTTAGGTCAAATGCACACATACAATCAAACCAGTGGTGGGTTGCCCCCGGTTTGGACCGGTTCGCAAGAACTGGTAGTAAAAATGGTGGAAGGCCCCACCCACTACCCTGGATGTCATCATCGGCAATCTATGCATGCACAGAAGCTTTTGCGCATGCGCAGAAGCAAGGCGGCACACAAGCGAAGCGTGCGCACGCGCACAATCCCGTTGCGAACCGGTAGTAAAGGTAAGTCGAACCCACCACTGAATCAAATTTATAGAAATGTTAAATGTGACATGAGTAGAACAAGCCCCAGAAACAAATTAACTACAATAAAATGCTGTGGATAACAGTGCATCCAACAAAACAGTTTTTTTAAAAAACCCATATAAAACATAGCAGTATAGTTGCATTTATCTGTAAAACACTTTTCTTGCTGCAATATTTAAACTTAATACCTTTAATTCTATTTAATATCAATTATAAGAGGAAGCCAAAAAGCAATAGGTCACATTGTTAACATATTTTAAAATTAATATCAGATTATAAAACAATTTATAGTAAAGGTTATTTCTAGTATTTCGATATTTGGAGCTTGTATATATTTTTAATTAATCCTTTCAGGATTCATTCAGAATTGATAAATCCCCAATACTGAAGACAGCTTTTGCTGTTAGAAAATAATATATATTTTAATTGTTCAAGAAAAGGGAAATCCTTTCAAAGATTGTTTGCTGCTAAGAAAGTTCATATAATATAATACCTATAAAAACTTAACTGTAAGAACATGTAGATCCTTATACAAAACCATGCATATTTATTAGTAGTATGATCAAGTAAATGCTGTTATCTTCATAATTGATAGAATGAGAGAAAGAAGGCTGACACCAATGTATTTTGTGTTTTGCTGAAAACAAAATTTGGGTGAACAAAGTATCATTGATTGCACATGAATGCTCAAAGGGCACAAAAGCAAACTCTCAAGCTTAAAAGACTATCAGTTAAAGCTACAGTGATCTCATCTGTCACAGCTATATCTCTACAGCATAAAAAAAAAATTCCATCTACATCAGAAATCCATTAGCCAGTGATCCTTAATGGAAAAAGCTACATAATAGATGGATGAGCTACAGCATACTGTGAATTCATTCTCTGATTTCTGCTTCTTCTTCTTCTTATTCTACATGCTATTTGCAATACAGACATTTATGGATCAGAAATTTATGTATTGCAGACATTTCTGCAATACAGACATTTTAAATTTTAAAATTTTTAAATAATTTAAAAAGTCACTAATTAATCTGGATTTCCCTAAACAAAAAAAAATCATGATCAAATTTGAATTAATTAGTTTCTATGATTAAAGGGGAAGGAATAATGCAACTGAATTCAAGATAATTTTAATCTATTGCTTGTAGGTAAAGAACAATTATGCAAAGACCATCAGCCTTTCTTCTATTACTCTCTCTGGGTGAAGGCATGCTTATTTCTGCAGAATACAGAATAACATAGTTGGAAAGAATCTTGCTTAAGCAGGAGACCCTATTCCATTCCAGATGAATGACTAGCCAATCTCTTCTTAAAAACTTCACAGCTTCTGGAGGTAAGACTTTCCACTGGTTAATTGCTTTTGTATAGTATAGTTTATTGAATAGCCCGAAGGCCTTTTCAAACAAAACAGAAAAGAAAAAGGGGAAAAGATAAAACAGTTACAAAAATAGCAATCTAAAAATATATGATAGATGACATTAAAATTTTACAATATCAAATCTCAATAGCTAAGTTGCCAAGACTAGATAACCCAAATAGGATAGCTCCTCTCTAACTGAGCTCATCTTCCTTACAATCGATAATTTTTTTTATATATAACTGGCTCGTATTGCCGTCATTCTTTTAAGGTATCGAGTGATCGCTCTTACCAGGGGAGGAGAGTCAGCCCTCAACAGAAATGCTAATTTTTGGCTTATATTCCAGTGGGGAAATTTATTTATAATTGGGGACAGATATTGTTTTCTTACTTCTTGATAGAGACTACATTCGAATATTATATGTGCCGTGTCCTCCACGACGTTTACCCCACATATGCATATTCTTTTGTCATACGGGATTTTCCGATAACGGCCGAATCTAACGTTGGTATCTAGAAGTTCAAATCTAAACTTAACAAATAACTGTCTCTCCACTGGTTAATTGCTTTTGCTGTCAGAAAATTTCTAGGCTGGATCTCTCCTTGATTAGTTTTCATCCATCCTGTCTTCAAGTGGTTTGGAAAATAGGCTGGCCCCTTCTTCCAAATATTGGAAGACTGCAATCATATCACTTCTAACCTTCCATAGACTAGTCATACTTAGTTCCTGCAACCATTCATCATATTTGCCTGTAGATAAGTATTTCAATTATGACTTCTGAACAGAATATTTTTTTTTAAAAAAAGGCTCAAACAAGGCATTAAAATGTTGATTAAACTATCATATTCATTTTGACTTAGTACAATTTAAAAAAAAAAAAACACTATGGATATAACACACACACACTTTAATTATGTTAACCTCTTATGAATTGCTACAAGAGCATTGTCCCAAGCTGGATACAAAATGTGGCTCTCAACAAAATAACATAGTATTCTAGAGAATTGGCCAATTTATTATTTTACATTCTTTCTACAACAATAGATCCTGACAACTTCTGCCTCACTGGAAAATTGTTCAGAAATGTATTTCCCATTTTTATTTCTAACAGAATTCACAATAAAGTGAGTGTAGGAAATTGAAAGCACATTCCAAAAACTTGATTATTAGAAAACAAAAGTAAACTACTTACATTAGGATTTTGCAGAACTTGAAATACGCCATATATTATTTTAGCACAATGTTTACCAGATATATGAAATAGTAAATGAATTATGACCTATCAACCTGAGAAAAGGCTCAGGGGGCATGATTTGTGCTCAGGGAGAAATGCAGTAACAAGCATTCAGTACTAAAAGCTAGAGAATGTCAGAACTTATAAGATGGGAAGTGCAAAGCCTAATGGCAATTTGGAAATCTTCAGGTCAAAAAGGTATGGGAAAGCATTCAATAAATGCTGTAAATTTTAAGTTTTTCTTTGGAACGTTGCTAACTCATTTGTTCAAGTGACATTTTTTCTTTCAATACATGCATAATATTAATAGTGAGGCCAAGTGACTATGAAATAAAAGGTTCCAAATATAATAATTCATTATGAAACTAAAGTGTGTACAAGATATATAACAGACTAATTTACTGCCATAATATTGGTCTGTAAAATTCTAGAAGACAACACAGAGTAGGTCCTTTCTTAACTGCTCACTACTATCTACTGGTTGTCCAGGATAAATATCATTAGTTCCTCCCATTTGCTTACTTATTTCTAGTTCCTTAAATTTGACTTGTCCCTGAATCTAATCTATTCACTCAAAATTCTTCTTAAAGAATAGAGCCCAGAACTGAACATCACATACAATAGCGATTTATAGTTAATTTCAAATAAATCGTTGTTTCAGTTTCCTCTCCCAAATGTTAATATTTACTTACTGGTAATACTTACTTCTGTTACTTTCAGTTTTAATAACCTTTGGAAATTGCTAAGAATTTTCTTTCTAAAATATTAGCTATCTTACCCAAGTTTGAATCATTTGTCAAAATTAACCTTTTCAAATAATACAATTCAAACAATGTATCGTAATATATCTATGAAGATTCTCAGTCATCCAGGTCATGGTTGTCCCAAGGTGCTTTTTTTCAAGAGGCAACTGGACTTTCTGGTTTTTCTTTGAAGACGTTTCGCTTCTTATCCAAGAATCCTTCCATTCCCCACCATCCAGTCAGAACTGAAGAAGCTTCTTGGATGAGAAGCGAAACGTCTTCAAAGAAAAACCAGAAAGTCCAGTTGCCTCTGGAAAAAAAAAAGCACCTTGGGACAATGTCCCATAATAATATTTTTATATACATAGTAACTGTTTTTCAATCTTATACAAATTTAGATGACATTTCAAAACACAATCAGGAACCCAATTTGAAGGAAAGAAAATCTCAAGTAAATACAAATGGAAGAGAATATTTGTGCAGTGATGATGTTGCCTAGTCGGATAATGAAACATCTGCAAGAAAACAACCAAACTTAGAGAACATCAAGGATCCCACAGTGAATACAAATTACAAATACAAGGCATGCTTTGGTTTCATGTAAATTTGCAAAACAACGCTAATTAATTAAGCATTATGTCCATGCCACTAAATTAAAATGGTTTCTCTTGTATTATATTGTAATGTTTAAGACCTCATCTGGCATGTTCTTTTGCACGAGTACTGCACAGATGCCTCTTCTGATTACAGAAACTACCTGGTGAATGATCTCAAAATGAATTCAGTAAGGAGACTCACAACCACTTTGTACTGTTCTAATGCTCTACAATATAAAGTGCTGCTTGTACCTTAATTACGTGAGCCTGATTCAAGTTCTGGTTCTCCTTCAGCACATTTTATTGAATGACCTACACTATGTAAGTTCAACCTTGTGGTTGATTGTCTGTTTAAAACAGTTTATGGAAGAAATGGCTGATGAAATTTCATAGTGCTTCTCTTAGGTTTTTTTAAGGGGGGGGGACTAAGTCTAGTTTACCTTCTAATAATATAAAGGATTTCACTCAACACACACACACACACACACACACACACACACACACACATACACACACACACACTTACAAAATGCTGTCTTCATTAGCTAGAAATAGATGAAAGTTATATTTGGTTTGATCTTTGCTTCAAAAATTAATACTTTCTTTAATTGGATTGGAAGTACATGATCTTTTTTAAAAAGAGTTTCTTTTAGCTTTATTGATAAAGAAAAGAACAATTAGTAATAAACATTAATATTTGCTATTTCATGTTACTTCCTCTGAATTAGAATATATTGTTGTAGGCAATTAAAAATAATTAAAACAAAATAAAATACAATGTGTTTATTATCAGCCTGAAGCCTGAAGTCTCTTGATATGCAAAACATTAAGCAATATCAATATTTCATTGTTTGAATAATCTGCTAAAAATAACAAAGAAAAATATCATGCATTCCTAAATTTAGATAGTTAGCTAGTTTATGCATTTATGTACTCAAATCAGAGTTGGAAGAGAACTCTAGAAAGTACAAAATTAAATGTCCCACTGAAGCAGGATTTGTTAAAGTATTTTAAACCCATGGCGTTTTGCCTCTATTTGCAAATTTGCATCAATGAACAAATATCTCTTTTTATAAAACGACCTATTGCCATTTTTAACTGAACTAATATCCAATTAAAAGAGAAATAGGCAACTTCATAAGGTGGGCGGTTATATAAATTTGATATGCATCTAAAAAAAAAACTCTATTGCACTAGTTGACAGCTTATACCATCAAGAATTTTTTCCTAAGATCAAGACTAAAACCATTTCCCTCTAATTTTAACCCACTAGTTTTGTTCTGATCCTGTGGGGCAACAGACAACAATTCTAGTTTTTAAAAGTCTGTAGAGATTCTCAGTCATCCAGATCATGGTTGTCCCAAAGGTGCTTTTTTTCAGGATGTAACTGGACTTTCTTGGGGGGGGGGTGTTTCTGAAGACATTTCCCTTCTTATTAAAGAAGCTTCTTCAGCTCTTATAGGATAGTGGGGAATGGAAGATTTCCACAGGAAAAATTGCAAACTACAGGAACCTGGAGAACCATTCAGGTGACCCTGAGGACACAGATAAACCTCCAAGTGCTTCAATGACCCTTTAAAAGGATTCCTTATGATCAGCTGTCTGCAAGGAATACAAATCCTTCCATTCCTCACTATCAGAGCTGAAGAAGATCCTTGGATGAGAAGCGAAATATTTTCAAAAGAAAAAAACAAGAAAGTCCAGTTACTTCCTGAAAAAAAGCACCTTTGGGAATTCCAGTTTTTCCTCTATATGATATATAATATATTTATATAATTACTTTTACATATATTATGACCTTCAGGTTATAAATTTCATTTAACTGTTCTTTCTAAGACTTGATTTCTAGTCCCTCAGCATTTAGCTAGATCTCCCCCAAACTTCTTTCATTTTCTGAATTATCTTTTTTGAACTGCAGTACCCAGAACAGTATGCCACATTCTAAGTGAGGCTGGAAATGACAGAGTAGAGTGAAATGATCACTTTCCATAATCTGGACTTATAATACCTCCCAAAATAGTATTTGAATTTTTACCAGCTGAATCATACTTGTATTTTTGTGAAAGGGGTGGGTGGATGGGGAATATACAACTTATTTCTCCTTCCTCTTCCAGGATTTTCTGATCTCCAGAGATAGCAATCATCACAAAGGTATATAATAGAACCATTCCACATGTTTATTGTCTCAACTTGTACTACAATATATTTTTCAGTTCCATTGCATCCAATCAGTGTGCCTCTCTGATTAACATGATTTTTCCCAACTGATGTAAAATGAGAGGCTATCAAATTAGTAATCAAATACAAAACATAATTCATTGTAGAAATATTTCCCAATGTGAAAAATGTAGTAAGAGAAGTACTGTAGCAACAAACAAGATAGAATAAAGCAACTAAAGTGAGGATTTCACACACTAAGCACACAAGCACAACTTCATACCTATAGTTTGCCTTCTCTTTCTATTTCATAACTCCAAACATTTGTCTCTGGCTAGCTGGTTTTCATCAATCTTTCCTGGAGTATTGTTACCATTTAGGAGAAAATTTGAGGATGGATCCAATTATTGGGGACAGGTTGTGACCATCCAAGTTCATGTCCTGATTGTTGGCATTTTAGGCATCAGTGATTATTTTATCTCCTACTGATTTAGAAGGCTTTTGCTACAGTATTTAGTTTATCTTAGCATGCACTTTTTTCAATTCATATGCCTATGCTTCAAGATGAAATCTATGTAGCTCAAAGTTAATTAAGCTGCTTATCCATCATAGTCACTGGAAGAGCGTATTTGCTTGGCAAGCCTGCAAAAGGGTGACATACAGTTCAAGCATGGATTCTGCCTGGTTAACCTAGGCCTTGGCTTCTGCATCTTCAAACAACCTTCCAACTAGTGATCTATTAAAATTTTCAAATGATTTTCATGTGTACTAATCTCAAACCAGATATCTTCCTTCCTAAATCATTTTGGTTTTGGTATATTTGAAAAGGACTTGAATTGTTTTGGGCATTTATGTTAAACAATAGCTGAAACTATACTTCAGCTTTTCTGACACAATCTGTATGTTTCTGTGTGGTTGGGATTCTTCATCACTCATTTTATAAGTTGATTCCTCACTTTCATTGCAAACATCTGTTTTCTCTGGGGGGGGGGAGAGGTTCCCTTAGATAAATGTTAAGAGGGCTTGCAAACAAACTTCAACTTGCTTTTATAGTTATTTCTTCACCAGTAATGGGCTTTCTATTTTTCTCTAAGCTACATTTCTGCTGTGGCTGACTTCACCTCTCTATTTAAGTTTGGAAAACTTTTATGTTCCTTTCCCAGTCTTTTTTCTTGGTATTTGGGTTACTTTCTCCTAGCTTCTTTTATTTATTTTTATTGTAAGAAGGCCACCCTCCCCAGAATAAAATATTTTTATTTTTAATATTGAAAAGAGGTAGAATAGAATATTTCCTCTAAAGGAGAAGAAGAGAGAGAAAAAGAGGCAAAAAGCAGCCCCAGTCTTCTTGCTATAGGAAAACAGTCTCAAGCAGAAACCTGAAGAAACTAGTCTTTAGGAATGGATATTTTATATACATTCAGAAAGCTGGGTCACTCTATTCATAAGCAAAGAGCAGCTAGAAACTCCAAATAAGCAACACAATAGGTAAGGAGCCGAAATTGACAAGATTATTTCAGAGAAACAAAGCACTTAGGATTTGCATTTCCCCTTTTGCCTGTAGAGCCAGCCATGACCCCTACATGACCCCAAATGAATCTGACAATAGCCATTAAAATATTAAAGGACATATTCCTGCACAGGAACAGGCATCTCAATCACAAAGCCCCAAATAATGTATAAAAGCCCACCTACTCTCAACCCCATTTTGTCAGCCACCCCAGAAACATGCTGCCATCACTAGTTTCTGGCTACCAAATAAACAGAGACCTCCTTTCCTGCAGCCTGCCTCCATTTTATTTCCAGTATTTTTCTCCCGGCTTGGAACTGGACCAGATTTTTTTCCCAACATTATTAACACTTAATACCATTCCTCTTTACTTGTTTGGTAATTAACTGGCCACATACTGGGATATTTGTGCTTACTACCCCATCACAAGATAGACAAGATACATTCCCTACAAACTCCATATATTTTGTACTATCTTTCATTGGTAACTGGGCCTTCACCAAAGGTAACAGTTATGTCTTCCCAAAAACACATGTCAGGACTGTTTAACAAGAGAACTCTAGTGTTCACGTCATTCATCTCTATTACACCAAGAAAGTACCTTGCTGGTACTTTTCCTGCATTTTGGAGGTTAACAGCCAATAAACTGTTTTAGATCTGGTTTGTAGAGATTCTGCCTACTTGACCAACCCTGTCACACATACAACATTTATTCCTACTTACATCACTACCTTGACTTTTGGCTGACCTTTTGTAACTGAGTCTTTTCTCTCCTGCTCAATCTCCTTTTTTAGGAGTTTCACTTTTCTGTGAAACTATGTCTTTTCACATAACTAATTAGTTTTTCTTGGTGTCATCTGTCCTGTGAGCAATCAAATCATGCTCAGCCAGCTGTACTGCATGATTGCCTGTTTTAGAGTTGTGCTCTTTTATTTAATAGTGCTCAGGACCTTGTAGACCTTGTAAGAACTGTTCAAATACAACTTGTTCTACTCTTTCCAGTGAATTCTTTTTCTGTGATTATAAGCACAGAACATTATAAGATTATAACCTAGACTGCCATTCAGGCCTTTAATTCTCTAACTCTTTCCTGAACTACATATGGACTTTCTCTAAATCTGCCTGTATGCATATTTATTATTTCATATTATAGAAAGCCACTTTGGTCTAGTAGTTAAGGCACCAGGCTAGAAAGCAGGAGGCTATGAGTTCCAGTCCCACCTTGCCCAGGAAAGCCAGCTGGATGACTTTGGGCCAGTCACTCTCTTTCAGCCCAACAGGATTATTATTGTAGGGAAAATAAGAGGAGAAAGGTGTGTTAGATATGTTTCCCATTTCTGGATTTGTAAAAATAATAAAATCAGAATATAACTAAATAAAATAAGTATTACTATAAGACTGATTCTTTTATATTCTACTACCTTGACATCTCTGACAAACTGGAAGAAATCTCTAGAGGTTTTCTATAAGGATGGGTGCTAAAATGAGAACCTATTCCAGTTCTGGCTAATAATCTTAGGCTCTTCCTTGTCATGAGGTATTGAAGATCTTGCTCCTATTTTTAGACTAGGTATGGTATATCTTTAAGTGTCATTTGCATCTATTTAAATTCTTCCTAATGAATTTCTATTCACTCATGCCCTAATCTCTCATGTCTCACACTTTCTATTCAGGGTCTGTTTTCACCTTGTTGTAACATTTGCTAGAACTTTTCAGAATCACAGTTTGCAGCGTTTCCTATCATTCTCAGACACATTTTCCTTCTGAATCTTGCAGTGTTGAATTTGACCTACCTTCTCCTGAATTCATTAGATTCTACTCTTCTGAAATTCTTTTGAAACTCAGTATACAAGTCTGAGTCCCCCATCCTCCCTTTAATATTATGACCTCGAAAATATATGGGCAGCTTTTCACTCAACTTCACCACCAATCTGTCTCTGTTGGTAAGATTAGCTCCAGGATAGCAAGACTCCTTTGTTCTTATTCCCTTTGATGACACATTAAGTTATCAGCAAGACATGGCAGGAATTTGTAGAATACTGATACTTGCTGAGTTAGATTTCTAGCTTCTTTGCATACCTCCATAAAAGTTTCATTCCCTGGCAAACAAAGGCGCAATCCATATCTTCTCTCTGTCTGTTCAGTTTATAAAAAGAACCTCCCACAATAATATTTATTGTGGATTCCCCCCCGCCCCATTTTTTTCCCGTTTGATAGAGAATTTATATAATAACTTTTATTTGTGGTCACAGACCAAAATACAGATATAATTGCAAAAGGACGTGGGGAAAGTAACATCATAAACAGTTGGCTACCAGAAGCCTTGGCTGAGAGGAATTACATCATTCTCCTCTAATATCCCGCCCCATTTTTATTCTTATTGAAACCCTCTAAAGCATGAAAATCTGTATAGGATATGTTTGCTTTATGAACTGTGTGATGACTTTTGAGTAATATGCAACCCTCAAGGCCATTCTTTCAAACATATGTGCCATTCTACCAATTTCATTAATGTCTGTAACCCCAACATTTGTCTTTCTGAGATCTCCCTATTTGTCAAGATCTCCTATTTGTTTCCCATATTCTTTGTACCACTACAAAATTACCTGAGATTCTAAATAGCACTATGCTATTGGCTTCACTATTGTAGTTGAAACTTTAACTCCCTCCTATATTCTCATGTGTCTCCTTTACATTCTGCATAATTGGCCTCTGTCATTCATTTCAGGGCTTTTATGATTCTTCCCTTTTTGGTTTTTTTTTAAAATTAGATTTAATTTAATAGTTTCTCAATTAGGTGTGTCCAAACTCTCCTCAATCTTTGCAAGATATGATCTATTTCCTATCTGGAATCCTTCATGTAGATAGCATGGTCTATGATTGAAAAAGCTAGAGGAACAAGTTCTGGGGGTTCAGAAACTTCAAACATTGTCCCTGTTTAAGAGACATGAAACCAGGTGAGATGAGACCACATCTGTATTGACAGAATAGAGTAAAGGATCCCCTTTGGCTCATATGTGGATAAAAATGGATGAGAGAATAAAAAAGTAATGTGGAATGTGGACAATTGGGAGATTGTTATTAGAAGGCAATGCTGAGGAGAAGGTTGGTGAATGAATGAATGAATGCTTGGTTAGAAAGTGCTCCGAATTACTATTTGTTCTGGTTAGAGATCATAAGTGTAACAGTAAAAGGGTTTGGATAGATATAGCTATGGGGGCATAATAAGAAAGGGACATTATGGTAACAAGGGGAGACAGGGGAATAGATATTAAAAATATATAGGCAATCCATACTTCAGCTCCCTGTTCATAAGTCAAGAAAATAGATTGCAGAAGTCTTTAAACTCAGGTTTATGTCAGAACTCTTTGTAATAAACCTAGACTCATCCATTATTTAATTGTCAATTAGAGGCAGACCTAGTTTGTACCAGGTTCAGTCTGGATAAGTAGAGAGTTTTCTTCTCACAGATCTGTTTAGTATGTCACTAGTGATTCAATTCACCTTGAAAGTGGCTATTGTTTGTCCCCTACTGAAAATGCCTGCATTGTTCTTGTTAAAATGTAGATAGTTGCTGTTCTATATCTTCCTGGGACAGTTTTTGCTAAAGGAGGCAGTATGGCGATTATAATGGACCATAGAATAAGCAGATTATCTGCATACGGGCCTAAATATGGGTTGAAAACCTCACTGATTACATCATGTCCAGCCTGAGACATGTAAGATTTACTAAAATTCCTAATGCCCACCTGGAGGGTGTCAGTTCTGGTTGCAGAGAAATAGAACAAAAATTATCTCAGCAAAACAGAATAGCTGTCAACTCCCAAAGCATCCCTGGCCGACTCTCGAATTGCCATCGGCAAGAAGGGGGAAGGGAAACAAACTTCACAGCTGCATCAAGGAGCTGGTATCTCAGTCAAAACAAGGCACATTCCAACTGATATGCCGAGATTGTCTCCATGGAAACCCATAGTGGCCGGAGGGGAGTGATCTCTACAACCCGTGAAATTGCTTCATTGGAGAATGTGACTGATGACACTTTGGGGGAGGGGGGAAACAGGATCAGAGCCAGGACGTAAATTAAGTGAGGTCAGGTTGGCTTGCTGTCAGGGTTCCAACCAATGCCCTAATTAAATCATGAGCCTCCATCCAGGCTTCAAAATAAATCCAGTTATTTATTAGGAGCTCCATGTCGGAATGGACTAAATGAAGCCAACTCTGACCTCACTTTAATTTATGTTCCAGCTCTGACCCTGTTTCCCCCTCTCCCCCAAGGTGTGTCATCAGTCACATTCTCCAATGAAGTAATTTTGCAGGTTGTAGAGATCACTCCCCTCCAGCCATTGTGGGTGTCCGTGGAGACGACCTTGGTGTATCGGTTGGAATGTGCTTTGTTTTGACTGAGATAACAGCTCCTTGATACAGCTGAGAAGTTCGTCTCCCATCTTGCTATGGCAACTTGAGAGCAGACCAGGGATGTTTTGTGAGTTGACAATAGCTATCAATTCCAGGATCATGCAATTTTCAATTAGATGGGACTGTGTTTTGTCTGAAAAGGCAACTTGGAAGGTAAGCTGTACTCTTGGACTCACAGGTGTTTGGCCAGTTATGGCTGGTACCTTGTAGTAGTTTTTCCTGGAGAACATTCACTCATTTCCTTATCATCTCTTGATTGTTTTATTTTAATTTGTTCAACATGAGACTGCCAGTTAAAAAGTGCAAACTCCTGGAAACTTACATCTGTCAATTTATTTCTTAGTTCAATTTAAGATGCTGGTTATTACCTTTCTAGCACTTTATTTTCTTTGTTCCAAAAATTAAACTGAAGGAAAGGTTCTTTTTTCCTGACATCCGACTATATTACTTGCAAAGCACTTCTGAAATCAGCCTGAAGCATGCTGCCTAGGTTGCAGATTATTTCTTACTTTTAATGTAGATTTAAAAAATGAACACGGTAGAAGAAAGTATTTCATAAATGCCTTTGATAGCCGTAAACTTTGTCTCTACGTTTCCCATGAGATTATAGCTCTTTAGAATAAATTGTGGTCATCAGCCACAATTGCTAGTGACACTTTTGTTTGCCACAAAAGTTACTTAAGGGAAGGTGTCTATCTTTTTCTTTAATGGAATACCTTGTTTCCTCTCTTATCCAACATATCTGTGCTCAACTTTGAAAGCTCTGAATCATGCCACAGGCATGATGCCTACAAAGAATCTTATTTCTTTTTTTTTTAATAACATCATCAGTTTACACAATGTGATGGTTCCTATGACTTTTTCAACTTAATGCCTGAAAACAGATATCATCTAAAGAATCTCTCTATCTAAATGCGCATAGAAAGTTTGCAGAGCATCGTAAGGGTTTATCAACAAATATAGATCTATTTGTAGTGCTAAATTATCAGAAAGACTAATTTAAATAGTTTCCTATTATTTGTTACATTCTATGTTGCTCTTCCACACAAAGGAAACTAATAAAATATTCACAATAAAATAAGTGTGTTTAAAATCAATAAATATACACATAAAACAACAGTAAAAGTAAAATAAATACCTGGTAAAGCTAAAGGTAATCTGAATTATATGTATTACAAGGAACTATCTGTATAGTAAGCAGAAACAGCAAAATAAATGACTTCAAGCATATTTGTACATGAACCCTGTTCCGTCATCTCTTCTAATTAAGTTTGCCACACCTGCAAATATCAATTGTTCCTTTTATATAGTTATGGAACATTTAATTATATTCATGAGCACTTTATTTATTTAAATCATAATATAATGGGAAGATTTAATTGCAAGCTTGGAATAGCTATCATAAGAAAGAGGTTTATTTTCAGGAATAGCCTGACAATTTCAAAAACAGTTTCCTTCTTTTTTAATTTCTCCTTGAATGTAAATGCAACATTATTAATTTTCTGAAGAAGAACAGAGAAATAGTCAACTCATTTGCAAGAAATATGCCAGGTTAGTACCTATGTCAGTAAGCTTTAATATTATCGCACCAACACAGATGTTGGCCTGAAGAGGTAACATACCCACTGTACTTGGTGATTTATAGTGCTGTGATCTCTAAGCTTTTTGAGTAGCTTTCTGTAAGAACTGATAAGGAGGAAATATTAGGAGCAGCCACTTAGGACACTACTCTAACCATCTTGAAGACATTGGCCCCTCAATGGCTTGCAAATTGACTGCACATGAATAGGGATTCTCACTTGATTAATTCAAAGAACCATTATTTGCCTGAAAATATTATTCATTTTTACACCAATCATAAATAACTATTTTAAATCACAATGGTCATTTTTGCTACACAGAGCAACAGAGTGATTGTTTTTTATGTCCTTATAGTGAGATACCTTCTCACTATAAGGATCAAAAAAAGAACCATTTTTTGAGAAGGATCAAAAAAGAACCATTTTTCTTTATCCTGTGTTTTCAGAAATAAATCCCATTAATTAGTCCAAAAGAAGTATATGTAAATCACTGACCAGAGAAGAATTCTGGGTAAATGCATGGACTTAAGCTGTAAATGATTAAAACCAAGAATGTTATATTGTCTGAAAGACTTTGCTGGATGCACTATTTTGCATGCAAAAGAATTAAGGTTCAATCCCCAAGATGCCATAGGCAATAGTTCTTATAGTACCTTAAATGAATTTCAGTCTTCAAAGATAAATAAATTATATTCCAGGTTATTGAAGGAGTTTGCAGAAGTGATCTAAAAAGATTCCTAGAGAACTGATAAGATGCTAGAATAGCAAGAAACAACCCAACCAACCTATTTTTGATATAAAAAGAAAGGATGAGAAATTATTATATTGATATATAACATGCATCATTTTTCTCTGCAAGTACTAGATTTTTTTAAGTAGCATGACTTTGATCATTTAGAAAAGAATGTTGTCATTCCTAAAACCATCATAAATTATCTATAACAAATTGTGTTGGGTTAAATGATTTCTTCTTATCCAGACTAATAGGCTTGGTAGACTGAAGGCATGTTGGAGATAATAGATTTATATTGGTTGAAGTGACTCATCCGCCAGGTTTTTTTAAATCACTCTACTCTAAAGTTACCATGCATTTATTTTTCTCATATTTCTCTTTAATAATCCTGTGTGAGATGAGTATTTGAAAGAGAATAACTAGTCCATAATCACCCTACAAGAAAATATGGCCTTGAACATAAATTTAACTGGTCATAGTCCAACACTTTAAAGACTACACCACACTTGTTCTCATTTGCTTTTTATGTCTACAGAACACACCAAACTAAAAATATATAGGATAAAATCATGATTAAAAAGAATAGGATGATTTTTTTTAAAAAAATGACTCAGCAGAATTAATGAAAGGGATCTAAGAGTAACTAATGTACCACAATGGCAGCATTAAGGGAAATATTCCATCTGAATTATAGAAGTGAATAGTTTAATTGTTGATTAGACCACACTTTAAGCAAGATATTGAAAAGCTGGATGATGTTCAGAAAGGCACTATAAAAAGTGTCATCCCGAAGATAAGAATGGTCTGCTTCTCATTAAAGGTTTTGTAATAGTGTCTGAATAGATAACTCTTATGAAAGTTTAATACATCCCTACACTAACCACAGTAATGGAGAGAACATAGATTAATTGTGCTTTCAGTAACTCTTCTGAATGCTACACAAGTTCATTGCAAGTTATGTGCACACAACATCCCTTTGCCCAGGCTTTGTGGAATGTTTAATGCTGAATGTGTAGTTTCATTGCAGTCTGCCAATATTGATTCATTCACATTATTTTATTATAAAAATTTGTTGCACTGGAATTCAGTTTGCCCAAATCAGGCAATTAGCGCTTTACACTCTATTGATAAGCTATGCTTAGCCAAATGGTTGCTGTACAGATACTTGAACATAATGAATTCAGGATTGGAACAGTGTGTTTAACACTAGGAGCTAGTTCAGTAAGAAAAGACTGCACAATGTATTCTTATTCTTTTGTTGGGGGTGTTACTTGGAACCCTGACAGATTGTTGTTGTCATGTCGGTGTGGTAGAAATAATATATCAGATATATTTGTTTGCTTATTTATTTTATTTTATCTAAATTCAAGGCAGCCCTACTTTGAAAATTTGAGGCAACTTAAAGATAAAAGAAAAAACAATACATCTAAAAAAAGAACATAGCCACTTGGAAAAACAAACACCAAACCTTAATCTAAATTAAATTGAAAGAGGCTCCACAACCACCTTATCCAAAAACCTTGGAGAACAATCAAGTTTTTAACAATTTTCAAACTGTTGTAAGAGTTAAAGATAATTTAATCACAGAAATCTCTAGCATGACACAAAACATTGTATATTTTCTTAAGCATTTCTTGTAATGGTGATTCCTTAAACATAATGATTATTCTAATTACTTAGAGCATTAGGCAGGCGAAAAAACGGTTAATTGTCTCTTCAGAAAATAATTCAAGTTCATGAATCAGTATCTTGTGAACTATAGTCAAGCCACCCAAAAGCTATAACACTCTATCAGTTTAGAGCCGTTATGATGGCAGTAAATGTTCTTTTTCCTTATTGCAGATAGTGAGGGAAGAAAGATTTAGTAAAGTAATAAGTTCCACATACCCAGCTCTAGGAATAGAAAGACAAAAACAAAATTCCCCAAAGGTAATAGCACCTCGTCAAGATAATATTATGAGGATAGCACCCAATATCCTTTTCCCCTTATGGGTCTGTATGAAAAATGAGAAACTAATAAATTGGGCCATCAGATTTAAAATATACTTCTACCATGTCTTTCTGTAATGATAAAAGTAATGCTATAGAAAATGGACAGATAATCTGGGGAAAAACAGAGTTGTCATCTGCTACTTCTAATTGGTATAGCCTAGAAATTGACTAAGCAAATAAATACAGC
This sequence comes from Pituophis catenifer annectens, assembly GCF_029215685.1. Taxonomy (NCBI): domain Eukaryota; kingdom Metazoa; phylum Chordata; class Lepidosauria; order Squamata; family Colubridae; genus Pituophis; species Pituophis catenifer. The sequence goes on from NW_027256884.1 coordinate 82,202,693, forward strand.
AGAAGTTATTCTTCAGTGATAGTTAAAACTGTTATGGAACGTATTTTTCCAAAATTCAGTTCTGAAAGAAGACAGTAAAATATGAGGAGTACATTTGGCTAGCTTAGGGTTAGGAGAACATGATCAGTTATACCAGATATTTACCCAATGTAACAATTATTTAATAAACAATCATTTCTCTTTGAAATGAATGACTCAAGTTCTTATTTTAATAGTATACAATAACGTAATAAATAATGTTTTCTTATTCTTATTTGATGTTATAGTGCTATATATATATATGTATATGTATATTATTTGTATATGTATATTATTTGGAATTGATTAAATTTTTGTTTACACTGAATATTTTAACTGTTTTAAATGTACTTCAAATATCTTCATTTCTGTAAAATATATGAACTGGAAACAATCACAATCATATCACCATGTCACCATATCACAACCATAGTTTTTGTTTGTTTGCAATCTGAACATGCCCAATTTTTTAACCATTCTTCATAGATTTAAAGTTTCCAGACATTTTATTATTTTGTAGACATTGTAGGAGAAATGTTTATGGTGACAAAAAAAAAAAAAAAAAAAAAAAAACACCAGAAAAAAATTTCTAACACATTTTATTACAAAGCATAAGCTTTTATAAGCTGTTTACTTCATACTGTAATAAAATCTGTTAGTCAAAAAGGTGCTACTAGACTCCTGATTTATTAGTTTGACAATCTTTAGAATGGTATATATGGTCCACTTTTTAAGTAATCAAACCAAATATACGGCATGATGGATGTTACTATGTCATGCCCATTTCTCCAGTTTTAAAGTGTATACTTATATTGTCTATGAGGAGGCTGTACACAACTGGTTTTGCCCTTACTTAGGACTTACCTGGATAGCTCTGAAAGCTATGCAGATCTTTCTGTAAATTCAATTTACAGAATTCATGTAATAAATACATGAATTTATACTTGAATTTTATGGTAGTAAAAAAAAAGCTACCGGTTCCTCCGAACTGGTATTTCCGACAATCAGCTGTGTCGAGCGATTTAAAATTGCTAGAAAGCAGAAAATCCTGCTTTCTAGTGAATCTAAATCACGCAGCACAGCTGTCCCCCCCTCGCTGTTCTACTTACCTTCCCAAGCTTCCTTTTTCTGTGTCAAGTGCGTGTTTGGTGCATACTGTGCATGCACATGCATGCAGCGTGTAGTTGGTGCGCATCACGAATGAACACACAGTGCACATTTGGTGTGCACTGCACATTCACATGCACGCAGTGTGCATTTGGTACATAGTGCGCATGTGTGTTCATGCAGTGTGTGCTGGCGTGCGCTGCGCATGTGCAGCCAGAGAACTGGTGGCAAACCGGTTCAGATTTCACCACTGGTAGAAAGCTAAACACATTTTTTTTTCAATTCCTTCTTGCAGAACTATTTTAGCTCAAAAATATTCTAGTTTCCTTTCCTGCATTGCATGAATTTCTCACAGGTTTTCAATGTTTTATTTGTATTATATAATATACAATATGTAATAAAGTATTTTAGAAACATTATCTTCCTCTTACAATTGCTTCATAATTGATTTTATTTGAGATAATTGTCTTGCTTAAATATCCAACTTTTTTTCAGCTTCAGGTTCTTCATTGATTGCAGACATTTTTTAACTCAAGTACAAGATATATTCTACATTATGTACAATCTTTTTTATTTCTTTCTTATTTTTATAGAACTTTTTGTGTTTTCTATTTATTTTTCTTTCTTTTTATGTATCCTGGATTTATGTTAATGCAGTTACTTGATGTTGCTTGAAATAAAAAAGAAAATATTCTACATTATATAACATTAACATAAAAACTACTTGAAATGAACTCTGCAAATATACTCTGTTTCACACTATATTTGGTAACTATGCTAAGATGGCATGGGGGGAGGAGGATGTTCTATTCTTATCAAAGAACAACAAATCTTGGATAAAAAACTTGTCCAGTTTCTGTTTTTCAGAAATCTAATTAGAACTGTTTACAAATTATTGCAATTCTGGAATTTTTCAAGTTTGAATAGATTCCATTCTTATTCTGAACTTGTCAAGAATATTCTGAATGATCCCATTTTTAGTTCAATCTGTCCATTAAATTTCACTTATGTTAGTAACATCAGAACAGTATCTGAACATTCCTTGTGGTTAGAATTTGAAACATTTTCCATAACTTTACATTTTGCGCATTTCTAATTTTTTAAGTTTTCAAGAAAACAAATGTATCAATAATTTCCACCACTCCCAAGTAGTAAAAATGTCAACTAGTGAATGAAAAATAATTGGAAACTTCTCTCTACGGCAAGAAGATTAATTGGACCCAAAGAATGCTTTTTGTTCAGACTTGTTTTGAAAAATAATTGAAATAACATGGACTATTTTTGTTCAGACAAGGCATTAGGTGCATTTTTGCATGTTGATAACAGCATACCTTTTTACATATAGGTCAGCATACATATATATGAAGAATATTAATGACATGAATATGAGAACATTTAAAGCTATGTTATAAAATGTATATGCATGAAAATGTGATTAAAATGATACACAATGATGTTCATTTTATTAATTTCATGATGAGTATTTTTCATATTTCCCCTCTCTCCCAAAGGATGATTTTGGGTAAAATTCTCACAGAAGAGTTGGAGAATTCTTGCATTCTGTTAAATGAAAGTAGGCAGACATCTGAGAGCATATGTGTGTATGCGGAATCTCCTGATTTTCATTATATACCTACAGTATCTAAGTGTTGTGTGACTTTCCTGGCATTCTGTGCTTTAATTCAATCCCAAGGGAAATGATACTCAGGGAAACTTTTTGAGATTAGAAAACAATGGGTGCCCCTTTTCAGAAACATTATGACTGGAGATTCTAAAGATATTACAAAAAGGGGAAATTTCAATATAGCTAAAATTGTTTAAAACAAAGAGTAGTTTCAGGTATTCAGGTATTCAGTCTGCTGAAACATGAATTCCTTTCTACATAATATTTCATCCAACAATCATTTGTAATGCACATATAATCAATGTCTCTCTTCAACTTTCCATTTCCCTTTTATCTAAAAAGAAACTAAATCTTCCCATTTGCACTACGTGTTAGCATTTAATGCATGCATTTAAGTACCAGGCCTTGAAAGGATATAATCCTGACTGGATAATTGGTTCAAAACCAGAATGCTATAGACAGATTTATGTGGCAATTAGCAGGTCAAATAACCTGCTAGAACTGTACACTTTTTCTCAAGCACTTTAGGAAGTTTTTTTCCCCTCAACCTTTCTCTGAATATTTGTATCTCTAATTAGTGTTAATTAATTTTCTGAGCATTCTCCCTGGAGACTAGAACCCACGAGGTATTTTCCCACAGAGAATCTAGTGGATATTTACACATAGAATAGAATAGAATAGAATAGAATAGAATAGAATAGAATAGAATAGAATAGAATAGAATAGAATAGAATAGAATAGAATAGAATAGAATAACAGAATTTGAAGGGACCTTGGAGGTCTTCTAGTCCAACCCCCTGCTTAGGCAGGAAACCCTACACCACTTCAGACAAATGGTTATCCAACATCTTCTTAAAAACTTCCAGTGTTGGAGCATTCACAACTTCTGGAGGTAAGCTTTTCCACTGATTAATTGTTCTAACTGTCAGGAAATTTCTCCTTGGTTCTAAATTGCTTCTCTCCTTGATTAGTTTCCACCCGTTGCTTCTTGTCCTACCCTCAGGTGCTTTGGAGAATAGCTTGACTCCTTCTTTGTGGCAACCCCTGAGATATAGGAACACTGCTATCATATCTCCCCTAGTCCTTCTTTTTATTAAACTAGACATACCCAGTTCCTGCAACTATTCTTCATATGTTTTAGCCTCCAGTCCCCAAATCATCTTTGTTGCTCTTCTCTGCACTCTTTCTAGAGTGCAGAGAAAGGGCGTTGTACTTACCTGATACGCCTCTTCTCTGTCTGGCGCCCATGGCAGTCATGCCTGGGTAATGACACGGCTGTCATCCAATGACCGAGTCTCCTGGAACTTTCAGCACCGCCCCTTCCTGCTGTATTCCAGTTTTGAGGCGAGGCTGTCCAGAAGACTGGAGTGTCTGTAGAGATAAAGAAGATAATAAAACACCTTCCCACCCCCCGAAACCAGGGACGGCCGGAACGGGTGGGGCTGACTGCCATGGGCGCCAGACAGAGAAGAGGTGTATCAGGTAAGTACAACGCCCTTTCTCCTGCAGGGCGCCCATGGCAGTCATGCCTGGGACATACCAAAGCATGGTGTCTCCTAGGGAGGGAGAGGCCGGACCTGCTGCAGAACTCTCCTGCCGAAGGCCGCGTCCGCCGACGCATAGACATCCAGACGGTAGTGCCGGATGAAAGGAGAGACAGACGACCATGTAGCGGCCCGACAAATCTCATCCAAGGGAGCCTGCATGGACCAGGCGGCGGAGGTGGAGGCGCTCCTTGTGGAATGCGCTGTAATATTCGTAGGAACCTGCAGGGACTGAGCCTCGTAGGCTAATGCAATCGTAGCCCTGATCCACCGTCCAATGGCAACTGAGGAGACCCGAGATCCCATAGACGAAGGTTGAAAAGACAGGAAGAGGGCTTCTGACCTCCGAAAGGAAGCAGTACGAGCCACGTAAATCTTGAGAGCCCTGCGGACGTCCAGCTTATGCCATATGAACTCCTGGCGACAGCGAGGTGAAGGGCAGAAGTTTGGGAGTGTGAGCTCCTGTGACCTGTGAAAGATGGTGTTGATCTTCGGCACGAAAGCCGGGTCGAGGCGAAGAACCACCCTGTCTGCGTGGAATATGCAGAGGTCAGACCGCACTGACAGGGCAGCGAGCTCAGAAATCCGCCTGGCGGAAGTAACAGCAACTAGAAAAGAAACTTTGAACGATAAAAACTTAAGGCCAACATCTCGTAAGAGCTCAAATGGGGGACCCGTCAGTGCAAAAAGAACTTTGTTCAGGTCCCACGAAGGGAAGCGGTGAACCGTTGGAGGACGGAGATTGGTAGCACCCTTCAAAAAAGATCGAATTAGAGGATCTGTGGTAATAGGAGGGGAGGATGAGCATGAAAGGATCGACGATAAGGCAGCCACCTGGCGTCGTAGGGTGTTAGGTGCGAGTCCCGCCTCAAAACCATGGTGAAGAAATTCCAGTAGGTGAGGAAGAGACGCTTCCGTAGGGGAAACCCCTTTCTTTCGGCACCAAGAAGAGAAGACCCGCCACGTGGAGCCGTAGATCCGCAGGGTGGATGGGCGACGTGCGGCCTGGATGATGGGAATTGCCCCCGGAGGGACGTGAGCCCTCACTAAAAGGAGCCGCTCAGTCTCCATGCGGTCAGTTGGAAGGACCGAGGATCCGGGTGGAGGATGGGACCCTGGTGGAGGGAGATCCGATCATCTGGGATTCTCCAATGGGGGGCGACGGACAGGTCCAAGAGGTCGGCAAACCACGGCTGGCGAGGCCAGTGTGGTGCCAACAGGAGAACTTCTGCTCGCTCCGCTACTATCTTCCGGACGACCTTGGGAACCAGAGGCAGGGGAGGGAAGGCGTAGAGCAGCTGATTCCGCGGCCAAGGGCTCCGGAGTGCATCCACCGCCTCCGTTCCCGGGCAGGGGAACTGAGAGAAAAAGCGGGGAAGTTGTTGGTTGCCGGGAGCTGCAAACAGGTCCACCGATGGAAGACCGAACCGGGTGCACAGGTCCTTGAATAGGAGGGGATGCAGACTCCATTCGGCCGGATTGATGAGAGAACGACTTAAGGAGTCCGCTTGGGTGTTTGTAGCCCCCGAAATGTGCTCGGCCCGAAGCGACGATAGGTGAGTCTCCGCCCAGAGACACAGCTGGAGAGATTCCTGCATCAGGCGATGGGAGCGAGTTCCCCCCTGGCGGTTGACATGAGCCTTGGCCGAGACATTGTCCGTGAGGACGAGGACATCCCGACCAAGGACATGAGGTTCGAAGGTGAGGAGAGCGAAACGGATAGCCCTCAATTCCAGGATGTTGATATTCATGACTCGTTCGTCCGGGGACCAGAGGTCCTGAGCTATGTGCGACTCCAGATGAGCCCCCCATCCCGAAAGGCTGGCATCCGTGGTGACTACAGTCCTGAGCTGGTCTCCGAACGAAGAGCCCCGGGATATGGCTGACGATGTCCACCAATTGAGAGAGTCTAGGACCGAAGGAGGAAGAACAATTCTGCAGGCCGAGGTGTTGGTGGACCGCCGCTGGTAAGGAAGTAACAGCCACTGCAGCTCCCTGCTGTGGATACGAGACCATGGCACGATGTCGTAAGTAGAGACCATTTTACCTAGAAGGGTCGAGAGACCCAGAAGAGAGGCGGAGCCCCTCCTCCGGAACCTCGAAGCCATGTCAGAGAGGCTTGATTGGCGTTCCTGCGACAGGGAAACTTGGAGAGTGGCTGAATTAATGACGGCCCCCAGATGTTGCAGGGACGTGGAAGGCGACAGATGGCTTTTGGGCCAGTTAATAGAAAAGCCATGCCTTTGTAGAATGGACACCACCGAAGCTAGGTCCTCACGGGCCGAAGGTAGAGATTTAGAGAGGATGAGGATATCATCCAAATAAAAAAGAGTACGAATAGGGATCGAACTAATGTGGGCCATAAGGGCTGCCATCACTTTAGTAAATACCCTGGGAGCAGAGGAAAGGCCAAAGGGTAAGGAGGCATACTGGAAATGCTGACCATTATATGAAAACCTAAGAAATTTGCGATGGGCCGGGAGTATTGGAACATGGAGGTAAGCCTCCGTCAAATCAATGGAAGACATAAAGTCCCCAGCTCTAATGCAGAGCAGAATAGTTCGGAGCGACTGCATTTTAAAACGGCGGTATTTCACGTGCTGATTTAGGGACTTCAAGTCAAGGATGGCCCTCCAACCTCCCGAGGATTTGGGGACTAGGAAAAGGCGGGAATAAAAGCCCTGGCCATGCTCCTGAGGTGGGACAGGTTGAATGGCTTTAATGGCCCGGAGATGTTGTATAGCCTGAGAGACTCTAGCCCTCTTAACGGGGTCCAGAGAACAGGGCAACGGATGAAATGGGTAGGAGGGGAGGAACGAAATTCAATCCTGAGGCCAAATCGAATAGTGTCTCTGACCCAAACATCAGAGACGGATAAATCCCACTGGTCGGCAAAACGAGACAATCGGCCTCCCAGTGAAGAATCCGCACGATCACTAGCGTGCTCGCCTAAAGGGACGACCCCTCCCTCTCCGAAAGGGGGATTTAGAAGCGAAACAGGGCCCCTGTCTGACCTGGTTTCCAAATTGCTGGGGAGGCCTGGAGGTAAAGGAGCGGTGAGGCCGGTGCTGAAAGTAGGTGGAATCGGAACCTCGAAAGGAAGGAGGACGAAAGGAGCCTTGAGATCGGCGGTCAGACCTACGAGTCATGGAGGGAAGGATTTTGCGGTGGTCTTTTGTCTCAATTAATAGAGGATCCAGAGGGGCTCCAAATAATTTGTCAGCTGCGTAGGGAGAGGATGCCAGGCGCCATTTATTTCGGGCATCCGCCTGCCAATTCCGGAGCCACAGAAGGCGTCTTGATGTAATAGAAGTGCCAATGGCCTTGGCTGAAAATCGGGAGGCATTAAGTGTCGCATCAGCGGAGAACTCGGTCGCCGCGATGATTTTATTAATGTCCTGGTGTGATCGATGATCCGAGGCAGGGATGCGATCTTGCAGCTGACGTAACCACAATATAGATGCACGGTTAAAGAAAGATGCGGCTGAGGATGCTTGGATAGACCAAGCAGATGCTTGGTGACCTTTGATTAGGGTCCTCTCAGCCTTCTTTTCATCAGGCCGTAAATATTCCTCCGAAGGACCTGTGGGAGGCGAGGACGTAGCCAATGAGACGATGGCAGGGTCTACCGTAGGAACCTGTAAAAGGGAGGAAAAGTCCGATGCCATATTGTAGAATTTCTTATCTAAATTGTTTGGAATAGGTCCGGAGCTGGGAGAGGACCACTGGCGTCTCAAGACCTCAGAAAATAATTTTGGAGCTGGAACAGTGTCGGACTGCACCTTAGGTTCCTGAAAGAGGACCGATGTAGGGTCAGCCGGCACAGAAGTGGAGGAAGAGGAAGATTCATCAATCCCTAGACGAGTTGTTGTTTTAGCCTTGTAAAGTAGGGATCGAAACATATGGGGCTTGAAGAGCCCCACAAAGGCTGGTTGATCAGGCTCCAGCCCTTCGTCCTCAGACAGGTCCTGGTCAGGCAACTCCCCCTCTTCAGACAGAGAATCCTGACTAACGGAATCTTGGTCAGAGATATCAGCAGTGGATTCCGCGAGAGCAGACCGAAGGCGGGAGTGAGGAACCCTTGAATCAGATCTCTTAGAGAAGGAGGAATGCCCCCCAGGTCGGTGTTGTTGAAGACCCTGGGCGATCCCTTGTCGAATTGCCTCTGAAATAAGTTCAGCCAGGGGAGCCTGCATGTCCTGAGGCAAATTAGTTGTCTGCAAGAAGGTTTGCGGGACAGCACTTGAAATACAGGAACCCTGAGGGTCTTGTTCATGGATTGCAGAACACTGACCTTGGTCCTGGTTATCCACAGTCTCAGATGGAAAGACGGAAGCCACCTCAGCGGTATCAATGGCCGCGCCCTGAATAGATCTGTCTGGGGACAGGTCACGAGAAGAGCTAGAATGAGCGGGAAGATCAGCAGGGATACCTTGAACTGCTTTAGAATGAGCCCTCTCAAAGGCCTTTTCCATGGCTTTGTGGCGCCTGTCTTCGTCCCTGGTAGGGACTGAGGACTTAGGAGGGGCAGATCGGTGAGAAGAAGTAGCCCTAACCTTGCCCTTGTGGCCGGTAGAAGAGCCCTCTCCAGGATCATCGTTATGGCGACGTTTTCCCTTAGATTTGGAACGAGAGGGAACGTCCGCCATTTTGGGCTAATGAGGCTATTAAAATGGAGTCGGAGCTTCTCAGTGAAAGCTAGAGCAACAGGTCTCCCGTAAGCCTTAAGGCTGGAGGTGAGGTAAAGAATTGGCGCGGAATTAGTCTTGCGCCAATCAGTTGGAGAAAGTAATGCTGCCCAACTAAAAGCCTCCGATACTTTCCGAGAGGCTTGCCTTGCTGCTCGGAGCCCTCACACACACTCACGGAGAGCAGAGATCACCGTCGCGTTGTGAGTTGAAAATACTCGTTCCGCTATGCAAATGCCGCCCGGGAGTGATTGGCGGCAAAGGAAAAGGCGCGAAACACCCGTAGCGCTCGTCAGCTGTGCAGCGCTTTGAAGGAGGGGCGTTTCCAAGCGCCGCAGTTAAGGACCACCAGGACGCGTAGAGCGGCGGAGCAGGCGAAGCGAGCTCGTGCGCTTGCAATGCGCCCCTCAGCTGTCAAGCGGTTCGAAGGAGGGGCCGTTTCCAAGTGCCGCCGCTAAGGTTCCCAGGACAAGCAGAGCGGCGGAGCAGACGAAGTGAGCTCGTGCGTCTGCAAATGCGCCCCTCAGCTGCAAAGCGCGCTGAGGGAAGGAGCGCTTCCAACCGCCGCTGCTGAAGGGAGGCAGGAGGGAACTCAGGCGGCTCGCTGCGGCGGAGCAAGCAAAGCGAGCTCGTGCGCAGTCAAATGAGGGGAAGGCTGTCAGCAAGCGATCCCAGAGCTTCAAAGTTGTTTCCAAAGCCAATTGTCCAAAATTAGAGAAAAATGATAATAAAAAACTACAGACACGACTGTCAGGAACAGACCGAGTCGAAAAACTGGAATACAGCAGGAAGGGGCGGTGCTGAAAGTTCCAGGAGACTCGGTCATTGGATGACAGCCGTGTCATTACCCAGGCATGACTGCCATGGGCGCCCTGCAGGAGAACAATACATCAGTCCATGACTTCATGAGTATAGACATGGGCTACCAGAGGAAACTAAAGTTCTAGGCAGGAAAAAATAAAAGTGAAATTTACAAAAGGGAAGGTAATGGTAACTTTCTTTAGATATCCTTTAGGTATTTTGAAGAACTGGGAGAAAAGGTGATATTTAATTTGACAGCAATAATCTCTGCACCTATAAATTGTATTATATTAAAAGATTGTAGAGAAGTAAAAGACATGACAGACAACAATATGGAAGAATTTATGGGTAGACGGGAAGAAGAGGGGATGCAAATCTTAGCTGATGGAGAAATACTGGAAAATAAAGAAATTGATGGTTATAACAGAAATTATAGTCATAATGGAAATACAAATGACAAACCAAGAGAACTTGGGCAAGGATTTATTTTTGGATGTACAAAAAAGGTTTTCTAAAATCCTGAAGAAATCTTTGATTGGGAAGAATGAAAGGTTGAATGGAGATTCAGTTGAAGACTGCAACCTGATGAGTTAAAGATTAAGATTGTCAGAAGCAAAAGAAATCTATATAAAGTTGATATGTTTGATCAAGGCTAAAATAAGAAATATTTTTATGAAATCTGGAAATCTTTATGGACATTTTGCCATTATTTGAACAGAAATGACCATGATTTTTCAATTTGTGAATGGAATGTAGGAACCAGGGGAAGAAGTGAACTTTATATACAAATTTACAGTGGGTGGAAAACTATTAATTTATCTGTATTTATTGCATGGAAGATCTGGAAGGGCTTCTTTAAATTTTCATTTTTTCCCTTCTATTTTTTGTGCTTTACTTTTTTAATTTTTTTTTATTAAAGATAAACAAACAAAAACATACATACGTACAATACACAACATAAACAAGCTATACATTAAAATCAAGTCTTACAACTTGAGCCTTAAGAGAAAAGAAAATTACTTCGGTATTTTATATTTCTATATGTATATATCTACATCCTTCATTATATAACAATATTTTAAGATTATTTCTTAATTTTGGTTTCCTTTGTTGGTATTCCCTTCCTATCCTATTTGATTATTTCTTATTTCGTTTTCCTTTTCTCTAGCCAATCGTACCATTGTTGCCAAACTAGATAGTACTCTGTGTTTTCCTTATCCTGTATTTCTTTGGTAGTGTGCTTTACTTTTTTTCTTTCTATTTTTTCCTTTTTTTCTGATTTCAGTTTGTATTACATTTTAATATTGAAAAACTTAAATAAAAAAGTATTTTTAAAAATAAAAATATCACTATGCTAATGATGCTCAAATATACATCTCTACCTTTTTCTGAGAAAATGATGCTGTTCAAGTGCTGGATGAATGCTTAGATGGTGTAAGGTAGGCCTGTCAAACTAGCGGCCCAAGGCCGGATGCGTCACATGCAGGCCATACTCATCCCGGCTCTGCAAAGTAAAAAATCATCACAATATGTCACGATACATCAAGTAATGCGATCAAATTTGACACCTGTGGTCTAAATGATGGGTGACAAAAAACTGGTTGCAACTCAATCTCAGCAAGCTGGAGTGGCTGTGGCTCTTGATCAGGGTGAAATGCTCCCAGTTCAGACTGGATCAGGTGATCCGGTAGCGATCGTGGCGGGTGGTTAGGGTTAGGGTGTTTTTTACCTTATGCACATGCGCAGAAGGTTTTGCGCATGTGCAGAAGGTTTGTGCGTGTATGTGATGCGGCGCATGCACTTCTGAACCGGTAAGGAAGATAAGTAGATTTCACACTGGTCCCGATCATTCCACCTCAACTCCAGGAGAATTGAGACTTTTGATTCTGAAATGGGTAATATGGGTAAATGGGTAACCTTGCATAGATCTGGTGCACAATTTGGAGGACTTCTTGGACTCAAGCTTCCTGTTGGAAGAATAGGTGGCAGCAATGGCTGGAGGTGGGGAGGTTGGCTTTGCATAAATCAATTTGTGCACCAGTTGTACTGATTCTTAGACCAGGTTACTTGCTCACAGTCTTAGTGATATCTTCTACAGGGGGTTGCCCTTGAAGATAATACAGAAACTGAACTGATTCAGAATGCAGAGGTATGCACAGTTTTGGATGACGTGAATTTCACCTGAGTAACACCATTGCTGTGTGAGCTGCATTGGCTTCCAGTTGCTTTTTTGGATGCAATTCAAGGTGCTGCTTGAAAGGCATCTTTAAGTCCTACTCAGGGCCAGGTTACTTTCTGGACTGCCTCTTCCTGAGGGCATTTGCCTATCTTACCAGGTTTAATACAATAGGTATGTGCTAGGTGCCTTCCCTTAAATGTTATCTAGTAATTGTTGCTATTTTGGTTGGTTAGATGTCTGCTACATTCTGATATGTCATATACACATCAGCAACACAATTAGATCTTAGATTTCAAAATTGTGTAGCCTCACTGGAAGTCTTAGAAAAAGGGTAACTGTGTGAAGGTACTTGGAAACAAAAATTGAAAAACGTTTTATATTTTGGTGGACAATACATTATGCATGTCAATGTACGTAATCATCAATACAAAAGAATAAATGAACTCACAGGTTACCACTTCCTTGTTTCCAAATTTAAAATACTTTAAATTTACTGGAGAGGCTTTTCATACTGTATGAGCGGACTCATTGACTTCATTAAATAAGTAGTGGACTGAGATCCAAAGGTTTATGATAATGCTGGTATCTTGTATATCAGGCTTTGGTGAAATCTTTGAACAATTTTTTTCAGATGCAGTATCCAATGCAAGGTGGGAATTAAACTGTGTGGGAAAATAATTATAATAAAACAACAGCTATGGTATGGTACATTGCTACAGAGCCTTTTGTGCATGACTGACAGGAAAATTGAATGTAACTGTTAAAAGTTTACAGGGCTAGTCCATGAGAAATAGAAGAGACCTTTTATTCAACTTGAGGCTGAATAAAGATTTTATAAAATGGCCTCACTGCAAAAATAGCAAGTGTTTTTATGTACTGTAATTTGGATTCTGCCACCCAGTTGTCAAAATTCAAATGGCATCTGATACAGCAAGCACAAAAGTGGTAAAATAATTTAAGGATGTGTTACCATGGCCTTTTTGGGAAACATCTGGTCCACAAGCCAAAATATATAAAAGCCCACTAGACCAAAGCTAAACACATCAAGATTTGAGAATAAGTCCAAAACATCTCAGATGATCAGACTGTTTTGTTTTGTTTTACATTCAGTTCAACCCATTTAGTATATAGGTCCATCATCTGCTCTTTCTATGTTACTGTTTTAATATATTAAGTTCTGTTTTCCATCAAATTCAATACAGGTTCAGAATTTCAAAAATCTTCCTGGCATATGGTGGAAAAAGACAAAGTACTGAAATTCAACCAAACCTGGATTCGTCACGAATGGATGTATGGATGGCTGTTTCAATACACAAGTAAACAGAAATGTGGCATTTGCAAGTACTAGTTAAAAGTTGTGGCACAGTCTAATGGAAACTTAAAGGCTATCAGAGAATGTCGACAACAAACCTTGTTCCATTGCTGTAAAAGCAAACCATAGCTGTGGCTATCTGTAGGGATGAAAGAACCATCCCTTGCAATGAATTACGATATATGTCAGCAGAACATCTGCACAAAATGAGTATGACCTCTGAACAAGAAGCCTCTAGTGAAAACATTTTATTTAATAGTATTAATTATAGATGCAAGGTACTGTTGTAGTTAATGGGAAAATAAATGACTGTCTAATATAAATTATTTGTGTTCATATTTTAATGATACCTTATGCTAAAGTGCTTTCAGGATTGGCAAAATATTTCATTCTGAAATAGACACACAGACACATGTGAATAACTATATGAAACATCATGAAATTTATCTAACGTTTTAAACTTGCAACTTTCTCCAATTTAATGCTGTGCAAATAAATTGGATTTCAATTCTTATAAACTGAGATTTTGATTGGGGAATGGATGTTTAACAAATGAACATGAAGAAAGCAAGCTCTGTGATTTTTTTGTAAATATCAACGTATTTGTTATTATTAAGTAAGCATTTTGAGGAGGACAGTGGTCTTTGGTATGCCTGCTAGATTTAGGTATTTTAATATTTTCTGCATATTTTTGACAATTAATGGCTGTCCACTAATAGCAGTCAAATTGAGATTACATAAGAACCAAGCTTAATTTAAATAAGTTTGTCATGGCATCTTAATGTCACATTAGGATACTAACCTTAGAGAAAACACTAGAAGAAAAATAATTTGTTGTTTAAGGCACAAAAAAATATCATTGCCACTCCAACAATAAACAGTTTTTGTTTGAGATTAGAAATCTTGGAAAGATAATTTCAGGCCCCCATTTCTGAAAATGGCTAAGTAAATAACTTCTCAGCCTCCACTTTATTTAATTACTTCTTCCCAATTCAGTACTATCTACTCTATGGACTGATTTACCTGTTGCCTGATGAGTTGCATCATCACTTATAACCTTATTATTCTTGCAGCTATTTGTAGGTCAACTAGATATATTTATTTAAAGAGCAGTTGTAAGAAAAAATGCCTTTATTAATCAATTGGGGTCATGGAGCCACTTATGTATATGTATAAATAATGTGACATCTTATTTCCTGTTAGCTATCCTAATTTAATGTGTTCAAGTATGAGGTAATTCCTATATTATATCTATAGTGCAATTCTATGCATATCAATTGAGAAGTAAATCCTAGTGCATTCAGTAGTATATGTTTTCATTTCAGCTTTCAGAACACTGATGTTTAGCTATGTTTTAGAGACAAAATAATTTGACTGGGTCATAAAAAAAGTATCAGCACTGATCTGAAAATTTGTAAGATGGTTTTATCTTTAATTAGGCATTTAACCTCTATAGGGGTTATTTTCATTTTCATTGCATAAAAAGTCATTATAGTTGATGCTATTACCAATTGTCAATTTCCTACCTCCTTCTTTAATAAGAGTTCAATATGTAGACTTTAATTCTAATTTGAAAAGATTTGAAGCACATTAGCCATTAAGGGAGATTAGAAGAGTTTGGTGTAATTTTCTTAACTGGCCAGGAGAAAAAAAAGGATATACCTTCTGAGTCCAATTAGTGTTAAAAAAGGGTCTTGAACTCCTTGGGCATCAACAAAATTTCATTTGCTAGATATCAATATAAGCACATTTCAAGCATAGCATAAAAGCTTCTAATATATTTTGTGAAGATTCAGATTTAGATGTAATTTTGTTGTAAATGTATTTATAACATTTGTGAACATATTTATATTTTTACTCTAGTATATAGATAATTAAAAATAATGCCTATCTATCTATCTATCTATCTATCTATCTATCTATCTATCTATCTATAAAATATAATATCAAAAAGAAATCCCAGAGCAAGACATTTTCATATGTCTATACTTCTATTGTAATACTAAATCTGTGTCTTTCAATTATTTTTATAAATGAAAAAAAACCATATATGACATATTGTGTGAGTTGAGAGGCCATAAAAATTGATTAAACCCAGTTTATTGTAACAGCCAATTTTATTCTTATATTTTGCTAGCACTATTTCCAGTTTCAAAATAATACATTTAGGATTAAATGTGGAAAATTAAAGCAATTACTTTTGAAATATACTCTATGAGTTATGATTAAAATCTGTGGCTGACAACCACAGATAAGCCCCTCAAGTTAAAATTGCAGTGAAAATATGATTAGCCATTATTGAAATGCTGCTGCTGTTATTACTGTTATTACTGATCTTAGTGAGACCCAGTTTTATGCACATGTTAAGGTACCAGGTTATAGACCAGGAGACTCCAAATTCTAATCCTGCTTAGACACAAAGCCAGCTAGCGTGTCACTCTCTCTCAGCCCTAGGAAACAGACAATGGCAAACCATGTCTAAAATCTTGCCAAGAAGACTGCAGAATCTAGTCCAGACAGTTATCAAGATTCATCACCAACACAAAGGATTGCACAAATGCACACACCCTATTACTAATAATTCTACAAACTTTTCAATTTCACCTTTCGATCTTCAATGTTCAAAATATACTATATGTTTGTTATTTAAGGAGAGTCTTTCAACATGAAACAGAGATATAAGCATTTATCTACAATATGGAATTCTTGAAAATGCTGCCTCCACCTCCTCTGCAATGGGCAATTAAAACTTTGCAGAGATTTAAAAAGGGAAATGGAACCTGTCCAGCTCCCCTTTCATGGAAAAACCTCATCTCTAGCATGATGCAGTTTCTATCTGAAACAATCAGATGGATCAATATTCAAGGCAGAAATCAGTTACCGGTAAATCAGTAGCTTTCTTAGGGTAAGCAATAGGGAACATGTTAGACTAAAAGATTGCAGATGGAATAATCTTGTTTTTTTTCAGTGTTCTAGGAAGTTATACTTTCTGTATTTTCCATCCACTCGTGATTTATCTTTCCCCATCCCTTCCTCTTAAAAAAAGTTTGTATTTTCTAGCGATTAAAAATCTTTGTCTGGATGAAACTTTGCTATAGTGGCGGTATGGATCTCATTTAATTATTTTTATTCAAGATGCTCAAGTATGCAAATATTAACCTCATGATTCCCTAGCACATATTATGTTTAAATAATGTTGATAACTATTTCTTTGTACTAAGTACCTAGAATAAAGATTTATAACTTGGGGCCAGAGGGCAACAGGCATCTTCTAAAAGTCTTGACTGCAAAACCCCAGGGAAATACAACTGCTAACAAATTGCAATATTAATGTGACAGAAGGGGAAAATATTAGATACATGAGTAGGCAGTAATTATACCAGTAATATTTTATTTTGATGAAATACAAATACAAATACAAATGAAAGGCACTTTAGTTTTTACTATGGTGTTTACAGTGTTTTACTATGGTTGAAACACTGGGTTTTCTTTTCTTTTTTTGTTTATTTAATTTATAAGGCACTGTAATTAACATATTGTGATCCTAGGTGGGTTATGAACAGATAAATATGAAATAATTAAACTAAAACATAATAATAATATTAATGTAATGTATTATCAATATAATAATATAATATAACACAATGCAATGTAATGTAATATTAGCATAGCATACATAACATAACATAACATAACATAACATAACATAACATAACATAACATAACATAACATAACATAACATAACAACATAACATAACATAATCAGATCTAAATCTAACCAAAAACTGGACAGTGCCTCTAAGAGGTTCCTGCTCTACATTTTCTGCTTGATTATATATCAGATGTAAGATGAAGTATACGTATTTTTAATATAAAGAGGTATCCATATTCATTTAATATAACTCCTTCTCCTTCTATGACCTTTTGTCAGTGGTGGGTTGCCCCTGGTATGCACCAGTTCTATAGAACCAGTAGTAAAACTGGCAGGAGGCTCCGCCCACCAAACCCAACGTCATCAGAATGCTTCTGCGCATGTGCAGAAGAGTGCATGTGCGCGAACAAAGCGAGCATGCGTGCACAGCCCCATTGCGAACCAGTAGTAAAGGTAAGTAGAACCCCCCCCTGCCTTTTGTCCATCTAACACTGGAAAAAAAAATAAGATGTTTATATTATTCCTATAGATTTATTTTCCATAAACAAAAGCATGATCATATTGAATATAATTTAACTAAAAGATATTATTTACTTAAATTACTTTTGGATCAGGTTTTCTAAAGAAAAATAATAGCTGGGTAAATGAAATAAAAATAGCTAAGATTTGCTGCATTTTTCTACTTTAAATTGAAATATTCAACTTTAGAACATAGACATAGAACACTGGATTAACAACTTTCTCCTTTATTGTATTGATGTGTATAAGCAAGTGCATTGATTGATAGTTCCTTCAAAAGATCACTATGCATATGCAACAAATATTTAGTTATATTATTTGTATAATATTGTTTAAAACCAACACTCTTGAATTTTGCTACATAAAAGTTTTGTACTGCTGAATTTTCTGTACATATTTTGAACAAACATTAGGAAACTAGAGATTCCTTACATCTTTCTATGCTAAATGAAAATTTTTCACTTTCACTTCAAAGCTAGGATTTTTTCCTCAGTAAGGTCAAATTATGTTTTCATATTCCTGAAGTATAATAAAACATATAACAGTTATTTATACTGAATTTAATTAAAATACAGATAATGCTTTGCATTTCATATGATCCTAAAGTAATACCAAAAAAAACAATCCTGTGGAAAACAGACTACACATTCATTTCTCCTCTGATGGCAAATATATGACTATTAACTTTATCCATAAGGCTTTCATTTACATAATAATAAAAAATAAAAGATATATGGGAATATTTGAAATATACTGGATGAACAGTATTGTAGAATCTGTATTTTGATTCTCATCTGAGCCTTATATTATAGGATTTATAGTACACATACAATGTGTACTATATAAAAGTACACATTGTGTACTTTTTCTACATTGTGTAAACAATGTTTTGAAAAACATTGTTTTTCAAAAGCTCCTTCAACTGTGAGATTCAAAATAGATAAGATTAAAAAATATCAAATGACATTTACACATTTTCTGGTTCTTATTACTATTGTTTAATTCCTTTTGCTTGCAGTGATACTGTGTAAGGTGTACTATCTGTTTGCTACTGTGTACTATCCATTTAAAAAAGCTGAACATTAGTGCTGTGCATAGCATTTGGAAGAAGTGCTTCATATTGACAAGACAACTATATGTAGTTTTCAGCAGATTTGTGTTTGAAAATGAACACATAACACTTCTTCAGGGACAAAACTAAAACAGCTTTCAAATATTTCAGAAAAAAATGGTATTTTGAACCTATATTTTGTCCCATGCAAAAATCAAATGATTTCTACTGGTTTATATTCTCTTTGTTTTAGTTTTTAGGCCTGAGAATGAAAGATATATTGTTTGATACAAAATATTTTAAACACATTTAATTTTTATTTCTAGTCTTTTCATCTTGAAATTTGTACTTCCTTTCTAATTTGTAATGCAAACCTTTATTTATTTATTTATTTATTTATTTATTTATTTATTTATTTATTTATTTATTTATTTATTTATTTAATGTATTTATATGCCGCCCTTCTCCAGAAGGACTCAGGGCGGCAAACACAACTTAAAAACATGTACAACAAAATCCCATTTAAACCAAATTAACTAATAAAAAAACCCAGAATCAGAATCAGCCTATTTGCTTAAACAGCCAAGTCTTCAGGTCCCGACGGAAGGAGTGGAGATCAGGAGCCATCCGGATGTCAAATTTAACCATTTATAAATTCCAACTAGAGTTAAAAAAAAAAAAACATGGGCTAGAAGCATGTTTTATTTTATTTTTAAAGCTTTTTAATAGTTTTCACGTATTTTTCAATAAATCAAGCAATGTCCAACAATAAAAATAGAAAAGGGTATGCCATTGAATCATGGTATAATATCTCTTTCCTTTAAAATAGGCCTTTTTAAATGATATTACTGAAAGTAGGCATTACATCTAAGCATTGAAATTAAAAGGATTAAATGTGCTTAGCCTGATTTGGGAAGATTTTTTTTGAAGCTTTAGCAGTCCTAAATTCAGGTTGGATTTATGGTACTTTCAGGATATCACCTTTTCTCTTCTGACCTAAAAATGGCATTTTCAAATGTAACAACAACAACAACAACAACAACAATATTTGTGATACATTTTTAAATGTTCAGTTGATAATAAAGCATCACATTAATTCCACTGACAATAATCCTACAAAACACAAAACTGGGATACCAAATCTCAAGCCAACATGACAAAATAAACCATCTACTATACATGGATGACATAAACTGTATGGGAAAAGCCCTACTGAACTTGAATCAATACTCAACACAATTCAACTGTTCAGCAGTGACATCAGAATGAATTTTGGACTTGAAAAATGTGTTATATTATCCATGCAGCAAAGGAAAATGAAAAAAATAGAAGAAATAGAACTGGGAAATGGAAGCAACATGAAAGCATTAGCAAAGGATAACTGTTTCAAATACCTAGGCATATTGGAAGCAGATACATCTTGACTGGAAAAGTCAAAGAGTCAATGCAAAAGGAATACATCAAAAGGGTCTGCAAAATATTAAAATCAAAGCTGAATGCTGGAAACATAATTAAAGCCATTAATACATGGGCAGTTCCAGTGATATGGAATCATCAACTGGACTTTGGCTAAACTGGAAACCTTTGACTGGAAAACCCGTAAACGTTTGAATATGTACCACACTTTACATCCTTGAAGTGACATTGACAGGTTGTACCTGCCAAGAAGAACAGGGGTCAGAGGGCTATTTCAAATCCATCAAATTGTAGAAGAAGAAAAACAAAGTCTGAATGAATATGTGAATCAAAGTACAAAAAAGTTGCTGCTGGCTGTGAAAGTGGGGAACATTATAAAAACAACAGAAACAAAGGTAGAATATAAGGAGAAACAGCTGGATGACATTAAATGGATGGAAAACCAAAGATTTGCATGGACAGCACTTGAAAAACATTGAAGGAAAATGTGATAACAACTTGACATGGGCATGGCTTAAGATGGGAACCATCAAGAAAGAAACGGAAGATTTAATACTCGCTGCTCAAGAACAATCACTACAAACTAATGCCATGAAAGCAAAGATACAAATCCAAGCGAAGATGACAATCCAAACTGCTGATTTTGCAATGAAAAAGTTGAAACTGTTTCACATTTAATATGTGAGTACAGCAAAATCATGCAAACTGAATACAAAGCTAGACATAACCGAGTTGCTAAATTAATCCACTGGTCATTATGTAAAAAATATGATTTACCTGTATCCGAAAAGTCATGGGAACATAAAGTGGAAAAAGTTGTCAAAAATGAGAAGGCGACGATCTTGTGGGACTTTTGAATACAGACAGATCATCATTTGGAACACAATACACCAGATATCACAGTTGTCGAAAACAATTTATTGATATTGCTGTACCAGGAAGTGCCACAGTCGAAGAAAAAGAACTGGGGGGGGGAAATCACAAAATATCGCAACCTGGCCATCAAAACTATGTGATTATGGATGAAACATGTAACAGTGATACCCATTGTCATTGGGGCACTTGGTACCATGTCCAAGAATTTTACAAAATATATCAGAAACTGCAGCTTTCTGCAATAACACCAGCAGAACTACAAAAAATTGTGCTACTTGGAACATTGTACATTTTAAGAAGATAGTTGGTTGATACCTGGGATGCTGGTAGCAACTCATCAACCATCAGTGTCAATGAATGATATTTGTGATACATTTTTAAATGTTCAGTTGGCTGAGTTTCATGTTTAATGAAAAAAATATATCATCATCATCATTATCATCATCATCAAAAACCCCAAAAAACCACCATACTCAGAACTGCCTATACTGTATACTCAGACATTACCTTAACAGTTCTTAGGTTCTTGGTTAGGACTTGAACTGTTATGTTTTTACCAGTCCTAGACTGTGAATCAAATTGTACATTAATTCTTAAATAATAGTTATTATTGTTCTTTTATAAATTGGATGAGAAAGAGCTTTTCAGCATAGTTAACTGTAGTACTGTATTTTACTTTAATCTCAAATATAAAAGTATTTGTTTTGAGGGCTTACATAATAAAGCAGTTGGACATCAATTTACATTTCTTTATGCTGGGATCCTAGAGCAAATAGCCACAAGCAATAAGTTCTGTCTTTCCAAAAAGAAAAGAAAAGAAAATTAGTACTTGTTTCCATGTTCCATGGTCAGCAGAAGTGATGTTTTAACTATTTACTTAATCAAAAAACAGCAGGTTCTTAAGTAGCTATGTAATTTAAAATTTTCTGTTAATATGCATACTGTAGTTTGTTTGATGTTTCAAAGCCCTGGAGAGTCACACTGAATATAATATTAATTGTTTTCATTTAAGAAAACATATGTATAACTAAGTTATACATTATGCATTAGCATTATACACATATATCAGCGGTTCTCAACCTGGTGGTCGCAAACCCTTTGGGGGTCGAACGGCCATTTCACAAGGGTCGCCAAAGCCCTGTCTCACCCTCCCCCATGCCTTCACTTACCCTCACCCTCTGGCTCTGTTGGATCGCTGGTCTCCATTTGCTTACCCTGCCCACTCCCAATCTATTGCTGCCTCCTAAGTCCCAGTTGATGGCTAGAGGGAAAAAAAACTGTTTAAATTGTTGCCACGGGGCTTCAAAGGGCCGCCCTACAGCTGATCAGTGTTAAAAGAAAACAAATGAGTAGACCGGTGCCTGCAAAAATAGAAAAAACAGCCCCTTTCAGCTTCAGCATAGGTTAATTACCATAAATTGATTTGATCAGCCTCCCAACTCTCAGCTGATTTGCTCTCAGCTGTTTTGCGGAGGGCTCTGTTGCTAGCTAGCTGCAAAAAATTGCTGGAGCAGTTTTTTTTCCCCTAGCTATGCTGAAAAAGCAAAACTGAAAGTAAAGCAGGGTCTTTGCTGCAACGTGACAAAATGAGGCAGAGAGAGATTTCTTTTTCTTTTTCCTCACCAAAAAAGGTAGGTGCAAAACTGCAAACAATGGGAAATTTGGAGGTTCAAGATTTTAAAACACAAAAGAAAAAAAGCTCTATTTAACTAGGGAAATGTAATAATTGAGATACTATTAATTGTATATTGTGTTGAAAGCAGAAATGGTTAAATTGTGGTTTGGAGGAATATATGGAGGAAATTATTTGGTTTATTATTATTGGTAAACATAATTAATTGATTTGTAAGAAATTGGATTGCATGGAAATAATTGGAATATTCATGTTCATATTGATTAATATACAAAAAAGATAGTTATATAATTGATTTATATTAAAATGTTGAATTTGTATTAAACAACTGTATTACATAATTACATAATTAACCAATGTGAGGATGGATATAAAAATAGATGACAATGCGAAGGGGTATAATATAGAATAGAAGGGAAAAATTGAATTTGATTAAGATTAGAGATGAGGATGAAGGGTAATATTGTTTTTTTAAAAAAATAGATGAGGAATAAATATGGCAAAAAGGAAATATAGAAATTGTAAATTTAATTGAAATGACTAAACACTGTTTAAATTTGTGAACCGGCCAAATACTCTGTTCAAAGAAAATACATTGTATGTTTGTATGTGTGTTTCTAATTATTGCTATTTATTCATATTTGTTCTCTTTTATTCTTTAAAGTTTAACAATTCATTCTTTATCTTAATATCTTTATATTTGTTTGGGGTTGGTTTTCTTCATCTTTTTTATTGTACAGCTGTTGTGGCCCCGCCCTCTGAGCCTATCCCATCGGAGGAAGAAAGCTCCGAGCATGAGGAAGAGGAGTCAGCCAGGCCTCCCTCTCCAGGCCCCTCCCCTCTGGCACTGTCTCAGGTGCCGGCCGAGGGAGAGGAGATTAGCAGGGAGACAGGTGGCTCGGATGAGAGCGAAGGAGAGACATCATTCCTGGACGCACGCCTCCGAAGGCGTGATAAACGATTGCAGCAGCTCAGGAGGCGTGCTAGGGATTAGAACTGAGTCACTGGACCACACCCCAGAGACTATATAATAGAGGGTGGTGGCCAGTGATCCCTGTGACGAACAAAAATAAACCTTGGATAGTCACTAAAGCCTTGTCCGAAACTGCTGAGAGGAATATTTATTTTTGTTGGACTCTTGTACGCTGAGTATATTATCTTTCTGTTTCTGTGGAAATAAAGCACTTGGCAGACGGTGTGTATATCGCTGCCAAGTTGGAGATAAAGACCTGGGTGTGTGCCAAGTGCTTCCTTAACCCTTGGCTGGCTGTGTTTGTGTGTGTGTGTGGACGGGGACAGATCAACAGCAATCTTTCTCCTCAAACCTACCACCTCTCTCTTTTCTTTCCTTCTTACTTTCTCTTCCCCCCTTTCTTCTCCTCCCTACTTCCTCTTCCTTTCTCCTTCTCCTCCTCTCTTCCTCCCTCTCTTACTCCTATTCTAATTTCCTTTCCCTTCCTTTATCCCTCTCTATTGGTGTATCCTTTTATGCATATGGACTACTCAGAGGGCTGAAAAAGTTATTTTTGACTGGATCTCACACTTTGACCAGTCCTCAAACTTACGACTGTCCTCACATTTTTTTATTTTTTTATTTATTTATTTTTAAATTTATATACCGCCCTTCTCCCTGAGGACTCAGGGCGGTGTACAGCCAGAATTAAAAAACATGGAATACAAATATTAAAAAACAATTAAAACATTTAAAATTTCTTCTTAAGCCAGCCCGGCTTGCTGAAAAAAGTGGATTTTAAGGGCATGGCGGAAGGCACTGAGGTCTTGGATTCTCCTTATCTCTGGAGGCAACTGATTCCAGAGGGTAGGTGCCCACACAGAGAAGGCCCTCCCCCTGGGGGTCACCAGCCTACATTGATTGGCTGATGGCACCCTGAGGAGGCCCTCTCTGTGGGAGCACCCGGGACGATGGGAGGTCGTCGGTAGCAGCAGGCGGTCTCGAAGATAGCTAGGCCTGATGCCATGGAGCGCTTTAAAGGTGATAACCAACACCTTGAAGTGCACCCGGAAGACCACTGGGAGCCAGTGCAGCTTGCGCAGGAGCGGTGTTACATGGGAGCGCCATGCTGCTCCCGTCACTACCCGCGCTGCTGCATTCTGGACCAGTTGGAGCCTCTGGGTGCTCTTCAAGGGGAGCCCCATGTAGAGAGCATTGCAGTAGTCAAGGCGAGAGGTGATGAAGGCATGAGTGACTGTGCACAGGGAATCCCGATCAAGAAAGGGCCGCAACTGGTGAATCAGGCGGACCTGACAAAAGGTCCCCCTGGTTACAGCTGTCAGATGTTCCTCCAAGGACAGCTGCATATCCAGGAGGACTCCCAGATTGCGAGCCCTTTCTGTGGGGGCCAAAGACTCGCCCCCAATAGTCAGTGATGGAGTCAACTGACTATATCGGGATGCCGGGAGCCACAGCCACTCAGTCTTGGAAGGGTTGAGCTTGAGCCTATTCCTCCTCATCCAGATCCGCACAGCCTCCAGGCACTGGGACATCACTTCAAGGGCATCATTGGGGTGGCCTGGGGTGGACATGTACAGCTGGGTGTCATCAGTGTATTGGTGGTATCTCACCCCGAAGCCACGGATGATCTCGCCCAGCGGCTTCACATAAATGTTGAACAGAAGGGGCGAGAGGACCGATCCCTGCAGCACTCCACAGATGAGAGGCCTCAAGGTCAACCTCTGCCCCCCTGCCAACACAAACTGCGACCGGTCGGAGAGAAAGGAGGAGAACCACTGCAACATGGTGCCTCCCACCCCCAACTCTTCCAGCCGGTGCAGCATGATACCATGGTCGATGGTATTAAAAGCCGCTGAGAGATCTAACAGGACCAGAACAGAGGAGCAACCCCTGTCCTGAGCCCTCCAGGGATCATCAACCAACGCGACCAATGCCGTTTCCGTGCTGTGCCCAGACCTGAAACCCGACTGGAATGGATCTAGATAAGATGTTTCCTCCAGGAATTGTGGGAACTGTCGCGCGACCACACTCTCAACAACCTTCGCCATAAAGCGAAGGTTGGAGACAGGACAGTAGTTGGCCAATATTGCCAGATCCAGGGACGGCTTCTTGAGGAGAAGTTTTTGCCCTATCTTGTCACCATGGTGAAGAGAAGCAGTTGTGAAATGAGTGACATGGTTATTAAGAATGCTACAATGGGCATAAATGATGACCAGTGATAAGTGCGAAGACCAGTCAAAAGTGCGAGGACCTGTCAGAAATGACTTTTTTCAGCCCTCTGGGTAGTCCTTTTGTGCACATGGACTACTCAGAGGGCTGAAAAAGTTATTTTTGACTGGTCCTCGCACTTTTGACCAGTCCTCGAATTTACGACTGTCCTCACATTTTATATTTTTTGCCCTATCTTATCACCATGGTGAAGAGAAGCAGTTGTGAAATGAGTGACATGGTTGTTAAGAATGCTGCACGGGCATAAATTTGAGGATGGTCATAAGTGTGAGGACCAGTCAAAAGTGCGGGGACCTGTCAGAAATGACTTTTTTCAGCCCTCTAAGTAGTCCCTATAGTATATACATAGCCACGCCCACCCAGTCACATGACCTCCAAGCCACGCCCACAAAATAAGCCATGCCCACAGAACCGGTAGTAAAAAATTTTAGAACCCACCCCTAGTTCGGGGTCACCACAACATGAGGAACTGTATTAAAGGGTCGCGGCATTAGGAAGGTTGAGAACCACTGACATATACAGTATAAGTATGGCTATACATATTATTGTTTATTTGTAAACTGTTAATATTTAGTCATATAAATATTATTGCATTGAAATAATATAAAATCAATTTATAGCAGGTTACTTAGAAACTGTTTGTGATAGACCTTGAAAAAACAGCTTACAATCTAAATTCAAAGTTTCAACATCCCTACCCCTTTGTGATCACATGACCTCATTTTGAGCACATGGCAAGTAGCTCATTTTTACACAATTTGCAGTGTTCCACATGACTACAATATTTTATATTTTTTCTCATAAATCTCATACTTCTTTTATTCAGCACAAAATACCCCACTGAAAATGAGTTCATTTACTTTACCACTACCATATTGCTTAACAACCACTGCAAAAGCTAATGTAAAATCAATTATGGTCACATGATTACTTGGTTTATGGCAGCCACAACTTACAATGGAAATTGCAGGCTCAATTATGGTCCTAATATCTACACTGTATTTAAAACATCACAACGGCAATTTCAAACAGCAATTTTCTGATGAAATGTGTTACAGAAAAATGTGTTTGGCCAGTGGAAAGAATATACTCTTTCATTCTGACCTTAGAACAAAGCTTAGCCATATTGAACAGTAATGTTCAAGTGTTCCAGTCACAATAAACAACCTTCAAATAGAATGTTTTAACCCTGAAATTGATTTTTAGTGTTCCAGTTAGAAATAAAACACATGCAATCTGAAAGTTTTGTTTCATGATCAAAACAGAACACTCAGATCCTTTTGAGCTTTGTTTTGGTGGAACATAATAAACTTGACACGTTTCAAAGTAAGTTTTAAGTGTGATACTTACTCTTTACAGGTAACTGAAAAATGAATACACAAAGACGTGTGCACATACACACACATATACACAGGGAGAGAGACAGGGAGACTTATTGCATGTTTATTTAGAAAAAAAATGATAAGCAAATAGATCTGAAGTGAACCATTTCAAGTTACACATAGTAACAATATACATAAATTATCTTGTAGAATATTTACTAAAGATGAGAAACGGATAGAAAAATGTAGACGAACAAGCTTCTGTGGAAAGGTAATGGATGTTAAGAAAAATAAGTAATAGTTGAGAAAAATAACATTGGTTGGATATCACAAAAGTGAGATTTGGCTACATCAGGTGAAACATAAAAGTAAGCTCTATGCAGTGGGAACAAGATATTTAACAAATATTTGTAATAAAATAGGAAAATATAGTATTATCTTGGATGGGTGTGAATAAGTGTAAAAGTGAGGGTATAATATGAAATAAATATATATGAATTAAGATTAAAGAAAAAAGTATAGAAGTGAAGAGTGAAAAAATGATGTAGCAGATGAAACAAAATGAAGAAAGTGAAATAACATTGATGTAATTTAGATTTAGATGTGCTTTTTCTTTCTTCTACCATATGCCTTTAATTTCTTTGACATGTTGTTTCTTATTCTGAGCTTTACATAATAAATTGCTGTTTCTGAAAAGAAGTATGTCCAAATGCTTTATTTATTTATTTATTTATTTATTTATTTATTTATTTATTTATTTATTTATTTATTTATTCATTCATTCATTCATTCATTCATTTTTAAAATACTACTTTAATTGAATATTTGTGACAGTAGAATATTAAACACAACTGGAATGCTCCTAGTTTCTATGTATACTTTAAAAGAAGCTCTTTATCTTTCTTTTTCTGGTGGGCAGAGTTGCCTTCAAATCTGTGATGCCTGGACAACTACCTGTAGTTTCTGACAAGATTTCACAAGGGTTTTGCTATTGCCCCCTTCCTAGGGCTCAGAGAGAGTGACTTGCCCAAGGTGTCCCAGATGGCTTTGTTCCTAAGGTAGAACATGATCTTGTGATTTCTACCCTGACATACAAATTGGTTCATTTTTTTAAAGAAAGGGAAAATATTCTCTAAATGCATCATATACAGTATGGTTTTTTGTTAACAGCTGTAGATCACTACAGATCGTCAGTATGAGTGGTTTGGGAGTCAATATGAGCAAGATGGATTATTATGATGCAAACTTGGTGGTTTTTGAATATGCAAGGGATGTTGATATGTATATAAAAGTAGTGGGGCTTGCATCACAGTTTACTATATTGCTAATCACTTTCACCAGTTTATCAACTTGTTAATTTTGTGGATGATTCTTGTTTTGGCAAGCCCCACCTAGCTGGCAAGACCAAGGAAACAGGAACAATGTAGATTTCAATAAAGTAACTTGGAGTATCTTTGAATATTTGCTTCCCCCCTAATTTTTATTGTTTGCTTAAATAATTTGTATGGCCCTTCAACTTGAGCAATGTGATTGTGAAAGATTTACAAGAAAAGAAAACAGATTAAAAAGAAAAACTGGCTAATAATAATAATAATAATAATAATAATAATAATAATAATAATAATAATAATAATAATAATAATAATAATAATTGACTTTGAAAAGCAAAATAATAAATTTAAGGAGTAAATGCATGTTTAAGACTATTTCAGGTTTTTTCTCATATAGTCATACTCAACCAACTTAGGTTGTATTAAAACATTACAAGTGCTAACCATCTGAGCTCTAAACATTATAGAATAGGTTGATATCATATTATTATTTCAAATTTATTTATAAAATTCCATCAGATAAATGAATTTGCATATGATTCATTAGTGACTTAAATTCCTGCTCCTCCAAGGAAGCTTAGTCCACCATAAACATACTTTATGCTGTCTCAATGCACATTTTGCCTTTTATAGGTCTTAAGCAGAATTAAAATAAAAAATTTCAAGGAGCTATAATCAACAGATTTTATAAAGGTTCTTTCTCTGAAGCATGAACATATTATTAGCTAATAAAACTCTTATTAAGAAAATGGGTGAAATAGATTTCTTTTTCATTTAAAATATATTATCTGTAAAAAATATAAATTAAATGCATTAGCACATGTAATTCACTGATAGCAATGTGGATACCATATTCATAGTTTTAATTTTGTTGGTTGGGTAAAATGACCTTTCTTGGTACTTGGTTTGGTACTTTCCAGGTATTTAGGGATTATTACCTGAAAATTATGAAGTTGCAGGCCAAATATTTCTGGAAAAGACCAATTTAGAAAAGATTGACAAAGTGAAAAGAAAAAGGAATTAAAAATGCTGACCTTAGGAAGATAGTGTTCCTTTTTATTATGTGTTTGATGCTGTTTTAATCAATTCCACTCATCAAAAAATCTGATCCACTTTTTGTGTTATTCTCTGGCTGAAATCCAATAAAACATTGATTAGTTTTGTCAACCCTTAGATTGTATTTTGTATACAAATCTCTCTGTGCATAAAACAGTTAGCTTCAGTGTTTTGTGGCTGAACCAAGACTTGATTGCTATAGAGCTGGTTTATATATATATATATATATATATATATATATATATATATATATATATATATATATATATATATATACACAGAGAGAGAGAGAGAGAGAGAGAGAATTCTTACAGGTAGATGTTTTTCAGATGTTCCATTTAGTTACTGCAAGTATAAATCACTTTACTGCAAGTGGGATCCTTTTTGAATTTTTCTTATTTGGCTAGTCCATTAGGAAGAATGGATTGGTAACCTGATCATTATGAGAAGTGATCTCTAAGTGAAACCACAGCAATCTTACTTCAGTTATCCTTTGCATAATAGATATGTGAAGACTATAAAGGTAAGCATTGGTTGCAAAGTTCCTTTTTCATCACTGTAGTAACTGTAGTGGTCTGTAGAACTGTTATTACTAAACAAGCCAGTAGCTAAATGAGGACTACTCACTACTTACTGAGATAATTATTTCATTTTACAAAAACCCTACCACCAATAAAGTCTGTTTGTTTAATTTTCATCTTAGTCACCAGATATTTACATCCATTAATGCTATTTGACTTGGGTTTCTACTATTTAAAATAATTACATAATATTTTTACAATTTTTACAAATGGGGTATTTGCCTTATTTTTTTCAAGGTGGGATAAGAGTTATCTTGCACACTTGTGTTTCCCTTTACTCTTTGCTTGTTTAATTCGATGAGTGAATTGAGTTTTCATTGAGCATGAATGCTATGCTACAAACATTCTATTTTTTTTTCCTTGATGGCATTCCTTAGTTTTAAAGAGTAGTGCAGATGTAACAGAGAAATGCATATATATATGAAAAACTCTGCATTGCATTTTTCAAGGAAGCAGCACGATGGCCTAGAGGTAAAGATTCTCGCTTTCCACTCAGAAGGTTGAGAGTTCAATGTTAGACAGTGACAAATGTTTACCAAGTTGTAAAGAGAAAATATCTGCTGCAAACTCCACATAAGCATGAGGAACGGTATCTGGCCAGCAAATGCTCAGCTCTGTTCAGTTGCCCCAATTCCATCCAGATAAGAGGGAATGCAGGGATGTAAAAAGAAAAAATATATATCTCAAAGAAAAAAATAAATGATTGGAAAGAACTCTAAAAAATTACTTCTATTAAATGCAATTATCTGAGAGACCTAGGAAGTGAGGTTTTTCTATAATTGTGTGTATCTTACAGAATAGCTTCTCACTAATATGGAGGGATCCTATTCTTTTTGCCATCTGGAAAGCTAAGAGACCAGCACTTCTTTCAGGGATTGGGCCAGGATGGGGAGTGAGCAGTTTGTTTGTTTGTTTGTTTGTTTGTTTGTTTGTTTGTTTGTTTGTTTGTTTGTTTGTTTATGAGAGGATATTATGGTACCGATGATGGTTTTTTTGTGTGTTGTAAGTTTGTGCTTTTATTATTTTCATGGTTGTTAGCTGTCTAGGCTTGTTCTATGTAATAATACAGCTGGGCATTTAACTTTTTTCTGTTTTGTTTTTTCAAATAATGATTCTCAGTCTCAGCTTACCTTAGATGGCTAGAAGTATGCATATACTGTATGATCTTTAGGTCAGTCCTGAAGATTCAAAGCTGAAATATTATAATATATGTAAAGCAGGAAAACCATGCCATGATGCTAAAGAAACTGAGAGGTTCAATCCATCCAAGAGCAAATCTTAGGAGAGTTAGGAATAAATGTTTTCATAGAAAGAAAACAAGAGATGGACAACGTAATAAAATGAGTAGACAAAAAGAATGAGAAGAATAAAAACATTGCACATGCAGAGTCACTTTCTTTTGTTGGCAATATCAGCAGAAACTTTGTCTTTACATACACATGTATGCATAGACAATCTTAGACACATTTCCAGTCAACACAGATAAGTTGATCCTTCACAAATGGGTATTTCAGACTTGAATGCTTTGCACGACTTTACTAGATTTTAAACTTTAATCTACCCATGAATTGATAACACTTGGGGTAAAGTCTCTTTACAGAATGCATATTTTTATCATCATCAATTAAGATAGCTTTCTCCCTATATTGTAGTGTGTGTGTGTGTGTGTGTGTGTGTGTGTGTGTGTGTGTGTGTGTGCATGTTTAAAAATAACTCTTATTTATTTTTTAAAAAACCAAATGTACCAAATTGACATTTATTATTAAGGGCAGTTAAGAAATCAAAGAATACATAACAATGTTGTAGAAACCAGAAAAGAGAAGTAATCATAATATAAGCAGGCAGGGAGGCAAAGTAATATAAAAGGGACATTATTAGGTTCCTATTGCTGCAGAGATTAACATTTCAATATTGACGTATGCAAAAGGAAATGGAGAAGAACCTGATTCTGATAGAGCTGCCCAAAGGCACTTGGTGACACAGCAGAAAGAGCAGCTGCATTTTTAAATATGCAGCATATGGCAATCTTATCATTTGAAAGCTGCATCTCAAAATGCTGCTCAGTGGAGCATTTTGGTATGGTAAATGACTTAATGAATCATCACCCACCCTATTTCTGCTGTGATGAATTTTTCACAGATTTTAAAATGAATTGTCAGCTTTAGTTGAGTGGTTGTAATTCTAGAACCCAACAATCTACCAGACGTTCAGCCTTGTCTATCTAATTGCTTGGCTGGTTTGAATTAGTATAATTCATAATGATAGATTTATGCCAATTTCAGGACAAGCAAATATAAAATTACAGGTAGGAATTCTCAGGTCCTTTATTAGGAAAGGCAAATGGTTGGGGTGAAACTGTAAGCCTTATGAAATTAGAAAGTGAACCTGGGAAGAAGAGAGAGATGAAGAATCTGTGTCTCGTTCCACAATTCATTTAAGTGAATTCAAAAAAATTCTTTTGGACACAGAGCTCTGATGTTGTTCCTGGAAACTGTTGGAGCCAGTCTCTCAGTTTAGGAGTCAGACCCCTGACTTCTCCTACTACCACTGAGACCATTTTGGCCTTTTCTTTCCACATTCTCTTCACTTTCTCCTTCAGGATCTTTTATCACCACCAGTATCTTCTGGTGCTTACTTACTGCTATGATCTTTGATTGAGTGGCCAGGAGCTCTTTGTCCATCTGGATCTGGAAGTTATACAGCATCTTAGACCTGTTACGAATGCATACATTTTTATAAATGATAAATTAAATTATTCAATAGGTATAATAAATTAAATGATAAATTCACCCAGACCATTGTTTAGGATGACTGATGCTCTTTTCTTTCTTCCATTCTAGGTTTATTTCCTTTTCTTGCGCTATTTTGTAGCAAAGCTTTTTTAAAGAAACGTTCTTTGCTTTAAAATGTTTAATGATTGTAAACTGCCCAGAGGCAATAGGAGTTGGACAGCATATAAATTTAATAATAAATAGTCAGGCAGATGTTTTGACTGAATCTAGAATGTTGAAATTTTGTCAATGCTGATGATATTCAATTATTTTGGGATTTTGCCTAAGGTGCCTATTACTATTGGTAGTATCTTTGCTTCCTTTTGCCATACTCATTCTACTTCTATTTGCAGAACTTTGTATTTTGTGATTATCTCCAGGTCTTTCTCTTCTCTTCTGCTGTCTCCAAGTAGTGTCACATCCACTATCCAGAGTTTGAACTGCCATGTCCACTATGCATACAATTGTTAAGTCTGAGGTGTTATGTGGCAGGTGCTTGTCTGTTTGAATTCTAAAGTCCAGGAACACTTCAACTTCTTCATTTTCTACCAATTCTTGCTTTCAGGCAAGTGGAATTTTTTTTGCAGATGTTCCAATGCACCATTGTTGTTATTTGTCATGCCATTATTTGTAATCAGTCTGGGCAATCTTCTTGCAGCAGCTAACAGTTAATCTACTGTTTTTTAACTTCTTTGTAGAAACTAAGAAACTTTGCATTTGCTTTCCATTGCTTTCTTCTCAATTCTGGTTTTGTAAGTATTTGCTCTTAAGGCTTTGTCTTGTGCAGGCAGAATTACCCATCTTTCTCCTTTTTCATTTTCCTGCTCTTAGCTTTTGCCAGGTTATGTTGCTGTCTATATTGCCTGTTATTTCAATTTCAAATTTATTTGAATTCCAGGCAATTATTTTTATTATTAATTGATATTATTAAGCAAACTTGAAGTGCACTGTGAACTGTAAACTTTTATTTATTAAAACAATCCTTAACCAGTGTGGATTGCTACCTGTTCACCCTGGATTGGACAAACCGGTAGTGGCAGTGGCAGGAGGCTCCACCTACCCGCCCAGACGCTTCTGCTCAAGCATTGCATGTGTGTGCAAGCGAGCGCACACCCACAAATGAAACAGTAGCAAAAGGTTTTGAAACCTGCCCCTGCTTAACATTATATTGGTAATATGTCAGAGATTGATAATATTAATTCAATTATGTAGGTTAATAAATATGATCATGTTTAATAGACCTGATGTACACTATACAAAAATAGGTATATTCTAATCATGTTAATGATTAAATTGCATGTCTACTGAATAAATTAATTATTTATAAACAAAGACAGTAAAAGTATGGAGGAATTATATAAAATAGTTATCAATATTTATTACTTATTCCTAAGTGAAAGCCTGAACTTCCTAAATTAAAATTTGATATGCCTGAGCGGATTAATTCCTCAGTCTATTGTGTTGATAATAATTTCATACAGACAAGCCATCACTTAATGGTGTATTTTATGAATAATGAATCTGATGATATCACATTCGCACCCATTAGACAATACCAAAGTGGGTGTATTATTACTGGGAATAATTTTCATTTGAATCTCCATTTTTTCTCCTTTCTTTTCAGAGAAAGTAGTTTTCTTTTCTTTCTTTCCTTTTTTTTGTTTTGTTTTTTCATGCTCATGTTTACATATTCTCAACTACATTTCCCAGCAGAAGAGTAATTAAATACTCTCACTTGTTTGTTGATTTCTAGAAATATTTGCATATGCTTTGGAAACTGGCTTTTTCTACAAGCTATAAATATTGTACTTTAAAAACAATTGCTGCAAAATGAGACAGGGAGGGGCAGGTTAAGATAATTTTATGCACTAATTAACCAGAAGTTCATGCCAATGTATAATTTGAGGCTATTTCATCTTATGCCAACTTTTTCATTATTCATTTAAAGAATAGTAAAGATTTTATAGTGAACTCATTCTATAGCATGTTCTATACCTATGATATCTGCTTTTATTTTCTATAAGATTTGTGTTTACGTTTATTTAATAATGTTACATTTTATGGAAATTGGAAAATTAACATTTTGTTTTCAAAGGAAATAACAATTACAATAATAATATGCCATCAGTTGCAAAAGGCAGCTTTACTTGGAATAGCTTACAGTACAATGATACCTTTAACACCATCATACATCAACATTAACCTACCTCAGGTCCTTGTGAAGGACTTGATAGGTAGATAAAATGCCAAACCCAGTCTGAACATTGCTGACTGCGCGATGAATCATAATATGCCAATACATTATAACATGCTAGGTTCTTGAAAAGAACTTGATGCTTATGAAGGTCAACACCAGCTAAAGAATTGGCAGTCAAAACCTCACATTTTTCTGTATAATAACATTAATCTGACTTAATTTATGTCTTGATTAATATTAACGAAGTTCTTATTCTTTGAACAATAAGTTTAAAGTAACATGCAAATACACAAAACATCAAAAACATTAAGAGATACTGTCAATAATAAGTAGATCTAGTAAGAAAAACCTCTAATATGTAAAAATCATACAGTTTTTTTCAAACAAACAAACAATGATCTTTTATTCCTAACAATGCATAAAAACGAACATATTTCATTTGTGCTTTCCTTTCTTGTCATTGCAGCCTCTCAGAGTAGTTCAGATCTCCTTTGAAAAATTAAAGTCCCCAGAACTAAGTTTGGGAAGGCCTATAGAAAATTATAAAACAGTATTTCTATTAATAATTAACTCTTCCTTGGGAGACAAACTTTTGGTAATTAAAAGAATGTATTAGCTAAATTTGATGAGCTTAAAGAATCATAGAATGGTAGAATGGATGAGATGGAAGGATCTTGATTGATCATTTTGTTCAATTTCCTTTTCAGTTCAGGGATCTTACACAATGCCCAACAGGTGGTTATTTATATTTTAAAAATTTTGACCAAAAAAAATTCCAATCTTTGGATGAAAGTTATGTGAGGAAAAAATAAGAGTCACTCACTGAAAATGGCTGCAACCTGAATATTGTGCACAACAATACAATAGATATTTTAAAAGTACACATGAGAGACACCAAAAATGAATAGAGGACAATGTGTTCCTAGCAAGATGAGGTTATACCATTTGAGACATTTTTCTCCCAGTCATTTCTACCCATCCAATTCAGGCAGGCAGGATGGACATGTTATGGATCATATCAGGCAGAGAATGTTAGCTAGTGGAAACCTGAGACATGCCTTCTATGCTCTAGCTCCGTAATGGCAAACCTATGGCATGGGTGCCACAGGTGGCACGCGGAGCCATATTGGGCACACGAGTGTTGCCCTAGCTCAGCTCCAGCGCGCGTGCGCGTACCGGCCAATTGGTTTTCAGGCCTTCCGGTCCCACCAGAAGTCGGGAAACTGGCTGTTTCTGGCCTCCGGAAGGCCTCTGGGGGGATGAGGAAGGCTGTTTTTGCCCTCCCCAGGCTCCTAGAAAGCCTCTGGAACCTAGGGAGGGGAGAAAACGGGCCTACTAGGCCCACTATGCCCTTGCGTGCCAAAAGCAGGGTGAAGTGTGGGGGGGTTACGTGTGCATGCGTGGGAGGGCGGGGCGCATTGAATTATGGATGTGGGCACATGCACTCGCGACCCCCCATGCTCCCCCCCCCGCTTTTGGCACACGACGGCAAAAAGGTTAGCCATCACTGCTCTAGCTCCTTCTCTCTGGAACATTCTCCCTTCAGATATTGGGATGACTTCAATCCTATTGAGCTTTTGAAAGGCTTTGAAGACTTGGTTTATACTTAGGCCTGGGACCCTAAATGTGTTCCCTGGCTATGTTAACATCCATAATAACACTTTTACTTGAAGCCATATATAGTTATTTTGCTTAGGTTTTATCTATATGATATACACCAACTGCAGTCACTTGAGGAGATGGGCAGCTATAGAAATCAATCAATCAATTAAACAAACAAACAAACTTTATTTAGATTATCCCCAATTCTTTTAGTTTTGTAGCCTAGAAAATGATGAACTGGAAACAGGCATGGCCTCTATTGCATCGCCTATGTATAAATAAAAATAATCCTACACCTGTTATCTCAGGGCACTTAAAAGATAGGTGAAGTAATTTCTCTAGTTCTGATGTAGATGATAGGCTGTTAGTGGCCAGATAATTCTAATAGGTATGATATCAATGGGAATCTTGTATAAGAGAGTTAAAAGGATAATATGAGGGTGAAGTCTACCCAGTTTTCCTCCCTTTTGATTGGCTTTTTACAATAATTTGGAAACCAGTTATGGGACTTTTAAATATTGGATCAGTTACCAATAATGTTTTCTTTATTCATGATTTTACTAGATGGCAATGCCAAACCTGGTTTGGCAAAATGAAGAGTGATTCTTCACTCTTCAATGAAGATGCATTCTTCTAAGTAATTGATTTAGCAGTAGAACAGATGATCAGGATGGGAGAATTGCATGGTAGGAATTATTTATCTCTTTCAGAGATAATTGTTTATCTCTTTCAGGAATTTTTATTTTTAGATTTGCAACACAGAATGTTTGAGACAATTAGGTATTTTGTTGATGTATTGCCATTTCTATTGTCAATAGAGTTCCTATTTCTCCTTATACTCTCCTATAGAGTTGATAATATTTTCAGATTTAATATTGAGGCATTTCAGAAATAGAGGTACCCATGATGAACTTGATATTTCCAGAGTTATTGGGAAATTTAAGTCTGCCACGAAAACCATAAAAATACCCAAGATCAGATTATCATGAAACAAATTACATGTAATTTTGGAATTAATTTTCTCAGGAGATTGGTCATCTTAAAATATGAAATTTGTATCCATATCCTTATGATCATAATATTTCTTGCTGAATTGTATTTAGTGTCCCTAACTCGATGATACACCTAAACAGTAGATGAGAGAGAATCTGGGCCTAGTGTTAGAAGTCTCTGTTGAACATCTGTGTTGCAATATTTTCAGGATCAGACTCAATAAAGTTAGTGAGAGTTAAAGGATTAAATATATTTCCTTTTATTTACAATAGGCATTCTATATTCACTGAATATTCACAGATAGAAGCAGGGAAAATGGCGTAGGTAGCTCCTTATATATACAATGGGTGGAGCTATGAGTAGGAGTGGTGAATTATGAATACATTAAGAAATGAAGAATAAGTTAACCCCTGATACCCCATTCATATACTATTTACATATTAGAGAATAAGGCATTTACATCTGACAAATCCCCCTCTAAATGCCGATTCGTTATACAACACCAATTACATTCTGACTCAGGACAATACAAGACATACAATTTTGATGTTAAATATTTGTGTTGCTTAGAAGGTAAAGGTTTTGTCAATATGTCAGCTAACTGTTCTGAAGTATCACAATGCACCGCTTTAATAAATCCATCCTGAGATAATTGCCTCACATGTTTAAATTTTATATCTATGTGCCTGGACCTTTGTCCGATGGCATCAGATCTAGATATTTCAATGGCTGCTTTATTGTCTTCATGCATAACAAAAGGTAAAGCAGGTTTTTTCCAAACATCTGAAATTAAATCATTGAACCATACAAGGTTATTTGCAGCTTTGGATAAACAAACATATTCCGCTTCTGTAGTTGAAGTGGCTACTAGTTCTTGTTTACCAGTATACCAGTAAACTGGACAGTCATTTAAGAGAAAAATATAACCAGATGTACTTTTTCTGCATGATGTGTCTCCAGCCCAGTCTGCATCTGCATAACACGCAAGCTTTGGTTCTTTATTATCACTAGGCTCTAATACTAAGCAAAAATCTAGTGTACTTTTCAGATATCTTAAAATCCTTTTAACAGCTTCCCAGTGATACATTGTTGGTTTGCTGACGTGTCTGGATAATAGATTGAGTGGTAAGGCGATATCTGGTCTGGTCCAATTAGATATATAAAGAAGTGAACCTATGATTGATCTATAAAACGTGTTATCCTTGAACTCAGGGGAAGAATCATCAGTATTCCTAAGAAAATCAGTTTGCATAGGAGTATCACAGGGTTTGGCGTTGTTTAAATTGCACTTATTTAAAAGTTCTATAATCTTATCCCTCTGAGTAAGTTTGAATCCCCTTCTGGTCTTATTAATTTGAACACCAAGATATTTATTCACTTTACCTAGAGATTTCAACGAAAAATGTTCATTTAACTTATTTACAAAGATTTCTCTTCTTTCTTTATGTTTTCCTATATATAAAATGTCATCTACATAAATCAACACAAATTCAATGTGATCATCACCCTTTTTGACAAAGAAACAGTTATCAGCAGTGGTAGCGTTGAAATCCATGGTCTTAAGTACTTTTACTAAACAATCATACCATCTTTTACCAGATTGTTTTAATCCGTATAAACTCTTGTTCAACAGCCAAATTTCATTTTTGTTGGTGTATTGACTATGAGGTGCTCTTACATATATTTCCTTATCTAGTTTTGCGTGTAGATACGCAGTCTGTATGTCATATTGAAATACATCAAGATTGAGTGCTGATGCTACCACTAGAGCTGTTTTGACACTCTCTGTTCTTACAGTGGGGGAATATGTATCAGTATAATCCTCTGGATATTTCTGTGCATAACCTTGTGCAACTAATCTAGCTTTATATAGAGTATTGCCTCCTTCTAAGTTCTTAATTTTATATATCCACCTGGTACCAATAATGGTTTTATCTTTAGGTGCAATTGCAGGTGTAAATACATTTAATCCTTGTAAACTTTCCATCTCTTTTTCCATAGCTAATTCCCATTTTTCCTTTTCTTCACGAGGGAGTTTTAACACTTCCTCATAAGTATTAGGTGTTATTGGCTCACCATTCATATGCATTACGTAATCTCTGTATTTATTTGGCATTTGATTTCTGTTGTTTCTAATGACTCTTTCAGGTTTGCTATTGTTATCATGCAAATATCTTGCTTCCTTTTTTGTTAGAGTGTCTGTCTTTATTTTGTGTTGGCTATTAGTCCAAGTTTTGGTTTTGTTTTTATATTTGTTGATATCCTGTTTTTCTATGGTTCCTTTCTCATGAGATTTTGCATCTTCACATTTATTTGGAAATATTTCATTAAGATGTAATTTAGACCAGTTAGCCTGTTCATGGAACACAGCTGTTCTGGAAACTATAAATTTGTTATTATTATCAATGAATCTGTACCCTTTGGTGCCAGTTTCATATCCCATAAATCTGAGTCTCCTGGATACGTTTTCTCCCTTTCTTCTCAACTGCTTAGGTATGTGTACGTCTGCAGTGACTCCAAATATGTGCATGTGTGCTAATTTTGGTTTCCTATTATACATTACTTCATATGGTGTCTTATTTACAATACTGGACCATGTTCTATTTTGGGTGTAATTTGAATAATGTAAGGCTTCTGACCAAAATTGTTTGCTTAAGCCAGCATCCTCCAATGTGCATCTAATCATGGTTTGTAATGTGGAATTCTTTCTCTCTGCAATCCCGTTCTGAAACGCAGAAAATGGACTAGACGTGTAATGTAGCATTCCTCTATCCTTTAACCATTGGGAGAATTCTTTAGACATGAATTCACATCCCCTATCTGTCATAATTTGTTTTATTCTGATATTGTGTTGTGTTTCTATGCGTTTGTAAAATTCCTTAAATTTTTGAAAGGTTTCATCTTTGTGTTTTAGTGTATAAACAAACCCATAACGACTATAATCGTCTACTATTGTTAGGAAGTAACGTTTTCTATAGGTGATTGATGGAGTTAATGGGCCAACTAAGTCCATGTGTACTAAGTCAAAAATTTTGTTAGTTGATCTAGTAGATTTTCTTGGCCTGGGACTAGTTTTTAGTTTTGTAGATTTACATACTGAGCATTCCAAATAGTTTTCACAATTTTTTATTTTGACACCTTCTGCGTGTTCAGTCATTTTTTGTACTACAGGAAAACTGGCATGTCCTAACTTCCTATGTAAGATGTGAGCACACTCATCATGAATTGGTTTACCTATTTTTGGCCTTTTTTCATTGTGTGCATCTGCGTGATCATGAGATATTTTACATTCATCATTGTCACTGTTACTAACATTTTCATCATCTGCTTCAATACAATCTTCCATATTTGAATCAATGTTATGCAACCATTTTTCCTTTGTTATCAAATAAGGTAGGCCTCCTTTAATCATTACAGTGCCTATATTTATTTTATTCTTCTCCAAAATCGCTTTTCCCTTTGAGAAAACTATATTAATGTCAGAATCTCTACTTAGTTTTATGGCACTTAGTATGTTATGAGGTATTTCAGGTATTAACAATACCCCCTCTATTTTTCCTAGACCAGGCAAGGTTACATTTCCTCTGCCTAATACTTGAACCTTTTCTTGGTTAGCTACTTTTATCACAAATTTATCTTCTGTAAATGAAGACAATATATTTTTGTTATTAGTGGTGTGATTAGTTGCTCCAGAATCAATAAGCCAATTATTGTTTTCATTTTGTTGTATTTTAGTGTTGTCTTGTTTATTTAATCCATTCAGTGAACCAGATTTTCTATCCTTTGAATTATCTCTGCCCCCTCTATTCTCTTTGTAATTTGGTGGGCTTCTATATCTATGTCTATCTATGGAGGACTGTCTATAATTGTATTTGTTCCTGTATTCTGACCTATGTCTTTCCTTTGAAATTTTGGGACAATCTCTTCTACTGTGTTCCCTGGATCCACAATTGTGACATTTGAATGTTTCATTATATTTTTCTTGGAAAGCTACTTTCCTATAAGGTTTGTGTTCTGTGTGATTGCTAGAACGATTTCTTCTTGAGTTGTCTTCTGCTATCAATTTATTGGATAGACTTTCTATGGATAAATATCCTAGATTGGTGGTGTCTAAATGTGACATAAAACTATCCCATGATGAATCAAGTGAGTTGATAATAACACTTTTCATTGTTTGGTCTGAAATCACCTCCCCCCTCAAATGCAGCTCAGCTCTTATTTTGTTTAAAGATATTAAATGCTCACTTATGGAAACCCCTGGTTTCACTCTGGATGAAAAGAAATCCTTAGACATTCTTGTGGTGGTAGCCACACTATTGCTGTGAAACAAATTAAACATGCATTGAATGATTTCTGAAACAGTCAGATTAGGTTTGATGCTATGATACATTGCAGGAGACACACTAGATATTATTAGGAAAAATGCTCTATGGTGTAAACAATCTATTTTTAAAGTCCAAGGTCTTTTTGGGGGACTAGTGATAAAAAATAGTAAATTTTCTTTCATAAAGACAACCTGTAGCTGTTGATACCATTCTTGCAAATTAATGCCATCAACTCTTAGTTTTGGGAAGTCATTGGGTAAATTTCCGACATTATTTTGTCCATTACTTACGACCTGGGGTAGTCCGTGGTCTCGCAAGTGTAGAAAATTGCAAAACGGCATGGGGATGCTCGCAACGAGTCTGTGTGATTCTCTCG
Source organism: Pituophis catenifer annectens (assembly GCF_029215685.1). Classification (NCBI taxonomy): domain Eukaryota; kingdom Metazoa; phylum Chordata; class Lepidosauria; order Squamata; family Colubridae; genus Pituophis; species Pituophis catenifer. Next base: position 82,244,870 of record NW_027256884.1, read on the forward strand.
CCAGTTCATGTCTTCCCGGACCGTCTGCGTAGTTTCGCGCATGCGCGTTGCTCATTTCGTCCCTGGAGTCGTCGTGGAAGGTTCTCTCCATTGCGGCTCGCTCGCTCTGCTCTGCTTCAGACGAGTCGGTCTCTGGTTCGGCCTTGGGAGTTCTGACGACGGCGGCTGCTCTTCTTTTTCTTTTGGGGGCGTTGGCACTTGCTTCGGTCTGTGGTGTAGGGCGAAATCGACAAGGCTCTCTGGGTTCAGGCGTCGTCGTTCTCGAAGTCAGGATGGGAGCGGGCAGGTCCTGAGGTATCGGTTTGCTCGCTCGCTTCTTCGGTGGATCTTTGGTAATTTTTAGTTTTGGCCCAAATGCAGCAAAAAGCGTTTTCATTGCTGATTTTATTTGGGATTTTGTTGGATCATCTTCACTTTCTGATTCTGATTCTTCTGAGGAGTTCGAATCTTCCTTTTCATTTTCGTTGTCTGATAACGTTCTTCGCGCCAGAAATTTTGAATTGAGCATTTTGATTGGCTCTGCTTCGTTCACCTTGGAGGCCTGTTGAAACCAAGATGGCTGCCATTCAAAATTTCGCGCGGGATCACTGTTTTTCTTCTTCGTAACAATTTTCTCTGCAGTCATATCACTCACTATTTTTGGTTCTTTAGACTTCTCATTAGTGATGTTTTTTTTCTCTCGCTGCTCCGCTGTTCTTCAGCATCTCTTGGAGGTTCGCGATGAGGCTTTCATCATTTTTCTGGCTTTTTAATAGTTTTAATATTTCTGACCTGAGTTCGTTATTCTCTATCTCGATTTCCTCCTGGTCATCATTCTCGTCTATTATTTCTTCGTCTTCAGTGGTGTATTCTTCGGATTCTCTCGAAATTGCATTTGTGTATTCGTTGATTATTTCTTGTTCTGTTTCCATTTCTTTGCTGTAGGCTCTGGTGTTGGGCCTATCTTTCTTAGACATTTTTTTAAATTTTTTATTGAGTCAATTAACCATCCTCTGCTACCAGCTTGTTGCAATATTTTCAGGATCAGACTCAATAAAGTTAGTGAGAGTTAAAGGATTAAATATATTTCCTTTTATTTACAATAGGCATTCTATATTCACTGAATATTCACAGATAGAAGCAGGGAAAATGGCGTAGGTAGCTCCTTATATATACAATGGGTGGAGCTATGAGTAGGAGTGGTGAATTATGAATACATTAAGAAATGAAGAATAAGTTAACCCCTGATACCCCATTCATATACTATTTACATATTAGAGAATAAGGCATTTACATCTGACAATCTGTTCATTCTATAAAATATGGAATGACTCAAGTAGATTATGGAATCATTTTAATGCACTCTGTTTTGGGCAGCAGACATTTAGATCATGATTTACATCTAAGCTAAATATCATCAAGGAAGCAGAACATATAGAATATATATAGGAAGAACCATCTTAAATATGATGCTGTATGAAAAAGAGCCCACTCTTGTATCTATTCTTTTTTTTAATTTTTTTAATTTTTATTTATAAGTACAAACTAAACAGAACAATGAAACGTACAAAACACAAAAACATATAAAAATCCATTTCAATACATGTCCAGTTTGTCGCAACTGTAATATACATTTCTCTTTGTATTTTGACTCTTCCTTATTTGGTCCTTCCCTTTTGTCTATCTACTATTGATCTTTGTTGACCTATGTCTGTTCTTTGTTTCCATCATATTATATTTGGTCATTTTGTTTACTTCCTATTGCTTCATCTCTTTCCTATCTTTCAACCAACTATACCACTTTTCCCATACTAAGTAAAAGTCATGTTCTTCCCTATTTTGTAATTCCTTTGTGAGTCTATCTAATTCCGCACATTCCATAATTTTATTGATTACTTTATCTGGTGTTGGTATATCACTACTCTTCCAGTGTTGTGCGTATAATATTCGTGCTGCTGTTATCATATGTATAATTAAATATGTTTTTTCTTTTTCGTAGTATCCATTCACTGTTATCCACTCTTGTATCTATTCTATTGCAGAGATGGTAGTCATAAAATATTTATGAGCTTGTCTAATTTCCAGGCTACTCAAATTAAAAAATTAAGAAAAAAACACAATTTTCTTAAAGAAGTAAATGAAAACAAACAAACATAAAATTCCCTAAATCATCTTCAACCTAAAAAGGCCCCCTGGACATCTTAACAAATGCTTGTGAAGTAAGTTATACTTTAAAGCTTGCTTATAGTAAGGTAAGTTAGGTGCTAAACCAAGGCAGGTAGTGTAGGGTCTCTTACTGGGCCCCTCTAGATGATTTTGGCTAATTAATAGGACCCAAAGCAAGTCACTTCTGTCTTCTTGTACATGACATTATAAGTAGTAACCAGTACTTTAATTCAACCTAGAAACTAATGGTTTCTAATAGTGTAGATCAGAAGTATTACATGGGTATAGTGAAATTTGCCTATCTTGGCTTGGGCTGCTGCATTATGGATTAGCTGTAGGGTAGCAGTGTTCAAGATCAGTACTGTATAGAAAACATGGACTAGTTGTGAAATCAAAGCTTAAATGATTAAAGAGGTCTCTTGATTACAGCAAGAGGTCAGACATTATAGCAAGATTTTGGCAGCATAACCGCCAACCAGAAATCAAAATATGCAATAAATAAAATCTGCATATTGATGAATCCTGTCTCTTAACCAATAATCTCCCTTAGCAGCCTCATTTAAAAAAAAAAGTGAGAGTTAAACCCTATAGGATCCCATAAAGCATTGGCTTCAGACTGGAACTTTCTCTTTTCTGCCAATACTAACTGAAACCAAACATAAATCATGCCTCCCACTCTTATTAGTTAAAAATAATAAAAATAAAAATTTCTGGATATTTACAGTATATGTTTAGTTGAAAATGATCAAATTGCACCCCTGTAAAATTAAATAAATAAATCAGATGTCAACAAACAACACATATTAGCTATCTTCTAATCCAAGACTGGAAGAAAGATCCAAGAAATATACTAGGCATATATTCTTGACAAGGAATTAAGGCATTATAAATTATGTTATTTTAGCACATGGATTCCCAAATAATAAATAATCCACAAGTGTATCAACAAGTTTATTTATGAGATGACCAGACAGAGCCCAAAGGCAGGATCAAATGCATCATCAGTTTGGAAACCTTACATAGCCACAAGAGACCTAAGCCCAGTTCCCTGTGAATTTGGTTGACTCTTATCTAGTGCCAATTTGACTTGGCCATTAGTAAATTAGATTCTTGTGTATAATAATAAACCTTTAATGCTTGGAACTCAACACCTGTTCCTGGTTACTTGTGCCTGACAGTTCAGCATTCTCTGCATGTCCAATAGTTTGAAAAAGTTGGGGAAATAAAAAGAAAATTGAATCCCACTGATATTTTAAAAAACATAAGCTGCTCCTTTTATTTAAATTGGTGTAAAGTTTGTGTTAGGATATGTTTGTATGTATTGTATTCATTGCTCTCAGTACCGTTTCTCTGTGCACTTGCTCTGCTGGTTGGTTAACACAACAATATTCTTAACAGTTTGAATTATATATTTTTAAAAAACTTGAGGTGACGAAACAGATGTTAAATTTATTCTTCCCCTTTTTCTTATCCCAAAATTTGGAGAGAACCTCCAAAACAGCAGCTAAATTTTGTTTGAATACCCTTGCTATTCATTACACAATAATGTATGGTGTTTAGATGAAGACTATTTGGAGTCGTTTACAGAAAACTCAGGATGTCCTATACATTGTTGTCTTGTGTTGTAAAGTGCATCACTATTGTTCAGATGATGTAAACTGAGTCAATGAAATCAACATTAAGGCAAGTAACACAGCTCCAGTGAAGTTGTGACAAAATTCACATTGGCTGAAAACAGTTACTTTTTTCCTTACTCTATGCAAGATGATACTCATAATTCCACTTTTATTTTCATATATTTTATGATCTGAACTACTCATCATTATTTTGGGGTTATGAAGACAGCCATCAAGAAGATTTTTCTCATCTCTGCCTTGCAATTAACTTTGTTTTATTTTTTCTCTTAAGAGTACTCTAGTTTTCCATGTGAAGTGATTTGAATAAAAAAAAGGAGGCCACACATAGAATAAAGTGCTATTAAAAAAGGAGAAATCAAGTTCTGTGATCAAATCAACCCTGAAATGAACAGATTTCTCTAGAGCTGCTGCTTCTGCCTCCATTGCCTTTGAACTAAAATCTTTTTTTTTTTTTGCCCAGTCTCAGTGACTTGCTGAAGGAAATCTTTTTATGGACTTGATCATAGCCCATGGGTTGCTATTCTTTAGTTCTGCTCTTTTCTTGAAAGTAGAAGACTGTTAGCCAAGCTAAGAAGGAATAAAAAAGCATTCATTTCTTTGAGTTACTTGGTTTCTTCCTTATTATAAATGTCTCAAAATTGTACCACGTTTTTGGGCATTGACTATAATAATAGAATATTGTAGACTTCATTTTTTAAAAATCTAAATAAATGAATTAATGTACTAAGTTCTAAGAAGATAGACATGAATAAATTAATATACTTTTGTATCCAACATTGACTGTTATTTAATATGACAAAACAATAATTTTACAATTCTACACTGAGAGATCATGACCTTGCAAATGGGAAAAAACCCTAAATATTGTGTGACAAATAGCAAATGTATTCAGACAAAATTTAGCTGCTATTTTGGAGATCATCTTCAAAATCTGGAATAAGAAAACAGGGGAACAATAATCCCAAAGATAATTTTTCAACTGGAGTTTCTGGTTTTGTTTTGGTTTTTTTAAAAAAGACGTTTCACTTCTTATCCAAGAAGCTTCTTCAGCTTCAGAGAACGTAAGATCAGTATCTGTTTCACTCTCTCAAGTTTTTTTTAAAAAATATATAATTCAATCTTTACACCAATTTAAATAAAAGGAGCACCAAAGAAGGACATTTGCTATTGATTTAATTTCGTCTGATGTAAACAATCTTTTACAGGTATTAGTTAAATCTCCTTTTTAAAAATGGTGAATGTAAGACACTGAATCTAGGTAATATAAAAGGTCTTTTTTGGATTGCCAAAAGGTCAACAAGGTATTTGACCACTGCAAATTGACTCTCTGGTTTATTTAAATTGAGATTGAGAATTATTCTTTTAATTCCAATAGTTTATTAACACAGATATTTTAAAAGTATGACTCTTTTATTTCTTATAACTAATTGAGCCCGGATATTGTGTGGGAATCCACAGAACCTTAAATCAGACTTTATTTCAACTAGCCATGAGGGACTAAAGTTATCTTACAAAGTCAAGGCAACTAAAAGATTTGCAAAGATTAGCTTGAGCCAATATCTTAGGTGGCAAAATTGGATTTGAATCTCTAATGAGATTGGACCTATTTCTACTCTTAATGAATAATAAAGCATAGCCATGATTGAGTTTCAGATGTAGTTAGTTAAATGTTATCTTTATCCCCTCTGTTTTTTTTTCCCTGTGAAGCAGGAGACACTTAGCTTTAAAAGCAAAGAAAAAAAGATAAGTAAGGATTGTTATAGTTACACAGGTCCTTTCTCAAGGGAATCTAGTCTATATACTACAACTGTACATCCAGAATAAGTGCATCAAAAACTGTCACAGCCTGAGTGAAGCACCTGCTACAAAGCACTAAAACAATTGTGTCTTTTGCTTCTAACAGCTGCTTCAAAGGATATTTCTTGCTGTCTATATATGTATGCATGCAAAAACACAACAGGTCATTGGAACAAAGCATTGTCTGCATGTATGAATGCTTGTACATGCTTTCAAAGCAGCTGTAGGAATCTTCCATAAGTCACAGATATTTACCTCTTTCAAAAAAAAGTATTTTTCTATGTGCTTTTCATTGTATTTCTTTTGAATGCTCTGCACAGTCCCAATAAACAACTTATTGTCTGCATAAAATAAAAGTACATAATTCTGACCTAAATCAGGATTTTTTAATCTTTTCAGATAGTGGATATTATTGAATAATCCTGAGTTATTGTATACATTGCACAAATAAACAAATATACAAAATATCAAGATATGTTAATATGTCATTGACATTTTGAGATATTTCCTTCAAGATCAGTGAGAGTTCATAACTGTTGAGAATTTTGTGAGATTTTATCCATTTTGTTAAAAAAATATTATTTAACTTGGATTTCTATGAGTGCTGTTTAGAAAGTTGAAAGTGCTAGAGCACCTAGAGTTCTTAAGTTACAAACTAGCAATCTAGCTAGGCTTTGCCAATTCTAGATTGATTGTGACATATTCAAAGGAATAAACACTTATGAAATAAAAAAAGGTTGCCTAGATAATAAGGATTTACAGAATTAAATTACTGCATATAATATAAGATCTGAGTAACTTTCAAGTTGGTTAAGATATTTCTTCATAAAGTTTTTATGTTAAGTTTTCTGTGATAGAAATGAACGAACTTGGTATTGATGTAACCTTCACAGATGAAAGAATCTACATGTTTGAAATGTGATATATAGTGTAAAACTTGTATAGAGATAAGGAATTATATCAATTGCAAGGTAAAATTTGATGAAAATGTTTAAACCGGAGATGTCACACCATGTCCAATGTTTTTAATTTGTATTATTAATAAAAAACTTTTTTTAAAAATAGATATTTCTTCATAAGTCTAATGAGCTTCATTAATTCCAACCATTAGCCTATTTTTTTTTTTAAATATCCTTCAGTTTTGTTTGTGATCAGAATACTGCAGTAATATGCAGGGCATATACACTACTCAAAAAAATAAAGGGAACACAAAACTAAGACATCCTAGATCTGAATGAATGAAATATTCGTAGTAATTACTTTGTTCATTACATAGTTGAATGTGCTGACAACAAAATCATACAAAAATTATCAATGGAAATCAAATTTATCAACCCATGGAGGTCTGGATTTGGAGTTACACTCAAAATTAAAGTGGAAAAAAACACTGCAGGCTGATTCAACTTTGATGTAATGTCCTTAAAACAAGTCAAAATGAGGCTCAGTAGTGTGTGTGGCCTCCATGTGCCTGTATGACCTCCCTACAATGCCTGGGCATGCTCCTGATGAGGTGGCGGATGGTCTCCTGAGGGATCTCCTCCCACACCTGGACTAAAGCATCCCCCAACTCCTGGACAGTCTGGTGCAACGTGGCATTGGTGGATGGAGCAAGACATGATGTCCCAGAAGTGCTCAATTGGATTCAGGTCTGGGGAATGGGCAGGCCAGTCCATAGCGTCAATGCCGTCTTGCAAGAACTGCTGACACACTCCAGTCACATGAGATCTAGAAGGAACCCAGGGCCAACCGCACCAGCATATGGTCTCACAAGGGGTCTGAGGATCTCATCTCAGTACCTAATGGCAGTCAGGCTACCTCTGGCGAGCACATGGAGGGCTGTGTGGCCCTCCAAAGAAATGCCACCCCTCACCATTACTGACCCACTTCCAATCCAGTCATGCTGGAGGATGTTGCAGGCAGCAGAACGTTCTCCAGGGCGTCTCCAGACTCTGTCACGTCTGTCACATGTGCTCAGTGTGAACCTGCTTTCATCTGTGAAGAGCACAGGGCGCCAGTGGCGAAGTTGCCAATCTTGGTATTCTCTGGCAAATGCCAAACGTCCTGCACGGTGTTGGGCTGTAAGCACAACCCTCACCTGTGGACGTCGGGCCCTCATACCACCCTCATGGAGTCTGTTTCTGACCTTTTGAGCAGCCACATGCACATTTATGGCCCGCTGGAGGTCAGTTTGCAGGGCTCTGGCAGTGCTCCTCCTGTCCCTTCTTGCACAAAGGCGGAGGTAGCGGTCCTGATGCTGGGTTGTTGCCCTCCTACGGCCTTCTCCACGTCTCCTGATGTACTGGCCTGTCTCCTGGTAGCACCTCCATGCTCTGGACACTATGCTGACAGACACAGCAAACCTTCTTGCCACAGATCGCATTGATGTACCATCCTGGATGAGCTGCACTACCTGAGCCACTTGTGTGGGTTGTAGACTCCGTCTCATGCTACCACTAGAGAGACAGCATCACCAGCATTCAAAAGTAACCAAACCGTCAGCCAGAAAGCATAGGAACTGAGAAGTGGTCTGTGGTCACCACCTGCAGAACCACTCTGTCAGGATTCGGTGTCGTCTCAAATGATGTCAGCACTCCAAGCTGCATTCACTCCAGTGCTGACACACTCCTTTATTGGGGATGTCTTGCTAACTGCCTAAGCTTTCCACCTGTTGTCTATTCCATTTGCACAACAGCATGTGAAATTGATTGTCAATCAGTGTTGCTACCTAAGTGGACAGTTTGATTTCACAGAAGTCTGATTGACTTGGAGTTACATTGTGTTGTTTAAGTGTTACCTTTATTTTTTTGAGCAGTGTAATACAAAAGCAGTTGCAATTAGACTGATGCTGGAAAATCATTCATATTTGCTTTTCTTCCATTGGAAAGAAGTTTTCAATGTAATTCTAAGGAGAAAATATTTGCCACATTCTGAATATTTCTTCATAAGCTTGGGAAAAAGAATATCTTCCATGATTCAAATTTTATATATAAGTGGCTCTTCTGACCTGGGACTAAGTTTTATTTAAATTTATGGAAATTAATTTATGGAAAGTAGGTATACACATCAGACTACAGCAATAAAATAAAAGGGGAAAATATTAGTTTTTTACATTAGTCCATCTCAATTACTACTTAATTAAAACCATGCAATTCATTAACTCCCTGTTGTAGTCATTCTTCAGTATAAAAAATGAAATGCTTTGTGACTTTACTTGATGTTGACCCATCTGTATGTGATGGGTCTGTATGTGTCAGTACCTTTAGGAACATGTCTATTTTGTCTGACTTCATCTTGGCCCTCCATATATGATCTAGTGGTCTAACTTTTTTTAAAAAAAAACATAACTCTTATGTTCTTTTAACAATGGTTCTGGCTAAGAATTCTGGCTAATGTTCTTTGCCCTATTTGACTTGTAGGTGCTATTGATGCCATCTTGTATTGTCTAAACTTAATTTTATAAAATACTAAGTTTTGTTCAGTCAAGAATTTTGACTGAAATGGACGTTGGCTTACCTGAACGTCCTTTTTCAGGGCGCTGCGACCACATTCCATGGCTGGGAATTCACTTGTACGTAGCTAATCACTGGGTGTTAATTATTCAAATTTTCCTCTGGTCTCCGCCCCCTTTCATGCTGATTACTTCAGTCTTTTCACGAAGGAGCTGGAAACCAGGAATCTATAGGAAAGGAAACAAACGAACAACACAAACACCACCAACAACAAGCCGGACAGAGCAGGAAGCCGGAACAAGGGCGGGAATGGAATGTAGTCGCAGCGCCCTGAAAAAGGACGTTCAGGTAAGCCAACGTCCATTTTCCAGTGCGCTGCTTCCTACATTCCATGGCTGGGATATACCCAAGCTCAACTACTGGGCAGGAGGCTGACTGCTCCCGGCCTCCCCGGCAGAATGAACTTGTTGAAGCACTCGTCTGCCAAATGAAGCCTCAGCCGAGGTGAACGAATCAATTTTGTAATGACGGATGAACTGTGAAGCTGAAGACCAAGTAGCAGCTCGACAGATGTCAGCAATTGAAGCCTGAGTAGCCCACGCAGCCGTTGTCGCTGCGCTGTGAGTAGAATGAGCAAAGATCCTGCCCGGAACCGGTCTGGCCTGGCGCTCATAAGCTATCGAAATACACTCCTTGATCCAACGACCCACAGTGGAAGACAACACCTTCCGTCCCATGGAAGCAGGATGAAATGACACCAAGAGCGCCTCTGACTGCCGAAAGGAAGCCGTCCGTTTAAGGTATCTTCGCAGAGCCCTGCGGACATCCAACGTGTGCCAACGCTGCTCGTGAGGATGGCGAGGATCCGGGCAGAAGTCAGGCAAAACCAACTCTTGGGCTCGATGAAACCATGAGTTCACCTTTGGAACAAAAGAAGCGTCCAATCTCAATACTACTCTGTCTGCATGGAAGATGCAGAGGTCCTTGCGTGCTGATAAAGCTGCAATTTCGGAGATCCGTCGCGCGGATGTAATAGCTAACAAGAAAGCCAACTTGAACGATAGGAATTTCAAACTGATGGAAGCCAAAAGTTCAAATGGTTCAGATGTGAGAGCGTGCAGAACTAAAGGTAGATCCCAAGAAGGATAGCGATGAACAATGGGCGGCGAGATAACTGTCACCCCCGAAGAAATCCTCAAATTCTGGGGTCATGAGACAAAGGCCGAAGCGGGTCGCGAGAGAGAACCATGGCCAGAGCAGCTACCTGCCTTCGCAACGTTGTAGGGGCCAACCCTTTGTCCAACCCGGCTTGAAGAAATTGCAAGATCTCCACTACATCAGCCGATGTGGGATCCACGTGACGTTTGGAACACCAGACGGTAAACGCTTTCCAGGAAGCCTCATATATACGAATCATCGATGGTCGTCTGGACGATTGAATGGTACGTATCACATCATCTGGAAGTCCATCCTTCTTCAGGAGCAACCGCTCAAGCGCCACACGGTCAACCGGAGCCACTGAGGGTCTGGGTGTGCAATGACCCCTTGGGAGAGCGACACCTTGTGCGGAGGAAGAGTCCAAGGGGGAGCTGTGGAAAGACTCACCAAGTCTGCGTACCATGCTCTGCGCGGCCAGCAAGGGGCAACAAGAAGGAGTTCGGCACGTTCCTTCAGGACCTTCCGGATGACCTTTGGGATCAGCGGTAGAGGAGGAAATGCGTAGAGTAGGCCTGAGGTCCACTGGCAATGGAGAGCGTCGTGACCTTCCGCTCCCCTGCAGGGAAACCGGGAAAAGAACCTGGGGAGTTGTGTGTTTTGAGGTGTGGCGAAAAGATCCACCAGGGGAGTTCCGAATCTCCGGGTTATGTCCTGAAATATCCCCGGGTAAAGACGCCACTCCGCCGGGCCTAGTTGTTATCTGCTGAGCCAATCTGCCTGAACGTTGGCCTCCCCGGAAATGTGATCCGCCCGAATTGACCTCGTGTGGTGTTCTGCCCAAGACAATAGCTTCTCTGCTTCTATCATCAAGGGTCTGGACCGGGTCCCCCCTTCTCGATTTATATGGGCCTTTGTTGTCATGTTGTCCGGAGTAGCAGGACATGTTGACCTTCCAGGAATGGGCAAAAACGCCGAAGGACTAGGCGTGCCGCTCGCTGCTCCAACCAATTGATGTTGTGCACCTTCTCCTCCGGAGACCAAAGGCCTTGGACAACCTCGTTCAGCAGGTGAGCCCCCCACCTTTGTAGGCTCGCGTCTGATGTCACAACAATGCGATCTGGTTCCAGAAACGTGCACCCCCTTGACAGCGCCGGCGACAGCCACCACAGGAGAGACTCCTGAACTTGACGTGGGAGAACCACAGGCGTCCTGGACGTGCCTCTCCCCGACTTCTGGAACCGCAAGAGATACCATTGCAATTGACGAGAATGTCTGCGTGCCCAGGGAACGATGGCTATGCACGACACCATCTTCCTCAGAAGTTGGGAAAGCAGTAGGGGGGAAACCTCTCGGTTCGATCTCACTAGAGACACCAGGCCTGTGAGGCTGCTGATCCGGTCCGGTGAAAGGAACACCTGACCCTTGCTGAAATCGATGATCGCCCCCAGGTGTAGAATACTGTTGGTGGGCGTTAGATGACTCTTCTGTAAGTTGATGGAGAAGCCGTGCTGTTGGAACACGGTGATCACAGCTGCTATGTCTCGAGACGCCTGTTGTGGAGAGGAGGAGAGGACGAGAATGTCGTCGAGGTAGCACAGGATTCTCACTGGTATCAGTCGGAGCTGAGCTGCAACTACTGCTACTAGTTTGGTAAATGTTCTTGGAGCAGAAGATAGACCGAAGGGCATCGCGCAATATTGGAAATGACGGCCATTGTACTCGAAACACAGGAATCTGCGATGTGCTGGATGGATAGGCACATGTAAGTATGCTTCCTTGAGATCCACAGACTGGAGGAGGTTGCCCTGTCTGACACATGCCAGGATTGACTTCAAGGACTGCATCTTGAACTTTCGATAAAGAATGAATTGGTTTAGAAACTTTAAATTCAGAATGCCCCGGACACCTCCCGAGGACTTGGGCACCAGAAACACCGTGGAGTAGAAGCCTGTCCCCTCCTGGGATACGGGAACTGGTTTGATGGCATTGATGGATACGAGATATCGGAGTTCTGCCTCCATCAGTTGTCTTCTTGCGGGAAGAGATGACACCTGACAACGGATGAAGCGGCTTGGAGGGCTGGAGACAAATTCTAGACACAGACCAAAGGTCACCGTGCGAAGGATCCATTGATCGCATGTGGAGGACTCCCATTGATGATGAAAGCTTTGAAGACAACCACCAATGGGAGCCAACGGCCTTGAGTCACTTGCCTCATCTGAACGGTCTGAATCCGACTCCCCTAAATGGGCGTTTAGGCTGGGTGTGAGATCGACTGTGGTCCCGAAAGGAATGTCTGTCCGAGGGACGATCAGATCCTTGAGAGTAAACTCTTTGTTGATAGGCCATCCCCGCTCCTGCGAACGGGCGAAAGGACTGGCGTTGCCCGTAGGGAACATATCTTCGTTCTTGTCTTCTGTAAGATGATGGCAGAATCTTACGCTTGTCCTTGTCCTCTATCAACAAGGGATCAAGTGCTACTCCAAACAATTTCGAGGCTGTGTAGGGCGCAGAAGCCAGTTTCCATTTGGTCTTGGCATCAGTTCTCCAATTTCGCAACCAAAACATCCTACGAGAAGTCACCGCAGAGGCCAGGGCACGCGAAGCGAATTTGGCCGCATTCAGGGAAGCATCTGCGGAATATTCAGCAGCCGCCACTAGTTTGTTGACATCATGATGGAGTCTGATGTCATCAGAAGGCAGTCACTCTTGTAATTGTTGCAGCCAGAGCAAAGAAGCCTTAGTGAAAAAGGAAGTAGAAGTGGCAGCCTTGATCGCCCAGGCAGCCGTCTGATGCGTCTTCCTAAAAGCCAACTCTGCCTTTCGATCCTCTGCCTTAAGCCCATCAACAATGTCAGTTGTAATGACGGACGATGAGGAGAGAGCCGCAACTGGAGCGTCTACCAAAGGCAAGGCCAGAATGTTCTCCAGTTCAGGTGCAGAGCAATAGAGTTTCTTGTCTGGCGAACTGGGGCAGTCAAGGATCCGGGTTGAGTCCAACCATTTTGCACAACTTCAGCAAATAGAGGTGGACAAGGAATCCTTGTCCTTGTGGACGCATCCTTGTCTGGCTTGGATACCTGGAACAAGGGATCATGCAGAGTAGTCGCCCTGGAGGCCTCAACAGAAGGTGCAGGAGACAGGCCAAACTTAATGGTCACCTTGGCCTTGTGAAGGAGAGACCTGAAGACAGACGGTCTGAAAAGACCAGTGAAGACTGGCTGTTCAGGAACGAAGTCCTCATCTTCTGACAGTTCCATTTCCTCATGAATTTCTTCCTCCACCTCAGAATCATCACTGGAATTATAATCATGGTGTGTAGATGTAGAAGGCCGTTCAGACAAATGACCTCTCCTTACAGGTGGTGGAACGGGCTGTAGGCCAGGCTGCACACCTTATTGCAGACCTGTGGATAGAATCCTTGCCAGGACATCTGACAACATAGCCTGAACATTCAGTTGTGGCTCAGTCACAATAGAAGGCCCCGCAGAAACAGGTTGAGGAGGCTCAGTATGAGAAACAGCAGGTTCAGCTTCCACCTCAGGTTCAGCCTCAAGAGCCTGATGGACAGTAACAGGGACCTCAATAGGTCTGGCCACTTCCTGCTGACTATCACAAGCTTCCTGGACCACACTAGGCCTCTCTGGAGGAAGATGATGTGGTAAATTCCCAAACACAGGGAGAGAAGAAACTATAGGATCAGCAGATATCTCAGAAGGAGATCTCACTTGAGAAGACTGTCTAGCCCTGTTATATTGGCGTTCTAAGGCATTATGCCTCCTAAGGGCATATCTGTCTTTAGCAGGAGCCTTTCTTTTAGAAGATCTTGGTCCCCTTGCCCTTGGCCTTGGCCCTAGAACTCGTGGGGGGAGAAGCTGGTAAGTCTCTAGGTGGACTGCCTTCCACCTCCAACTCAGAAGAAATGATAGGGTCAGCCATGCCAGCAGAACAATGCAATTCTGTAAAATAGTGAGGCAAAATACCCATTAAAGCAGGCAATATAAATAGGCCATCCAAGAAAACCCCTGCAATCCCAGCCTACAAGAGCAGGCTTGAGGCAATAAAGGGGAAAGAGCCACAGGTAGGGCTGCCCCTAACGATCGGCTTCAGGCTCTGCAGAAACAGGCTATAAGAACGAAAGGCCAAAAAGCCTCAAATCTCCTTCACTGTAAATCATTTAAATATTTTCCTTCCATTTAATATGGTAACAAAATGGCGGCCACCATGGGGGCTAAACAAAATGGCGCCCGCCACAAGGAGCAAACAAAATGGTGGCCACCATGAGGAGTAATCAAAATGGCGCCCGCCACTAGGAGAAAACAAAATGGCGACCACCATGAGGGCCAATCAAAATGGCGCCCGCCACTAGGAGAAAACAAAATGGCGGCCACCACGAGGGCGAGACAAAATGGCGGCCGCTAACTAACTGCAGGCAAAACGGCATAAAATGGGCACTCCTGCAGCAAGGCGGCTCTCCCCACACAGCAATGGCTCCTACCAGGTCCCCTCAGGCCTGGTCCAACCTTGTAAATACAGCCTTCTGCCGATCCACGGCAAAGCCGCCCCAACGCTCCAAATTGGCGGCCGCTAATCCTCTGATCCTCGGAGTATGCCAGGAGCCTAGGCATGTACTCCGGAGCCGCATAAACGGTTTCCTTAGTGAAACCGAGCTGGGGCTGAGGCAGGAGCAGATGAACCAGCTCACCAGTTGCCCAGCACCACCGCCTGCGGCAAATTTCACTCACGGAGCTGCCCAGCTGGGTCAGACTCCAGATAGTTGCTGACTGAAAAACACCCAGGGGCCTGGAGTCCTAGCCCTGGCCCCTATCAGCAATACCAACTTTCCAACATTAATTAAAACAGCCCCAGCATGACTAGAAATAAATAAGCATAAACTACAAATTAACCAATTAATAAATTAATAAGAAATCAAATTAAAACAGAAATAATACAACAACTCACAAAGTAAACACGGAGCAATTTCAAACACCAGTGTACTCAGCTACTGAGTGAAAAAGACTGAAGTAATCAGCATGAAAGGGGGCGGAGACCAGAGGAAAATTTGAATAATTAACACCCAGTGATTAGCTACGTACAAGTGAATTCCCAGCCATGGAATGTAGGAAGCAGCGCACTGGAAAATGAGACAAAATCATCTTCAAAAATGATTACAAAATGAGACTAATCATCTTCATTTAACAACCCCATAATCCCTTGCGAGGTGGAGTCTGGGCAACTGAATGGAGCTAGCAGAGTGAATTAATAGCCGGATACCCATCCTGTCTCCAATACGGAGTTTTGTTCAGCAGATATATTCTCAGTGTGCACACAGAGAGAAATATCTGCCTCTACCTAGGATCGAACTTATAGCCTCCTGATTGTGAGGTGAGAGCTCCACCCCTAGGCCACTCCTACAAAATGAAACTGATGGGGAAAAAAAACAATCTGTCTTAATTACACCCCAATATACAAATGCCATACAGTTAAGAGTTTTTCTAGAATATCAATTTTGGGTTGCCAATTCGAGCCCTGGCAATATTTTGTAGTTAGATATGCATGCCACACATCCATTTATTGGAGCAAAAATTTCTATGACTGGTTTCATCTGGAGTTTGCATGAGGATATAAATAAGAAATAGATAGACCATCAATCAATAGACAGATAAGATTTTGTCATTCAGAATTATGCAGTGAAATAGTTATTTTAGAGGCAGAGTATTTATTGGGCTATAATCAAGGCTGGCAAAGTGAGAATAATGTTCAAAATAACTCTAGTTCTAATTATACTGATTATAATTATTTTATATTGTTCTCTATATATGTATACCATTATTTTTACTTTAGGGAGAATAGGTGTGAGGGTTTTTTTGGACTGGGTGCTTTTAGTTATTTTTATATATCTTAGGTTTTTTTCCAGTGTTCAGAACCACTAGCAATATCTTGTAAGCTCTCCACACCAACACTACATATGTTTTAGACTTTCTTTCTTTCTTTCTTTCTTTCTTTCTTTCTTTCTTTCTTTCTTTCTTTCTTTCTTTCTTTCTTTCTTTCTTTCTTTCTTTCCTTCTTCTGTTAGGTGAACAATCCAGCCTTATTACCTGCTAAATGATTTGTTCACTTTGCAAAAGAGCATTCTGTGCTTTCACAGAACATGCACAGAAGCCATTCATATCAAATTCAAGAAGGTGATTGAAGCAGATAATCTAAGCTCATCTCTTCACAGATGTGAGTAGCTTGCCTGTATAATATGCTTTGCAGATTGAAAAGAAAATAATGTGTGTCTTCAAGACATAGAAATATCTTTATAGAAATTGTTTGAACGAGGCCTATTTTATAGGTTCAGGTATACATGCATGTTTGCAAACATATTATTAGTCAGAATTCAGAAATAATACAGGTAGACAAAAACATTGTTTTAGTGACTGCTGATTAAATTAAAGGCATCCCTTTTTTTAAAATAATCCTTATTGTCTCACACTAAATCCAGAAAAAACAGTAGTCTCATTGGGAAGAGATAGAAAGGGAAGAGCTGAACATATGTGGTAGGGAGATTACCGTTAAGAGGGGAGGGGAGGGGAAGGAAGGGGAGAGGAGAAGGAGAAGGAAAAGCAGAAGGAGGAGGAGGAGAAGGAGGAGGAGGAGAAGGAGAGGGCCATTGCCTTTCATGTGGGTGTCTGAAGTGATGTAGCAAAGGAAGAGAAGCTGCTGCTCTTCCTTCTGCCTCATTCAAAGTAAAAAACAAATGTTCGTGAAGTTCACACTGTCCATCCACCCATCCACCCATCCATTCAATTTTACTTATAAACTGCTGCAATAAAACATCAGCTGCCACAGGTTAAAATAGCACTTTTCCAGGCTGTCAAAATCAGTGAGGCAGCTTCCTTTTTTCAATAAACTCTGCTCTGTTCTATGAATGTAAAATCACTTTCACACTTCAAAAAACAGTTATTTGGGAAGAAGAACACTCATTTCCTTTCAGATAAATACGTTCTATTTTTACCTTGTCTGTACTAAAACATGATTAAAACATTCAGAGGATTTTCTTACCCTTTCTTAAAAAGTACTTATTAGCCGTTAAAGAAAACTTGTTTCCCTATTATTCTTCATCAAGTCTTTTTTATTTGGAAGACAGATTTATAACTGAGTGCAAAGGAATATAATTTGTGTGATGTTTTTTGCAATACATTATACTTTATGACTATTATTATTCCTGCCTACTGGTATTTGGAATAGTTGATATGGTGAAACATTTAGTGATTAGCAGGCCCATTAAAAATTGCCTCCCCTATTTGTCCTCCCTTGCTCTAAGGGGGTCTGATGTGTGTATATATGTATGAGGACAGAGAGAAAAGCTGTGATTCAATGAACAATCAACAACAAAGTTTGTGTTTATTTCATAAACTAAGTAATCCAACATGTACTGTCCTAGGGTTGAAAAGTATTTGTCTTTTTAGAATCAGTAATTGACTGTACTACTGTTTAGTTGCAAACATTGCACTGCCTGTAATTGATTATCAATCTCTTAAATCATAGTATTGAAATTTTGCCCATGGCAAATTGCTTTAGCTCAGTAACATTTAAATGATTTTCTAGCTTGATATACTCATTTCAAGGTCTTCCATAGCATTTCTGTAGGGATTATATCTGGACCTTGTCTCTGCTTTTCCAAAGTACTGAACATTTATGTGTGTGTGCGCGCACACACACACACACACACACACACACACACACACACTGTATTTATATTCTGCACTTGTCTATTTGCCAATTTTGCCAACTATATAATCCACATTACTTCAGCTTCATTTAGCCTGATAAAAAGCAGAATTCATGCTTCCTTCAACAGTCAAGGTCTTAAAGCTTCTAAATATCTCCAAACTGTGATTCTACCAAACCATGACTTTACCATTCTTGATGGTTGATGAAGTTCTTAATGTATTTGCTTTCTAGCAGACACAGTAACATTTTTACATCTCCAAGAGTTCAACCTTTGACCTATCTGTCCATAAGACATTCATTCCTATACTTTTTGGCAAATATGATATGAACATGAGTGTTGTTCTTAGTGGAACCTGGATATCCTTGCTACTGTCCATGAATCCCATTTCTGCCCAGTGTTCTGGTATGCTCTAAGACTTCTTGGATAATCATTTTTTCCTATTGCATTCCTGAAGTGAGTTTCACTAAAAGTGAGTGACCTGATTTAGGAAAATTAATTGTCTCAAAGTGTGTCTCTCAGTACGGATTGGTGAGTACTAGAATTTTAGAAACTGTTTTCAATGACATTTTTATAGCCTTCTTCAGAAATTTCTTTCGTAGAAGGCTTAATGGACATTTAGAGTTCGTGATGTGAACATTTTTCTGTGATGAGGAGAAACAAAATTTGTGAAGCATAGATTTGGCCCAGACCAGCTCTGTTAGTTTAATGAAATACTCATACAACTGGTCTTAGAAATATCTTTCATTGAATTGTTTGAAGGAGAGGACTTATTTGTGTACATTGATTTTGTTCATCGATTAAATGAAATGATTAAATGATTAAAAGACTCTAAACATTATTTGTTCACTGAAACTCCCTTTAAATATGGCAGTGAATTGCAAAAATTCTGAAAATCTGAAACAGAACACTTTTTTTCCAGAAATGTATATAATGTTACCGCTTATAACCCTCCGGTTGATCATATTTAATTGGATAATGAATACAGTGACATTCTATTTATAAAAAAAATAATAATTCACACACATAAAATCTTTGTGCTCAATTTGCCCCCTTTTTATGACTGCTATGATTTTAATGTCAATGTCAACCATCTGCAAAATGCTGTAAGCCTATCAGATCTTCCTTTTTTTCCCCCATTTGCTATTGGTCTTCCACTTAAATTGCATACTAAAAGTGATATTACTTTAGCTTTACATCTGCTCCTTTTGAATTGCTCAACATATTTACATGCACAGATATACTGCAAATTTTGTTTCCTTCGTTAAAAGCCGCAAAAAAACCATAGAACCTATTAAAATGTTTTGTACCAGGGTTTTCTGTAATTCATGCTGTAGCACAATGTACCACTGATTATATGGCTATATTTGCTTTTTTAAATATGCAATTTATTTCTTGCAAGAATGAATTTAAAATAGAAGAAGCTTGTTTGTAACTCAACATTCTGAATGGAGTAAGAAATAGGTAATGACTGTAGGGCAGAACTATATTGCCAGGGATTTTGAAGGGACTTAAATCCATCATTTCATGTCCAACTAAAATGCATAGCTATCTATGCATAAACTTCATTACAATTAATACATTATATACCATAAATCAGGGGTATCAAACACAATTTCATTAAGGGCTGTATCAGAGTCATGTTTGACCTCGGGGGGCTGGGGTGAGCATGGCCAGGGTGGCTGTGGCCAGCTCAACATTACTCATATCGGGAGCGGCTGTGCTGACCGGAGTGCTCTGCCAGCGAAAATGGACTCCCAAACCCAGTTTTCGGCTGCAACCCTCTGCCAGCGAAAAGCAGCCCTCCCAAGCTGCTTTTCCTCTGCCATTTTCACTGGCAGAGGAACCGCGGGCTGGTCCTTCACTGTATCCAGGGCAACCCCATGGGCCAGATCTAAGCACAACATGGGCTGAATCCAGATCAGGGGCCTTGAGTTTGACACCCCTGCCATAAATGGATAAAAATCAAAGAAACACACATTATCAAAGAATAGAACTGTGCCCTAACAAAATATAACTTCAAGTATTTAGCTTTTCTAGCCCTGTTTAATCACAAACAGTAGTTGTTGCACTGCTATATGTCATTATTTTTGGACAGAATGCATCAAGTTAGATGGTCAAAAACTGGATAGGAAGTTGCCAAGTAATTTTGAGTTCTAGTAGAAATTTATACAACTATACACAGGTATGGATAAATATTCACAAATAGAGAGAATGACTGAATTAGACTATTTGAAACCTAATCATAAATTTAATTACCATCTAATATGATTTTACATGCTACAATAATTGCTGACTTTAGTCTTCCTTGTATCATACTTTTTGACTTACTGATATCCTGAAATAAATGTTGCTCATGGAATAACTAACTGGGAAGGAAGTAGACTGCATATAGTTGCCAGTGGCCTCTTCATAAAATGAAAAATGCTTCTGTTATTCTAGTAAAAAGGTTACCGAAATGTTTATTATATAGTTAAACAAAATAAAATAATGTGTAGTTTATATTTAACCCCAATGCTATTGATATTAATGCTAATAACCGTAATGCTATTGTTAATGAATTCTAATGCTATTGCTGTTAATGCTATTGCTCTCTTGATTATTTATGTATTTTGTCAACGTTTTACTTACAATCTTCAACATAAGCAATCTTGATCAGTCATATCATTTATTTTAATAACAAGCAGAATTTCATCCTTATTTCTATTTTAATGATCTAAAATATGCACCTACATAGTTCTGGTCAACAAGATAATATTTAACAATACATTTAATAGGATTCTTAAAACCTTCTTTGTCTAGATAGGATTCTGTATAATTGGAATGCAAATTAACCAGAAATATGTAATTAGGCTAAGACTGTTTAACATTGAAAGGTCACATTCTGCTGTAATAAAATTATTTAGAGCACAGTCTGAAAAAAAAAAAAGAGCTCACATTCAAACTCTTAGGCTCATTCTAACTTATGTTGCTAAAAACTTTCTCCTTCAGAAAATGGGAAAAGAATAAAAAATGTCAATATCCCTAACTCAATAATAAAAAATAAACACTCAAGAAACTGGAAGTGACCAATATAGAAATAAGTAATACTGGACTTTTTGATTTTAAAGAAAACATAAATAATATAGACAAACATATGTCTTAGACATATATAAATTTATTGAAGAAAAAGAGATCCAGATAGGTGGGGATAACTAAAAAAAAAAGAATATGGTTATATGATAAGCTTAGTGAAAGTTCTAAAACAAAACAAGACAAGACACATAAAATGCAAAGAAAGATAAGCCAGGAAAAAGATTATGTATTGGTAATTGGCAACTGTTTGGAAACTCTCCAAATGAACTAAAGTTGGTGATGGATGCTAAATGTAACAAAATGCCTTATTTAAGTATGTTCAAAGTAGAAAGAATGGGGAGAGGGAAACGGGACAAATTAACTGTCTGTTTAGTTATGACCACAAAATGCTTTAACTTTGGTTCATTCTTCTCCATTGAAAGCATATGTGTTTAATCAGACAATTATTAAGAATAGAATGAAAATGACACGTACATAAGAGAACAAGTTATAGAGAAACACTTTTACATTCTTATATTCTATGAAACTGCTCTGAAGCCTGACAAGGAAAAAGAAACACTATTTGAAGGGCTACATAATTGCACTGCTTCAAAGCTTCCAGAACAATACATTTTTTTTTCAAACTTACTTGGAGAAAAAAGCACCTTTTAGCAAAGCTAAAGACATTGAGCCAGTTTGGTGTATTGGTTAAGGCACCAGGCTATCAACCAGAGAGCATGAGTTTTAATCCTCTTTAGGCATGAAACTAACTGGGTGATTTTAGGCCAATCGCTCTGTCACAACCCTAGTAAAGAGGCAATGGCAAATCATTTCCAACATTTTGTCAAGAAATCTTGTCCAGGTAGTCATCAGGATTCAATATTGACTTGAAGGCACAAAACAAAATGGTCATTTTGAATAAATATCTCACTTCATGAAGTAATGGAATGGAATAGTTTAATTTAGACATAGAATACAAGGATATAATGAATCTATAAAGCATAAGTTAATATACTTAGAAAATTAGCTAAATCATGTGAATTTGAATTACTTAATATAATATATTATTCAAGATGGAATGGAGAAATATATTCACAATTTTTTTCTGTTATTTAGATGCTGACTATACTACATACAGTTTAGCAAGGGAACTCCAGAAGAATCACAATGACCATACGGAAGGACTAAATATTGCATCAAAGTTCCTCAAGAGAATTAAAGTTCCAACAATTTTTTTTTAAAAAAAAAGATAAAATCATGGTTTTACTTGATGTCACTGAAGTCTTTACTCCATAGATGAAAATAGAATCAATCACAAGAGTCTTATACAATACACTAAATCCAACATACAAAAATTAAAATACCAAGACTTAAGAAACATAAAACCTTTTGCTTCACCACATCCAGTTGGACAAGGTCCTTGGCACTATTCTGTAAGCATGGTCATCTATGAATTAGATCCATACTGCTCCTGACTAATCAGAGCTGCCTGGGAATGACATGTGGATAGGTTCTAGTGACAGTAAATTCATCATTGAGTGAAGGGTTGTTCTCAGCACCTTTCAAGGAAATGCTGGTGCAATGAGACATGTGGATCCTCTGGGGGCTTATCATCTTTGGTCTTGTATGGGATAGCATTGTCCCAGACAAATCTGATATGTAATCTGGAATGTTTTCCTGGACTCACGAATCCTGCTGCAGAAACAGGTGGCAATTGTGGCTGGGATCAACTTTTGGATTATGCACCAGCTATGCCTCTTCTTGGATCAAGAAACTCTCCTTTCAGACACTCATCCCTTGGTCATCTCTGAGATGGACTACTACAATGTGCTATATATAGGGTAAGTCTTGAAGAGTATTTGGAAGCTGCAATTGGTACAGAATGTTGCAGTTTTAGGTGTCCCTGGGGTGGTGCATGTAACACCTCTGCTACACAAGCTGCACTGGGTGGCTGTTTGCTTCTGGATCCAATTCAAGGTGTTAATCATCACCGTTAAAGCCCTTCATGACATGAGACCAGGATACATAAGGAATCATCTCAATTACATCAACCTATCCTACCCGATCAAACAGGTAGGGCATGCTGCATATTTCATTGGTTGAGGAGTTTTGATTGACAGGATCTAGGAAGAGGGCCTTCACAGCTGCTGCCCAGGCCTATGGAATATCTTACCCTCAGAGATGAGGTGACCCCCCCCCCACTCTTCTGCTTTTTTGGAAGAATTTTAAGATCTGAAGTGCCAATTAGCATGAAGGTTTAAAGTATGATGCAGCTTGGGAGATGGCTGGTGGCCTGAGGACATTCCCACTGCTTTGTTAATCTTGTAGTCTTTTGATTTGTTAACCTCCTAGTATCTTGATTTTTATCTTTATTTGTAAGTTTTAACCTATTTTAATTTCTGCTTTTTTCGTGTTTTTATAAATTATATTAGTATATTGTAAACTATCCAGACTCAATTAGGTGAGATGGGTAGTAGAAAATTAATAAATAAAAAATACATTATTTTTAGCCCATTTTGTCTCAGCCAAATCTTTTTAATATATATATCCAATCCAGTCCATTATCAATGTCCAGAACATAGATGAGGCTGGATTTATTGTTAATAGAGCTGCCACTTACCAAGTATCCCTTTAAGCCCAGGTAACAACATTCTGACCACCAGGAGCCACCAGGAAATAGAGTTGTCAATCTCTCTTCCTTTGTAATAGTTCCTTTGATACAAACATCTGAATTACAGCCAGAATATGCTGCGTACTACACCCAGAAGGTGGCCCTTGCCAACCTCCCATAGCTAATCACTCCAACTACATCACATATTTTCACAGAATACTCAGTTCACCACACATACCAACATTTCCCCACAGAACCATTATCTCCAAACTGTTCAACTTCATCAACAGTAGCTGCCAGCTGTAATCACTGAAAACTCCATTCTCCCAGGCTGAGAAGCTTAACCCTCAGTCACTTCATGAAATGCTTATTGCTGTTACTTTTGTTTTGTCTAAGCCGAATCTCTGTTTATTGGCCCTCATCTAGTTTATCACTTTCCTTAGTTTAGACCAGTGTTTTTCAAACTTGACAACTGTAGGATATGTAGAGTTCAATTCCCATAATTCCCCAGCTTGCATGTTGGCTGGGAAATTCTGGTAACCAGCATGGATTTCTGGGAATTGAACTCCATGCATTTTAAGTTGCCAAGTTTGAAAAACACTGGTATAGAATATTCATTTTAAGTCTATGCCTGTATTAGTATTCATAAAATTGTGATTTAAAAACTACGCTAATGGCACACACATGACATTCTAGAGATTATTACACTGTTATTAGAAGAATATGAAATGCTTTAGGCATGCTGCTTATGGTAACATTATTTGCAGATGCTTCAGTTATTCATCTGAACACAATTATCTCCCTTGATTTTTCTGCAAGGGCTAAATATCCTGTGGAATATATTTCTCTCTTGTTAATGCATCTATTCAAACCATTCAAAAAGTAAAGAATTATATTTTTAGGTTTACAGGTAGTGCAGCTCTATTCTTTCGTGAATCTTGCAAGGAAAAAGTTAATTTCTATGACTAGAATATAAGTTGAAATAATTTTTGTGAAATATGTGACACACGATCACAATTTTATTACCTGATATTAAAAGGCAAATTATATTAAAGGACTTTGAAGCTGAATAGGATATATTTCTGAATGAGACACAGTATAGCCAGTGTGCTTTCTATGCACATAATTGCTGGTTCAGCCCGGTTTTCATATATATATGTGTTTAATTTTGAATTAGTAATTTTATTTGCTTTACCATTTTAAAGTTCCACTCAAAATAAACATGCACTACTCAAAGCTTTCACATCTGACAAAAGGTAAATTATACATAAGATATGTTGAACTTATTAAGGTTAAGGGAGGGAAAGGGAGGGGAAAAATAGGGGAAAAATTGATGTTTGTAAAACTTTTTCAATTAAAAAAAAAAAAAAGATATGTAGAACTTTCCAAAGATGAAAAACATTCTTCTAAGGCTATACATTGTCATTTCATTTGTTTAACATAAGATATCTGCATATAAGAAATGCTGGTTTAGGAAAAATAAAGTATAGATACAACAACCATGTTATCATATGATGATGATAGCTTGAAATATATTTAAGGAATATGTTAATGAAGGTTGAAAAAAATGGAAAAAATTGTCTCTGTTAAAAAAAAAAAAGCCTGAGAACATGTCAACAGACAATGCCTACAAAATGCAAAATGTAGGTGAAAAAGATACTTAAGTGGTTTTAGATTTTAACTTTCTGGATTCATCTATTCACAGGGATTGTGACTAAAGCCACGAAGCACCTGCTATCTATGAAAACTTTGAGAAAACAGTAACAAAAGTACAGAGATACCATACTGACAAACCTACATATATTTCAAGCCTATGATTTTCCCAGTTGCAACATACAACTGTGAAGGCTGAATAATTGGAAAGGTATAAAAATTGATGCCTTTAAATTGTGATGCTGGGGGAAAAATATTAAAAGTACTATGGACTTTAAGGAAGAATAAATAATTTATTACCAGACAAAGTAAAGCCAGAGTGATTACTAGAACCACAAATAATGCAATAAAATGAAATATATTTTGGGCATAAAATATGAAAGCATTGGAGAAGACCTGAAGCTTGGAAAATGTGAAGGAAATAAAAAAGAGACCAACAGAAGACAAGTATAAACAAGTATAACAATTCAAATAAGCAAGTATTAACATAAAATCCTATTGAGTTTATTTCCATCACAACACGAAGAATCAGAAATAAATGAACAACTGCAATGTGTCTGAAATGCTGTTTTCTTGGAAATATTTTAGGTTACTTTCCTATTATACTGTTAAAAAGTTTTTATCTGAACTTATAGGTTGTGTTAAAACAGTATTATTTTAGATTATTCAAAGCCTACCTTTCAGGTTCACTATGTTCAAGCCATAAAAGTAGTTCAAAGTGTAGATAAAGCAATGATAATAAAAAGCCCAGAGTTCAAAGGAGTGAGGCAAAGCATGTTTTACATGAAGAAAATCCCAAATCCAATACGTAGCTATTCAATACATATATAAAGTAGTCAAATGCCTTTGAGAATTTGAAGAAGGCTGTTTTCCATGTTTCCAAACAAACAAACAAATAAATAACCCAGTAAATAAACCTCACTAGGAATACAAATTGAAGATGGCCTAGTGAATGAGCTTATAACTGATATTTGAAAACTTAAATACAGTCTAGCTTTATCACTTATGACAAATATTTACAGACCCCTCGCATCCTGGACATAAACTGTTTCAACTCTTACCCTCAAAACAACACTATAGAGCACTGCACCCCAGAACAACTAGACACAAGAACAGTTTTTCCCCAAACACCTTCACTCTGCTAAACAAATACTTCCCTCAACTAATCAAACTAGTTACTAAGTCTGCATT
The DNA here is from genome assembly GCF_029215685.1 of Pituophis catenifer annectens. Taxonomy (NCBI): domain Eukaryota; kingdom Metazoa; phylum Chordata; class Lepidosauria; order Squamata; family Colubridae; genus Pituophis; species Pituophis catenifer. The sequence continues at coordinate 82,271,282 of NW_027256884.1, forward strand.
ACTATTAATCTTCTCATCATTCCTATCACCCATCTCCTCCCACTTATGACTGTATGACTGTAATCTTGTTACTGGTATCCTTAAGATTTATATTGACTGTTTCCTAATATGATTTGATTGCTTATTTGTTCCCTATGGCTATCATTAAGTGTTGTACCTTATGATTCTTGATGAATGTATCTTTTCTTTTATGTACACCAAGAGCGTATGCACCAAGACAAATTCCTTGTGTGTCCAATCACACTTAGCCAATAAAGAATTCTATTCTATTCTATATTTCCTCTGCATGGATACATTTATGAAGTTGGTTCATTCTGTTTACTCATGAACAGCAGTTGTTTTATTGAATCTTTTACATAGAGAGGAGATGTGGTATATGATTCTGCTTGTGAGAGGATCCCATTTGTATGGATCCAGGAATATTTCCATAAGTTCACTGACTCAGAGAGGACTTGTAGAAATAGCTATCTGTCACCTCTTCTATCTGACCAGGATCCTAACATACTTTTCAGGTTGCTCAATTCTGTGTAACAATTTTCTGCTTCTGTCCTACGTACAGTTGACGTTCAGCAAAATATTGATGTGTCCCACTGCTATCCATACTACATCTTCTATAATAATGTATTATTTTGTTATTCTACTGCATTTTATCTATTTTTTTACTTTAAATAATTATTACATTTGTTAATACATTCATGTATTTATTATTACTTACATGCATTAATTAATTTATGCATGTTATTGTTTTATTCTCTGGCCCAAAGGCTATAATAAAGATTTGCTTGAACTACATTAGTACAGTGAAGAGATAGCTATTTTTATAATTGTATAAAAAGTAAAATAATATTTTGAATTTTCTTTTTCCTATTTCAGTAAAGATACAAAGTATCTTTCCCACTATGTTGACAATATAATACAATTATGGTTGAACTTTCCCAGCAACTGAGTTTAAATCATTTAAACAACATATTTCAGGTAATTAGTGCACTGAACTATATGGAATGAAACTTTATGAACAGATTAGAAAATAATAGATACTGAGTAATATCATAAAGGTCAGCCATTTTTACTGTATTCATTTAAAAATAAATTCAATTATTTTTAAAAACCTAAATGAATTGTGCAAGTTTCAGTGAAGGAATTATTTCTAGGACTGGAAAGTTAGTATTTTATCAAAAGTTGTCCATCACATTATCCCATTGCCTCTTTTATAGCAGAACTAATATTTGATTAAAGAAAATTGTATTTCTTAATGTGAGTAAGTCCACTGAACTCAAAAGACTTACTTCTGAGCTAGAAGTTTGCATCTACTCATTAATTGTATTAGGTTGCTTCATCTGATGTAATCCACATAGAGTCACTTTGGTACAATCATTCACTGGAATCTGAATTTACTAGACCTAAATTCTAGTCCCTTTTAGACACACAAGCTAGCTAGCTGAATTGGCCAGCCCAAAGCTGGAAAGTGTAAAACAAAAATAAAATCCTAAAACAAGGTAATGGTGCAAGCTGCTTCCAAAAATGTTGCAAGAAAACCTGCTTGGATTTGTCTATTGTCACCAATGATAAAGACTGACAAGTAAGCATTGAAGACAAACAGAGAAACAAATAAAAGCAAACCTTCCACTTTCTGCATAAAGCAGAGGCCCCAACCTCCAGACCATGGCCCATTACTGGGCCTGTTCAAAACCAGCCGCAGGAAAAATGGTCAAATGCATGTGCATAAAACTCCACTCGCGCAAGCGGCGGATAAGCACGTGCAAGAAGCTCCATGTCACTGCATTATATGTTTGCCAGCTGAGCGTCCATTCTAAGACTTACAGTAGCCTATTATAGAACTTTATCACGTCTCTATAGCAACAAAGATAAGACTGGTCTTGTGAGACATTGGACTACTGCGCATGTCTACATTCCTTTTTTTCTAACTTCCTGATTTATACTTCCTTTCTTTGTCTCTGAGTTGAGATGCCGGTAAAAGACGTAGTTATCTAGTTTTGTTGTTTTTATAATAAAATCCTTATTAGAATATATACTTCAGGTTTTCTTTCTTTGAAAGTATACAGCATGGAAAACAAAATCCATTCACCTCTAATTAATTACAGTTTTCCCAGGGGGGGGGGAACAAGGCTGATTCACACTTCGACAATGGCAGCAGAGGTTGGTTTGATTTATGTTGTTTTCCTTGGCTCTTGCTCAGCTGATAACCGAATAGGCTATTAAGCAGATAGTTTAGTCGGCGACCGAGGAACACTGATTATTTACTGCAAATATGCCAAAAAAGAAAAAGAAAACCAGATACAGGGCACAGTCTGCTGAAGACATACATCTCTCTGATGAAGCAGCGAAAATTTTTTTACAGAGGCTTTCAACTTTCCAAACCCCACTTGCCTCAGCGACCAGAATTGATGAAGGTGCTAGTGGGGGGAATGGGGCTGATTCACGCTTTGACATTCCACTAGTGTAAGGGAAAGTGCTTGCACTCACAGCTCCATTCACGAGAATGGAGCTTCACATACAAGCACAAGTGCCCTCTGCTCAAATGCCCTCTGCACACACAAATGGAGCTTCATGCACTTGCACAAGTGCCTGCCATTCGCACAAGTGGAGTGTCATGCATGAGCTCATGCAAATTCTGTTCATGCACAAAGCTCCATTTGAGCTTTGGAGTGGAGTGGAGGCCACTTGTACACTTACTACTCACATGCCCTCCCTTATTGGGCTGGGCTGCCAAGCTGGAAAGGTTGGGGACCACAGCAGTGGTGGATTTCAAACCAGTGTTACCATCGGTTCACTTCACGCATGCACTTTGTGCACGATTTGCACATATGTGCTTGCTTCACTCGCACGCATGCCCAACTTGCGCTCTGCGCAAGCGCATTCCATTTCAGAATAGCTGAGGTGCAGCAATCCATTCTGCCGCGCCTATCCGCTGGGCTAAAAACAAGCAAATATAGATAGGTATAGTGCAGGGCCGGGCGGGAGGATCCAGCTGACAGTCGGAGTGAACCAGTTCGCTCTCACCTCATCATCGCCGTTACCAGATTGCTCGAATTGGGAGAACCAGTGGCAACCCACCACTGCACCACTGGCATAAATTGATACATTTGGAAAACAATGATTCTAAAACAAATAACATGGAACATATATTTAAAAATGTGTTTAAAAATAGGTTGTGTGATTAATTAAACCAGTTGAACTTCACTTCAGCTGATTCAAATGATTATTAATTGAAGTATTCTATTAAAATTATAAACTATATATTGTATAGACTACTTAGTTTAATTGCAGTTCCTGTGAAATTAATTGGAATCACTGTTTGTAGGAGATAAGGATTTCAATTACTATTGTGGGTAATAGAAACCATTATAGAAACATGTTGTTTGATATATCAGCTCTCTAAAACTAGAGCACCTACAACAGGATAAAAATGTTTTACCATCCAGTATAGAAGCAAACTATTCTGTTATGCATATGCCAGTAAGGTAAACTTCCTCTGAGAAGGCCACTGTTATTTATTTTACAACTTACCTATAAACATTAACTTTACTGAAATCATACATATGCATATGACATTCAAGAACACATCCAGAACAGGCTTGCAGCCCTTGGATTATTATTAAAGGATATTTTGCTAGTCACTGAAGGTACAAGTTGATCTTTTTTATAATACTTCCAGTACTTATGTCACTCTTCTATAATACAGGTAGATTTACAACCATTTGTTTAATGACTGTTTGAAGCTTGATGGCACTGAAAAGTGTGACTTATGGCCAGTACTTGCATTTAATGATCATCATAGCAACCTTGCGGTCATGTAATCAAAATTTGGGTGCTTGGCACTAGGCATGTATTTATGAGGGTTACAGTGTCCAGGACGAGACAAGCCAACCAATCTGTGGTTGTACATTGAGAACTACCTATATAGCATATACCAGATAGGTTGAATTATATAATATACATCATTTTCCAGCTGGCAGGGTAAATTATTTTATTACAGATGCTGCTGAATGGGACAAAGCATGATAAAATGTAATGCTAGCGAGAGGAAAATACTTTTTATGCTGTCAGACTCTCTTGGTACTATCTGGGTTGCATCCCATTGAAGGAGCAGATTTTTGACCTGGCGATTGGACTAACATCTACTACTTGATTAACAGTTGGGAGCCTGTATCCAGCTTTGATTGGTGCAGCAATTGCAGTCCTTTGGGGAACATCAAATCCTAGTGACAGTATTGCATGCCCTGGTAATCAGATTAGAGTAGGAGTGAAATCCAGCAGGTTCTGACAGGTTCTGGAGAACCAGTAGCGGAAATTTTGAGTAGTTTGGAGAACCAGCAAATACTACCTTTGGCTGGTCTCAGGGTGGGGTGGGAATGGGGATTTTGCAGTATCCTTCTCCTGCCACACCCACCAAGCCACACCCACAGAACCAGTAGTAAAAAAATTGGATTTCACCACTGGGTTACAGTCCTATAAGATAGTCCATTACAGACTGTCTGTGAAAACTATTTAGAACCTGGAGCTGGAATAAATATGTCTGTCACTTTTTGGCAGGTAAAAACCGATTTAACAATAGGGAACCAAATTTGTAAGTGGACACTGTCTGGGTACTCTGGGATAGTACATGGTCAAACGGTCCCTCCAGCCAGTAGACCTGATTATCAGAAGCAAAAGTACTCTCTTTCAGTTCAGGAAGAACTTCAAACTGATCATCAACTCTTCTAACTACCCTAACTTTGTCCACATTCAGTTTTTATCTTTAATATGTTATCTAGTGCACAATCTGGTCAAAGAGCTTGATTAAAAATAGAATTAAGAAGTAGATGGGGATGTTGTCTGCATAAATACGGCACCTGTTCTCATAATTCCTGTAAATTGCTCTTAGAGACGTCATATACATCTCAAACAGCATAACATAATAGACCCTTAATACCATAGCATTCCATAGCATAAAAGGCACAGAACAGAATATTTTAATCTGAAACCTGTTTTCAAAGTTATGAGTGGAACCACACTGAAGCTGTGTTGAAAGCAAACTAGAAGAGTGTCAATATAATGGTATCAGAAGCCACAGTGATATACAGGATCATGCAAGGAACAAACTGCCGCCATCATGTACTCTTCAGAAATTGTCTGTCAGGGAGACCAAACTATCTACAATGTATCAGACCAGAAACTAGTCTGATGTGAGTGTAACTAATTTCAAGGTGGAGCATTTAGAGTTGTTCCTCCCTGATCATCCTAGGAAGCAATGATACATTTAGGAATGAAATGGATTGGATTGGATTGGATTGGATTGGATTGGATTGGATTGGATTGGATTGGAAAGGAAAGGAAAGGAAAGGAAAGGAAAGGAAAGGAAAGGAAAGGAAAGGAAAGGAAAGGAAAGGAAAGGAAAGGAACAGACATAGTTGTTCCAGAGTACAGCTCTCAAGATAAATATAAGGGTGATACAAATAAACACATCACACACACACACACACAGAGAGAGACACACACACACACACAGACATACTAAAGCAGGAGCAGAGTTCAAATTTCCACTTAGTCCAGTTCTTTATCTACTAGACCAAACCAGCTCTCCCTATATTTACTGGTGGTGTGAAAAATATTTTGCATGTAATAGATCAGTCTATTCTGAATCTGAATCAGCCTTTCCAATTTACCAGAAGTCTCCCAATGCTGTCCTGCCTATTTTGGAAGTATTTCAAACTTGCTAAATTTGTATTTAAAAACAGCTTGATTGGCAGATGACAGGCATGGAAGAAGGATTGCATCAAAGAGGAGTATCAGGAGTGTCTAATCCCACGTGGGCCATCTATTCATCTATTTATTTGGCAAATTCAACATGACAGGTGGGTAGACTCATCACACTACTTTCTAAATCTGCTCACATTATCCCACATTATCAGTCACTATCCCACATTAGAAAAAAAAATGAACACTGGCAGAATTCCTACAAGCAGGAATTGATTATATTCCTACAACCAAATATTTGTTATTAGGAAAAGTGAACCCAGGGCAATGTAGCAATTCCTTTATGTGGCTGAAATATCAAAGAATAATGCAATTTTTAAGTTTGCTATTGTGGCAGAATAAGGATCAGCAGTGGGGGCAAAAGAAATTATGCAATAAAACTTTTTCTACTGGCTCAAGGACTGATGCATAGTGTTTTAAATCAGGCATATGGAAGAGTCCAAATAAAGTATAAACTGAATCCATTCAAATAAAATAGCTAATTATACTAAATTATGCTAAAATTCAAACTGTTTGTCAATATCCAAAGATATTGAAAAGAATATATAATGTGAATTATGCACAGTTTGCATCTGTGTTAATATTTAATGAAACATGGACTATGCATAACCTACTCTGTTACAATTGTCAGCAGATTTCTTAATGAACATGACACTGAGGTTTTCATGCATAAAAGGCTAACTACAAACATATAAGAAACAATAAATAATACAGTTTAATGAGGATGCTTTGAAGTATTTGATATTTTGTGCTTCCTTCATGTATAAGACTAGTTGTGGTTTTTGCTTCTAAACTACATTCATAATTTATGTTTCACAGATAGGACTTGGCTGCATATAAGCTGAATAAGTTTGCACATATGAGTCCATCCATCTAGATTCTAGACTATGCATAGAAACTAGTATATACAACCTGTATGAAGCTGAAATGAATACATGGTCATGATTAATATCTAGAGACCAGAGCAGTAATATCATAGATATCCTCCCCAAGCATAATTAGTCAACTGTTATATCATGCTATCAAGCAAAAATACTGTTAATATGGTTAGATATTTATATTTCCTTTGCTTAGTATAAAGGAATTTTTATGTGCACATTTCCACTTTATAATGTTTGTTTATGTTTGTGTTGGTTGTTTATTCATGTCAGAAGCACAAATAAATTTTAAATTTTATATGACATAAAATTTAAAATATAAAATACAAGATTAAACTATGTACAAATTAAACAGATCTTGCCAAGAATCTAGCAACATATTTTATAATAATTCCAATTTTAAAATAAAATTTCAATGCATACAAACAACACTGTGAAGAAATCTCTATCCACGTTTATTTTTTAGGAAGTTTCTCTTACTTCATTTGGATTTGTCCAGAGATAATTGTATGCAGAATTTTAAACTATGTTCCCTAAGCAATATGTTTTAAGAGAAAGGAAAGAATAAAATAACAATATGATTAAAACTGAAAATAAAATCCAGTGTGCATATATCTTACACTATAATCTAGTCTATTTTTTGTTATGTAAAAGTACAAAAAGCAAGAATCTCCCAGTCTGGCCTAGTTAGAATATCTGTCAAATTTAAATAAGGCCAGAAACAAAAGTTAAATTATGTGGCAAGGCCAGTTAATGAAATGGCAGCAATAAATCAAGCATAAGCCAAACAAAGAATGGGAGGAAAATGATCAGAAGGCAGCATTAAAGCAAGGAATTATAGAATTAAATTAATGGCAGATTAATACGTATACAGAAGAAAAAGCCACAGTCAATTACAAACTGGCAACTTTTAAGAATTCCGTTTGCTATAAGTGAAAAAGAAAATGGGAAAAATTCAAAACTTGCAAATTCTATATCATTTTTTTGCAGATGCCAAAACAGGGGTTACTGACAGTTTCTTCATTTGGAAAGTTCGGTTCACAGCTGTCCTGGCCAATGGTAGGATCTATTATTATGTTATAATCTATCAAATACCGTTTCATGAATTGTACCGCAGATTTTTTAAAAACTAACAGATTAGTTACAAATGTTACAAATGTTAGCATTAGAACCGTGATGGCGAATCTATGGCATGGGTGTCAGAGGTGGCACGCAGCAACCTCTCTCTGGGCATGCAAGCCATCAGCCCAGTTCAGCTCTGCCACACATCCGCGCACCTTCCACCGACCAGCTGGTCTTCTGGTCTCTTCCACGCATGTGTAGGGGTGGGGCACTTGCAGGGCATGCCTGCGCATGTGTGTGGGGTGGAGTGCATGCAGGGGGTGCATGTTCATGCACAGGGGTGGGCACGTGTGGGGGGCTGCATGTGTATGCAGGGGGAGCAGGGCACATGCAGGGGGCTCACACGTATTGCATTTTGGGGGTTTGGGCATGCGCTTTGGGCACTTGGTCCAGAAAAGGTTAACCATCACTGCATTAAAAGGTCTGATTGAAATCATGACTTTTATAATATGGATTTTGGAATGATATTTCCAGCCTATGGACTCTATTATAAATGTCTTTGAATGGTAGCTAGATATTCTGGAACAGAGAATTGCGATATAATTGCTGTGAGGTAGAAGTGGGAGGAGGAGGAGGAGGAGGAGGAGGAGGAAGAGGAGAAAAAGATAGGTAAAGTGGACCGATATAGAGACAAGTGGATCAAAATAGAGACATTGTTGGAAGATTGAAGAGGTCAATTCTAATGGAAATCTATGTAGTCACTCAGAACTGACATTGACTTGATGCTCATAATCATCATTAGTAGAAATCTAGAGCTAATGTACAGTATAACTAATACATTCACATATATGGGAACCTTTTTTTTCTAAACAAAGAAGCCTAGAAATCTTAACAATATCAATTAGCCATATCTACATTGTATTAGGTATATCTTCATATCTTCTATGTCATGAACTCATATTTCTCTTCATTAATTGTTTTTGCATTTTAAATTTTATAATAAAAAATATATATTTCCCCTGATTTTGCTTTAGTACCCTGTTTTAGTATATACTTTCCCTGTTCTTGCTATCTGATTATTTTTGATTTCAATCTCTTTCTGCATTAAAAAAATATTTCTTGTTCTCCCCCCCCCAAAAGAAATACTTAGGAATCGAGGCAGTATTAACTTAATAGCATTGATTAAGTCACCAACCAATCATACTTTAGCTAAAACAGAAACAGTGCTGATCCTTTTTGCTGAAAGATACTTCTTGCCTGAAATCTAATAACCCACTGGCTTTCTCTACTGTGGTTAATCTCACCATTTTAATATTGGCCATGCAAGAGAATATAGAAGAGGGTGGAATAGCTTTGACATGATGGATGAAGCATTAAGTAAAAATCCCCATCCTAACAAGAATGGGAATTGTTAGGCACTCTCACACATGTAGCTTACAGCTGAAATAAGAAGCTGGATTCCTGCTTGGAAATGACATAGGAAAAGCTTCCTCATTTTTGAAACTAAGCAAGATGTTCCCTGGTGATGTATTTGAAGCTGTAGCAAGCAACCCCACTGACAGTTTCTTCCTTTCCTCAGTTAAGGCCTGTAAAATTGCAGACATTACATGGAGGGGGGGGGCGAGAGGTACTAATCTTGAAATACTAGAACTCCTGCATTCAATGTTTATAATGTCCCACTGTTGTTTTATTAAAGCATTATTTCTCCCTCCCGTTAGCAAAGAATGGGAAAAATAGATTTTTTCCTTTATTTTTTTTGTGTCTGACAACATTAATGATAGTTCAGCATTCTGAAGTAAGAACTTTGCTTTGTTTTCTCTTTATTTGCTAAATCCCCTAAGGAAAGAATAAAGATGTCCATCACCGTCTAGACTGTCAGGAAAAAGAAAACAGCAATTCCTCTATAATGAAGCAACTTTCCTCTTTTATCTCTTTTGTTTTTGGCTAAGCCACCTTCAAGGCAGCAGACAAAAACACAAAACTTTTCTTTTTGCTTTTTTAATTGATCCAAGAATTCAACAACTTTTTTGTATTTTCTTTTTCTCAGACTTTTTCCCGCATTAAACCAAGTTCTGCAAAAATCCATTTCTCTTTATTCTTCTTAAAATTGCTATATTCATTGGACATCCTACTTCTCCTATAGTCATATTATGACTGTCAGGGCGCTAATTAATCCCATTCTGCTTTTGGGTAATCGCACCTTGATTTAGAGACGTGGAACGAGACTTTTCCTTGCAAGTATACATTAAGAAAATAAACCTGAAGATATTTTTCTCTAAGGAAAAACTCATTTATTTGTTATAAAGAAAATAAAGCATCTTACTAGTCTAAATAATTACATTTTGGCAACATTCCTGCTGGCCACCTCTCTGCAGCCGGACTTCTTGGCAAGAGAACAAAGAAAGTGTGAAGTAGAAAAAAAGGAATGTGGACATGCGTAGTGGATCAGAGATAAGGAATTTGGCAAGCTACGGAAAGTCTGAAAATCCAAAAATAAGAGCTCATCTGGTAAATACAAAAACGCAGTGACACCGATGTCCCAGAATGGGACCTTCAGACTCCTACCGTTGACCATGCCTTCTTCTCCAGGCTCTCGCCTCCGCGCATTAAGCTCTAGCTTTCCTCCTTGACTAGCCCTCCCCTAGCAGTTCGCTCTGGCCAATGGGCCTCTGACCTTCCATCCCATGCCCTTTGACGTAGCCCATTTGCCGAAACACTGTTTGTCCCGGGATGGATGGATGGATGGATAGATAGATAGATAGATAGATAGATAGATAGATAGATGAAAGGAAGAGAGTGAGAAAAAAAGGAGAGAACCACAAACCCTGGCATTAGACACAGCTTCAGATGAGGCTTTGAAACAGCACAGGAATCCAGGGCTGGAAGGAACCTCGGAAGTCATCTAGTCCAATCCCCTGCCCCTGCAGATGATCCTTACAGAATCATAGAATAGGAGGTCATCTAGTCCTACTCCCTGGTCCAGCAGGAGACCTTATATCATCTGGGTTATTTTGGTGCGTCTAATAGAAAGGAAAATTCCCAGAAAAAGGAAGAGGTTTACTAGGACAAGGCTGCCATGTAGAGGAAGACAGAGATAGTTCTTGACTTACGACCACAATTGAGCCCAAAGTTTGGTTACTAAGCAAGAGCGTTGTTAAAGTGAGTTTCGAAGCATTTTACTCAATCCATCCTCTAACAGTGGATGTGAATCACTGTGGATCAGATTGAGAATTTGAGAGCAAATGCCTGCCGGTTTACCAATAATTGACACACTCATAAGGGAAGGGGAAGGGTACCCCTCAACTTACTGTATGTCCACCATTGAGCCTCGAATCCCTGTTACTAAGCAAGACAGCTGTTCAGTGACCTTTCACCCATTTTACGACCTTACTTGCCACCATTGTTAAGCAAATAGTTGCACCTGTTGTGTTGTTTTGTGTGTCCAACATCACAGAGGCATTGTCTTTCCAGATAAGGAATCTTCCTGTATTGGTCTTGAGGACAGTTGATGGGACGCCATGACATCATGCCAGAATAATTTAGATACATCGGTGTTTTGATGTTTAGTTGAGTATGTCATAGGGAAGACAGAATACTTGTTGGATTCACTAGCAATAAACCTTGGAGTCAGAGCTAGAAGAATGCGCAATAAGAGTCCAGTAACATCCATTATTTTCATTTTGATAATTGATTAGTCCAATCTTACTCCTGTTTCTAACTGTCTATCTGGTGTTATGGTGTGGACCTATAGTTGTGTTTTGTACCTCTGCTTGTCTGAGGATATTTTTTTTTTTTTTTTTGAGATAAGCAGGATAGATATTCTGAACTACCACAATATTCAAAATGGAATTTTACCATTATATAATAAAGAGGATGATTTACCTTCCATGATTTGGAAACTAAATTATGTTGAATTTAAGGTTTCATTTGCAATGTTACTAACTCACACTCAAACCCACTACTTTATCAAAATGCTTTTCACTAAAACGTACTTTTTAAAATTTGTGCATTTGATTTTGATTTTCTAATAGACATGTTTTGTATTTGTCTCTTTTAAATGTCATTATTCTCAGACTATTTTTCTAACCTATCATTTGGATTTTTATTCCCATCACCTGGGTAATGGCTATCCCACCCAACATTATGTCATTTGCAAATTTAGTAAACATTTTTTCCCATATCTTCTTCAAAATTACTAATACAACAGTTGAACATGCAAAACATGGACAAACTTTTTTATATATCTTCTCATTGATAAACTGAGAGATCAAGAAACACAATTTTGACCTATCTATATATTTATCCTTCCTAATTATAAATAAATAAGTAAATAAATACATATTTTCATTAGAATTATTTACAATTATTCCTTTACTTCATAGACTAATTGTTATCTTTATTATGTTCTTGGTTGGATGCATAAATAGACCTCAATAATATTTTTGCTTTTATTTTGCTATCTCTTTATTTCTATTCAGAAATATTTTACAGTATCATCAACTTCATTCATTTGGATTTCTAAGCAATTATGGTTGCATTTTTGCAATACAGTATACCCCATTCTCTACTTCTGTTGTTGTTTTTGAACAGATTTTATCTTTCTGTTTTTATATTCTAATAACAAGAATAATCACACCTGGTTGAAATTTAGAGTATTTATTTCCTTTCTTTCTGTATCTTCAATCCATAGTGATATGTTATTAGTTGTTCTTTGTCTCCATATAGATTAAAAGGAATTGATCAGTCTTTTTTTTTTCTGTCAGATTTATCCATGGTTCTGGTAAACATCATAAGCAATATGCCCAGATGTACATATTGGTATAACGTAACGTAACGTAACGTAACATAACGTAACGTAACGTAACGTAACGTAACGTAACGTAACGTAACGTAACGTAACGTAACGTAACGTAACATAACATAACATAACATAACATAACATAACATAACATAACAACGTAACATAACATAACATGATAATATAATATTAAGGTAAAGGTTCCCCTCACACATATGTGCTAGTTGTTCCTGACTCTAAGGGGCGATTCTCATCTCCTTTTCAAAGCCAAAGAGCCAGTGCTGTCTGAAGTCGTCTCCGTGGTTATGTGGCCAGCATGACTAAATGCCAAAGGCACATGAAACGCTGTTACCTCCCCACCGAAGGTGGTCCCTATTTTTCTACTTGCATTTTTTACATGCTTTCGAACTACTAAGTTGGCAGAAGCTGGGACAAGTAACGTGAGCTTACCCTGTTACACGGCATTAGGGATTCGAACCACTGAACTGCTGACCTTTCTATTGACAAGCTCAGTGTCTTAGCCACTGAGCCACCACGCCCCTTATAATATAATAATAATAATAATAATAATAATAATAATAATAATAATAATAATATAATATCACCAATTACTGTATCTCTTCTCATAATCTTCTTCCAGTGTGCAAGTACATCTGCTCTGTAACTTCTGGATGCAATATCCTGTACCTTCTTCTGCTTCATGTCTCTTGCTTCTCCTGTAGTTGTCACTTTTGTATGCTAGATTGGTTCTTTTGTTTGATATTTTTCCTTACGGAGATTTGTTTCTCTTGTGAACTGTTGTTATAATGCTTTCTTTCTTTGATCTGATAAAAATCCATTCCTTCTTTCTCATCTATTGAAGTATGTCCACTTGCTGTTCTGATTTCCTCAAATACTCCTGTAATCTTGCACTTCCTGCAGATATATGCCAGACTGTCTCAGGTGGGGGGGAAAATAACAGCAGCAACCATGACCATTCAGGTTGTGACTACATCTTTTCATCTTTACTGTTGTTCCTTAAAGGCCCATTAACTGAAGACTTTAATTTCTACTGAGTATCTCAGACTAGGCAAGTACACTGTCCACCCAGAGAGAAAATTTGTTAAGAATTCCCCCTAAACCAGTGGTTCTCAACCTTCCTAATGCCACGACCCATTAATACAGTTCCTCATGTTGTGGTGACCCCCAACCAGGGGTGGATTCTAAATTTTTTTACTATTGGTTCTGTGGCGTGGCTTATTTTGTGGGCGTGACTTGGAGGTCATGTGACTGGGTGGGCGTGCCTAGCTGGTCATGTGACCGGGTGGCCATGGCTATGTGTATAGGGACTACGCAGAGGGCTGAAAAAAGTCATTTCTGACAGATCCTCGCACTTTTGACTGGTCATCACATTTATGACCATCCTCACATTTATGCCCGTTGCGGCATTCTTAACAACCGTTAACAACTCATTTTACAACTGCTTCTCTTCACCATGGTGACAAGATAGGGCAAAAACGTAAAATATGAGGACAGTCGTAAGTTCGAGGACTGGTCAAAAGTGCGAGGACCAGTCAGAAATAACTTTTTCAACCCTCTGATTAGTCCATGTGCACAAAAGGACTACCCAGAAGGCTGAAAAAAGTGATTTATGACAGGTCCTCGCACTTTTGATCGGTCTTCGCACTTATGACTGGCCATCATGCCCATTGTAGCATTCTTAACAACCGTGTCACTCATTTCACAACTGCTTCTCTTCACCATGGTGACAAGATAGGGCAAAAACGTAAAATGTGAGGACAGTCGTAAGTTCGAGGACAGGTCAAAAGTGCGAGGACCAGTCAAAAATAACTTTTTCAGCCCTCTGAGTAGTCCATATGCAGAAAAGGATACAGCAATAGAGAGGGATGAAGGAAGGGAAGGGAAATTAGAGTAGGAGTGAGGGTAAGAGAGGGAGGAAGAGAGGAAGAAAAGGAGAAAGGAAGAGGAAGTAGGAAGGAGAAGAAGGGGGGAAGAGAAAGTAAGAAGGAAAGAAAAGAGAGACGTGGTAAGTTTGAGGAGAAAGATTGCTATACAATAAAAAACATGAAAGGGAAGAAAACCAACCCCAAACAAATATAAAGATATTAAGATAAAGAATGAATTGTTAAACTTTAATAAATAAAAGAGAACAAATATGAATAAATAGCAATAATTAGAAACACACATATAAACATACAATGTATTTTCTTTGAACAGAATATTTGGCTGGTTCACAAATTTAAATAGTGTTTAGTCATTTCAATTAAATTTACAATTTCTATATTTCCTTTTTGCCATATTTATTCCTCATCTATTTTTTTAAAAAAACAATATTACCCTTCATCCTCATCTCTAATCTTAATCAAATTCAATTTTTCCCTTCTATTCTATATTATACCCCTTCCCATTGTCATCTATTTTTATATCCATCCTCACATTGGTTAATTATGTAATTATGTAATACAGTTGTTTAATACAAATTCAACATTTTAATATAAATCAATTAGTTATATAACTATCTTTTTTGCATATTAATCAATATGAACATGAATATTCCAATTATTTCCATGCAATCCAATTCCTTACAAATCAATTAATTATATTTACCAATAATAATAAACCAAATAATTTCCCCCATATATTCCTCCAAACCACAACTTAACCATTTCTGCTTTCAACACAATATACAATTAATAGTATCTCAATTATTACAATTCCCTAGTTAAATAGAGCTTTTTTTCTTTTGTGTTTTAAAATCTTGAACTCCCCTCTTTTGCCCTAAATTTCCTATTGTTTGCAGTTTTGCACCTACCTTTTTTCGTGAGGAAAAAGAAAAAGAAATATCTCTCTGCCTCATTTTGTCATGTTGCAACAAAGACCCTGCTTTACTTTCAATTTCGTTTTTTCAGCATAGCTAGGGGAAAAAAAATCTGCTCCTCTCTTTGCAGCTAGCAACAGAGCCCTCCGCAAAACAGCTGAGAGCAAATCAGCTGAGAGTCTGGAGGCTGATCAAATCTACTTATGGTAATTAACCTATGCTATTCTATTTTTGCAGGCACCGGTCTTCTTATTTGTTTTCTTTTAACACTGATCACATGTAGAGCGGCCCTTTGAAGCCCTGCGACAAGAATTTAAACGGTTTGTTTCCCTCTAGCCATCAGCTGGGACTCAGGAGGCAGCAATAGATTGGGAGTGGGCGGGGTAAGCGAATGGCGAACGGAGATCCAACAGAGGCAGAGGGTGAGGGTGAGTGAAGCCATGGGGGGGTGAGGGAGGGCTTTGGCGATCTCTGTGAAATGGCCGTTCAACCCCCAAAGGGGTCGCGACCCCCAGGTTGAGAACCGCTGCCCTAAACTATGCTGTTGAGATCCATTGGCAAATAGCAGTTGCTGTCTCTGCCTTAACCTACTCTCCCTCCTTGTTTAGTAGTTAAATCTTTATTGCTGCAAAAGCCTTTACAGTTTTATATATTGTGAATAAAACATTGTAAGGAATTATTGCAAGGCTTAAAATAAGCTGATATTCAAGCTGCTAGAATACTTTAGATTTGAAGATTGCATGCTTTTCGAGTTAATATGCAAAGCAGCTTGGGAAAAAAGCTTTTGTGTTTTTGCAAAAGGGATTATAAAACTGAAGGTAGAATGACTATTTCTGATAAAACAGGAACATTTTTAAATGGATTTTATTTCCATTTGTTTTTCCTTTATTAAATATATCATACAACACAAAATTATATTTTCACTGTAAGACTTTTACAAGATCAACAAAGTACATGTCCATTGTTATGGGTTAAATTCTTCTATATGTGTTATAGTTATAACTTTATATCTAATAAATAATGACAAACAGAATCTACATGAAATAACTTTCCACACAGAAAATTGACTAAACCTGTTTTTTTAAACTAAAAGTTTGATGTACTACATATCATTTTAAATTCTGGGCAAACAGGTACATAAATCATTAAAATATCTCTGAACATGTTACAAAAATTTGAATTTATCAAGCAGTTTCTTGAATTTATTAAGAAATAAAATAGTTTTATAATGAGACTGATATTGTTTTGTTATAAAGCAATTTTATTTCATAAACTGCTTGATGACTTAAAATAAAATGATGAAAATATTTACTGTATTATGTTACAATTTGGGAGATTTTTATGGCTTCGAGAGAAAATAACCAGATAACAGATCTGGTTTTCTGTCTCAAGATAGTGGCAACGTGATTTGTATGTTGGAGGTGATATGTTCATGATTTGTTGGAGGTGAACATGATCTGGAGGTTGTTGGATGTGTTCACATCACTCTTTCACAGTTTCCCCTTCCCTTTGAGTGTAAAACCTATTTGATATGTGCCCCTCTGGTATCTAATGGAACTTAATGGATTTTAGAGGATGTTAGGTTTTGTCCCTGAAATTCTGATACATGGTTTGGCTTAAACTTTAGTCACCATTTGAATGAGAGGCCTTTGAACCAGATATAAGGTTTCTTCTTACTTGGGAATCTCCTTCCAAGTAAAGTAGCAAAAGAGATTCTTAGAGAATCTAGATAAAAACAAAGAGCAATTCTGACTGAACATGGCCAAGAACATTCGTTAAAGATTCTTTTAATATTATTATTTGGTCTCTTCAAGACAGTGTTGATTTTTGGAACTGTATGGACTGGTCCCTAAAGGAAGACTTTAGAAGTGGTTTACTATTGCATCCTTTCTAGGACTGAGAAAGAGTGACTGGCCCAAAGTCACCCAGCTGGCTTTGTACCTAAGACTAGAACAAATACTCTCCCAGTTTCTAGCCCAGGCCCTTAACCACTAAACCAAACCTGCACAGTTAAAGATTACCTTGTGTCAATAAGAGTGTAATGTAATGCAAACTATACATATACAATGCAAAGTATACATATAAAAATACACACAGAGATAGAGAGACACCATAAAGTAAAAAAAAAAAAACTTTTACTGTATGTTTTGGCAGACTTTCTCCCTCCAAGCAAAGTAAATGGGGAATCTGGCTGAATTTCAAAGATGGGAGGGAAGCAAGATAGGGAGGCAGGGAGGCAGGAATGTTCCTTGCCAGCTTCTCACATGCAAATTCAAAGTTGGCAAGTTAACAGAACAGACCTCAGAAAGTTGTCCCACTCTTTCTGCTTTATTACTCACATATGGTCATTCTGTCCGTCTGTTAAGGAAAGAAAATATCTGTGAACCAATGACCCAACCCAAATTATTTACCAGATTTCCCTGAAAATAAGACCCTGTCTTATATTTTTTTGAACTCTGAAATAAGCGCTTGGCCTTATTGCCATGCACTCAAAAGCCCAATTGGGCTTATTATCACGGGATGTCTTATTTGGGGGAAACAGGGCAATAGATGACAAAAATAGGTCAATAGAGCTAATAGCAAAATTATTAAAATACACTAATAATCCTGACCACTTTATGGTATTATCTATCTAAATAGTGCTAGTTAGCCTTTTTAACAATTTAGCTAATAATCAAGGCAAAAGTGAAATGGGAAATAGAACCATAGTAACCTATATCAGAACATTATACAGCTTGAACTAAATGTAGCTTGAAATGAGTCTTGGTTAATAACTGCCATAGTTTTTCATATAAGTGAATAATTCAGTGGCAATCATCAAAGATATTTCATAATCTACAGAAAAGAAATCATTTTTATTTAATGTTAAAAAGGGTATTATAAAACCATGAGATTTGTGCACATTGCTTGATTACTTGTCAGATTAATTTTTCATTACTTGCTCACATTGTCTCTTCTTTCATTGAAAAATCATATGTAATTGCAGCCTTTTCCAATTAAAACTGAAAACCATTTTTTTAAAAAATACACCATTCAGCATTAAGGAAAATGAGGAGCAGAAAATTTGAAAATGATTTACTTTATTTTTAGGTGAAAATATTTTAGAGGATGCTTACCTAATTTCTATTAAAAGATTGGTAGAATATTTCAAAATGGACATCATACTTTTCAAACCTCGCAAGTTGAAACTGAAAGAAGATACTGACTGAAAAATAATCAATTTTTTGAATTCAATTTTGCTTTGGTGATCAATTAATGTTATTAACAAATATAATCTTAAGGTAAAGTGACCAGATGTTAACATTGGTAAAGAGGAACGTGGGCGTGGCTTATTTAGTTGGCGTGGCTTGGAGGTCATGTGACTGGGTGGGCGTGGCTAGCTGGTCATGTGACCGGGTGGCCATGGCTATGTGTATAGGGACTACTCAGAGGGCTGAAAAAAGTCATTTCTGACAGGTCCTTGCACTTTTGACTAGTCCTCACACTTATGACCATCCTCACATTTATGCCCGTGCAGCATTCTTAACAACCATGTCACTCATTTCACAACTGCTTCTCTTCACCATGGTGATAAGATAGGGCAAAAAACGTAAAATGTGAGGACAGTCGTAAGTTTGAGGACTGGTCAAAAGTGCGAGGACCAGTCAAAAATAACTTTTTCAGCCCTCTGAGTAGTCCATATGTACAAAAGGACTAACCAGAGGGCTGAAAAAAGTCATTTCTGACAGGTCCTTGCACTTTTGACTGGTCCTCACACTTATGACCATCCTCACATTTATACCCGTGCAGCATTCTTAACAATCGTGTCACTCATTTCACAACTGCTTCTCTTCACCATGATGACAAGATAGGGCAAAAGTGTAAAATGTGAGGACAGTCATAAGTTCGAGGACTGGTCAAAAGTATGAGGACCAGTCAAAAATAACTTTTTCAGCCCTCTGGGGGGAAGAGAGGGGTAAGAAGGAAAGAAAAGAGAGAGGTGGTAGGTTTGAGGAGAAAGATTGCTGTACAATAAAAAAGATGAAAGGGAAAAAAGCCAAAACCAAATATCTCAATTATTACAATTCCCTAGTTAAATAGAACTTTTTTTCTTTTGTGTTTTAAAATCTTGAACTCCCCTCTTTTGCCCTAAATTTCCCATTGTTTGCACCTACCTTTTTTGGTGAGGAAAAAGAAAAGAAATCTGCTGCCTAATTTTCCAACGTTGCAGCAAACAGCAAAGCCAACAGCCTGTTTTACTTTCAGTTTTGTTTTGAGCTTGGTTTGCACAAGGAGAAAAAAAAATCTGCTCGAGCAATTTAGCAAGCAGCAGAGCCCTGTGCAAAACAGCTGAGAGCAAATCAGCTGAGAGTGGGGAAGCCAAGCTAATCAACGTGCTAATTAACCTATGCGGAAGCTGTAAGGGGCTGTTTTTTCTATTTTTGCAGGCATCGGTCTACTCATTTGTTTTCCTTTAACACTGATCACCTGTAGGGCGGCCCTTTGAAGCCCCGTGGCAAGAGTTTAAACAGTTTTTTTCCCTCTAGCCATCAGCTGGGACTCAGGAGGCAGAATAAAAAATCGGGACTTCTTTAAAACGCTGCAGGACGCGGGACAAATTGCTAAAAATCGGGACTGTCCCGCCAAAAGCGGGACGTCTGGTCACCTTATCTTAAGGTGATTAAAACAGAAAATTACCCATGATTCCCTTTGATCTGATAAACTCTGTATAGGAATTGAATGTGAACATGTACAAATGCGCTTGGTTTCAGACCAGAACAGAAAGTTGGAATATCATATGACTTCCTTATATTATTGCTGATTGTGCAATCTTACCTCTAAAGTACCTTGTATCCATAAAATCAGGGATTTTTTATCTTTACGGTTTCTTATTTCCAAAACCTTTCTTTCCAAAGTGTGTATCTGTTTTAGATGCCTAATCTTCACAGTGTGTTCGTATAAACTGTTTTGTTTCTGCTTTAAGTCTGTAATTTGTTATGTTAACTTAAGAACGATTTTTTCTGCTGCTTTTAGAAATAGAGAATGTTACCAGCCAAGAACTAAAAACGGAAATACAAACTGTTGATTTGAAATTTTTAATGAACACTTGAGACTCATGAAAACATCCTGATAGCTAGCTGCTGAGAGAACCTGTATACCATTCTAACATGATATAAATATGATGAGCAAACAGATAGCTTGTTCTAAATCCCACTTCAGTTTAATTCTGAAATCAGCTATATGCAGTATTGTACACTATTTTGGAGAACTACACTCCAAGGATAGGAATGGAAAAAACTATGTGTATGTGTATATGTAAGTGTGTGTGTGTGTGTGTGTGTGTGTACATATGTATGTATGTCTATATATGAATACATGCATGTGTACTCACACACACACACACACACAAGTATATTCCCAATATATACATGGACTGTCTTTAAACCCGATTATGATTTCTTCTATAAACCACAGTATTTAATTATATTCATAATTTTATTTACCACTTGTAATGTGTGTTTTTAAAATAACTATACCTATATGCTTAAAGTGGAAGCTTTGCTTTTACACAAAATATCCCTGGGAGAAAAAAATACATGAACATATCTCATGACTTTTTAAATTCAAATTATTTGAATGGTAGTCTTTTCAACCTCTGAAACTTTTAGCTTCTATAAGGGAGGTTTTCACAACTGTTTCTCAAGAATTCTTCCCTTACATTGTATAATCAAGAAATTTGGAGAGACTATAATAGTTCTTCCCCATCACTGTATCTCCCTTAGCTTTAATCATTGTTTCAGATTTAGAGAAATGCCAATAATTGCTTCCCATTCACAGAAATCCAGAGCTGGAACAATAATTGCTGCACGGTGATAAATGTCTTCATATGTGGTCTTTCTTGATGTATTTCTTTTTTATGTGGTCTGTAAGATTTTTTTTCCTTTGGCTATATAATATTTTCAATCTCTTGCTCTGCCTAGTCTATAGAATATAAATCTGCACTACCAAAACAAAGAGAGTTCTGTTTAGCCATGTTATCTGATATAAAGTACACTTTCAGTAATCAAGAAGAACTTATGAAACAACAACTAACATCAAAACTGGGGAATAAACTAATGTTTAATACATAAATTGTTCCTTGTTGCTTTGGAAACCACCAGGCACAGGATAGATATTGAACAATTTTCTTTTTCTAATTCCACAGAGGTAATGTTACAAGAACTCTATGCTCTTTTTTCTATCCTAAATTTATTTAAAGAGAAATTTCAAGCTCCAGCACATATAACTTATATTTCAAGCAATGACATATTTGATATTTAAAGAAATTAGTACAAAACATTTTGATTAGCTAAAATATCACAGGAATTAAATTCATTTGCATGATTATGTTACTTGCAGAGATGACTTCTTAAGGATTTTATAATGAAGGTTTAAAGAAGATAATAAGAATAGATTAATACATAAGAATTATGATATATTTACTCGAAATGATTAAGGGACTGGATACACTGATTTAATAAATTATTAATTTACAAAATATGGTATATTAGTAGATTCTGAATCTGGAGAATGAGAGAGTGGTCAATAGATTTGAAGAGATCAGTCTACTGTATATACCGTTACTAAAAAGAAAATAAAAAAAGCAATGGAATGCACAGACCATCATATAGCATCTTCTATTTTTTCTGCTAGCAAAATAATGATCATTCAACATAGATAAATGAATAATTTGGTTACCAAAAAGGGCAAAGAACAAGAAACATTATTGCTGATATACTACTGTATATTCCCAAAGATCAATATGTGTTAACTCAACACCTTTAATTATATTAACCATATCAAACTGTGGAATGTCCTTAGGGAAATTGTTTTCCTGAAAAGCTATATCGACACTATACTCAACACAGTAAAATAGACTGCATTCAGTCAAAGAGTGAGAAAAGGCTAAATATTTCTTCTATTTTATTAACATATAAATTAAATATATACTTAGGGAGGCTGGAGTAGAAAAGGTTGTTCTTTTAAAATTAGAGGGAGAAACTGTCAACAACCTATGCCAGGGGTCTGCAACCTTAAACACTCAAAGAGCCATTTGGACCAGTTTCCCACGGAAAAGAAAACACTGGAAGCCACAAAACCTGGGTGGGCGTGGCCGACTCAACATCATCCACTCCCACCCAGCCACATGACTGTCTCTATTTATCTGTCTATTTGTCTGTTTGTCTGTCTGGTCTGGTCTGGTCTATCTATCTATCTATCTATCTATCTATCTATCTATCTATCTATCTATCTATCGTATTTTTTGGAGTATAAGAAGCATTTTTTCCCCAAAAAAAGAGGGTGAAAATCTGGGTGTATCTTATACTCCAAATGTAGCCCCACCCAGTTTCTCAAATGGAGGTTTCAGAGGCTGAAAAAAGCATCAGAAATAAAGCTTCAGAAAAGAAGCCCCTAAACAGAGTTTCAGAAAAGAAGCCCCCAAACAGAGCTTCAGAGGCTTTTTTTCTGAAGCTGTTTCAGAGGCTTTCAAAGGCAGAAAACAAGGTTTTTTCTGAAATAGTGTTTCAGAAGTTTCAGAGGCAGAAAAAAAAAACCAAAAAAAAAAAAAAAAGCAAGGCACAGAGTTTACAACCAAGGAACCTATTGCTAAAATTCACCTCTGGGAACAGCTGATTGGGGGTATTCCGGGAGGCCGATCTACCTGCCAATCAGCTTTTTTCTTATTTTCCTCCCCAAAAACTAAGGTGTGTCTTATACTCTGGTGCGTTTTATACTCTGAAAAATAGGGTATCTTTCATCTATCTATCTATCTATCTATCTATCTATCTATCTATCTATCTATCTCATTCTCTCTGTCACTCTCTCTGTCTCTTGTCTCTCTCTCTTTTCTTCCCCCTCTCTTTCTCTCTCTCTTTCCCTCCCTCCCTCTCTCTCTCTATTTTTCTCTCTCTCTCTCTCTTTTCCTCCCCCCTCTCTCTCTCCCTCTCTCTCTCTTCTGACCCAGCCTTAGCACAAGCAAGAAACAGAATCCTTATCACAAAAAAACTCTCTTTATTTACCTCTTGTGAATTAATTGCATTCACCCACCGAAAAGTCCAGGCAAGAGTCCTGCAAGGAGTTAATGGCAGCAACAGACCTTATCAGTTCCTTTGATAATTGCAAGGCCATGAGCTCCCAGCCAAAAGGCTGCAAATTAAGTTCTGGCAAGCAGCCTTTGATGCACGAAACACAATGAGCAAAATCTCCAGAAATATGAACTGTTGTATCCTATGACAACCACTCCCCTTTCCTTCTATTTATTCCCCAGCCAGGGAGGGGCCATGCAGCGACCACGTGTGCTTTGTTTCCTGAGTTGACTCCTTGCCCTCCATTGTTTACTTCTCCTAACTGCTCTGCACATACATGCATCTGGAACAGGTCCCAGCTGTTCTTCCTCCTCACTCATCTCAGCCTCCAAAAGCAGCTGCCTCTTGGGTGGCTGGGAAATGTCAGACTGTTCTGGCTGTATCTCTGTGTCTGATGCAGAGCATCCATCAGAGCCTTCCCCAGACTCCAGAGCTGGCCCAAGTTCCTCCCCAACTTCCTCATCGTCTGAGTCTGCCGCCAGCTCCACTGGCAGATGGCAGGCCACAACACAGTCTCTCTTTGTGTCTCTCTCTTTCTTTCTGTCTATCTCTGTCTCTTGTCTCCCTCCCTCCCTCTCTCCCTCCCTCCCTATCTCTCTCTGTGTCTCTCTTTCCCTCCCTCTCTCTCACACCCTCTCTCCCTCTCTGCCACTCCTGGGGGGGGCAAGGAACCCCTGAACTTGTGGTGAGTGGTGGGAATCTGACATCCCAAGGTCAACAAGCCCAGAAGCAGTGCATCGATGACCCTCTGGTCGTCAGAGAGCTGAAGACCATCTGGCTGGTGGGGAGGCGAGGCATCACAACTTCAGTGGCTCTGCAGGAAAAGCAACTGACATCCAGGAGGCGAGAGCGAGCCGACCACCACGCTGCTGTTAATAGAAGCCTAATGAAAAATATTCACATTCTGAAAGGTCCATGTAAACCAAGAACAGAATCTTGCAAGCAATTATTTTCCTTGTGGCTGGCACTGTATGAATGTGAAAGTTGGACTTTGAAGAAGCAGGAGAGAAAGAGTACTCATCATTTTGAATTTTGGTGCTGGAGAAGTTGGCACGAACAGCCAAAAATAAGTCAGCTATAATTTTCAATTTAAATATTGTCAATTTATTTGACAATAAGTCAAATAAATTAACCCAGAGTTTTCACTCAAGATTTGATGACCAAGCTCAAAATCATATTTGATGCATTATGCATTATCTTGTCCATATTTTCAAGTAGGGAAATTTCATTCCAATCTCCTGATACAGGAGGGTGAATCTAGAACTTTGTATACAAAATATGCTTTTCCACTAAATTACATGGTTTATCTATGAGATTTTTAATTTACTCTTTTTACACCATTTTTTAATTCTTGGGTTATTACTCAAATTTAAATGAATGTTAATTTTTAAAAACTGGTTGGAGGATGGGAAGAAACTGTAAACTTTTGAGTTTACTTTTCAGACATATCATTTAAAAGTTAAAGCCAGTTATTCTCTGCCCAGGAGATTTGGGAAATCACATGCAATTTTGATTAATTAAGACTTATGTCAACATCACTTTTTAGCATATAACAGTCTTAGATCAATTATTTCCACCTTCAACAGTCTCAGTGACAAAGGATCTAATTCCATCTTGTTATTATGAACAAATGGTATTTTGCTCTTAATACTTAATGAGAAAATGCATTTTGATAATATCCAATCTTTAATAAAGAGAATTTGTTAAGACTTACATAAGTTCCAAAGTTTATTTAAAAATAGGGGAAAGAAATATCACAAAGGAATGGAAAGAGAAGTGAATTATAATGCAATTATATGGTATTTAATTCCAATCAAGCTACTTTTAGGTGTAATAAAGTTATCTAATACATGTTCAAACAATGATTATATGTCAGAAGAACTGTTAAATTTGATTAATTTCAGAGTGTCTCATGTTTAAAAATATTTTTGCAACACTAACAGAAAAGATATTGATTTCACATCAATTAGAAATTTTTTCCTTAACTGAATTTTTCGTTAAGTGTTGTTCATAAGCGCTACATAATCTGATTATTTTTCTCAACACATATGATTGATTTTTATGGTTAAATGTTTGCCTGTATGTATTCCCATTAGTTCTTTCTATGAGAAAGGTGTTTAGTCATCAGCAAACAGGATATATAAGCTGCCTTATAAAGAAGCAATTTAAAACAGGAAAGCAAAGACTTTGAGACTGCTGCTGAAAAGGCTAAACTAAAAAATAAAGTAAAGGAACCCTATGTGTGACATACATACTTTTTTATATATAAAGATGTTGAGTTCACTCTTCTGTTAAAGGCATGTTGCACATCACCGACATCTGGATTCCAAAAGAACAAATGCAATTTTTTTGCAGTGGGAGCTTTCATGTATATTTTATTTAATAATAGGTCAAGAGTGTCAATACACTATAATCATTATTACAAGTATTAGGTAAGGACACTACAAACAAGCAGTTGCATATACATAGACAGTAAAGGAACACATGTTCTGACCTATGCTTCCTGAGAAAGCATAAATCACAATCTTAGTCCCAAAAAAACTCTTTTATTGAGATGGCTGTGAATTATAGTCATTCACAGCCCGTAATGATTCACAAACAGTCTGTGAAGATTCAGACAGATGTCTGCTCGAGTTGACACAGTCTTTCAGGGTAATGTTGATAAGCACCCACCTTTATCTTCCTTGAAACGCTACCAGAGACCTAATTGCCAATTAGTTTTGTAAGGCCAAATGGAGCACAGAGTCAAACGGACTTCTCAGAGCTTGAATTGACTATATGAACTAAGTGCTTCCTGCAAAGACTCACATCCATTTGCTCCTCTTTTATGTCTTATGGGAGGGGCTAATCATCTCCAAGCCTTACTCCCAAGTCATCCGTTGTTGTTTTTAATTCTTGCTTTCTGGCAGCTCCGCGCATGTGTAAACTGGGAACAGGCTCACACTTCTGCCTCGCTGATGTCAGATTCCAGAAGCTCCGGAGGCAGCACATAACTACCAGATGTCCCTGGCCCCCTCTCTGCTTTCGACACAGAGCCCTCATCCGAGTGTTCCCCAGACTCCAGGACTGGCCCATGTTCTTCCCCAACCTCCTCACTATCTGAATCTGCTGCCAGCTCTGTTGGCCGCTGGCAGGCCACAACAACACAAAACCGAGCAAACCAGAACAGAACAAAGCAAAGCAAAACAAAACAAAACCAACAACTGCCTACACACACGCACACACACATACACACAAACATACATATACATATAAATAAATCCTCAGTTGATACTATATATATATATTATATAATATCAAGTAAGATTTTATTCAGAGTAAAATAGTTTTATATTGTCTATCTTTGATTAAAAAATCAGCTTGTCTTCAACTTATGCACATACACAAAGCAATTGTTAGGAAAACAATTTAAATGCTTTGTGTGCTATAATTATTTTGCCTCTGTTGTTTAAATTAAGCCCTGCAGAGAAATCAGGAATTGTGACTATTCATTAGTATTTATGTTCTCTATTAGCTTTAAGTGGGTATATATCAGTTTACACACACACTTAATAGGTTACATTTTAATTTACACACACACAATTGGATGTTTGTGCTGAGGAACAAAAGCAGAAGGAAATGACCTGAGTCTAGCAATCTCTTAGACAAAGAATTGGCAGAGTGACAAAGGAAGGCATACAGAGTAAATTCCAAATAGTGTATATGCATTGTGTTAAGTAGTTTCACAAAGTGCAGAGAAATCAGGATTGCTGAATTCACATTTAAGGCATGCTTGAGTTTTATTATATTAATTGGTCATTGGTATATTTGAAATGAGTAGATGAAAAAAAATTCTGAAGATTACATGGACCGGTATCTTGTATGATTTTACCACACTATGAAACAGTAATCTATAAACCTAGACAACATGCAAAGAATTGTATGAATTAGCCTAAATATAATCCAAGAAATTTTTCAGTATTATGTATTTATTAAAACTGCTTAACATTAAAAAAAATCTGGAATTCTTTCCAGTCAACCAAAGCAGCCTAATTCACCAGTCCCAAGTACCTAAAAGTATTTGTTGCAATAAGACCCAAAGAATTCATGAGTAGCAAATAAGATTTTCATTATTTTTCCCAAATGCCTAATTCTCAGTAATCAAAGTAATTGAACTTTTCACTCATAAAGGACGTTCAAAGCCTTAAAATATTTCATATAATACACTGATTTATCATACTCTAAAATATATTCATGGTTAGTTTAAGAAATAATTTATCTTGGCAACATTGGTAGCATTGGATTAAATTTAGAACTAGGAATTAGCTAGAAAATCACTCAAGTGTGTCCCTTACTTTTTAGAATACCAGTTCAGTACCACTCACTAAATCTTGGATTTGATAGGTTCAAATTAAGTATTTTCTTTGCAGAGACAGTTATACATCAGTTGACCAGCTAAAAACAACTTTTATTCAAAAATTCTATTCTGTTCTATTTCATTCCATCTATCAATTCTATAGCAAAAATAGGTGTGTTTGGCCATCAATGGTTTTAAGTGATTCAAGCAAAATCCCCTTTTAAAAAATATATTTTGATACAAAACAACAATAAATACCATTCCAAGGCTCCACTACATGTAAATATCAGTTCTATAACAAGTAGTAAAATAAATAAATAATAAATCAGGGTAATAAGATATCTTTCTCCTTACCCAAGTTTACAAGCTACGTGTTGGAGATATAAATGTGATGATGCAGCGTATTTTCATATATGGTGGACATGTAAGAAAATTAAGGCATTTTGAATTAAGATATGGTGGATTATATAAAATATTCTTAAAAGGAAGATAAAATTTACTCCATAGTTGTTTTTATTGGGTATAACTGTAGACTGTACAGCTTTAGAGACTAATCTGATTTTGAACTTAACAACTGCAGCCAGACTTTTGGTGGCACAATATTGGAAGAAGGAAGAACTACCTACTATTGAAGAATGGACATTAAAAGTAGCTAATTTGGCGGAGATGGCTAAAATCTCTGCATATTTGAAGGATCGTTCGAATGAAAGATATGTACTGGAATGGAGAAGATGGATTGACTATATACAAAACAAATATAGGACTAAAAAGTTGCAAATAGCTTATGAATGAAATATTTAGATGATTTTTCTTTTTTCTTTGATATTTTGGTACCTAGGGGGGAGTTAAAGAGGAAGGGGGAGTTAAGAGCTTATAGTTAGTTTGTTTATGTTAGATTATGTTTGTTAAATGCAATACCCTGTATTTTGCTCTGGGAAGTCGGGGGAGGGAGAAGGGAATGGGTGGGGGGGGAGGGGAGGAAATTTGTTTGTAAAACATTTTAAAACTTTTCAATTAAAAAAAAGATATCTTTCTCCTGTACTACTTGAAAAATTATTAAAATTTGCATTAACAGAAAACAAAACAACATAGCACTTCATATGGTTTAAAGTAGTATATAGTTATGCACACAGGCATCAAAAATATATTTATAAAGGTTATTTTAAAAAAGAATTCAAGAAAAGACTAACAAAATCCTTTTTATTATCATATTTATTTTATAACACTCAGTTCATACAAACTGTATTTTTGTATTCTTGCATAATATATTTATGTTATTTATAGGCCTTAAATTTGTCAATATTCAAATTGTTTCCCTTCGATAATATCTTGATTAATACAATGTGGAATTCTAATAAATTAGGACTGTGCAACACATCTTTTAAATGTTTTTCACAAAACATGGAAATGCAACAAAGCATCTCTTTCAAAATTGAAAAAGCAACCATCTTCAGAAGAAGGCTTGAACTGCTGTTTTGAAAACTGTTTCTGCTGCCTTTTCATGTAGATGCATGGGGTAGAATCTCCATGTGCATGCATTTGGTAGAATTGAGCACTAGCCTTTGAAACTCCTGCAGTTTCTGTTATATTACTCCAAATTCATTAGTATGCCTTTTAACCTTATATACTCTTGTCTTGTTGTATACAGTAGAGGGCATGGAGAATGCCTTGAAGGACAGTGAGAAGATCTGTTACCAAGGCAACTATCAGACAAGAATCCCAGTCCAAGCAACATACTTAATTTACATAAAGATAAATTGAAAGAGGAAATAAGTACATTCAGGCTTGCAAGATTTTGTTACCATAGCTGTTTTAATAAAAGTAGTGTTAGACTGAAATGGCATTGGTTTCTTAGTCTGGTCTACTTTATAGAGCTGGCATCTACTTTTCATTTTATCTAAAGTTTCTTCTATGAAGCTGTACTATTTTCATAATACCAGTTATTCCCAAAACTATCTTGGAGAAAAGTCACTTCCGATAATTTTTTTTCACTCCCCATAATTGATTATTGTTCTTTCCTTGCCTCCCCTCCCAAATCTTTTTTCTGAAAGTACAAATATTATGTCACTTTTGTGATAAAATTATTTATTTTATATTTTATTTTATATGGGAGAGGGGAGGTGTTTGTTTCCTCTTCCCCTGAAAGAAATCATCAAGGTTAGGAGTGGAGAAAAAATACATATTTTTGAAAACTCCAAATCTGAATAAAATGTTTTTACATGGTGTTATGTCCTTATAAGGACATCCACCGGGGGATTGGTCACTTCCACCGGTGGGAAGTTTGAACAGCTGTCATTGGCTGGCTGGCTGGCCCGAGCAGAATATAAGGAGGCTCAGGAGCCACTGCCAGCAGTCTGTTTTTCACCATTCTAATAAAGAGCTGAACGGACCAGAGCTGAGTCACGTTTCTTTCCAGCGCCGATCTAACACTGGCGACGAAGGACTGGAGAAGAACCGACGAAGAGCTGCAAGCCAACTGCCACCTTAAGCAAAGAGCTGAAGCACGAGCTAAGTCACTACCATGTCTGGACCACAAATCTCATTGGCTCCATTCAACCCGAGCACTGAGAAATTGAAGTCCTTCATGGTTTGCTTCAGGCAGTTCCTGGCGGGAAGTGGCTTCACAGACCTAGATGACAGCAGAAAGAGGACTCTCTTCCTGGCGCACTGCGGGTCAGAGGTCCTGGAAATGGCCATGGACCTCGTGGCACCGCTGGATATCGAGCAGATGCCGTGGTCCGAGCTACAGGAAGTGCTCCAGGACCATTACGCCCCAGTAAGCACGCCTCTGGCCAACCAATTCGACTTCCACCAGAGAAACCAAGCAGAAGGAGAATTGGTCAAGGAATTCGTTTCGGCGCTCCGGAAGATCGCGGCCAGCTGCGAATTTGAAAACGTGGACGTTCAGCTGCGGGACCGCATCGTCTTCGGCATGAGGGACAGCACAGTACAGAAAAAGCTCCTCAGCCGAAAGAAAGTGTCCCTAAAAGAGGTCATCAAGGAAGCCACAGCCGCTGAGTCCTCTGATAGGGCAGCAGCTGCAATGAGAAGATCCAAGGGGATCCACAAGGTCCGCAGGAACCCACAGCCGTCATCGGACGAGACCTCTACGGGGTCGGACTCTGACTCTGAGATGGTCATCCATAAGGTCACAAGACCCCAAAGGCGGGAAAAACTCCAAGATGGTGGACAGGAGGAACGTTGTGCCAGCTGCAAAGGGGACCATCCTCGCGCCAGATGTCGCTGGCGGGATGCAACTTGCAGACGCTGCCAGAGGAAGGGCCACATTGCGGAAGCCTGCAGGGCGGCAGAGCCAAGTTTTGAGCCTCCCAGACCCACGGACCGCGAATACCAGAGGACATCCAAACGGTCCCAGTATCCGCGGCGAGACAGCGACGGCCACCCCAAGAGCAGAGGGATCCACCAGACAACAATTGCACACGCTGCAGCAGAGGGGTCCGACAAGTTCCACGTGACCATCTACGTGGAAGGGGCCCCATGCCCCATGGAAATAGACTCAGGCTCACCGTACTCCATCATAGCCTGGGACCAGCTAAAAAGACTTCAACCGCGGCTATCCAGGAAACAGCTAGAGCCATTCCAAGCGAGGTTGGTGGATTTCGGAGGGCACTCCATCGGCATCCTGGGACGGACCAACATCTGGGTGAAGTTCAAGGACTTCGAAGGACGCCTCCCCATCACCGTCATCAAGGAAGCCTGTCCAACCCTACTAGGCATGGAGTGGTTCAAGCCCCTAGGGCTCACGATTGGCGGAATCAACAAAATTCAGGCTTGCGCACTCGACCAGCTCTTAGAGGACTTCAAGGACGTCTTTGATGGGAGCCTAGGTAAATTTCTGGGGAAACCCATTTCTTTCAATTTAGACCCCAAAATTGTACCCATTCGGCTCAAGCCCCGCAGAGTTCCGTTTGCCCTCAGGCCTAAGGTGGATGCCCAGCTAGATAAACTAATTGCCCAGGGCATTCTGGAACTGATTGATCATGCGGCATGGGAGACCCCCATTGTGACTCCCATGAAGCATGATGGATCTGTGCGCATCTGCGCTGACTATAAGTGCACCATCAACCGGGCACTGCCGCAGAGCACATATCCCATGCCAGTGGTGCAACATCTGTTGCATTCGCTTGGCAGTGGGACCATTTTCGCGAAACTGGACCTGGCCCAGGCTTACCAGCAATTGCCAGTAGACGAAAGGACTGCGGAGGCACAAAAAAAAGTCACACACAGGGGGGCTTTTAAGTGCAACCGTCTCCAATTTGGAGTCAGCGCTGCCCCAGGAATTTTTCAATCAATGATGGAACGCCTTCTCCAAGGCATTCCTGGAGTGGTACCTTACTTCGACAACGTATTAATCTCTGGAAACTCAGAAGCCCAACTGATGGAATGGCTCAGGCTTGCCCTAAAGCAGTTCCAGGTGAAGGGCCTAAGAGTTAGAAGGGACAAATGTGTTGTTGGGGTCCAGGAGGTCGAGTTCCTGGGCTATCTAATCGATAGCAAGGGCATCCACCCCACCAAAAGCAAGGTCAGGGCTATACACAAGGCTCCAGCCCCCAAATCAAAAACGGAGCTTCAGGCCTTTCTGGGTCTGCTGAATTTTTATAGTGTTTTTCTGAACCAGAAAGCCACCGTTGCTGAACCGCTCCACCGCCTGCTAGGGAAGGCGGTACCCTGGAAGTGGGAAGAGGAAGAAGAGGCAGCATTCCAGAAAATCAAAAGTCTTCTCTCCTCCGACAGCGTCCTCATCCAATACCATGAGTCGCTCCCACTGATCCTGACCTGTGACGCCTCACTGTATGGAGTCGGAGCTGTCCTCAGCCATCAGCTGCCCAGTGGCACTGAAGCCCCCATTGCTTACTTCTCCAAAACCATGTCATCAGCGGAGCGGAACTACAGCCAGCTCGATAAGGAAGCCCTCGCCATCGTAACCCGCATTAAACGCTTCCATGAATACCTGTATGGAAGGTCGTTTACAATTGTCACCGATCACAAGCCTCTACTTGGACTGCTCGCCGGGGACAAGCCAACGCCACCCTACATGTCGCCCAGGATGACACGCTGGGCCATCTTCCTCTCCGGCTACATCTACAGACTCATCCATTGCCCCGGCAAGAACATCTGCAATGCTGACGGCCTCAGCAGATGCCCCCTGCGAGAACCAGTCATTGACCCGGCACCTACCCTCGGACTTCACCACATAGACAATGATCAGACGTGCCCGGTGTCATCTGCAACAGTGGCGACCCACACACTGAGGGACAAGACCCTCAAACAGGTACTCTCATGGACGTTGAGGGGTTGGCCGACCGGAAGAGTGGGCGAAGAATTCACCCCATTCATACGGAGGCAGCACGAACTGGCCACCATGAATGGCTGCCTCCTCTGGGGTGACTGGGTTGTGATTCCTCCCACACTACAGAAGAGCACCTTAGAAACCCTCCATAGTGGCCATCTGGGCATAGTTCGCATGAAGGCGCTGGCACGGAGCTATGTTTGGTGGCCCGCCTTGGACAAAGACATAGAGGTGTGGATCGCTAGGTGTGACCCATGCCAAGCGACGAGACCAGCACCCCCTCAAGCCCAGCCGACTGAGTGGGAGCAGCCCAGCAGCACGTGGTCAAGAATACATATCGACTTCGCAGGGCCAATGAACAGAAAGTCCCTCCTCATCATCGTGGACGCGTTCTCAAAATGGCTGGAGGTCATCGCGATGCCATTCACCATGACAGAGGCCACCATCAGGGCACTCCGCCACCTATTCGCCACTCACGGGCTGCCGGACATCCTGGTCTCCGACAACGGTCCGCAACTCACAGCCAAGACCATGGAGGATTTCCTGGCAAGCCAAGGCATCCGGCATGCTCTCATCACCTCGTACAGGCCAGCTGGAAATGGACAAGCAGAAAAAATGGTATGGCTCACGAAGGACACGCTCACCAGGATGGGCCCAGGAGACTGGCAGGAACAAATCGACAAGTTCCTGCTGGCACAACACATCACACCACACGCCACAACGGGGCGGGACGAGGCACCAAGCCAACGGCGACGATGGCCAGCGACCCTCCGAAACATGGCATCACCAGTATCAGGATGAGGTAGACCAGGGACAACCTGACCCGGAAAACCAACACCAACCCGACCGAGTCGACATCAGCCAGCCAGACGAGGGAGACCTACACCAGCACAGTGAGGTAGGACATCAACCATCCACCCCTCTGCGTCCACACCAACCCGGCAGAGTCGACCACCACCACCCCAGCAATGTCGACTGGTGCCACCACACCGAGAGGACCCAACGCCAGCCCTGCAGGGGAGGACTACAACACCCCAGCAGGAGTCCCCAGCCAGGGGGGGACCCTGCCACCATCGACCGGGGAAGCCCACAGAAGCAAGCCAGAGACCAAAAGAAACAACCAAGGGTCCTACTGGGATTCAGCTGTCCAGTCCGACTCCGCGACGAACAACAGGAACCAACCCAACATCATCCTGGCAGCGACGAGGTAATCCACCAGCCACGGGGCGAGCCGGCCACTCCAGCTGGAGGCGCTAGGCGAGGCCCCGCACACTCAACGGCCGATTTCCGGGACTGCCCACTGGGGGGACGAGTACCAGCAGGAGCCAGACCCGTCGGGAGCAGCACCGGAGAACGAACTGTACCGCGCAGGTCAGGTAGGACCATTGTCTGTCCCACCTACCTGCGCGACTACGTGACTCACTTACGCCACGGAATGATTGACTGAGGACTAAGAGGGGAGGGGTGTTATGTCCTTATAAGGACATCCGCCGGGGGATTGGTCACTTCCACCGGTGGGAAGTTTGAACAGCTGTCATTGGCTGGCTGGCTGGCCTGAGCAGAATATAAGGAGGCTCGGGAGCCACTGCCAGCAGTCTGTTTTTCACCATTCTAATAAAGAGCTGAACGGACCAGAGCTGAGTCACGTTTCTTTCCAGCGCCGATCTAACACATGGCATCCATTCAGGTAAACATGACATTTTTATCTTTTCTTGGTGGTTAAATTTTGCCATGAATTTTAATTATTTAACAAATGCAATTAAAGAAAGAATAATCTTAGCACAAAAATCCTGTATCAATTAGTCTAAAATTAGATATACTAGGACAATGAATTCTCTGCGCTTATATAGGTAAAGTGCCCTATATTCTAAACTGCTGAATAAGGGACTAACTCGGGTCTTGTCATTTCTGCACAACAGCATATAAATTACAAAGGCAATTATGCAGCAGCTTCTGTCAGACATGCAGAACTGTCATGTAATAAGGCAGCTACTTTTAGTTTTCCCTTTGTAACAGTGCTAAAACCTGTGGCACTTTCCAAGCTAAGCCAACATAGCATTGACTGCGTGGAATCTTTTGTGCATTTCAATTGTGCATTTTTAAAACTATCAGCTACTCAACTATTACATTATCTCACTGAATTTTTTTACATGAACAGGAATAGTTTTATTATAAATATTATAATAAAGGTGAGTTTGCTTTCAATTCTGAACAAAAGAAAAAAAATTAATCATAAGTTTAAGGATTCAAAGAATATGAAAAAAATAGCAAATATCTAAATATGATTTTTATCTTAGACAGCTATAAACAGATTAAGGATTCAGATGAAATTGAAACTTTTACAATAAGATTTTAGAGTTAATTAAATCTAAGGGGGAAGGTATATTAAGTATGTTCACTGCCTTAAGATATTGACACATACACACTCTAAATAAACCCCAAAAGCAGAATTATGCACCAAACCCATTAAATGCTGAATTCTTTACTCTGGATAAAGAGTTCTGCTCTACTAACTATGTATTGTGAGGTCACCTGTATTTTTTTTTCTGTTCTCCATCTCTTTTTGTATAGAAAAGTTATTGATGATTAAGATAACTATTTCCAGAATAAGAAGTTATGATAAAATAGTTGTAATGTATGATTCCACTTCAAATTGCTCAGTCTCTGAATAATGCACTGTCATGTTAGGTTTTTTTTATCACCACTTTAGCAATAATTAAAAAAAAAAAATCCCTTCCTTTACCAGTAAAATTTATCACATACATTAGAACCAAATATGTATTAGTTTTGCAATCTGGATGGTAGGAAAATTGCTTTCTTATCTCTAACAATAACACCTTGTTCAGATAATAGTATATTCTGATAAGATAAACTCAAGTGGCAGAAAAATGTTTCTTTGTATAATTTAGGGAGATTTAACTGGATTTTATATTTGTAAAGAGATATGAAATACTTATAAAGCCATTTGTTCTTTTCATAAGAAAAACACATGAATGTCTTGATTACCTTTTTTCTAGTTTCTGGAATGGCAGCTTTCTTTTCCTAGTGAATCTGTAATTTGATTTTTCTTGCTTTATGAGACTACTGTATAATATATACTTGGTTCAAGCCATCTCAAAGTTTTGATTCCACAACAAGCCATTTTACTGATATTCATCTCTGCACCAATTCACTTACATGCCACATAAGAGGTTACATTCATTTTATGGAACTGTTATGCTAAGAAATAACAGAGAAGATGGCATCCCACAATCTAAACAGTACTAAATTATTATTCTTTTAACCTTCTCCTAACAAAGATCTCAGTTAAATATGAAGAGCCTTGGTAGTACAGTGGTTTAAGGCACGCTGTTATTAAGCTGGTTATTAAGACCAGATGCCTGCAATTGCTGCAGGTTCGAATCTCGCCAAGGCTCAAGGTTGACTCAGCCTTCCATCCTTTCTAAGGTAGGTAAATTGAGGACCCAGTTGTGGGGGCAATAAGCTGACTTTGTATAAATATACAAAAGAATGAAGGCTATTGCTTAGCACATTGTAAGCTGCCCTGAGTCTCCGGAGAAGGGCGGCATATAAATCAAAATTTAAAAAAAAAAGTTATTAGGCAGATACTAATAATTTCCTACATTTTCTCTGCTTATTGATCAAATTGTGAAAAATGACATTGAACTCAAAGTGGAATCTGGTATTTTTGTTACAAAATAATTACAATTTGCAGATTCTTCTTATTTCAAAGTGTTCCAAATCATAGACTAACAGAGAAAAATTAATTATTGTTGAATCTGATACACACAGACAAAATAGAATAGTTGGTAAAAAAAGAAAAAGAAAAATAGAGGCCCTTGATGGTTGCCAGGGTTTCTTTCTTGCAGTCTAAATTAGATCAAGTTAAATTCATGAACAAGAACCCAGCAGATCTAAATAACAGCATTTATTAGATTGAAAATTAAAGTTGCAACAGAAGAATTCTATCAAGTACCTTATTTCCAGACAAGAACATCTTTATCTATGCAAGGTAAAGGAACAAAAGCTCACATCTGTTTATTCTTTTTCTGTGCAAAAGGATGGAAACTTACCTTTTTTGTGGGCAGTCTGCATTTCTTCCTTTTTAGATCATTGTCATTTACCAAATGTGAGAATCAATTCACAGTGGCTAAAAGTAATTTGAGACTAATGGGTAAGAACATTTAGAATATATTTTTCTATTACCCACTAGCCTACTTTACATAGTGTTTTATTAATCTAGTGCAAAAGTAGGGAAAAGAATTCTGAATAATTGTTTGACTTTGCACATCAATCCATCATGGACCACCTCTTATTTATTAAAATACTTTTGAGGGATAGAGTATCGTTACAAAAAGGGTTGTAATTTAAGTAGGCTTTTTGAATTTGAATTCGTGATTTATATATTTCTATTTCCAGTTCCTATGATTGCTACATTTTAAAAAATAAAGTACTTCTATTTGCGATGATATTAGTATAAGGTGCTTATATTATTTATAAATTCATTAGCCAGTTTTTAAAAATGGCTCTGGAAGAAGAAAGGAGAAGAGGGGAGGGGAGCTGGGGAGGGAAGGGATAATCAGCTTGGATACTAACACTTTGCTTTCCATAGTGGTGACTTTTAAAAAATTCTTCATAGTCGATTTTGTTCAATTCTTTATTTTTATTTTTTATTAAATTTGTTTGCCACCCACCTTGTCACAAGGCAACGTGCATATAAAATTTTAAGATGGCATTGAATATATTTTCAGTATGAATACAAATAAGGTTATATTGCTGTTTGAATAATGGAACTTATAATTGCCAGAAAGTAACAGAGAAGACCTTGAAGAAACTCTTGACGAGATAGCAGAAACAATTCTGCAAGCATGGCAAACAGCTGCAGAGAGGAAAAAAAACCCCTATTCATTCGAAGAATGGAAGAGCAATCAACCAAAATGATATTGAAATGTACTCTTTACTCCACTAAAGATTTTTTAAAAAGTATTTAGCATAATGCTGACCTTTATTCTCATTAATTTTTTACAGAAAGCTATATAAACCTTACTAGTGCAGCTTGAAAAAGTTTGAGAATTATAAATCTGTAAAAGTCATCATGATGGAAGACAATTAATTAGATAAATTTTAATGCATGTTATTCAGATATGAGAAAAAAAATCTTACTGCATATTGTGATCTTGATAAGCATACAGTTGTGGACAATGAGAATTTTTTGTGTCTTTGATCAGGTAATGAACATTTATTCATATAATAAAAACGTAAGAAGCCCTTGTGGATTTTACTCTGCTAGTTGTTGTGAACTATAGGGGGCGATGCTCATCTCTATTTCAAGGACAATGAGCCAGCACAGGAAAAAGATATTTCCATGGTCATGTGGGCAGCATCACCTCCACAGGGTAAAGTTACCTTCCCACTGGAATGGTACCTATTTATCTACTCTCATTTACATGTTTTTGAACTGCTAAATTGGCTGGAACTGGGGCGAGGATGGAGGCTCACCCTTCAATGTTGCACTCAGGTCTTGAATCTGGGCTGCCGGCTTTCCAACTGACAATCCAATGTCTTAACTGCTGAGGCACTATGTCACCCCCAAATAATTTATATAGGGTTACCAACCTTCCTGTCCCAAGATCTAATAATAATAATAATAAAAAAAAAAACACACACACAAACCAGATCCATTATGGAACATAAACAGAATGGGAGCCATATGGGTATCTGGAGAGGTGTAGGAGTTTCAAAATGCTTAAATGCATACAATAACTATGCAAAAAAATATAATATACTCTGTTCTTAATTATAATAGCTTACATCAAGTTAATTTGTTAGTGTAGAAGGCACTACAGGAAGTGCTTGACTTACAACAATGTGTTTGGTGACCATTTGAAATTACAACAGCACCAGAAAAGTGATTTATGACCAATTTTCCATACGTGCAACCATTGCAGAATCCCCATGTTATCAGGATAAACATTTATACAGCTGGCTGATATTTATGTGATTATCTTTTGTGACCTTCTGATAAGCAAAATCAATGTGGAAGCCAGATTCACTTAACCATGTTACTAAGCTAACAACTACAATGATTCACTTAATTGTAGCCACAAAGTTTATAAAATGGGGCACACTTCACTTAACAACTGTTTCACTTAGCAACAGAATTTTGGGGATAAAAATCATGAAGTTTCAGACCTCTTCCCTCATACCAAAATAATATTGACTTTCTGTTCAAATTCAAAGACTTCAGAAAGGTAAGCATAGAAGATACATTTGTACATGAACTTTGAAATTAGAGTAAATATTTGTGTCAGTAGCTACTTATATCATTTATATTTCTTTGGAAATTTCTATAATAAAACTCCTTCAAAATTAACTCTTTTTCTTAAAAGTGAAACTCGAATTATAATTCATATTTATACCATCATTGTCATCATTATAAAGCTTACATTGCTTCAAAAAAGTTTGAACATTAAAAATATGCTATCTGCTTTGGGTGATTAGTTCTGTAGTTGCCTTATTTTCTTTCTGAAAATAATTTTCAAGTATCCATAAATGTAGACAATGTGTCTGAAGTTTCTCATTATGTCTTAAATTAGTCCCATATGGAACTTTAATGAAAAAATTCAATACCCCTTATTTCCTTCCATTATTTCAGTATTCTCTGAAACCCATTGAAATAAATTTTCCTGAATGATAGTGAATAATTGCTGTTCTCCCCTGAATTATATATCCAATCTACTCCAGCTTCCTGATGTATGTACCTCATCAGTTAGAGCCTTACTTTGGGAGAAGATTCAATCTAGTATAAGTGATCTGTCTTCTCTTTTTTAATATTCTCAAAGATAAAATTGCCACAAAGGTAGTTCAGAAATTTACAGATGCTTCAAAAGCTATTCTATTGTATTTCCAATAAATGACATTTCCAATATATTCCTTCCATAGGAATTCATTTTATGTAGAAAAATATCATTTCAGATGTCTGGTTTGATTGGTTAACTTTCAACACTCCAATACAATATCTTTCTTTTCTTTTCATTCTTAACCAACTCTTCTCAATTGATCCACCATTTTCATATATATTACATTATTACATATAATGCTAATTTTCATCCATTCTTATTTAGTCTCATACTTCTGAATTAACTTACACCTTTAGTTGAGTTGTTTTTAATGTGTAAAGTTTTAAGTTAAAGTGTACTTTTTTTAGTTTGAAATATTCTAATTCATATATTGAACCACTGTTCTAGTCCTACTGAAAATAACTCTGGAGTGGCTCTTATTATTCTGGAAGTGTTCCTGAAATGAAACAACTTCATTTCTTATGCTAAAAAATCCTGTTTAAATCAAAACAGGGCAGTTTGGAATGCTTCTGGTAAGGTTGAGTAGCATCTGTAACACAAAACGATTATTTAAACTGAAGAGAAATGTTTTGAGTTTGAAACATTTTGAAATCAAAATCATTTTTTTCCACCACTAATCATGTATCACTCCCCAGGTTTTATTAGTGTGTAATAAAACTTTATTTATTTCCTATATATTTTTTCAAATTCTTTTGTTTATTTTCCATACTTAGAACATCAGGTACCATTTTTCCCTTACATCCACATTTTTCTTTGGAGAAAAAAAATGAGAAGCAATAAAAGGAAATAAGTAAACTAGTAGTAAACACAAACTTGTCTGAAAATTCCTTAATTTATGCACACAACAAATTTGACTTGAACAGGCATATCATGCTGAGGCTTTTATGGAGCAATTAACAAGCTAAATAAACATCATCCTGAAATAACTATGTTCATGTTATACAGTGCTAAACAAACATATAAATAGTGAATCAATTGAATTGGATTGCCATGAAAACATGAGAAAAAGCCCTTAATTTCAGGTGAATGTGTTTTCCTTCCTGACTTCCTTGAAAAATACCTGGCAGGCAGTGTTATCAGTACATATAGTTGCATCAATAAACAATTACTAAAATAATGTAACTGTGTTTAATACATCATACATGTACTTTGATGGAGCTACTACTTGCAGTTTAACTATCTCCTGTGCTGCTGTCCCTAAGCAACAGCCATCTACATTGTAAAGTAATATTATTTTTATGTGGGAGGCATACACAGAAAAAAAATGTTTAAACCAATCCCTCCTTCCCTCCCTCCCTTCTCCCATTTACAGTATATTGCTATTTCAAATTTAGTTAATTGCAGTTGAACTGAGTAGATCTAGACAACACATTTATAAAGATTTACCCTAAAGAGTTCCTTCTTCATTTGTTCCAGTCTCCTAAGGCACACAGAACTAATCATGTTTAGAGAGTACTTTCTTGTTTTTATGTGAACTTTGACCATAGCTTGGTGTAATTCTTTTCTTTAACAGGCAATGAAAAGAAGCTATAGTATTATTGGCAAGGAAACTAATGTTAGAATGTTACAAAGTAAATAGTTATGCCATGAAGTTTAAAAGGGATGGTGGCCATCATTTTAACCGGAAAGGAAGTTGTTTCTAATCAGACTACTAAGAGGAGCCTTTTATGGCAATTTACTACTTTTGACTATTTCCACTGAGATTTCCAAGCTTGAGCTCTACTTTTGTGAGGCAGTATTGGTAGAAGCAAAATAAGTTTGAGTTTTAAAGCCTACAATTCTACAGATAAAATTCAGTATATCTTTAAATTGTCTTATTTATTTATTTATTTATTTATTATATTTCTATACCGCCTTTCTCCCGTAGGACTCAAGGCGGTGTACAGTCAAGAAAAATATAGACACACAAACATCATAAAATTGCTAATTAAAATTGTTACTTAGTTTGGTCAATTAAATAAAACCCAGAATTAGATAACATTTAAAAAATCATTTGCATGTTTGTATGTTTAGCCCTGCCTGTTGGAACATCAGGGTCTTGAGGGCACGGCGGAAAGCACGGAGATCAGGGATATTCCGTATCTCCGGGGGCAGTTCATTCCAAAGGGTTGGAGCCCCCACAGAGAAGGCCCTCCCCCTGGGAGTCGCCAGTCGACATAATTTGACTGACGGTACCCTGAGTAGTCCCTCCCTGTGAGAACGAACTGGTCGGTGGGAGGCTATTGGTGGCAAAAGACGGTCTCGTAGGTACCCAGGTCCTAAGCCATGGAGCGCTTTAAAGGTGATAACTAACACCTTGAATCGCACCCGGAAGACCACCGGGAGCCAGTGCAGCTCGCGTAGGAGAGGTGTTACATGGGCGTAATGAGCTGCGCCCATAATCACCCGCGCGGCTACGTTCTGGACCAGTTGGAGCCTCCGGGTGCTTTTCAAGGGGAGCCCCATGTAGAGAGCATTACAGTAGTCCATACGGGAGGTAACTAGGGCATGAGTGACCGTGCGCAAGGCGTCCCGATCCAGAAAGGGACGCAACTGGCGGATCAGGCGAACCTGATAAAAGGCACCCCTGGCCACGGCCGTCAAATGATCTTCTAAAGATAACCGTGAATCCAGGAGGACACCCAAGTTGCGGGCCCTCTCTGTGGGGAGCAAGATCTCATCCCCTATTGTCAGTGATGGTACCAGCTGACTATACCGGGACGCCGGAAGCCACAGCCACTCGGTCTTGGAGGGGTTGAGTCTGAGCTTGTTTCTCCCCATCCAGATCCGCACGGCCTCCAGGCAACGGGACATCACAGCAAGGGCATCATTGGGGTGGTCTGGGGTGGAGATGTATAGCTGTGTGTCATCAGCATACTGATGAACACTCACCCCAAAACCACGGATGATCTCACCTAGCGGTTTTACATAAATGTTGAACAGAAGGGGTGAGAGGACTGACCCTTGCGGCACCCCACAAATAAGGTGCCTTGAGGTCGACCTCTGCCCCCCTGCCAACACAAACTGCGAACGGTCAGAGAGGAAGGAGGAGAACCACCGAAGAACAGTGCCCCCTATTCCTAACCCCTCCAGCCGGTGCAGTAAGATACCATGGTCGATGGTATCAAAAGCCGCTGAGAGATCTAATAGGACCAGGATAGAGGAGCAACCTCTGTCCCGAGCCCTCCAGAGATCATCCACCAATGCGACCAATGCCGTTTCTGTGCTGTATCGTGACCTGAAGCCCGACTGGAACGGATCCAGATAGACAACTTCATCCAGGTATCGGGGTAGTTGTCGCGCCACCACACTCTCAACAACCTTCGCAA
The DNA here is from genome assembly GCF_029215685.1 of Pituophis catenifer annectens. NCBI lineage: Eukaryota > Metazoa > Chordata > Lepidosauria > Squamata > Colubridae > Pituophis > Pituophis catenifer. The sequence goes on from NW_027256884.1 coordinate 82,314,515, forward strand.
CAAAGCGAAGATTGGAGACTGGACGATAATTTGATAATATAGCCGGGTCCAGGGAAGGCTTCTTGAGGAGGGGCTTCACAACCGCCTCTTTCAAGGCGGCGGGAAAGACACCCTCACTCAGGGAAGCATTGATAATCCCCTGGAGCCAGCCTCGTGTAACCTCCCGGGAGGCCAGTACCAACCAGGAGGGACACGGGTCCAATAAACATGTGGCAGCGTTAAGCTTGCCCAGAATCCTGTCCACGTCCTCAGGAGCCACAGAGTCAAACTCTTCCCAGATAACGCTCTCAAGACCTGCCCCCGTCTCCTCCCCTGGATCTACCCAATCGGAGTCCAGGCCTTCCCGAATCTGAGCGACTTTATCATGCAGGAATTGTACATAATCCTCAGCTCGACCCTTTAAGGGATCTTCCCGTACCCCCACCTGAAGTAGGGAGCGGGTCACCCTAAACAGCGCAGCTGGGCGGTTCTCTGCAGATGCAATAAGAGCGGAGAAGTAGCTAGACTTCGCCGCTCTTATCGCCACTAGGTAGATCTTAATATAAGATCTCACCTGTGTTCGGTCAGATTCAGATCGGCTTGTCCTCCAATCACTCTCCAGGTGTCTTTTCCGACGCTTCATCTCTCTCAGCTCCTCGGAAAACCAAGGAGCTAGACGAGATCGGCATCGGGTCAGAGGCCGCAAAGGCACGACGCGGTCCAAGGCCCCAGTAGCCGCCCTGTCCCAGGCGACCACCAGGTCCTCAGTCGAGTCGTGAGCCAGAGTCTCAGGAAATGGCCCAAGCTCCATCAGGAACCTTTCGGGGTCCATCAGGCGCCTGGGACGGAACCATTTGGTTGGTTCCGTCTCCCTGCGGTGGGTGGAAGTGACTTGAAAGTCCATGTGAAGGAGAGAATGATCAGACCATGACAAGGGCTTGATGTCTATATCCCCTATTCTTAGATCATTCAGCCACTGATCAGAGATAAAAATCAAGTCCAGAGTGTGATTCCCCAAGTGGGTGGGGCCTTGAACTACCTGGGTCAGGCCCATGGCCGTCATGGAAGCCATGAACTCCCGAGCCGTCTCCGACATCTCACCAGCAGATGGCAGGTTAAAATCCCCCATAACAATAAGTCTGGGGGTTTCCACCGCCACCCCCGGCTATAATGTCGAGCAGCTCAGGCAGGACCGCTGTTACGTGGCAGGGAGCCAGGTACGCAATCAGTAGGCCCATCTGAATCCCCTGATCCCACTTCACAAGGAGGGACTCACATCCGGCTATCTGAGGAACAGTGGCCTCCCTCGGGCAAAGACTTTCTCTAAAGATTGCTGCCACTCCCCCACCCCTTCCCTGAGCCCTTGGCTGATGGAATGCACGGAAACCTGGCGGGCACATTTCCACAAGGGGAACTCCTCCCTCCTGGCCTAACCAGGTCTCCGTAATCCCTGCCAGGTCAGCACCCCCTCTGAAATAAGATCATGAATGAGGGGGGCTTTATTTACCACTGACCTGGCATTATGTCTTATGCATGATTCATACTGGCTTTTAGGGTCCTGAATCTTTCCTGAAGATGAGAGGTAGGTATGTGATTTACATGTTACTACCAAGATCCTTTCAGATAGATAGGCTGATCTGGAAAACTGGCTAGAAATTCTCAGACCTTACTTTTCAAATCTTACTTTCTTCACTTCTTCTGTCTCTTTGATTATGATATTGAGAGCTGTTAAAAACTAACAGATGTTTATAATTATATTGTAGTATTGTTGGTGAGGTGGTATGGTTAAATGATCTGTCTGTGTCTGAGAGACACTTGTTTAAATTAGACACAGAGAGTCCAGTATTATCTGCCAAAAGACTGGCAAAATTAGTCAATAAGTCTGCTGGTTTTCTACTCTGGTACTCACAGTGTCTCATTTATTTACCGTATTTTTCAGAGTATAACATGCACCTTTTTCACCCCAAAAGGGGGTGAAAATTTAGGTGCATCTTATACACCGAATGTAGTCCTGCCCACCCACTGGCCCCCACTCTTTGGCCTGTGCCTCGCAGCAATTACCTCCTTGCAAGCAAACAGCAAGAAAAAAACAGCTCCTTTCAGCTTCAGCATAGGCTAATTAGCACAAGTTGATTAGATCAGCCTCCCGACTCTCAGATGATTTGCTCTCAGCTGTTTTGCGCAGGGCTCTGCTGCTTGCTGCAAAGAGTGCTGGAGCAGATTTTTTTCCCCTTGTGCTAACCAAGCTATGCTGAAAACGAAACTGAAAGTAAAGCAGGCTGTTTGCTGTTTGTTGCAAGGAAAAATTAGGCAGAGGCAGAGGGAGATTTCTTTTTCTTCTTTTTCTTCACTAAAAAAGGTGGTGCAAACAATGGGAAACTTAGGGCAAAAGGGGAGAGTTCAAGATTTTAAAGCACAAAAAAAAAGGAGAAAGAAAAAGGCAAAAATAAAAATGGGAATGGAGAAAAAGAAATGAAAGAGAAAGATGTTATACATATTTAGAATTGAAATATGAATAGTAGTAAGAAATAAATGGGAAATCATGATTGTAAAAATGAAATGAATAATAATTGGAATATTTGTCTTTGTATTATTTAAATCTAGACAATAAATTTTTATTTTTTATTTTTTTTAGAAATATGAATAAGTATAAACTGTAACAATTGAAATACCTTTAATGGTATATGGTGGTGAAAGTAAAAAGGATTAAGTTGTAGCTTGGATAACAGCTAGGACATTTTTAAATTTAATTAGGGAAATTGTAACAATTGAAATATTTTTAATTTTATATTGGGATGAAAGTAGAAATGATTAAGTTGATTAAGAATTATATATAATTCTTAATGATTAAGAATTATATGGGCAAAACTATTTGGGTTATTGGGAGAGTTTAAGATGTGAAAATGAGTAACATAAGGGGAAAGCTCTATTTAATTAGGAAATAATAATTGAGATACTATTAATCGTATATTGTGTTGAAAGCAGAAATGGTTAAGTTGTGGTTTGGAGGAATATATGGGAAAAATTATTTGGTTTATTATTATTGGTAAATATAATTAATTGATTTGTAAGAAATTGGATTGCATGGAAATAATTGGAATATTCATGTTCATATGGATTAATATATAAAAAGATAGTTATATAACTAATTGATTTATATTAAAATGTTGAATTTGTATTAAACAACTGTAATATTACATAATTAACCCATGTGAGGATGGATATAAAAATAGATGACAATGAGAAGGGGTATAATATAGAATAGAAGGGAAAAATTGAATTTGATTAAGATTAGAGATGGGGATGAAGGGTAATATTGGTTTTTTTTAAAAAAATAGATGAGGAATAAATATGGCAAAAAGGAAATATAGAAATTGTAAATTTAATTGAAATGACTAAACAATTTAAATTTGTGAACTGGCAAAATACTCTGTTCAAAGAAAATACATTGTATGTTTGTATGTGTGTTTGTCTAAAAAATGAAAAAAAAAACTTTTTATTAAAAAAACAAAAAAGGTAGGTGCGTCTTATACTCCGGTGCGTCTTAAACTCCAAAAAATACGGTATTTAGAAAACCTATATGGCCTCCCACCCAATCTCAGTGACTCTGAGCAATTTACAAAAATTAAGAAAATAATAATAATAGTAAAGACTGAATTCTTGCCTAGAGGTAGTATACATAATTATGAATAAATTTTATCTCTTTTTAAAATATATTTGATAAGAGGGCACAGTTAGTAATCCAACATATAACATGATAGGTCTTAAACTTTAGCACACCTGAATTTGCTACATGATATACATTCAATATACACTGAGAGGGAGGGAACACCCCTTAAATTACATTGGGAATTGTGTCTTTATAATTTAAAAGAGTTCTTTTAGATCCAGTCATAAGATTTATTCCTGATGAAGTTATTTGGGAAAGAAAGGTCTCAATTCAATGCTGTTGGACTTTGTTGTCAAATCTTAATTTTTATTTGCAAATCCAGAGTTCTTGCTTCCAATTAGAATGGCTTTTCTTTTACTTAATTTCACATAAAGTGTGTTGTATCTTCTTATGGTAATTTTTGTGTACTTTAAGATTTATCTCTGTTTTCATTCAGTGGCAGAACTAGATATTAGGGCTATCAAATCAGGGCTACAAAAATATGGTTGATCAATAGTTTGAGTAAAAATGGCATACATTACAGAGATATCTCTAGACAAGAAACCTCCACATTACCAAATAGTAAATGCAGGAAGTACCAATGAATAATAATGCCCTTTTCTGCTTCCTCTTCTTTTTTTTCTGCCTTCTCTGATGCCTGTTTTATATGGAGAAGTTGAGTAGAAATGCATGCTTTAATGGGTGCCACTTTAATTTGAACATCTGCAGTTTTCCATTTTACATAAATTGTAATGCACACTTGATCTAAAAGACTATACACTAATTCAAGTCCGCATGTATTTTATTCTCTTGGATTGTTGCCAACGGCCGCACCTGTGCCAGAGCTTTTTCTTTCAAGCTCTCTGTTATAATACAAACATGCAACAAAATGTTTTATGATTCCCTGGCATCTGGGCAGCTAAATATATATATATCAAAAATTGAAAGCTATCTCACCTGCAAGTCTAAATATGCATGTTGTATGCCAGCCAAAACTAAACCAAAATATGCTACTCAATTGTATAACATAATATAAAGTTATTATTTCCAATTATACAATTTAACAAAATTGTCAGTTTTAACAAAAATTTAACAAAAAAAAAAGTCAGTTTCTTCAACTAGCAGCAATTAACAATGTTTCATTTAAAACGGTCCTCTCGCCCCTTTTGTTCAACATTTATGCAAAGCCACTGGGCGAGATCATCCGTGGTTTCGGGGTGGAATACCATCAGTACGCTGATGACACCCAGCTGTACATCTCCACCCCAGACCACCCCAACGATGCCCTTGAAGTGATGTCCTGGTGCCTGGAGGCCGTACGGATCTGGATGGGGAGAAACAGGCTCAGGCTCAACCCATCCAAGACCGAGTGGCTGTGGTTTCCGACGTCCCGATATAGTCAGCTGGTGCCATCGCTGACTATTGGGGGCGAATCATTGGCCCCCACGGAGAGGGCTCGCAACTTGGGTGTCCTCCTGGATTCACGGCTGTCTTTAGAAGAGCACTTGACAGCCGTGACCGGGAGGATTTTTTATCAGGTTCGCCTGATCCGCCAGTTGCGTCCCTTTCTGGATCGGGACTCATTACGCACAGTCACTCATGCCCTCGTCACCTCCCGTCTGGACTATTGTAACGCTCTCTACATGGGGGTCCCCTTGAGGAGCACTCGGAGGCTCCAACTGGCGCAGAGTGCGGCCGCGCGGGTGGTGATGGGAGCGATGTGGCGCTCCCATGTAACGCCTCTCCTGCGCGAGCTGCACTGGCTCCCAGTGGTCTTCCGAGTGTGCTTCAAGGTTTTGGTTATCACCTTTAGAACGCTCCATGGCTTAGGACCTGGTTATTTATGGGACCGCCTGCTACCACCAATAGCCTCCCACCGACCAGTACGCTCCCATAGAGAGGGGCTCCTCCGGGTGCCGTTGGCCAAACAATGTCGACTGGCGGCCCCCAGGGGGAGAGCCTTCTCTGTGGGGGCACCTACTATCTGGAACGAGCTCCCCCCGGAGATACAGAGGATCCCAGATCTGCATACCTTCTGTCGCGCGCTTAAGATGTTCCTATTTCATCAAGCTGGCCTGACCTAAATTTTCCTCTTTTAAATGGGAATTTTAAATTTGGTTTTAAATTATTGGGGTTTTAAAAATGGTTCAGCCAAATTTATTTAATCGGTTTTATCTCTATTTTAAATTTTGTATTTACATGTTTTATTTTTATGGCTGTTCACCGCCCTGAGTCCTTCGGGAGTAGGATGGTATACAAATTTAATAAATAAATAAATAAATAAATAAATAAATAAATAAATAAATAAATAAATAAATAAATAAATAAATAAACAAACCATTTTTATACTGACATCTATACCAAACAAAATTCTACCAATAAAGCAGAATGTGTGTAGCTCTGAAATAAGGCTCCTTGGTGCTTCTGAGTTTGGTTATTTTCGGGCAAACATTTCATTACACAGACTAGGTAACATCATCAATGCTACTAAGGAATGGGTTTGCTATCAATTTATATTCTAGTGGTTTACCATGTCAGTGTTGGTTGGAGTGGTCTTGGAGATTCTTTGGTTGGACTCTTTACTGTTAGCTTGTTTGGCTCTACCTTGATTGGGGTATTGTTTACTTCTTGATTGTTGGTCTGAGGTTATTCTTGGTGTTAATATGTGCTCATCTGGGTGTTGATTGCTGATGGGAGGTATTTTGTTCTTTTTGTCCTCTTTTTGCTTGTTGATTGTCTCTTTTGCACGGTATGTGGATGTTGCTTATATCTATGTTTCTACTAATGGCAAATTTGTCAGAGTGCAGGCTTCCAGGAATTCTTTCGTTCTTTTGGACTTGGGTTGTTCAAGGATGGTTTTGCAGTTGAAACTATGTTTAAATTTGTCGATATGTTGTGAAGTTAAAGAGTTTTCATCATGTCTTCTGACTGCTAGTTGATGCTGATGGATGTGTTCTGTTTGTCTTGTATCTGTCTGTCCTACATTGTGACTGTTGCAGTCTGTTACAATTAAATATTGTAAATGATCCTATTTTTTCTTTTGGGGCTGGTGAGTTTTTTCGTTTACTTAGGATGTTCTGGAAGGCTTTAGTTGGTTTGTGTGCTATGCTGATTCCATGTGATTGTAATGGTCTGTTGGTGGTTTTTGAGATGTTTCTGGTGTATGGCAGTGTTGCGTTGGTTGTGCTACATTGGGTTGAATGGTCAGGCTCCATTTGATGAAGTTGCATGGATATCCATTTTGTTGGAACATGTTGAAAGGATCTATTTCCTTTTCTGCTGTTCAGTGTTGCTGAAGTGTGTTTGTGCTCATCTGAATAGTGTTCATACACAGCTTTTCTTGTGGGAAATTGGGTTATTGCTTTGGTAGTGCAGCAATTGATTAGTGTGAGTATTTTTCAGTCCATTTGTGTTTCTAGTTGCCAAAACAAAATTCTACTTATGTTGGATTGTAGTTACATTAAGACCAAAACTTTTTCCTCCTGTATAATCATCTAAGTAGCAAATAATGTTTTTTGATTTGGACAAAGTGACAAAATTATAGAGTATAATAAAGGAAGTCAAACATGGATCCCAAAATTGCTTTGATTGAAAAGTATTACATTACTTAAGTAATATGTTTAGATTATATAATTCATCTTTAAGATTAGATTAGAATTAGATTTAGATTAGATTTGAATTTTTTATTGGCCAAGTGTGATTGGACACACAAGGAATTTGTCTTGGTGCATACGCTCTCAGTCAGTACAGTCATACAGTCATATGTGGGAAGAGATGGGTGATAGGAATGATGAGAAGATTAATAGTAATGCAGACTTAGTAACTAGTTTGACAGGGTTGAGGGAATTATTTGTGTTATGTCCTTATAAGGGCATCCGCCGGGGATTGACTAATCCACCGGCGGGAAATTCAAAAGGCTGTCTGCTGGGCGGTGCGACTGCCGGAGTGCTTAAAAGGAGAGCTCTGGCAGTGCAGCAGCAGTCTGTTCTTGTTCTAAATAAAGCATTGAATGGATCTCACTGGTCACGTCTTCTTTTCCCTGCGTCTGATCTAACACTGGTGACGAAGGATCCAAGAACCAAGGCGAAGACCCTACTGAGACACCAGCACCAAACTAAGAGCTGAAGTCACGGCACCAAGACCACCGACAGCAATTCCTGAGAGGCAACAATTTCAGAGACCTCGATGATGACCACAGAAGAGCCCTGTTCCTGGCTCACTGTGGCTCCGAAGTCCTGGAGATGGCCGTCGACCTTGTGGCACCAAGGGACATAGAGGAGATGCCCTGGGCTGACTTACAACGAGTCCTACAGGAGCACTATGCCCCCACGGGGACACCAGTCGCCAACAAATTCAACTTCCACCAGAGAGACCAGAAGGAAGGTGAATCCATCAAAGACTTTGTGGCCGTGCTTCGTCAAATCGCAGCAAATTGCGAATTTGACAATGCCATCAGCGATCGAATTGTCTTCAGCATGAGAGACAGAGCCCTACAGAGGAAATTCCTGAGCAGAAAAAAGTTGCTGCTCAAGGATGTCGTAGAGGAAGCCACAGCAGCGGAGATGTCTGAAAAAGCAGCTGCCGCGATGATGAAAGCGAAGGGGGTTCACAAAATCCAAAAAGCCCCCCAAAGCTCAACGGACGATTCCACAGCTGCATCAGAATCCGAAGAGAAGATGGCTGTCCACAAAGTGTCCAGACCACTGAGGCGGGAAACCGCACAACATGGCGACCGGGGAGAGCGTTGCGGAAGTTGCAGAGGGGATCATGCCAGGGCATCGTGCCATTGGAAAGATGCCACCTGCAGACGCTGCCTGAAGAGGGGGCACATCGCAGAGGCCTGCAGAGCCACAGACCCAGCCCCCGAACCACCCAGGCACTGGAATCGCGAAAATCAGAAAGATTACCAGAGGTCATCCAAACAGTCCTCTGGTCAATCTAGATGCGGAGACGAAGAATTTTCCAGGAGCGGAGCGGTCCATCAGACGACCATCGCCCACACCAATGCAGACAATGCAACCAAGTTCCACGTGACCGTCCACTTGGAAGGATCGCCTTGCTCAATGGAGGTAGATTCGGGCTCGATCTACTCCATCATGGACTGGCATCAGCTGAAGTGCCTGAAACCCAGCATCAGCAAGCGAGAACTGAAGCCTCTTCACTCGAAGCTCGTCGACTTTGGAGGAAACCCCATCGGAGTCCTTGGGAGAGCCCGCATACACGTCTCCTACAACCAGTTCCATGGCAGCCTGCCCATCACAGTCGTAGAGCACAGCCGCCCGAACCTGCTAGGAGTGGAGTGGTTCCAGCCACTAGGGCTCACAATTGGAGGGATTCACCAGATCCAAAAGGATAAACTCGACAACATCATCGAAGAATTCAAGGAAGTCTTTGATGGTAAGTTGGGCAAATTTGTGGGGAAGCCAATTTCCTTCAATTTAGATAAATCAACTACACCAATTAGGCTAAAGCCCCGCAGGGTTCCGTTTGCCTTGAGGCCGAAAGTAGATGCTCAGCTAGATAAGCTGATCGCCCAAGGCGTTCTGGAACCAATCGATCATGCGACATGGGAGACCCCCATTGTGACCTCCATGAAGCATGATGGGTCTGTGCGCATCTGCGCTGATTATAAATGTTCAATTAACAAGGCTTTACAGCAGAGCGCATACCCAGTTCCAGTGGTGCAACATCTGTTGCATTCCCTCGGAAGTGGGTCAATATTTGCCAAACTGGACCTGGCCCAGGCTTACCAGCAATTGCCAGTTGATGAGGAAACAGCGGAGGCTCAAACAATTGTCACCCACAGAGACGCATTTAAATGTAACCGCCTCCAATTTGGGGTCAGTGCAGCCCCAGGAATTTTCCAATCAATGATGGAACGCCTTCTCCAAGGCATTCCAGGGGTGGTGCCGTACTTTGATGACGTCTTAATCTCAGGGGACTCAAAGACACAACTGATTGAACGGCTAAGGCAAGTCCTACAGTGGTTCAAGGAGAAGGGTCTGCGGGTCTGGAGAGATAAGTGCATCATTGGAGTCCAGGAAGTTAAGTTCCTGGGCTATCTCATAGATGGCACAGGCATTCACCCCACCAAAAACAAAGTTAAGGCTATACATGAGGCTCCCAGCCCCAAAAACAAAGCGGAGCTTCAGGCTTTCTTAGGATTACTCAACTTCTATAGCGTTTTCCTAAAACAGAAAGCCACAACTGCGGAGCCACTCCATCGCCTGCTGGGGAAAGCGGTTTCCTGGAGATGGGAGGAAGAGGAAGTAGCAGCATTCCGGGCAATTAAGAAGCTACTTTCCTCGGACAGTGTGCTCATGCAGTACCATGAGACACTTCCCCTTCGCCTGACCTGCGATGCATCACCAGGGTTGGAGCAGTGCTTAGCCATGAACTACCCAACGGCTCGGAAGCTCCCATCACTTACTTCTCAAAGACCATGTCCGGCGCTGAAAGGAACTACAGTCAGCTGGACAAAGAGGCATTGGCCATCGTGGCAGGCACCAAACGCTTCCACGAATACCTTTACGGCATGACTTTCCCCATAGTGACTGATCATAAACCATTACTGGGACTGCTGGCAGGGGACAAGCCCACCCTGACATTCATGTCACCCAGAATGACACGCTGGGCAATCTTCTTAGCGGGCTACTCTTACAGACTAATCCACAAACCAGGGAAGTCAATCGGGAATGCAGACGCGCTGAGCAGATGCCCATCCAAGGAACCAGTAGAAGACCCCGCGCCCACGTTTGGACTGTTCCACATTGACTCCGACATAAACTGCCCAGTCACATCCGCAGATGTGGCAGCCCACACCCAGAAGGACCTCATACTCAAGCAAGTGATGTCCTGGGTCCTGCGAGGCTGGCCAACAGAGAAACCCACCGAGAAATTCAGCCCATTCGCAAGGAAGCAGCAGGAGCTGTCCACTATGAGAGGCTGTCTGCTATGGGGAGAAAGAGTGCTGATTCCCAGCACCCTGCAATGGAAGACACTGGAAACCCTCCACAGCGGGCACCCTGGCATCGTACGGATGAAAGGACTGGCACGGAGTTACGTCTGGTGGCCATCCATGGACAAAGACATTGAGGAATGGGTCGCCAGATGTGACCTGTGCCAAGAAGTACGCCCCGCCCCCCCACAAGCCCCAAATTCAGAGTGGGAAACGCCTAGCAGCCCCTGGGCATGGGTACATATTGACTTCACGGGCCCGATGCAGGGGCAACACCTCCTGATAGTTGTAGATGCCTACTCGAAGTGGCTGGAGGTCGTCCCCATGGCATCTACCACGTCCAAAGCCACCATCAGGGCGCTCCGGCGTCTATTTGCAACACACGGGCTACCGGACATCTTGGTCTCTGACAATGGGCCCCAGTTAACGTCCAAGATGATGGAGGAGTTCCTAGCCGGAAGGGGCATCCGCCATGCCCTGTCTGCACCTTACAGGCCAGCTGGGAATGGACAGGCTGAACGGATGGTGAGACTCACCAAGGAGTCACTCACCAAGATGGGCACGGGCGACTGGCAGGAAAGAATTGACTCCTTCCTCCTCACCCAACACATCACGCTGCATGCCACCACCCACAAGAGCCCAGCTGAACTGTTGATGGGCAGAAGGCTAAGGTCACCCTTGGACCGGCTGCACCCACAATACAGCCCAGAAGTGACCGCAACTGCCAGCCGCCCACTTCGCGCCTTCAGCATAGGAGATCCGGTTTTTGCATTGAATTTCCACGGCTCTCCGAAATGGCTGAAGGGAAGATAGAAAGCACAACCCGCCCGAAGTCCTACAGAGTGGAGCTGGAAGATGGACAGGTCTGTAGACGTCACATTGACCAGCTCCGGAAAAGGTGGAGGGAAGTAGGATGAAACCAGCCCGGCGAGGTAGCCTTGCAACACCCCGAAGAGATAGACCTACAACACCCCGACGAGGTAGGCCTGCAACACCCCGTCAAGGTAGAACTGCAACACCCTATCAAGGTAGACCTGCGACACCCCGGCGAGGCAGACCTGCAACACCCCACCGAGGGAGGCCAACAACACCCAGATGAGGTCAGCCTACAACACCCCAATGAGGTGGGGAGGCAACAACCCGACCATCCAGGGCAGTGTCGTTCCAGGGAAGTAGACTGGAGACTTCCCAGCCAGGGTGAACCCCGGCCACCCGGCAGGGGCATCAGGCGGGCCCAGAGCATGGAGGATTGCCAACCAAGGGCAGCAGTAGACCGAGGACCATCCGAGGAATGCATGCCTCAGCACGTGGGTGAAGATGGCACACCACACCCCAGCGAGGGGGACCTCCATCCATCCAAGAGGGCAGCCCAACAGCACCCCGGCACGAAAGACCCCAGCCACCGACCTGCAGTAGACTGGGGACCAGTGCGAGAGGGAAGCCTACAACAACCCGGCCAGGGGGGCCAATGCCACCCCAGCAAGGGAGACCTACATCACCCCACAGAGGTGGCCCAACAACAACAACACGACAAGGACGACCACCGCCACCTGGCAGAGTAGGCCAACGCCAGCCCAGCAAGGAAGGCCTCCGCCACCCCGACCAGGGAGGCCTGCACCAGCCCGGCGAGGTTGGCTAACACAACCAACGACAACACCGCCAACCGCCAGGGGCCGGGACCCGAGGGCACCGATCCGAGACACTCCCCCAACAACTGGAACCAGAACCACAGCCGAACCATGGAGCCCAGAGAACCAGGGAGGAGCAAGTGACAACCAGAGACCTACCGAGACTCAGACGCTCTTCCCCGGTCTGCGCCGAGCGACCGCAGCGAGACGACCGATGCACAGGCCAGGAGGAAGACCAACAGAACCAGCGGTCCGAGGTCCAAGGTTCGGCCGGAGGCGCTGGGGTGGACCCCGCACACTCAACAGCCGAACCGAGTCTGGTTCCAGGGAGGGAACCGGGAGAGACAGGAGCCCTGTCCGTCCAAGTTGGCATTGACGAACAAGTGAAACTGCGCAGGTCAATTAGGGCGTCTAGGCGTCCCACGTACTTGCGCGATTACGTGACTTTCATTGACTTTGATTGACTGTTTGCTAACTAGGAGGGGAGGAGTGTTATGTCCTTATAAGGGCATCCGCCGTGGATTGGCTAATCCACCGGCGGGAAATTCAAACCGCTGTCTGCTGTGCGGTGTGATTGCCGGAGCGCTTAAAAGGAGAGTTCCGGCAGTGCAGCAGCAGTCTGTTCTTGTTCTAAATAAAGCATTGAATGGATCTCGTTGGTCACGTCTTCTTTTCCCTGCGCCTGATCTAACAATTCGTTTGGCAGAGTGATGGTGTTCGGGAAAAAACTGTCTTTGTGTCTAATTGTTCTGGAGTGCAGTGTTCTATACTGTTGTTTTGAGGGTAGGAGTTGAAACAGTTTATGTCCAGGATGTGAGGGGTCTGTAAATATTTTCACAGCCCTCTTTTTGACTCGTGCAGTATACAGGTCCTCATGGAAGGCAGGTTGGTAGCAATTATTTTTTCTGCAGTTGTAAATAACCTCTGAAGTCTGTGTCTGTCTTGTTTGGTTGCAGAACCAAACCAGACAGTTATAGAGATGCAGATGACAGACTCAATAATTCCTCTGTAGAACTGTATCAGCAGCTCCTCGGGCAGTTTGAGCTTTCTGAGTTGGTGCAGAAAGAACATTCTTTGTTGTACTTTTTGATGACGTTTTTGATGTTAGATGTCCATTTTAGGTCTTGAGATATGGTAGAACCTAGAAACCTGAAGGTCTCTACTGTTGATACTGTGTTGTCTAGTATTGTAAGAAGTGGTAGTTTCTCCTAAAGTCCACCACCATTTCTACAGTTTTGCGTGTGTTCAGTTCCAGATTGTTCTGGTCGCACCACAAGACTAGTTGTTCACCCTCCCATCTGTATGTGGATTCATCATTGTCTCGAATGAGACCAGTCACTGTTGTGTCATCTGAGAACTTCAGTAGTTTAACAGATGGATCATTTGAGATGCAGTCATTGTTATATAGAGAGAAGTGGAGAGAGCACACAGCCTTGTGGGGCCCCTGTGCTAATTATACAGGTATCTGATGTGATTCTGCTTAGCTTCACCTGCTGCTTCCTGTCTGTTAGGAAGCTTATGATCCACTTGCAAGTGTGTTCAGGTACCTGTAGCTGGTTTAGGTTAGTTAGAAAAATGTCTGGAATGATGGTGTTGAATGCTGAACTACAGTCTATAAAGAGGACTCTTGCGTAGGTCTTTGGAGGTTCAAGATGTTATAGGATGTAGTACAGAGCCATATTAACAGCATCATCTGTTGATCTATTTGCTCAGTATGCAAATTTCAGGAAGTCTAACAGTGGTTTATGAGGAAGAGAAGGAACATATGGGTCCACCTCCAGACCTGGGGACTGTTGACTCTCCATCTGAGGGCTGACAGACAGCCCAGGCTGTGCCTCTGTCTCTCTCTCTCTGGCAGCTCCATTCCCTATTCCCCCTCGGAGCTCTCAGGTTGCCTTGATGCTGACCCTGACTCCCACACCTCCTCCTCATCTGATTCAGCTGCTGGAGAGGCCAGAGGCCAACATGCCTTCTCTGCAAAGAAGCTGAAGAAACAGTGAATCACCTAGGTAAGTGCTGCAAGAATAATTGCACAGACTAACTACAAACAATGGCATGACAAAGTAGTAACAATGATGCATCAAAATTTCTGCAAGAAATAATATTTGCAGACAAGTTTTCATGGAACCATAAAATTGACAAAGTAATAGAAAATGAAGACGCTAAAGTTTCTGGAACTTTAGAATTCAAACAAGCAACTGCCACATAAGATTTCAAACTTAATAATTGTCAATAAGAAAGACAAATGTCTGGATAGTGGACATGTTCCAAAAGCAACTTTACTTGGAACATCTTATATCCTGTGATGATGTCTTTAATACCATTAAATACAATGTATGCCCATCCCAGGTCCTTTGGAAGGTCTTGATAGTTGGATAAAAGTGCCAAATCCAGTCTAAAAATCTGGCTGACTATGCAATCACCAATACTAATAATAGGAACAATAGTAGATGACTTGGCTAGAACTCCATTTGTCAGAAAATATTAATTATACTTACATATTTGGGATCACCTATGTATACCATATCTATCTTCTCTAATATGTTTAAGACTTACAAAATTGCATCAGTGCTATTGAATGATGTAAGCAATAACAAATCACAGATGAGTAACATTTTGATAGCTTAGGTGGTAGAAAAAAATGAGTACTCATTTGCTTATAAAATAAAGAGTTTAAAACATTTTTCAAAATAAATAATTCTACCATAAATATGAATACAGAATTATGCATACAAATTTTAAAAAAACACAGCAAATGGATTTAAATTCAGCAGATAAAATGATATTTTACAAATTTAATTACAGTCTCTCCTGCTATAAAAAATGTAATGGACTTTTTTTAAAAAAAATTAAGTGGAAAAGTCATTAGAGTTCTAGGAGTATTGACTGTTTACTAGCTACTATGTAGTACAGGGAAGAAATATCTTCTGTTGTTTTTTTTTTTTTAAAAAAAACACTTCTCACAACACTTATTTTTATGAAGGAGGAATCCATAAGAACCCACATGAATCAATGTACTGTCTTGCAGATATTTAGTTATTAGGTAGCCAAGAAAAAGTGTAAAGGTTAAAAGATAAAAAACTGAACCAAAAATGCTTTTTCAAGAGGCAACTGGACTTTCTGGTTTGTCTTTGAAAACGTTTTGGTCTTTGGGACAACCATGACCTGGATAACTGAGAATCTCCACAGACATAAAAGGTTACCATTTTCTGTGTTACAATAACATTTTAAAAAAGAAAATAAATCAGAATTTTCTTATGTTTCTAAATATTAATAACAAAGTCTTCTAATTAATCACTTTCAAAGTATTAGGTAATTATTAAAATATTCTAAATTTCTACTTAGAAGTGCTTTGAGTGATATTTATTTTTTCATAGAGCATGTATAGTAAAAGTACATCCTAAATTTGTTAAAAGCAACACCTATAAATGAACTAACTTTCATGCTGGATAAACAGATAAAAAGTGGGATGAACAAGTTATAATTAGTTCAAAATGTGAAAAACTATGGTTGTTATTCTCAGCAGGAATAATTTAGGCAAATATTATTTAATCTACCCAATACTGTTACAGAAATTGAGAACAATAAGAGAACTGCCTTCAGGGAAATACATTATAGAACTTAAAAATGTATTTTCCTTTTGTAAGTTCATCCCTGTTTGTAATTATTAGCACAGTATATCATTTACAAAGTAGTTATTTCTGCTTTAGTTTGCAATGCAATTAGAATGTGCAGCTAAAGTATAATTTTCAGAATAGCTGCAGGATGGGGAAGTGGATTGTTAATTGTTATACAACCAGCTTCACAATATTAATTGTCTAATACATATTTATCAAACTTCTCTTTGGTTGAGTCATACCAAATAATCTAAAAACATGATATCCAGTGTACTATCACTGCATGGAGATGGCTTAACATGATGGCATTGGGGAAAACTAGATTGAACCAATTGATGCAAACCTTTAGGTTTTAATCAGGTGATCTACAAGTTTGTATGCAAATTCCATATTGCAAAAATAAATATGGATTCCCTACGTTAAAAAATATCTTGAAATGGAAGACCAGACCACATCAAACAGTTTTGGTCTCTTCCAATGGATAGATAAAAATACCACACCAAGTCAAAGGTGCTTTGTACATTATAGTTTATGGTTCACAAAATTGTACAAACACACAATTTTGCTTTATTCAATAGACAATAGTTTAAAAAGCCATGACTTAAAACAAAGTAAGAACTATATCTAAATACAATCAGGCTTCTTTCCATGACTCAATTTCTCCCTGATATTTAATCATTTGGCGCAACATAATTCTGAGTTGAACAATGGACAGGACTATAAAAAAATCATTGTCTCTCTGTCTCTGTCTCTGTCTGTCTCTCTCTGTCTGCCTCTGCCCCCCCCTCTGTGTGTGTGTGTGTGTGTGTGTGTGTGTGTGTGTGTGTGTGTAAAACCTTCTTTGCATGTGTAAGAAGAAATCCCCCAATTGCATCAAAATTGTAATGGTGTTTTCTTGATCTATTGGCGTAATTTAAAATATAGAGAAAATTATTTTTGTAAATTGCATTTTTCCTTTTTTTTCCCCCCTGGTTCTGGTTAAACTTGTAACTAAAAGAAATTAGTTATTTCAAAATAAATCTTTCTCTCTGTCTTCCATCTCAGGAATTAGATTTCTGGTTCCAGGAAATGCCAGGTGAACTTCCTTTATTTTGAAATGAGAGCTTATATAAAGAACTATTGATATATAATCAGTAATTAATATTTGGTGTGTTTAAATTCAGGTCTCACTCAAAGTACTATAGTTATAATTCATTTAGCATCTTTTTATGTTATTGTTGTTCTAGTTTGCAAATGTACCTTGCTCCCTTTTTGTGCACATTTTTTCAATGAATTCTTTTGACTTTAGTGGAATTCAAGTCCTATTAGATCTGGAAACCGGCTGGTGATTAGAAATCAGTTGGTGATGGAGCTTGTATGCACACTCAACAATTTAGCCGTACAAGTAATATTCCTAAGCAAATATGAATCAATTTTCAATTAGATTACATAAATGCTGGAGTGAGGATACAAAGGGCTCTGTGTGTGTGTGTGTGCATGCATAGACGTAACTATAGGTTGGGCCCCATTCAGAAGTAATGAAATGTAAGATAGCTGTTGAGAAAGTAACATTTGAATATGTTACTCATGCCATTTTTTTAAAAAAAGTTCTTAACTGTTCATTTGACCTGTAAAAATATTAATATTAAAAAATACTATTTGTAGTGATTCTTTTATTTATTTATTTATTTATTTATTTATTTATTTATTTATTTATTTATTTATTTATTTATTTATTTATTTATTTATTTATTTATTTATTTATTTATTTATTTAAAGAACCAGTCAAATAATAGCCCATAAGAATTCTGAATTCTCTGAGTGGGAAGTTGGAGAGGTAGTTCTGGCAGATGGACATTTTGAAGAACCATCAGCAACAGATACTTGTGGTAGCTCCAGAGAGATAGGATTTGATTTGGGGAATGAGGGGCCAGATTCTGACAGGGCACCTAGCCAGTGGTGGGTTTTACTTAGCTTTACTACTGGTTTGCAACAGGGCCATGCGTGCGCGCTCGCTTCCTGATGACATTGGGGTCGGTGGGTGGAAACTCCCGCCAGTTTTACTACCGGTTCTTGCGAACCGGTCCGAACCAGGAGCAACCCACCACTGCACCTAGTACAAAAATATGCTGGCAGTTATAAATGGCTTGGCTAAACCAATCAGAATATCTTGAGAGGAAAGCTTAGTAATGGCCAGAATCAAGCTATATTAGCACCCATTTCTATACAATAGCAATAGTAATAGCACTTAGACTTAGATGCTGCCCCAGCAGTATATTTACAGCACTCTATGGGTGTTTTACAATGTCAGCATATTTCCTCCAACAATCTGGGTCCTCATTTTACTGACCTCGGAAGGATAGAGGGCTGAGTCAACCTTGACTCCTGTCAGGATCAAACTCCAGGTTGTGGGCAGAGTTTGACTGCATTCTAACCACAGCGCCACCAGGCTCCTACAATATAAGAACAGCTTGCAGATTCTTACTGAGTTTATTGGAAACATCTCCATGATTCTGGACCTTTCTCCTATTGCTTGATATTGTATCAGGCAAAGTAACATGGTCACAAACTTGGAGTAAATCTCAACTCAAGGATGAATTTATGCTTTATTTAGTTAATTAGTTTTTCTTGTGTATTTGGTTATTGTTACTGTACTTTTTACAAGGGGTTAATTAATTTTGCTGAGTGAGTAAAAATTGCCATGCTACTATTTTTGCCACATATTATTTTGTGTTTTTTTAAATACTATTCTTCCAAAGAATATTCTAAGAATAACTAAGAGTAGTATACATTAACATCAGAAGAAAAGATTTTTGAGGTTCATTTTCTAAATTTTAGCAGAAATTGCTTAAAAAGCCATACTAATTCCTTAAATAGTAACATGATATTTCTCTAATATGAATTGCTTGTATGGAATAACAAATTCATAAAACATTTCTATTCAGGATTTTCAATGGAATATTTATTTAGCTCTTGCTGAATGCCAGAAGTAAGCAGTATTTAAAATTAGAACACATTTATAATAGTTTTGGACTACTGAAGACATATAATAGGGAACAAAACTCCAGATAATTTATAATAGCTTTTCCAAGCATAAAGCATATCTATGAATAAGATTTTAATGTCTTCTTTCTCTTCAGTCTTATATTTGATAAATTATTCATTTACCCCTTATTAGTGAAATATGGCTATTTCATAGGGCTTTAAACAATTAACAATAATTGCGTGCCATCTGAATTTCCCCCCCTAAAACTGCTAAAAATACTTCAGGAGGCAGTACTGAGCCTCTAGCTATATGGCTGCTTCATGACTTCAAAAATAGCAGAATCATAGCAGAAAACATCTTGAAGATTTTTCATAATCCTGGCTGTTTCTCTCTTCTTCTACAAACTTGAGGCTGATTACTGCAGCAAAAGCTTGTATAAAATCAATGTTATCATCTGCTGTCATTTTGGAAGAGAGGAAGAGAGGAAGGAAGGAAGGAAGGAAGGAAGGAAGGAAGGAAGGAAGGAAGGAAGGAAGGAAGGAAGGAAAGAAGGTTTCTGACAGCTTCTCACAAGAAAACTCAAGGAGAAAGCCAGCAGGAAGTCTGAAATCACTTCTGCTCCTACTGTTTTTTTGCCTACCTGTAGTCATTCTATTTCACTGTATGAGAAAGAAAATGATGACCCAGTGGATTACTAATTGTCTAGGTTTATTACAATAATACAAGCATTTGTATATTTACACCTCAACCATATTGGTTTTACTAAATAATAGCAAACTCATTCTTATATTTTAAAAAGGCATCTCATCAACATCCATGACATACAACCCCTCCCAAAGATATGGTACAATTATTTATTTATTAGAAAAAAAATATATTGCCGTCTACTTCCCCATTCCTTGAGGATAGTGTATCCTCAGGACGGCATACACTAATATAAAAACATAGTATAAAAATAAAAATAATAAAATAAAATAATAAAATAATATTTCTCCAACAATCCCCATCCAGCGACAATACATATTCATACAAGCCATTTAATGGGCTCCATTCCACTCTGGGTTTCCTGGGCCCTCTGGCCCCATGTCTTCAGCACCTTCCAGAAAATTGTTAGAGTGGGGCCCAATCTAAACTCTAGGGAAATTATGTTCCAGAGAGAGAGAGCTACCATGGACAAGGCCCTTCTTCTAGGTCCCACCAGATGTATCTCCCAAGGGAGATTCCCAAAACATTCCTTGCCTTCTCACTCTAGTGGGTCAGATAGATGTGACCGGCAAGAGACAACCCCTCAGATAACCTGGTCCCAAGCCATGAAGAACTTTAAAGGTGACAATCAGCACCTTGAATTGCACCCGGAAGCAAATTGGCAACCAATGCAGTTCCCACAGGAGAGGTGAAACGTGAACATTGAGAACTGCATTAGATCATGATTCATTAGATTTTAAATTATCCAGGTGACATTTTTACCTTTTTATTAAAAAATGGTCTTTAAACCAAGAAAATATTTAGCCCAGTTTTTCATGCATCCTGGACATAAATTGTTTCAACTCCTACCCTCAAAATGACGCTATAGAGCACTGCACTCCAGAACAACTAGACACAAGAACAGTTTTTCCCCGAATGCCATCACTCTGCTAAACAAATAATTCCCTCAACACTGTCAAACTATTCGCTAAGTCTCCATTACTATTGCTATTAATCTTCTCATCTTTCCTATCACCCATCTCCTCCCACTTATGACTGTATGACTTATCTTTGTTGTTTGTATCCTTACGATTTATATTGTTTCCTAGTATGATTTTATTGCTTATTTGTACCCTATGACTATCATTAAATGTTGTACCTTATGATTCTTGATGAATATATCTTGCCTTTTTATGTACACTGAGAGCATATGCACCAAAGAAAAATTCCTTGTGTGTCCAATCACACTTGGCCAATAAAGAATTATTATTATTATTATTATTATTATTATTATTATTATTATTATTATTATTATTGTCATTAAATATGAAACTCAGTCAACTAAACATTCAAAAATGCATCACAAATACCATTGACTGGAGCGAATGGTTGATACGGGATGCTGCCAGCATCCTAGTTATCAACGAAGTATCTTCTTAAGATGTATGATGTTCCAAGTAGCACAGTTTTTTGCAGTTCCGCTGGTGTTATTGCAGGAAGCTGCAATTTGCTGATGTATGTTATAAAATTCTTGGACATTTTTGTCCACTTTGTACCAAATGCCCCAATGACAATGGGTATCACTGTTACATGTTTCATCCATAGCCGTGTAGTTTCGATGGCCAAGTTGTGATATTTCATGATTTTTTCCTGTTCTTTTTCTTTGACTCTGGCATCTCCTAGTACCGCAATGTCAATAAATTGTACATTTTGGTTTTTGACAACTGGGATATCTGGCGTGTTGTGTTCCAAATGACGATCCGTCTGTATTTGAAAGTCCCACAAAATCTTTACCGTCATATTTTTTACATAATGACCAGTGGACTAATTTAGCAACTCAGTCATGTCTAGCTTTGTAATCAGTTTGTGCAACATTAAATGTGAAACAGTTTCAACTTTGTTGTTGCAAAGTCAGCAGTTTGGATTGCCGGTGGATTTTTGTATCTCTGCTTTCATGGCATTAGTTTGTAGTGCTTGTTCTTGAGCAGCCAGTATTAAACTTTTCATTTCTTTCTTAATGGTTCCCATCTTAAGCCATGTGCATGTAAAGTTGTCATCACATTTTCCTTCAACGTTTTTCAAGTGCTGTCGATGCAAAGCTTTGGTTTTCCAGCTACTTAAACTGTCATCCAGCTGTTTTTCCTTATATTCTGACTTTGTTTCTGTTGTTTTTATAATGTTCTCTGTTTTCACAGCCTGCAGCAATTTTTCTGTACTTTGATTCAAATAATCATTCAAACTTCGTTTTTCTTCTTCTACAGTTTGATGGATTTGCAATAGTCCTCTGCCCCCTAACCAGACTTTAAGAAGAGTCTGATGACTAAATACATCAAGTACCCAGAATGAGTTCTGTATCTGAGTCTGTTCTTCAGAAAAATCTGTATCCAAGCTGGAATGGATTATTGAAACAAATGGTTGTTGTTGTTGTTTACCATGAACTGCTGAAAACAGAGCAGAAGTTGTACAAATCCTGAGCAGAGACAGGGATGCACACCCATGTGCAGCTAGGGAGGTATGCAAAGAGTGAGCTGAGGAATGGTGCTTGGAAATGCAATGGCACAGGAATATGTGATGCTGTGCTGCTCAGCCATAGCCTCCCTGCTTATAGCACCAGGGCTCTCTTTGCCAGCCACATGCATGTGAGAGAGAGAGCCAAGTCTTCCCTGTTTGCAGTCCCCATAGTCACTCCCTGAGAGAAAGACTTTCCCTCCCAGCATGCACCTACCTTTCTCTTTTTGTGTCTAATCCCATTGCCGTTGGCTGTCTGCCATTTTGAGTACTGCAGGCAGCTTGTTTGTATTTAGGGGTTGTTCATGAGTCAGAGGTTAATAATCTGGCAATTTCCTGTACATAGTACATATTATAATATAATGTATTTCTTTCTTATGACCTAAGTCTGTTCAATTAGGCTGTGGAAGTTGGCCAAAAGACTGAGTGTTAATAAAAGTACTTGAAAGGATCTGATCTAATTAATGTAACTATACCTATATTATGCAGGTATAGAAAAGGTGGTAAGTCACCAATGATATTGTAGTATACTATGTGATGCATAATATTTTGGGGAAGATACTTTGTAGACTTTATTTCAATCCATGACTTATTTTGCTTTAATTAACATTTAAGCATCAGTCTTACATGCCAGATTTTCCAAGTTAAACATTACTAAATGAGTTTCAGGTTAAAA
Source organism: Pituophis catenifer annectens (assembly GCF_029215685.1). Lineage (NCBI taxonomy): Eukaryota > Metazoa > Chordata > Lepidosauria > Squamata > Colubridae > Pituophis > Pituophis catenifer. Next base: position 82,337,179 of record NW_027256884.1, read on the forward strand.
TTCCCCATAACTTTATTTGAATATATTAGGATTTCTGCCTTATTTTTGTACATATTTGTTTTAATTAATGATGGCAATGGTTTTAAAATCATATTAAATATTTTATTAAACATTTGGTAACATATTTAATTTGTACATTTAAAACCATCAAACCATTTAAATCATTTAAACCATTATGTGATTAAGCAATATTAATCTCTTTAGCTTGTTATAGTCATGATTTTCTACTACTGCCTTTTAATGATGTCATTATGCTTCCTGTTTCCAAACTTTGGAATTAGATAATAATTCCAAAAGTTTCATAAAAGTGTAAAGGCCTGTAAAAGTCCTGGAAAGTGTCTATATTTTATGTGTCACAGACTGAACAAAGAGGACACTCCACCAGATTTGTTAAGGGTGCCGTATTATCTGTTCTTAGAAGAACCTTTGAAATACTGAGTACATTTACTGGATGACCCAAGAGGTTTTCTGCAGACTTATTATCTGCAGGTCCAGGTTTTGGGGTTTTTTTTCCTTGCTGCATGACATGATTGCTGTTATTCCGACAGGAAAATTACCTTTTTTGTCCTGTAAATCTCAGTTGTAATAGAACAGTCTTACAGACACTTCAGTTCTAAAATGACATGGCAAGTGTGATAAGAAAAACAATGAACGAATAAAAAGTTGGAGACTGAGAGCAAATACCTCTCAAACAAAAGGACAAATTGCTGTGATAACCTGTACTGACACTGAACAATACACCTCATTTGTTGTGTTGATCAGGGAATGTCTCCCATTTTCTTAGCACATTGTCAGGGTTGTGAAAGTATTATGGAAAGAAGTGCTTTCTTTTATATTTTTGGTTTGCAAGGAAATATTCTTTAAATATTTAATTTTAAAATATTCTCTCTCTCTCTCTCTCTCTCTCTCTCTCTCTCTCTCTCTCTGTGTGTGTGTGTGTGTGTGTGTGTGTGAGAGAGAGAGAGATATTTTATGCTGTTTTTTTATATGTATGCTCTAATTCCATTCCTCTCCTTGCTACCCATTGAATTCTTATTTCTAGAGCTGAAGAAGGCTTACAGATATTAATGAAAAGCTTTTCTTTTCTTTTCTTTTCTTTTCTTTTCTTTTCTTTTCTTTTCTTTTCTTTTCTTTTCTTTTCTTTTCTTTTCCTTCCTTCCTTTCAATGAACTGATTATTGGCCTTAATCTAGCTGGTGATCACAGACAAATAAAATAATTTGTCCTTTTTCCTCTCATGTATTATTCCAACAAGGATCCTCTGTAATAAGTAAATAAGGTCTTCCTTTTCAGCATTTTCCAAGCCAGTTCATGCCCTTGAGTGTTTTAGGATGCACTAAATTTAAGATAGATTTAGGAACACTCATGAACAATTAAATCTTCACCAATGAAAATATTACTAAACTATTGTAAGATCACTAGCCACCTTTCTCTTCACTAAAATTAACAGTCTATCTGTGACACCCACTAGAGTTATCTTACTCCATTTTAGCAATTTAAGCTGCTAGCCATCGCCAGGTTTCTTCTTCCCACAGTTCTTCTGTGATTGTAAAAACTATTTCTCTTCATATTTTTCTTTTAATTTCTTTTACAGGTAGTCATCAGCCTACAACCACAACTGAGCCCGAAAATTTCCATTGTTAAGCAAGACAATTGTTAAGTGAGTTTTGCCCCATTTTATGACCTTTCTCGCCACACTTGTTCCTTTTTTTGTGTGTATGCTACTATACTGATAATTATATATAATCTGCATATTGGAAGCAGATAACATCTTTAATAGAAAAAGTCAAAGAGTGAACGCAAAAGGAGGGTCTGCAAAATATTAAAATCAAAACTGAATGCTGGAAACATAATTAAAGCCATTAATACATGGACAGTTCGAGTGATATGCTACCCAGCTGGAATCATCAACGGGACTGTGGCTGAACTGGAAAACCTGGACTGGAAAACAAGTAAACTTTTTAATATGTACCATGCTTTACATCCATGAAGTGAAACCAACAGGTTGTACCTGCCAAGAAGAATAGGGAGCAGAGGGCTATTGTAAATCCATGTAGAAGAAGAAAAACGAAGTTTGAATGATTATGTGAACCAAAGTACAGAAAAATTGCTGCAGGCTGTGAAAATAGAGAACATTATAAAAACAACAGAAACAAAGGCAGAATATAAGGAAAAACCGCTGGATGGCAGTTTAAATAGATGGAAAACCAAAGCTTTGCATGGACAGCACTTGAAAAACGTTGAAGGAAAATATGATGACAACTTTACATAGGCATGGCTTAAGATGGAAACCATCAAGAAAGAAACGGAAGGTTTAATTACCCTCCAGAAGGCTGCTCAAGAACAAGCACTACAAACTAATGCCATGAAAGCAAAGATACAAAAATCCACCGCCAATCCAAACTGCCAACTTTGCAACAACAAAGTTGAAACTGTTTCATATTTAATATGTGAATGCAGCAAAATTGCACATACTGATTACAAAGCTAGACATGACTGAGTTGCTAAATTAGTCCTCTAGTCATTATGTAAAAAATACGACTTTCCTGTATCCAAAAAGTCATGGGAACATAAAGTGGAAAAAGTTATAGAAAATGAGAAGGTGGAGATCTTGTGGGACTTTCAAATACAGACGGATCGTCATTTGGAACACAACACGCCAGATATCACAATTGTTGAAAACCAAAATGTACAATTTATTGACATCGCGGTACTAGGAGATGCCAGAGTCAAAGAAAAAGAACTGGAAAAAATCATGAAATATCACAACCAGGCCATCAAAACTACATGGCTATGGATGAAACATGTAACAGTAATACCCATTGTCATCAGGGCACTTGGTACCATGTCCAAGAATTTTACAAAACACATCAAGAAATTGCAGCTTCCTGCAATAACACAAGCGGAACTGCAAAAAACTGCGCTACTCGGAACATCATATATTTTAAAAAGATACTTGGTTGATTTGATACCTAGGCTGCTGGCAGCAACCCGTATCAACCATTAGTACCAGTCAATGGTATTTGTGACACATTTTTAAATGTTCAGTGACTGAGTTTCATATTTAATGAATAAAAGAGATAATAATAATAATATATAAAATAATAAAAAAAATTAAAAGAAATGCAACAAGAAAGATGAAACTTTGAATCATCTTATCAGTGGCTGCAGCAAAATTTCACAGACTGATTATCTACAGCATAATGATCAAGTTGCCAAAATCATGCATTGGAAGCTTTTCTAGAAGTTTGGGTTCGAATGCAGCAAAAATTACTGGGAAGACCATTCATTTTCAAGAATTCAACAAAATTCTTGAAAATGAACAGGTGAAGATCCTGTGGAACTTTCAGATCCAAACAGACCATCTGGCCCACAACATACCTGACATCACTATTGTGGAAAAGAAAAAAAGTTCATTGATTTTGTAATACCAGGTGATACATGAATTGAAGAGACACAACTAGAAAAAATAATGAAATGTTGTGATTTGCAAATTGAAGTTGAGTGATTGTGGAGAAAGAAATCAATGGTTGCACCAATAGTAACAGGAGCCTTTGGAGCAATACCCAAAGGGCTGCATAGATATAGGGACATTTTTAACTTATTAGACTTGAATATTCTGACTTTGCAAAAAACCACCTTACTTGGAACTGTCTATATATTTAGAAGTTACTTTAACAGCTCTTAGGTACTTGATTAGGACTTGGACTGTTAAGTTTTTGCCAGTCCCAGACTATGAATCAAATTGCAGATTAAATCTGAAATAATACTAATATATCTGAAACATAATCAATTCAATCAATTTCAACTTTTATTGTACAAATGTACTTTGCTTTCAGCAGAAATAATAGTCCATGTGACTGTGGTTTCTTCTTTTTCCTATGTAAATAGATATATATGTCTCTTCTCATGCTGATGGAATTGCCTTTGTTTCTCTAATTTCATTCATGGTATTTGTCAATGGTTCTAACAATTCCTTTTAAAGTTGTTCATAATACTGAGCCATCAACCCAACTAGGACTGATCCTTGTCCTAATTTGATTTGTTTTATTGCTTTTTTGTGGATAGTTATAGATATACAGTATTTAATAATTATGTATATTGAACATTGAATTTTTTGATAACTGACTTTTCAATATATTTGATCATAATAGCTTCATTAGTATTAATCTTAGTTAAAATTATTTTTCTTTCATCATTTCTTTCATTAATTCATGAATATGAGCCCCCGAGTGACAGTTACTCCTATGAACCTTCTAATTCCATTTATCTAACAGAAGTTCATGTAGAAGTTGATGGGGGTTTTCCCCAAATATTTTGATCACAGGTTATTACAAAAGAAGTTTTTAATGTTTGTTGAAACCTTAGACCAGCACAACTTAAATGAAGCACAAATTGGTTTATTGATCAGGTGAATGCAAATCTAAAGATTTTTACATTCTCTTTATATATTTAGGCAAATTATAATATATAATATACACTTAAATGTATCAAACAGTTTGATTTCCTTCTGGAAAAATGTGTATTACTGTAAAGGACATAGTAAATGCCTTGAAGGACAGGATGAAGAGGTGCTATCAATACAGTGGTCAGATTAAAGGGGCTTGAATGCTGGCCAAAAAAGTAGTATGAATACATGTCTCAGACAAGCCCCTCCCTGGTTCACACAAGGCTAAAGGGTGTGAGGAAGGAAGTTCAGACTTTCAAGATTCTGTTACTATAGCTTTAGAATGAAAATAATACTGACCTACATGGCATGAGCCTGGTCTCCAGTGAAGTGCTGACAATTATAAGATCAGGATGGTCATAATGAGGTGAATACAATGGCATATCTAAGTTAAACAATGGGATCCTAGGTTGCACTTTGTTGAGATATTAATTTTCCTAGTCCCCACTCCAAATCTGAATTATGTTTAAGTGTTATATAGCTGAGTGAGCAGTTTATTTTATTTTGAATAAATTTTAAAGGGTGGGGACAGTTTATTTGCTCCACCGTTATTTTCTCCTTTAGTTGCATTTTCACGTGTCTAATTGATTTGTAGCTCATCTTAGCATTTTAGTTTCCCTGGAAAATTTATTTAGCTAAGGGGCTTTTAGTTTGAACTCCAAAATTCTACTCCTGTCTGTATTATAATCTTCTAGTTTGGCTTTAGATCCCACAGGCTTGCAAATAATTTGGTTTGGAAATATTTCTATTTTTAAAAGTGGAATATAAAAGGCAAGATTAAGAAAATGTATGCACATTTTCCACTCGACACTAGATATATTTTCTCAAATATAAATCTCAAGAAATGCTGTGCTCAAGAATGCAATCTTCATAAAAGGTTAGAATTGTACAGCCTGATTTAATTAGTAAACATGTATCCTAATTAATGTCCATAAAGTTCCTGGGGTTACTTCTCTTACAAAAATGAGCACACATACATTTTCCAAAACATGACAGCATTTTATGCAACCTTCATATTTTTGAACCAATGTTCAGCATCAAAAACACACTAGACTCTGTCTGATGCTTAAATTTTCAATAAAGGGTTCAGAATCCTACATTATTTTCCCTCTTTTATTTTGAGTTTTTCATAGACTATATATTGAATACAAACATTATTATCCATCAAGACGCTTAATTAATAAAATGACTCTGTGGGATCAAATGAGTAGACTGTTGTTCATAAAAGTTTATCTAATGGAAAACAATTCCTTAGAAAGAATGGGAGAAAAAACCTGAGAACAGTTCATGCAGATATGCCTGGAGAGAGGAAAAAAAGCTTTTGCAACCACTAATTTGAGCAGTAAAATAACATGTTTGCTATTATTATAATTTTCTGTAACAGGATTAGTCACATGTTAGCATTCTGTAGCTAAGGTTAGAGAAGGCAGGTACAATCCTCCAATCAATTCATTTTAGTTGCATCATGCTGCTTATATTTCTGTTGATATTTTGCTCTTTAATTCTGTTTATTGAGTTTGGTAACATGGTATAAGTTTATGTTCCTCAATGGATTTCTCTAGGTCCACATATAGTGGAATTCTAATCCATTTCAACTTGGTTGTTTGCAGAGATCTTGGATTATGTATCTTATTTTGCTTTTTCTTAACATAACACAGTTGTTCAAGAAAGGACATATGTTCTCTATTTTATTTCTACTATTCTATATTCACATTACATATACAATTATAAAATATGCTAAATGCTAATTATTTGGAAGCTATTTGCTTCCAAATATTGAAATTGGGGATTTGTGGTTGTGCAAGTATTCATACATTACAACCTTTAGCAAGTAGGTTGAACCTGCTAGGAGTAATTTATTCAGTAGCATCTAGATGGCATACTGTACATACATTTCCACTATGGATATGCAAGCAACTTTGCCACAAAATTCTGAATCAGGAGTATATAGTGTACATTATATTGTCAGATTAATCCCATTTCTCTTGAATATCTGACAAGAAAAACCATGGTACAAGAAAGAATGTGACATATTGTGCTGACAATCTTAATGTGATGCAGGGGATGCAATAAGTGAAGGTACAGATGAAAGAGTCATCTCCCTTTTCAGGAGGTTAAATTGATGGATTGAGAGGCCAAAACTTTATTGGTGACAGCTACAAAGGACTGGGGCAACACAATTCCCAGACCCTGTAGCCTATGGGCCAAGTACTCTCTAGATGTCCTGCTGAATAAACTCAGGAAGCAACAATGCTGTGAATCTGTCCTGATATATTGACTCACTATAGTGTGTAGAGATATCAAAATCATTCCAACTTTTAAACATTCTGATCTTGGAACAGTAAGTGTTCTGTGACACAAAATATGTGAGTTTTATTCCAAATGTGAAACAAAATATGACTAACTAGAATATTTTACTATTACAACCATGTTATGTTTGTTTGTTTTATTTATTTATTAAAAATGTTTATAATTGCATACCGAAGTGAATCTAGATGGCCTAGGAATAGTGAGTTCTCAAGATGAATGAATGTGAATGAATGTGAAGGAAGGAATGAGATCTTACCCCGTAATATTTTTTTGTCAGATGGCATCATAGGCTTCCCTTTTTGGATTCTTGAGGTATTTACAAGTCAAAAACAAAATTCAGGTCAAATTCTGACTGCATTTATCATACACGTGCTCATGTTACATCTAATTGTGTGTGCTCTGACCCAGCCTTAGCAGAAACAAGAAACAGACTCCTTGACACGAAAAACTCTTTATTTTCCTCTTGTGAATTAATTCACCCACCGAAAAGTCCAGGCATTAATCCTTCAAGGAGTTGACTGCAGTACAGATCTTATCAGTTCCTTGCGATAATTTCAAGGCCGTGAACTCCCAGACGAAGGGCTGCAAAGTAAGTTCTGGGAAGCAGTCTTTGTGGCATGAAATGCAATGAGCCAAAATCTTCAGAACTCTGAACTGTTGTCTCCTATGACCACCACTCTCCTTTCCTTCTATTTATTCCCCAGCCAGGGAAGGGCCATTCAGCATCCACGTGTGCCTTGCTTCCTGAGGTGACTCCTTGTCCTCAGTTGTTCTCCTCCTAACAGCTCTGCGCATACGCGCATCTGGAACAGGCCCCAGCTGTTCTGCCTCCTCACTTATCGCAACCTCCAAAGGCAGCTGCCTCTCCGGTGGCAGGGAAATGTTGGAAGGCCCTGGCTCTATCTCTGCGTCCAACACAGAGCATCCATCAGAGCCTTCCCCAGACTCCAGAGCTGGCACAAGTTCCTTCCCAACCTCCTCAATGTCCAAGCCTGCTGACAGCTCTGCTGGCAGCTGGTGGTCTATAACACTGTGATACTTGCACTGGATACCTCACAAACATTATAATATAATTGTGTCTGCTCTCTGTTTGATATGTAGGCCTACCTGAAGTAGCCAAAGTTATAATGGAGAAAATACATTCAGTCCTGATATTGTATAATATCTTTCTACAAAAAGGCACACTATTATTTTCTCTTACCATTATTATTTTCTCTGCAAGTGATAGTTCACAGAACATGTTGCTAAGGTGATTTGCTTAGGACATGATGTAAAACATAGACATCCAATAAAAGCCACAATGATGTCAAATCCATAATTCATGTCTGTTCAATGACATCATGATTTATCTTGTCTCCTCCCCCAGTTCTCTTATGGATGCCAATAGTGAAAACAAAACCCAAGTGAACATTAATACCATCAATCTATTACTGACAGGTCTATAGTTCTTCTATCTTCTTTTGTCTCTTCTTCATTTCTTTTCTGTTCTTCCTCATATCCTCCTTACTGTCAGGTTCATTACAGAGAAAATACATATTTTGCTTTAGCATCCATAAAGGATATGCATTATTATTCTCTGTAACAAGTGAATGCCAGATAGAAGTATTATTGTTGTCTCTCATGATAGGACAGAGGCAACAATTGCTATTTTTTAACAATTTGAATTTTGAGATTTTTTTCATATAGTAGTGTTTAGTAATGCTATGCTTAGTTATCTAAAAATACATGAATCTGAACTGCTAAAAATTCTTAAATTACACTTGTTATATTTAAATCATTTCAACCTAGCTTTTGACTGTATAGACTAAAAACAATCAGCCAATACCTTTTATGCATATATAAATATACCTTTAAGATGACCTCAACTCCCACTAAATGGAATTGCATACATGTGGTTTTTTGGCTATATTATGGAATAGGTCTGCCACAGCGAGCTCTGCCATAGCCCTTTTCCAGATGTTTTTAAATTTCCCAGACTAGCAAACAGAACAGGAATGTTCTGGTGGCATCCCATTCAAGCAGAAAAACAAGCTGACCACGCTTAACTTCTGAGATCAGTCTGAGATCATCTAGAACAGGGGTCCTCAAACTTTTTAAACAGGGGGGCAATTCACAATCCCTCAGATTGTTGGGGGGTGGGACTGGGTGGGTGGGCGTGGCTAGGAGGTCATGTGACTGGGTAGGCATGGCTAGGAGGTCATGTGACTTGGTGGGCATGGCCAGTTTAGCAGTCCATTAAACAATGCATTACAAATTAAACTTTCATTTGTTTTGCTCCTGGGGGTGTTTTATTTGCTTTTGTTTGCATGTTGCTCTTCTGGTTGACTTTTCTTTTTACTATATTGTTTTTTTCAGTTGTTCAGGAGTCTAGTGGTCCACTACAGGAAACTCAGTTTTGCAGCAATTTTTCTCAGCCCCAAGGAGCTTACAATCAACAAAACTATCTGTCTGTCTGTCTGTCTGTCTGTCTGTCTATCTCCCTCTCCTTCTTCCTCTCCCTCTCTCTCCCTCGCTCCCTCTCCCTCTCTCTGTCTCTCTTGCTCTTTTCCTCCATATCTCTCTCTCTCTCTATCTATCTATCTATCTATCTATCTATCTATCTATCTATCTATCTTCTGGAGGTGGGAGAAGTAAAAAAATGGGGCATGTGGAGGCCCCAGGAGGCCTCCGTGTGGCCCATTTTTGGCCTGCAGACTGCTAGTGGAGGTGGAAAGGCAAAAAATGGACCCATTTTTGGCCTCCTGGGGCATCTGCGTACCCTGTTTTTCGCCTCCGCCACCACCAGAAGCATTCTGCAGGCCAAAAACAGGCTAAAACTGCCCTATTTTTGGCCTCCTGGGGCATCTGTGCACCCCGTTTTTCACATCCTCTGCCTCCAGAAGCACTCTGCAGACCAAAAATGTTGGCCTTCCCTTACAGTTTGCTAAGGTAAGTCCTGTGCTTGGCCGAAGGGTGGGGGTTAGTGGGTGGGTGGGGCCATGTGAACGGGGCAATCTCATGGTCCTGGGGTGGATTAATGGCTTCGATGGGCCGTATGCGGCCTGTGAACCCTAGTTTAAGGACCCCTGATCTAGAATGATGCTGCACATGCTGAAACTAACTGTAAGCAAGTCATAGAATTTTGTAGCTTTCCAGTAAGACTACATTAATATTTAGTGACTCAATTGCAATCTAATGAACAAAAATTTGAGATTATAAATTGTGTTAAATTCAGTGAACCTTTATTTGCAGAACACAATATATAACTAAGCTGTTAGTGAACAAAGAGGTTGTGTAATATACAACTATGAACAAACAAATGAAAACAAACGGGTTGAAATTAAATAAAAAATAATTTCTCCTACATGTAGATTTATTGGATATTATTTTAAAAATTCCAGTTTTGAGCCAACGATGTTAAACAATCCTAAGTAGTCTGCATGAATGTCAGACCACCACAAAGATGTAACTTAGTAAGTTAAAGTCCAGTAAGCAACATCTTCTTCACTGCATTCAAAAGGAATCCAGGCAAAATATTGTCATTAGGAAAACAAAAGTTAGAGTCCACTTATTTGAGGAAGATCAGGGTTTCCAAACTTAATGCAGATAGGTAGGCAGTTGCTAATTTTAATTTTCGCCTATTTGGCAAGATGTAAAAATTGTATGTTCCAGATTACTGAGCCTCTCCCTTATCATCTTGGAGCTGGGGCCCATTACTTCTGCTCTTGGAAACCCACAGCCTGCTGAACCTGTACATGATAGTGCATTTACTTTTTTGGGATAAAGTCTTGTAATTCTAATTCACACTGCACAGTATCTGATTCCAGGAGAAATTCCAGGCTTCTACACCATAACCGTTAGCACAACAGGCATAAAGTAAGAATTCTGGACAACTTAACCACATTCTAGGAACATCTTTGTTATGGAATGCCTAGACATTTTGTTAAAATGGGCACAACATTAGTGAAATGGATGTCTCTATACTAGAAATAGTACAATACAGGTGAAACTCGAAAAATTAGAATATCGTGCAAAAGTTCATTTATTTCAGTAATGCAACTTAAAAGGTGAAACTAATATATGAGATAGATTCATACATGCAAAGCGAGATAGTTCAAGCCTTGATTTGTCATACTTTTGATGATTATGGTTTACAGCTCATGAAAACCCCAAATTCACAATCTCAGAAAATTAGAATATTGTGAAAAGGTTCAATATTCTAGGCTCAAAGTGTCCCACTCTAATCAGCTAATTAAGCCATAACACCTGCAAAGGCTTCCTGAGCCTTTAAATGGTCTCTCAGTCTGGTTCAGTAGGAATCACAATCATGGGAAAGACTGCTGACCTGACAGTTGTGCAGAAAACCATCATTGACATCCTCCATAAGGAGGGAAAGCCTCAAAAGGTAATTGCAAAAGAAGTTGGATGTTCCCAAAGTGCTGTATCAAAGCACATTAATAGAAAGTTATGTGGAAGGAAAAAGTGTGGAAGAAAAAGGTACACAAGCAGCAGGGATGACCGCAGCCTGGAAAGGATTGTCAGGAAAAGGCCATTCAAAAGTGTTGGGGACTTTTACAAGGAGTGGACTGAGGCTGGAATCAGTGCATCAGGAGCCACCACACACAGACGGATCCTGGACATGGGCTTCAAATGTCATATTCCTCTTGTCAAGCCGCTCCTGAACAACAAACGTCAGAAGCGTCTTATCTGGGCTAAAGATCAAAAGAACTGGTCTGTTGCTCAATGGTCCAAAGTCCTCTTTTCTGATGACAGCAACTTTTGCATCTCATTTGGAAACCAAGGACCCAGAGTCTGGAGGAAGAATGGAGAGGCACACACTGCAAGATGCTTGAACTCCAGTGTGAAGTTTCCACAGTCTGTGTTGATTTGGGGAGCCATGTCATCTGCTGGTGTTGGTCCACTGTGCTTCATTAAGTCCAGGATCAACACAGCCATCTACCAGGAGATTTTGGAGCACTTCATGCTTCCTTCCACAGACGAGCTTTATGGGGATGCTGACTTCATTTTCCAGCAGGATTTGGCACCTGCCCACACTGCCAAAAGTACCAAAACCTGATTCAATGACCATGGGATTACTGTGCTTGATTGGCCAGCAAACTCGCCTGACCTGAACCCCTTAGAGAATCTATGGGGCATTGCCAAGAGAAAGATGAGAGACATGAGACCGAACAATGCAGAAGAGCTGAAGCCGCTATTGAAGCATCCTGGTCTTCCATAACACCTCAGCAGTGCCACAGGCTGATAGCATCCATGCCACACTGCATTGAGGCAGTGATTGATGCAAAAGGGAACCAAACCAAGTACTGAGTACATATGCATGCTTATACTTTTCAGAGGTCCGATATTGTTCTATGTACAATCCTTGTTTTATTGATTTCATGTAGTATTCTAATTTTCTGAGATTGTGAATTTGGGGTTTCCATGATCTGTAAGCCATAATCATCAAAATTATGACAAATCAAGGCTTGAACTATCTTGCTTTGCATGTAATGAGTATCTCATATATTAGTTTCACCTTTTAAGTTGCATTACTGAAATAAATGAACTTTTGCACAATATTCTAATTTTTCGAGTTTCACCTGTATATGGTCTATGACTCTATTTCAGTCATTTTGCAAGAACAGACACACTGAAAAGTGTGTTAATGTACTATATCAGCCCTTCAGGAGATACAAAGGCAAGACATTAAATGTAAATGTTCTTTATTTGTTCATGGATAAGAGATTGAAAAGGTAACTGACTTGCCCTGCAACCATCAAGCCTGGCAAGAATAAGCAGCATAATACAAATCTCTTTGAAGTTCTGTGTCGCATGCTAATTTATCTCTAATAAAACATAAGAATGCTAAAGGGTGAGGGCATATCCATAAAGCTACTATTTTTTCCTATGGCTTGCCTCTAAAAGGATTGGATATTGAAAGCCTTAAGTCACCTGAGAAGAATTCATAACCTAGAAATGTTATGAAACCAAATCTGTCTCCAGGTATATAACTACATTTAATATATTAAGAGAGCAGGCAAAGATGGCTCTTCAAAATTTTCACTGAACCATTTTTTAATGAACTGCATTTTTAATAAAAGAACCCTGTACAATAGTTGTACAACATTATAACCTACCCCACCCCCCACCCCCATATGCAATGAGATATGTATGTTGATTTTATAGCAGAATGAAAGCATCAAGAAATTGTTCAGGCAGTTTCATTAGATTCGTTTTGGACGAATTGGACTTATTTTGAGCCAAAAAACTATCTACAGGTATCCCCAGTATGTGAAAGCTGTGCAGTTGGGAGCAACGATCTCCAACTCAATTTTATCAAGAGTAACTAGCCATGGGTGTTTGGATCTCCTAGATCTAGGCATACTATAATCCAATATTGACTTGGATGGGGTTGCACTTCCGTAAAGATGATCAGCAATTTGGGGGTCTTTCTGGACTCACAGCTCCTGCAGTTATGGCCAAGGGAGTTGTTGACAAATTGAATCTGATGTGGCAATTACACCTTTACCAAGATCAGGAAACCCTTCAGACAGTCTCTCATACCCTGGACACCTCTTTATTTCACTATTGCAAACACTCTACCTCAGGGCAGTGGTGAAATCCAAATATTATAACTACCGGTTCTGTGGGTGTGGCTTGGTGGGTATGGTGTGGGTTGGTGGGCGTGGCTTGGTGGGCGTGGCTTGGTGGGCATGGCAGTGGAAGGATACTGCAAAATCCCCATTCCCTTCCCATTCCTGGGGGAAGAATATTGCAAAATCTCCATTTCCATGCCACTCTGGGGCCAGCCAGAGGTGGCATTTGCCGGCTCTCCGAACTACTCAAAATTTCCACTACTGGTTCTCCAAAACCTATCAGAACCTGCTGGATTTGCCTCCTGCATCAGAGATGTCAAACCCGATTGCATCATGGACCATATTGTGATGTATAAGGATGTTTTTTGCCTTTGGAGAGCAGGGGTGGGCATGGTCTGTGCAGGCCGTATCTGGCCCACAGTCTGCCAGTTTGACAGGTCTGCTTTACATGGAACTGACCTTGAAGACTATTTGGAAGCTTCAGCTAGTCCACAATGCAGCAGCACCTGAAGTGAAGATGGAATGCCCACCTGCTTTATGAGTTGTACTGGTTGTCAGATTGCTTCTGATTGCAATTAAAAGTACCTATAAAGACCTACATGGCCTAAGGCCTGGTTGATTGAGGGATCACCTATTTCCCATAGTATTGGCCCAGTCACTTTGATTTGCTTCCATCAATTAAATGATGCTATGATAGAACACCTTCTCTGCTCAAAGCATATTTCATTTGTTATCCATGTTTGCTTTACTGGAGTTATTACTGATGCCATAATATATTCTGCTTTATTCAGTAATTAATTCAAAGGTACCATTTCACAATTAGTGGCAAAAGCTTGAAAGCATTTCATTAAATTCAATATAGAAAGCATCACTCCGTCATCTATGCATAGAAGTAGTGTACATGAAGTATGGGGAATAAGGTAATGGTAGAATCTTTTATCATCAAATTACCGCATTAAACAAAAGAGGAGTTAATATGAAAACTTGCCTAACTCCCACCTGTGGTATTAAACCAGATGGTTATATTTAACTTGCAATGAGAAATGTGGACGTTCTTAGTGAATAACAGCAAGCAAACAGCAATTGATGGAAGAGACTTCGAACTTCTACAATATATAACTGAGGATAAAATCAAAATTAGTTGAAATGTATAAAAGCTGCATACAGTACATGTCTTCCACAGGTTTCAGAGGTGCACACAATTAACCATGGACCCTCAAACATCAAACATGAACCTTTTCCCCAACTTTCCAAGATACATGATTTTTTAAAAAAATGTAGCTCCATTTTTAGTCATATTTTGAGAAAAATGTCAAAACACAAGGAAACTATCACATACAGTATATTGGATAAAATGATAATTATAGTTGTCCTCAAAAACCACAATCAGGATCTGGATTTTTGTTGCTAAGCAAGCTTGTTGTTAAGTGAGTCACACCTAATTTAACACCTTTTGGCCATGGTTGTTAATAATCACTGCAGTTCTTAAGTCAATCATTAAGTTGTTAAGGAAATCCAGTTTTCTCCATTGCTTATGTTTATGGGAAAGTTGCAAATGGCGATCACAACTGTCATAAATACATGTCAGTTGCCAAGTGCCCAAATTTTGATTACATGATGTAGGGATGCTGTGGCAGTTATAAGTGTGAGGACCAGTTCAAAGTTCCTTTTTTGTGTAAATTTGTACAGTTGCTAAACAAATGACTGTAAGTTGAGGACTATCTGTAGAATCAAAAACGAGTTCTAATCCTCCCTTTGACATTAAAACTGGCAGAGTTTGGGCCAGTCACTCTGTCTTAGCTCAGCCTACCTTGCCGTGTTGTGGAGAAAATAAGAGATAAAAGTAAAGTATGTACGTTATCTTGCGCTGACCAAAAATAAAGCAAATGTTTGCATAATTAAGTAAAATAATTATTTTAAAACTTAATAGTGTAAATATTAGGGATCATGCATGGACATGTGCATGTACTTGCACACGTACAGACATGCATACACAAAAAACAAACAAAAATGTTTTGTGTTAAAATACCTTTATTATCAGAATGGATATTGAGAATTGGAAAAAAGTCATTAAATCTTCCTTATGTTACAAATTTATATCCCATTACCAGATTTCAGTCTAGTTTTTTGAGATTATATCAGGGGAAAAAATGGTGAATAATGGCCCAGTAATAGTCTGCAATTTTCTGGTTTAAAAAGCAGAAGTTTTGTGCTTAGCAGGCCATGAATTTAAATAACCTTAAAGGGAAAAAAATGTCATCTTTTAAAATAAGTAAGACATGAAATGTTAAACCCAAACCTAGTTGTATCAGAAAAAAGCCAATTACATAAGAATATTTTAGCAGAAAATTAGAAACTACTTAAAATTAATACAGTCTATGGAATGGCTTGAACATATTAGTTTGTTGAAAGTAAACCTGAAGGTCACAACAAGTAGGATAAAAATGAACCTGCTAAACTTTGAATACATGTACATGTGTATATGTGTATATGTGTATATGTGTATATGTGTATTGTGTGTGTGTGTGTGTGTGTGTGTGTGTGTATGTTTCGACGAAATCACATTAATCATCTTCTGGCTGAAGTTCTCGGTTTGGTGCTTATGGGCAAAATGTGTGATCATAACTGACATTTTTCTATGAAAAGAGGCAAAGGTGTATTCTGATTGGTCGACAGTGTTGTTGTATTCTAATTGGCTGATGATGTAGCTGTATTTTGATTGAGTGGAAGCGCTGATGTTTGGTTGTGGGTTAATGGATAAATTATGCCAGAAATGGTGGCAAAACAGGCATTATGATGAATCTTTGATCTATGGTTTATATTTGGTGTTAAGATTCGTCTGTCTATGAGAGCAGGTTTTCAAATAGGCAGATGGGAAGTGTCATCACGTTTATTCATACAATATTGTCTTTTCTCTATTTCAATGGCCTCTCTGATTATTCTGCCATTGAGATGGTCTATTTTTGCAACTGTTTTTGTGTTATTAAAATATATATATATGGGGTGAAATCCATCAGGTTCTGACAGGTAGCGGAAATTTTGAGTAGTTTAGAGAACCAGCAAATACCACCTCTGGCTGGCCTCAGAGTGGAGTGGGAATGGGGATTTTGCAGCATCCTTCTCCTGGAGTGGGACGGTAACAGGGATTTTGCAGTATCCTTCCCCTGCCACACACACCAAGCCATGCCCACAGAACTGGTAGTAAAAAAAATTGGATTTCACCATTGATATATATACATACATACACACGAACATAGTCTTTGACTTACAGCAGTTCATTTAATGAGTTCAAAGTTATAACACCAGTGAAAAAAGTGACTTATGGCTGTTTTTCACACTTACAACCATTGCAGTATCCCCATGATCACATGTTCAAAATTTAGAAGCTTGGCAACTGACTCATATTTATAATGGTTGCAGTGTCTCAGGGTCATGTGATCACCTTTTGCAGCAAAGCAAAGTCAATGCGGAAGATAGATTCACTTAAAAACCATGTTACTAACTTAACAACTGCAGCAATTCACTTAACAACTGAGGCAAGAAAGGTCATAAAATGAGGCAAAATTCACTTAAGAAATGTTTCATTTAGCAACATAAATTTTGGGGTCAGTTGTGATCGTATGTTGAGGACTACCTGTAGACACACACACACACACACACACACACACACACACACATATTTTTCATATTTATGACCATTGCAGGATCCCCATAGTCATATGATCAAAATTCGTATACTTGTTAACTGATAAATATTTATGAGGGTTGCACAAAAAAATAACTTTTTGTAATCTTTTGATCAGCAAAGCCAATGGGAAGCCAGATTCACTTAACAACCATGTTGTTAACTTAACAACTGTAGTGATTTATTTAACAACTAGTGCAAGAAAGATAATAAAATAGGGCAAAACTAAACTGCCTCGCTTAGTCTTGGAAATTTTGGGCTCAGTTATGGTAATAAGTCAAGGACTAGCTGGACTTTTATCTATTTTATTTACGCTTTAAAAATTTCTTAACAAATATATTTGTTTGGTATAAAAATCTAGTCCACAGGACTGGAATGCCCAATTGCAATTACCACTTTATGAAAAAAAATATATTCATTTACACTGTAATTTTCATACAGATTTTACTATGCAAAAGCAAGTACCACGACATATTGGAGATTCAATTTCATTGCAGTACATGTAGATTGTATTAGAGGTACAAAACATATACCGTATTTTTCAGATTATAAAATGCTCCAGGGTATAAGACGCACATTAGTTTTTGGAAAGGAAAACAAGAAAAAAAAATCTACCTCTGCCTACCAGCATCAATCACTATTTATCTGACTAGCATCCTTGCAGCAAACAGCAAATAGCCTGGTCAGCTTCAGCACGTTATCGCAGCCTGATTCAGCATTAGCAGCTGATTGGCGGTTGGATCGGCCTCCTGGAATACTGCTAATCAGCTGTGTCAGGCTACAGGGATTGCCACAACCCATCGCCACCTCCGCGCATCACATTTTTGGCCACCGCAGCCGATCCCCGCTGCCTGGAACAGGCCAAAAATATGATGCACGGAGGCCAAAACAGGGCATATGAGGCTGAAAACATGATGTGCAGAGGCCGAAAATGTGACATGCGGAGATGGCGATCATCGGCAATTTGCTGTGGTGAACCCCACAGCCTGGAATGGGTCTAAAATGTGGCATGCAGAGGCCGAAAATGCGATATGCAGAGGCTGAATATGGCTGAAAGGTGAGGGCCGGCAGGTGGGTGGGGTTTCGGCAACATTTGCTGTATAAGACGCACAGACATTTCCACCCACTTTTGGGGGTACGTCTTATACTCCAAAAAATGCAGTATATTTAATCAAACTTATTTAAAAATAAGATTTTTTTAAAAATCACCCTTTACCAATTACTGCACATAAATGAATTTTGGACCATGGCGGACTTCTATTTTACCACTTTGTTTACAATTTTCTCTCTTTATGCATCATATATTCAGGATAACGCACCCTTTTAAACCTTGACAGTGCAATTACATGCAAGCCTATTCAAAGGCTAATCCAACTAATTTCAGTGGGCCTTATTCTCAGTTGGATAAATAGAAACTTTTACCCAAAGGAGTTTTATGACTCATATTCACTGGATTGTCTTCTCCTTTTAGGAAAAAGAAAATATGAAATGTGTTTATACTCACACATATAAGGGGTAAAGACTCATTTCATCATATTAGCCTAAGGAATTTACAGTCAGAGATCAACTGGACACAGCATATTAATAAGAAGATAAGCAAGATGAAGAATCTCTTAACTCAGAAGCCAAGCAGCCCAAATTCAGTGAAGAAGCTAGTTCATGGCTTGCTGAGTGAAATGCGGCAGTAGACGATTTAAACACCGAACTGGAATCAAAGCCACTTAACCTTTGAGAATGTCACCGTAGATGTGTGCAAACCAAAAGTGTCTAAGGATAAATAGAGTTCTCTTGCAAAGAAAGTCTGGAATAGATGTTTTGCACAGATTTCAGTAAATCATGCTGTTGTTCTTCAGCAATGCTAGATTGGAGAATGAAGGAATGCAGCCTGTTTCTGACTTTCTCAGAATAGTATCGGGGAATGGGATACCTTTTGTAACACTTCATTGTTTGAGGAGTTGTTCTATGCAGGTTTCTGGAATCCTGGACACACATAATAGCTGCTACTTCCTCCTCACCCCCCTTCCTCCCCACACTTAATGTGGTTATTCATTTGGACTGCTTACTGGCAGCAGTGGCTTCAAGCACATTACTAATTGCATTGTAACTCTCATCTTCTCCTATATTACCTTGAGCTGGCTATGGCAGAATCCATCATCTGGAAAGCTTGTGTTTCCCATTTAGGGAAGGAAAAAAAAATATCAGCAAGGAAATGAACAACTTGAACACAAAGAAGCATTCAGAGTAACTTTTGAAGCAGAAAGACAAGGATGTAGTGACAAAAAATGAGATCAGAAAGCTTCTTATAAAGAAAGCAATTAAAACATTGAAGATAATACTTACCCTTCTTAGTACATTGCTATGGTATTTCATGTTAATCAAATGGGTAAGTGATCCTCTACATTCTTTGAACAATACATGTCTTGTGCTAATTTCATTTTACTGCTGTTGACTAGTATAATTATTCTTTCTGCATCGCTGTGGTGGCACAGTGGTTAGAATATAGAATTGAGGCTAATTCAGCTCACTGCCAGGAGTTCAATCCTAATTGGCTCAAGGTTGACTCATCCTTCCATCCTTCTGAGATGGGTAAAATGAGGACTCAGATTGTTGGGGGCAATATGCTGACTCTGTAAACCACTTGGAGCAGGGGTCTCCAACCTTGGCAACTTTACGACTTGTGGACTTCAACTCCAGAATTCCTCAGCCAGCACATGCTGGCTGAGGAATTCTGGAACTTTAGTTTTAGTTTAATTTAGTTTTATTAAATTTCTATACCGCCCTTCTCCTGAGGGACTCAGGGCGGTGTACAGCCATATTAAAACACATGAATTTATAAAATTTAAAACCAATTAAAATCAGATATATAAAATTTGGCCATCAAATTAAAAACACACGTACACCCATTTAAAATTCATATCATATTAGGCCAGTCCGGCTTGCTGAAATAGAAGGATCTTAAGGGCGCGGCAAAATGTGTGCAGGTCGGGGCTAAGACAAAACTCTAGGGGCAGCTCATTCCAAAGGGCTGGTGTCCCCACAGAGAAGGCTCTCCCCCTGGTGTCACCAGTTGGCATTGTTTGGCCGATGGCACCCTGAGGAGCCCCTCTGTGGGAGCGTATTGGTTGGTGGGAGGTTGTTGCTGGCAGAAGGCGGTCTCGTATATACCCCAGTCCTAAGCCATGGAGCACTTTAAAGGTGGTAACTAACACCTAGAATCACACTCAGAAGACCAATGGAAGCCAGTGCAGCTCACGCAGGAGGGGTGTTACATGGGTACCCCAAGTCGCACCCATGGTGAAGTCCACAAGTCGTAAAGTTGTCAAGGTTGGAGACCCCTGACTTAGAGAGTGCTGTAAAATACTATGAAATGGTACGTTCTAAATCTAAGTCTAAGTGCTACTGCTATTGTTATCTTTAGAAGCATGCAAAAAGCAAATGAGAGGAATGGCCTGTAAGCCAAGCAGAAAGGCTCTATGCCTGAAAAATGTAAAACCAAACACAAGGCAGCTTTATATTGTCCTAGCATCTGCTCATATTGGAAGACGTAGCAGGGTGGCCTTGGTCAAATGTCTAATTAATTGTTTTTATGTTTCCATATGTTATAGCTCAGCATTGTTTTCATAAGTCATCTTCCAAATTTTATCCCCAACTGTGTCATTAGTTTCAAGGAAGGCTTTTCTTAGCAAAGAAATAAAAGGCTTCAAAGGCAAACATGGTAAAGATTTCACATTTGCAGTAATTATCAAGCAGTGATTACTACTAATCAAAAATCTTTGATTAAAAATGTTCGCTCAGTGTCTGTCCTGATAATTACTCTGCAATCACTAATCCTAAAATAATGTAATTGAAGTTACAGTAGTGATGCACTACTCAACTATTCTGAATGTTCCCACAGTCTCAGATATCAAAAGTGGAACATGTCATTAACTATCAGCAGAATTATCTATTCAGCACAGAAGCATATTTTAGGGATCTAGGATGATATATATAGAGAAGCTGAAAAGTTTAGGTGTAATGCTAGAATTTTCCACAGAGTGATTGTCAAATTTGAGTATTTTAATGTGAAAGAAGGGAAAATTATGCAGTACAAAAAGTATAACCATATTGACTGTTGGTATTTAATTTTACATACTTTTAACTAAAAGAAGTGAACATCAGATAAATGCTAGGTAAATTCTTTGTTGGTTTCCCTTGCAATGACCAACGGTTCTTCTCATTTTTCCTAAACTACTATAAACAAATTCAGAAATATGGATTTAATGAGAATGTCTGGTGTGAAGTGGTATAGAAAATTTAGTAATAGATATTTCTTAAATTGCTTAGTATGAGTTTCACTAGTGAAATCTGAAAGTTATTTTTCAACAAGTCTAAATTATTTTATTTTAGAAGTTTTGTAGTTTAGAAGAGTCTAAAATTCAGCCAGCCTAAATGGTCAAAGTGCACTTCAAAAACTGCAAGAATAGGTAAAGTACAGACTAAGTCAGAATCCAAGTGGTCTATCTAAAGAGCCATAGCTGTCATTGTTCCTACGACCACATTTCTCAAAAGCTGAGATCTTTTCCCCATTTTTTTAAGCATATCACCAATGACATTCTTATGGCTCATCACAGAATGAAGATTTTTTTTTCAAGAGCACTAGTAATCTCAAATGAATACTACTGCAAATCTTTGCAATTTCATTGCTTTTGGGACTATAATTCTTCATTTTCTATTTCCCACATCCCTGATGATCTCACATCTAACTATTAACCAAAATCAATTCTGTTTAGCTTTTTGAGAGTAGCTGTAGTTGGATGCTGTCATCTGCTCTGACATAATAACATTACTACCCATTCTAGAATGTGGCAGTTTGATGATCTTTATCATAGTTTCGGATATCAATTGTGTTAAAAGGAAAGAGCTGGCAATAGTTCTGCTGATGGCTAACTTCAAATATAATGGCAAGTATTTAAAGAATTGCTGAATGGGGAGCTATCCAGTTATGTATTGTACTGCTGTAAAGTATGAAGATTACCAATGCAAATTGAAAATGATACATTTCTCCTGCCATCTGACATTCTTTGCCTCTTTCACATATTATTAAAGATGCAGAGAGACAGAATATTGATACACCCTCAGTTGAAATAGAAAGTGGTAATAATTTAATGGATCTGTAAATTTAAACAGGATTACTGTATGCCTCCATCCAAACACTGTGTTAATGGCCAGGTATAGATTATATATATTAGAGCTTTAAAAATATTCTCTATTTTTTATTCAGTACAAAAAAAACAGGGTATTTTTTGCTACTTATTACATATACTATACATTTATATATCTACTGAGAATCATGAATTACTGACTTTGGAGTGAGAAAAGCCTTATTAAAAATGAATGTTTATTGGCAGTTGGGGACCCCTGGCTTAGAGGTAGTATTCAATTTACAATCACTATAGGGACCAGAAAATTCATTGTTAAGAGGTATGGTCATTAAGTATGGCATTATATGACCACTCACAGTTTGATGACTTTTTTCCCATGGTCATTAAGTGAATGACATATACATGTTTAGTTTAGTTTAGTTTAGTTTAGTTTAGTTTAGTTTAGTTTAGTTTAGTTTAGTTTAGTTTAGTTTAGTTTAGTTTGGATTTATATACCGCCCTTCTCCCAAAGGACTCAGGGCGGTGAACAGCCAAAGATAAAACACATACAATATGAATTAAAAAAAAAAATTAAAACATATTAAACAAATTTGGCCCATACTAATTAAAACACCCCTTTTTAAAAAGCAAATTAAAATTGAACAATTAAAAAGAGTTATGCCAGCCCAGCTTGTTGGAATAAAAAAGTTTTGAGGGCACGGTGGAAAGTGCGTAAATCTGGGATTCTACGTATCTCCGGGGGGAGCTTGTTCCAAAGGGCAGGTGCCCCCACAAAGAAGGCTCTCCCCCTGGGGGCTGCCAGTCAACACTGTTTGACCAACGGCACCCTGAGGAGCCGCTCTCTGTGGGAGCGTACTGGCCGGTGAGAGGTTACCGGTGGCAGAAAGTGGTTTTGTAGGTACCCAGGTTCTAAGCCATGGAGTGCTCTAAAGGTAGTAACCAATACCTTGAAGTGCACCCGGAAGACCACCGGGAGCCAGTGCAGTACATGTACATGTACATGTACATGTATATATTTTTGTATATGTATGTATGTATGTATATATGTATGTATGTATATATATATATATATATATATATATATATATATATATATATATATATATATATATATATATATATATATATGTTTATAAATGAGAGAGAGAGAGAGAGAGAGAGAGAGAGAGACATGGAAAGAAAAAAATAGTTGTGTAACTGGTTCAGAATGATTTATCTTCAGATTTAGGATGGGAGGAAGGAAATTCTGCATTGCAAGAATGTCCTTTTCTTGTTTGCCAAAACTTTATTTTTTGGGACAAAAGGTATGTAAATGGTCACTACTAGCAGCAGCATATTTTAAATTCATTTATTTACTATGTTAAATATTTGTTTAAATTATGCATCTTTTTTTCTTAACCAATTCCTCACCCTGCTTCTTTTCTTGGTCCCTTTTTTCCCTTAGTTACAGAATCTGATTCTTAACAATTGAAGAGAATAAATGGTGAAGCAAGATTCTGCATGCAATCCAATTATGAGGAAAAGCCAGTTTTTTGTAGAAAAGAATAAAAACAGATCAAAATAGTTTGCAAAAATGAAGGTCATGAGTTTAGAGAATAGATAAATAATACATATTGCTTCAGCTGCGTTTTATCCTCAAGTTAGGTCTCTGCACTTTGTATGATTTAGTCATTTTTACTAATACACAGGAATCATTGCCACAATGGAAACACAGTGAGAAGAGGTAAGAGGGAGATGTAGGAAGTTAGTACTCACCCGTCTCCTAGAAGAATGAGATATTTTAGGAAATATTAAAAAGGCAGAATATTATATTTCCCTGGATGAGAAATGGAGAAACATGTTTTAAAGACAAAGCAGCTTCCTGCCTCCCCCCACCTTTGCCAATGGACCATCATCTGCAATATAAAGTATCCATCTAGCAATAGAAACTCACCACATGGCACCTGGGAAGATTACATCAGCCAGCAAGGCTAGCTAAGATCCCCACCCCTTGGGAGTCTGACAATCAATCAGCATACTCTTCTTGTACCCCAGGAAGTTCAAAGCTCAGAGAGGGCATAAAACTAAGGCATGCTCAGCATCTCGGCCCTTTTTCTGTTCAGGAACTCAAACCATGTGATCCTGTCCACCATTAAACCATCTTTCCAAGCAGTCTCCATGTTTCCAGTGTCCTTTTCCCCACTTGGAGCTGAATCCAGAAGGATAATTCTTCCAACAGAGGGAGGGAGGAATTTCTTCTGAAACATTAGGAAGCCGATTACTTTTTTTTCCAGATTCAGCTATTTGAGGAAACATGATATTCATAATACAGTACAGTACTGTAATAATCAGACTTGAAAAACTTTATTACTCCAAGATATTATGTCTTCATACAGTACTAAATTTTAGAGGTAAAGTTGGATATCTTACCTGCAACTTACTGTAAATGTAGAAATTCACTATTTCATAAAGGACATTCAGCAAAATGCATATTTGTTTTAGTTAGTGTACAATAATCTAGAACACTCTCAGAAGCCTCAAAAATAAATATCTGTGGAGATTCTCAATCATCCAGGTCACGGTTGTCCCAAAAGTACTTTTCAAAAGGCAACTGGAGTTTCCTTTTGGTTTTTTCTTTAAAAACATTTTACTTCTCATCCAAGAAGTGGGGAATGGAAGTATTTATATTCCTTAGCAGTTAACTAAGCATTAGCACTCTGAAGAGTGGTCATTAGCTGTCTGAGGGACTTTGAGGCTATTTGGAAGTTTATCTGTACCCTCAGTGTGCTTGTATTGTATTTAGAAGTATTTTGCAGACATTCATATAGCAGTATGCACTTAAAAGACATCACTCTGTTAATCCTAGACACAAGTGAAAACATGGGACGAAAATGTGTGCTGGTTGCACAATACCTGAATATCACTCACTTATGTGACCATGGAAAGCAAAGGTTGTTAGCATGTGTGCTTCTGGAGTACTGAATGTCATTCAAGTGGTAACAGACCTCCAATTCTTAAGTAGCTGAATAGTGGTCATATGATCACAGAAGCCCAAGACTCCAGATAACTAAAGCTTCCTTTCTTCTTTTCTTCCTTGTTTGTTTATAAATAAATAAAGGCTTCTGTAACAGCCAAATTTTTCAAGCTTCTGGAAGGCCATGAGATTAGGATCTACTCTTGTCTCCAGAGTGGTGAGGAGCATAGCAGTTGGCACATGCTGTTCCAGAAGTGAGAAATGCCCACAGAGAAGACCTGGGTTTGGGTCATCCCCTTACAACTCTTGAAAGCTGGAGATTTTCAAAGGATATTCTCTGTAGCCTCAGACTGGGCAGACAAAATCTTGATGACATTACAAGAAATACAACATGGATATAATGTCACTGTCAGCAGAAGTGTTCCCCTTTGCTGAAGAGAAAAGAGAAGCTGTATATTTTTCTGCTCCTTCATTTTGATAAAAAAATATCTTTGGCCTCCTTTTTTGCTATAATTATGAGCAAAAGTATAATTGGAACAAAATATTCCTTAACTGAAGGATCAGACACATGTATAGCTTCAAAGATAAGGTGACCAGATTTTAACATTGGTAAAGCGGGACACCCACCATTTTGTGGGCGTGGCTTGGAGGTCATGTGACTGGGTGGGTGTGGCTAGCTGGTCATGTGACTGGGTGGCCATGGCTATGTGTATAGAAAAAAGTCATTTCTGACAGGTCCTCGCACTTTTGACTGGTCCTCACACTTATGACCATCCTCACATTTATGCCCGTGCAGCATTCTTAACAACCATGTCACTCATTTCACAACTGCTTCTCTTCACCATGATGACAAGATAGGGCAAAAATGTAAAATGTGAGGACAGTTGTAAGTTCGAGGATTGGTCAAAAGTGTGAGGACCAGACCAGTCAAAAATAACTTTTTCAGCCCTCTGAGTAGTCCATATGCATAAAAGGATACAGCAATAGAGAGGATGAAGGAAGGGAAAGGAAATTAGAGTAGGAGTGAGGGTAAGAGAGGGAGGAAGAGAGGAGGAGAAGGAGAAAGGAAGAGGAAGTAGGGAGAAGAAGAAGAGGGTGGGGGGAAGAGAAAGTAAGAAGGAAAGAAAAGAGAGAGGTGGTAGGTTTGAGGAGAAAGATTGCTGTACAAAAAAAAAGATGAAAGGGAAGAAAGCCAACCCCAAACAAATATAAAGATATTAAGATAAAGAATGAATTGTTAAACTTTAAAGAATAAAAGAGAACAAATATGAATAAATAGCAATAATTAGAAACACACATACAAACATACAATGTATTTTCTTTGAACAGAATATTTGGCTGGTTCACAAATTTAAACTGTTTAGTCATTTCAATTAAATTTACAATTTCTATATTTCCTTTTTGCCATATTTATTCCTCATCTATTTTTTTAAAAAACCAATATTACCCTATATATAACAATAATAACAATAACAATATGTTAAACATGTGTTCACCTGAGTCATAACAGCATTGTATTTCACCCTCCCACAATTTTATTCAATCTACAAATACAAAAAAAAAAAAAAAAAAAAGAACTGGTTTAACTAATAAATTCAAGTATGGTTTATAGCTTCTAATTGCTTTGTACAGCAAAATAACCAGATGCCTCCCCAATGAAAACTTTCAGCTCTACATATTTCAAGCATGTGTTGTGCATAAATTGTAATCTAAATTAAACATACATATGTTGTGTTCTAATCCTATTCTTCCTGTTCTTCCTGATTTGAGAATTAAAGAAGGGTAAATAGGTATTAACAGGATGATTTTCCCTTTTTTTTTTGTTCAGTAACTTAATATTACACTACTAACCAGACATACAAAACATCTGCTAAACCAATTCTCGAATACAGCTTATTTGTCTGGAACCCACACTGCATATCAGACATTAATACAATTGAATATGTCCAGAAATATTTCCCAAGAAGAGTCCTCCACTCCTCTGCTCGCAACAAAATACCTTGTGCCACCAGACTTGAAATTTTGGGCTTAGAAAATTTAGAACTATGCCGCCTTCGGTATGACCTAAGCATAGCTCATAAAATCATCTGCTACAATGTCCTTCATGGATTACTGCCTTGTTGTGGAGAAGGGGCTTCGTAGCTCAATGAAGCTATAAGCTATGCCGTGCACGGCCACCGAAGAAGGACAGGTCATAGCAGGGAGTTCTGACAAAATGTGATCCATTGCAGAAGGAAATGGCAACCCACTCCAGTATCTTTGCCATGAAAACCCCATGGACAATACCAAAAGGAAAAAAGATATGATGCCGGAAGATGAGCCCCTCAGGTCGGAAGGTGTCCAATATGCTACTGGGGAAGAGCAGAGGGCTAGTACTAGTAGTGCCAGAAAGAGTGAAGCAACTGGGCCAAAGCCAAAAGGACTCTCAGCTGTGGATGCATCTGGTGGTGAAAGGTAAGTTTGATGCTGTAAAGATTTTTTCTCCATAGGAACCTGGAATGTAAAATCAATGAATCAAGGCAAGCTGGATGTGGTCAAACAAGAGATGACAAGACTGAACATCTTAGGAATCAGCAAACTAAAATGGACAGGAATTGGTGAATTTAATTCTGATGACCATCAGGTATACTACTGCAGGCAAGAATCCCCCAGAAGAAATGGAGTAGCCTTCCTAATCAATAAAAGAGTAGGAAAAGCAATACTGGGATAAATCCCCAAAATGACAGAATAATCACAGTTCGAATCCAAGGCAAACCATTCAATGTCACAGAAATCCACATCTATGCCCCAACCACTGGTGCTAAAGAGGATGAAATTGACCGGTTCTATGAAGCTCTACAGCACCTTATAGAATTAACACCAAAAAATGATGTCTTTATCATCATGGGGGATTCGAATGCTAAAGTAGGAAGGCAAAAGATAACTGGAATAACAGGCAAGTTTGGCCTTGGAGTACAAAATGAAGCAGGGCACAGACTGATAGAATTCTGTCAAGATAATAAAATGGTCATAACAAACAGTCTTTTCTAACAACCCAAGAGACGACTCTACACATGGACATCACCAGACGGTCAACACAGAAATCAGATTGACTATGTGCTCTGCAGCCAAAGATGGAGAAGCTCTATGCAGTCAGTAAAAACAAGACCAGGAGCTGACTCTCGTTGCAAAATTTAGACTTAAATTGAAGAAAGTAGGGAAAAGCACTAGGCTACTCAGGTATGAACTAAATCATATCCCTGATGAATATACAGTAGAGGTAACAAATAGATTTAAGGAATTAGAACTGATAGATGGAATGCCTGAAGAACTATGGACGGAGGTTCGCAACATTGTACAAGAGGTAGCAACTAAAACCATCCCAAAGAAAAAGAAAGGCAAGAAGGCAAAATGGTTGACTGAGGAAGCTTTGCAAATAGCTGAGGAAAGAAGGGAAGAGAAAGGCAAGGGAGAAAGAGAAAGATACACCCAATTGAATGCAGAATTCCAGAGAATAGCTAGAAGAGATAAGAATACCTTCTTAAATGAACAGTGCAAAGAAATAGAAGAAAACAATAGAATAGGGAGGACCAGAGATCTCTTAAAGAAAATTGGAGATATGAAGGGAATGTTTCATGCAAAGATGGGCATGATAAAGGACCAAAATGGCAGGGACCTAACAGAGGCAGAAGAGATTAAGAAGAGGTGGCAAAATTACACAGAAGAACTATACAAGAACGAGCTTAACATCCCTGATAACCACGATGGGGTGGTGACTGACCTCGAGCCAGACATCCTAGAATGTGAAGTCAAATGGGCCTTAGGAAATCTGAGCAACAACAAAGCTAGTGGAAGAGACAGTATTCCAGCTGAGTTATTCAAAATCTTAAAAGACGATGCAGTAAAAGTGCTACACACAATTTGCCAACAAATTTGGAAAACTCAACAGTGGCCACAGGATTGGAAAAGGTCAGTTTACATTCCAATTCCAAAGAAAGGCAATGCCAAAGAATGTTCAAACTATCACACCATTGCATTCATTTCACATGCTAGTAAGGTTATGCTTAAAACACTACAAGCTAGGCTCCAGCAGTATGTGGATTGAGAACTACCAGAAGTACAGGCAGGATTTTGAAGAGGCAGAGAAACTAGAGATCAAATTGCCAACATACGTTGGATCATGGAGAAAGCTATGGAGTTCCAGAAAAACAACTTCTGCTTCATTGACTTTGCTAAAGCCTTTTATTTTGTGGATCACAACAAATTGTGGCAAGTTCTTAAAGATATGGGAGTACCAGACCATGTTATTTGTTTCTTGAGAAACCTATATGCGGGTCAAGAAGCAACAGTGAGAACTGGACACGGAACCACTAATTGGTTCAAAATTGGGAAAGGAGTCTGGCAATGCCTATTTAACTTATATGCAGAGCATGTATGCAGAGCACATTATGAGAAAAACAGGGCTAGATGAATCAAACGCTGGAATTAAGATTGCCAGGAGAAATATCAACAATCTCAGATATGCAGATGATATCACTCTAATGGCAGAAAGTGAAGAGGAACTAAAGAGCCTCTTGATGCAGTTGAAGAAGAAAAGTGTAAAAGTTGGCTTGAAACTCAACATTAAGAAAACTAAGATCATGGCATCCGGCCCTCTCAATTCCTGGCAAATAGATGGGGAAGAAATGGAGGTAGTGACAGATTTTATTTTCCTGGGCTCCAAGATCACTGCAGATGGGGACTGCAGCCAAGAAATTAAAAGACGCTTGATCCTGGGGAGGAAAGCTATGGCAAATCTAGACAGCATTCTAAAAAGCAGAGACATCATCCTGGCAACAAAAGTACGTATAGTCAAGGCTATGGTTTTACCAGTTGCAATGTATGGCTGTGAAAGTTGGACCATAAGAAAGGCTGAGCACCAAAGAATTGAGGCCTTTGAACTATGGTGGTGGAGAAGACTCCTGCGAGTCCCTTGGACTGCAAGGCGATCAAACTGGTCAGTCCTAGAGGAGATCAACCCTCACTGCTCTTTAGAAGGCCAGATCCTGAAGATGAAACTCAAATATTTTGGCCACCTACTGAGAAGGAAGGACTCATTGGAGAAGAGCCTAATGCTGGGAAAGATTGAGGGCAAAAGAATAATGGGATGACAGAGAATGAGGTGGCTAGATGGAGTCACTGAAGCAGTAGGTGTGAGCTTAAATGGACTCCAGAGGATGGTAGAGGACAAGAAGGCCTGGAGGAATGCTGCCCATGGGGCCACAATGGGTCGGACATGACTTTTCAACTAACACAACAACAACAATGAAGTCCTACCTGTCAATGACTACTTCAGCTTCAACCACAACAATACACGAGCACACAATAGATACAAACTTAAAGTGAACCACTCCAAACTCGATTGCAGAAAATATGACTTCAGCAACAGAGTGGTCAATGCCTGGAATGCACTACCCAACTCTGTGGTTTCATCCCCAAACCCCCAAAATTTTAACCTTAGACTGGCTACTGTTGACCTCACTCCATTCCTAAGAGGTCTGTAAGGGGCATGCATAAGAGCACCAACATGCCTACTGTCCCTGTCCTAATGTTTCCTTTAATTGTATTCATTTTATGTATACAATTCATGCTTATACTTATATATATTATCTAATATGTATTCGACAAATAAATAAATAATAAATAAACTGGTTACTAGCCTTAATATAGCTGGTAATGCTTGACAAATAAACATCTTAGATTTTTCTCTCATTTGAAGGATCTCTTCAGGAGTTCTTCATAGAACTCCTATGCAGTTTTATTTATTTAAAAACTAGAGTAATGATTTTGTTGGTGTTGGTAAATATAAATTATCATCTCTATGCTGTCAATTTAATTACTGTGAAAGTTTGAAAAGGGAATTGTCAAAGTCCTAAGTGGGAGTAACTCTTCATGACCATACAGAATCTGCTGATTTCAGTATCACAACCAATCTGAAGGTTGAAGAGATGCTATAATACAGCAATTAGGCTGACATAACAGCTCTGTACATTAGTGGGAGAATCAGATTGCAATTGCTATATTTGCATGTTCACTACACTGATGCATTTCTAGGGCAGCTGTAATTGATAACCTCTGAGGTGTAAAACAAATAAGTAGAAGCAGTTGACCCTTACTTTGTTTAACTTTATTTGGAAAGACAATATTTCATTAATAAGTTAAAAACACACATACAGTTTGAAAATAAGCATTACAAGTTAGTAATGATAGGCACTGTTTTTTTGGGGGGGGGGGGAGTCTCCTGGGTTTGGAAACAATATTTGAAATTTAATCAATTAAATCATATTTTATGCTATTCTTTGTTTATTCAATACTTTGTTATTTTGAGTGGAGGAAATGTTTTAAGACTTTAACCCATCCTTCTCAGAATTCAGAATTAACCTGTAAATATTCTGTCACAATTTTCTTTTCCATTTCCCAGGGCATTTCTTTCCTTGAAAAAAAAATAAAGCTTAATTTTCTCTAACTTGATATCTGAGGAATTCATGTTAGCACACCATATCCTTGAGGCAGCTCAAAAGTGCCTTAGAAGTTTTAATCAAGTTATATATATTTACTACAAGTCATTTTAAATATATAAGAAGTAAACATGTTGACTACATTTAATTGGATTTATTTATTTTTAATTAGGATTACATTTCATTCAAATTTAGTTTAATTCTTAGCCTTGTCCGTCATTCTGAAGTGTGTCTTTCATTCAATCTCTTAAAGTTCAAGGGTGTTGCAGAAGTTTGGGGATATTAGGGCAAATCTCTCATTGGTGTATCTGACAATAACATCCCAAGTATGTAGGTTAGGCTTAAAGATAGTGACTTGCCCAAAATCATCCAATGAGTTGGGGAACAATGGCACTGTATCTCTCTGCTTTCAGTTTGATGTCTCAGTTACTGCAGGACTTTTTGAGATGAAGTATTGTTGCACAGTAATGAATGGTGCAGACTGTTTTTGTATCATTGTGCAACCTACCAGGTTACCCAGGCTTTCAGATTTGAAAGGAAAAAAAGACTGCTACAATAGGGAAAGTTCCTTATTAGTATAGCTATCACATCTGCACTGCAAACAGATATCTCTTGTTGTTATCAATTTATGTGTGCAGCCCGAATCTATACTGTAATGTTTCTTCCCTGGGATTTTACCGAAGCATAGAAAATGATTCCAAATTTCTAGAGATGATTGCACAAAGGAAATCCCAACATCCACATTTTTGATTATTTCATAGATAATGAAAATTCAATAATTCTTTCTCTCCATCACATCAATATTTCTTGCTCTTGTGTATAACATAGACACAACATTGCTTCTGTTATAATTCAATGGCCTTCTTTCATATGCAAACTTCAAATCTTCTTCAGTCCATATGTGAAGCTATTTGAAGCCATTCTTAACTAAGTTTTAAAAAGTGTGTTTCCTCTTCTCTTGACACAATTGTCATATTCGAGGGACATTTATACTTGAGCTGCAGAACAAACTAGACACCTGGCTTCTGCATAGGCATATGCTTATGTAATGCCCGAGTATTGTACGAATGTAAGTTAATGCACGGTATATATCTGAGATATTTATTTATGAGTTAGTAAGATTTTATTGACAATATTTTAAGAGTTAGATTTACATGTCATAATCAAATGAAAACAATAATGTCCATGAGGGTGGAGGTCCTTTCGCCGATCTTGTGAGTTGGTTTTCAAACGTTTTGTTACCAAGCTAGGTAAGCTAGGTAACATCTTCTGGAGAGTTTAGGGGATATCAGTGTTGCTCTGTTTATAAGGGCTTTGTGTGGTCCGTAGGTTTTATGATGGGGAGGTCACATCAGGTGAGGGTCCCATCACAAGACCCTCACCTGATGTGACCTCCCTATTACAACCCCTACTGATTACATGAAGCCCTTATAAATAAAGAAACACTAACACTGACATCTCCTAAGCTCTGCTGAAGATGTTTCCTAGCCTGGTAATCAGGGATGAAATGCTCCCAGTTCAGACCAGTTCGACTGAACTGGTAGTGATGGCAGCTAGTGGTTCAGAGAACTGGTAGCAATGGTGGCATGAGGCTCTGCCCACCTGCCGGGTCATCATTACTTCCTGGTTTTAACCAGGAAATAACATCTTTTTACCTTCTGCTCATACATAAAAGGGTTTGCGCATGCGCAGAGGGCCCAAGCGCGCACGTGACACGTGCACTTCCAAACCAGTGGGAAGGTAAGTAGATTTTACCCTGCTGGTAATGAAATGTTTGGAAACCAACCCACAAGCTTGAAGCTCGTCCTACACCTAAGATACAGATATTCACCACCATTACAAATAATGTCCATTTCAAAAACTATCTTACATATAGTTTCTCTCTCACACATACAGACATCGAAATATTTGTAGTGAGAAGGAAGGAAGGAAGGAAGGAAGGAAGGAAGGAAGGAAGGAAGGAAGGAAGGAAGGAAGGAAGGAAGGAAGGAAGATACATGCTAGCAATTTGATTCTCTTTCATCTATTTGCCTGTTATGAGCCTGACGGAAGCCCTTTGGAAGTTGAGATACATAGATGGTTATTCAATAGTTTCAGGACCCTCCTGATGGGCAATGGAAGGAAATCAGGTTGAATGGGTATCAGAAGAAATAGAAACCTTTAGTCCAGTCAGGTGCTTCACAATCAATATTAAAAAGTGGGTAGAAGGAAAATATATTCAACTGAGAATCATTGCATATTAATTGCATGGAAAGAGGAAAAGAAATGTCAAGGATATGGAGTTGGAGAGAATAATGGAGGGGGCTCTATATTGGGAGAAATACTGTGAAATATCTATACAGTGGCAGCTTTTGCTGCACATGTGGCTAATTTCTAAGAAAGCAGGGGAGGGAGATTTTACACTCACCTTTATAATGATTGATTCTAACAGCATTCCAGCCACTGCCTTGATGTTTCTATGGAGCTATGCAGGAAGAATAAAAATCTGTCATACAATAACAATGTTGTAGACCCGTTGTTAGGTATAACTTCTATGCAACTGCATTACTGTGCCTAAAATTAAAATGTGAAAAGGTTTATGAATATTTGTTTTACATTATTGATTTTCGCTGAGACATCATTGATTATAATTAATGAACACAATTAGTTTGCTCCCCAAGGATCATATGAAATAAACAGCATAATACATTCAAACAAAGAGCTGAAAAAATAATTTATAAGGTTATAAAATGCAAGGAGAGAAAGTCAAGATACTTGACTACAAAGCAGGACAAAGAACACTACATGAATCAATGCCACGGAAAGCCTGAATACATTTTTTAAAAATGCAACTTCACCTTATGTTGCCTATTTTATTTAATTTTGTTGGAAGTGTTTTTATAACACTAATATTTTCTCCAATTTTTCACAGAAACAATCTGAACACATTTTATTTATATAATATTTCTCCTAATATTTTCTATCATTTTCCACAGCAACAAACTGAACACATTTTATTTATATTATTGTAGAAATCCATAGTTGTAGAATAAGATGAATATATTTACAATGTAAGTATATTTACAGTTGATTAATATTATCTGCTCTTAAACAGAACCAACTTCTCTTTTTATTGTTTTTTCACAGTGTGGTATCAATCCAGTAAAAAGTGGATATTATCATACTTGTGCATACAAAACCCATCACACTTTCTTTTCTATTTATTTTTTCTATATTCATAAAGCATCTACATTTAAAAAAAACCTTTTAAAAACATTTTCCAATATTTATTTATGGAACTTACATGACTACCAATTTATACAGATTAATGGTTGTTGGCTCACAAAAAGAGAAAGATGAGACAATTATCTCACACCTCATAAGAAAAGGTCCACACTTCCCATCAGCGCACCATGATTCATTCACTATATCAGTTATTCATTATTCAAACATTTACAAGGTTATAAAATGCAAGGAAAGGATTGTTATGGATTGTACATGTGCAAAATAGGGCAAAGAACATTACACAAACCAACACCATGAGAAATGTTCATCCAAACTTCAAATGATGTTGCCTATTTCAACCATGGTTGACTCAAACCGAGTTTGGATATTCAGAGAGCATAATTCAGTTCTAACTTGTGATTCAAATTTCAGTGACAATCCAATTCAGTTCAAACCACTTTAAGATTCAGTATCTGATTTGAAAAAATGATTTATTCAAAGGCTACAATGGCAAAATTTCAAAATGCCTGAAGCTGTTTCATTTTTTTTGGCAGAATGGAATGAAAATCTCTAGGATGATAAGTCCTTTAGAGAATTGTAACCTTGCCAAGCTTCAGATGAATATTTTCAAAAGTTATAACAGAATAATTTTAATGCATCCTCCTTTATCTGCAAAGTTTACAAAATGTGAAAATGACAGCACAAGAATTTCCAATTTGTTCAGCAGAAAGGCTGTAAAGAAGATGGCTGAGTCAATGCAGAAGTGTTGAGCCAATATTTCAAATGCTGAAAGTAAAAATAAATAACATTAATACATAAACAGCAACATAAATACTGTACAAAATGAATGTTACTATTTTTTATGTTGTTTTCCAAAGCTAGATTTTGTCTGCTTATTCTGAAAAATGCTACTGTGGTTATTAGACAACAGGAACATGCCCCACTTTAATTTAATTTGTGCAATGCTATTAGAATAGAATAACAGAATTGGAAGGGACCTTGGAGGTCTTCTAGTCCAACTCCCTGCTTAGGCAGTAAACCGTGTACACCACTTCAGACAAATGGTTATGCAACATCTTATTAAAAACTTCCAGTGTTGGAGCGTTCACAATTTCTGCAGGCAAGTTGTTCCACTGATTAATTGTTCTAACTGTCAGGAAATTTCTCCTTAGTTCTAAATTACTTCTCTCCTTGATTAGTTTCCACCCATTGCTTCTTGTCCTACCCTCAGGTGCTTTGGAGAATAACTTGACTCCGTCTTCTTTGCCCCTGAGATATTGGAACACTGCTGTCATGTCTCCCCTAGTCCTTCTTTTCATTAAACTAGACATACCCAGTTCCTGCAACCGTTCTTCATATGTTTTAGCCTCTGCCTCTAATCATCTTTGTTGCTCTTCTCTGCACTCTTTCTAGTCTCAACATCTTTTTTACATTGTGGCAACCAAAACTGGATGCAGTATTCCAAGTGTGGCCTTACCAAGGCATTATAAAGTAGTATTAACACTTCATGTGATCTTGATTCTATCCTTCAGCCTAGAACTCTGTTGGCTATTTTGGCAGCTGCCTCTCATAGAGAGGCAACCTCTCACAATGACTACTATTGAGCAAGGTACCACATGTACTGTACCTGTGCATTTTGTTTTTCTTGCCTATTACATTCTCCTAAAAGACAAAATAAATTTGGTATCTATACTTTTAATGAATATACATTGAACATTCATTTATACCAATAAATATAATTAATGTAAGTATTAATTAAAGTATAAACATTTGAGAAAGGTACCAAGCATGATCTTTGGATTCCTGAACTCATAGTTCTCTTGAAGCTGGGGATAAAGATGAGATCAGGAGGTATATTTTCTTTGATCTGGACCCAGGTGATTAAGTCAAGCTATATAAGTTTCATTTAACTTTGGACAAAGAGTCAAATAACTTTATTTGATTATAGAAGATAATATTGATATCCTAAACTGCAATTAATATTGATTTTTTTTTACTTTTTTATCTTAATACTTTGTTTTAAATAATAGAATGTTCTTAATTTTTAATCATATTACATATATTTATATTTATATATACTTCATCATAAAGGGGAAAATATATCATAACTGAATGTGACGTGGTCACTGAAACATGAAATAAAACTCATTGTGGAGAGGAGCAGGGAACAACTAATTGTTACCAATCTCTTTGTATTGGGAACTTGTACCCTCCTAGCAAAAAATATAGGACGCATATGTGCACAAATATAGCAAGAAGCTGTAACTGTAAGCAAATAGGATGTAAGTCAGACAGTTACTTTAGACTCCTGATGTTGGTTTACATATAAGCAATAATAATTTAGATTCGTGACAGAATATCTAATTGCTGAAACTGTGATATATCTTCTTCTATAAAACTATTTCTCCCTGTTAAAAAGGGCTCACATTTGAAAAATAAATATCACCACCATATATTCTTTTATGGTTGTTTACATTGTCATCTTTTATGTTTTTAATATGTTTTTATGCTATAAACTGCTGGGAGTGGTTTTTACTGAATCTGGTGGTCTATAAAAACAAACAAGCATTTGATTTACAAGCTTTAGGATTCTTCTATGACAATAGATCTTAGGCTGATTAAGCTTGGTAATGCATACTCTACCTTTTATACTTATGATACATTTAATGTGATTTGTATTTAATCATTTCTATAATATAAGACTCCATGTGGCTTGGCTCCTATGGACCTACCGGACTTCCTTTTCCAATGAGAATGATCAATTTGATTTGTTCTTCTTAAAAAAAAAACTAATTACTGTGTCAATTTTTAATGGATATATAGATTTTCTGCAGGACAATCTATCTTCAGCCTGATCCTTCACATTTTCCAACAATACACTCATTGCCACCATCATTGAATCTATCCATCATGTTGCTGATCATCCTCTTGTTCCCTTTCCTTTCATTTCCCCAATATTATAGACTTCTCTGGGGAATTGGTTCTTTGCATAAATAATGCCTTTGAAATAGGATAATTTGAACCTGGTCATTTGTGCTTCTAGTGAGACCTCAGGGTTGATTTATTTGATGATTTATTTGTTTGATTTTTCTTTCTTTTTTGCTCTTTGTGGGATGCTTAGCAGTCTTCTCCATTAAAAATCATGAATACACTTTATATCCTCTTCAAAGTCAAGCTTTCACTTCTATGGAGTGCCAAAGAGAAAACCATTGCCTGCAGAATTATGATCTTTTTAGGCCTTCATTGCTATTCTATTATGAGTCAGTGTGAAGTCTTTCATTCATTATTATGAGGGTCAGTCCTAAAAGGCAGAAGATATCCACTTCATTGTCAGTTCTAAGCTTGGTTGCCATGCCTGTTGTCATTTCTTTGGTCTTCTTTATATTGCTGTGGCCAAAACCAGTTTACCTAAAGCAGCCAAATCACTTTGAAGATGCAACATAATTTTATCACCATGCAAACATTACAGTGAATACTGGACTTTCAGCAAAGCATTTGCAGATTGTTGGGCAGACCTAACCGAAGGCAGAGCCATAGCTTATTTATCCTTCATCTACTGCAGGGCTGTCAAACTCACTGCCCATAGGCCAGATGTGTCATGTGCTGGCCCTGCCCCAGCCCAGTTTAGCGAAGGGCAAAAAAGTCCTGATACGTCACGTGATGTCACATGTTTGGTCTACTGCATTGCAAAGGCAAGAAATATGCTAGGTGAGTGTATTAGCCATGCTATCTTTAAGATATAATCAGTAGATTACTGGGTCACATGTACCAACTGATTCTTGTTTACTCAAAGTTTAATTTTTAACTTTACCCCCATTTTTAACTGATGTCCTTTGCTTTCATTACTAGAATTTCTTTTGCATTTTCAGTTATCAAATAATGTCAACAGCATGGTTCATGATAATTATATTTCTTCCTGTCTAACTTCCCTGAATATATATTCCATGTATAGGTTAAATAAATAAGAAGAGAGAAATAAATACAAATTTCTTTAGTAAGCTAAATCTAGAATCTTTTGTCATCTCTCATCTGGACTGCACCTTGCTGACCTATGTGTAGGTTTCACATGAAAACATTCTCATTTTTCTGAGCATATTCTTTAGTTTGATACCCTCAACACATCTTGCTAGGATGTGAAATTAAGGATATTGTATGAAAATTTACCCTTTTTATTAAGTCTGTTTTTTATCCTATTTATGAAGA
Source organism: Pituophis catenifer annectens (assembly GCF_029215685.1). Classification (NCBI taxonomy): domain Eukaryota; kingdom Metazoa; phylum Chordata; class Lepidosauria; order Squamata; family Colubridae; genus Pituophis; species Pituophis catenifer. The sequence goes on from NW_027256884.1 coordinate 82,376,172, forward strand.
CTGAGCTATTCCAATCTGTTGGCCATGATGTCATTGTCCACATCTGCTGGCATTTTGGTAAGAATCTTTAGAAGTCTTTCTTCTGTCACTTGCTATATTTCTTTAGATATTTCATTAATATCCAGATGTGGATTGGACACCTCATAAGGGAAAAGGTTCTTCCTTGTTTTACCTAAAGATGGGAGAAAAAAAATTAACAAACTAATGGTTTTGTGCCTGGATTTCATTATATCATGACCTATATAAAAGAGGCAACCATATGTCTAGAACATGGGTGTCAAACTTGATCGTGTCATGGGCCGGATCATGATGTATCACCATGTTTTTGGCCTTTGCAGAGCCAGCGGGCTTTGAGCCGCCAGATTGACAGGCCTGGTCTAGAAGGACATCAGTATATTGCTTAAAATATTATTTTTCCATCAGTGTTTAAAATAAGGAGAGAGTGAGTATGAGTGTTAGTGTGTGAATGTATGTGTATTTGTGTGTTTCTACTTTAAAATGAGAGGAAAATCTTTATGAAAAAGAACAAATCAATAATTTATTTGGAGGAATGATGGAGAGTGATTAGCAAAAAGTTATTTGTCCAAAGGACATTAGTTAAAAAATCTGAATATCTTTGAAGAAATTATAGCAATAAAGTGCAATTGTAGTTTTATACAAAGTGTATTTTGTCTTATTTCAATATGAGAGAATGTGGTATAACTAAGAACCTTCTTCATTGACAAAGCAAATATTTACATTTCCAGGAGTTTGCTTTTCACTTAAAGAGGGAGCAAAAAGAAATACCATCCACGGAAGCAGAAAGACATACACAATACAATATTTTCCAATAATTAGATGTGTTGCCATAGTGATGTATTATGTACACTCATATGCAATGTAATGAGCAAACACCACTGAATCATAAAATTATGAATTATTTTCTGTGGGGAAAATTAAGCTCTGTTCTTTTTAGTACAACAAATTAATTGTGAAGAATTCATTTAGTTAGGTAGTCTCTCCCTACCCGGAGAGACAAGTATTTATTATCTAGGTCAATTAGAAAGCTTTTGGTTTTGGTTTGTTTTTATTTCTTTTAAAATATCCCAAAAATAGTGAATATAACACATAGTAATCTATTCTGCTTATTCTCTCCATCTTATCCAGAATATTCTTTTTGATTTATTGCACAGTTAGAAAATACACCAAATATTCCTTTTTACCTTCTGATATTTTTAATGGAGTATTGTACATAAATACTATGAACAAAGCTGAAATAGTCATGGAAAGGCCCTAGGCTTTTTCTCAGTTTTCTGTGACCATGACTGCTTCATGAACAGTTTTTCTACTGCCTATCTACTGCCTTTAAGTCATCTTCAGTCCATATGTGAAGCTATTTGAAGGCATTCTTAATTGCTACAGTTTAAAAAAGGCAGTTCCCTCTTCTTCTGATATAACTGTTGTCTTCTAGGCCCATTTTGACTTGGACTGTAGAAAAACTGTACACCGGGCTTCTGCACAGCCATATGCTTGTGTAATGCCTAAATGATGGTTTCCATTGCATTTCTCAGATTTATTTAGTCTCTTTATAAACACAGGACTTTTGAAAGAGCACTAAACCTATTTGGTTCGTTAGTTGGCTTGGCTTGGCTTGGCTTGGCTTGGCTTGGCTTGGCTTGGCTTGGCTTGGCTTGGCTTGGCTTGGCTTGGCTTGGCTTGGCTTGTTAACACAAGTGTTTTGCCAAGAATCAGGACAGTGATTAGTTCTTTCAGTTCAGTGAATTGGTTCTTTTTGGATCCAGAGACAATTAACATGCAAAGTAACAGAGTAAATAAAGAGATTTTAAGTTTTATCATTACCTCAAGCAGAGTTAAAACCATAACGTAAAAAGCATACATACCAACAAGATATCATTATGTGACTAAACTCCCAGAATAAAAATGGTCCTCCTTATTGCCACTACAATGAATTAATTTATAATTGAAAAATCATTGCTTATACGCTGAATGAAAAGTTAATTTAAACTGGGAAAGAGAACCATTTCCTGTAAACAATTTTTTTTTGGGGAGGGAGTGGTGTTCAGTCAATATTAGTACATTGCAGGGGGTTTTTCTGCTTTTGAATGATAAAACATTTCCTACGGCTATATATTTAATGGTTTTTGTTGTTTATTTGTTATTTTATATAATGATCACTGAGTACTTATGCAAGAGTAATATAACTATTGCACTGACCAGGCAACGCTGCTGGGATCAATCTTATAAAATCTAATTTTGTCTAAATGTAATGCTATTTGTGTCTTTTTGGTGAGGAGCTAGACACCATTTCAGCCACTCCTAGCTTTTTTGTTACTAAGTTCCACAGTGATGATTAGATTGCCTCTAATAACATCAATCACACTTGAATGGTCTAGAAACTTGATCTAGCATTCTATTCTTCACTGTTGTCATTGGTTACTGCCATGGACTGCCAGCAGCAAGGCTAAAACAGGATTTTTTGATCATTCACTGACAATATCATCACTCCTTCAGAATGGTAATTGGAGATGAAGATCCTTGGTTATGCAGGAGAAAATAATGTCAGTTGGAACAAATAAATTATTCTTCCTCAAAGTGACTGTCCCAGGTACACTAAAACTTCCGATTCAGCTATTTAAATGCAAGAAAGTTGACAAAACTATAAAAAAGATACTAAGGAGCGAGAACAGTTCTGGGAAGCAAGGCCATAAGAAGGTAACATTTAGAAGAAAAGAATATATCACAAGGTAACTAATTTCAAGAAAACAGCCTTCATTTTGTCAAATACACTTTATGGTATCACCTCCTAATTCCTGATTGTCATGTCATTAAACACATTTTATGTTTCTGTATTCAATCAATTACTTACAACTACCGTATATATGATTATAATGCAAATTCTAATTGGCATAATAGTCAGAGGAGTTGCATTCCAAACCTACTTTTAATTTTACTTATGCTGCTTCCAGTTTCATAATAAATGTTACGTGCTTCAATGAAACAGCCTATCTTATATTTACTGTTAAATAACTTTATCAAAAGATTTGTTCTACAGCTACCAATTTCCTCCAGCTAGGCTTCTACTAGACTGGTCAGTTTGGCTAATTTATAAATATAGATTTAATGCAATTTACTGTGTGCCTATAGAGTGTAGGGAAGATGACCTTGACAGAAATTTGCAAGAATGATTACCTAGGCAAAAGGATCTGGAACATTTTTCTTAAGTCAAGTGATATAAGAGAATACTTAGAAGGGCTCAGATCTAATTCACTGTACTAACATAAAAGGGAGAAGGGACAACATAATTGTACTTGCAAGGTTCTGTCATTAGAGCTAATCTTAATATTTTAGCCTTTCGATTGAATTGATTTTCTGGTCTAGTGTATCTAGAGGAACTGACAATATGCTTGTGCATCTGTATATAATTTACTAAATTTCCTCTGCATGAAACATGCTGTTGTTAGAGGGTATGGGTAATTCTTGATACCTTCCCTTACGACTATATTTTAAACTAAGCCAAATCTCAAATGCCAAATTGACAGTCCATATTAATCACAAGCAAGACGTGCTCATTGTCGTACAGGAAGTCTGATATCATAGCTTTGTCTTTCACTATAAATAGACAATATAGAATTTAGAGGATATCATTGGAATGGGGTTTTAAAAAAAAGTTTCCCATATCCCATGGCCTCTGATTAAAGTATGGAGTTACAAGAAAAGAAAAGTTGAGATAAAAAGGAAGCATATCATTATTATTCTATCATTTATTATTTATTTCTTTGGGAATTTTGAAATTTATTTCTTTGGGAATTTTCTACTTTACCTCATTTGCTATTGAGTAATTTGGCAGGTCTTTCAACACTGCTGCAATACTATTGCATTTTTAATATTTAAACTTAAAATTGATTTTTAGCTTACAACTTCTTTTTAAAATAAAATCTGATTTTGCTAGTTTTCTTTGCAATTATCTTCCATAAGGATGGAGAAGAACTGAATCATATAGCCAGACATCTGTACATAGCATGGACAAAATATATTTTTAAATTTTTTAGTTTTTAACTTCCAGAGAGATGCAGAGGTGGTATTCAGCAGGTTCTGACTAGTTCTGGAGAACCAGTAGCGGAAATTTTGAATAAGTTGGAGAACAGGTAAATACCACCTCAGACTGGCCCCGCCCCATCTATTCTCTACCTCCTGAGTCCCAGCTGATTAGGAGGAAATGGGGATTTTGCAGTAACCTTCCCCTGGAGTGGGGAGGGAATGGAGATTTAACAGTATCCTTCCCCTGCTACTCCCACCAAGCCAAACCCACCAAGCCATGCCATGCCCACCAAGCCATGTCCACAGAACCGGTAGTTAAAAAATTTGAATCCGACCACTGGAGAGTGTGGGAGGCCCATTTCTCTTATACAATAGCTTTACAAGGTAAATATAAGGTAAGGTGAAACCTGGAAGATAAATTATGGTGAGAACTATTGAGCTGCTATCCCAGGAGGCAGGATCGTAGTTTTCAAACCCAGAGGTCTTGAAATATCTGGTATTTAACTCTATAGATTTAAGTGTACTTTTAGAAGGAATGGCCAAACCTGGAGGCAGAGTGAAAAGAGGGATCAGCCTAGAATTAGTACATAGCCACAAGCAAACTAAGTCCAGTCTCCTTTGAGTGACGTTGATACTTATCTAATCAAATCTGGTTAGACCGTCAACAGTCAGCAGTTCAGAAGATGCCTATATATAAGCATTTAGCAATAAATCAGCATGACTGAACCTTTGTGTGGACCTGGTCTTTTGTGCCTGAAAGTATTACAGCAAAAAATTAAATCAAGAATAATATGGTAGGCAATTAGGCAAATAAGCAATTATGTAATACCTCATAACTTATCACCTTCTCTAACTCATACCTTTACCCTTTTTACTAAAACTGCAGTTGCATTTATTAAATTAAAAATGGACTGTTGATTATTTTTTCCCTGAAAATTATAACTGACTTCAAAGAGGCCGTATATAAAGATCTGTAGTCAGTGCACCCACAAAAATAACATCTGTCCAAAGGTAAAAATAGAGTTTATTCACTCTCTCTCTCTCTCTCCCTCCCTCCCTCCCTCCCTCCCTCTCTTTCTCTGGAAAACTGACTCTTGCCACATCACCATATCACTTATCTTACTGTGACTGTGCAAGATTTTAATCCTTTCTTGAGAATTGGTCTTGGAAAAAGAAATATTGTTGTATTTGTTGGTCGCTAGTTAATAGCACTTAGCAATAGCACTTAGACTTATATACTGCTTCACAGTGCTTTACAGCCCTCTCTAAGCAGGTTACAGAGTCAGCATATTGCTCCCAACAGTTTGGGTCCTCATTTTACCCACCTCGGAAGGATGGAAGGCTGACTCAACCTAATGGTGTGCTTACATCTCTAATCTATTTGCTAGTACATCTACAGTATATGATCCTACTTATTTAACTCTGACAGTTGATTAGATTTATATATTACCTTTCATTCATAAACTTGGTTTCATGCATAGTGCTTCCTCTTTTCATTTTCCTACATAACACGAACCCTATAATATAGGAAGATGATTGGACCAAAGTCATTTATGGCTAAAGGTGGACTGGAACTTGAATTCCCCTAAAGACTTGCATCCCCAATGTCAGTGCAACAGTTTAATCACTGCATCAGATTAGCATCAGTTGTCTAATTTGAGAGTTTAGTCACTGTTGGGATTACCATGCCAATTATATATAAATTATTCTCAATTTACTTTTTCTTTCAATCTGTTGAGACCATGAAAATTGTAGAATGTTTTTATTCATGCTATAGAAGTGATTAAAAATATCTGGTCCCCCCCCCCAAGTTCCAGGTGCTTTTTCCTCTGTTCTGACAAAGGCTTACAACCAATCAAAGACAAAATTACATTCCCTTTGCCAAGTTTTGGAGTCTTCTAAATTCAATACTATTTTAGAGAAGTTAAATTAGTGACAATAGACTACCTAATATGGTCATACTTCAACAAAGCAAACATTGCATGCATCTAATACCCATGACCTAATAACACCCAGAATAGATTAATTAAATGCACACAACATAAGGTTCATTTGAAATATGGTTTAGCAACTTTAACTAATACAAAAATGTACTAAATGCTGCCACAAATAATAGTAGGATTTTGTCACATGCATATGGATGCTAATTAATTTCTGGGCCTGTTTAAAATATTTATATTATATTAAACAATCTTTAATTTTCAACTTCTGTCCACTTGGATTATCAGCTTGAAGATCATACTTGTATATTTCTTTAAAATGTATGTTAAAGGTTACATTTAAAGCATAGTTTTGATAAAATATCTTTAAGGGGTGGCTTAAAATATTTTAATAAATTATTATATTTTATATTGGGTTACATGGGCAATTCACTTTCCATACCTGAAAGACAACAAAACCCATCAAATAGCACGTGAATGGATCGTGGTAATTCAGATAATATATATACAGCAGAACTAGTAAAAGTTCTCAGTTTTGAGGTACATGAATGAATCTAACAATCTGGAAAAAAAGAACTCTAATTACTGGATACTAATAAAAAGAATTTGAGTAAAAACATGTGCAAAAATGAATATAGTCAATTAGTTACGTATTTCCATAAGGATATATTATTCAAGAGAAATAGACCATTTTTCGATAAAGGATGATGGATGGGATAGAGGAAATTAAGCAACTATTTTACTTAAAAGTGTAAGGTTTTCAAAAGATAGAATTAATCACAAACATGTTCAATATTATTACAGTATCACTTATCCAATGCAGCACATGGAATTTGATTATAAAAAGAGGTTTTAGAGCACACAGAAGCATGAACATAGCATCTTTCTGCAAGTCTTTTCCTCCTGGGAATCATGCAGATGGTGCTATGTGATCTTGGAAAGTATATAGTTATTTTAAAGAACTTCAGAGACATACCAAAGCACTTTTTTTTGAGAACTGCAACTGAATCATTGCACAAATCTATTTATGGGAAAGATATTTTACAAACAGCAGATCTGACAGATTGCTACTCAAATTCAGATACAATCAGAAAAAGGTACAGGGAAACAACAAAAGAAGTGAGAAGAAATATGGATAGGAAAGTTTGATTTGGCTTGATTCCTGGGGAGTGTGTGTGTGTGTGTGAATGTATTATACATATATACGTGTACTGATTAGTATTTAGATAGGAGATTATTAAAAAATTAATTAAAAAAACCGCAACCTACAGAAACATATATATATATATATATATATATATATATATATATATATATATATATATATATATATATATATATATATATATATATATATGCTTCTGTAGGTTGTTTTTTTTTTTCAAAATAAATTTTATAATGGTGTCTCATCTAAGTACTAATCAGGTTGGACCTGTTCAGCTTCTCTGGAATCAGCCAAGGTCAGGTAGATGCTGCCATCTGCTGTAGACTCAGTTACCTCTCTTTTTGGTTTACCTATGAAGAGGATCTTGGGATATGTTACAAACATTTTCAGGTAGTTTTATGGTGGTGGTCTGTGACTCTGCATGGGATCTGTTTAATGGCACCCAGGGCAATGGAATTTCAGCTATATTGTTCGAAGGGATGCTTTCTAGTTTGTCTTGGAAACTTAATATATCGATCACTTTTAAGAACAGCAGCAACAAGTTGAGTTTTGTGAAACAAGGTATCTTAACTGCCTGACACCTGTGCTATCTCCTACAATGATTTGAAAAGATGTATTGTTCTTAGAATACCAATCTCAGGTTACCTTGACAACCAGGGATGATGCATAATTCCACTGTGCATCATACCATGCTTCCCTTTCAGCATTCATAGACTTTGATCTTTTTTATTTGTTTATTTATCAAACTAACTCTTCAAAATATCTGCATTCAGATAGGAAAAAAAGAAAAAATAGTTTGTAGGCACTGAATGTGCATTTGATTAGAAGAGGAAAGGACATGTGTAAGAGACTTCTGACATAGAAAAAATATGTATTTCCTTTTTTGTCACTGCATAAAGTAAATAATGGGTTTTTTAAAAATAATCTTATATTTAATAAGAATGGAAACAACATAGAATTAATTTTTAACCGTATATCCTGCATAAATTCCTATTTTAGCATTCGGGGACTGCACACAATTTATATGTTGCAAATACAACATATTCACACAACATGCAAGTATTTGCATACATTTGCATCAGCATAAACAAATGATTATCATATTTCCTAAACCCTGCCTTCTCAGTCTATAGTCTTGAGCAGCATAATGAAGGTCCTCTCTGAATCAGGTTTCTGCATCCAAGTCATTATATTTTTGCTGCAAGAAATCACATCTTAGTTGGAGTTGCTGAGAAAGAAAGTAGAAATGAAGTTTTGTTTCCCTTTATCCAAACCTTAATATTAATATTAATATTAAAAATCAATTTGAATGTATACAATATATTATTCTGTATTAAAAATGCTTAAATGTTTTAATTTAAAAGAAAACATAACTAGTATTGACTTTTAGGTAAAGTTATGCTTTCATATATGGAACGTTGTAAGTTTATTTGTGTGTATCTATTAAATTCAAGTGATTATGTGAACAGCTACTGCTTATTTTATTATTTATCCCACCATCAGCCAGATGTTTAGATGGGATTTGGGCTTTTTATCCACCTATTGAATCCTTCCCAAAGACCTGAGATAGGCAGAAATTGTGTTGATGTGTTGAAAGTATTGTCACTGGATGAAAGCTGTTTCAAGTAAAGCTGTTTTGTAATTGATTTTGTCAATGCTGATGCTGTTCAAGCTCAGATGTTTTGAGATTGTACCCATGGAGCCTTTTATTGGTACTATCTTTGCTTTCTTTTGCCACATTCATTCTATTTCAACTTTATATCATGCATAATAGTTATTTCTCTTCTATTCTGCTTCCTCCAGGTAAGACAATGTCCACTACCCAGACTTTTTTGTCTTTCTTATTAACAATGATTAAGTCTGGGGTGTTATGTGACAGGTATTTGACTGTCTGAATTCTAAAATCCCAGAGCATTAACTTTTTCAGTTTTTATTACTTTATCTTTGGTAAATGGTATTTCTTGCAGATATTCCAATGCATCATTGTTGTTGTTTTGTCATGCTACAGTTTGCAGTCACTGTGCCATTTTGTCCATAATGTGCAATTTGGTGACCTTCTTGGCTATAGCCATTACTTGCTGTTTTATTATTTCTAGTATTTAATCTTCTTGTTCTACCTTGTTTATATCTGATCTTAGCATGCTGATCTAATTTTCCAGCCTGATCTTCTGATCTTCAGTACACTATTTGGCTTTGGCTTTTGTTTGCTGATTTTGCAACCCAGGTACTCACTCATAACTGTAGCTGTTGTGTACATTTGTTAGTTTGTTAATTGCAGTGAGGTGGTACTTGTATCTGATAGTACAATATTGGTATCTTTTAATATTTTTGCTACCGGTTCCTTTGGAAAAACCTTCAGTGCAGGCAACCTTATTCTATTGTTTTTGTGCTGTTCTGGATGCTCAGTTATTCTTTGTTTCAATTCCTTTATATATTTTTTTTAGTTAGAGGGTTTTATTCTTCTGAGGAGAAGGCAGAGGAGAGGGTGCCTAGTTTGAGAATAAAAACAATTCAATAGCTGGCTTCATCTACTGCAGATTCCCCTTGGTTTGCCTCTATAGTACAAACCCCTCACATCCTGGGCATAAATTGTTTCAACGTCTACCCTCAAAACGATGCTATAGAGCACTGCACACCAGAACAACTAGATACAAGGACAGTTTTTCCCCGAATGCCATCACTCTGCTTAACAACTAATTCCCACAACACTGTCAAATAATTTACTAAGACTGTATTACTATTATTCTTCTCTTCCTCACTAATATCTATCTCTTCCCACTTATTACTATAACCATATTGCTTGTATCTTTCAATTTATATTGTTTTTATTTGTTTCCCAGTGCGATTTGACAGTTTATTAGTAACCTTGACTATCACTAAGTGTTGTACCGTTTTATTCGTGATGAATGTTTTTTATTCTCCTTATGTACACCGAGAGCATATACACCAAAGACAAATTCCTTATGTGTCCGATCACACTTGGCCAATAAGGAATTCTATTCTATTCTATTCTATTCTATTCTATTCTATTCTATTCTATTCTATTCTATTCTATTCTAGTATGAACTATTTCTGTTAAGAAATTTATGCAATTTCTTTTCAGTTCTTCCAATTCTACTTCTGTGAATATTTTATTTTGTATTATAAATGGATATTCATCTGCTAGCTTCTGTTCTATTATTTCTGATTCTGGATGCTATTTTTTTCCAGACTTGGTCTATTCTTTTCAGTTACATGCTTCTTGTTGGACTTGATTTGTAATAACAGATCATTATTTCTTCCAATCTTTATATATTTAAGGTGGGTAAAGAACTTTTCTTCTAGTAGTCCCATATTTGCTGGCTCTGGTGGCTCAGCTTGAGTCCTGTAGGTAACCTGTAGTTGACACTTTAGCTTTATATTTTATTAGTTTGTCTGTTTTGTGGTTCACCAGTACTTGCTTGTAGGCAAATATTGTTTCTTGCAAATATTCCAATCCTCTTTTTTTGCTAGTTTATATTATTAGAATTAATATTTCAAAACATTCATAGCTTTCATTATCTGAAACTTGTCCTAAAGCTTGGTTAGTCAATGAGCTTGGTCACATCTGTTCCAGAATTATTCTATCATCCTATGCTACTTACTTCAAACAGGGTTGGAATGCTTGTTTCATTACATTTTTATCCCATTTTTCTGCCTTAACTATGCAAATGAAGTTTGATCATACCTAAAGTGAAAATAGTCCTTATTAATCCTCAGCATACAGGCCAAATTGTAAAATACAAACCAGTAAATTAAGAGATAAAAGAACATCAGCTAGCTAAGCCAAATAGCCGCTGAAATGAAACAATGTACATTCAATATGAACTATGTTCATTCAATACAGAAACAGTCAAACAGATATACTAGAATATCTCAACCAACAATATTTTAAAATGATAAAAGTGTCTAGTGTAGAACTTAGTGTACACTGGTTATCCAGACTTAATATAATTCATAATTTGCTGGACATACACTCCACTGAAGTGTAATGAAGAATTTTTACTCTTCTCTGTATCATACAGTAATATATATTTGCTTTAAGTTTCTTGTTTTCAAAAACAGATTCTTTACTGATGTCCATTTCAGACAAATGAAAAGGCAATATTTATTTATTTATTTATTTATTTATTTATTTATTTATTTACTTACTTACTTACTTACTTACTTACTTACTTACTTACTTACTTATTTATCTTCCCTGATGCAATATTGGAGCAGACACAACTCTTAGTATTTAATAAAGAGATGTGTGTGTGATTTGGAGCCAGATTTAGTACTACATATGAAAGTTACTTTTAAGACTCATATTTCCACAATAAGAGGCAGGAAATATATGTAAAGTGATCAATCTCTTCCAATTAAGTTAAATATGCACCCCATCAATGAAAATTTTAGATTTTCCGTTCATTTGAACAACAACAAAATGAAAGCAATTTCTTTTCAGTCCAAATGAATGAGTATGATTGGGGGGAAAAGTGTTCAGCACTGTACTAAAAGAAAGCACAGACTATCCTAGTCTTTAACTTACACTAAATCATTCACTCAAAACTGTACTTCTGTACTTCCTGTGCAATCAAGGAAAACCAATTGATAAGGGTGTGTGTGGTTACAATGCTTATGCAAAGCAACACAGCAATCAGTAGTGACAAAGTACTAATGAGGACTGGAATTGCAATTAGTAACCGCATACCTTCATCTTCCCACTCTTTCTTGATTTAGCATTTGACTCTTCATGGGCTGTTTTTGAATAAGACTGGCACTGTTTCCTTCTACTGAATGATGATTTCCTCTTCTTTTAGCAACTTTGAAAGTCAGCGGTACTGAGGATAACCTAAACAGAATGTACCGTGCAGGGGTGGGTTCCAATTTTTTTTACTACTGGTTCTGTGGGCGTGGCTTATTTGGTGGGTGTGGCTTGGTGATCACGTGACTGAGTGGGCGTGGCCAATTCAAAGTCACTCATGGCAAGGTGGGGCGACACCTTGCTGTGAGTGACATCAAGTTGGCCACACCCACTCAGTCACATGACCGATGCTGCAGAGACAGAGCGATTTCCTGTGTACCTTCCCCTGACCCTTGGGCTGATAAAATAAAAGCCTGCCTTCCTAGCAGCCCAAACTGGAAAATGAGGGGGGGGAGACGCTTCATGTCTAGAAAAACAGCCTTTCTTTTAATTGCCTCATCAAACTACAAACTCCTCCGATCAGGGCTTTGGTCTCTGAGTAATGGGTCGGATGAAGAGTGGGAAAGTGACTAAAGGGGGAGAGAGGGACAAAGCCCCCTTAACGTGGATGCACGTAAAAGAAGGGTGGAATTTTGACAAACTTCTCCCCCAAGACCAAGAAGAGATTCATTTCCCACTCACCCTCCCCCCACCAACATTTCCAAGAGCCTCCCACATTGCAGGAGCTGCTGCTCCTCGCCTCTCCTGTCCCGGAAGTGGAACCAGACACTGTTTCCTCCCCCAAGCCATTGTTGGAGCATCAGAGATCTAAGGAAACGTCTTCCAGCTCTTCACGATCAACTTTAAGAGAGGCAAGAAGCCAATGCAAAAGAAGCAGCAGTGGAGGCAACAGGGCAGGGCATGGCATGTGTGTGTGTGAGTGACACAGAGAGAGAGAGAGAGAGACATCCAGCCACCCTCCCCCAGCACCGCCGCTGCTCCTGCCCCTCTCACCTCCAGCACAGCGGCTCCGTCTCCCTGAAGGGACGCCTGCCCACCCACTGGCCGGGCTGCAAGGCAGGCAAGCATGGTAGGGCCATGGGGAAAGGAGCTAGCTAGCTGAGTGGCCCCGACATGCTTGCCTGCCTTCCTGATGGTCCCCGTGGCCAGGCCTCTTGCTTACCTTCTTCCCCCACCATCGCTTCTTTTTTTGGCTGCCTTCCATGGCAGCTGGTCCAGAGTCGGGAAGGCAAGCTAACCCGACTTTTTGGCAGCCCCCAGCCAGCCGCCACTGCTGGAAAGTGGCTGGCCAGAAAGCCTCTGAAAAGGCTTTTTTGCCAGCGACTTTCTCCGCAGGCTGCCAAAAAGCATCTGCTATTGTCGCCATGTTCTTTGCGCATGCACATTCCATTGGACTTGCAAGGCAATAGGATGTGCATGTGCAAAGAACATGGCAGTGATGAACATGGCAGCCAGGGAACCGGTTCGGGGGCGTGGCCAGCCAGGAATTACCACCGGTTCTCCAAACGATGAGAGATTTTTACTACCGGTTCTCGAGAACCAGTGCGAACCGGGAGCAACCCACCACTGGTACTATGTCAAATTTAACTACCAAGGAATGATGTTCATCCAAAAGGATAGAAGGTAATACATGTAAGGTGATGATGGTTGTGGGTTGCTTTTTCTAATCAGAACAGGATCTTAACTCATTAACTGAATGTCATTTTTATTTCTGTTCCTTAACAGAATCTATAGAATTATTTTTTAAAAATTGTTTAATATTAATCAGTTTGCTACTGAAATTGTGTGTGTGTGTGTGTGTGTGTGTGTGTGTGTGTGTGTGTGTGTTCTCAGTCAGGAGTAAATATATCTGTGAGAGATAGAGAGATAGAATACCCTTTCATACAACTTTGTCATTCTCAAAAGAAAACTGAAGTCAATTCCCCTAATTGCCTTCATTTTTTTCCCCTTAACACATGTATAATAACCTAAAAACTTCATGAATCCCACAAGTCCTTCCAGCTGACACAAAAAGTTCAAAAAGTAGCATCCAATCAGTTTCCTGACCCCTGGGATGCCATAATTTGTGAAGTAACAGGAATAAGAATGATTTCTTTGCACAGAAAGGAAAGTAAATGAATTGCTAATCCATTCAGCCATGTTTTCAACACTTACAGTGTGCATTTGTCGAGCTATGAGAGCAACCTATATGCGGATGCCTCTATTTTTTTTTAATTTGTTGTGCAAGGTTACCACATCTGTATCACTGAACAAGCACACAGTTTTACAAAAAGATCAAACCCTGGTTGTTTATTTCCGTGGCAGCAGAAAACACCAAAACTGAACTAGGTTATTTTGATTTGTACCTTTTACCTTCTTCCCAAAGTAACCCAAGCAAATTGGTCAGGGCTAAAATTGCCAAGAGTTATTTCTATTTCTCTTTTCTTTTGCAGATGATCTGCTGGCGGGTTGCTGGTTTTTTGTTTTTTGTATTTTCCCAAAATGATTGCTTGAAAGAAAATTATCCTGAAATAAAAATTGACACTCCATGGCCAAGAGGAAACTTATCACAGGGAAATCACACTTTCCCTTAGCTCAGCTTTTCAAGTTTAGCAAAAGAAAAATTAGCTTTGTTGTTTCAAATATGCCATGCTTGAGTTAGAAATAGATCATCACAACTCTTGAACCTTATCAACATTGTGGTATCCTAATGACCCACAGCTCTTTCTGAATTGATGCAAAATCTTGTGGATTTTTATTGGTAGGCTAATTTGTACCTCAAATTTATAATTACCGTATTTTTCAGACTATAAGTCACAACTTTTCCCCCCAAAAAAGAGGGTGAAAAACTTGGTGCATTTTATAATCCAAATGTAGCCCCACCCAGCCTCTCAAATGGGGTTTTCAGAGGCTGAAAAAAAAAGAATTCACCTCTGGGAACAGCTGATTGGGGGTATTCCGGGAGGCCGATCCACCCGCCAATCAGCTTTTTTCTAAAGTGTACATATATAATGAAAAGAATTGATACATTTCTCAGTTTTCCAAATTTATATTAATATTTTCTTGTTTCTACACAAATTTTAAAATGATATATAGATTTGTATACTTTTATGTGTACTTTTAACAAAATGCCATCTGAATTTCTCATTTTTCTTACTTATATATATATTTTATTTCCGCCCAATTATTTATCATTCCCTATTGTGTGAAGCATTGGATTCACATCAAATTAAATTTGATTACTATTTTCTTTAATTTGATCTGGTGAAGAATAAACAGGCTATAGGCTGTGTTTCTATCTTAATAACCCAAGTTCTTTTAAAGAAATGACTGACACTAGACTGAAATCCCACAAAGCTACACAGATAATCCACAATTTAGATTTGGAAAAATACTAAAGATCAAATTATGATCAGAATGCAAAATCAGTTCCATTTAGAAAGCAAAACTTTTTTTTTAAAGGCTCAAATGTTTGGAGTGATCCCTATTTTAAATAACCATGACTGCTTGACTTTTCCAGCTACATGAAAATATTTCTTTTCTGTTGTGAGCAGAGTGCTATGGCAACAAAAAGAATAATAATATTGAGATGGAATTTATTCTTAATTGCTTCTACAGTGTAAGCCATCTTTATAAAGTGCACATTTTCATTATTCTTATTTTTCAGAGATGATGCCTTTCTTCTTAATATTTACTTTTCCATTTACCTGAACTCTTCAGTATTTTTAAAACAACCAATTATCATTTAATTGACTTACTCTCAACTTAGGAATTCTACATGCTAGCACTCTTCTTACTTTTTCTTACTGTGAATACAAATTTCCTAACCATAAATATCCTATTGGCTTTTCATTAAAATCTGTGAAATACTCACTATCATGTTGATTTCTTATTTTCTTAAAAAGAACATGCAACCTTACCATGTTATTTTAATTTTATATTTTAATTTTACTTTTTTTCCATGGCTATTATAACACACATGTACCACTTACACATCTATTTATGATTTCAAAATGCATGTAGAAAGGTGCTACATGTATATGTAGAGCTCTTCTAACCTAGTCAAGATTCCCCTCAAAGAGAGGATTACACATTGATACACAAATAAAAGTTCCTTTTCCCATGTACAAATGTATAAATAGCATGATGGGATTTTGATTTCATTGGAAAATAAAATATAAACTTCATTGCTTATTCTAATAACATGCATTTATGGGTAGCCTTTGACTTACGACCAATCTCTCTCTCTCTCTCTCTCTCTCTCTCTCTCTCTCTCTCTCTCTTTAGTTGAACATTTGAACATATTTGCAGCATTGTTTATTTTTTTAAAAAAGAAATTTTATTAAATTTATTATCATATATAAAGTAACATTTCCATTAATATCGGATATGCAGTGTTTATACATATGTACAAAATATATACCTGGTGTCACTTAGGCTACTTTTTGCTTTTATTTCACACACCTTTTTCTCTTTCTTTCACTTTATCATTCATCCAATTATACCACCTTCCCCACATGGTATAGTATTCTAAATTCTCATCATCGTTTATTTCATGGGTTAGTTTGCTCATCTCTGTGCACTCCAGTATTTTCCTAATTATAAGTTCTTCTGGTAGCTGGGCTTTCTCTTTCCAATATTGTGCGTAGGCCAGTCTAGCAGCTGTGATTATATGTATCATTAAATGATTCTTTTCTTTTCCATATGTCTTCTTTACTATTAATATTTCCAGTGTCAATTCAATGTCTTCTCCAATTATTTCTTGTAACCATCCCCTAATCTTACTCCAATATCCTTTTGATTCAGGGTATGTCCACCACATGTGAAAGAAGGTGCCCTGACCATAGCCACATTTCCACCAGTTTGGGTGTATGTTAGGATACATCTTTGCTAGCCTAGCAGGGGCTAAATACCACCTGTGGAACATTTTATAATGGTTTTCCTTATATGTTGCAGCTCTGGTCAATTTAAAATTCTTATTCCATGCCTCTTCCCATTCATTAAAATTTATGCCGTGTCCAATATTTTTCTCCCATGCACTCATTCAGTTTTTTGTTATATCCTCAGTTCTGTCCTCATCTAATAGATAATTGTATAATTGTATATCCAGCCCGTTATATCCTAGTTCTAAGCTGCATTGTTCTTTATCTTTCTGGTTCCTGGATTTTATTTGCAGATAGGTCCACCAGTGTAGATTTATTCCTTGCTCTCTCAGGGCATCATTAGATTTAAGATTTCCTCCTTCATCTAAAATGTCTTTATACCTACACGTTTTCTCCATTCCCCACCTATTGGGATAGATCAGGGCCTCCATCGTGGAGAACCATCTTGGGACTTTTTTATAATATCTCTGCCTAATTCTGGTCCATGTTTGTATCAATGAGTCTCTAATTTTATGTCTATGAAAATATGTTTTCTTATTCTTCTCTGTGTCCCATAAGTATGGATGCCACCCTCTCTGTAAATCATGGCCTTCCAAAGTTAAAATCCTCTTATTTTCCAGAGTAGCCTAGTCCCTTATCCAGACTAGCTTAGCTGCCCTATAATGTTTCCCAGTCGGGAAGTCCAAATCCTCCTATATTTCTTTTTCCCTTTAAAATTTTAAGAGAGAACCTCGGCTTTTTCCCCTCCCATATAAATTCCCTAATGATTTTGTTTAATTCTGGAAAAAAAAATCTAAATTCACAAGTATATTTTGATATAAAAATAGTACTTTGGGGAGGATGTTCATCTTAATTGCAGCTATCTTTCCCAAAAGTGACAATTGTATTTTCTTCCATCTATCCAGGTCTTGTTTCATTTTCCTAATTAAAGAGGTATAATTATCATCTTTTAAGGATGAACACCTTGTGGTTACCCAAATTCCTAGATATTTTATTTTTTTAACAACCTGTAGTCCCAACAATTCTTCTATCTCTTTCTTCCGTACCTCGACCAATAAGATATTTATCTTTACCACCTAAATCTTATAGGTGGTAGCCCATTTTGTAGAATTCAAGATTTCCTAAATTTGTGTTTTATCAATATAATCTTTATGATTCCTGGTAATGGTCCTTCCTTCCTTCCTTCCTTCCTTCCTTCCTTCCTTCCTTCCTTCCTTCCTTCCTTCCTTCCTTCCTTGCCATGCCATGCCATGCCATGCCATGCCATGCCATGCCATGCCACGCCATGCCACAGATTAGATATTTAAATTTAGATAGATATCAGCCCCCAAAAAACACTCTGTATTGTTAAAGATAATAAATGATGGGAGAAAGTTTTTATGCCATAGCCCTTCTACTTAATAGTCATGAGATTCCAACTACCTCTGGCTCAAATTTACTACCAACCAGCATGTCAGAAACTCAGTTGTAGCCATCAGCTAAATTAGTTCTTGCCATACTGAGGTGCTGTGCTCCTAGGTTCTATATATATTTTATAACTAGTCCTTATTTCAAGAAAAACATGATCTATTTTGGGTTCTTGTTTTCTTTCTTTAGACATCCTCTACCATGACGGCTTATGCAAAAGACAAAAGATTGAAAATATATTTTTTCTGAACATGAAAATATTAAAATATAATGTGGAGAAGTATTGTGTAAGTTATATTTCAGCTAAATATTAGGATATGGATTTGAGTATACTTATTAATCTGTATAGCTATATAACCCAGCACATGTACACATATATATATGGGCTAAACCAGGAAGTTGAGAACAGGTCCCTGAAGAAAGGAAAACTCTTTCATTTTTGTTATCCATTAACCAAAATTTATGCCTCCATGAAATCATGAGGAAACCTGAAGGAGGATTTATAGATATATAACATTTATTATAATTTATGATGTGTCTTGGAACAATGAAAGCTATTGTTTAATTTATATATCCAAAGAATTTGGGGAAATTCTATTTGTAGATTCTATCTGAGGTGGGAATAATATTTTTTTTTTTATTATTTGTCAACTTGTATGACATCTCAGTCACAAAGTGACATCTCTGGGATTAAGACAGCCCATCGCTGACTAGGTAAATGGATGCTGAAAGGCTTTAAAATGTCTTCTTATAAGACATTTACTACTCCAATTTCCATATTAGATGTTATATAAAGCTGTTATTTGAAAATCTACACTATGTATACAAATAAGTTTATTTTCAAGAGTTGATGATTGATTGGTTGATTGAATTATCATATAGTACATTGTTAGCAGAGATTGATGCAACAATTGTATAGAACATATGAAGCTGCCATTTCCAAAGCCAAAGCCCACTAAGCACACAAATTCTGTTAACAAGCTTTTGGGAGATCTATAATGAATTTTCCTTCTAAATTATCAGAGGAGTTTCTAAGGAAGAACCTTGGTACTACAGTGGTTTAAAGCACCCTGTTATTAACACAGCTGCCTGCAATTTACTGCTGGTTCGAATCTCCAAGGCTCAAGGTTGACTCAGCCTTCCATCCTTTCTAAGGTAGGTTAAATGAGGACCCAGTTTGTGGGGGCAATAAGCTGACTTTGTATAAATATACAAAAGTATGAAGGCTATTGCTTAACGCACTGTAAGCCGCCCTGAGTCTCCGGAGAAGGGCGGCATATAAATCAAATAAAAAAAAAAAAAAAACCATAAGAAATAAACATATTTGTATGATAATTTAAAGATCATTTCCTGCAATGTTTCTGACATGTTCATGTTCCTATCTGAAAGAGAAAGAGAATGGCATCCAGAAGACATTCTGTGCTGTGGAACTCAGAAATATCTTTCAGCTCTTTACAGAACAGCAAACTGTGAGTCACCTGGAAAGGTAAGGCGGGTTCAAGTGAACAGGAGATGAATGTTTGAAGCCTGAAAAGAAGATGTGACTTGCAACTGGACAGAGGAGAATTACTATAACTGGTCTTTTCATATTATAATAAGCAGAAACTATGATGAACTGTAATACTGTTCATGTAATGAACCATTTATCTGGAGCACACATTAGAGATTGATTAAGAGGCTCCCAAAACCTGGTATCCCTTCCTGCTTATCCAAGTGGTAAAAAATAATATCACTCAGAGCAGCTATGATTCCATCAATTAGTCTTTAAGAAGAAAGATGAAGAACTGCCACTTTAAAACCACTTGACAATTGAAATTGACAAATCTAAGCTAGTCTTACAAATCCTGTGGCTTCCATCTGATGCTTCCCTGCTAAAAATTTGTTTCTTCAGTAAATTAAGCATAGGCATTATTTATTTTCATATGTTAATGATTGATCATGTTCATTTAAATACTTAAATAAAATACATTTAAATATTCTTCATTTTTAATCCTGAAGATTTTCAGATCATGATTGCTAGTCATTTGCATATGATTAATGAAGTTCAAAACAGAAACTTTGCATTCTACAAAGATGGATTCATTTTTAAATTATATTAAATATAATTACATTCTGTATGGGGATATAATTTAAAATATTAAATTTACAATTTAAATATATTTAAATTTAATGTTTTACTAAGTTCTTTACTTAAGCATTTGTCTGAAGCTGTTCTCTTTTGCTTTGCTGAAAAGCCCTAGTCCCATGATGGCGAACCTATGGCACAGGTGGCACGCATAGCCATATCAGTGGGCATGCCAGCTCAGGTCTGGCGCACATGCACACACCGACCAGCTGACTTTCAGGCCTCTGGGTCCACCTGAAGTAGGGAAACAGGCTGTTTCCTGCCTTCGGAAGGCCTGGGGGTGGTGGGGAAGGCCTGTTTTTCTTTCTTACCTGGCTCCGATCCATATCTGCAGAGGGTGAAAACAGCCTTTTCCACTCCCTCGGAAGCTCTCCGGAGGCCTGAAAGGGCCCATTTCCCAACTCCCGGTGGGACAGGAAGTGACTTTTTTGCTGTCCCCAGCCTCCAGAGCCTCTCTCTGAGGGAGTGGGAAAGGCTGTTTTCGCCCTTCCCAGATGCATAGAGAGGATCTGGAGCCAGGTAAGAAAGAAAAATGGGCCTACCAGGCCATCGTGTGCATGCGCAGGGGGGGGCACATAGAATTATGAGTGTGGGCATGCACATGCGTGAACCTCTCCCACCCCCACCCCCTCTCCTGGCACGTGATGGCAAAAAGGTTAGCCATCACTGCCCTAGTCCATTCTGTTGATCCACATGAAGAATACAAGAACTGAGGAAGGTCTGTATTTAAAAGTAGTTCTGTCTATTTCTCTGCCAACGTATAACATGTGATAGGTAGGAAACAGATAGCAATGCAGGATCATTTGCTATGTGCAGCCAGTCATTTTCAAACCCTCAGAGCCACAGAGCCACAGAGATGAAACTTTTCATCTGTCTGATTTCACCTGCTCACACACGAAAAGTGATTGGTGACTGTTTTCCCCATTAGTAGGTAGTCCAGTGGGGATTCACCTGTCACTTTCCTTAAGTTGTCCTACATTAAAATTGGTGAGGACAGCATAACATTTGGTGTGCATTATGCTAGCATAATGCTTGAATGAGAATATATTAATGCAGCTATGAAGAAGAGCCCTGAGGTTTGCTACCAAACATCAGCTAATTGGAAAGGGTAGGAAGTTCAATACTTCATAACAAGAAAATCTTGACTGGTTCCCTAAGAATTCTAATACAGTTGATCTAGCAGCAACAGATCTGCTCTAGGTTGACCTTCGGTAGGGCATTTTTTAAAAACGACAAAGATACAATTATCTTGCATCTCCAAAATATCATTCAGTTTTTGGAATACAAAGATGCATCATTTCATTTTTATCTATTTACCTATTTATTTGCCTTTTTAGTGGGAATACTCATTATTTAACAGACATTTGATTTCTCTACACCCTTGAAATTATGCCTATTGACTTCAATAAATAAAATCCTATGAAGGAAAAAGGCATCAATGTATGAAGAAAAAAGAATGGGAAGGTGCTCCAATGACTATTCTGCTCTTCACCCCTTCCTTTCATTGCCTCATAGATGGCCATGTTTGGTCCTACAATCATCAGAATATGTATGAAGTGGAAACATTGTTTCTAGGTTAGCAAATATACAGACTATTTTTTCTTGAGTGGTGCTTCCAAAGATGCTTTTTCAAAAGGCAACTGGACTTTCTGTGTTTTTTTTCTGTTGAAGACATTTTGCTTCTCACCCAAGAAGCATTTTCAGTTCTGACTGAATGATCGGAACTGGAAAAACTGGGGAAAAAAGAAACAAGCCCACAGAAAGTCCAGTTGTACCTTTGGGATAACCATGACCTGGACAACTGAGAATCTCTGTAGATAATTGGTTTTCTTCCATTGAAGAAAATGCCAGAGGCTGCTCCAACTATCACACAATTGCAGTGATTTCTCATGCAAGCAAAATTCTGTTAAAAATCATTAAACGGAAGCTACAGAATGTCATTGTTCAAGAGTTACCTGATGTACAGGTTGGCTTTAGAAACTGACACCACACTCAAGATCACATTGACAATATTAGATGGCTATCAAAAAGGCCAGAGCCAGGGATTGGCACATCTCCCAACCCGAGGCGAAGGGCGAGTGGGTGGCATGTGGGCGAAGGCCCTGGGGAAGGCCAGAGCCAGGGACCTGCACATCCTCTGGGTCCTGACCTGAAGCAAAGGACAAGAGGCATACAGGCAGTTTTGTGTTTGCCAGTAAATGTTTAAAAAATTTGTGCAGTGGGGCAGGAAAAAGCACAATGGATATGAGGTATTGAGAGTGTGTGCCCACACAAGCTACAAATTCCTCTTCCTCTTTCAAATCCAGGTTGTTGTACAGCTTCAAGAGAGGTAATTGAAGATTTGAAATCTTCATTTTTCGGGCTGTTTTCCAGGCTTTTTTGGGCCATTTTTTACCATTTTTCAGGCTGTTTTTGACCGTTTTTCAGGCTGTTTTCCGGGCCATTTTTTGAGCCATTTTTGGCTGTTTTGGAGGTGTTTTCAACTGGGTTTTGGACCACTTTTTGACCATTTTTAGGCTGTTTTTCAGGGCGTTTTCCGGCCATTTTCAGGCTGTTTTTCAGCCCATTTTTTGGCTCATTTTGGATGTTCAGTAGTAGTAAATAAATAGAGCGGGAAATTGTACCCTGTTGAGGCCTTGACTCAATTTTCCTCTCTATTTATTTACTACTATTGAACATCTAAAATGGCCCAAAAAACAGCCCCAAAAAAGGCCAGAAAAGGGCCAAAAATGCCCCTCTAATGGCTGAAAAACAGCTCAGAAATGGCCCTAAGGCCGGAAAAGGGTCTTAAAAACTGGCAGGGGCGGGGCCAGCCAGTGGTGGGATTAGCCGGTTCGCAAACTGGGCAGAATTTTAACAACCGGTTCTCCAGAACCTGGCTGAACTGGCTGAATCCCACCTCTGCATATAAAATTAGACACATCACTGGAAGCTGAAATCGTAAGACTATGTCTGATTTACTTTGGCTATATCATGCATGCAAATTCATTGGAGAAGGCAAAGATGGTAAGAATGGTTAGTGGAACAAGAAGAACAGGCAAGCAAAGAATATGCTGGCTTGATAACATCAAATCTAATACAAAGATTAACATCCAGCAACTGAAAGAAGCTGTGCTTAACAGGATAGCATGGAGAGCAGTTGCCTATAAAATCACCAAGAGTCAGACAGAACTGAACGGTTAAAACAACAATAGATTAACACTGCCTCTTTTTCTTTTTTTTTCTTCTTTTCCTAGCAAAAATGCAAACCAAATCCATTCTACTGACAGTATCAAAGGATTAGCCATAGTATCAAGGTCTGAAGATATTTTGCATCTGTTTTGCTTAGGAATATCATACTATTTGCATATTCTTGCTCTAAAATATTGCTTATTGCTACTTAAAAGGAAGCAGTAAATCGCCTCTGTTGCTGTCATATTCAGCATATCTTTAGCAGGCTGAGTATGTATCAGGCAGAATATCTATTATTTAAAATGAAGCTCATTGTTTTCATAGATGCATAACACAGTCCCTCTTTAAACTCATTTTTGAAGTTCTGTGGGAAATGTGGAAAGTTACAACTTAGCAATAAATATTTCTTGTGTATCCTTCAAGATATATATTTTTTTAAATCGAGGCTGAAGGCATTGCTGAAAGGGAGGAATTGTTTTCATGAACAAATAAGCTTGTCCAAATCTGAATAAGTAATTGGTGATTGAATATGATGCTGACTTATCAAAGAACTAGACTAAAGGGAGCCATGTACTGTAAATGTTAAAACTGAGAGATGGCAAGAACATAAAATTTCTTTCTAAAGAAAATGATTGCATTTCAAAAGTAAAGTCAAAATACGGGTTTATTGAAATAGTTTCAGACTATCTCTGTCTTGCCTACAGACATCAAGTATTGGAAAAACATATGCAAATAGACACAAGAGAGTTGTTAAAACCCAATATTTATGTGCTGCACTTTCAACAAACAGATTGGACTCATAGCAATTCATTTTAAAAGTTATTATAGATACAGTAATTATAAATATGGATTGCAATCTAACAATAGCAATTAAAGAAATGTAATGTGTGATTAAACAGGTTTAATTACTTTTCTTTTGGCTAGGAAAGAACTTGCAGGCAGTAATCACCAGAATACCAAAGCAATATACGGTAAAGACAATATTGGTGTATTTAATTTTAAAGCAGCTTTACTAGGCTGATCGGGATTTCTGAGAATTCCTGCTGGTCTTGTGAATGCCTGGCAAGAAAATGTTGAATGAACGAGTAATGTCATAGGTAATACAAATGGCTCATGGATAGAAAAACTGTACAAAGGGAATCTATTAAATGTATTTTAAAAATTAACAAAGAGTTGAAATTGATAGAATTGACCATCTTAATGCTCTACAAAAATGCAACTTGCAAACAGGTAGCAATAGTTCTCATTGGACATACATGGAGCAGAATTTATATCTGGGAGAAAAATGAAGCTTTATATTTTTGTAAGGGTGGTTTCTACATTTTCCAGGCATAAGATATCATAGAGAAAAATTAAACCATTGAGTCTTCTTTCCTGAAAGAAATGTATGTATGTATGTATGTATGTATGTATGTATGTATGTATGTATTTATTTATTTATTTATTTATTTATTTATTTATTTATTTATTTATTTATTTATTTATTTATTTATTTATTTATTTATTCTTTGAGTTTCTAGACCACCCATGTCCCTCAAGGAGTGAATAAAAATACACATTTTTTTTTCATTCTCATTTTTTCATGTCTTTATTCTGCTTTCCTTACAGTAGTTCAAAATAGCTGTTTGACTTACAATGGATAAGTTTTCTTCATAAATTATTTCTATGGCATTGACTTCCTCTTGATTGTCTTTTGTTTATACCTATTGTGCTTTCCAGCTACTAAATAATACAAATAATGCAGCGTAGTTCACTATTAACAGTTCTCTAGACTCCGTGTATTAAGTTCTAAAAAGTTATTTCAGTTATCTTCTTTGGAAAGCAAAAACTTTCTTAACACATTTTTTTCTCACTGGCTTCAATTTCACATTTGATTTTGTTTTCAAGTTGTCATAAATGAATACATAAATATATAACACATGCCTGGAATGTCTGATTTTGGGGAAAAAATGAGAGATTTTACAGTCCACTGATCTAAGTACAGCCTTGTCCAGGAATATTATAAGATGCTACATTCTGCTCATACAAAGTGACAGTCCTATAATCTTGATCTGTCTTTTGATATGAGGTTGCCCCTAAGGAAGGAAAATCTATTCTGATAGACTTTAGGTCATTGTGGAGGAAAACTGCCTATCCTACATACTATACAAATTGCTAGCTGGTCAGATTTATCTTCACCATGTATACAAAAATGTCCTTTTGCTATTTTAAATGAAAAAAAAAAACAATGAAAATTTGAAGCTGGGGCAAACCACCGTCTCAACAAGGAATGGAAGGAATTTTCTTTCTCTAAAAAGGAAATTTTGGAGATTAGACGAAAACTTGTCCACTTCTGGTGGATCTAATGATGGTTTCTTGAGGGAACAGGTATAGTGAGTGACATTCATTGAGAATAGGACTCTCAATAATCTGGATCAGGTTTTTTAGATATATGATTACCATCAACTCCAGATGCATCTCTGACTCTAGGCATAGAAGAGGCAGGTTGAATTTCTTAAGAACTATAATTCTTCAAAACATTACCAGTTCATCGAAAGAATGAACAGGCACAGGCAGGGCACTTGTTACACCAACCTTCTGGTCCCATTTCACAAATAAGGTCTTAGATTTGGCTGTGTGTGACACAGTATCCCTGAAAGCTGAGAGAAGCACAATTTATGTTATCAATATTTTTTCTTGAAGTGTGACAGAAAAATGCACCTTACAAATTTGTGAGGAAGGATCCTACATATTATTCCCTCTTTTTTCTATCCACTTTATATGTGACAAAGTGTAATATAGTACAGCAGTTGAATAAATCTACCTATATATTTTGATATGCTTCATTGGAAGAAACATTGAAGTTCAAATGCCTGGCAATGTAAAATATTTTTAAAAAGCTTGTCAGTGGCCATTCTGTTTTTCCTTAAATAATTAAGGAAACAACAGTTTCTTCTAAAGTAATCTGTTCTTGTACTACAGTGAAGTTTATCTTAATGTAAATGCAAAATTATTATTTTTTTATAGAAAAAAAATATTTGGATCTGTAATAGAAAGAGCGATGGGGGATGGAAGATGGGGGGGTGGGAGATGCTGCCTTGGGAATGATCAGGTAAAAGGGGAAGGGGTCAGCAACTATGTAATGGGTAGAGAAAGAAAGGATCTGCCCTAACTTATCAGGCAATAAATAGACAATGTGGGATCTTCAGATTTGCAAGATTTAGTTAAAGTAGCCTTAGAATAAAGTTGAATTATTCTTGTCATGTTCCCTATGTGATCTTGGGAAGCTGACAGGATCTTCTTTCTAACATTGGCAGGTTAATTATATTGATATTGGCTCAGTCTTTCAGATATTTGAAAATGATTGTTTCATTTTAATTTTCTCTTCACACATTTTAAAATACTTCTTATAATGCCTGTTATCTGAGATCTTTATCATTTCTTTGCATTCTTCTGAACATGCCCCAGTTTGTGTCTGAATTCTTGGAATTATGCTTAGACACATCTGAGGACCACCAGATTGGGAAAGATGTTATAGGTATGATAGTGAGAGATTTATAATAGAAGGCAGAGGTATAGAAAGATGTTCTCCCTAATTAATCATGTATCATAATCATGTAAATAAGAGAACAAATGAAAATAGGTGCTACTAGATAATATCCACTTTTGCTTATGTCTTTTATTTAACATATTCAGCAATTATAATTCATTATTCAGAAGTCTTGACTATCCATTGATATAATTATCTGTGTGTTTTTTCAAGTATGGTCATTTTTTTGGCTTAATATTACAATATAATAGGTTGACTTTTGAAAAAAAGCATGTACATAAACCATTTAAAGGTATTTCACATAATGTAGAAAGATTACTTTACGAAATAGAATTAGTATTTCATGCTGGTCATGCTTCTGCATTATGGTTTGGTATATTCCATGTTGTAAAATAGCTTAGAGTGCTTTTAAAGGCCAAGCAGCATTTGGATAACTATCTATTATATCTAGGCATAAAATATTGATAATCCAATTAAATATTATAACATAATTTTTCATGGAATTTCTTAGATTCAACTATTTTTCATATGTCCTTAAGAAATGCTCTGCAGCATCAATTGTCATGGCAAAGCTTTTTCTCATCCTGATTGTCTTCATTTTTTATTTATTACTGCAAAAATAGCTCAGAGCATAAACTTTTTAGAAGTTGAACTATTGAGTTTGGCAATCCTGTAATTAAACTATATCTCTCTATTTTGTAATATATGCTGCAATAATATCTACTATTATAAAATAAGTTTTTTTAAAAAGCCTTCCAGAAACAACTGTGTATAAAGTACAAGACAGTTGTGATGGTCTTAGTTAAAATTTTATAGGGTAAGACGGTTAAAATTGGATAAAGAAAATCGGAAGTAGTAGTTGTTAATTGGTTAATGTAGAAAGCAATAAAATTAGGTACATTTTTGAAAAGTACCATAATGAAAAATAAAGTCCTAAGTCTTTATGTGTTTTACAAAGAATCTTTATAAATTAATAAATAAATATAAGAACTAAAACTAAATATACAGTATTTTAACTTAAAAACACATGAGCAATTTCAGGCTCTTTTTGAAATGAAGAATTTTGTGGGTATTATTTCTTTGTGAAAACTTTGTGTAAATTTTGTGTTTACCACCCAAAATTGTGTTTGTGTGCTATATAAATAAATATAGCACATAAATAAATGAACTTCGTTGATTAAATCAAGACATTGATGCTAATTTTAGTTCGTTATAAATTTGCCTCTAGTGGTAATGTTAACTCTGCATCTATACTAAATAAGTTGAGCTACAGTACTAAATGAAGATAGGAGAAAAATTGAAATATGAGTTTTACGTTTTTCATTCATAGTTTCTTGAAAAAAGGGTTTAGAATCATTTTCATGTTATAATTTGTTTCTTTTACTGAATAGTAAGGTTAAAAATATCAGTTTATAATTTTTAACATGCATCATTTATTCCCAAAGATGACTGAAACTTTCCTTTACAGTCTTTGAATTCATAAAATCTTCATTCCAAGCACAATTGTTAAAGATGCAGATGTATAAACATGCATACAATTGTGCCTAGGCAAAGACGGGGACATGTGTAAATGTTCAAGAGGGGGTATTTATAAAGTAGTGATAAGATTGAGTGATATTTTTAAAACAAATTGTAATCACCAGTTTTTATTATGAGGGGATTTAAAAAATGGGGGGACGGACCCTTTCCTAGTTCTACTCAATTTTAGAATTGCTATATTTTGTTACAATGTGTTCAAGGTATTGTTCTGAATTGATTTTTCAATTTTATTGTAACAATCAGCATGTGAGACAGATTGTTTGGCAGAAATATACCTCTTGATCCAAGATCAGTCATGACCAAATACTATAGGCATTTAAACATGTTCCCCCAGGTCCTATTTGAAAACTTCAGTTTTCAACAATTAATCTTATTCAGTGCTGAATGGAGTTTATGAAAGGATTCATAAAATTTTTCAACAAGGTTTAAAAAAAACCCAAAACTGGAATCCTTTTTTCACTTGATTGAAAGTTTAAGAAGATAACAAGATTAGCATTTTTAATCTGTTTTTGTAATTCTTTGTAAGAGAGAAAAATTGCAGTTACAGAAATCTATGCAAGGGTAAGTTGAAAGCTTTGCTTATTAAAAAAAAATAAACAAATGCATAGAAAATTATTGAAAGTTCGATAGGAAATAAGATAGAGTGTGAGAAAAAAAAACCATTTCAAAATCCCTTCTACCCTTGGCCTTGACTATGATAATATTCATAGGTGGCTATTCAGCAGATCATGGGACATTGAGGGAGACTTTTCTGTCTTTTGTGATTAGGATGCTGTTGTTTGTTGATGTGGGGGGGGGTCTTACTTGCTACCTTTACAGTTTATTATGTTGTTATGTTTAGGAGGTCATATTTTAATTTAAAAAGTTACTGTCTTGAGATATCAGTCAGGCATATATAAGCCCAGTAAAATAAAGTAAAATAATGTAATGAATTAATTGCATGAAATAAATTGTTAGCATATAAATCAGCTTCAGCCACTTTTCTAATTACTTAAAAGCATTATGCAGGTGGTAGTTTCACTCGAACTAGATTGAACTCAAGAAGGACAAAAGTTAAGAAAAAGAGGGTCATCAATTCTTTTCAAAAGACAAATTGTTGAGGCCTTCAAATCTTTTGGACTGAGGATCTACTCTCTTCGGTGTCTGAGTACAATCTGGGGCTCTCACAGATTGTTGCTTTTTCTGGTGTTTCTTTCTTTTTTTAAAAGGAACATTGATATTTGAATACTGATAATTTCAGAGTCACAAGTTCTTTTTTAAACAGAATATTTATGAAGTTTAGTTATAAATTATATATACTCTCCGTGCTATCGCCTCAGATTCCTATATAGAATGATCAGCTGGTTCTTCTGGATTCCCTGGCTATATTGTCTTTGTACTCTTTCTTGCTCTAGGCTGCTTTTGAAAAACTAAAAATTCAATGTCTGGCTATAAATAATTTATCACTTCCCTGCCCAATCTTCTTCCAGGGATACAACCATAATGAGAATGAAATTAAATTCTGAACAATAAATGTCCAGATACTGCAAAGTTCGGGAACAGTGCACTAGATTTCTGGGTTATGTTTAGAGAGATAATCTTCCTGAACTGAGAGCCTGAAGGCATGATAAGACTAAAATTCAGATGAACTGGAAAAGAGTTCACCAGTAAAGTAGCAGAACTTAACCAGGAACTTCCTCATAAAAATGAGAAACCATGAAATGTAAGAAATTGAAAGTTTAAAAGCACATTGTTTTTGCTGAGAAATAAATGAATTCAGCATATCTCTTAGTTTTGACAAACAAGCTAAACCTGTAGAATGAGAGAGAGAGAGAGAGAGAGAGAGAGAGAGAGAGAGAGAGAGAGAGAGAGAGAGAGAAGCACAGATTCTGCAACTTGATAAATTCTTGAACTTGAATTCAGAGTGACCAAGAGCTTTGAATGACTCTGTATCAAATCCTTGTCTTTGGACCAGAAAAAGTATGCCTTCAAAACTTTTTTTTTCTTGATGGCTCCAAATTGGCTGAAAGCATAGACATTTTGCTCTGCTTGTCTTTGGGAGCACAAGATAATACTATGCTTCTCTATGACTTTATTCTTCTATCTTTTCTTCTACTTTGAGAGTGCTTTGTACCATTTGTACCATGTGTGGAAGTATTAAGTATTCCCTCTGATTTCCTCTTTCTCCCTTTCATGTCTTTCTTATTCAAATCTATATAGATTTGACCAAATGCAGCATCCCAGTTTTTAGTACATTGCAAGCAAAGCAAGCAAATATAGCATAGCTGAATTAAACTGGACTGAAAAATATATGGAGAAAAATGTAAGGAATGTCTGTATTTCCTCTCTTCCATCTGGTGGCTATACTAAATTTTGTACCTCTGGTTACCTTATTCTTGGGCCCCAATTTTCATTGTACCCCAGGAAAGCAAAAATAATCTATATTATCAAATGCTTATGTCTCTTTATGTACAATCTCTGCAGCAGAATTCCATGTTTATTTGTATGTGTGTGTGTGTGTGTGTGTGTGTGTGTGTGTGTATAAAGTGTATATATATATATATATATATATATATATATAGTCCCCTTTTAAATGTATACAATATTCATACATATGTGCAGAAAGGCAGAAATAGCTATCTGAGTCTCCCAGAGAGCAACACAGAGTTGCAGTTTGTCAGCAGAAAAAAGGCCCAGAAACTTGTGAATGAGATTTCACAGAACCAGGGCTGTAGAACAACTTAGTTTACGTAGGTAAAACCTGGCTAGAAAGAATATGCACATAAAAGCCTACGAAAAAGAAAAAGACACACACACACACATATATATATATTCTTTTTAATTCATAGGTTCAAATGTATGATATTTTTGTAGTCAGGGTTTTTTCCTATGTAGATCAAGTTGTTAAATGGCCATAGTGGGATGATATCTCAAATCATCACTTTCAGGCTTGTCAGACATTTTGCGTTGTTTGTTCTGAGACTTATGGGAGACTGGGATAGCACTATTTCTGTCTTTTTGGACTTCATCGGCCAGCCACACCCATATTTTATGACTCTTCCCTGTAAAGGTTGATCTATGCTTTGTGGGGATCGGAGGGGGGTGCAGGAGCTGGTGATGCCGCTGTGGCTTCTGGATGATGGTTGTATTTCGTCTATGGGATGGGTTTGGGTTTGAATCTAGTGAGGATGATTGGTGGTGGTGTCGTGTGTTATCTTGGGTCCGGTGTTAATCTTTGTGGCTGGGACTCTTCTGTAGCCAAGGGACTCTGTAGCCAAGACTCTCATCTCCAAAACCAAATGCCTAGCCGACAAAGACCACTGAAAACTGAATTACACACTCTCAAACGTATCAAACAACGCAGGTTGTTAAAACACAAAAGACTAATGGGCACACATCAAGGACCTCACCCACACAGGATGTTATGAAACAGCTGACTAATCTGCAAACATCAACTCATCAAGATGTAACAACACAGGCAACCAACCCACTTACAGCAACAAAGCCAGCACCCCACACCTCCCCATCAGTATTTATAGAGAGACAGCAGCTCTGATCACGCTTTCCTCACACAAGCACGAAGCCAAAGACACCAGCCTGAAGATGAAACATCACCAAAATATGCTCAATTTTACACGGGAAAAGACCTGAATACATCAAAACTTGCATATATATATTAAATCTTTGTTATTAAGTTTACACTAGATTGTAAGTTATTTTGATACAAACTTTCACTGTCAAAAACTGATTTTCATTATGTAAATTTTCAGTACCAAGATGCATTGGTACTGAAAACAAAATATAATCTTTTAACTACATCCCTGCAAACATGTTATAACAGCATTTGTATTGCCCACCCCTCAATGACTGGTTTTTCATGTAACCATGTGGAAACAGAATAAAATGGCTATACATTTGAAAAAACAATGAAGAAATGTAATTGATTAGGAATAGAATGAACTCTCTGTTCCTAACCATAACAAGTTGTAATAAATCTTTGAATCTACAAATTAATTTGAGGATATGAATGCTTTATCACTGTCAAAACTAAGATATGCTAGCAATTTTGTCAATTGGATGGAAAAATCTATTTTAAGCCTCATAAAAGCTATTTTTTTCAAAGACAAAATAAAATCTATTTCACATTTAAAAGGATATAAGTAAAAGTATAAAGGAAGTAATCCAATATACTGAATAAAACAATCCTTATGAAATTCAACTGGAAAATAAAAAGATTTCATGTACAATAGTGTCAGCTTAAGGCTAAACTGGCAGCAGTATGAATTAAAACTCTGCAAAGCATTAGAAAAGGAGCTTTGCAAAACGTAAGTGGAAACTAAGCATCTCTCTTCAAATGTTAAAGCAACTACAGATACTCAACTCATAGCCATTTGTTTAATGGGTATTTGTTTAATGGATATTTGAAGGAACAACATCACTGAACAAAGTTATTTATGACCGGTCCTCGCACTTATGTTGCTTGCAACATCCCTGAAGTTACATGATCAAAATACTTGCATGTATTTATGATGGTTGCAGAATCCAAGGATCATGTGATCACCATTTGCAATTTTCCTTAGGGGCTTCTGGCAAGCAAAATTAATGAAAGAAGCTGGATTCACTTAATGACAGCATCACTTAGCAATTGAAGCTCTGGTCCTACAAAGATGGGGACTACCTGTATGCCTTTTGTAAAAGTGTTATAACTTATTTGAAGGTTTCCCCTGTAGGCTTTTATATAAATGTTGCCACCAAAAGTGAAGCAGCTATACATTCACTTACTGTATACAAATAGATAATTGGACAGCTCTTGAAGTACCTCCTTCTAAAGCATGGGTGTCAAACTCACCGCATCATGTTGCCATCACGTGACGTTTTGCAACGTTTTTCCCATTCACAAAGCTGGGGTGGGTGTGGCCTGTGCGTGATACATCCAACCTGCCGGCTGCCACTTTGACACCCTTGTTCTAATGCTTTCCACAATATTTATATGTAAGATTTGTGAGAGTTCCCTGAAATGCATTAGCAAATAAATATGAAGGAAAGTTTAGAATAGAATGTAATATAAATTAACTGCTTCCAACAAACCTTTCAGCATCAGTCTTAATATCAATATCAATAATCTGTAATTTGGACTAGGTTAAAAAAATAACCCAAGAAAGAAGATTAGGAGAATGTCATACCTTTCTAATCCATATTGCAGCCTGGTTCTTGAAATTTCAGCTTTATTAAAGAGACTTAAAACAATTCAACAGAATCAGGCAGTGCTGATTATATTTACAAGCCTGCAGCAGCTTCTGACCATTGGTTTATAATACAGAAATAAACAATCATCATGAAAGAGCATATTCATATTTTGCACATGTCAGAACTTTACCACTGGTGGCTAAATTAACAGATTTACCTGCTGTTCTGCTAATCATGAATAATTAACAGTTGAAGCCTTGAAGTATTGCAAGACCTAATCTGAAGATAGATTGCAACTGGCTAAAGTTGTTAATCTACCATTTTTACCATTCTCAGAAAGATTTCTGCCTGTAATAAACTGCAACATTTTCACGCTCCCAGCAAAAGCTAGAATACCATTTCCAATTGTAATCTTATAGGCTGTTTTTCAGTTTCACCTTGGAAGTTGCTTTATATGAGTTCAGTTTGTCCTGAATAATGTATTCAGACAGATAGAGCCTCTCTGGAATCTTTGGCAAAAGCTGTTCTTGTCAATTACTAGCTGATCTTTTAATTGAGAATGCCATGTATTAAACTCAGAACCATCTATAATATTACTAAATTCTAGACTCCTCTTTATCTGAACACTGAAAGAGTTCAGGCTGAAGTAATGTACCAGGACTTCTCACTTATATCAAGTGTAAGCTTGTTGCTTCTACACAGCTCTACACACTTTTTCAGGTTATAAATGTCTTGCCTTAAAGAACAGGTAGAAATATTAATAGTGCCTAAAAGCAAAGGTGAAGTATAGTTTGTTTTTGCTAGAAAGACACTTAGCAATAATGTCCAGACTACTCCTGTGCAAAAAAGTGTCCTTTTTATTGACATCTAATGTCTAACTCTGTACAAAATATAATAGATTCTCCCTAGATAGCAGCTATAGGAAACCCCTGTTGAGACAATTTAATGACTAGATGCTAGCTAGAAAACTTCATGCATTGTTTAAGATAAAAAAAATACCATAAGAACAAGCCAATAAAGCTTAGGGTTAAAATGAGGGATCCTTGGTGCTCTCTGAGCTTGGTTGTATTGTTGCAGATGTTTCATTACTCAAACTAGGTAGCAGCAGCATCACTAGTATTGATGATGTAACCTCGTTTGGGTGATGAAATGTCTAGAAGAAAATAATGAAGTCCAATGAAGCACTAAGGACCTCTCATAAGAATAACCATTGTGCAATTTGCAGGGGTATGTTCAGCAACAAGAGTACAGTATAGTCATTGTGTGGTAAATCTCAACTGAAGGGCCACTTCTGTCTTGGCATAGACTTGGAGGAATTGAATAATTGCTTCTTCTGTAATGCAAGGAAAATTCCATTCATAAATCAAGGACATAGGTCATAATTCTTCAAATCTGGTTCTGAGATTTCCTCTCACTATTCATATTAAAATGATGATTCTTCATTACAAATGCCCAGTCAAAATAAATGAATCAGTTTAAGGGCAATGTGTTCCATCTGCCTTTGATCTCCCTTTCATAAAAGAAGAATTGATATTCTATAGCTAGCTAGGAATTCACGTTATGTAGTCAGAAAATATCTAGGTTGATGTGTATTTAGGAGGAGGAGGAGGAGGAAGTTTTATATTACATACTGTAAATGGCATACATGGGACAGAATATCTTTAAATATGTGACTTCCTTTCCTGAAGAGAAAGGGTATTAAGCTCTTAAGTACCATTATT
This sequence comes from Pituophis catenifer annectens, assembly GCF_029215685.1. Taxonomy (NCBI): domain Eukaryota; kingdom Metazoa; phylum Chordata; class Lepidosauria; order Squamata; family Colubridae; genus Pituophis; species Pituophis catenifer. Next base: position 82,411,540 of record NW_027256884.1, read on the forward strand.
TTATGGTTGGTTTGCTATTACGATGCCTGAGAATTTTAAGTGATTCAGTCTCTCAACTTATTCTTTTTGATGAAAACACAAAATACACTTCAATCTTATAATATTTACTGTATTTAAATACAATCAGCACTCAATTAAAAAACAATTACACTGTTTAAACTATAATTCTTGCTGACTTTTTATAATTTATTAGTTATGAAGTCATGGCTTCCTTGCATCTGGTTTATTCTTGTACTTTAATGCATGCAACTTTGTGTTTCATAAAATATAAAGGATGGCAAAGTTGTCTGTATTCTCATGGTATCTTCACTGATAGTTTTCATTTTACATTTTGTTATGCATTAATTATTAAGTGGTTTGTCCTTTTTCTTCTTAATTTCAATGGAATATTACTGAATTACTTACAACAGTAATGCCAATCTTTTCAGATTATCTAAATTATTCACCATTAGTTTAAATGTCACATATTAAATGGTAAAATCAGTGATGGTTTTGCATAATTACAGTTTTGAAAACAATAAACATGCTATTTTTTCTGAGAAATTTTACTTTTACAAACAAGAGCATTTCAGTTTATTTATAATGTTAAACAATATATTACTGTTTATATATTATAAACAATAATATATATTATTATAAAGGCTGATTTTAAAATAAAGCAGGAATTCCCATTATACTTACAGTAATACTTCACCTGCTTTATATAGTGCCCTCTATTGTATTTTTCTTTAACAATGTAGCTTGATGTTTGATCCAAAAATTAGGAACTAATAGTGTTTTTATTTCATTACAGCAGTTTAAATTCTGAATTTAGACAATGAAATGTCAATGTAACTTTCATTTCACATTAATATTAGCTTTTTTAAAAAAAGTAATTATAATGTCTTCTATTTAGTTCAAGAATTTAAATACTTTGAAAAATAAATGTCAAAGAAACTTGATAGAGATATGGTATATTGATAGACTTCAGTTTCGTGAACAGCTTTCTATCTATCTCTGATATACTTTGTAGGAAATGCACAATGGAAACAAAGGAAATGCATGGTTATACTGAACCATAACAGAGCTTCTGTAAAAAGATTTTCCTCTGATCATGAGCACCAAGTATCTTTTAAAAGATTTTAATTTAAAAAGTTATAAAGCTAATAAAATAATAAATCCAGAAGTATGCAATAAATTGAACTTTTGTTTGTATCCTATTGTTTTCACCTGTAAACTGAATAGATTGATAATCTGTCATATATTCCATCAATCTAATATAAAAAATTGGGGAATACATAATAAATGTGTCAATGTTCCCACATTTACAAGTGATTAGACTCTTTTTATAGTGCCTCAGAAATATTGTCTGAAAATTTAGTCTGGTATTTATATTGGTACTCTGCATTATTCTGAAGAACCAGGTTGGGGATGTATGTAGCTGCTGATGGTTGATACCAAATTGGTGGTTCATAATCAGTCAATCAACCATTAGGTTTATAGGGTTAATACTCCAGTCAAACCATATTAATAAATTTAGGATTAGTGAACGTGCCTTGCTTGCTAAAATTTTGTCTTAGCATTAAAAAAATACCTTAATTGTACATTCTTTCCAACTAGAGGATTAGAATCATCACTAAAGCAATCATCATCAGGTCCATTAAATCCACAAATATATTAGGGTTCATAAATTAATCATGCAAACTGTGCAGGTGTCACAAACATAAATGAAGCCATAATACAACATTCTTATGGCATATTAATTATATTTATTATCATTTAAACTTCCATGATTACAATTCATCTCAACAATTTCCATTCTGACAGCAAATTGATAGAGTAGAGTAGAGTAGAGTAGAGTAGAGTAGAGTAGAGTAGAATAGAATATAGTAGAGTAGAGTAGAGTAGAGTAGAGTAGAGTAGAGAAGAGTAGAACAGAACAGAACAGAGCAGAGCAGAGCAGAGCAGAGCAGAGCAGAGCAGAGCAGAGCAGAGCAGAGCAGAGCAGAACAGAACAGAACAGAACAGAATAGGAAGGGACCTTGGAGGTCTTCTGGTCCAACCTCCTTAGGCAGGAAACCCTATACCATTTCAGACAAATGGTTATCCAATCTCTTATTAAAAGACTTCCAGCGTTAGAACATTTACAACTTCTGGAGGCAAGTTGTTCCACTGATTAATTATTCCGATTGTTGGAAAATTTCTCCTTAGTTAATTTCTTCTTAACAAAAGAAGGCAAATAGGAAAAGTCTTACTTGTTTTCAAAGATCATTGAAGTAAGCAGCTGTGGTTCCAGAAGACAGAAATTATAATTATAGGATTGTTGATATTTTCCAACAATATAGCATACTACTCTTTCCAGCTAAATGTTCTCATTACAAAGGCCAAATGAAGAAATAAATGATGTCAATATTGGCATAAAGTCCAAATGTATGTCTGCAAACGTAGGCTAGTTGTATCTACTATTAAATGCCTTGTGATAACATAGGCTATGTAAAATCAGTGGGGAAATATAATACATTCCCTACTCATTTTTATAGTTGGCATATGTCTTCCTCAAACTTAGAATCTTTACCAGAGGTCTGGGATTTTGAGGATCTTAACTGTTCCCAGCACTGCACTTTTTTGAACAGAGAGCTATGTTAACTTTCTAGGATCTGCCAGAGTCACTGTCCCAGCATAGGAATCACATACCCAAGTTCTCCTACTATCACTGGTACCACTTTGGCCTTTACTTTTCACAACCTCTCCAATTTATATTTCTTCAACTTCGCATATTCTCCTAATGTTGCTGTCACCTAGCTCTGCCACAACTATCAACATTGCAATTTTAAACAACATGTACCCTGTGGGTCATTGTTTAAGAGATATTCCCCAGCTAAACAGACACATAAATTGACCATGGATGGCAAAAAAGCAGCAGGAGTGGGAGTGACTTCTGATTTCTGACTTCCTGCTGGTTTTTCCATTAAATGCTCTGTGGGAACTTGCAGAGAGCATCATAAACCAACCAACCTTCCTTCCTTCCTTCCTTCCTTCCTTCCTTCCTTCCTTCCTTCCTTCCTTCCTTCCTTCCTCCCTCCCTCCCTCCCTCCCTCCCTCCCTCCCTCCCTCCTTGATTGCTTTACCCATGGAGGGAGAAAATCAGTGTGGAAGCCAGCAGGAAATTGTAAATCCAAGGCCAGAAACAAAGGTGGCTTCTGACATTTGGGGGGGGGGGTAGGGATGGAGGGATTGTTCAGAGATGCTGGCCAGAAAGAGTGCAGAGGTGTGTGCATGAGATGCAATATGGGTCAAGAATGGTGTACAGCATGGTTCAGAAAGTGTGCACTAGTGAAGTTCAGATGGAATGGTGGAGAACCGGGTAACATAAAATAACATAAAAATAATTGAGCTGCAGTGGCACAGTGGTTAGAATGCAGTACTGCAGGTTAATTCTGTTGACTGCCAGCTGCCTGCAATTTGGCAGTTCAAATCTCACCAGGCTCAAGGTTGACTCAGCCTTTCATTCTTCCAAGGTCGGTAAAATGAGGACCCAAATTGTTGGGGGCAATATGCTGACTCTGTAAACTGCTTAGAGAGGGTTGTAAAGCACTGTGAAGTAGTATATAAGTCTAAGTACTATTGCTATCCAGAATGATGGGGTCCAGCAATGGCTTCTTTTAAAAGGAATCACAAACACCACCACCCCACAATCAAGAATGAATTTACCATTGCTTGGACTGTGTCTCTTAGCTCTAGAGTTGCTGATCCCAATTGTGATCACTAAGTGAGGACTACTTGTATGATAGTGAAATCATTGGTTTGCAAGAGCTTTTTAATGCAGAGTTTTATTTTATGAAGTTTAAGGGGAGGATAAATTGCCTCTTAAATTACAATGAAAATGTCATTACTAAATTAAATAGAATCATATCATTGGTTCAGTTTTAAAACTATGACTGCCAAAAAATATTTGTTCTCATACTTAATACACTCTATTCAAACAGTGGAGTTAAAATAACATAATATAAAACAAATGGTATACAACTCAAGCAAAAGGAATTTATTGAATAAAGAGTAAACAGAAATTTAGATATGGTTAACCTTTTTCATGTGAAAAAATATGAAGTATAATTAGCAATAGTAATTTAGTTTGGATTTGGTTTGGATTTGAAACTAATCAAAGATACTTTGTAGCAATTTTGAAACTGAATGAATGCTTTGGAAAACACGGTTGTGTTGCTGACTGATATGTTTTGTGTTTTAGAAGCTGTTTTCTTATTTAACTTAATACTGGTATTCTTCAATTAATTCTGGAGCTTTTGTTCATGAAAAACCACATTCGAGGAACTGATAGGAGAGAACAACAATTAGGAACAAAGCAATACCATGACTGACACTGCCTATAGTAGTTCTTTCTCATTACAATGAAAATGTGTTTCATGTCTTGTTTCTCTTTCACTGAAGTTATAGATAGTCCTCAACTTACAACCACAAACAGGAAAAGAATTTTGGTCACTGAGACATGTGGTCATAATATCAGTCATTATACAAGGATCCACGTAAATCCAAACCTGGTTTTGTTTCCTCCAAATCCTGAGCCTCAGTAAGGTAAGGGACTGTCTCCGTCTACCCTACCCACTCACATATCTCCCCCCAACTTTGTCCTTTGAGGCATCCTATACTCCATGAATCTGCAGTCCCACCCCACAGCCCAGTCTCTGCAGCCATTGCCACCTTACACTCCAAGACCCCTGTTAGCAATAGCACTTAGACTTATATACCACAGTGCTTTTACAGCCCTCTCTAAGCAGTTTACAGAGTCAGTTTATTGCCCCCAACAATCTGAGTCCTCATTTTACCAACCTCGGAAGGATGGAAGGCTAAGTCAACCTTGAGCCTCATGAGATTCAAACTGCCAAATTGCAATCAGGTGGCAGAAGTAACCTGCAGTACTGCATTCTAACCACTGCACCACCATGGCTCAATAATTTTCACCTTCCTTTTTAACGGAAAATAGAATAGAATAGAATAGAATAGAATAGAATAGAATAGAATAGAATAGAATAGAATAGAATAGAATAGAATAGAATAGAATAACAGAGTTGGAAGGGCCTGCCCTGCCCAGGCAGGAAACCCTACACCACTTCAGACAAATGGTTATCCAACAACTTAAAAATTTCCAGTGTTGGAGCATTCACAACTTCTGGAGGCAAGTTGTTCCACTGATTAATTGTTCTAACTGTCAGGAAATTTCTCCTTAGTTCTAAGTTGCTTTTCTCTTTGATTAGTTTCCACCCATTGCTTCTTGTCCTAGCCTCAGGTGCTTTGGAAAATAGCTTGACTCCCTCTTCTTTGTGGCAGCCCTTGAGATATTGGAACACTGCTATCATGTCACCCTAGTCCTTCTTTTCATTAAACTAGACATACCCAGTTCCTGCAACCGTTCTTCATATGTTTTAGTCTCCAGTCCCCTAATCATTTTTGTTGCTCTTCTTTGCACTCTTTCTAGAGTATCAACATCTTTTTTATATGTGGCAACCAAAACTGAATGCAATATTCCTAGTGTGGCCTTACCAAGGCATTATAAAGTGGTATTAACACTTCACGTGATCTTGATTCTATCCCTCTTTTTATGCAGCCCAGACCTGTGTTGACTTTTTTGGCAGCTGCTGCACACTGCTGGCTCATATCTAAATGGTTGTCCACTAGGACTCCAAGATCCCTCTCACAGTTGCTACTATTGAGCAAGGTACCACATATACGGTACCTGTGCATTTTGTTTTTCTTCCCTAAATGTAGAACCTTGCTTTTTTCACTGTTGAATTTCATTTATGTTGGATAGCGCCCAATGTTCAAGTCTCTCAAGATCCTTCTGTATCTTAAGCCTATCTTCCAGAGTGTTGGCTATTCCTGCCAGCTTGGTGTCATCTGCAAATTTGATGAGTTCCCCATTTTTCCCCTTGTCCAAGTCATTGATGAAGATGTTGAAGAATACTGGGCCTAAAACAGAGCCTTGGGGTACTCCACTGCATACTTCCCTCCATGTAGATGCAGTTCCATTGAGGACTACATGTTGAGTGCGGTTGGTCAGCCAGTTATAAATTCATTTGGTGGTGATGTTGTCTAACCCACATTTTTCTATTTTATCTAGTAGTAGGTTATGGTCTACTTTATCAAAAGCCTTACTGAAGTCCAAGTCAATTATATCGACAGTATTCCTCTGGTCCACTAATTTTGTCACTTTGTCAAAGAATGCAATAAGATTAGTCTGGCATGATCTGTTTTTGACAAACCCATGTTGGCTTTTGGTTATTACTTTGTTTGCTTCTAGGTGTTCTCTGATTTGTTGCTTGATTATCTTTTCCAGAATTTTCTCTGGTATTGAGGTCAGGCTGATAGGTCTGTAGTTTCCTGGATCTATTTTTTTGCTTTTTTTGAAGATGGGAACTACATCAGCTCTTTTCCAGTCCTCTGGCAGCTCCCCAGTGCTGCAGGACCTTTGAAACAGAGGTGGGTTTCAGCAGGTTCTGATCAGTTTTGCAGAACCGGTAGCGGAAATTTTGAGTAGTTCGGAGAACCAGTAGTAAAACTTCTGACTGGCCCCGCCCCCATCTATTCTCCGCCTCCTGAATCCCAGCTGATTGGGAGGAAATGGGGATTTTGCAGTTACCTTCCCCTGGGATGGGAAGGGAATGGAGATTTTACAGTAGCCTTCCCCTGCCACCAAGCCACACCCACAGAACCAGTAGTAAAATAAGTTGAAACCCACCACTGCTTTGAAAGATATGTTGTTTGCCAGTTCCTTCAGAACTTGGGGTGTAATCCATCCAGTCCTGGTGATTTGAACTCGTCTAGGGTAGACAGGTGCTCACTTACAATTTTCTTCCCTATTTTAACTTGTGTTCCTAATCTGTTTTTTGTGGTTCTGTTTTTATAGGTTGGACTGTTTTTTCTGCTTTCTTCCTGTTGCTTGTCACCTTCTTGCCACTTTCTCCCAGCAATAGACCAATTGTTTCTTTGACTTTTTTCTTGTTTTTAATATATTGGAAGAAGCTTTTTTGTTATTTTTTACTTTTCTTTACTCGCATGCCTTTGTTTATTTTGAGCCTTAGCTTTCCTCACCTCATCTTTACAGGCTTGGGCTATTTGCTGATATTCTGCCTTAGTTATTTGCCCCTCTTTCCACTTTTTATACTTGTCCTTTTTGTCTTTCAATTTGTCAGAGAGTTCTTTATTCAGCCATGCTGATTTCTTTTGAAAGCTATTGTTTTTCTTCTTCATTGGTATTGTGCTAGATTGGGCTTTTATAATCTCACTTTTCAAAATTTCCCAAGCTTCTTGAATTGTTTTCCCTTTGAGGATTCTCATCCATGGAATCCTTCCTAACTTCTCTCTAAGTTTATTGAAATTA